>NC_139223.1:79689742-81002242 GCF_055691185.1 Crinia signifera
CATTTTCCCTTCCCTGTACCCTGTAACTGCCCACCTCTGCACGCTATGCTCGCCATGCTTCAGACTCCGTGCCTCACTGCTCTCAGCACACGATTATATTCTCCCTTCATGCCATAGTGGATGGTAGGCTATGAAATATCGCCTGTCGGCACATGTCGACTCAAAGGTTAGTAAAAAAATGAATGTGGACCTCTTTCATGTCAACCTTTTCCATGTCAACCTTTTGGCCATGTTGACCTTTTGACCCTGTCGACCATTTCACTGTCAACCTTTTGACTCTGTTAACCTTTTGACCCTGTCCACCTTTTGACTGTCGACCAATAGTGGTCGACCTTATGACTTTCGACCTAGAGTCAATCTATCTTGAGTCCAGATACCATTTTAAATGTGAATATATGACAGTGAGACCCAGTCACATAGATGTGCATTACAAAGGCTGCAGGACAGAGCAACACTTGGCCATTATCTATATAAATAATACCAGTCCAAATGGGAGTTTGCCCCTCCTTCCCTGACTTGCAATCATCTGTAATATTTATTTAGATAGTATATTTACAGTTAAAACCCCTATAAAGAAAGCAATTGGGGCTGAATATGGTCCCCCCCTCCCCCCCCTTTAGGCAGCCAGGGCCAGTGTTTAGGGTTTTCAATACCCCTGCACACTATACATTTTAGCCCTACCTATCATCATCTATATATATATGTCTAGTGTCCGCTAATCTCAGAATCATCTGTTGGCAGCAAATGAAACTACATCTCTTTCTCTCTCACACATGCACAAACACAGAGGCAATCACAAGATAGCAGATTGACCTTTAAAGCATTTGCTTCGAGCAGGGTTACTAGTACTTTATAAAGGGGCAGTGGTCACACACAATAGAACCCCCAATTTAAAATACTCCACACGGTAGCACAATCTTATTCACATAACCCCATAGGTTAGTGCCTCTGATTCATATTACATCCCATAGTAGTGCCTCTTATTCATGTAATGACACACAGTAATGCCCCTTATTCACATTATGCTACACAGTAGTACCCCTTATATATGTTTTGCCACACAGCAGTGTCCTTTATACATAGTGCCTCTTATACAAATTTCCCACAGCAGTAGTGCCCATTACACATAATGCCAGCAGAAGTCGTGTTGTTTATACACATAAAGCCTACAGCAGTAGGGCCCCTTAAACAAATATGCCCACGGAATTGGGTTCTTTAAACACATCTCTACATCCTTCACTTCAGCAGCTCACTGCCCATGTCCCTCCAGCAGGTCCATGCTCTGTGCCCCTCAGCAGCTTTCCCACTTCTCTGTGTCCCTCCAGCAGCTTCCCTAACTCTCTGCACCCCTCCAGCCCCCTCTCACCTTGTCTTCAGCATGCACAGTGTCTGTTTCTTTTCTCTTCTCTTCGTGGATCTTCACTTCAGTGGTGTTGTCAGTATGACATCACATATGCCATGCTGGAAAAGGAAGCCACTGGCACATGCGGAGGGAACAAAGCCATTTCAGTACCAGGAGAGGCATGCTGAAGGTGGAGGACAACCATGTTGTCACCAGGACCCGAGGAAGTGGCACGAATGCTGTATTCATCATCTATTAACATGGATGGTGCGGAATCCTTTTCTGTTGGAATTACTATGCAGTGCATTAAAAGGTATGCCATTTGACATATCCTTTCTGTAACTTTATGCCCCAATTTTTAATAGGAAGAATTTCCAATATTAGGGCACTTTACCTGCATAGACTGCTGCAAGTAATACCACCCTCATCTTCAAACTGACACAAAAGTGAAAGCAAATACTATTATTGCAAAAGGCACTACTAAACAGTTACACTAATGCACGTTCAGTTGCCCATATAAGAGTAATAGAACATCCATGTTTAATATGGAAATATCAGTATGAACAAAAAGAAAAAAAAAACACCATACCCAATTAATGCTAAAAGAAAAAAAATCATATTAACTTCTCTAACAAATTTATTAGAACAAATAAATAATCCTACCTGGTACGATAAAGCACAGAGTTTTCCAGCAATCCTATATTGAAGTGGGGAGACAAACTATCATAACAGTTGAACATATGATGCCATAAAGATTGGGTGAGGCAGGGTCAAAGTTTAACCAACTAATCAAATTACATGAGAAGGAAAACATTGTACTTTTGTTGCCGGAGTACTTCAGTTTTAATGAAGGTGATAAATATTTGCAAATTTAAAGGAACATGTTAGCTAGATATACTGTATATACTTTAAGAACCACAATTTTGCACTACAACTAAATTAGCAGGTATCCAGTGCTCAGAACCCCGGCATCCAGAGGGTTGATTTTGGTCTGATTTTGTGAAATGTCCGATTTGTATGCAAAAATCGTCCAATGTAAAAGCATCAGAGTTCACTAAGCTTTCATCTTCTAATATGAATGGCTGGTGATAAGTCGGGTCCACATATTTTTGCCCATGTTAAACACACAACTCGGCCAATGTAATGGGAGCCAAGTTTTAAAGCTTGGACAAAAATAGCACGATCAAGTCGGACAGATTTAGAGCTTGTTTTTGGGTTAGTTATAATCAACAATGTTTCAATTCACTTACAAGTACAAAATTAGAGCACATTTGTAATAAACATTTTAAAAGTTATTTCTAATCTTAAAAATGCAAAATATACTTTGATTTGTCAAAATAGCTACTTTACTGTACATGTATTTTTTAGGATTTTTATTTAAGTGACATAAAGCAAACAAAAACCCTCACAAGAAATAGTTGTACTTTGATCAAATAAAAAACCTTTACATTTTTAATAGAACAACCTAAAATTCCAAAATTGGTCTAATGGTTTTAAGTTAAGTTTCAAAGGACACAGATTGTTTAAACACATAGAATAATGAAGTTATGCAATTATGGGGTGACTGTGTAGCGTTTGCATTGTGCATGTGCAAAAGAAAATTTGCTACTGAATATCCAAATGCTTAGCAATCACACAGTTGCACTGACAGGATGCCGACATTTGGGGGCAGAAACCTGGCATTTTCTGGTTGTGGGCCAGAGGTATTATAGCGGCGCTTATTGTGCCGCTATAACACTTCCTGCATCGCCTCATTAACGAGGCGAAGCAGGAAGGGACATTGACAAGAGATGCAATAATTCGTATTATCTGATGGCATATTGATTTGTATTTTTTCCGATTCGAATTTATATTTTAAATACAAATTCGTATTTTTAAATACAAATTCATATTTTAAAACACGAATTCTTATTTTTAAATACAAATTCATATTTTAAAATACAAATTCGTATTGGTTTTAGCATGCATGGATCAGTCAGATCCGTGCAGGATGCAGTGTAAAAATGTTTAAAAAATAAACCTTTTTTAAAAACGGCGTGGGGTCCCCCCCACCGGCATAACCAGCCCCCGGCTCAAAGAGCCGGGCCTGGTTTTCAAATATCAGAAAACCATTTAAATAGGGCTCTGCTGATTTTTTTAAACCAGCCCCAGGGCCGGGCATGGTTCCCAAAATACAGGGAACCCCTACACTCAATGAGCCCGGGGCTGGTTATGCTCAGCAGGGGGGACTCCACGCTATTTTCTTTATAACCGATTGCACATGGGGGATCATGGGTCCACTACAAAACCCCATCATCCGTCCCAAGGTCCTGCTTAGTTTACTTTGCAGTAAATCCACTAGTTGTTTGTGTGTGTGTGTCCTGCAGTGGCACCAGAAAGGTGAGGAGTAGTACTAGACAGATATGTATAATTGTTGTTTTATTTTTCCTTTACGGGCCACATAGGGCTGCCTTGCTGGAATCTGTAGGCCACCTGTAAAGAGCAATATTAACCCTTTGGTGAATTTGTCAAAATTGGTGTGAAAATTGGCAAGCAAACATTTTTATTTATCATAATGACCTGTAATGTTTACCTTATATAGGAAATATCTTTTTTTTTACACATTTTTTATTTTAATTTTTTATTTTAATTTATATAACAAATGTAAGCGACGCTGGCATTTTTTAGTGGATATTCTGCACATCTCTCACAGAGACGTTGGCACTCAAAGGGTTAATAAAACACGAGAAAAGTTACATGAGAGCTAAAATGTAGAGGAGCGACATTTGCAGGTCCCACAGAATATTCCACATTTGTCCTTATGTGTTCCCAATGCACAGAATACAGCAGAGGGGGTTACCTGGCTCATGCCAGCTTTAATCATAGACTAAATTCTACGATTCATAAATACAGCACAGACATACCCATAGCTAGAGGTGGGCAGAGAAGTTGGCACCTAGGGCATAGAGTCTAGGAGTCGGCACTGATGTTCACCCATGGCATCTGGAATAGTAACGGTAAACCAGAAATACACTACCTGGAGCATCCTAAGGAAGTTTATCTTCTTCTTGGTCCTGTAGGTCCTGGCTCTTCAATGTGATGTCATTTTTGGGGGCAGGGCTAGCACCAAGCAAATTCTTTCCCTTCTACGGCCCTTAGTGCAAAGTGTTATTTTATGAAATTGTGAAGCACAGTCGAACTCTAAAAGATTTCATCACAACATTTTAAACCTCTTTTTATTCTTATTAGAATACTTGGTCAAACCAAGATCCTTCAGAAATGGTCTAAAGCTTTCTAAACTGCATTTTAGACAGAAAATCATATCTACTCTAGTGTAAAAGCTCACTTTCTTCAAACAAGCTGTACAAATAACATTGCCTGGTAATAATCTATGTCTGGTTTATAGGGAACATTAGCAGATAAGCAAATATGGGGCCAAGAGAAGCCATTAGGTTTCTATTACGTAAATGATTTCTTCCAGTGTTGAAAACTTACAGACTTTGTAATTATTAAATGACACAGACTGCTATGGGAACTTTAATCACCTGACAGATCAGCCAACAACTCTTCTCACTGAGATAAAGCCTTGAACAGTTATAAACACATTGCAATGAACTGTTATCATGAGGGCATGTGTACTGTGATCTGTGCTCACTACCACAGAAGCCATAACTTCCAACATTTCATCATTTCCTGCACTCACGGAAAGGGGGCATGGCCTCTGGAATGGGGTGTGGCTTCACGCCCATGTCCCGTTTTTGTCACTGTTGGGGCATGACCAGCACTCTGGGAGACTGCCAACTGTCCCCCGCGCGGGACACATCTGGATGGATTAAAAGCCAGGTAAGTAGTCCAGAACAAAATGTAACCCTAGTGACAACATTCTCATGGCAAAATGGACATGCTGTGGCACCAGGTAAATCAACCAGGATTCCTAGCATATACAATCAAAATGTCAGTTTCCATATGATACAATGAAATCCATTATTATAGTTATACATTATATCAAGGTGTAGGTCATCCTGCATTCTGCAGGAGACTCCCTGTAAGCGTGGCAATCTCCCTGACCCCCTGAAGAGTCTAGCAATCTGATTTCACCTAACCCATATTATGCAGCTGGGACATTGCTGGGGGGAAAAATAAATCACAGATGGAATCATCAGTACATGGGCTCCGCTACATGCATTTTAGATAAGGTTTCTTGTGGCTACTTATATGGAACCATTTGTAGGGCCTGCATCAGACTTGATATGACTTGATCACATTTTTTTTCTCAAATGGACAAAACCATGTGCACTGCAGGGGAGCAGATGTAACCTGCAGAGAGAGTTACATTTGGGTGGGTTGTGTTCAAACCAAATATCTAAATTGCAGTGTAAAAATAAACCAGCCAGTATATACCCTGCACAGAAGAAAATATTACCCACCCAAATCTAAATCTCTCTGCACATGTTACATCTGCCCCCCCCCTGCAGTGCAGCATGATTTTGCCTAGTTGCTTGATAATTTGCTTTGCTAACAAAGCTGAATTAGGGTGGGATGTACTAAATAAAAATGTGGTAAAATCCCCGTTATCAGGGTTTTCCATATGAACTAAAAAAAACGATTGTCGGGGTTATCGCAATGGGGGAAGGGTGCATCACCAGAAAAACCTGCCATTCGACACCTATGGGCTTCTTATTGTGACACCCGCTGCCCCACACCGATGTGCGCCGCCCTCCTCACCTGTGTTTGCTGCCTGAACCAATGATCTCCTCCTCTCTAGCCCCATACTTCCATTTCCAGGAGCAAGGTGGAGGAGCTGGCGGAGTCCCTGGCCCTGCAGCTGAGCGCAGGAGGAGGGGGGAGCCGCCAGGGACCCGCTGCCACATTGCCGGTTGCTTCGCAAAGGACAGCTCTTAACACAAGACCTGTCCTTTGCAATAATAATCGCATATGGCATAGCTAGGGCAAACTTGAAGAAAGGCATCATCCGGGCTAAACGTTGTTATAAATTAAAGCTGGAGGATAATCTGGAAAAAGCTGATACCCGCCGTTTATGGCAGGGCATCCGGGGTATTAGTAATTACAAGGCTGACAAAGCTAGTTCATCACTTCATCTAGATGTCTCCTCACTAAGGCCCTTATTCTGATTGATGCGGACTTTACCGCATACTTTCGGATCGCGTGTTTACGGCGTCTGCGCATGCGTGGAGAACGCAACGCGCATGTGCCACGCCTTGACTCGGTACCAGTTCGGCCAGATCCCGTCCAGAACTGTTCACCGCTATCATTCGGGAAATAGGGGCGTATTATGGGCGTCATGCGGAATGACACATGGGCGTAGTTTCAAAGTGGGCAAAACGGGGCGGAAACATGGGCGGACACGGGGGAGTACACTTATGTTGGGGGGCGTACATTCGGAAACCACTCCGAATGCACGCGATCAAAAAGGGCAGAAATGTGCGGTGTCCACAAGTGTACTATTGCTTTGCGGACACCACTCGTTCATGCGGTAGGCGAACGTACGCCTAATGACTACAACCATTAACACCTGAACCCAATAGAATCTACTCCTTTACTCATTACTCACTAATAGGCCGCTTGTCAGTGCTTTAATTGAAACCATTGCTGCTTCAAGGAAACCTTAGTAATCCCCCACATATGCTGTACTTGTCCCACACTTAAAAACTGCTAACAATGGACATGACTGAATATTAATACTATCAATACACATGTGTATTAGACATGTATAATAAGTGGGTCATGTGATGTATTGCAGAAGATACTTCATAGTGGGTTGTTTGGCGTAAATACTCCGCTTACGTGCGGTAGCACCGCTTGGCTCCCGTTCGGATGCGGTATTCCCGAGCATACTCTGTAATACTCTGTAATACCGTGCCGAATCGGAGTGTTTCTCCCGCACACGCATGCTTTGTATGTCGTCCGTAAACACACCCTGTTCTTAAAGAGTGAGTCCGTCCGAATGCGGAGGACACGTGGGCGTTTCTACGGACGATGGCCGCACGCGGCAAAACACCGTGGCGTGCGGACCGCACCGTAAGAATGCGGGAATATCCGCACCGATCAGAATAAGGGCCTAAATGAGTTGAACCAATTCTACGCCCGGTTCGATAGAGACAATAGTGAAAGGGTAACTAGAATGCCTCCCTCTGGTCAATCTCTTGTATTAACACCTGCAGAGGTTTTCGCTGGTCTCGGTCAAATCAATGCGAACAAGTCGGCGGGACCTGATGGCATACCGGGACGAGTGCTGAGAGCTTGTGCTGAGCAGCTGACGGGGGTCTTTACAGACATTTTTAATATGTCTTTGTCCGCATCAGCTGTTCCTGCTTGCTTTAAAAGTACTGCTATAATCCCATTGCCAAAAAATCCCAGGCCGATGAGTTCGAATGATTACCGCCCAGTGGCTCTTACACCGCTAGTCATGAAGTGCTTTGAGCGGTTGGTGTTAGTTCATCTAAAGGCTGGTCTCCCCCCGTCTTTAGATCCATTCCAGTTTGCATATCGCAGCAATAGAAGTATTGATGACGCAGTTTCTCTGTTAATTCACACTGTACTTTCACATCTGGAGAACAACAATACCTACGCCCGACTGTTGTTTGTCGACTTCAGTTCGGCGTTTAATACGGTAATACCATCTAGACTAGTTTCAAAACTGGTGGATCTAGGGATCAACGGTCCATTATGTAACTGGATAGGGGATTTCCTAAGTGATAGGCCTCAAGTAGTTAGGATAGGTACAGTGAGCTCTGAATCGATTAGTCTGAACACCAGAGTGCCGCAAGGCTGTGTATTGAGCCCGTTTCTATATTCTATTTTTACATCTGACTGCAAGGCTGTCTACAATTCTAACACCATCATTAAATTTGCAGACGATACGACACTAATTGGGCTAATTGATAATAATAATGAAATAGCATATAGGAATGAGATCCAGCATCTGGTGGACTGGTGCGGAGTAAATAATCTCTTCCTTAATGCTAGCAAGACCAAAGAGATTGTGGTAGATTTTCGTAAGAAAAAATCTACCCCAATCATGCCAATACAAATTAATGGAGCATGGGTGGAACGTGTTTCCAGTTTGAAATTCTTGGGAACTCAGATCTCTGAGGACCTAACCTGGTCTACTAATATTAAATGCTTGGTGAAAAAGGCTCATCAATGCCTTTTTTTCCTTAGAATGTTGAAAAAACATCAACTGTCACATCGTATACTGTTAAATTTCTACCGATGTGCAGTTGAGAGCATTTTGACCAGCTGCATTTCTGTTTGGTATGGAAATTGTACCACTGCAGAAAAGAAACTTATACAGAGGGTGATTAAATCGGCCCAACGTATAATGAGCACTACACTCCCGTCTGTTGAGGAGATTCAGAGCAAACGCTGCTTACGTAGAGCACACAACATTTTAAAAGACCTAACTCATCCAGCAAACGGATTATTTGTATTACTACCGTCAGGTAGGCGGTTTAGGTGCCTACGGAATAGGACGACTAGGATGAAGAATAGCTTTTTCCCAAGGGCTATTGTTAATTTAAATAGGGAATGTAGCTTGGGTGGGGGGTTATTGGGTTTTTAGTATCATTGTATAAATTGTATGGACTTCTGTTTTTTTATAATATGGCTGTATACGGATAGATGCTAAATTGAATTTTGTTGTCCTAAATTAGGATAATGACAATAAAGTTGTATCTAATCTAAAAATATATAAGTGCATATATCTATGCGGTAGCTGGTGATGTGTGGCAGTAAAGGGCTGTGATTGATAGTGCATATGCGATTATTATCTATGCAATGTGCGGTGGAGCGGGACTGCGGATGTTAGTGCATCCTGCCCTTATGACATGTGTGTGTATTTCTGCAAAAAACTAAAGGCTTTGCCACCAATTATGTATGGTACATGAATGTGGTAGTGTAAGATGAGATCCACTATTTGGTCCTACTCTCTCCTACTGCAATATTTACTAATTATCAGGTCCTAGATAAGGTCTTATGGCCACTATTCATGGCCATAAGATATGAAATGCTGCTGTCATGTACCACTGTAAACATACAGAGGCACCCATACCCAAATACCAAATCTCCCAGTTGGCCGCCTTGCAGATCAGGGAGGTTTGGGGAATACTTGATGCGACAACACTAGACCATGTTTACAATTCTGAGGTACTTAAAACTTTTCAGCAGCTTAAATCAGATTTTCAAATCCCCAACATGTATCTCTACAGATAATTGCAGCTCCATCATACCCTCAGAAAGCAATTGGTGGGTTCTCCCCTGGTCCTGCAGGTCTCACTCACCAAGTGCCTCCTCCATAGACTAGGCTCAAAACACCTTGTTTCTACTATTTACTCAAATTTGCTCACAGCAGCCCATAGTACGACCTTGCCGGATCCTATGGAGATCCAACCTGGGGGATATTTTGTAAGAGGATTGACAGGAGGCATTGGGAATTTTTCCTGTTTCATAGAGTCTATCTGACCCCGAGACAGCTCTTTAGATTTGGAGGTAGAGTTGATTCGAGTTGCCCTAAGTGCTCCTCTGGAGAGTGAACCTTCTGGCACTTGTTATGGCCTCCACTTGCCCAGTGCTTGCTACCTGGAAATCCTTGGTCAATGATACTATTGCTCATGAAAAATACATATACATGGCTAGACACACAGAGCATACATTTCACAATATATGGATTATATCAGGGGTGGCCAAACCTGTCCTCAAGATCTACCAACGGTGCATGTTTTCCAGGCAACCTGTGGATCTATAGTAGGAATGAATGCAGCAGGTTTGAAAATGTGACAGTTAGCAATGACTACAGCTGTGCACCAGCTAGGTAACCTGGAAAACGTGGACCGTTGGTAGATCTCGAGGACCGGTTTAGCCACCCGTGGGTTAGATGGTTAGATTCCCCACACGCCAAATCATTCTGAATGTTTGCTCTTGCATATTTGACTATGCTGATATTTTTTGCTATGAGATAAGTCTTACGATTCACAGATCAAGGAATATTTACATGCACTGTTTATATGCCTATACCTATGTTATATAACATTATAGCATACATTTCTTTAATATTCATATGAAAACCTTGTAATCATTGACATTGTACCGATATCGATATGACATTGAGTTTATGCCTATGTTTCTTATTGTTTTATGTTTTGCATGAAAAATCAATAAAAAAATATTGAAAAAAATAAAATAAAAATAGCACTAGATAAAGGTAATAGGTATTGATTTGGCAAAATTGACAATTTTGGGGGGGGAATGGATATATTGCATTGTCATACTGTACACCCTGCACAATCTGCTGTATGAAAGTGGACTTGAAGGTACACACTAGGGACCTTATTTTGATTCCTTTGGTCCTCCGGGCTTCTTTTATAAAGAGAATACCTTTTGAACGAAGTTTTGAACGAAGTCTTCGTCTCTTTGCTGAACTGCCTACCGAAAATAAATTATTGTGGGATCATGTTGTATGTTTATTGATGCTAGGCAGTACAGTTTGAGCGCACTCTGATCACTCTTTTTTTCCTTAGCTTTCGTTTGTGTCTTTCACTAACAGGAGAGACATTTCAGAGTTGCAGCTTGGTATTTTTTCATTAGCGGAACACCTGAATCATTCCCCTTTTTTCGATATATATCTATATATACATATCTATATATATCTAAATAACGCCCACAGTTACATATACATAACTGCTGATCTATGTGGGCTGCCTGCTAAATATGTTTTGTAATTATTAATTATTTCATGCTTAGATCAGTCTAACTGGGTTCTACAGTGCAATGTTGGAGTGCAATCAAATTCTCTCTGCACATTTTACATCTGCCCCCTGCAGTGCACATGGTTTTGTCCATCTAAGAAGGAATTTGTCAGAAAGAGTGAACTAGAATAAGGCCCAAAGTGTCTGGTTTTTATTACCGGCCAATCAGTTAGGAGCAGATTGGCCGGTGATAAAAACCAGACACTTTGGGGGAAATTTACTAAAGGAAATTTGTAAAAAAAATATGTGTATTTGTATCCAAAAATACACTTATTTTTGACATTTACTAACCCAAAAATATGGCAATTCGTAGTCGTATTGATAGCACATCAATACGACTACGAATTGCCGTATTTTCAGGATAGTAAATGTCAAAAATAAGTGTATTTCTGGATACAAATACACCTATTTTTTTTACAAATTTCCTTTAGTAAATTTCCTCTTTTATCACTTCATGAGCTTAATAAATCTGCCCCTGAATTTTGAGTTTCGAACTGGGATATGAAATAACATCCTATGCAGATCACTAGAATGCAGCATATAGACATTTAGGTTGTTGTCCATAAAAGGACAAAAATCTTATTGAAAGCTTTAGAGCACGAATATGCTTCACTTTTGCAGAGACACTTACAAACTGCACAGAGACATATTTTATTGCACAGCGACCAGCGTTTCATCGACCAGCGTTTCCAACATTGCACATAGATCCCCTGATCAATTAATTGCACACCATTTTCATTGCAGATGTCTATTACATGGATTCTCATTTTGCAGAACCCCCTAACCAAGCAGCAATCCCTTCTTGTAGATAACCTCCATTTCCCCATTACCAATATACCTTTACATAGGGACTGTACATTCACAACATATTCCAGTGTAGAAAATGTGCTGATCTCATCCAGCAGACATACCAGTAGGGATGGACATCTAAAAACGATGGTTAGAAACCATCAAAGTGGGAATTACGGGAATGTAGTGATTGCCAGCTATCAGATACAGCTTTATGATGGCAAAAGAAGAGGTGGGTGTACAGCGCTAGGTTTGAATCTGAAAAAGTATACACTACCACATGTGAATATTCTTACAACATTTATTGTTACAAAAAATATAATTCAATGAGAGCTCTCATAGTAAACCATAAACAATAAAAAATGTATATTAAAAACAATTAATATATAGGACAGAGGCTCTCTGATGTAAATAAGCTCCACAATATATTGCACCAGCACGTAATATTTACCAGAGGGAGACTGGAACATATTGGATTGTCTCCTAAATGATATAGCTGCATAGGTTGTATCCTGATCCGGATAAATGCCCAGTAAGTCCAGGTAATCAAAGCAGATTTGTTGGAGGCAATCCTTTTGGTATAGGCATACCTTGCACGACACTGTGTCATTGTGAACAGGTTTAAGAGTGTTTTACACAGTGCACCCCTATGTACCCCTATACCCAACTAAATTCAGATGCTTTAGCGTCTAAATTTAGATGCCCCCTTCTTAGCGGTTTCCAGGGAGTCTGGATTTAGACGCTTTAGCGTCTAAATTTTAGCGTGTGCAGGGAGTCTGGATTTAGACGCTAAAGTGTCTAAATTTTAGCGTGTGCCGGGGTGTCTAGTTTAGAAGCCCCGTACATTAGCGGTGTGCCGGGTGTCCAGTTTACATGCCCCCGTTGTCAGCGTTGTGCAGAACTGTCTATTTCACTGTGGAACTACAAGTACCACAGTGACCTTTCAGCGCTGGGCAGCGCATGCTGCTGCTGCCAGCGCTACGCTGATAAAGTAGATTACATATGTAAAGCAGCCACGCGCTGCGCTGAGAACAGCTAGAGCAGCACGCGCACAGTAAACACAGAGTCTGGCAAGCTGCCAAGTTTCAAACACAGACTGTGCGTGTGGTGGCTCTCTCTCCACTTTATCTCTCTCCAAGCCTTAGAGCTTTTGAATATTCATTAAAGCTTCCCTGCAGGTGTGCTATCTCACGTAATAGCCTAATAAGAAACATTCAGCAATGTTTTCTCATGCAAAACAAAAAGAAGCCATTTTATCTTGTGCTGCTACAGTTGCGAACACGAGCTCAGTATGGTGCTAGGCTGCTAGCCCATTATATATCCAAGTTAAAAGTCACCACTTCATGTCACTAAATCAGCAGTTCTGAACTTCATTATGTTTTACTAACACCCCTTTTACACCACAGCCTCGAGCTGGGTTATTGCCGCTCCAGTCCGGGCCGGGACTTGCTGTAAATGAGCTAAAAACAAATAATGCGGATCCTGTTCCCTGGCAATCTGATGCAGGAAATGCTCAGGGCCGGACACAAGGCTTTTCCGGGGTTAGGGGCTGTGTAAATGGTACTTACCTGGGTTATCTGATCCGGAGAACGTCGCGAGAAGCTGATTGGTGCTTCTGTGGCTTTGGCAGATGATGTCATCTGCCGGGGACCTGCACAGAGCATATAGAGAAGCACAACAGCAGAAGCAGCAGCGATACCAGGCTATTTGTAGCCTGTACCCTACACTACAGCAACAGTCTGTCCTGCAAGAACTCTCCACAGTGTGTTTACAGCCTCATATGCAGCAATGCACATAGGCTTCTATAGGGTATTGCCAGCAGCAGTGAGCTGTAGTGCATAACAAAATGCATTGTAAAGTCCAATGCTTGGGTTTTTGGACGCATTTTCTTGTGAGTACATCCCACCCGGTACCTGTTGCAGAATGTTACTAGCATGCAGGTGGTAGAAGGCCACTAGCACATTTACGCAAACAATACTGCTATTTTAATATATCAGTTGTCATGGAAGTGTCTAATTGTTTTGATTCGCCCAATTGCAGTGTACAGCCTTCCTGCCAAAATCAAAAATCCTATCACAATTAAATCACTATAAACACAAGAATGAAATTTAAATAAATGAAATAAATACTGTAAGTGCACAAATATATCAAAGTAAACTATAGTAAGAATACCACAAATATAGCAAAAAGCACAAGATGATATAAGATGGAAGGATATACAACATACCACATATAACTGTATAATAAAGTACCATATGTACCCCACCCTCCAGGCTCCTTGATTTGATTTGACATTGATTTGGTTGACATAAGCTTCATGTTAAAACAGAAAAATGAATACTGTACCACAGCTAATTGAGATTGTTAGAACGTAAATCTATTTTTGTCATATATAATATGGCTGCATATTTATGTGTAATGAACAACCATAATAGCAGTGACTGTAAATGTACATGGTAGATGGACTGATAATAGGACATTTAACTATCTAAAGCAGTGAACCTCACAGACGAAATATAATATGGTGCAATGTTTTAGACATGTGTGATTTATTTTTCCAAAAACAACCAAATTTGCACGTTTTCCGAAAATCACACATTTTCTTGCCGCAAAATTCGCACATTTTGACCTGGCGATTTTTGGTCCCACTTCATTTAGCATCCAGATGTTTTCCCATTGTAAAGTATGCAACTTACAAATGTACCGTATATACTCGAGTATAAGTCGACCCGAATATAAGCCGAGGCACCTAATTTTACACCAAGAAACTGGGAAAACGTATTCACTCAAGTGGGACCCTCACTCAAGTATAAGCCGAGGGGGGGCTTTTTCAGCATAAAAAATGTTCTGAAAAAGTAGGCTTATACTCGAGTATATATGGTAATAGGGTGCGATTTTTAGTAAATGTTACCAAAAATCACCAAAGAAATAGGTGACAGAACCATGCATAGATCATTGAGATACTATGGGCGGTATTCAATGAGAATACCTGCGAGGTGCAGCGAATCCTTTTTAGGATTCGCTGCACATTCGCCACGTTCCGGAGCCTCACTGGCTCCGATATTCAGCGAGTCAGGGGCTCGCTGCCCCTGACCGGCGAATATGAGCTCCTGCGGCGAACGCCGCAGGGAGCCTGAGGACGGTGGCAGGCAGAGAGATGGAAGTCTCTCTGCCTGCCCCAGAACGTTTGTGGGGGGGAGGTGGGCTCCCCGGGTGCCAGGCAGCACAGGCGGCCCCCCCGGGGTGCCAGCAGGGGACCGCGTATATTCACTACACCCGATCGTAACGATCGGGTGCAGTGAATATATGAATATGTAATGAGCGGCTCGGCTCCGGCGCCCCCTGCTGGCTGCTGTGTAAAAAAAAAATATATATATATATATATATTTTTCAATTAAATATATATTCATGTGCTTACAGCACATGAATAAAAATAGCATGCCCCTCCTCAGAAAAAAATTCCTGATTTTTGACACCAAATGTAAAAAAAAAAAACACTTTATTTTAAAAGTTCACATTCCACTTCACCATAAAAAGATAGCGATTGCTACTCGGTGAATCATGGCGAAAAAAAACTTCAAATGTATTCGCCATGTGGTCATTGAATAGGGTGATTCACCGTTTTAGTCAAAAATTCGCCAAACAGCACAAATTCGCCATAAAAACATGTCGAATCAGCCTCATTGAATACCGCCCTATATGTGTATGGTTCGGTCTCAAAAAATGTTTAAAAGTAAAAAAAAAAAAAAAATGGTGTGGGGTCCCCCCTCCTGAGCAAAACCAGCCCCGTTATTGAGCCCATTGAGTCAGACCTGGTTCCAAAAATACGGGAGACAAAAAGTGTAGGGGTCCCCCATTTTTCTGAAACCAGCACCCGGCCTCTTGGACAGGTCCTGGTTACAAAAAATACGGGGGATAAAAAACTGGGGGCCCCCATATTTTGGAACCAGCACCGGGCTCCAACAACCCGTGGTGTCATGCCTAGCCAGGGGACACTTTTTAGAACGCACATTTTCACATGCTTTCATGCAGCCAACGCCACTTCCCTAACTACCCACCAAACCGATATGACCATTAGACTAGAGGGGTCAACTACATTCCTGGTACGCCTAGTAACACCAAAAGTAACCAGAATATAGAATGCTCACTTTTAACTATGGCACTAGTGCTCCTAGCACTACAGCTACCATCCCGCAAATCCTAGAGTCATAACAATTTTCCGTGTACCGGAATTTGACCTAAGGTTGCGTTATTTTTCTCAAAGGTGGCACTTTATTTCTTTAGAAAATCTATTAAAAAGGTTGCACTTTATTTCTTTATATTTATGGCTGTGTGAGTTCCTGTGGACCGACTTTCAGAGCCGAGCCTGTGCAATATACGTAATGTTTTTATATAGTGTGTTACAAAACACTGTTTTATAAAGTGTCCTAGGATATTAAGCTTTTTGGGCACAAAGTTTTGCTATTGGTCTATTTTCCAAGTTTTTGCCTGTTCTTACTTATACACACCTTTATCTTTCATTCTGAGAATGTAGCTTTCATTATGAGAATGTAAAACATCTATACATGAAGATTACAGATGTATGAAAAGTTGTATGCATATTTTCAGCATAATAAAGCAAAAAAACTGGAAGATTGATAACGCCTTCTTACTGTATTTCAAACCATTGAGGGAAGGCTTTCTGCAATGGTGGCCCGGATTCACTCTGCACTGTAATCATGGTCCCCATCATAATCTGCTGTATCAGGATTGCCCCCCAACTCAGTGTCCTGCACATTCCACTCTGGAAGGAAGTGGTCCTTTTGAATTTCACAAATGTTATGGAGAATACAGCAGGTTGCTACTACATGGGGCATGAATGTAGATCCACATCATTCCTCTTCATCAGGCAGTGCTAACATCCTTTTAAACATCCAAAGGCGTTTTCCACTGCCATCCGAGCAGAATTTAGGGTGTGGGTGTAGGTGACCTTATCCATAGACAACTCAACATGTTGTGTATAACTGTTCATGAGCCAATGTAGTAGAGGGTATGCACCATCCCCAATAATGTGTACCGGTATCTCCACTTCATCTATGAAAAAATGATTTCTATAAAAAAACAGAGATTGCCACTATTAATACAGAGGAGGCATAAGTGTATAGTTATAGGATAAGCAATACTGTATGTCATGTTTAAACCACAGCAGAATATTTCTGTTAGCCAAAAATACATGGGTCCATCAGAGAAGAAAAAAGAGTTAGCAAACACTCTGGCGTCATGTGCCCGCCCAGGCCAGCCAATGAAGACATCTGTAAAACTAAAGGAAAGAACAAAGACATTTTTTTTAATTGTTATACAGGTTGAGTATCCCCTATCCGAAATGCTCGGGACCACGAGCATTCCGGATAGGGGAATATTCCGGTTTTTAGAATAAATTATTTTAGCCATACTTACCTGTCCCCTGATGGTGTCCGGTGGTCCCTCGGCGTCCACGCAGTCCCCGGGCGTCCACAGCAGGCCTCCGGCATCTTCTCCGGGTCTCCAGCGGTCCCAGGAATGCATTGCGCGAGTGTGCGCGCGCACCGGTGACGTCACCGGCGCGCACACTCGCGCAATGCATTCCTGGGACCGCTGGAGACCCTGGAGAAGATGCCGGAGGCCTGCTGTGGACGCCCGGGGACTTGGTAAGTATAAAAAGAGGGTTAGGGAGGGGAAAAAAAAAATTTGAATGATTCCAAAAACCACGGTTTTTGGAATAATTCGGATATTAGATATACGGATACGGGATACTCAACCTGTATCTAAAAAAATACATTTACAAAGGTTCATAATAAGCAAACAGTAAATATGTACTTTCCAGTATTGGTGGTCCACAACAGTCTGAAGTATAATAGAATGCCACTTCTTCCTGTTAGAGTAGTCCATGGGCTGTCATTGGGAGCAATGATGGGGATGTGGGTCCCATCTATAGCACCTCAGGAAGCCTTGGATGGTGTCATCAAGGCGCTGTCCTTCCGGCATACAGATGAACCACTGGTACAGCTATCAAAGGCTTTTGTCAACTGGTATATGATCCTGCAGACTGTGCCAAGTTTAAATAAACAGGAGAGTGTGCGGTACTCTCCATGGGTAGCATACCACCAAAGGGCAATAGCTAATCTCTGGATTGGGGCAATGGGCTGCTGGTAGTGGGTGGTCTGCATCATCAGGACTGGTCCATGTAGATCCAATATGTATTAGAAGGTAGCACGTGACATCCTGAAGTGGACATCCACTGTTCCTCCTGAAAAGATTTCACAGTCTGCATGAAAGCATCTCTGTGGCACATACACCGTATGTGGTCCTTTTGCAAACAATGTATTGTATGTCACCCCAGCAAGTGCTGCTGGATCCAATATATATCTATACAGCACATGCAATCTAAGGGCTCTGATTCTATGCCATCGGTTAAGATTTAAAACACTGTAGATCTATCATCTGGATACAGGGGCTTATTCTGGTTCACTCCTTCTGAGATGTAAAATGTGCAGATGTAAAATGTGCAGAGATAATTAGATTTGGGTGAGTTATTTTTTTCTGTGCAGGGAAAATAGTGACTGCTTTATTTTTACACTGCAATCTTCACTTTGAAGTGAAACCTCACCATAATCTAATTCTCTCTGCACATTTTACATCTGCTCCCCTGTAGTGCACATGGTTTTGTCCATCTAAGAAGGAATTTTCCAGAAGGAGTGAAGCAGAATAACCCCCACAGTCTTAAGGGGCATACACATGAGATAGAGATATGTGCCAAGCAATTTTGCTAAGCTACAGTAGTTAGGGTAGGAGATTTCCTGGTGTCCAGATCTCTCATGGGGAGCACATACACATGCAGAAATTTGTGCTTTTGCTAAGCAATTTAGGCTTAAGCAAAAAAAGGCAGGCTTGTGGTTCAGAATGAGAGATTGCGATCAGTATCTCTCATTCTGTACACACAGAGATTTGCAGCCACTTGCTAAGCAATTTGACTAGTTTTTTGACTGCATGCACTGACTTAGTTAGCATGAGATAATTCATCTCTCTGGGCATACACACAGAGAGATCTGTGCTTACTTTCTAAGCAATCTAATCAGATTGCTTAGTAAATAGCACAAAATTGCTCCGTGTGTATGACCCTTTAGAATTTCCCAGAAACTTTATAGATGCACTAAGCCAGAGTCTACAATGCTGCATCAGGTAACAGCATAGTTGCCTACCCTCCTGCATTCTGCAGGAGACTCCCTGAAATAACAGCAATCTCCCTCTCTCCCTCATTAGTCTAGCAATCTCCCTCATTTCACCTAGCCCACATTTGTTACTTTTTTTGGGAAAAGAAACGAGAGATAGATACATTTATATTGAATTATCATCAGCACCATTTCCCAGCACTTTAGCAAGTATAGTAGCTCTTACTAACTGCTTTGGGGATCATATACATTTGGATATAAGTCATTTTAAAAGATTCCTCTCAGAAGTGGCAGTACACACCCATGCTTCTAGGTGCCACATTCACAATATCTTTTCACAATCTCTCCATATATGGTTTTACCAGCATGCCAGCAACGATGGCTGGTTTATCAGCCATCATCGCTGTGTGTGTGCGCCCCTCACGGCCGCCGGGCTGAAAGACTAGCCACTTTGAGCCCGACGGACCCCCCCCCCCGCTTCCTCCCTTTCTCCCTCCCCAGAAGTGCAGCTCACTCTCTCCCCCTGCTCCGTATACCGTCACACGGAGCAGGGAGGTAAAAGCCGCCACCATCAGCCTGCCCCCATCCACCACAGTGGCAGCACATCCTAGTCCCCTCCCCGGCTCCCCCTGCTCCATATACTCACAGCCACCTGCTGTCTGCAGCAGCTTCATGTCCCCCGTCACGTCGGCACGGCAGCTCCTGCCCCCCTTTTCCCTCCCCCTGCTCTGTGTATTTACAGAGCAGGGAGAAAAAGCCGTCCTCTGCCTGCCCGGGCTCCGGCTCCCCTGCCCGCAGCAGCACAATGTTGATTGATTAGCCGGTAATATATACATAGCTGGCACATGCCAGAAATATATATATATTAATGGTACCACTGCCCACCAATGTATATCGATTAGCTGGTAATATTTACATTGCTCGCACATGCCAGCAATGTATATATTACTGGTACCCCTGCCCACCAATGTAGATCGATTAGCTGGTAATATATACATTGCTGGCACATGCCAGCAATGTATATATTAATGTTACCACTGCCCACCAATGTATATTGATTAGCTGGTAATATATACATTGGGGCACTCGGCCCCACCCCCAGCGCCTGACGTCACACGCCGCAGGGAGGGGAAGAAGGAGGCCGGAAGCCTGCAAGTGGAGCGCAGGAGCACTCCTGAAGGCCAGCAGACCACGGCGATGGAGGCCAGAAGATGCCGGGATCAACAGAGAAGATCTCCGACGCCTCCTGCAAGAAGAAAAGAAGTGGCCACCTACCCCCTACCCTAGACCACTGGGTGTCGGGCACTAGGCCCGTGGGCACTGTCAGGCTCTTCCGGCCTGTGGGTATTTCAGTCGGGCCCTCTCGGCCCGTGGCCACTTGATTGTCAGGCCCTCCTGGCCCGTGGAGTTTAGTTGGGCCCCTCCTCCTCCCCATGGCCCCTTCCCTGGTAGGTTGGGCATTAGGCCCAGGGGGGCCACATAAGTGTTGGGCCCTCCAGGCCCTTAGGTACTTTAGGTGGGGCATCCTGACCCAAGGCCCCCATAGCTGGGCGCAAGGCCCGAGGCCCAAGTAGCCGGGCACTAGGCCCGTGGGCTCCATTTGTCAGGCCCCAGGCCTGTTTTCGCCACTCAGGCCTCCAGGCCCATGCCCCAGCCAGGCACTAGGCCTGAGATTGTATACCAGGCATAAGGCCTGCAGGTTAGTAGGGAAGGGCTCTCGACCCGATATTGTGGTTTACCCGGAGCGTGGGGTGTCCCGTGGGTGGTTGGGGTTCAGAGGTGGATGGGCTCAGTGGCAGTCCGCTCGTTAGGCCCCTAATAGGGAACGGAAACATTTAGAGTGTGCGTATGCTGGCCAGCTTTAGCTAGGAAGGAAGTGTAACATCAAAAGTTAGGCAGAGGTTTGAAGGGATTGTTTTGTGGTAAAGTCTTGTACTGTTTGTACATTGTGTCTGTGCACACACACACTTAGTTCTAGGGCTTTGTGTTGTAGTTAAAGTAGTTGTGTCACATTTAGGTTGTGTTAGGCTCTGCACATGTCTGGTGTTTTTGTTTTCTTACAGGGACCTGTGAGGAGAACCGAAGGTTGCAGTACAAGAGTGAGGACGGTGAGTGTCATCTTGTCCCTCTGTGTGTCCGTCTCTGCCTATCTTTCTTCCTTCTTCTTAAGGTCATATGTAGACCTCGCACCTCCGTGCAAGATCGAGGCCTCACCTAGGTGTGCGAGTGCCCATAGGTGACACTCCGGGCTCCGATGCCGCGCGCCGATGATGATGTTTCGCGGAGCCCGGGGAGTGCCTCTGTAAAGACGTCGTGGGACGGACGGCGCATCGGTCTTCATCTAAGGAGGAACAGCTCTCACCTACTCTCCTTCCTCCTAGGTGTTCGTGTCCTAGTGTTGGAGATTTCCAGGACCGTGTTTTGTCACGGCCTGAAGGTGAGAGGGTGCGCCATCATATAAGTGGTCCGGAGACACCTGCACGGCAGCAGGCACCACACCGCACCACCCCTAAACCCCTCTCACACATTCACAGGCTAAACAATTGTACTAGCCCTTGAAGAGAGGGGTGTGGTATAGGGGTCTGACAGTCGGGATCCCGACAGTCATTATCCTGATGTCGGGTTCTCGACTGGCTGGACCCAGACAGCATGGCGAGCGCAACAAAGCCCCTTGCAGGCTCGCTGCGCTCACCACGCTGCGGGCACGGTGGCTCGCTATGTGAGCCACCTATTCTATTCTCCATCTATGGAGGGAAAATAGGGAAAATAGCCGACGGCCGTCGGGAACCCGGCTGTGGGTGTTTTGACAGTTGGGATCCCGACGTTGGGTGAATGTCTGTCCCCGTCCGGCACCCGAAGAGAGAGGGAGAGAGAGAGAGACAGAGACAATACAGTGACTAGTGACACCATATTGTGAACTGAGGTGTCCGGTATTTCTTTACTGGTTAACTTACCTGTTCATTAATATCTTTGATCCATGCATCTGTACATCGAAAATTATGGTGTGAAAGAAGGTGTGGTAGCACCCATTATTATAACACATTTATAAATCAGTACGTGGTCTGCATGAGACAAGCACTATTTATACAATATAACTCAGAAACTTCAACTAAAGTAACCACTGAGAGAATCCTGGCATACTGTGGGGGTTATTCTAGTTCACTCGCAAAGGCAAAATCACTCTCTTATGGACAAAACCATGTGCACTGCAGGCGGGGCTGATGTAACATGTATAAATATTAAATAATATTGGGAATTGTATAAATATTAAATAACACTTATTATTCACAAATCTGTTTTTCTTTTTCTTACTTCAGTATATTTGATTTTTATCATATATTTTTCTCAATTAGCCATATTATAGGGCTATTTAGAAATAATTGGTTAGTAATTTTCATAGAAGAGAGAGCTCAGTTCTGTTTTAGATAATACTTTATCGACTTGGTTTTCCTTTTTGTTAGTGTTTAGTCAACTGTTAAATTTAAAGTTAATAAAAAGTCAGTCCTGCACAGTACTGGCATTTGTAGGAACCAGTGGCGGTTCCTACCTTATGGTAGTAGGAGGATTGACGCTGGCCACAATGCTGATATCATAGCTGCTCCTCCTAGTTCCCACCACTGCCGCATGTACATGTACAATAATGACAGGCGCTGGACCTGGCGCATGTGCAGTATAGACATCTGTACTGCGCATGCGGCCAGCTTCTATGGGCTGCATCGGCAACAGCCCACAGATGTGAAATCACGGTCCCTGTACTGTATCATAGAAATGACCAGCCCCCGGGACCGACGCACGAGCAGTACCAACGTAGGTACTGTGCATGCGCATAGCCCTGGTTCTATGGGCTGCTTCATCTACAGTCCAAAGCAGCCAAAGAGGCAGACCCAGAGGGAGGGAACACCTCCCAATGGGACTGCCTTGGGTGACTGGCAGGTTGAACTTCCAATAGGAAGTCACTGCCAGTCACAGTGAAGCCAGTGCAGTCTCACAGACTGGATCTGGCTTCACTACAGTGGAGAATTTTGCCTGGGGGGCTGCAGTCCATAGGCAAAAACACCACTGGTAGGAACTGTAATGTTAGTGAACAGTTACCCCTTTGTGAGTTATCCGCACATAGGCAATTCTTTATAAATGTCCACCTGTCTCTTTATATGTGAAGCAACTCCGGTTAGAGACTCCCAATCTGCCTCTTTCTGGAGAGCGATCTCTGCAGTTTGGGATGACAGTGTGTCACCATATGAATAGTATCCTGGTACCAACGGCGCTGAAGCATTTCTCAGTCTCTGTAAATTAATGCCTTCCTTGCCTCTTTCTGGGCGTCCGCTTACACAGCATATGATTATTTCCACTACTGTGGTCACTTCACTTCCACATTCCACCTGCGTGTCAGGCCTCGTTTTTGCATATAGAGCAGTCTTACTGCTCCTGAGTATAAAGCCTTGCTTTTATCTTTGCTTTTTAGTGGGACTTCCATTAGGTATCTCTATTAAGCTTTACAATGCCTCAATATTAATAACAAATAGAAGAAAGGCTGCCCTTAAAAATAAGAACAAATTTCATAAAAAGACACTTAAAAATAAATACATACAAATAAAAATATAAACACAACACAACAAATAAAATAAAAAATTACTGCACAATTGGATAAGAATAAATGACTGAAAACGGCCAGAGAAACATTAAAGATTGATGAAGATAATCCAAATAGGTCAGCCAAAAAACAGAAATGTTTATTCAAGGGATCATCACTTGGGTGGTTGATCATTGAATGTTGTCTTCCGACTGGTTTGCAATATCATGCAGTAAAGTGGGATCTGTCCATCTGTATGGACGCTACTGATGATTTAGGACAATTTACTGGTACCAGGAAAGAGAGCTCTCTTTCCTGATACCAGTAATTGCAACATTTTAAAATAGACTCACAAAATAAAAATCACAAATTAAAAATTGTAAGGTGTAAAGTATTTAAATAAAAATAAAATAAAAAGGTACTTATGTAGTAACTGGGCTGCCGATTTCTAAATCGGGTCGGATCGGGAGATCGCATCGCATCGCATGCGACCATGCGATGCGATGCGATGCGATGCGATGACCCGATTTTTCCATAGGAATCAATGTTAAAATGGACTGAGTCCATTTTAACATGGAATTCAATGGGAAAAATGGGTCCTTTTCATACCCCTACTATCCAAGTGGGCATGGAGTTGGATATAAACCTGTGGCGAGCGTAGCGAGCCACCGAGCCCGAAGCGTGGCGAGCGAAGCGAGCCCCGCGAGGGGACGAATACCGTCCCCTCGCGGGGCTCGCTTCGCTCGCCACGCTTCGGGCTCGGTGGCTCGCTACGCTCGCCACAGGTTTATATCCAACTCCATGCCCACTTGGATAGTAGGGGTATGAAAAGGACCCATTTTTCCATAGGAATCATTTTAACATTGATTCCTATGGAAAAATCGGGTCATCGCATCCGATATCGCATCCGATATCGGATGCGATGCGATGCGATATCGCATCGCATCGCATCTGATTGTATGCCTTAACTTAAGGCATACAATCAAAAAATCGGCAGCCCAGATACTACATAAGTACCAATAAAAATAATAAAAAAATACAAAATACATATGTAGTTATGCGCAGAAATATATATACACATATATAATCAATATGTAGATCTCTCTATCGCCCAAGTTTAATATATATTGAGATCTTCAATCTTCAATATTTGACACATTCTTGGATCTTATGCTGTATTTCAATTCTCATGCTTTGTTCATTATTTTTAACTATTTATTTATTCTTTTATTCTTTCAATTGTTACAGGACCATCACCTTTTCTTAGTTTCGAGGGCCACCTTGTGGTCAAAATTTGTTATAGCTCTTAAACTAAGGATATATGGTTCCAGAGACCTCCACAGTTCTATGTTTTCATCTCTGGACCACTTGATATCTAGTTGATCTATTAATTTTTTCTCTACCTGCTCTCAATAACAGGAGAATTATCAAAAAAGTTAATTATCACTAATATTACCAATGCCTACTTATTCATCAAATGATGGTGGGCCGCCACTAAAATTGTTGGGGCCCGGGATTGACCTACAGTCCGGGCCCCCAGCGGCACAGCACTACCCCCCCCCCTGCGTGCACCCCCTGCCCCGCCTGCCAGCACCTGCCTCCCGATTACCGTTACTTACCTTCACACGGCATCGCCCTCCGTCTCCTTTAGCCTCCACCGTCGATCAGGTCTGGAGCGCACACTGCAGCCTGCAGAGCGCTGAGCCCCTCTGTGACCTAGGCTCGTCACTCTGCAGGCTGCACTGTGCGTGCCTGGCTGGGGCGACGCCGGCACTGGGAGGGGGAGGCTGTGTGCAGGTGCCGGCGGCTGGCCGGCCCCCGGCCCCTCCAGGGGCCGGGGCCCAGGTCAGCTGTACCCAGGGCACCCCCCTGTTGGCGGCCATGATGGTGGGAATAACCTCAACCACTTGCATGCTGGTGCTGGGATTCGCTCAGTGTCCAGTTCTGGAGACCATATCTTCAGAAGGATATAAATACATTAGAGAATGTACAAAGAAAGGCAACTAAAATGGTGCATGGCCTACATCACAAAACTTACCTGGAAAGACTAAAAGATCTTAACATGTATAGTTTGGAGCAGAGAAGGGAAAGGGGGGACATGATTGAAATCTTCAAATATATCAAGGGTTTTAACATAGTACAGGAGGGAAATTTTCTTCAACGGAAAAGAAGTAATAGAACACGAGGACATGCACTGAAACTGGAGGGAGGTAGGTTCAGGGGAAATGTTAGAAAAAATTACTTCACAGAAAGGGTAGTGGATAAGTGGTGGTACCATCAGAGGTGGTAGAGGCTACGACAGTAGTACAATTTAAACATGCTTGGGATAGGCATTTGAATATCCTTACAAAGAAATAAGGATTAAAAAGGGTTGAGATAACCTGAAGGATAAAAAAGGGGCAGACTAGATGGGCCAAATGGTTCTTATCTGCCGTCAAATTGTATGTTTTTATGTGCAAAGTCAGCACAAGTGTGACTCCTGTTTCAGTTTTTAACAGTTCCAGTTCTGCTCAGTTATAACCACAGTTCCTGTCTGCTGTCTTCAGTACTTTCCGACTCTTGATAAACAGAGAATCTTTTGTATTTGTAAACCTCAGTGCCTGGTATATCTCATGTGCATGAGTTACCTTCTAACACAGTAATCAGAAACTCCACAAATTTGCTGCAACTGTGCTTCTCCCAAGCAGCTCAGCTTTCCACCTTGGACAATATATCAATCAGGGGCAAAACTCAGGGTGGCCTCCAGCATAGTAAATGCAGTTATTTGATCTTCTTTGGGAAGGGGGAGGGGCTAAGATGATATTTGCATGTGCGTCCCTCCCCCAAAGAGCCGGAAATACTGGTATTGCGCCGGTGGAGGAGGCGGTTGCAGGGGGAACCAGCTGAATGCAGAAGGCTTGTCCACTCTTCTGTAGGTTTGGGAGAAGGACCTGATTTTCAGGAGCCTCCCGGCCATTCCGGGAAGGTAGGCTGCCCTGGCGAAACTGCTCCAAACTATTGAGTCAGTTGCTGCTGGACTCCATTCCGTTTCCTCCCCTTTGAACCATCTTTGACACAGTGTTCAGGTTACAAATGTCATCCGACTGTGACACTGAGTTTGAATGAAGAGCTAGGAGGAGACAGTGCTGGGTGGACAGGCTGAAAGGAGGGCAGCACTAGCTGTCCCTGTGCTAGTTGAAGTTGTGAGTGTGAGTCAGAGTCAAGGCATTAACAGTGGAAGAACTTCTTCTTCAAAGCCTGGATGAGCTGATCCTGGGGGAGACAGAACCAGCAGACAGGAGGTGGTCACAGGATGCTCTTGGTGTGAAACCACCATGCCAGGGAACTATATACCAACTGTCAGCCACATATCCACTATATCACATGAACATGAACCACTATATCATCATTAGTGTCAGCAACAGCCACCAGAGCAGACCTGTTGGTGAGTGGGAGCTGCTGGGACACCTGCACATATTCCCCACTTTACCATTCATGCTGTGCTTTGTTTTGTGTACCTGTTCCCTCCCCCAATTCCATTCAGGCCTAGCTGCCTGCAATCACCCTCTAACCAGTAAGCTGAGCTGCATCCTACCTCTCAGGCCATATGCACCCCCAGTCACCCTCACATGCATCCCTCAGTGGCCCCCTGTCACATGTAAAATGGTATGAGAATTGGTTGCAGCACTTTATTGATAAAAATGCAATGACTTTGTTTAGGGTCAGGAAGGGGCAGCTGTAGCAGGTCATTGGGAGATTGATTGCTGTGGACAACCTGTCATCCTATCGGCTACTAGCTGACTTTGCAAGATTAATAATGGCTGAGGGTTGGTTGGTTGCTATGGACAACTTTTCCATTTCTCTCTTAAAGACTTATATGTCCTCCCTTTATGGCTGTACTCAATTGTTTTTCAGTTAAAAGACACATTTAGCTTCTAGCACCAGACATACAGTAAATGGTTGTATTAGTTGCCAGCAAATTTTAAGAAAGTAAAAGAACTTACTGGACCTCTGGAAATCTTATATTTGTAGTATATCCATATGCAGAAAGGTGTAATCCCCATAACTCCTGCCCAGCTGCACCACTGGTTTTCAAGATCTCAGCTTTTCAGCTCACGGCTGCACTTTCAGTTGCTCTGTCACTGCACTTTTGGGTACAGCTGTGTCTCTGCCTAATCCCTCCAAGCAGTGGCGTAACTTCATCCCAGTTTCGAGAAGGCAAGATAACTATTGATACCTCCACACATATATAAAGAACAATCCAGAAATGTTTTCTAGGATCTTGTTACATCGCATCACATTTATTTACATTATCATTTATTTAAAACAAATACATTGCTTAGCAGTCATTGAGAGGATTAGAACCTGTGACCTCTTTCACTGGAGGCAGACACGTTACTGATAGAGCTATTTGCTCCTGCACTGTATATATGCAGATTCTGACTATATACTATTCTGCCCATTACCATTGGGCAGAATTATGTAGTGTAGTTGTGGTACTGGGTACTGGTCATTGGCGGATCTAGACTTTTCTTCTAGGGGGGGAGGTTTACTGTTTAATCTTGACCCTCCCCCTTCAGTTCTGACTCCTCCCCTTCACAGTCCTGGCTCCTCCCCTTCACAGACCTATCTCCTCCATCATACAAATTCCGCAGCGCTGTACAGAGAATATTATTACCAGTTATTATATAGTGCACACATATTCCGCAGCGCTGTACAGAGAATATAACCAGTTATTATATAGTGCACACATATTCTGCAGCACTTTACACAGAATACTTGAACATTCACATCAGTCCCTGCCCCAGTGGAGCTTACAATCTATATTCCCTACCACATGTACACGGACACAGACATTCTAGGGTTAATTTTGTTCCTGAAATCCTTTCTGCTTCTGTTCTCTTCCTGTATACAATGTGTATGTGTACACAGCACACGTTGGTTGCACCCACCCAACCCACTATACAATTTTCTTTTATCCCACCTTATGTCATTCAATACACACACAGCCACTTCCTGAGTTCCTGGACGTCCTGCTGTAACTTTTATCAGGTGTACTGTGGATTGCAGAGAGACCCGTGACGCTGTAGAGAAGATGAAAGCAGTCTGACGCGCAATGAATAAACAAAGTGTGCTGATTTGATTTACTACCGCAGACTCGCAGAGGCATCCAATGTGACCTGCTGCCTGGCTGGGCGCTGGGAGAGGTAGGAGGGAGAGCCAGGACCAGGGGCAAACGCAGGATTTTCAGAAGGGGGTTTCCATGGGGGGCGGAGCAAATCACGGAATGGACACTTAGGTGACCCAGTATATGCCGGGTCAGTTAAAGTATTATAGATAGACCAAATGTATATTATACATATACATAACAGCAGTGTAGACCCCTGGGCATAGCAATGTATTGAGGCCCTTACCTGTCCTCCAGCGGTAGGGGTGGGGGGTGCTATGAGCAGAAGCTTTGATGTCCCGCGGGTGGTATTATATCAACCGCTCAGCATGTAGGGCTCAGTAATTTCCACTAATTACCCCTTTACTGCACAGATGGTGGGAGATGAGGTGGGAGAAGGGGGCATTGGGCTGAATGAAGGGGTCCCAATACATAACTTCCCGGGTGGTAGAGGATGTTTAATATGCAGAGGAGGGGTATATAGTGGAGTGGGCTTATTATTCATAATTTTCTGGTGGGAGGACAGCTTGCTTGACTGCAGATACTGTATCTCCAGTTCCCGGAACTAGATTTCTTAGCTTTTAATGTAATTAAAAACTAGAGAATCCCACCTACCAAATGGTACTAGGGGATCAGAGTTCAGGAGGCAGAGTAATCGAGTATATAAAACTACATACCAGGTATGTGGAGCTGGAGCAGTAACCAGCTGCTTGAAGGCTGATATCTCTGGTTCTGGGCACAGTAGAGACCAGCTTCTAGTGTCCCTCAAAGGGGGAGAGTCCCAGCTTTTGGAATATACCCTCAGAAAAACTCTATGTCAGACAGAAACTGAAATATCTGACTGGGGAGAGCAATTCACAGGCTTGGATAGGGACCACTGCTTTGAAGTCAGATATCTCCGGTTCCTTAGGGCCGATTTTTAAAATTCTTGTACCCATGGAAAGAGGGGGCCCTCAGATTCCTGGGGGGGTTTCTGGGTACTCAGAAACCCCCCCTGCGTGCGCTACTGCAGGACATATACGTAACTTCAGAGAGTGATTGTTTACTTTGTTCTGGCTTACTGAATGTCCTAGGGGGGGCGACCGCCCTAATCGCCCCCCTCTAAATCCATCCCTGGTACTGGTGCGCTATATAAATTAAACTTACTTACATATACTTTACATTTACATCTGGTCGTGGGTTAGGCACAGGGCCGGCGCCACCACTAGGCAGCTCTAGGCATTTGCCTAGGGCGCCGGCACCTGGAGGGCGGCAGTTCACCCCTCACCCCCAGCGAACTGTGGAAATAACTTGTGCCCCGGCGTCCCTGCAGTGCTGCTGGACCGGTCAGGGGTGTCCGTGCCGCAGGGGTACCTGCGGCGCCGTCATGTGTATAAAGCTGGCTGCGGCCGGCGGGGTCCCTGTAGTGAATAGAAAATAACTAGCGCTATGCGCTAGTTATTTTCAATTCACTACAGGGACCCCGCCGGCCGCAGCCAGCTTTATACACATGACGGCGCCGCAGGTACCCCTGCGGCACGGACACCCCTGACCGGTCCAGCAGCACTGCAGGGATGCAAGTTTTTTCAACAGGTACCACCCCCCCCCCCCCGGCACCGGGGCGCCCCCACCCCGACTCGCCTGGGGCGCTCCGGTGCCTTGCACCGGCCCTGGTTAGGCATAAGTACCAGTGGGAACACTGTATTCTCAGGAGTTTGCTTACAGAAGCCTTGTGGTAGTGGGTTGCAAATCCCAGAACAGTTCAGTAAGAATTGGGCGCCAGGCCATCTCATTACAAACAGAAAACAGGTTATTTTAAATTCAAACAGGGTTATCACACCAATCACATTCAGGGCCATCCTAACAGCAGTGTGGGCCCCTGGGCAACGCAATGCACTGGGGCCCTTACCCATTCTCCCCTCCTAGGAGTGGGGGGTGCTATCAGCAGCAGCTTTAATGTCCCACGGGTGGCAGGGGGTGCTCTATCTTCCATTCAACATGTAGGACCTGGAGCAGTAACTTCTGCTAATTACTCCTTTACTGCAGAGGTGGCGGGAGGGAGAACACTAACGTGTGAAAGGGGGCACTGAGCTGTATGAAGGGTCCCTTGTAAATGACTTCCAGGGAGGTAGGGGGTGTTTTATACGCAGGGGAGGGTTGGATAATGGAGTGGACTTAATATTCGTTATTTTCCGGTGGAAGGGCAACTTGTTTGACTGCAGATATTGCCATTATCAGGAAATAGATTTCTTAGCCTTCAATAGTATAAATAGTATAGTCCCAACCAATATTCCCTATAATTTTACGAAGGCTGTGTGCGGCAAAAGATTTTGGCTGTGCAACTTTGGAAGGAAATGTAAATTTTTGTGCGTCACTTATATATAACTGGAAAATGACGTTCAGCATTTGTGTTAACTTTACTTCAAAATGATATTAAGCATTTAAACATTCAAAACACAGCACACAATGTAGTTAATGGGTGAAACACACATTAATTGAGTCCACAACTGCAAAAAGGGACCACTGCTGCTTTGTGCGCTCTGTTGTAATGTCTGTGCGCACGCTCGTTGAGTTGTGTGCGCGCGCACGCGCGCACAGCTTAGAGGGAACACTGGTCCCAACCTTCAGGAGGTGCTGGGAACTTGGGCATCAGAGATCAGGAGCCAGAGCAAAAATAACAAAAATATAAAACTGCACACCAGAAGTTTGGAGCTGGAGCAGGGACCAGCTGCTGGAAGGCTGATATCTCTGGTTCTGGGCATGACAGAGACAAGCCCCTAGTGTCGACAGAAAGGGGAGAGTCCCAGCTTTTGGAATATACTCTCAGAAAAACTCTAAGTCAGAGAGAATCTGAGAAACATGACTGGGAATTGCATTTAACAGGTCGGATGTGGACTGCTGCTTTGAAGTTGGATATCTCCAGTTCCCCAGGGCCGATTTTCAAAATTCTGGTATCCCTGGAAAAAGGGGATCCTCAGCTATCAGCATAGGGCCCTTATACACCTGGGGCCCCTGGGCAAGTGCCCATTAAGCCCATACGAAAAGACGGCCCTGATCATATTCATTCTTCCCTCCAGCACTACACTTGTAATTGTTAAATCAATTTGCATCAGTCAAGCCCTTTACTCATTCACATAAACAATGATGGAACAGCAGTACCTTACATACCAGTGCATTCTGGGAACCAGTAGTTTGGTAGTCGCAAACTGGGATTCTTTTTGGTGCGTTCTCACCCTACATGGTGGGGTTTCTCTCAGTCTTTCTAAATGAGATTTCTCATGGACTTGTTGGTGGGGCCCTTTTGAATGTCGCATAGTTTACAACCACTCACCAAAATCGTCTTCTCCCGAGACTTACACCTCTCATCACTTTTTTAGGGTACACTTAAAGGTGGATATACCCCTTGTTCCTTCCTATGATCTCTGCATATTGCTGCCCGCACACTGCAAATATGGAATCACTCACTCTTCATAGCGACACCCACATGCTGCTCCACTACACCAGGGACCGTGGAAACCATCCTCACCTGTACATGGACCCAGGACTGGCTTCTCTCAGTAACTTCATATAGCTACAATTCACATACTTCCATGTAGGAGCAAATAGCTCAATACATGGTGTGACGCATGCAAAAATTATGTTTAGAAAAAAACAGCATGTGCTGTCTATTGTCCTGCTAGTAGAAGGAGTCAGCCACATAAGCGATATCCTCAGCTTTCAATTAACTGATTGAAATTCGCATGGGAGGTGAGGTGCGCACGAGGGAGCAGGAGCCCGGCGGCAGATGCCTCCATTGCCTCCCAGAGTTACACCTCTGTCTCCACACGAGGTTGCACTCTGTGCTATTTTATCACACCAGATTACAGTGCCGCCGTACTTGCTGGTTACTAATACTGTCAAGACTTACTTATATTCTCCCTCCTAGCTTCCTGCATAAGGCGCTCTCTACTTTACTGCGCCAATGTCAGAATCTTGAGCTAATACCCCTTTCAGACATACTACCCGGGATTTGAAACCTGTTCAAACCCGGGTTTTTCCAAATTTAGTTGACTAAAATCCTTGGTAAAGCCATTCAGACATACGGTAGTCCCCGTGATAAATCTCAGGGATTTTGCGAATGTCGGAGAGGGGTATCAGTGTGTTCTTACACTGTCTCATGCGACACTTCACACCTTGATTGTTTTGTTTATTCGTTTGTGGGTTGCTTTGTTTCTGTTTTGTTTTCGTTTATTCGTTTGTGGGTTGCTTTGTTTCTCTTTTTTCTTTTGTTGATATAATCCCTTTGCACTTACTACACAACTTGTCCAGGTTAATTTGACAAAGGAAATTTCATAAGTGATTTGTAAACGTCATTATTCTAATCCAGCGTTTCTCAAACTGTGGGTCGCGACCCCAAAGTGGGTCGCACCCATGTCAGCGTGGGGTCGCGACTCACCCATAGTTAAAGCTGGCTGGTTACTCCGAGGACCCGGCGGCGCGTGCGCAGTCAGCTCTACACATAGTTCTGCCTTTCGGCAGGATGATTGACTGCGCACAGACATCCCGGCGTCATGACGTCACGACGTCCGGGAGTCATTAAGGCTCTGCTAATAGTGCTCACAGACGCACGCTGCCGGGACGTACAAGCAGCTGTGAGCCTGTACGTGTGTGCAACCAACCAGCCCTCCCCTGCTCCTTCCCAGGCACACGCTGCCGAGACGGACAGGCAGCTGTGCGCCTGCACCCACCAGCCCACCCCCACTGTTCTCACAGGCGCACGCTACCGAGACGTAGGGGCAGCTGTGCGCCTGTACATGTGTGCCACCAGCCCTCCCCTGCTCCTTCCCAGGCGCACGCTGCCGAGTTGCACCGGCAGCTGTGCACCTGCAAAAATTACAATGACCACCTGCCGGCTCCACCTCCTCCGCTCCGCAGTGTGATTGACACCCAGTCGTCATGACGTCATGGCTTCTGGGAGATTTTTCTGTCAGTCTCTGAGGAGGACTTGGAAGTGAAAGTGGTCCCTGTAATTTTGAGCTGCAGCACTGACCTGCCCCAGTGTCACAGATAGTGACAGGTTTAAGGAACAGTTTAATTAAAAGGAGAACAAAGATATTTTTTTTCTAGTAAGTACAGCACAATTAAATAGAATGCTATGGTGAGAAAGTTAAGCAGGGTAATGTGCATACATATTATCACCCCTCCCTCCCTGCCCATCATCTTCCCATATTCCTTTGTATCATATTAGATATTTTTCTGGTATTAAAAATATATTTAACCCCTCGGGTGGTATGCCCGGAAATTTTCCGGGCTCAGCTGCGCTGCTGCAGCGGGCTGTCCCGGAAAATTTCCGGGCATACCACTAATATAGAATAGGTGTGCGCCAAGTGTGCACCACTGGCGCAGCACCTCTAGAGCCCCCCTCCCGCCCAACCCTTCCAGTCCCCCCGTCACCTTTGCTCTGGCGATCGGTACGCCTGAGCTCCCCTGACCTGCCCAACCAGCCAGCAGTCACTCATTTTACAGTGACGTCGGTGGCAGGCTTGGGTATGGTCGACGCGGCTGGGGGGGACTCTGGAGCGCTCAGGCACAGAGTCCTCCCGAGCCGCCGCGAACATTCCCCAGCCTACCGCCGACGTCACTTCTGAATGTGACAGGGGGCAGCGGAGACAGCGGCAGCAGGGAAGCTCCGGCGTACTAATGCCGGAGCGGAGGTGAGGGGGGGCTTCCAGCTTTCTGTGGTGGGTTTTGCTGGGGCAGGACAAACCTGCCCTGGTAGGTTTGTCCTGCCCCAGCAAAACCCACCACTCAAGGGGTTAAATAAGTGAGTTAGAGCATAAAATATTTATAGGGACGATGATGGGCAAGGGGTAGGGATGGTAATCCCGGGGGATTTTTTTCAATCCTGGGATTTGGGATTGAAAAATGCTCAATCCCGGGATTTCCAGGATCCCAGGATTGGCATCCCTAAAAGGAAAACGCTCTGGTCCCCCATATTAACTAACTTGGGCGAGCATGCAATCCTATAGTATGCGGGTGTGTGTGCAGTGTATGCATACCCACCTTTGTGTATGCTAGTCATGACAAACAAATAGCATTTGCCATGACTAGAGGCAGAGATGAATAAATGTATTTTATTTTATCATCTTTCTGATATATTTTTATGTCATACAAATATATAAGAAAGACAATATAAAAGGAAGATGACAGGCAAGGGTGGGTCATTTGCATGCATTTTATGCCTCTCCACCCGCTTGCCCTTCATCTTCCTTATGAATTTGATGCCATAAAAATATACAAGGTCATTCAAGAAGTAATGTAATAAACCCTCTTGTGTAAGGCCAGTGCTAAGGTGCCCTCCTACCAATGGGACAGGCAGTGGGTGACACTGGGGAGAAGCAGTGGGTGACAGCCATTAAGTGACAGACAGTGGGTGATGCTGGGGAGAGAAAGTAGGTGACATGCAGTGGGTGACACTGGGTAGAGGGAGTGGGTGACAGGCAAAGAGTGACGGCCGCAGACAGTGGGAAGATAGGCTGGTGCAAACAATGGATGGGCAGAAAGGCTGGCAGAGGAAGGGAAGAGGCTAGTGCAGAAGATTGGAAGAGAGGCTGGCACAAAGGATAGGCAGAAGGCATGTTGAAACGATAGAGAGATAGCTCTATATACACCTATATACATACACACACACACACACACACACACACACACACACACACACACATATTATGCTACAGCGTAATCTGTTTATCCTGAAGATCTGCTTGTTATTATCTTTAAAATCATCCTTACATTCCACTGAAGTCAATGGCCCTCATTCTAATTCCTTCGGTCCCTGGCGGGCTTGCCCCAGGGACCAATGTTTCTGCCTTGTGCATATTTGCATATGTGCAGGGCTTCTGTGCGGGTGCCTTCGGTGACTTGCATATTCACCGTGACACTCAACAAGAGGGGGGTCGGAATGGAGGCGGGCAGGGGACGTTCGCATGGGGACGCCCAGCGTTTCCTGGGCGTACCCATGACAATGCTGGGTGCACCCAGGAAAACACGGGGCATCCCCATGCGAATGCAGGTGGGCAGCGGCCTGCTGGGGGTGGGCAGCTGACATCACAGGACGTCGTCAGCTGCCCAACCAGTTCTCAGACCTGTAAGCTGCAAGTCTAAGTCAGCCCATACTGACATTTGCGAGCAGGAGAAAAAAATCATTCAATGGTAATTATTGCCCCCATATACTACCCTGCGAATGGATGTTTATGCAAAACATCAATTTGCAAAGCTGTGGAGATGTGCAGTCCGGGCTGGGGGGGGGATCATTTGCACGCCCGGCTCGCTAAGCAACACATTTTTTGCTGCTTAGTGAGACAACTAGAATCACTCCCAATGTTTCTTTGAAACTCAAGAAACATCAGTAGATTCCAAAATTAAATACTGTAGGTCAGTTTTATTATTATTTATTAACAGTTTCTTATATAGCACACACATATTTCGCAGCGCTTTACAGAGAATATTTGAACATTCACATCAGTCCCTGCCCCAGTGGAGCTTACAGTCTATATTCCCTACCACATGTACACACGCACACACAGACATTCTAGGGTTAATTTTGTTGGAAGCCAATTAACCTACCAGTATATTTATGGATTGTGGGAGGAAACCGGAGTACCCGGAGGAAACCCACGCAAGCACGGTGAGAATATACAAACTCCGCACAGTTAGAGCCATGGTGAGAATCTAACCCATGACCTCAGCGCTGTGAGGCAGTAATGCTATAACCATTACACCGTCCGTACTGCCCTTTATAACCTTCATTCCCTGCACACGCGCAGTATAAATGGCAAATTCCTGCAGATGCATACACCCTGCGCTCCATGTTTAGTAGCAGCAAAATGGGTGCTACAATCAGCCTAGGACGTTTCTAACCCTAAATGCTGGCACTGAAAGAAGATGGGCAGAGAGGCGGGCACAAACCAATCAGATTACTACATGCAGCTTTGACTTCCCAATGACACAACAAATACACACTGATCCTCCACACATCCACAATAAAACATCAGGAGTAAGATGGCGACACGGATGGAAACATGGTCAAACATTGAAGTGCATAGTGTGCTCAGATTTCTGCATTTAATAGGCAGCAGCTGACATTCCTCGCCAACTTGAGGTGTATGGTGATAACATCATGTCACAAACAGGTTTGGGTCTGAAACACTACATTTTATAATGTAAGCATGAGTAGGGAACATTGGGAGGTATTGGACCATCCACCCTACAGCCCTGACATGTATCACACAGTGATTTAAATCTATTTGGACAATTGAATAAGCACCTGGGTTGAAGGCTATTTGCGCAAATGACAGTGAAGTTCAGCAAGCTGCCATGTTCTGGCTTCAGGCACTTGACACTGATTTGTTCCACGCTAGGATACATATACGAGTTGAATAAATGCAATGAGAGGTTACCTTATTTATTGAACATCCCTCATATGAGGAAGATAAAGTGCGTACTGTACATTTTATGCCTCATCAACCCCCCCCCCCCTTCCACTCCTCCTTACTTGCCCATCATCCTGTATATTCTTATGGCATAAAGATAAATAAGAAACATGGTAGGAATAAACATATACAAGGAAGATGATGGTAGGGGCATAAGAAAGAAAGAAAGTGGAGTAAAGAGCATTAAATCTAGTTTTTTCTCTGCCAGTTAGACATCACTGAATGAAATGGACCGTTTTCTTCAAAACAGTGTCAGAAAGCAGAGCGATAACGGAGAGTCTGTTGCCAGTTGCAGCAAAAGATGTGCTGCCAGTGATGAATCAAGTAGCAATAAAAAAGCAAGAAACCGGAAATATGATCCAAAATATTTGGAATATGGTTTTACATGGGCTGGCTCAGAGGAAGCACCACGTCCACAGTGTGTGGTGTGTGGTGAAGTTCTTGCTAAAGAGAGCTTAAAACCATCCAAAATGATCAGGCACCTACAGACAAAGCATAGTTCTCTTCAAACCAAACCGCTTGATTATTTTAAACGAAAATTAAGGGAACTACGTGGCCAAAAAAACGTACTTAAAGGTGCAGTTACAGTTAACGAGAAAGCACTTGAGGCCTCATTTGTGGTGTCATACTGGATAGCCAAAACCGGGAAACCACATAACATTGGAGAAAACTTTTTTCGGTACTCTTTACTTAGAAGGGCGCCCACGATTTTGATCGTGGGCATCGTTAGTAAAAAATCTCGGGCATCTCGGGCATTGAATGCACTAAAAAATCGGGTGCGATCAACCGACGAGATGCCCGAGATTTCCCATAGGGAACAATGTTAAATGTCTCAATTGACCCAATTTTCCTGTTCAATGCCTCAATTGACCCGATTTTTCCATAGGAAACAATGTTAAATGGGCCACAGAGGCCAAATAGGCACCCTGAAGTGTATAATGGCCACCCGAATTGTTAACGCCACCCCACGATCAACGTCAACCCGATGCGTGGCGAGCGCAGCGAGCCCGCGTCCTACGACCTTTTCATACCCCCACTATCCACGTCGGCGTGGAGTTGAGAATAGAAAGTGCCCGAGCCCGAAGCGTGGCGAGCGCAGCGAGCCCCGCAAGGGTACGCGGACAGCTGTGAAGCCCGCGAGGGGACGCGGATACCTGTGAAGGTATCCGCGTCCCCTCGCGGGGCTCGCAAAGCTCGCCACGCTTCGGGCTCGGTGGCTCGCTGCGCTCGCCACACTTTCTATTCTCAACTCCACGCCGACGTGGATAGTGGGGGTATGAAAAGGTCATAGGACGCGTACCGCCGCCCCTCGCGGGCTCGCTGCGCTCGCCACGCTTCGGGTTGACGTTGATCGTGGGGTGGCGTTAACAATTCGGGTGGCCATTATTCACTTCAGGGTGCCTATTTGGCCTCTGTGGCCCATTTAACATTGTTTCCTATGGAAAAATTGGGTCAATTGAGGCATTGAACAGGAAAATCATGTCAATTGAGACATTTAACATTGTTCCCTATGGGAAATCTCGGGCATCTCGTCTGTCGCATCGCACCTGATTTTTTAGTGCATTCAATGCCCGAGATGGCCGAGATGGGCGCCCTTCTAAGTAAAGAGTACCCTTTTTTCTACCATGTGCCAAAGAAATGGTTTCTATTATGCTTGGACAAAGTGCTGCTACTCAACTTGATTTGATCCCCCTGTCTAATGACACTATTGCTAGGCGAATTCACAGTATGGCAAGAGATGTTACAGAGCAAGTCAACAGCAAAGTTAAGCAAAGTGCTTTCTTTGCCCTTCAGATTGATGAAACGACAGATGTGTCAGGGGCTGCTCAGATGCTGACTTACATAAAATTTCAGAATGATTCAAAACTACATGAGGAATTCCTGTTCTGCCAGCCGCTACCACAACGTGCTACTGGGGAACAGCTTTTTTCACTTTTGGATACTTTTATCACTGACTCTGGATTGGAATGGCTGCACTGTGTAGGAATTTGTAGTGATGGTGCTCGGGCAATGACCGGAAGCAACAGTGGGCTAGTGACCAGAGTTCAAGCTGTTGCACCACAAGCAGTCTGGACTCACTGCATAATACATAGACAAGCCCTTGTTGCCAAAAAAATGCCACCTGTTCTAAAACAAGTCCTTGATGATGCTGTACGCACAGTAAACTTCATCAAGAGCAGTGCAACAAGTGCACGTCTTTTCAGAGTTTTGTGTGAGGAGATGGGAGCTGACCACCATCAGTTTCTTTACCACACAGAAGTACGCTGGTTGTCACGAGGAAAGGTGGTCAACCGTTTATTTGAGCTCAGGGAGGAGGTACATTTTTTTCTTTCAGACAGAGATTCTGTGCTGGCTGAAAATTTTTTAGATGCCAAGTGGCTTGCTATGCTAGCATACCTAGCAGACATTTTTGACCGGTTAAATGCACTAAATACCTCCCTGCAAGGACCAGAAATGACAGTTTTTTCATCAACTGACAAAATTGAAAGTTGGATCAAAAAGCTGTCCTTGTGGTACACTTGTGTGGAAAGTGGTCATTTTGAGGCATTTCCCTTGTTGGATGATTTTTTACATGACAATGATCATCCAAAACATGATTTGAAACCTATTATTATCAGCCATCTGGAGAGCCTTAAACGTCAATTTCGCCAGTACTTTCCTGAAAAAGATCAAAAACCAGAAGCATGGATTAGGAATCCCTTCAGCGCTGAAGCAAATGCAAATGCCTGTTTGCCACTTTCAGTGAATGAAAAATTGATTGACCTCTCCTGCGATGAGACTCTAAAGCTAAGATACTATGAACAACCTCTTGCAAACTTCTGGATCTCAGTTCAAGAGGAATACCCAGAGCTGTCTTCTGCTGCATTGAAGGTGCTGATGCCGTTTGTATCTACTTATCTTTGTGAAGCTGGATTTTCAGCTTTAACATTACTGAAAAATAAGTACAGATCCCGTCTCGCTGTTGAAGATGACATTCGCCTTTATCTTAGTCACACAAAACCCCGTTTCAAGGATTTGTGTTTAACACAACAAGCTCACCCATCCCACTAATGTTTTTTAATGTTATAAACAAGTTATAGTTATTGAAAAGTGTCATCTTATTAGACTTAGACACACCATGCGAGTTTGCAGTTATTTTGTTAGCTCTGATCTGTTTATCTCGCAGCCTTGATGTTACTTCCTTCTGTTTAAGTGGCTAACCCTTCAACATAAAGAATTATGAAAAAAAAAAAAAGAGTGTCATGTTCTCTACATTTGTGTATTTATTTTGTAAGAAAAAAACCCACCAGATCCTAAAAAAAAGTGTGAGTCTTATAAATATATATGGATATTATCCGGCAGTAACTTGCTGGGGTCACGGAAATTTTTTTTTTGTCAGATGGGGTCCCAGAGCAAAAAAGTTTGAGAACCCCTGTTCTAATCCAATGTGGTTGAAAACAAATACACGAGTATTAACATCCAGCAAAGTTGTAGTGAATAGGGAAGGGAAGCAGACATGAGACCTGTTACAGCAGTAACGCTATACAATAGCTGCTGACAATGTTCCAGTCATCTTTAGAAGTCATAAATCATCTTCTTAAATTTCCCTTTCCTGAAAGACAAGATCTGAAAAAAATTTACAGTATGTCAACCTCCCACACCTATAAACTAGAAAAATAACTAAACTAGAACACAGTGAGAGATTAACATCTGTGTTTCAAAAAAGGTCACAGCTTTTATAAAGATGCCTTCCGTAAACATAAGCATTGGGACTATGCCTTCCTCATTCTGTTCAATGAGCATAATACTCTCCCGCCTCACCTTTCCATCAATGGAAAGTTTTGCCACACCTACAGTATGTAAGCAAAGAAATAGTGAGAAAAGTGGTTTAAATCAAAAATTATATTATATTATTCTGTTAAATAGTATAAACGACATATGCATTTATGGAGAACTAGACCAGCTGTATTGGTTTACTCTGCTATCAGGCACATGGTTCCATGTTGGCCTTAAGTGTGAAGATTTGTATCAGTCACTCACATTAACTTCACTGCTTTTCTGTGGCACAAATGACAATGATTGGTTAACATGCTGAGTATTGACGAGACTTATTCAAATATCTGTAACCCCCATTCAGGGCCTGTTTAATAGTTCCAGTTGCCCTAGGCTAATACACATGTTGCTCCTCTTTTAATGCTATTAACACATGTGTATAAGCGCTCAAAGACTCGACATTCATACTGCCCATGTGCATGTAACAAAGGTTATACAACTGGCATAAAATGCTTCTGGCGTGTGAAGCAGACTTTGGGGGAAATTTACTAACATCCTGAAATAAGACCAATGCCGTCTATGGATTAATATGACCGGCATCGGTCGTATTTTCGGGATTTGTACTAATTATTTACAAATCTGTATTTACGGATTCATATTAGCCCAATGGCGTAGATGGCCAAATGCTGCTGTATTCCTAGTCATATTTGCCAGCTAAATACAAATACAAGTCGGCAGTATTCACAGATCAGTCATATCTGTGCAGGCTTCAGTGTAAAAAAAATTCAAAATAAATAATTTTTAAAATGGAGTGGAGTTTCCCCCCTCCACTGTAACCAAGGGCAAAAGATATTGAGGATCCCCAGAATTTTTAAAACCAGCACCAGGCTCAAGGGCCGGTCCTGGTTCCCAAAATACAGGAGAAAAAATTGACAGCCGGTGGACACCTGTTGTATAAGGTACCGTGGCCAAACCATTCAGGGGAAATGCGAGGAAGAATTTTTTCACAGAAAGAGTAGTAGATAAGTGGAATAGCCTCCCAACAGAGGTGGTAGACGCAAATACAGTAGTACAATTTAAACATGCTTGGGATAAGCATATTGATATCCTTACAAAAAAATAAGGATCAAATATGGTTTGAGGTAACATGTTTAAAAAAGGGGCAGACTAGATGGGCCAAGTGGTTCTTATCTGCCGTCAAATTCTATGTTTCTATGTTTCTATGTTTCTATGTTTCTAACCATTATCCCCCTGACCGGTCAGCCTGGGCAGGGACTCTGGGGGAGTGGGAACCCTCCAATATAGGGTTCCTCCCTTCCAGAATTATCCCTGCCTAGCCTGAATAGGAAACCCAATTGCCGTGGTGCCTTCCAGTAGAAGATATATACTATTATTAATATATTTAACCCCGACACCATAACCAGTGCCGGGTTAAGTGAGATACCTACGAGGACATGAAGATAGGGATTTTGACACAAAAACGGTGTTTGTGTCATTATTAGCATGATTATAACTAAATTAGTGCTATAGATATATGACACAATAAACTTGACTCAGTGAATATATTCTGAGTTTAACACAGACACCGATTAGCATCCCTTTATATATATGAATTTCACTTTATCTCATGTTTTGTGTAGCAATAATGGGTTAAAATACGTGTTGCGCATACATAATGGTCTCACACCGCAAGGTGTAATTTTTTAGTCATACACGTTGGTAAGATGTACATCACCTTCATATTGATGTATTCATATTTTTGCGCAAAGTTTTTTATAAATTTTATACACATGTATTATAGATTTTATATACATGTCTTATAATAATTTTTCTGCACATATTTTTCCACTATTACTATATTACACACATGCTTATACACGTTCACTTTTATTTCCAGCACTTTAGGTATCAGCATTTATTAACTTCTTAAATGTAATTTTTGTTGCTGTATACATATTGTATTTGCACAACCATCATATTAGGTTTCACTGTCACATGAGTATTGTTTTGTATTTTGCGTTATCATCACTTTGCTTTTCCTTTGTTACACACACAGATCAGACGCCGGCAGACGACTCAAGTGACGCAGCTTGCCACACCTCCCGGGGATGTGCCGCAGCGTGACGGAGAATCCCGGAAGTGCGGGGGGTCCCACGCCGTCTGAATCTGCATGCTGGTTGTCCCTACACTATATATGTCTTTGCACAAGGTAAGCACTTTGATTATTGTCTGTGCATTATGAGCTATTGAGGACCTGATGAAAAGACCTCACCGGTCTTGAAACGTTGCCGGCTATTTTTATGCACTAATACAACTTTAAATTATTGCACAAGCCCGTGGAGTGCCGCCTGATTCATCTCATCGCCATTTTGTGTGCTGGGTGTTTGTTTGGTATATATATATATATATATATATATATATATATATACTAGGTGATTCATCGCGCTCTACGGGCGCTCTTCACACCGGCGTAAGGGGCTACGCCCCTTAATTTGTGAACATTTGTATTGTGAGAAATATATTTAGAATTGTATGAAAGATGCCCTGTATTGCAGCTTCTGGCAGTGGGTGAGGGTCCAGCGTGGCAGCACAGGAGTACCGGACGGTGGCCCTGAGTCAGTGTCTCCTCCTACTGGGTGGGAGTTAGGGTGCATGAGAGCAGGAGGCTGGGATATGAGGCATGATAGGGGTATGTGGGCAACACAGCGTCAGCGATTACCCAGTGGTGGAAGTTACGGTTCAGGAGAGCAGGAAGCTGGGTAGTGATAGGGGTGTGTGGGCATACGGGGGACTAAAGAGGGTGGTGGACACTGTGCAGCTTCTGCCAGTGGGTGAGGGTCCAGCGTGGCAGCACAGAAATACAGGAGTCAGTGTCTCCTCCGACTGGGTGGGAGTTAGGGTGCATGAGAGCAGGAGGCTGGGCTGTAAAGCATGATAGGGGAATGTGGGCAACACAGGGTGAGCGGGTCTCCACTGGCGGAAGTTACGGGGCAGGAGAACAGGAGGCAGGGCAGTGTCCTCCCACATTGATGGCAAAAGTATTCAACATCGGCCATAAACCATCGATTATTTGAAAATCATTGATGGTCGATGGGCATCCCTAGAACTGGAGGAGGGTGGGGGACAGTATGCAGCTCCCGGCAGTGGGTGAGCGTCTCCTCCCACTGGGAGGGAGTGAGCGTGCATGAGAGCAGGAGGCTGTATAATAGTGGTATGTGGGCAAGACATTGATAAAAGTTGTGGCGCTGGTGCAGAGGGCAGTGGGGAAACCTGCAGTGCGGCAGCCAGGGCCGGATTTCCCACCTAGGGGCGGTACCTGCTTGTGGTGGTACAGGATCCCCCATTGTCACGGGGGTACGTGAAATGCGGGAGCGGGGTCCGCGGTGGTCCGCTGGGGGGTGGAATTGCCGGAAGGGGGTCTGGGGGGTCTGCAAATTGCGGGAGGGGGGGTGGTGTGTGGGGATCCACGGTTAGCGGGAGGGGGCGGGGGTCCGCAAATCGTGGGCGGGGGCGCGGGGGGGCTTGAATCGTGGGAAGGGGGGTCCGCAAATTGCGGGAGGGGGGTTGTCGGGGTTAGTGAATTGCGGGAGGGGGGGTTGCTGAGGTCCGTGAATTGCGGGAGGGGCGCGTGGGGTGCCGTGAGTCAAGGGGGGGTGGTGCGGGGGTCCGTGAATCACGGGAGGGGTCATGAATCGCAGGAGGCGGGGGTCGTGGGGGGGCTGCGAATCGCAGGAGGGGGGGTGTGGGGGGTTGCCGTGAATTGCATGAGGGGGGCGTGAATCAAGGGAGGGTGGGCGCAGGGGGGTGGTGCGGGGGTCCGTGAATCGCGGGAGGGGGCATGAATCACGGGAGGGGGGGTCGTGGGGGGTTCCGAATCGCAGGAAGGGGGGTATGGGGGGTGCCGTGAATTGCGTGAGGGGGGCATGAATCGCGGGAGGGGGGATCCCCGAATGTGTGAATTACGGGGCGGTCGCAAATCGCGAGAGGTGCCGAGGGGGCCCGCAAATCGCGGGAGGGGGGCGCTACGGGGGGTTTCGTGAATCGCGGGAGGGGGGGTCGTGGGGGGTTGCAAATCGCTGGAAGGGGGGTGTGGGGGGTGCCGTGAATTGCGTGAGGGGGGCATGAATCGCGGGAGGTGGGGTCCCCGAATGTGTGAATTAGGGGGCGGTCGCAAATCGCGAGAACTGCCGAGGGGGCCCGCAAATCGCGGGAGGGGGGCGCTACGGGGGGTTCCGTGAATCGCGGGAGGGGTCGGCGCGAATTGCGGGAGGGGGGTCGCAAATCACAGTAGGGGGGGGTGCCGTGAATCGCGGGAGGGGGGGTCGCGGGGGGCCCTTTTAATGCCGGGAGGGGGGGTCGCAGGGGTCCCGCGAATCGCGGGAGGGGAGGATGCAGGGGTCCTGCGAATCGCGGGAGGGGGCTCGTGGGAGGGAGGGGTCGCTGGGGTCCCGCGATTTGCGGGAGGGTCGCGGGGGTCCCGCGTTTCGCGGGAGAGGGTGGTCGCGGAGGTCCAGCGAATCGCGGGAGGGGGTGGTCGGGTCTGGGACGGATATTAGACAGCACTTACATCGACAGCCATTACATCGACACCATTAGTTCGACAGCTCAATAGGTCGACATGGTTTTAGGTCGACATACCATTAGGTCGACATGTCATTATGTCGACAGCTCATTAGGTCGACAGCTCATTAGGTCAACAGCTCATTAGGTCGACATGTTTTTAGGTCGACACTGCTATTAGGTCGACAGAGTCTATGTCGACAGTCAAAAGGTCGACATGGGGTTTTTCACTGTTTTTTGGCCGAAATGTCGACACAGTCGACATGGACACAGTTTGAAGTGTACCGCAGCCGCTCGCTATGCTTCGGGCACGGTGCCTTGCTGCGCTCGGCACACTATTTTATTCTCCCACCACCCCCTAGTGGATAGTAGGGCATGAAATACCGCCTGTCGGCACATGTCGGCTCAATAAACAGTGAAAAAACCCATGTCGACCTTTTGACTGTCGACATAGACACTGTCGACCTAATGGCAGTGTCGACCTAAAAACATGTCGACCTAATGAGCTGTCGACCTAATGAGCAGTCGACCTAATGAGCTGTCGACATAATGAGATGTCGACCTAATGGTATGTCGACCTAAAACCATGTCGACCTATTGAGGTGTCGAACTAATGGTGTCGATGTAATGGCTGTCGATGTAAGTGCTGTCTAACAATAGTCCGGATACCGGGGTGGTCGCGGGGGTCCCGCGAATCGCGGGAGGGGGGTTGCGGGGGTCCCGCGAATCGCGGGAGGGGGGGTTCGCGGGGGTCCCGCGAATCACGGGAGGGGGGGTCGCGGGGGTCCCGCGACTTGCGGGAGGGTGGAAAGCGGGGGTCCCGCGAATCGCGGGAGGGGGGTGCGGGGTCCTGCGAATGGCGGGAGGGGGGGTCACGGGGGTTCCGCAAATCGCGGGAGGGAGGGTCGCGGGGGTCCCGCGAATCGCGGGAGGGAGGGTCGCGGGGGTCCCGCGAATCGCGGGAGGGGGGTCACGGGGGTCCCGCGAATCGCGGGAGGGGGGTCGCGGGGGTCCCGCGATTCGCGGGAGGGGGGGGTCGCGGGGGTCCCGCGATTCGCGGGAGGGGGGGGGGTCGCGGGGCTCCCGCGATTCGCGGGAGGGGGGTCACGGGGTGTCCCGCGAATCCCGGGAGGGGGGGTCGCAGTGGGGGTCCCGCAAATCGCGGGAGGGGGGGGGTCGCGGGGGGTCCTGCGAATCGCGGGAGGGGGGTCGCGGGGGTCCTGGCGGAGGGTAGGGATGTGCAGGAGTAATGGTGGATGGTGGCTGTGGAGTAATGGTGGATGGTGGGCGTGTACTGTAGCCCTGGCTGGGCGGGGGGAGGTGATGTCATTGGGCAGCACTCCAAAGGCTTGCAAAAACTTTATTGTATTAATAATAAATATTTATATGATTGCCATTAAACAATCAAAGCCTTTTCTTCAGGTTTGGCTGCGTGCAAAGTGCTGGAGCTCAAACAAAGTGACATTGTGTAATTCAGGTGCACAGTCTGGAACCTGATCCCTAGAGGAAAAGGTGGGCCCAATGAGGGTTTTCTCTATTCCAATGTGGGCCAATCCAACCCTCGACTGGTTTCAAAATTTAAAGTTATTCGTTTTAATGTAGCCATATAAAGAAGTAATTTGTGTTTTTGCCTTCTGGTTTTCTATGTTTCCTTCCGATTCCTGTTAACAAAGGATTTATTGTGACATTTCTCAACACACACACCCCCACATACAGTATACATATATATATATATATATATATATATATATATATATATATATATATATATATATTATAAAGGCAAAGTCATAACAGATGTACAGTAAGGTGATCTGACATTTTAGTAAATAGTGCTCTTAATTATTAACCAGTGACTCACACCTACATGGACAATGATGAATATGACGTAGCTTGTTTGCATTGTGTAACACTGCAGGATAATTGCTACCTTAGTGTTCTATTAATTGCAGTGTGAGTAATAACCGTAAAATACCTATTGTGAAACTAACAGGTTACATTTAAAGGAGAACTAATCCAAATCCATTTTTTATAAAATGGCAATAACTGCAGGATTGCTTGTTGTAAATGTTCTTCAGAAAACATTTTAGCCTAGTTACCAGTCTGCCAAATGTCTGAACAACATAACAGCATCGGTGGCTGTGCACACCCAAACATAGCAATGCTTGTATTGCTCCATCAGATGCCTTGTAGTGGTTGCCAGCTCACAATTCCCCCCACAGAATTCCCCCCATAGAGGTGAGGAGCAGCATTACCATTTTCTTATATAAGATAAGCTCCATACACACTAGATTACTTTTTAAAAGATATCACTCATTTTGGTCCTTCTGACCAATATCTTTTAAAAAATGTGCTTAATGTGTAAACTCAATATCGTTAACGATACGTGCTCCTGAACATCGTTAATGTCTAATGGTGTGTACACATTGTGAGATTACCTTCCGATTCGACTTAAGATTCGAGTGCTATACAATCTTGCTATCTCTGTACTTTTTACATACAATCAGCTTTAAATTTGCACCTTTTAGTCATTGCTGCGCTGTCTATCTGGGTTTTCGAATTTTGTGCTGTCATGGGAGCACACATCGGGATCACAAGGTAAAAAAACCTGTGCGATCTGCATACGATCTGTATACGATCTGCATACGATTTGACTATATAGTCAAAATCTAATGTCAAATCTCACCGTGTGTACACAGCAAAAGACCCCTGTTGTCACCTGTGTTGACTATATCGTCAATCAGGCATGTAGGAGGGATGACATCACTGATGGTATTGTTTACCGATATTGCTCAGTGTGTACGCCAAAAATATAACTTACCTGGGCTTACCCCCAATATCATTTTGTAGTGTAGGGCTGTTTATAATTTCCAAATGAAATAAAGTGATTAATAAGATAACCCCTGCCTTGCGAATGGTTAGCCGGCACCAGGGCCGGACTGGCCATCTGGCCCTTCTGGCAAATGGCAGAAGGGCCTATGGCCAGGTGGGCCGAATTTGAGTTCCGCTGGCCGTGGCTTTAAGAATATGGGTGTGGCTTAGGAAACATGGCCGTCGGCCTCCTGCACTGAGGACCTGTCTCCTGTGAAAAATGTGACTGCGCATGCGCGAGTCACCGGAGTTCTGCAAGAGCGGCGTCATGATGTACCCCGTCATAACGTCATTGTCCTAAAAATTCCAGCCACCGTGGGTCTCTTTGGGGCACTATTATCTGGTGGCAGTAACACTGGAGGGTGGAGAGCGGGAGTGTCAGTACCATAGGAACGGCGGCACCTGCACAACAGTACGAGCAGGGGCAAGGGTAAGATTTAAATTTTAACTAGCTGCTTCTATTCTCATCCCCACTGCTATAATATTATTCATTAGGCTCCGCTCCGTTTCTCTACTTCAGGCATCCATGCTGCTGCAGCTTCATTTAAATGGTTCCTCTTCCCCCTCCCCGCCACTTCATAATTTTTTTTATGTAGCAGAGGGAAGGGGGGGGGGGGGGTAGAGAGATGTATTGGCAGAGTATCTGGCAATGGTGCTCGTGGTTGTTAGATGACACAATTCAGAAGACTTAATTACCAGCTTAAGGTTTATTCTAAATGATATGCACGCAATGTACAACAGTACTGCAGAGGTTAACTTCAAGTATGATATAACTGGTGCATGGACCACAATCACAGGTACAATCTCATACAGGTGATATTCAGCAGATGTATGATGCAGTTGTCTACTTATCTGTTCCTTGTAGCTTATAGGGTAATGCAGGCAGCCCTGAGCGTCTAGACTGATCTGCACTTGGGAAGTCTGTCCCGGACTCTGTCCCTCTAGCCCTTCGGGGTGAATAAAGGATCCCTCCATATATAGGACTCGCTGACAGCGGGGATATAACGGGACTCCCTGAATACACACTCTGGTGCTTGGGATGACAGCTCTATATGCATGGGAGGACGCCACTACACACTTCTCCGGTACACAACAAGCGCCAAGCTCAGAGGAGGAAGCTGTAACAGCCGGGGTCAGAGGATGCTGCCCTGCTGTTTGGCTACGCACGCTGTCACTCAGTATAGTGACAGCGAATAGGGATGCTGAGCCTGTGGGCTCCTCGCTGGTGGGGAAACTATGAAGACAGGATGCTGAGTGCTCCTTTCCAACAAGATGAACTGAAGCAGGGGGAGAGGATCAATTTTTATGAAGCTGCAGCAGCGTGGAAGCCTGGAGAGGGGAGAGGAACGAGCTTTAAGAAGTGGTGGGCAGGGGGAGATGAATCATTTTTATGAAGCTGCTTCAGCACAGTGGAGACAAAAGAATACTTTTTATGAAATCAGCTACACAGCCTCATCTATACAGGGGGAGAATAGGAGTCAGGACACCACAGGCTTCTCCCAGATAACCTCTCTGAGAGAAGCCTGTGGTGTCCTGACTCCTCAGTCCTGTTATTGTTAAGGGGAGCAGGCTTTGGTGTCCAGTTATTGTGCAGGAGGAGCAGCCTGTGGTGTTGTTACTGTGCAGGGGAAGCAGCCTGTGGTGTTCTGTTATTGTGCAGGGGAGCAGCCTGTGGTGTTCATTTATTGTGCAGTAAGGACAGCCTGTGGTGTTCTGTTATTGTGCAGTGGTGCAGCCTGTTGTGTCCTGCTATTATACAGGGGGAGCAGCCTGTGGGGTCCAGATTGTGTCATATTCTGTAATGGGCATTACGGTATGTTCCATAATGTGTAATGCCTCCTTTCCATGAGACCTTGCCCCCTTTGGCTGCGCAACGGTCCCGCCTACTGCAGGTGGGCCTGTGTGCTCAAAATGCCAGGGACGATTTCTGCTCCCAGTCTGGCCCTGGCCAGCACCACCCATTCGCAAGCGGGATACGTTCGCAAGGCTTGCGAATGGATGTTTTAAATGAACATCCATTTGCATGCCAGTGGGAACCTCCCCCATCTTTCGATGGTCGCCGACCATCGAATGATGCTGATAGCACATGCAAGGTTGGTCCAGACCACTCGTACATATGCATGTAGAATTCCAGGGAATTGGGCGACAGCTGACATCCGGTTAGGTCAGCTGTCCGCACCCCGCACTTGCGTCACAAACGCATTAGCATGTGTATGCCCAGCATTTTTATGGGAACGCCCATGAAACACTGGGTGCTCACATATGCTAATGGCCCAGGCTGGCACCCCACGCCGCTTTTAACCCTCCACTCGCAAGGTTGGGTGCGTGCACGGGGAAAACAGACTTTATGCCGAGTTTGCACACACCCAGTGTATACACATGCGCAGGAATGCTGCTGAGCATACGCAAAACATCGGTCTGCGTGCAAATTCGTGGCTGCTATGAATGAACCAGAATAAGGGCCTATATGCGGTTTAATGAGGACAGGATTGTGCTACTGTGTGGCCTGTAATTTGAATTTGGGGCTACTATTTTGTGACCTCACACCTTCTTTGGGAGACCATACCCCCTTTTTTGCCATGCATCGTTGATTTGCACAAAGAGTCCCAGAACACCCTAGCACAGGGTCCAGATCCACATTCTCTTGATGCTATTATGATCAGATCTGTCACAGTGTCTTCTGTTTTCAGTTATAGTCTTTTAGATCTACAGTATCTAGGTCTACAATAAAAAGATTGACAAAAAATTGTTGATAGGGCCAAAGGTCAATGTTCAAAAAGTTAACAGGATCAAATGGTCGACCTTGAAAAGTTCAACAATGGTTGTCATGAGTCTTTCATGTGTTTTTTGGATGACAATGGTCGATTTTTTTCATTTTTGGTATCTATGTTGACATAAGTTGGCACAGACACATGCTCCGAGCACGGTGCTTTGCTGCACTTGGCATACTATTATAATCTAACTGTAAAACGGTTTAAAGAAAAATTAAAAACTCATGTTGACCTTTGTCAACCTTAAAAACTCATGACAACCTTTTTCATGCAGACCTTTTGACTACGTTGATCAACCATTGTCAACCTGTTGATTGTCTACCTAGACACTGTAGATCTAAAGCCTGGATGCCCTGGTTTCTGGCAGTGCTCTGTCCACATGTGCTGTATTTTGTGGAACAATATCAGTCATAAAAAAATATGTTCTATAATTAATATAACATGACACAAATGGATAGTTTTTTTAAAGGGACTGTTATGATGTAGTTATAATGCCAATTTGACATGTTAACACTGAACAATGTTCACATGAACAATGTAACCTTTCTGCAAGGACCAGATGGTTAGGATGCAGGGGAGGTTATGGTTAGGGCTGCAGGAGGGGTGGGTAAGAGATAGGCACTAGTGGGAGAGTTAGGCTACAGGAGGGGTGGGTAAGAGGTAGGCCCTAGTGGGAGAGTTAGGCTACAGGAGGGGTGGGTAAGAGGTAGGCACTAGTGGGAGAGTTAGGCTACAGGAGGGGTGGGTAAGAGATAGGCACTAGTGGGAGAGTTAGGCTACAGGAGGGGTGGGTAAGAGGTAGGCCCTAGTGGGAGAGTTAGGCTACAGGAGGGGTGGGTAAGAGGTAGGCACTAGTGGGAGAGTTAGGCTACAGGAGGGGTGGGTAAGAGGTAGGCACTAGTGGGAGAGTTAGGCTACAGGAGGGGTGGGTAAGAGGTAGGCACTAGTGGGAGAGTTAGGCTACAGGAGGGGTGGGTAAGAGGTAGGCACTAGTGGGAGGGTTAGGCTACAGGAGGGGTGGGTAAGAGGTAGGCACTAGTGGGAGGGTTAGGCTACAGGAGGGGTGGGTAAGAGGTAGGCACTAGTGGGAGGGTTAGGCTACAGGAGGGGTGGGTAAGAGATAGGCACTAGTGGGAGGGTTAGGCTACAGGAGGGTAGGTTAGGGCTAGGCACTAGTGGGAGGAGGGTTAAACACTAGGAGGAGAGTTATGCTGCAAGAGGGGAGTGGAGGGTTATGGTTAGATTACAAGAGAGGATTGTTAGGGTTAGGCACAGGGCTTTCCTGCGCTTCTTTTTCTTCCTTGCTGAGAATCTTAAAGGGAAAACCTGTGGGCAAAACATGGTTTGGTCTCAATAGCAAGGGCGCGCCACATAATAGTTTCCAATAGTACAAGAAAATAGTGGGTGACTGGGGATGAAGGGATGATAGGGAGGGAGCGGGTGGCTCTGTGACAGTTTCTCTAGTTAATTGAAGCCTGTAAGTGGAGGGTTACTGTGTGTCCTGGGCACAGTGCGGGATGCATGGGCCGGAGAATAGTCTTCTGGCTCCAGCAGAAATTTCATATTGCTTCCCCATCACCCTGGAGCCAGCTGAGAAATTAAATCCACCCACCCCCCGCCCCCCCACACACACAGACCAGATGAGATTCTTTTCGACTTTTTAATCATGTCAACATTTCATCAGTGCAAACATAATGAATGTCAATATGGTACACGGGGACATTATGGATGTTAAAATATCACACAGACTGTACATTCAAACATATACTTAAGAATGTGGACTATATTTTTGGTATCTATGCATCTTTTATTGATGTTGTATGTATGTATTTATCTACCTACCCGCACTATAAGAAGTGGGAAAAATCAGGTGAGAATGAGATAAGGATGATATAAAGATAAATCCAAGTTCAAATATCTCTCCAATTGAAATATGTATTGCCCACTTCAGTGAAAACTAATGTATAATATTGAAAGTAAAAAAAATGATTTACTACTTTAATTATTATTTTCTATTCTCTGCTTATACTGTAGATGCAAATGATGCATATTGAATAGAAGAATGAAATCTCCAAAATCAATGTTTATATTTGAATCAATTTATTGATACTATTATATTGAGATTACTTGACACATAAAACTGTGATTGAATACAAATTTTTGCAGGTACATTTTTTTTAATACATATCCAATAAAAATTGTATTTTAAACACACACCTGAGCACAACCAACCTTGAATACCCTGTAATAGTGCAACCCAATAGACTCTTTTTCCTGTATATTCCATTATTCGTATCTAATCATACACACTGAATATTCCATTATTCATATCTAATCATACACACTTAGCAATAATATTTAATGTAGTATTCAATATATTTAGCTCAAGCATTCAAATGACAGAACATTACATTAAAGGGTACTTATGTATTATCTGGGCTCCCATGTTAAATGCACCCCATTTTTTCATACCCCTACTATCCAACTACGCATGGAGTTGATTTTATATAGTGTGGCGAGCGCAGCGAGCCCCGCAAGGGGACGCGGTCTCATAAGAAAAACGGGAGCCCAGATATTACATAAGTACCCATTAAAAACAAGTCCAATAACTTTGGTCTAGTTCAGGACAGGCCAACCTGTGGCTCTCCAGATGTTGTGAAACTACAAATCCCAGCATGCCTTGCCATAGTTTTAGCACTCCCTTATAGCAAAACTGTGGCAAGGTATGATGGGATTTGTAGTTTGACAACATCTGGAGAGCCACAGGTTGGCCAGGCCTGGTCTAGTTCATGAGTGTGAAATAATATTTTCAGATGTGCACTAAACTCTGTGTGTAACGGCCTCATATACTATGCAAGTTCTTCCCTCGGAGAAGTCTCATCAAATCCCACTTTCATCACCCGGGACCTTCCGATCGCATGCGATTCCTATTCCATGATACCAGGAGGGGGAGTGACCTGGAGATCATACGTGCAGCACGTATGATCTCCAGCTCTGATCTGATGCACACGGGACCGTGCATCGGATTGGATGTCACACACAAATCATTAGAAACACCACTTTCTCTATATGAAAGATGAGACATGTGCTTGCCGCCTTTTTTATGATCACTTCCTTTTACCAATGTTTTTTTTTACAAATTTGAAATAAAGTTTTTCTAGTATAAATAAGAGTACCCAGCAGTGGCCAAACCATCCTTGAAAAAGGAGTACCCACTCGAAACGTGTTGGATGCTAGATGACCGCAAGTCGGAAGCGCCGATACCACACCCGGAAGACGCTATCCGAACTTCCGGTCAGAGCCGGACAGCATACGCAGAACGGACCGGCTGGGAAGAAGTAACACCGAACTGGCAGCGCCACACAGAACAACAAGCAAAGGTATAGTAGGGAAAGTGTAGGTAGCTGCTGTAGCACACTTCAAGAATTACCGCCACAGTCATTCCGATCCCACCACCAACAAAATCACTCATTAAAGAGTGTAAACATTTTTTCAGTACATTTACATATAAAAATGCTTTTCTTTTAACCACCATTTTTTCAAAAGGCAAAGCACATGTCCATCTTTTATTTAACATATAGCGCTCCCATTTCTTTTTATTAACACACACATGCTATTTGGGCCAATTTCCCTGGAATTCTTGTCCCAATCCGTGTAAATCTGGCCCAAATAGCATAGTGTATGGTGGCCTTAAACATTTTCAGTCCCCAGCACCTTGAGCCTAATGCTAGATACACAACTAAGCAATGCACCAACCCAGTGAGGTGTTGTATGGATATATTGCATCATCTTACACCATGGGCCTTCAAACTGTGGCCCTCCAGATGTTGTGAAACTACAAATCCCAGCATGCCTTGCCACAGTTTTAACATTCCCTTAAAGCAAAACTGTGGCAAGACATGCTGGGATTTGTAGTTTCACAACATCTGGAGGGCCACAGTTTGAAGACCCATGTCTTACACTATGCACAATCAGACGTATGAAGACATAATATATAGTTAAATGCTTGGGGTAACTACACCAGGTTGTACATTGCATATTCCCATCTACACAAATCAAACAATGAATTGGGTGTATATACCATATGATGATCATTGCAAGTGGATTAACAAAAAATGTGACGCCCACCACTAGACAGGTGCAGACACCTCCCCTCCATCCATTGCGAGGTCTGTAGCTGTTGGCATCTGAAGATTTACTTCCTGCTACCATTAAAAATGTCTCTCTCAAAATGTTATTAAGGATGCTAGATGCCATTTTGTGAGAGACATTTTAAGTAGATCTGCAGGTCCCAACAGTGGTACAGAAATAGCCCCTGCAGACCCCCACACTTACCAAGCCCCTTCAAGCCTCTGCGAGGTCTGCATTGCAATGATTTATGGATCACATAATTGACCAGTATCTTGTGTAGTGTGTACCCAGCTTTAGAATTCCACCCAAACTAATATTATCAGCAATTCTTTAGTCATATTATCAAATGTGCTGAGATGCATCTTTGTACCTCTAGAAATTGTTTGCAAAAGTTTTACACAAAACCAAAATATTGGAATCCTAGGCCATTACCCAATCAGGATTGATACTGTGTAATACATTTGCATACCCGCAATGGCTATATGATTAGCAATAACATCTATAGAGTAACACCCCCAATGGATCCAGGGGAATAGACAGACTTGCAAGGCCATGGTAATGAACAGGGGAATGGCCTTAAAAAAAAAAGAGGGGGGGGGGCTTGTAATAGTCTTCAAATGAAACTACATATTCTATACTAATCTCATATCACTTGATGAGGACATACAGTAATACAGAATTTGACAAAATAATTCAACATACTTTCTTTATAAAAATGAAATGATTTGAAAATGATAAATTTAATATGTACAATGAGGCACATCATTTTAAAGTACAATACAAAAGTTATGAAGCATAGGATCAGTAAACAATCTCACAAATTCTTTGGAAAGGAAAATAAAAAATATAAACTAATAACAGTGTTCAAACTTGATCTTATTGTGCAAACAGTAGGAAAGAAATTGTAATTTTTCTGTTGCTGGACATTGCATTCCATGGTAGGAAATCCTCTTCATAGCCTTTTGTATTTAGACAGATGATGATTGCAATTTGGGCAGTAATGGTCAACATCCTTACAGCTGTCCACACAGAAGGGAATGAGGCAGCAACCCAACCAGCAACTTCAAAGGGAAAGATATTTCACCAGTTAAAAGATGAATAAAATAAAATGTAACCAGACCATGCAGTCTGTACTGTGAGGTTTTATTTGTATTGTACATTATTCTTGTGGCACTACATGGCAAACACAGGATTTTTAGAGGGGAGTTTCCAAATGTAATCCAAAAACTCACACTCTGCAGCGCATTGGAGTAAGTACGGGAGTCTGGGGGAGTAGTAAAACCCCTGAAAATTGGTCTTTTTTTATAAACTAGATACTGTATGGAGTACAGTATTAATATGTAACAGTACAGATTATCTACATTTAAATAAAATAAGGGGTCAGGAAAAGGTTAAACATATAAGAAATAAATACACAAACATAATAGATCCAGTACTGCACTTTCTAAACTCACAATCTCCCACTTCATGGTAAGGCTCCTGTCTTCCTCCTGGCAGTTATTCTCTGGTCCATTGTGATGTTTGAGGGCTCAGATCAACACATACAGTATATGTGGTAGAAAAAGGTGGTACACTAGGCGTGTGCAGCAGCTCTGCTCTGTCCCTTACACTGTGTGATGTGGTGGCACATCATGCAGTGTAAAGCTTGTGTGGACCTTCCAACCCTGTCGACCTATTTCATGTGTCAACCTAAGAAATGTCGACTTTCTGTGGTTAACCCAATGCATGTCAACCTAATATGTGTCGACCCTATGACCCATACCCTTCATGGCACCACCTAAGCTGTGGCCTAATTAGCCTTTTGGTTAATAAGGCACTGTGGGTGGGATGTATTAAAATACATTGCTGCGCCACTGCAGCGATGCTGGCGCATATGTATTATTATATGTGACTAGCATCACAATGTGACGGAGGCCCAGTGCCGTCTTTCCCATTGGGCACGATGGGCAGTTGCCCGGGGGCCCTAGGACCTAGGGGCCCCCGGCCCAGCCCAATGGGAAAGATGGTGGCCGGGGTCCGGGAATCCGCTCACCCTCGCTGGGGGATCCGGGCAGGGGGATCAGGGCGGTGGCGGCAGAGGCGTAGCGAGGGCGGTGCCGGTGGAGCACCAGCTCCGGGCGATGGAAGCTATCCTGGCGCCGGAGCCGTCCCAGCACCGCCAGCTCGCCCGCTCCATCTCCCCCGCTAGCTCCCACCGCGGCTCGCTGTGTGCGGGAGACGTGATGCTATTTAAAATTCACGTCTCCCTCTGGACCGCCAGCCAATAGGCGCTTGCGGTCCAGCAACTGGTGGCTGCTGGACCGCGAGCGCCTATTGGCTAGCGCGGTCCAGCGGGATATGTGAATCTTAAATAGCAGGCGCAGCAGCACACACTAGTGCACTGTTACAGCGGGGACTGGGAGCGCCTGGGCAGCGGACAGCTGGGGGGTCCCCACTGTCAGATGTCGCGCGCAGGGGCGATCCGCGGCACTGCTCCCCTCTCGTGACAGCCATCACAGCCGCCGCAGCTAACATCATCATCCCGCCCACCCGGCTCCAAATGTGCTGGTAAGTTGTGGCCATCAGAAGGGGGACCATGCTCGAGCTCCAGTATAACAAACCTAAAAGAGGTCCAGACTCACCACCCTGGTGTTGGATGGTATGGGTATGTTGGGGACAGTGAAAGAGTAGGGTGTGTAATTGGGAGTGGTGTAGAGGAATAGGGAGTGAATGTGGCACAAACAGGGGGACTAGGGTGTATATGTGAGTAAAGCTTTATAGGGGGTCTGTGGGTAGAACAGGGTTTTGTGGTGGGGATAGAGGGTTATGGGGTGTATGTTGGGGGACAGGGTGTTTGTGGTGGGGATAGAGGGACGTGGCAATGAGGTCTCTCCTCTTATATGGAATCAGTATGGGAATTCTGTAAGGGGCAGTAATATGGGCAATGTTTAAGGGGCACTACGAGGGGAATTATGTGTAAGGGACATTACGCCGGAAGCTGACTGGCTGCCGCACGGAGCCAGAGAGGTGAGGGTTGGGGAGGTGACTGTGGGCTCCTGGGCAAACTAATTTGGGGTGGGGGGGGGTCCAGTGAACTAGGTTGCCCAGGGGCCCTTCCTAATGTTAAGACGGCCCTGCGGAGGCCCCCCGCGATACCTGTGATGTGGTGTCTCCGTCACCTCCCTGGGCTTCAGCGGCTGTCTCCGGTGCCGCCTCCACCCCCTGCACCCGGAAGGTACTCCAGCTGTGACATGCTGCTAGGGGAAGGAGGAGTTTGATAAAGGACGGGACTTAGAGTAGGGTCGGCTTCTGCGGCGGGTGGCGATTAGAAGCCCATAGGCTTCTATAGGGTATCGTCACCCTAAGGTCTTAGTACATTTGAAAATTCAGTTAAACACCAGAAAACAGGGGGTTTACCGCATTTTTCCCTTAGTACATCCCGCTCCTAATGTCATTCTACACAAGGCTTATTTCTACTTCATTAGAGAAGTAAATAGGGAATGTTTAATTCTCAAAGGCAGAAAAACATGGACGCATCCTCATACTTTACATTGATATTTGTTAGTGGATATAACGCCCAACTCAGCATTAGGCCCATTTTGTCTGCCGCTTTAGTCTGCGCTTTTTAGCCATGTATTGAAGCCTTCAAGCAAGTGATTACTATGCATTTTTGGCTATTTGATCCGCCACACCATACACGGTGACGGCAGTACACCATACACTATCTTATTATAGAAATAAAGTTTAGCTTTTTATAAACTACAAGGGCTAAATTACTGGTTGTAATGTGAACAGAGTTTGATGCTTACCCAAAAAGTAGCAGGATGCCGAAGATAAGCCAAGTTAGGAGGCCAGAGTTATACTCGACTCGTGTCACTATGTTCTGGCGACACACTGGGCAGGTGCATGATACTGGCGTGTCAGTGAATTGTGCATTCAGCACCACTGTTGTTGTAGGAGCTAAAATCACTGTAGAGTAAAACATGAAACAAAACCAAAAAAAGCCTGAAACATTGGATTCTTATACATGAAAATGCCCCAAAACAGTAACTACAAGAAGCACATTGTAACAAATATATGCTGGCTACATTATTCTTGCACTTTGATTTGTAATGTATTTTAATACAATCAGTTAATCATTTCATTTAGAACATCAAAAAAAAAAAAAAAGTGTAAGAAGAACCAGAACATATGTACGATTAAATGCACATACTTATGTATGATAAAAGGATCTTGAGATATATATATATATATATATATATATATATATATATATATATATAAGTCCAGGGGTCCAGCACAACCACAGCAAGGGGTTCCCGGTCGGGTGCCCACATAAAATGGGGATGCAGCAAACAGAACAATGTAGCACTCCAGACCTCTCAGCAAATAGTTTAAAATTTAACTTTTAATTTGCAACGTTTCAATGTTCAATGCCCGTGCGGCATTGTCATCAGGCTATATATATATATATATATATATATATATATATATATATATATATATATATATATATATATACATACATACACGCACACAGGTTGAGTATCCCGTATCCGTTAACCGAATTATTCCAAAAACCATACATTCCAGAAAGTGGTAAAAAAAATTTGGGGGATAAAAACTTACTGGGGACATCTGTAACAGCACTACTGAGGACATGATATGTAACTGGCACTATATATAAGCAAGAAAATGATTGCTTGGCATTCAAATTCAGTGCCTGAGATTGGTGTGCATTTCATGTGGTTGATGTGTTTATACTAGAGATGAGCGGGTCCGGATTCCCGAGATCCGACAGATCCGAATATCGGGGATCCGGGCCAAATCCGAGCCAGCTCGGGAGTTCCCGCCTGAATTCCGGACCAATAACAAGGCCGAACGTCATCATCGCGCTGTCAGATTCTCGCGGGAGCGGGATCTTATAAAAGACGCACGTGCGCCCCGCCATCTTCACTCCAATCTTGGAGAGGGAAGAGGGTGGTTGGGAAGCTCCGTGTGCTCCGTGCTGTGCTCTGTGCCATGTGCTCCGTGACCTGACCTGTGCCCTCACTGCCCTGTGCTGTGCTCCGTGCCATGTGCTCCGTGCTGTGCTCCGTGACCTGCCCTCACTGCCCGGTGCTGTGATCCGTGCTGTGCTGTGCTCCGTGACCTGCCCTCACTGCCCTGTGTTGTAGACTTGAGAGTCAGTGACTGTTTATAGGCCTGAGCCCTGTAGTGTGATTTAACAAACTAGGTGCTGCAGTGCTCACACGCAGGGGCTGCAGTGTCCACTGTCCAGGGGCTGTCCTGTGGCCCATGCCCTGTTGTGATTTATTTAGCCCTAAGCCCTGTGTTGTGATTTATTTAGCCCTGAACCCTGTGTTTTTTTTGTGATTTAACTAACTAACTCAGTGCTCACACGCAGGGGCTGCAGTGCTGCTGAGTAGTACACTGTGTACAGGGGCAGCATTAATACAAGGGGCTGTGTCCAGTGTGACGGCCTATATCTTATCCATTGTCCAGTGACACAAGTCACTCACGACATATATCCTGTCACTGTGTCCTGTCCTGTGTGACGACTGACGACATATCCTGTGTCCAGTGTGAGGACATATATCCTGTGTCCAGTGTGACGACATATATCCTGTGTCCAGCGTGACATATATCCATTGTCCAGCGTGACATATATCCATTGTCCAGTGTGACAACATATATCCTTTGTCCACTGTGACGACATATATCCTGTGTCCAGTGTGACGACATATATCCTGTGTCCAGTGTGACGACATATATCCAGTGGCCAGTGTGACGACATATCCAGTGGCCAGTGTGACGACATATATCCAGTGGCCAGTGTGACGACAATATATCCTGTGTCCAGTGTCACGTCACAACATATATCCTGTGTCCAGTGTGACATGTAATGTGTGCCGGCATATATCCTGTGTCCAGCGTGACATATATCCTGTGTCCAGTGTGACAACATATATCCTGTGTCCAGTGTGACGACATATATCCTGTGTCCAGTGTGACGACATATATCCTGTGTCCAGTGTGACGACAAATATCCTGTGTCCAGTGTGACGACATATATCCTGTGTCCAGTGTGACGACATATATCCTGTGTCCAGCGTGACATATATCCTGTGTCCAGTGTGACGACATATATTCAGTGGCCAGTGTGACGACAATATATCCTGTGTCCAGTGTCACAAGTCACAACATATATCCTGTGTCCAGTGTGACATGTAATGTGTGCCGGCATATATCCTGTGTCCAGTGTGACGACATATATCCAGTGTCCAGTGTGACGACATATATCCAGTCTCCAGTGTGACGACATATATCCAGTCTCCAGTGTGACGACATATATCCAGTCTCCAGTGTGACGACATATATCCAGTCTCCAGTGTGACGACATATATCCAGTCTCCAGTGTGACGACATATATCCAGTCTCCAGTGTGACGACATATATCCAGTCTCCAGTGTGACGACATATATCCAGTCTCCAGTGTGACGACATATATCCAGTCTCCAGTGTGACGACATATATCCAGTCTCCAGTGTGACGACATATATCCAGTCTCCAGTGTGACGACATATATCCAGTCTCCAGTGTGACGACATATATCCTGTGGCCAGTGTGATGACATATATCCAGTCTCCAGTGTGACGACATATATCCTGTGTCCAGTGTGACGACATATATCCAGTGGCCAGTGTGACGACAATATATCCTGTGTCCAGTGTCACAAGTCACAACATATATCTTGTGTCCAGTGTGACGACATATATCCAGTGGCCAGTGTGACGACATATATCCAGTCTCCAGTGTGACGACATATATCCAGTCTCCAGTGTGACGACATATATCCAGTCTCCAGTGTGACGACATATATCCTGTGTCCAGTGTGACGACATATATCCAGTGGCCAGTGTGACGACAATATATCCTGTGTCCAGTGTCACAAGTCACAACATATATCCTGTGTCCAGTGTGACATGTAATGTGTGCCGGCATATATCCTGTGTCCAGCGTGACATATATCCAGTGTCCAGTGTGACGACATATATCCAGTGTCCAGTGTGATGACATATATCCAGTGTCCAGTGTGACGACATATATCCTGTGTCCAGTGTGACGACATATATCCTGTGTCCAGTGTGACGACATATATCCTGTGTCCAGTGTGACGACATATATCCTGTGTCCAGTGTGACGACATATATCCTGTGTCCAGTGTGACGACATATATCCATTGTCCAGTGTCCAGAGGCTGTGTCCAGTGTGACGGCTGTGTCCATTGTCCAGGGGCTGTGTCCAGTGTGACAGCTGTGTCCAGTGTACAGGAGCGGTGTCCAGTGGCTGTGTCCATTGTCCAGGGGCTGTGTCCAGGGTGACATGCTGTGTCCAGTGTCCAGGGGCAGTGTCCAGTGTCCAAGGGGCTGTGTCCAGTGTGACAGGCTGTGTCCAGTTTAAAGTAAGAAAAATAGATAAAAGTAATAAATAAAATAAAAACACATTTTTGGAGGATGATGGAGGAGGAAATAGTGGGAGTGCTGAAGCTGCTACCACCAGTAATGACAAGGCCGATACCTCTTTGTATTTGCTGTTTGGAGCATTTCTCTTTTTTTTTGGGATAGTTTATTAAACTGCCACCCTGTCTGCCCCTGCAGTGCCGCTCTGCCAGGTTGGAAGTGTAAGGTCCACATGTATGTGATGCCGACTGCTGTCGCTTAGCTTAGTCATCCAGCTACCTCGGTATACCCTTTTGGCCCAACTACAGTAAATGAAAACAATTTTGTAAGCTGTGAAGTGATCAAAATTGACTAGAAATAAGTGGAAACTAATGTTATTGAGGTCAATAATACTTTAGGGGCAAAAACAGGCCCAAATTCTGTTATTTTAGCCATTTTTAGCATTTTTTCATAAAAATCCAGATCCAAAACCAAAACCAAAACCCACAAGGGTGGTTTTGCCAAAACCAATCCAGATCCAAAACACGAAGGGAGATCCAGATCCAAAACCAAAACCCGAAAAAGTGGCCGCCGCACATCTCTAGTTTATACAGCATAAATGCAAGATACGTGATTGAAATATTAAAATATTCCGAAATACTGAATAATCCGTTATCCAAAATTCTGCTGGTCCCGAGCATTTTGGATAAGGCATACTCAATAGATAGATAGATAGATAGATAGATAGATAGATAAGGTAAGCACAGAGTGAGAGGGGGGGGGGGGTTTCCCTATGGGCAATTATAAAGGGAGAGGGATGTCAGTCGCACAAGACAGAAATGTTTTTAGAGGACCCCCTTATTTAATACAATAGTAAAGAAAATAAATAAGTGTGAGATCGCTGAGCTCTCACACTGATATTTTCTTTACCATTGTATTTACTGATTATGTGTTCGCAAATGGCTTATACCCTACAGCCCTTGTAAGGGCATTTGATTTGGGATTATATGGTGGGGCATTAACCCCTAATATCCAGCCCCATTGCACCTGTGCAGCACTGTGCATACTCCTAAAACACGGTTAGCTGATGGGGAGCTGTAGGTTCAAAGGCTGACTGTAATCCCCACGTGCGGGCCCGCAGTGGGTGATTAATTGCCATAGCAAGTGTTTGCCCAGATAGACTGACTTATAATATATATCCCACTAGTACTCCTTTCACACTGCAGCTCTTAACCTGTATATTGCCAATTTTTTAGCCTTTTAAAATGGTCAGAGCTGCAGTGTTAAAGTGCCAGTGTGCATTTACCGGTTACAAATAACCGGTATTTGCAAACGGGTAAAAAGCAGAGTCCTACACGGCTCTGAACCGGTATATAGGACTCAGGCAGTAGCTACGAGAGCGCATATGTAATGAATGGCTCATTCATATGCACTGCACTCATTACATATGCACATATGTAATGAGCCGCTCATTACATATGCACTGTGCTCTCATAGCTACTGTCTGTCCTCCTTTTACACTGTAAACCTGTGCGTTGTGAAAGAGGTTTAAAACGGTAATATACCGTTTTAAATACCGTTTCAAAATACCGGGTCTCAAACGTTTAGGCAATGTGAAAGCAGCATAAGAGAACCCTACACAGGGAATATATTTATGCCACTAAGCCAATCTGGGGTTACATTGCCGGTGATATACTGAGCAATGTAATGTGATCCAGCACTCATGCAAAAATTCAGCCTGTGTAATTAGGGTAATACTGTGATAGACACCGCATTTAATGAGATGCGAAAATTTGACTTTTGCAATCTTTTCGTAAAAAACAGCTGAAATCACACTTTCCCGAATTCGCATATTTAATGAGATGAGAAAAACGGCAAAAAAAATTGCAGATTTTGCTGCAAAATCTCACTTTCTGAAAGTGCGATTTTTATTCACGCCGGAACTCGCATCCAGATGTTTTCCCTTTGAAAAGTACACAATTTATATTTAATGATATGCAAATTTGGGAAAAGGTGTCTAAAAATCGCCAAACATTTAGACCAGGTTCTGATATGCGAATTTGCCAGAACCCTGCACAGATCTGTGTTAAAGTGTTTGTTTGTTTTTTTTAAACAGCGTGGGGTCCCCCCTCCTGAGCATAACCAGCCCCGGACCTGTCCCCCGTATTTTCGGAACCAGGTCCGGCCCAATGAGCTCGGGGTATATATATATATATATATATATACCCTGTTTCCCTGATAATAAGACCTACCCTAATAATAAGCCCTACCCTTATTTCTGGACAACGGTCCAAAATAAGCCCTACCCCGAAAATAAGCCCTAGCTTAATCCCCATTTTGCCCAGTCCCTGTGCTAAACTCCCAGCTCCGCTAAACCCCCCCACCCACCCGCATGAAATGGATGCTGCTGCTACGGTAGCAGCCCTGGTACCGCTGAAGCCTCTGCTGGCATCAGCGGTCCCAGGGATGCATTGTGCATGTGACGTCACTGCGCACCTCAAGGACTGAGTGGCGTCTGTTCAAAGACGGGAGCGGAGTGACAGAGCGGCGGCGGAGGAAAGGCTGAGTGACTGAAAAATGCAGAAGGAAAGGAAAGCGGCAGTTGTGCTTAAAGTATAAGGTGATTGAGGGGCATGATGTAGCTAAAAGAAGGACTGAGGAGCTAAAATAAGCCCTACCCCAAAAATAAGCCCTTTGGTGTTTTTGGACTGAAAAAAAAAAATAAGACAGTGTCTTATTATCGGGGAAACACGGTATATATATATATATATATATATATACACACATACATACACACACACACAGATTTTCCTAATGTAATCCAACAGGACTCCAGGAAAAACCCGCACCAGTCATATAGAATCCAGGATATTTTGCTTTAAAATGGCATATTTATTCAGCCCAAGCTCGCATCAAACAGAGCATTTTAGAAAGCATATTAGACACCCAACAGGCAGATACATGCAAGATACATTACAGGTCTCCTCGGCGGCCGTTTTGGTGCTAAACAGCACCTTTCTCTCTGTAAGACCCCTCTTGAGAAAGGTGCTGTTTAGCACCAAAACGGCCGCTGAGGAGACCTGTAATGTATCTTGCATGTATCTGCCTGTTGGGTGTCTAATATGCTTTCTAAAATGCTCTGTTTGATGCGAGCTTGGGCTGAATAAATATGCCATTTTAAAGCAAAATATCCTGGATTCTATATGACTGGTGCGGGTTTTTCCTGGAATCCTGTTGGATTACATTAGGAAAATCTACCTCTGTATAACTACCCCCCAGCACAGTCCATAATATACCTGTCAGTGGGTGCGATTGCTCTTTAGAAAAAAAAAAAAGAAAATGCCGGGTGCCCTCATGCAGGAACAGACAACATGGGAAATATAGCAACAACAAGTCAGAGAGTGCCGCTATAGCAACAACAAGTCAGAGAGTGCCATGAGAATATATATATATATATATATATATATATATATATATATATATATATATATATATATATATATATATATATATATATATATATATATATATATATATATATATATATATATATATATATATATATATATATATATATATATATATACATATACATACACACACACACCCCACCTCAAATTCGCACATTTTCATGCCTAAAATTTGCACATTTTCATGATTAAAAAAATCGCCCATTAGCGCACTTTTCTTTCCGGAATACACACCTCATTAAATATGCAAATTTGCGGCAAAAAATGCGATTGAATAAAGTGCGGTAATGGGCGATTTTGAAAGTGAGTGAAAAACGCATTCTATTAAATGTCACCCCGCATGTCAAACACAATAGAGTCTAGGTAATACACATCTTTTGAAATAAGTGTATTTGAGAGTGCTGTCTGTCTGCCACCTTCATTTAAAATATTTGTATTTTCCTACTTTGTTTGTCTTGTGTCATTTTAAAATATTTCACAGTTTTTATCATTGTTCAATAAAAGTTACATTTTACATATGATTAGGTGCACCCGAAATATGGGACATTCTTCTTTGTATTCTTTTTCCCTATGTGCAGCCTGACACATAAAATCAGAACTATACACACACACACACACACACACACACACACTATGTGGGGTTATTGTGGTTCACACGCAAATTAACTCTCTAAATCAGGCATGTCCAACGTTGGCCCTCCAGATGTTGTGAAACTACACATCCCAGCATGCTTTGCCACAGTTTTGCTATTAGAGAATGCTAAAACTATTGCAAAGCATGCTGGGATGTGTAGTTTCAAAACATCTGGAGGGCCAACGTTGGACATGCCTGCTCTAAATGGACAAAACCATGTGCATTGCAGGTGGGGCAGATGTAACATGTGCAGTGAGAGTGTTAGATTTGGGTGAGTTATTTTGTTTCTGTGCAGGGTAAATACTGTCTGCTTTATTTTTACACTGCAATATAGATCTCACTTTGAAGTACACCCCCCACCCAAATCTAACTCTCTGCACATGATACATCTGCCCCTCCCTGAATGCACATGGTTTTGTCCATGATTAGAGAGTGAATTTGCCTTTGCAAGTGAACCAGAATAACCACCTATATGAAATGTATCGAGTGTGGTTATGACTAAAAATTGTGGAACTTTCATTGCCACATTAATATATTGTAGAGATCAAAGGTTAAAGCTCAGCCTGAAATTGCTGCAGTTTTATTGTTTGACAACCAAGGCAATTGCATAGTTATGTTGTGAGAAATGTGAGCGTATGTTTACCAAAGGAAGATGTTTTTGCGTTTATGTTTATTTATGTTTTTTTTTTTATTAAAGCTAATAGCTTATTGTCTTTTTCTGTTACTATGATTTTAGTGCATATTGACACCTTTCAGTCAATCCTTACGCTTGTGGTACATATGCCCCCCCCCCCCGAAATATTAACCCCCTCCTTACCCGTCCCCATTGCCGCCGGCGCTTCTGCCTCTAACCCGACACGCAGATCTGTGTCGGGTGACGGCGGTCCCCGGCTCCGGCTGCAGTGCTAATATAATAACAGACACTCGGAAAATGGCGGCCCCCATACAGCATTATGGGGGCAGCCATTTTCCGAGTGTCTCTTATTATATTTGCACTGCAGCCGGAGCCGGGGACCGCCCGTCACACGACACAGATCTGCGTGTCGGGTTAGAGGCAGCGGCGGCAATGGGGTAAGGAGGGCAGGAGTCGGGAGCCAGGACCAGGTGGTAACTATCGTCCCGCAGACCCCCCAGGCGCCCACACCTGCCTAGCACCTCCCCGCCACCGCGGGGGCTGCGGGACTATAGTTACTCCACTGTACATATGCGCACAACTTTTCCTAGATCTCACATTACTATGAAGGGCATAGATCATATTGAAAAGGAAGTATCACATTAAGTAATGACTGTACTTAATTATTGTTCTATACCTGTTGGCTGTGGTGGGGAGCCTCCATATGGTGGAGGGGGTGGATAAACGCCATCACCTGCACACAGAAAACAAACATGAGTAAGTTTTAATAGTGTACAGTATATTTACCAAAACCTCATACCGACTTAGCCTACATTTTAAGCTATACATACGAATATATTCCTCTACCCTAAATGAGAATTATAGGTCCTCAAATTTGGACTAGACAGTTGCTGTCAAGGTGCCCATACACTTATACCCCTTTCGCATCACATCTCGAACCCGGGATGCAGTGTGAAAGCACCAAAGCTTATAACCTGGCAAAATCTACCCAGGTCATAAGAAGGGTTAAACCCAATTTGACCTCTGTATAAATGGGTGACCCGGGTTAAATCTGAAAGCGCCAGACCTGGGATCACGAGAAGACTTACATCGGCCCCAAATAGGTGCTTCGGGTATGGGCTACGGTAAGTAGGTTGACCCAATTAAGGTTGACATGCATTGGGTCGACCACTGAAGGTTAACAGGTCTTAAGGTGCCCATACACGTACCAATTACCCGGTACTTTTTGTGCTAAAATAGCATCGTTGTGCATGGGATGCAATGCTATTTTAGCACAAAAAGTACCGGGTAATTGGTACGTGTATGGGCACCTATAGGTTGACACAAGCATTAGGTCGATAGTCAGAAGATAGACATAAGTTTTTTCCAAATTTTGAGCCGACAGGGGATATTTCATGCTCTACCATCCACTACGGTGTGGTGGGAGAATAAAATAGTGCCTGAGCAATGCGAGGGAACACAGTACACTTCCTGGGGTAGCCAACCCTAGTCCTCGAGAGCTACCAACAGTGCATGTTTTGCAGGTCTCCTCACATAATCACAAGTGAGCTAATTAGCTCCATCTGTGTATCTTTTAAAATGTGTCAGTGATTAAGGAGTGCAGCTGTGCAGCAGCTAGGTTGTCTGGAAAATGTGAACTGTTGGTAGCTCTCGAGGGCTAGGGTTGGCTACCACTGACTTAGACGGTGTCAATGTCAACATTCGGGATAAAACCCGAAAAACTCATGTTCACCTTCCCATTGTCGACCTAATGCTTGTTTCGACCCTCCAACCTGTTGACTTTCAGTGGTCGACCTAGACCAGTGGTAGCCAACCCTACCCCTCGAGAGCTACCAACAGTTCACATTTTCCAGACAACCTAGCTGCTGCACAGCTGCACTCATTAATCAATGACACATTTTAAAAGATACACAGATGGAGCTAATTAGCTCACTTGTGATTCTGTGAGGAGACCTGCAAAACATGCACTGTTGGTAGCTCTCGAGGACTAGGGTTGGCTACCCCAGACCTAGATTGTCCCAGTTTAAAAATAGAATATCCTTTCTAGTTTCCAAAATTAAACCCCCCAAAAAATGTTTTACCTTTTTTTCACTGCTGCCAGAGCAAATGAAATTATATATATATATATATATATATATATATATATATATATATATATATATATAAATGTTCGATGGATGGCCGGCACTCCAAATGTCAGGATAGTAGGGTCGGGTGCCCTCCCAGGGGGAGAGAGAAAGTCTCTGTCCAATATAGCGATGCTGCACGGGTGGCACTCCAGGAGTAACGACAGGTAGACAGGTGTCAGGTGACCAACGTTTTAAATGTTATATTAACATTTTTCATCAGGGTGTTAATATAACATTTGAAACGTTGGTCACCTGACACCTGTCTACCTGTCGTTACTCCTGGAGTGCCACCCGTGCAGCATCGCTATATATATATATATATATATATATATATATATATATATATATATATATATATATATTTTGAATTCCACAAAGTTCATAGTAGGAAACGTGCATAAACAAAGCACCTGGTGTGCCTGGCCCATGAAGCGGATTATGCCTCAGCAAGATTCATAAACAAAAAAAAAAAAAGTTTTAATCCCTGCGATAAGAAAGCAAATAATCAGGTTTAACGCTGTTGCTAAGAGATTGGTAATTAAGAGACTATGCCAGCAAATAACTTTTTGACAGGGTTTAAAACTTTTTTTCTGGATAAGAACCTTTTAAATGTTATTGCACTACCAGCCAACATCTCAAAACTCTTATTAATAGATAAATAACACACAAAATAATATATTATAATTCCAACCTTGTGGTGGGTAAAATCCACCTGGCTGTGGGTAGGATCCTGGTTGTGGGTAGGATCCTGGTTGTGGGTAAGCTGGGTAGCCCTTGTCTGGTTCTGGCTGATACATGATTAATATTCACCTGTAGTGGGGGAAAAAAAAAAAAACTTCAAAGAAGGTCTTGAAAAGCCATCAAAAGTAATATACCTACACCAGTGGTAGCCAACCCTAGCCCTCGAGAGCTACCAACAGTTCACATTTTCCAGACAACCTAGCTGCTGCACAGCTGCACTCATTAATCACTGACACATTTTAAAAGATACACAGATGGAGCTAATTAGCTCACTTGTGATTCTGTGAGGAAACCTGTAAAACATGCACTGTTGGTAGCTCTCGAGGACTAGGGTTGGCTACCCCAGACCTACACCAATGAAATCCGTGTGAAATACCAGGATTACAAAGATATTGCAGAGCACACTTTTAGGTGGTTTCCAGTTGCCTATAAACCCAAAATCACATTTGTCTATGGCTAGGGTTACCACCTTACCCCTTTATTTCCGGACACATATTAATTACACAGGTTCTGTGGCTGGCTGACTTCAAGACTCCATTTCACCTGATTTTAAACTTCCACAGAACCTGTGTAATTAATATGTGTCCGGAATTAAAGGGGAAAGGTGGTAACCCTATCTATGGCACAGGTTCTCAAAGTCAGTCCTCAGGACCCCACACAGTGCATGTTTTGCAGGTCTCCTCACAGAATCAAATGAAATAATTAGCGCCACCTGTGGATCTTTTAAAATGTGTCAGTCAGTAATGAGTGCACCTGTTGGGTTACCTGGAAACCATGAACTGTGCTGGGTCCTGAGGATCGAGTTTGAGAACCACTGGTCTATGGAAAATTGCTTGCCAGTTGCAGTGTGGCTATATGGACATACCAGGTATATAACACCCTGCCTGGTTCACATTTGCTTTAGCTTTAGCACCGTTAATAAAAAAAGAAATGAACGACACCTTAAAAACAACTGCATGCAGTTCATAGAGAGGGAATGAATTGTAATCAGATAGGGCGTGGGAGATTTGTAATGTGGGAAATAGGTGAGCTGGGAGAGGTGTGGTTTGTACTATGGGAGATGTAGATACACGGGGAGTGGAATATACGCAGCAAGGAAGAAAAAATACTCTCACTGTTCTTATGGAATGCGCTTGTAAATTGTAATCTAAAACTTAACTTTAAATTGATTGTTGTAAAATAAATGAGTGATGTTCAGTTATATAAACAGACATACATGATCATACCTCCAAACATGACCCTCTCCAGGAGGGACACAGTGCTCTGTTTCTGGACTTTCCTCTCCTGTGGTGAAACGGAATGGGATCATTCGTCAGACTGCATTTAGGTCTACAGTCATTAGGTCGACCCCACTAGGTCGACTGGCAGGAAGGTCGACCTGACTTTAGGTCGACATGGGCCAAGGTCGACATGACTTAAGGTCGAATTTGCATAAAGGTCGACATGAGGAAGGTCGACTGGTCATAAGGTCGACATGGCTTTTTCACTGGTTTTTTTATCCGAATGTCGACACAGTCGACATGGACACAGTTGGCAATGAGAATCGGACCCTCGCATCGCTCGCTTCGCTCGCGATGCTTCGGGCACGGTGCCTCGCTGCGCTCGGCACACTATTTTATTCTCCCACCACGCCCTAGTGGATGGTAGGGCATGAAATACCGCCTGTCGGCACATGTCGGCTCAAAAAACAGTGAAAAACCCATGTTGACCTTATGACCAGTCGACCTTCCTCATGTCGACCTTTATGCAAATTCGACCTTAAGTCATGTCGACCTTGGCCCATGTCGACCTTAAGTCAGGTCGACCTTCCTGCCAGTCGACCTAGTGGGGTCGACCTAATGACTGTAGACCTAAGTTCATTCTAATAGATGACCGCATCCCGGTGAAACACCTTTGTTATCAATTAACCTGTTTAAAACAGGTGATGGCAATCATACATTTAGGGGAAGTCCAGAAACAGAGCATTGTGTCCCTCCTGGAGCGGGTCATGTTGGGAGGTGTGTACTGATGGAAACGTACATAAATATATACATGAAAATAACCCATACTTGCCTACCTGACCCTCTCCATGCGGGAGAAAATGCTCTGTTCCTGGACTTCCCTGGTAATGTATGATTGCTATCACCTGTGGTGAAACACCTTTACCTAGCTCACCACAGGGGATGGCAATCATACTCTACCAGGGAAGTCCAGAAACAGAGCATTTTCTCCCGCGTGGAGAGGGTCAGGTAGGCAAGTATGTAAGAAAGGTGTTTCACCACAGGTGATGGCAATCATACATTACCAGGGAAGTGCAGGAACAGAGTATTTTCTACCTCATGGAGAGGGTCAGTTAGGCAAGTATGAAATAACCCCATTTGTAGCGACTTTGTATAGTCAATTTTTTATGGGGCTAAAAATTAAACTATTGTAAGTCTGCGAAATATCTATAACAATTTCATATGCAGTATCGACAGTTCTATATAGTATCGTGTACGATAAATATATCAACACAATGAGATATTCGTATGCAGCACCAGCAGTTTTATTTAGTATTTTATACACTTCGAGGACACTTATAGTAGATAAATACAAGCCTGCCGACAGTTTGACATACAGCAATTTCACTAAATAGATACAGTCAGCACTGTTAGTAGTAACAAAGGTATCTTAGTTCCTTTTAGTAACAATGGGCCTTATTCAGATTTAGTCAGCTCTCCTGCGTGTTCGCGCAGCGGAGTGATGTTTTGCGACTGCGCATAGTCAGTTATGCGCATGAACAGCCGCTGCGTGCGAGAGGCCACGGCAAACCATGCGCTCGCACACAACAACGAGGCTGGGGGGGGGCATGGTGTTGCAGGCCGGGGGATTCACCCATGAATTGCCCAGCGTTTCATGGGCATTCCTATGAAAACGCTGGGCATTCACATGGTAATTCGCCGATGATGTGGGTGTGGGGACACCAGAGAAAAATCATTCGATGGTTGGCGACCATCAAATGATTTTGTGCCTGCATGCAAGGCTGCAAATGGATGATTATACAAATCACCCATTTACCTGCCTGCGGGGAATTACGCCATGCAAGGGGGGTGGGTGGGTGTGTGGGCGGCGACTGGTGGACTCGCAAAGCTGTGAAATTTGCAGCCTTGTGAGTAAACCAGAATAAGGGCCAATGTTTGTCTCCAAGGAATGGTAATAGTATGTATTAATATTTATCATACTAATAATAGTGAATGCTACAGTGCCGCTTTTCAAGGGTTTGTCAGTAAAACTGCATTTTGTCTGTGTGCACAGTAGCAGTAATTTCTATGTCATTAGAATCTTAAGCTGAGCCCACACTAATAGATATATCTGTAGATCAACGGATGGATTGGGCCGTATGTTCTCCAGTAACACTTCCCGATCCGTCGGAACTGACATTACAAGTGCACCCGCCCATTGAGTTGTCAATCACTGGCAGCTCCCGGCGAGACTGCATGGTTGGTTGACAGATTGTCCGTACACACAGCATGATGCATCTGAATTCACTAACGCCCCATTCCCTCTCTCGGATCACAACCTTATCACCTTCTCAACCTCCTCCATTTCTCCAAACTCTACAATACCTAAATCATGCAAGCCTCCTCTAATCCGCAGAAATACTATTGCTATTGATTTTCAACAACGTTCAACCTCTCAGCAACAACTGCTGTCACCCATTTCTACACTTGCCTGTCCTGAGACAGCTGTAACCCACCTGAACCAGACTCTGCAAACTGCCCTTGGTGAAGCTGCTCCAGCTACTCCTCACAATCCATGTAGGCTTAGATGCCAACCGTAGCACTCTAAATTAACAAGACACCTACAAAAACTATCACGTAGATTTGAATGTCAGTGGCGTAAATCTCAGAATCCAAGTGACTTTATCACAACATTGATAAACAAACTTATTTTCAATCTCTCATCACTTCTTTACCCCCCCCCCCCACACACACACACACACACCCTCCCCACCTGCTCAGTTTGCTTCCTTCGTCATGGCAAAGATTGCTAAAATCCAAGATGAAATGGCATGCTCTTCTTCAGCCAGTGACTTGCTTCCTGAGCCTTTTGCCACTTTCTCCTCAAATGACCCCACAAGCAGAGGCGGATTGGCCCACTGGGAAACCGGGCCGTTTCCCGGTGGGCCGGACCAGATTTCACTCTGGCTGGGCCGCTTACCTTGGTTAGAAGCGGCCGCAGCCCAGCCTGGTCACAAACAGCAGCATTTCCCAAAATAAATATGGCTGCCGCATATATGCATATACTAAATGCACATATGCGGCGGCCATATTTGTTTTGGGCCATGCTACACTGTGTGAGCAGCTGCAGCCGCTGGATGTCAGTGCGGCGCAGCAGTGGTGAGTAGTGTCTGCACCCCCGCCGCTCCCCGGCTGTGGAGGCAGCAACCCCCGCCAACAACACCCCCCCGGCTGTAGCGGCAGCAGCCCCCGCCGCAAACACCCCCCCCAGCTGTAGCGGCAGATCTCTCAGCTGCCTTTGACACTGTTGACCACTCTCTTCTCATACAAACACTACAATCCCTAGATCTTTCGAACCCTTTCTTGGTTCTCTTCCTATCTAATCGCTCTTTCAGTGTTCGCTTCTCTGATTCTACCTCCTCTTCACTACCTGTCAGTTGAAGTACCACAAAGCTCAGTCTTAGGTCCTCTACTTTTCTCAATCTATACCTCCTCTCTTGGGAAACTAATCAACTCTTTTGGATTTCAGTATCATCTGTACGCTGACGATACTCAAATCTATCTATCCTCCCCAGAATTGTCACCATCAGTATTGCTCCGTACTTGTCTCTGAATGCCTTTCTGCCATTTCATCTTGGATGTCATCTCGCCATCTCAAACTCAACCTTTCCAAAACAGAATTAATTATATTCCCACCAGCCAAGAGTAGTTACCAACCTGATATCTCTATCACTGTCGAGAACACAACAATCCTACTCAACAAGCTCGCTATCTAGGGGTCATCCTCGACTCTGAACTGTCCTTCATTCCTCACATTCAATCTGTCTCTAAATCATGTTACATACATCTAAAAAACATGTCCACAATTAATCCGTACCTTACACAAGACACTGGAAAATCTCTAATCCATGCACTCATTATATCCCGCATTGATTATTGAAACAGCCTCCATACCGGTCTTCCTAAGAAAAGACTCTCACCGCTACAATCCATTCTGAATGCAGCTGCGAGGCTGATCTTCCTGGCTAGACGTTCAACGTCTGCTGATCCGCTTTGCCAGTCTCTCCATTGGTTGCCTGTATATTACCGCATTCAATATAAATTACTTCTACTTACATACAAAGCCATTACTCTGACTACACCAATGTTTATCTCTTTGCTTATCTCAAAATATATCCCCACCCGACATCTCCGCTCTGCACAAGATCTGCGTCTCTCATCCACACTCATTACTTGCTCCCACTTACACTTGCAGGGTTTTTGTTGGGCAGCACCCACCTTATGGAATGCCCTTCCACGCACATTAAGACTCTCCTCTAGCCTCCAAACTTTCAAGCATTCCCTGAAACATTCTCTACAGGCAAGCTTATCATAATAAGGAACACCCACATAACCTCCAGTAGCTTTCATATCTAATTACATCCCATCAAGACTGTCTTGTAATCTGATGGGACTGCCATGCTATGGAATTCTATCCTTATGTATCCCTCCTATTATCCCTATAGACTCTAAACTTGCAAGCAGGGCTCTCCTACCTCTATGTCGGTTTATTTCTACCCAGTTTGTTTAATCACTGTTGTTTCCAATTATAAAGCACAACAGAATATGCTGCGCTATATAAGAAACTGTAAATAAATAATAAATAAATAAATAATGCACCGATATATGTCTAGATATATCGGTGCGTCGGCTGTGTTGCAGAACTGATGCAAAATATCTGTGAACAACGCAGTTATATATCGCTCGTACAAATACAGTAATACACACTAAATTATATGCACCTAGTCATAAACAACATAGGCGTAGGCATGGAATTCATGTGCAAACGAGAAAGGAGATCGTGCATTGTTATCGACAGAACACACTAAACGAATGCACACACCCCCCAAGTGCATCGTCTGAGCGGATGTGTACAAGTGCACACCCGTTCCGAATATGAGATGCCACAGCTCCGGGTGTGCAGGGGGTGATGAGATGCCGTAGCTCAGGGCAGGCAGGGGAGGGGATGACTCACCGCAGCTCCGGGTGGGCAGGGAGGGGGATGACATGCCGCAGCTCCGGGCAGGCAGGGGGGTCAGTGGTGTGCGGGCGGCGATATGGCTGACTCACCTGCAGCCTGCTCCAGTCCCAGGCTCCTAGCCACTTTCTCCCCTCGAAGCTCTGCTGCTGCTGCTGCTGCTCGCAGCTCAGTGGCGGATTCAGGGGGGGGGGCACCCGGGCACGTGCCCCCCCTGTCATTTAATTTGTCATTTAGCTGAGGACCAGGGCTTTCCAACAAGCCCAGCCCTGTGTCTCTAGCCCCCCGGGAACCAGAGATATCGCCTGGCAAAGCTGTAACGTTTTTTTCCCCATAGGATAATATGGGACCCGTCAATTCCGACCCCCACCCGGTTCCGACGGCTGCCAGTCCCCCCCCTGGCATCACAGAAGCTTGTGGTTGATCTCATTCCATTTGAAATCGCTGGGCCTTCAATATGATACCAGGCTGGTCCATATCAGTCCATCGGTTCCAGAGATATTGCGTGTAAACCGATTTTTTTATTGTTGAAATGTAATTTCATAGCTGTTCATGTTCTTTGAGGGCAGATTACTCTGGAACCAAACGTTCCAGTTTCACTGGACCAAAATCATTCAAAGCCCACTCAAAAGTTCTTCAATATGATACTTGTCTCATGTAAATGGGTTAGTTGGTTCCGAAGATATAGCCGGTTAAATTAGATAACTGGTTAAAGGGGGGGAGGGGTGGTTTTCTCTCCCCCACACACCAGAAAATGCAGGGACTGGGCTGGTGTAAAAGGGGCCAACCTGGGAATGCATTTTCTGGTGTGAAAGGGGTATTATTTCAAATAGCCAGGACCTGCAGTGCTCTGAATACAGCCAGGCTCTGCCACTGTCCTGGCGGCAGCTGTCCCCCATTTACTGCGAGCATGTATTCCCCTTTGGCAATGAGCATGTAATCCCACATGGCAACAAGCATGGAACCTCTGGCAATGAGCATGGAACCCTTGGCAATGAGCATGTAGATAAACAGCACTTATATAGCATAATTTTTAATAGGCATTATGGTGTTTGGCATAATACATAATGGACATAATGGCGTGTAACTTAATGTGTAATGAACATTATGGTGTAAATGTTCAATGCGCGCCTTTGGCGCACAATGTCCCTGTTTATAATTTTGGCTTAATCTGTGTGGCATTATGTGAATTCTGGCTCAATCTGTGTGGCATTATGTGAATTTTGGCTCAATCCGTGTGGCATTATGTGAATTTTGTCTCAATCCGTGTGGCATTATGTGAATTTTGTCTCAATCCATGTGGCATTATGTGAATTTTGTCTCAATCCGTGTGGCATTATGTGAATTTTGTCTCAATCCGTGTGGCATTATGTGAATTTTGTCTCAATCCGTGTGGCATTATGTGAATTTTGTCTCAATCCGTGTGGCATTATGTGAATTTTGGCTCAATCCATGTGGCATTATGTGAATTTTGGCTCAATCCATTTGGCATTATGTGAATTTTGGCTCAATCCATTTGGCATTATGTGAATTTTGGCTTAATCCATTTGGCATTATGTGAATTTTGGCTCATTCCATTTGGCATCATGTGTAAGGGGCAAGTATAATGGGGTCTAGTATTTTGTTGCATAATGTGTAGAAGTTGTATATGGTGTTGTACATTACACTCAAGGACACGCCCCCTGTTGAGTGGCCACGCCCCCATCCTTCACTTTTGTCGCCATGGTGGGCCTGCGTACTTTAAATCCCATTCCCACCCTCTCTCTGCCGCTCGCTTAGCATGTACACTGGCACCACTAACACTGCCCCTCCCCTACCTAAACCCTCTTTTATCATTGTGCCCCCCCTGTCATTTTATCCTGGATCCGCCCCTGTCGCAGCTCACCACCACTCTCCAGTGGCAAATGCCTAAAGCTGCCTAGTGGTGGCGCCGGCCCTGACTGTATACAATAAAATACATTTTATAGGCAACAAAAGGCTAGCAACTCTGTGATCCCACTGTTTCACCAACAGCATATGAGGGAGAGGACTATTCCAAACTCAGTTCATTTTTTACCTTTGTGATAGCCAAGAAACATATCTCCCAACATGACCTAATCCAGGAGGGACACAACGCTCTGCTCCTGGACTTCCATCTCAATGTATGATTACCATCGCCTGTTTTAAACAGAATAATTGATAAGAAAGGTGTTTCACCACAGGTGATAGTAATCATAAATAAAGCTAAAGCTGTGTACACATGCTGAAAATTTTCCCTGTTTTCGATTAGATTTTGCTTGTAGAAGCAAAATCAAATCCACGTTGAATGGTTTTTAGGACACTGTCGATCTGCATTCGATTCGATGCGCGCTCCCGTTTTCTCAAAATCTAAAAGAAAAATAGACTGTGCAGCCAAGGAAATATCGAATTCGATCCAGTAACTCGAATGTGTGCAAAGTACCATGAATGTAAATCGAATTTGATATCGAAATAGATATCTAATGCAAAAGTACAGATCTAACATCAAATTGAATGGGAAGAGTCTAATGCCAGATCTAATAGAAAATCGAATCTAACAATCGAATCTAAAGCAAAATTAAGTGTGTATACATAGCTTTAGTTCAGGTATTGAGCATTCTGTCCCACCTGGAGAGGGTCATGTTGGATGGTATGATCTAAGACAGGGCTCGACAAATCCCGGGCACCAGGTCGACCAGAATTTCCTGCCTGGCGATTAGATTCTGATAGGATATAGCACGCAGCAGCAGTATGTCTCAGCTCCTGCCTCAGCGGATAGCACAAGTCTCACACGACCTCTCAGCGACCCCCCTCCCCGCATAGTGGTGTTCAGTGGAGTTCTCAGCAGCAGGAAGCCGCAGATGTCAGTGCGGCTTCAGCCGGCTCCTGCTCAATGCAAGTAAATACTGTGTGTTGGCTGGCTATTTCCCCTGCCGCGGCTGCTATTGTTACCCCCACCCTGCAGCGGATAACAGTGTGACACCCCCTTCGGAGATCCGGACCCCCCGTGACTGCCGAAAACCCCTGCATTGTCTAGAAACTTCTGTGCAGTGGGAAGCTGCGCAAATGTCAGCGGTGCTCCAGCCGCTGTCATGCTGAATGTACTGTAAGTGTAAGTAATACATTACACTTTTAAAACTGCTCCTCTGCCGTGGCTGTTACACCCCCTGCTGCGGATAAGCATTAAAATAAACCCCGGCCACGGATAACAGGTGGTACACACACACACCCCCCCCCCCCCCCCTCGGAAACTTCCGAGCAGCAGGAAGCCACGCAGACATCAGCGCTGCTCCAGCCGCCCTCCTGCAGAATGTTAGTGTAAGTAATACTTTACACTTTTAAATCTGCTTCCCTGCCATGGCTGCTATTGTTACTACCCCCTTTCTGCGGATAACAGAATGAGCCAAAATTCACATAATGCCACATGGATTGAGCCAAAATTCACATAATGCCACATGGATTGTGCCAAAATTCACATAATGCCATACGGATTGAACCAAAATTCATATAATGTTACATGGATTGTGCCAAAATTTACATAATGCCTCAGAGATTAAATCAAAATTTACAATATGCATCATAAACAGGGACATTAAAAATTTACACCATAATGCCCATTACATGTTAAGCCACACAGCATAATGTCCATTATGTATTATGCCAAACCTCATAATGCCTATTAAAAATGATGCTACATACAGATGGAACCGGGCTCCCTCTTGCTGGCGAATCGCCAGAACGTCACCGCTGGCGATCCGCCAGCAGCCCGGCTCTCCATCTGACTGAGACACGCGTGCGTCTCCAACGCACGCGCGTCTCAGTTTCCGTGCGGCGGGGTGAGAGGAACCTGTCCGTCTCCGCTTCAGGGAGACGGACAGGGTTAGGGGGGGTGCGGGGAGGCGGTGGGGACCCCGGGTGACCGCCAATAAGCCGGCGGGGACCCGGGGGAAGCCGTCGGAAGGGGACGCGCACGCATCTCGTGCGCCCGCATCCCCTTTCGCAGATACAGATGGCGGGTGGCAGGGGATCGCAGCTGGCGTCGCAATCGCCATCCCCTGCAAAGAAGAGACCCGCTCCATCTGTAAGTGTTGCTTACCTACATGCTCATTGCCAAGGGTTTCATGCTCATTGCCAGGGGTTCCATACTCCTTGCCAAGGGTTCCATGCTCATTGCCATGTGGGATTACATGCTCATTGCCAAGGGGGAATACATGCTTGTGGTACCTGGGGGATAGCCACCGCCAGGCAGAAGTGACAGCCATTGAAAGCCAGGCAGAGAGTGGGGGGCTGCCCGGCTGTATTCAGAGCACTGCAGGTCCCGGCTATTTGAAATAATACCCCTTTCACACCAGAAAATGCAGGGTTTTACCAGGGAATATTGTCCCAGGATCATGCAGGGACATTCCCTGATTGGCCCCTTTTACACCAGCCTAGTCCCTGCATTTTCTGGTGTAAGGGGGAGAAAAAACACCCCCTCCTCTCCCTTTAACCGGCTATCTCGTTTAACTGGCTATATCTTTGGAACCAACTGACCCATTTACATGAGACCAGTATCATATTGAAGAACTTTTAAGTGGGCTTCAAATGATTTTTCCCGTGAAACTGGGGTGCTTGGTTCCAGAGTTATCTGCCCTCAACGAACAAGAACAGCCATGAAATTACATTTCTGAAATAAAAAACCCACAATATCTCGGAACCAATTGACCCATATGGACGTGCCTGGTATCAAATTGAAGGCCCAGCGATTTGGGTTCGAAAGAGATCAACGAGTTTCTGTGATGCCGCGGGGTGAAATGGCAGCCGTCGGAACCGGGTGGGGGTCAGAATTATCGGGTCCCATGTTATCCTATGGGGAAAATGTTCTAGATTTGTATGACGATATCTCCAGTTCCCGGGGGGCTAGCGACACGGGGCTTGGCTCATTGGAAAGCCCCGGTCCTCAGTTCCAAAATGAGCTATGTCTGAAATGACAGGGGGAGCACGTGCCCGGGTGCTCCCCTGAATCCGCCCATGGGTGGGGGTGATTTATGACATGAGTGGTATTTATAAATGTTAAGCCTAATCAAGGGGTACAGGAGAGAAAAAATTTTGGCATTTGCTGGCTTAGACCATCAAATTAATCCTGCCCCCTTCCCTGATTAGGTGTCTGCAGACTGCGTAGCACAAGCAGGGACATCCAGCTATGGGTAAAACCATTGATGATTCCTTAATGTTATGCTCTGGTGGCACCAGTGATGCTTTAACCCAGGGATGGGGAACCTTCAGCCCCCCAGCTGTTGTTGAACTACACATCCCAGAATGCCCTGCTACAGTTTCCCTATTTGGCCATGCTAAAACTATTGTATGGCATGCTGGGATGTGTAGTTTAACATCAGCTGGAGGGCCAAAGGTTTCCCATCCCTGCTTTAACCCTCTGATGGCCAAAGAGACTTCCTTTATTGCTAAGGGTTTGATTCAATGTTGTAAGCAAACGAGGTTCAAGGTGTGAGCCTTCGGACACAGCACTCGGATATCTGCAATGACAGAACGCATCTTTTTCTTCAGATCCCTCCTGCGGCATTAGTATAATTTCACTGTTGCAGCTGCTACTGGTTACTATACAATGCTGAATCAGGCCCTAAGTACAATGCCCCATGTTTTGTGTAGCAGTGTAAAACCATAATTTAATTGTGAAGGAGGAGATATCGAGAGCTGTCAATCACCGGTGGCTCCTGGTGCAACTGTACGGGTGGTCGGCGGGTTGCCCGCACACACAGCTCTAGATTTATCAGGCATTGGCTGTGTAGCAGAGCCAAAACGATATATCTGTGAACAACGCCATCCACAGATATATCATTCATGCACACTGGCTGATGGAGCATCGATATATCGGCCAGTATGTATGTACACACCTTAAGCAGTGAATCTTTAGGGCATTCCTTGCCGAGCAGGAGAGGATCTAGCTATTTCTTCTCTGCAAAATGACTTTTCCACAAGCTCAAAACATGCAGTACCCTGGGAAACGATATTTGAATGTTGCCAGGTACTGTATGGAAACATGATACATGATACAAACCTTTGTGCTTAGCAAATACAAAACCATTCAAGATGACATTTAAACAAAAAAAACAAAAAAAAAGATTACCATTACAGTATCAAGTTAATGTGCCGAGCCATCAATACGAACAAAATATTTACTGATTCCACCTTCTTCAGTTTTTCTTGCTGTCCAACATACTGTATAATAATAGGTATGCGCACATTGAGTGTTAGGGGTGCACAGGCACCCCCTAATGCTGTGCCTCACCCTTATGAACACCTCTGCCGCTAACAATACCAGCAATACCCTTAACCAAAGACTTTTGCTTTTTAGAACTGTATTCCATTTAAAGAAGCACCCATCAATCAATTATATGTGTGTTTGCATTGTTAATTGTACTAGACCATTGTCATATCACTAAATACCTGCATCATCCATATATGTTTATGACTGTATTTGCATGTAATGTTACACAAAGTAATTAGAAGTTTACAACTGAAATAGGCAGGAGATTTTGGTGTGGCTTAGAGACTTTTTATATTGTAGCGAGTGCCAATAGAAGGAAGACACGCCTGATTGGCGGTGTTAGACACGCCCAATAGGTGGAGCTATGCCCACTCCTTTGGCGGTGCACCCCCTAATAAAATGTGTATAATCATCTAAATAATACATGGCTACATAGCAGATGGTTCAGACAAGGACTAATGTGGTCCAAACCAGTGGGGTAGCTACCGTACGGCAGCCACCGCGGCTACTTGGGGGAGCAAGCACCAGTGGGCTGCCGCCGGTGCTCCTCAGGGCAGACAGTCTCCCAGCACCTCCTGAGAGCTGCCCGTGCCGCCGCCGCATTCCTGGTCCCGCACCGCAGATATCCTCCTGGCTCCGTCCTACAGTTCTAATAAAAATTACACAACAAAATGGCTCATTATAACTGCAGGAGACGGAGCCATGAGGACATCTGTGGTGCGGGACCAGGAATACGGCGGTGGCATGCGGAGGGGTAAGGGGGTGCTTAACTTTACTTGGACGGGCGGGTGGGGGAGCTATGGGGGGTGATGTCAATGTCGGCGGGGGGGCGGAAAAATGTTAGTTACGCCACTGGTACAAACATCTGAACTGCAAAGACACATTCATATTTATTCCCTATTTTGATCATGCTATCCCTGCAGAATACTACAACATATTCTTCCTATAAATTATTATATAATATTTGCAAAATATGACCATTGCCATCATTTCCCATCAATCCTAATTACATAAACCAGTCTGTTGGGATGTTGGCCAAGTGATACTCTGAAGGCACATACTGTAACTAGGCAGAGAACAAACTTTATATATCCTGTTTCACCCTTCCTTATCTAATTATCCCACAGTTATAACTGAGGATCTGGTTGCAGCCAAACCTGTTTAATATATATATAGACACAAAGCTAAGATTAATATTTTCTTTTTCTATTGCTGCTAACATAGTGGTGATACCTGGATATCCATGTGAGGAGTGTGACGAGTTACACTGGCCAGACTTGTTCTCCTCTGCCAAGTGGATACTTATCTTTAATGACATGTTTGTAGTTACTAGCAGTATACAAGAAAGCAAGAAGGTAACCAATTACAAAATGTCACACCACTGATATACAATTCAATAGAATGTTCCATTATACTGTGACTGGGCTGCATATCTACCTACAGCATATTCTACAAGCCAACCTAGGTGCGTGCCTAGGGCCCCGCAGGTCCCATGTGGGTAAGATATCCTGGCTGTCCAAAACTTTCCCAGATGAGCATTGAGTGACTACCATATGACATCACACTCCCACCCACCTACATTCTCTATCAACACTCCAGCAGGCAGAGCACCCAGAGACACACTGTCCTCCATTCTTTTCACTTCCAACTCTCCAGTAGCACCAAGACATATACTCTATCCTCAAATAATTACCAACACCTCAGCACATCAACATTACATATTGCTGATCAGGGACTTCCGTCTCCTACAGCAACAGTAAAGGCAGCAGGCCATGTCCTGCACATGCTTGTTTGTGCTCTGGGGTACATAAAGCAGAACCTAGAACAATGGAGGATCTAAAGGTGCTCACTTTAGGACTGGCACCATCCATTGTCTCCTGTATTTATGCCACTGATTGGGACAAAGTTTTGCTGGTCTTTGCTGGAAAATAATAAGAGGCCATTTTTTTCAATGAGTTATAACAACTTGAATGATTAAACTCATGGTTATGGATAAATGCTAATATAGCCAATCAGATCCCAACTGTAATTTTTCAAGCACATGACAGGTGTTAAAAAACATAAATGAGTACGTCTGTTGGTTAAAGAGAGACTTTCGATGTCAATGGTCAAGCTCTTCACCCCAAATCAGTATGATCCAGTCCATTTAGTTTATTTCACAGTTGTATTGAGCAGCCTTTGTTGACGGGGAGTGCAGTGGATAGTAACTTGTCTTGTGTTGTCCACATGACAGGAGTTGAATGGCCTGGAGCACCATTTGTCAAACACAAAGCACAAGTTAAATAGTAACGATGCAGGACGTGGAATGACGGTAAGGCTATGGGGCCTGTTCACATTTGCCCACATTTGCACTTGCATTGCATGCATGGAATTAAAATAGTATATTTGTCCATATGCAAAGTTTCACATATCTATTCCCCTATATGTATGCTTCATGACTTAGTCACTATCATTATTAGCGTGCAAGAGCTCGATATCTGGGATAAAAGATTTGCATGAATGAGATGGATCTCTGCCCAGCAGTGCCCACAATTTGCTTTGCACATCCTTAATATGCCCTAAGCATAACATACACATACAAATGAATCTTTAAAACCACATTTCCCACTGTGGTCAATGCCACAACAAAATAGGTGCATACCTTAAAATTCAAGGATGCTCAGTAGTTTCATTGTGACTTGCAGAGACTTCCTATTGGAAGTGCTACCTGCCAGTCACCCACAGGACCCGCAGTCCCATTGGGAGGTGTTTCCTAACACCTTTGAATTGCAGGGGCTCAGTCTGGAAATCAGTCCCGGGCCCGAAAATTCCTAGTGGCAGCCCAGGCCGGAGCTTGTTATCTCCTTTCTCTGGCATGGGTAGAGGAAGCCCCCTACCCAAATAAAATAGGAACCGCCACTGATTAGTTGTTATCATATTTCAGACAATTCAGTTAAACTTGTGATAAATACATGAGAAGTGACGAATAAACATGTGCTATCTTATTGTCACTGTGTGATACCATGATCATCAATAATCTCCACATCCTCTTTTTGTGGAGAATGGGGAAAAGCTCATGACTTGTGCAGAACACACTTCCCTTTGTGCTTATCTGTCTCCATCCACTTCAAGAATAATTATGACTCCATAATGTGAATTTATAATATCAGGCTATCATTTTTATTTCCATTTCCATTATGAAATAGGGAATTGATATGTTATGCGAAGTTAAACCTGTTTTTATACATTCAGAGGCCTGTTCATCATCCATTTGGGTCAGTTACACATGCGGAAACTCTTCATTATTAGGGGCAATTTGGAGCTGAATAGCAATGTCGCCACTGTGAAAGTGGGGGATGGTACAGGCCTCACCCGTGTGTCAGCTTCTGAGAGGTGACACCAAAGTACAGACTGCTCAGTAACAGATGCTGTTCTGTAACGTTACATGCAGCACTTGGCTACTGCAACAGTACAGATGCTGGAAATGCAGCTACTGCAGTCTCCATTTGCAACCTGCATCTCCAAGACCCCCGACACAACAAAAATGGGTTTTAGGTCATGATGCCACACCCCCTACCCACTAAGCTATGCCCCACCCACACTAGGTGGCTTTCATATATTAGCACCATCTGTAGTCCTAGAGCCCCACATCTTACTATGGGAAGGAGGGATACAAGTGGATCCCTCCACCACCAACATACTGCGATTCTGACAACCGTGAATATGCTCTTCAGAGATAAACAAATGCCCTGGTGTGATCTCTTGAGTTAACACAATATGCTGCCTGTGCCAGTGCTGTATGAATGTGACTCTGAGTACCAACAAGAAGCTTATGGTTTGTGCAATTGAAATATTGACATTAATGTATCAACACATGTTTATTATTGGCAAGAGATCATCGAGATATTTGGAACATCAATAAGCAGTGCATGCACATAGGATAACCACTTCTTTGTTCACAGTAGTATTCATGTAGGCTGCCTAGGAGGCATTTATGTAGCAGAGTTTCTGTTTACTATCGGCCAGCCTGTGACTCTATAGCAATCAAGGGGCCACAGAGCACGGTCTCCAGGCATCCAGTACCACAATGTTGTTAGGCAATAACATCAATTGATAGAGGGGTAATGTCAGACCCTCATCAACAATGCACACAGATTAAATAAAACTCATAAATTATCGTTATCCCTGACTTTTATTATTGTTCAGTGATGCTCCCTAGCCTGCAATCCCTTTCTTTCATGACATGAAAGTCATGAAGTCCAAGACCATGGGCCAAGTAATTTGTTTCAACACCACCATCTTGGCCACCCTTCCCCAGTCCTCCAGTGAAGCTGCTGCCACCTAAGATTTTGATCAAGCCCAAATGTAAGATCTTTTAAATCAAACAGGAAATATTAAGGTGCCCATACACGGAGCAATATACTCTATACTTTTTGTATTAGATCGCATTGCATCTAGTACAAAAAGCATGTGATGTTCTACAGCAGCAGCTTGCATTTTGTACTAGATGCGATCTAGTACAAAAAGTATGCACCGAACATACAGTACTTTATGTGCCGTGCCATGTGATGTGCACGGGAGCATGAATTACAACACACCCAAACATTGCTCCGTTTATGGGTGGCTTTAGAACTACAATAGCTCGCCTCTAAAGTGACAAATTATATAATTATATATATTTACATATTGTACATTGAAAAAGAAAGTAACGTCAATGAAGAAAAAAAAATGTAGATCCATTGCTGAAATAGTTTCACAAATCTCACCTGCAGCACTAGCAGAAGCAACTCTAAATTAGGACAAAAGTGATTGGACACCCTCATGAAAGTGTTTGTGTTTGTAAGTATAAAACACTTGAGATCAGATGGATGTGTTTGGGTTTGGTGATTGCAAGGAGAATGTATAATGTATGATAAGAGTGTACAGTAGATAGAGTAAATGGTGGAGGTGGTGGTGTTATGCTACGGGGTTATTTCAGCTGGTTTTACAGAACATTCAGTAACCTGGGTGGACTGGCCAGCTCAGGGTCCAGGTCTTAACCCTCTTGAGGACCTCCGGGATGAATTGGAGTGATGGGTGCATCCTAGGCCTACTTCAGTGTCACAGTTGGTCACTGTACTTAAGTCTGCATGGCAAAACCTACCACCTGCTGTTGTCCAGGAACTTGTGGACAGTTTCCCAAGAAGCATTAATCACACATGGTGGCCCTACAAATAGGGAGGCCAATCCCGGGATCGGCGGGATCCCGGGATTTTGGCCTAAAATCGCCGGGATTTGAATCCCGGGATTGAAGATTTCAATCCCGGGATTCCAGGATTAGCAACCCCATTAGTTTTTGCTTAAAGCCGGGCAGCGCTGAGCACCAGAGTATGGCTCAGACGCTGCCCGGCTGACTGTTCCTTACCTCCGGTGCTGCTGTCGGGAGTTGTGAGGGACAGTGTGCTGTGCCGACGGCGCCCAGGCTGTGCAGCGTGACCCCTGACATCACGTCACGCTGCGCAGCCCGGCCGCTGCTCTGCCTGTCGTGCTGACCCGGACAGACGCCCGCTGTTATGCCCCCTGCCTTCCGTCCACCCGCCGGAGATAGATGCTGCCTGTGCCCTGTCACCGCCACTGCCGCCGTAAGTGACAGGGCAGAGACTATGGGCACAGGGAGGATGTGCGGGGTGCAGCAATTTGTATTGACATCTGGGATTGCCCGGATTTTTTTATTAGGGAGGCCAATCCCGGGATCCCAGGAATCCCGGGATTGAGCATTTTTCAATCCCGAATCCCGGGATCGAAAAAATGCCCCGGGATTGGCATCCCTACCTACAAAGTACTGGCGTAAATAAAATCTTGTTGATCTGTTTGCTGTCCTTGTCTAATCACTTATATTTTGCCTCAGTATAATCTATTAGTCACATAAAACTGAATCATCTTCCTGGAGAAATCTTGCTACAGGCACACATGACATAGCCTACACGCCCTATAATTGGGTGCACTTGTACAATATTATTTTACAACACAACCCTTGTACCCTTGTACCTAACGCATACTTGTCTACTTTGAAAGAGAATTTCAGGGAGCTTGTTAAAGAAACACTTACTTTACATGTGCAGTGTGAAAGCGGATGTATGGTTACATCTAAGAGGTGTGTTATAAAAAGGACCAACCAAATGTAAATGAGCCCCCATAGCAGTTAGTAAGATCTGATTGTTGATGAAAAGACACCAAGACTTTTCAGAGCTCAGTTATGTATTGTGTTTTACGAGATGTTTTCATATAAGTGGCCAAGGGAAACCTTATTTACCAATGCATGTAGCCAAAGGGATCATTGTGCTTCATAACCAATGGAGGGAAATTGCACTGATGATCCCATTTGTTGTATATATTTCTGATTTATTTTTTTTCTCCAAGAAAATAACAGCTAAATAATAATAATAACAATAATAATAATTGTATTTATATAGCGCACTTTCTCTAGTAGGACTATGTGTTTAACAGATAAAATGAATGTAATGCAGTACAGGAACAATAAAGGTTTTCATAAACAATACTTAAGGGACCTACGGAAATGCTTGAGTAAACAGGAAAGTCTTGGGTCTGTTTTTGAAGGATACGGGATATGGTGCGATCTGGGAGATTGCTAGACTTCAGAGAGTCAGGGAGATTGCTACTACCTGACATTCAGAGAGAGTTGGCAAATATAATAATATATTATTAAAAAAATGTAGATATGGTGAATTATATTGTTCTTTTTCTTTGGGACGGAGGTATTCTTAATTACAATAATTAAAAGGACCTATGTTTTTTACCTTCACCTTGGTTTTTCATTGCAACAATGGAACAAAACAAGATTTGTGTGTTACAGTGGAGCGTTTTCAAAAGGATGTAATAATTTATGTTCCTTTAGCTGCACTCACATCTACAGGAACAGAAATGATCAGATCCTTTTGAAAACTTTATTTTGCACCATATTGTCTTATTTTGTGTTTCAGAAACAGTACCATCTACCAAGCAGTACACAAAAAAGGAAAGTGCTGTATATGTAAAAAGGTGGTGGGATAACTACCGGCAGCGCCACTGTAACGCACAAATCTTATTTTGTTGTATTGTTCTGTTTGGGCTATTGGTGTAAACCCAAGTGTGTCACGGGCAGCAGACAAAATGTTGCGCAGTATTTTTTTCACAAACCCAGAAAGAACGTCATTGCAACAATGGGCCTGATTCAGACTTGACTGCGTGGCTGCTAATTTGCAGCAGCCAGCGATCAGGGAAATGCCACCCGCTAGAGTGAAATCCCACTTTGCGTCTCAATCTGCACACCATGCGAAACACGTACAGCTTGTGAATACGATGCAGCCGAGCAAATATTCCCCAAACCATTCACCATTAAATGATTTCCCCACTGTTCGCAGACTCAGAGTAGTCAGTGACTTACTGAGCAGCTGGGATGAAGTCTGCCTGATCAAGGCCGGAGCTGATGTCACACACCCCCATAAAATCCTTGGGCATGACTGCATTTTTTTCTAGCACGCATGTGGTTTTTTCAACACGCCCATGAAGCAGCCGGTTACCACCCCCAAATGCCGGCTTCCTGTCAATCACCTTGCGAATGGCTAGCAATCCAATAAAGTAGCAGGATTTCATCACTGGACAGCGTGGTGCACGCACATTGTGGCCCAGTGCAGTCTATTGATAATTGGTCAATGTGAGAATTCAATCATCCAATAATAAATCATTCCTACATTGTTAAGGACATGAGAAAGAAGACAAAGTTCTTTATTCTCCCTTTAGAATAGTTGCTGACTTTTGAATAACACTCAAAACAGAGAGTCAGGCCGCATTATTTGAAGTGAGACCAGGGATTAGACGTTCTGGACTAAATGGTTGACAATGTTTAGATAGACAGTCAATAGGTCCAAAAGATCGACAGTGACAAAAGGTCAACATACACAAGGTCGATGGGGACAAAAGGTCCACATGCACAAGGTTGCCATCCACAAAAGGTCTACACATGAAAAAAGTTGACACATGAGTTTCATATTTTTTTGTGTCAATGTCAAAATCTGAGCTTGTGACCTTTATCATTCCCATTCGGCGTCCGCATGGATGAAAAAGTCCATGTTTTAAAATGTTTAAATAAAATGAAAAAAACTCAAAATGTTGAGCTTTTCATTATTACCATGTCAACATTTTGCATGTGTCGACTTTTTGTCAATATCGACCTTGTGCTTGTCAACTTTTTGGTGTTATTGACTGTCTATCTAGACACTGTTGATACTGGTATCAACGTCTATCTGTCTGAAGAGCAGAACATTGCCAATTTCTTTTCAAATATCTTATAGATTCAACATATTAATAAACTGGAATAAAAAAATGTCCCCAAGAAGCAATACCTGAAAAATAAAATATTGGTAATTTTATTAGTAGATCCATGGACATAATTGTGGTAAGCCCAAAAAAGAACAATTGCACTGTTGTATTGAATCAGATTCTATTATCTTCTAGATGATGCTAAATAAATAAGAAGTAGAATCTGATTGGTTGCTATGGGCAATATCCCATCTTCATTAGAACTCCCATCTTAGTCAATTTACCCTAAAGCTCAAATGTGTGCTTGCAGTTCTATTGCCATAGGCAATACAGAAAACACCTGAACACCGACTGCATAGAATATTAATGTAGTTTGGAAAAGAATCACTATAATCAGGGTTATTAATATTCATGCCCTAGTAGATATCTTAGCATTCCCTACCAGCAGACACATAGCACTGTATAGGCAGCCTGGCAACCTGGCTACTGCACTCAACACCTGTTGAGTGTTTTAATATACCATAGCCAACAACTAATCACTAATCACTGTGACACAGCTGCACCTTCATTTAGTCTTCAACACCTTTTAGTAGGCACAGCCAGAAGCAGAACTACCATTGGTGCAGCAGGTGCAGTGCCCCAGGGCCCCTAAGGACTAAGGGGCCCACTGCTGCCCCTGTCACACTCTTTCTGTCACCCACTGTTTTTCTCTATCATACTCTACCGCCTCTCCCGTCACCCTCTGCCTTTCCCTGTCACCCACTTCTGTGTTGCATATTGTGAATTTGGTTTGGGGTGGAAGAGGGGGGCCCAAGTTGTATTTTTGAATCTGGGCTCACCACCCACACGTTCCGCCACTGGGTACAGCTCTTTGCGCCCTTATGCAGGGTACACAGTTACGAGTGAATTGCTGCAGTACAGTATATTTGTTCTGGACTCATCTATGGACTCAGCTGATCATAATGTAACTCATTATATGCAACTCAAAAACAATTACAATAATGTTTGCAGGCACATCTCTACTCATTTATTTATGTATTTATTAACAGTTTCTTATATAGATTATGCAGCGCTTTACAGAGAATATATGAACATTCACATCAGTCCCTGCCCCAGTGGAGCTTATGGGGCAGATGTATTAAGCCTTAACAAGAGATCAATGCAAGGGTGATAAAGAGAGATAAACGTCCAGCCAATCAGCTCCTACTTGACTTTTTTCAAACACAGCCTGTAGCTTGGCAGTTAGCAGGTGATTGGCTGGACGTTTATCTCTCTTTATCACCCTTGCATTTATCTCTTGTTAAGGCTTAATACATCTGCCCCATTATTCCCTACCACATGTACACACACACACACAAACACACACACACACACAGACGTTCAAGGGTTACTTTGTTGGGAGCCAATTAGCCTACCAGGGCCGCCTAGAAGGGGGTGCTGAGTGAACACCTGTCCTGGGCCCCACCACTTGACAGAGAGAGTAGGGCCCCAGCTGGTCATTCCACTGTCCCTTCAGTGACATTGGAAGCAGGGCCAATCAACCATTACGCCGGGTACGCGGCCCACTTAGAGTCTTACAAGGAGCAAGGTGCCGGGATTCAGCTGTCAGTATCTCGACTGTGCAGGCAGAGAAGCAAGAACAGTGGCATTATGGGAACTGTAGTTCATTTTTTACTGTTCAAACGTTGAGCAGTTAAAGATAAACTACAAATTCCATGATGCCATTGAGTCCTGCTCTGAGAGAGTGAGAGAGGGAACACTGACGTCCTGCAGGACATCACACATGCAGCCCTTGAGGACTGAAGAACTGTTCCAGAATGTTTGCATTTGAGATAAGACTTTCTTCAACACTGACAGGCTAATGATCCCTTATTATCCAGCATTGTTAATATATATATATATATATATATATATATATATATATATATATATATATATTGATATATATATATATATATATATATATATGGAAAAAAGGTTGTGGCCCCAATATTGCGCTTAGAAAAGCAGCACCTCTATAATACCTCGCTGTTAGTGAAGGTACAAGTGGGATAAGGATACAATAAAAGAATAGGGGTGCGCTAAATGTACCACTAGGTGGCTTTACAAATAATAAATCAATAAAATAGATAAAAACAAGTAAACATTTATTGAAGGTTTGTCAAGCAATGCATTTTCCTTTTGAATTTTTTCACTTGTGCCACATATAAGGTAGATCCGCGGCCCGACAAGTTTCGTCCCTTAGGACTTCATAAGGGGCGATGAGCCAATCCAGAAAAAGGAAGGAGAAATCTCCTATATAAAGTATGAACGGGGGTTTAATCTTCTGATCGTTTATTGGGGCTACCAATTAGGGTAGAAAGGGATCTCTCAAGTGGAATTTCTTACATAAAATGGCAACGTTCACTATGGATCAATCCAGCCGATTTAGATGGATATGGTCTCTAAGACAAGAATCAGGTAAATGGTTTTCACACGGGTAAAAGTGATGTTCAATACGGTGTTCATAAAGGTAAAAATATATGCGGCCTCAAAAAAAAAAGAGAGAAAGAGGTCTCTGAAGTCGAATAGAGGGCTATTTCATAGACAGAGATGGGTTCAGTACGGTATCTGTTCACAATTTTATACAGCCTCTAAGTGCAGCCTAGACCAGGAATCACAGGATTTCCTGGAGAAATTGTGAACAGATACCGTACTGAACGCATCTCTGTCTATGAAATAGCCCTCTATTCGACTTCAGAGACCTCTTTGCATAGATTTAAATGATTGGTAACTTATACATGTTTTTATTAATATAGAATTGATAAGGTCATCTGCAGTTTTACATTATGCACACCTTTTTTTTTTACTTACTGTTATTTTTTTAATTGCATTACAATCTATTCAAGGTTATAAAAAGCTCTGTCGCACAGACTTCTTTCTTCCACTTCAAATTTACCATATTTCCTTTGCTAGTGGTGGCTGGCGATCTGGGGATTGCTATACATTTCTATTTGTCTGGTTTTTAGGTTTGGATTTCTATAGACTATTTTTGAAGGTTGATCATTGTTTCATAAATAATAGACATAAAAAGTCACGTCTCTATACATGTATAATAATGTCTGTATGTGTATGGGGCCATCTGGAGATAAAGTGAAACAATATTAGGACAGCTGGCCACTGTGGTCGGTGTAAGGAGAATACACCTGCTGCAGTTTTAAAAGGTGACTGTACATAAAATCTCACTCCCATTTCACTAACAAATTTGGTTTGTCTGGTGGTGAATAAATAACCAATATGTACTGTATATCCCCTAATGCCCCTTTCAGACCGCACATATTAACCGGTACATTGCCGTTTTTTTACCATTTCAAAATGGTAATATGTGCAGTCTGAAAGGTCCAGAGTGAATTTACTGTTTTAAAATAACTGGTATTTGAAAACGGTAAAAAAGCAGTATCCTACCCGTTTCAGACCCGTTTTTCTTTGCTGTCTGAATGGGTCTGAAACGGCACCCAGGCAGCAGTGAGCACTATTGGTCCCCAGCGCAGTGCATATTTAATGAGCCGGCCGCTGATGCTGCTTTCACACCACAAACCTGCTTTAGACCAGGTATTTACATGCGGTGAGAAAGGGGTTAAACTTGCTCTGACCCTTTAAAAAAAACCTTTTTAAATACCTGGTCTAAGCAGGTTTTGCGGTGTGAAAGCAGCATTAGATAGCATTGCAGTGAATGGAAGGTGTGTCAGTAATAGCAGCGGTGCCAATTCTTTCCTTCCTGCAGCACACAGAAGGGTAGAACTCTACTTTTATTCTCTCTCTTATTAACTCTACCAGCTTGTGCATTTGGAATACATACGCAAGACCGGCGGACAGGATGTCAGTGGTCAGTAAACCGACAACGGCATTCTGCTGATCAGAATACTGAAAGCAGGCTGGGCAAGTATACTTACCCTCTATCCTTACCCCCTAACCCTCCCCCTTAATGCTTACCATAACCTCCATTTTTTAGTGCTTACCCCCCCCCCCCCTGCTTCACTGACAGACCCCAGGATATTTACTCATCAGTATGCCAACTGTCAGAAATTTTCTGGCGTTGGCATCTCCAGTCATGCTGATTTTCCGGCGCTTGGGTTGTGACCCTCGGTCCGGAGTCTGGCGCCAGGATTTTGACAGCTGGCATACAAGTTACCGGCAACTAAACGCTTCCAGTGATGCTGCACTAAACATACATTTTGAACAGATGTTAGACAGGTAGGTAGATAGATAGATAGATAGGTGACATTCGTGATAGATCACAAAGCAGACTTTGATATCTTATGTCAAATAAAATTGTAACTCAAGAAAGGGACTCACCAGCAGACTCCACAGGCTGTACAGCAGGATAATGACTGTTCTGTGTGATGTTCTGTTATACTGTAGCTTCTGAGAGGGAGGTGTCTTGTGTGAAATCTGATGTCATTCCTAGATGTACTACCACAGGCTGCCCTGTGTGCTCTGTGTGCCTTTGCTGTAATCATTGACTGAAATTATATGTCTGATGCCACTGGTTAATTGTCGTCATATCATGAAAATGATTTATTCCAACCTCGTGATTAATTAAGGCAGAAATATAATTATCATTGCATAAGAAAGATTAAAACACTGCTACTTCTTACATAATGAGCTTAACACTAATAAAACTTAAGTAAATAACTATGGGTGCGATGTACTAACACTAAAATGATGTCAAACCTATTTGTGGTGATTTGCTACAATGCCCACATATCAAGCTCTGAAAAGTTTTCCATTTCCATTTTTTTTCTGTGGGCAACACCCCACCTTCAACTCTCATCTTAGTAAATTTACCCCTAATGTAGGTATCTCCTGCAGCTTGTGGCTCGTGTGAGTGCATGCTCAATAGGACTTAGTGGTCATAAACCCAGTAGTCCTCACAATGCTAACCAATCTTTTCGGAATATCTGCCCCTTGAATAAATATTCAATAATAAATGCTACTATGCATGTGAGAAGGGGCAAGATGTATGCGATAGTTGATACGTCACACCCTACGACCAGTGTTTCTAATGTCTTTATATATAGGCTGAGCCTGTTACTAGTGCTTCCCAGTATCCTGTTTGTACTTTGGTTGTCAGAACACACCTTGCAATACATTTACTACCTTACCACAGTTAAATGTTTAGGGGAACCTACAAGGTCCTTAACCACTGCTACTTACAAATTCATGTTTGTTTTTCGATGTGTTTCAACTATTGTTAAATATTCTTACTGCAACAACAGTAGGTATGTGACAAAGAAACACAGAATGTGACAGCAGATAACAACCATTCGGCCCATCTAGTCTGCCCCTTTTTAAACATATTGTTCACCTTAAACCATACTTGCCTACTTGCTGGCTGCCTTTACCGGGAGGAGGCAGTCAGCTCAGTGAGGGGCAGGGCCGCTGCTGAGAGTGGAAAAGTGGAAAAGGGGCATGGGGGGGGGGGGGGGGGCAGAGACAGACTGCCTCATGTATAAGCACCCACGGCATTTAGCCCCGCCATGTAATGATGGTATTTCAGGCATTTCACTGCGGTGGGCGGCACTTAAATGACACGATTCGTGTCATCTGACCCATGGACCCCCCCGTCGAGGAAGCAGGTTCCTGGGAGTCAAACACTGCAGGCAGCTTTCCGGGAGGGTTGCCCCCCTTTCCAGGAGGCCGGGAGGGGGACCTGATTTCTGGGACCCTCCGGCCATTCCGGGAGGGTTGGCAACCCTGCCTTAAACTCTATTTCTTCCTTCTTTCTTTGTTAGGATATCCTTATGTCAATCACATGCATATTTAGAATGTTCTACTGTCTTACTGCGCAATGTGCTAAGGGAAAAATGCAGTTAAACTCCTGTTTTCTGGGTTTTCCACATTTTCTAATGTATTAAGAGCCGACTAACACATTTTTGCCAACCAGGGTATCGCCACCTTTTGATGACGATGCCCTTTAGAAGACTATGGGCTTCTTATCGCCAGCTGCCGCAATCTGCCGGCTCCACCGACCCCCGCAACAGATGCCAACCGCCCCGCCCCCTAGCATACCTTCCTCCAGGAAGCCTGGACCCGGAAGGTAAATTCCTCCTCACTCTAGCAACGTAGCCAGAGGTCCTTCCAGCTGAAGGGGGAGGAGGAGGTGCTGAGGACAGCCTGCTTATGCTTCCCAGCATGGAGGGAGTGAGGAGAGACCAGGGAGGTGACGGTGACCCCCCACACACCACCTCACAGGCATCGCGGGGGACTGCCATCACCGCATTGCGATGTTGATCGCATATATTAGTACATACTCGATCAACATCGGTGTGATGGGTGGCGAAGGGCGACTATGTGTTTTAATGCATCCGACCCTTAGCCTCTACCACCTCTGATGGGAGGTTAAACCTCTTGTCCACTACCCTTTCTGTGAACTAATTTTTCCTCAGCTTTCCCCTGATCCTACCTCCCTCCAGTGTCAATGCATGTCCTTGTGTTCTAATACCTGTACTTCTCTAGTTTCCCTACTGGATTTTGGGGTGATTCACCACCACTCTCTAAGCAGCGGTCATTTTCTGCATAGTAAGCTGCTTAACGCCACCCGCCAAACGTCCACCCCCCTGCCACCTAATCCACTCGGTAACATGCAAGGGGATCTACTTGAACAGATCCCCTGGCATGCCGCCCAAGAGGAGAAAAATCAGTTGATGGTCGACAACCAGTCAATAAGTCAATCAGAACTAACGTTTATTTCCTTTGGTGTCCGACCTACCATCGGTCATAATGTGGGTTGGATAGTTTATTCAATCCAACTTGAATTATCCCCAATATGCTTTAATCCATAACTATAGATTCTGAATTAAATCCCCATAATCTATTGGGTACCCCCATTCCAGGGGGTACATTTAATGCTCATATTTCCTTGCAGATGCTGAGGCTGTAAGGAAAGAAATCTGCATTAAATACACCACCCAGAGTTTTTTATATAATTGATTCTTTAGGTGCACCACAAAGTGACACACTTTTCCTTTCTTTATCTATATTATCCAGTGTCCAGTGGTAGCACACCCTCCAGGCCACATTGAAATATCATATATCGAGCCAAAAACAGAGGGTTCACCTAAACATACTTTGAACAGATTTATTGTCTTTTTTTCACTAATATTGGACTTGGCGTCCCACATATTTTATAAATGCAGTATTTTTTATTATTATTATTATTATTATTATTATTATTATTATTATTATTATGTGAGAGAATTTCCAGAATACTTTGCATTCCATATAGGGAGGCAAATCCCGGCATTGGGATCAACGGTATCCCGGGATTTTGGCCTAAAATAGTCGGGATTTGAATCCCTGGATTGAAGCTTCCAATCCCGGGATTCCTGGATTAGTACCCCCGTAGAAAATGTACTTTTTTTTTTTTTAAAGCTGGGCAGCGATGAGCACATTAGTATATGGCTAAGATGCTGCCTGGCTGACTGCTACTGACCCCCCCCCCCCCCCCCCCGAGCAGCCCAGCCACCCCCATGCCTGACAGCACAGAACACTGTCCAAACCCAGACGCCCGGCTCCCAGCCACTCCCAGCCGCCCATCCGCAGGACATGGTCAGACGGACTCCTGCTGCTGCCTGTCACCACTGCCATCAGTGACTGCATTCAGGGAGGATTGTCGGTGGTGGGTGGCGGGCTTAGTAAGCCTTTATAATGACATGTGCAGGGTGGGCAGTTTGGGGGACGTCATCATTTTTTTTTATTACAAAAATCCAGAGAATCCCGGGATTGAAAAAATGTCCAGGGATTGGCATCCCTAATTCCGTAATTTGGCCCTTCCAATCCCAGAGATTGTTAGCACGCTGCACTTTATGAGCTACACATTGCAGATGTAGCCAGCAAAGGGTTCCCCTTGAACACTCTCTAACAATGACCACCATGCATTTGCTCTTCTGGGAGGGGCTAAACCCCCAAAGATCCATAAATGCCCATATTTGACTTTTGGAGAAGGGGAGGGGGGCAGATAAATGCGGGAGGCTTGCTCACCCTTACGGGGGGCAGGAACGGGGTCCCGATTTTCCAGGAGGGTAGGCAAGTATGTTCCACACTGAGCACATTACACGGACGGGCTCCTTTTTTAAGTATGAACATTGTGTCTTCGGTGCATCGTACGCAGTGAAAATCTGCAGCCTGTAGATATGCAGTGAAGGTGCTTACAGTATGACACGCACCAACCCTGCCTGGGGGTTTTAAGCACATCCTTGTTTCATCTTAATCTTTAAAGAAGGTGGTGCATGCAGCACTCTGTAGAACAGTGATTCTAATTGTCTACTGTGTGCCCCTGGGAGTATAAAGAGATAATGTTTTTGGTTTTGTTTTAGCCGCTGTAATAACATTTCCACTGTTCATTTTCTATCTTATTTATTATGGATGAGATCATTCAAAAAAGGTCATATTAAATAATTAAAAGCTGAAAAAAATTTCCCCATCCATTGCGTTTTCTAAGAGCCGGCCTATTCTTTATAAGATCCAGCAGTGGCGTAAGTTCGTCCGAGTTTCCCAGAGGCAAGATAAATATTGGTGCCCCCCAAATAGCTCAATCAGTAAGGTGTCTGTCTCCAGTAGGTCATGGGTTCTAATACAGAGTGTGACACCTGCAAAAATGATGTTAGGAGGGGAGTCAGTCATAGAAGTGATATCAATGGCTTTCATTTAACTGATTCAAACTGTCAGGGGAGGAGAGGTGCCTCCTTGGGAGCAGGAGCCCGGCGGCAGATGACTCCATTGCCTCCCAGAGTTACGCCTCTGAGATCCACTACCTCCTGGCTATGGAGTACCAGGCTAATACATTGTTCTTTTGGCAATACAAATGCCGATATGCACTGACAGACCATGAGCGTAGTGCGTTTTGTCAATTGTAGTACTACAAACACCAGCATGCACATCGCACAAGTATATTATAGGCACTAACATGTCAACAATCAAATACTAAACAATGACTAATAGTGGACATTGTAATAAAGTCCACAGCATTACGCTTTATCTCTCCCTCTGCCTGCCTCCCCCTCCCCCTCTCTCTCTCTCTCTCTCTCGCTTTCTCAGCTCATATTACACAGTGAAATAATAATCCATAAATATGTAATGCTCAGTGTGAAAGCCACTATAAATATTGTCGCCTTGTTATTCCAAGTAAGTGCCTGCACATTTTTTCCTAGAATAAAAGCAGTGCCATAGAATAACCGGATAAACCACATTGTCCACACCCATAAACTCCTCACCTATGCTAATGAATGCAGCTGCCACTATGATATACCTATAATAGTTTGTTCCTGTGTAATTTGTTTATGAATGCATGAGGGATGTCAGACAAGCTATTTCATGGTACAGGTGCACATTTCTATACATGCTTGTTCCATTTAGTAGAACACATCAGGAATACTTTTCCAGCTGTTTTTCACTACTTAACTACTTCTCATAAGGATTCAGTTGCATTCAGAAAAACCTAGTAGGCCTAAATTCTGTCCTTGTAGGAAGTAGAAAGATGGCACTAAAAGATGTGTGCATAATGTCAGCTACATACAAGGGCGGATAGGTGGAGAGATCCAGCCCGGGAAAAGCTTTGAAGCAAAATGAATACTGCAAATTTTAATCTGTTATTTCAAAGCCTTTGATATTGCTTCCTTGGCTGACTCCTCCTAGCAGGACCATAAATCTCATACTCTCTTTATTTTAAACATAATATCCATAACATACATACATTTATATAAGGTGGTGTGTGTGTGTGAAGGAGAGGGGGGCAATCATTTTATCTTGCCTCCGGGCAACTGGGACGAACTTACGCCACTGCTTCATAGGTCTGTTTAAATCAGAGTTGCCGACTTTCACAGTCTCCTCTCCGGGAGAAGCCCGGAGAGGAGACTGTCAGCATCGCTTCTGGGGCGGGGCCTGATGGAGACATCATCAGTCCCTGCCCCCAGTGATGCAAATCCCACAATGTGCGGGTCTCTGATGAGGGGACGGAGCTAAATATGCCCGATTTGCATATTTCGCCCAGCCTCCTCCCGCCGAAAAGACGCAAATCGCGGCAATTTCAAGCTTCTGCCCCCAGGTAAATGAGGGGGGGAAGGGGACCGCCGGAACCGGGAGGGTTGCCCACCTTTCCGGGGGGTCGGGAGGGGGACCCAATTTTTGGGATCCTCCCGGACATTCCGGGAGGGTTGGGAACCCTGGTTTAAATGTACCTATTAATAGTTAATACTTTTTATTTTACACATTTTTAGTGAGGGGAGGGCCATCATTTGGACATGCCTGCAATACAGATTTGCAGGCATGTCCAAATGATGGCCCTCCAGCTGTTGTGAAACTACAAGTCCCATCATGTCTTGCTACAGTTTTTCTAATAGGAAATGCTAAAACTATGGCAAAGCATGCTGGGATGTGTAGTTTCACAACAGTTGGGCCATGCCTGAGGTAGTGTATTTTATAATGGTAACTGTAATTTGGCATAATTTGGGCCATTGTCATGTGTCAGAATCTGATCTGCCCATTAATGTGGAGGGCACCATAATATTACATAATAGGAGCGATACTGTAATGTGGCACAATATGAAATGCAGACACTATAATGTAGCATAATATGAACTCAATATGTTTGTCATTATTTGATTTGGGGATACTGTTTGTGAGCCCTATTATGTGACATCATGAAACCTAAGGAACTACAGTATGATGGTTCATAAATTAACTACAGTAGGGCACTATTATGGGGCATAAAATTAACCCCTTCAGTGGTGTTTTTTTTGTGGGGGAGCGCTTCCCACTGGGTGGGTTTTTTTATGGGGAGCACTTCCTTAAAAAAAACACACCACTGCCTCCCTGGATCCGGGCAGCGCCGCTGAACTGTCAATCATAAGCCGGAGGGGAGGGGGGAGGAGGAGGGAGGAGGAGGCGTGGCAGAGGGGAGGGAGCCGGGCAGTGCCGAAGCTGCCCGAGTTTAGTAATTGAACAGCAGCACTGCCCGGCTCTAAACAGTGGCAATCCTGAGAATTTTCCGGACTAGCCAGACTGGACACTGAGGCACAGCCCGGAAAATTCTCGGGATTGCCACTGAAGGGGTTAATAACTGCTATGGAAAGATGTCTCTCAAGAATCATTGTGACAGGAGCCCCTTCGATATGTTGCTGTGGGGCCCACAAAGTTGTGGTTATGCCCCTTGATCTGCATATTGTTATCTGTATATACTGCTACATTTGTTTTACATTTCTAACAGAAGCAGAGCTGGCCCTAGGCATAGGCAGTAAAGTCAAAAGCCTAGGTGCTACTGGGCATGCTTGAAACTGGCTTGGAATGGAGGAATACATAATGTGTGTGACATCATGACTTCACGCAGCACAACTGAGATGAGCAAAGGAGTTATGGGATAGGGAGGCCAATTGCGGTCAATTTTTTCTAATTCTGGGATTTGGCATTGGAAAACTCTTAATCCCGGCATTTCTGGGATCCCTGAGTTGGATGAGACTTGCTGTGAAGCGAGTGGGTGGGAACTCTAACATCACGCTGCGCAGCTGCACAATCTGGTTGCCGGGCAGCGTCTGAGCCAGCAAAAATTGCCCTAAATCCCAGGATCCCTTCAAATATTATATGTTGGGACGAGAGTTTTTGTTGGTCACAGACCATGTGCCCTTGTAATGGATGCACATGAATAAAGAGGTGAATGCAGACCCCTTTTTCAAGGTGTACAGAGAAAATGGGAAACAACATACCTTAAATACTTGAACAAGGTGATAGACACGGTCCCGTTCCAGGAGCGGGCGGAGGGGTTGTGATGTAACTTCCGGAGAAATCCTGGGCCCCGGTACAACAACTTCCTGGGGCCCCCATGGACGGCGCTCCCCACACACTCTGTTGACCCTTGTTACTCCACTGCTTCCAAGGTGGATACAGGGACACAAATTTATATCTTAATGCTTATTACACATGTCACACACCCATTACATATTATACCACATGCCATAATGCTCATTACACGTTATGCCACACCGTAGTGGCCAGTACACATTATACCATACACTGTAATACCTATTACATATTTCACCACATGCCATAATGCCCATTACACATTATCCACACACCGTAATGCTCATTGCATATTATGCCACACACTGTAATGCTCATTGCATAGTATGCCACACACTGTAATGTCTATTGCATATAATACCACACATACTATGCCACATACTGTAAGTTACACTTACCTAAATGCTCATTGCTATGGGCTTCATGCTTGATGCCAGGGGTTAACATGCTCTGCATTGGGTTACATGCTCTACCAGGGGTTAACATGCTCTCTTACTTGAGAGCTCTAACCTGTTTATTACCAGGGTGTGTCTGAGGTTTGGGCCAGCTCCTGTCATTCCCACTGCACAGGACATCTTGACTTTACAGAGAAAGAGGCTAGGAGAAGTAATCTGGAATACAACCTAAGGATACTGGAATTGCTTCTTTATGCTGGGTGCCCTACCAGGCCTTTAATAATTGAGAACCGAAAAAGCATTGTGTATAATTGAATTTTGTTTTTCGTAGATAAAATTACTCCACTTAACTTGCATAACAGATAAACAAGCAGCCGACTGTCTGTTTTGCAGATATCAGCAGCTATATACAAAGACCCAGAATTTGCAAATGATCAGTTGATTATCCAAGTCCTGAACAGCTCTGTAGTTGCAGAGCATGACTGCAGGAAGTAGGACGGCAGAGACATTGCAGCTGCATACAGGATTACAGTCACAGCCTAAAACACGCTGCCAAGATAGTCACGCCATGTCTATATTTTTGCCGCCACTCAGGGCCGGATTAAGAAATTGGTAAAGGGGGTCACTTGGCATGTATTTTAAAAAAAAAATGTAGCTAATGGTTTTGTGCATGGGAGCGGGGTAGTGCTGTAGCTTTGCCTATCTGCCAATGTGACAATGATTGATGGTGCTGAGCATCAGGAGCCAAGGCACACTGACTGCACAAGAGTGCAGTGCATTACTTGGAATTTACTAAATCCCATGATGCTTTGCACAAGAGGTCAGAGGCGGAGAGGCTTGTGCTGAGCTCTGCTTGGTGGAGCTCATCATATGTTCTCAGGCCCCTGGAGGAAAGCAGCAGCAGGGGCCTCGTCATGGGAGGGTTTTTAATTAGAGGCAGCACTGAAGCCTGTCAGGGCTCCTACAGAGTAAGGTACAGAGGGACAAACACAGGCTTTTCATGTGGTATTTTATATATATATATATATATATATATATATATATATGTGTGTGTTTGTGTTTGTATTAATCCCCCCCCCCCCCTGCAGTTACTCATTGACCAAGTTTATACTGCCTTTTACTCTGTGTTTTGACTGTGTAATATTCTCCCATGCAGTTTGCGGCCAATAATTACAAGTGGGAGGGGGCCTCTCTGTCTAAAGTGACCCAAAGGCTTAATCTGGCCCTGGCAGCACAGGAGTGGGAGCAGACATAATTTGCCCTCACAAACATGGCATATATAGGTAAAGCCTTAGCCTGCAGGAGGCTTTAAGGACTGCTGGGCATGTGCAACAGTGCCACCTATGCCACCTTGGTGGCATTCCTAACACTTTCTGTCTGTGCCCGCAGTCCCCCACTGATGGCTGCCCTGGTGCTACTCATCTACCCCAGTGACTGTGTATGTGGAAAAACTTTATTAAACCTCCATGGTTTAGATTTATTAAAGCCTCAGTGTTTCTTACTGATCACAGACCTCAGGCATGACAGTAAGCACTGGCCTAATGGATCCATCTGAAGATCCAGTTCTGACAACCAGCCTGGTCCTGCGAATTTCAGCCTGTATTAAACATCAAGAGGTTGCACAGGGCCAGGTTATCAGATGTCTCCAGGAATTGTCCTCTAAGCTGGATAATATTCAGACTACACTCCGTAGTTCTGGACCTTCCCAGGTAGCCCAAATTGAGTCTCAACTCCATTACCCATGGCTGCTTCCCAATTTCATCTACCAACACCTGCCAAGTTTTAATGGGAATCCCAAGAATTGCAGGGTTTTCATTAACCAATGCGATATCCATTTTGAGCTGCAGCCCAATAACTTCCCTACCTACTGACTGCACCAGAGTGGAATACATTATCTCTCTCCTCTCCAACTTTGCCACGAATTGGGCATCGCTCTTATGGGAAAGGTTGGACACTCTGTGGTCATTCTAAAAGGACTTTCTAGCCACCTTCCTTTGCATCTTTGAGCCGGAGCAAATGATCCGATATCTTGTGGCTTTGTCGAGGATCCCGGTCTGTTGAACAATACTTGGTGGAGTTTCAAATTCTGGCTTCCAATTTATCCTGGAATGATGAAGCTCTCTATGCAGCCTTCTAGTATTGTTTGCCTGAGCGCATTAAAGATGAACTTGCCACTCAAGATTTTCCTCAGATATTGGAGGATCCATGGAACAGTGGATATTAGTAAAATGCTTGGGAGAACAGGAACGTCTTGAGTCTATTTTTTAAGGAAAACAGAGTGGGTGCCTCTTGCACTGTACGGTGAAGGGAATTCCACAGATTCATAGTCACAAAGCTGAAAGCTCAACTCTCAGATGAGTTTAGGCAGATTCTTTTAACAATTAATACTCCATCATCTGCAGATTTCAGTAAACAGGTGGGCAGTAAGGAACCAGAAGCTGTTCAAGTACTTTGGGCTCTGGTCAAGAAGGGCTTTGAAAGTCATTTAGCCAATCTTAAAAATGATTTGCCATTTTACAGGCAGCCAGTGAAGGGAGTAAAGAGTGGGTGTTATCTGGCTGGAGTAGGACTGGTTGGTAAATAGCCTGGCAGCTGCATTTTGTACCATCTGCAAGCGGTGCAATTCTTTTGCTGGGGGACCAAGATAGACGGCATTGCAATAGTCTAGGCGTGATGATAGGGAGATCTGGGGGAATTAAGTGCTTGATTTTGGCTATGTTCCTCAGATGAACAAAGGAGGCTTTCGTTGCGGCTGATATCTGATGTTCAAGGGTCTATCCAGAACAATGCCAAGATTCTGCACATGTTCAGTGTATTGTAGTTTTTAACCTCTTATGCTGGGTACACACCAGGACGACTAGGGCCCGATTCTGTCAATTTAGATCCAATTCCGACCGGTTGTATGCAGATTGTATGTATTATCGTGTGTTTTTGACATTTATTTGATCCGATTCCGATCCAATGCGCGTACACGCCACTCGTTTGGTCGCATCTTTGGTCCTACGTGCTGCAGGTAGGATCCGGCAATCCCAGGCCGACCGACCGTCAATCGTATGCAGATCGTGAGTGTTTTTTGCCGCCTCCGTCGTCCGTCCGTCGGTGCGTCCGTCGTTTGATCCAGCCTATTTGAGTGGCATTTCCTAAACACTCCCCCGGCGCCATGTTTTTCCACATAGCAAACAGTGCTGGCGCAGCAGTTGGACTCTCCTTCTTGTCTCATCTCCCAGAACAACAACCTGGTATGTTTGCACTCCCAATGCTCTCCTATGCATGCCCACTGTTGCCACCAATGTATATAGTGTTTATAGAGCAATGTTTTGGCAACCGTGCACCCGACCATGTCACTGTTTGCTCGGGTGGGCCCCATGTGTGTATATATACATATAACCATTGTCCACCATTGCAGTATTCCATGCACTCCTCTCTGCTAGGCCCCATTCACCTGTGTGTGTGTTTAGTTTGTGTATATATACATATAACCATTGTCCACCATTGCAGTATTCCATGCACTCCTCTCTGCTAGGCCCCATTCACCTGTGTTTGTGTATATATAGATATATACATATAACCATTGTCCACCATTGCAGTATTCCATGCACTCCTCTCTGCTAGGCCCCATTCACCTGTGTGTGTGTTTAGTTTGTGTATATATACATATAACCATTGTCCACCATTGCAGTATTCCATGCACTCCTCTCTGCTAGGCCCCATTCACCTGTGTTTGTGTATATATAGATATATACATATAACCATTGTCCACCATTGCAGTATTCCATGCACTCCTCTCTGCTAGGCCCCATTCACCTGTGTGTGTGTGTGTGTGTGTTTAGTTTGTGTATATATACATATAACCATTGTCCACCATTGCAGTATTCCATGCACTCCTCTCTGCTAGGCCCCATTCACCTGTGTTTGTGTATATATAGATATATACATATAACCATTGTCCACCATTGCAGTATTCCATGCACTCCTCTCTGCTAGGCCCCATTCACCTGTGTGTGTGAATGGCAATCTGCACAATAAAATGTATAGTGGTTTTCATAAAAGTTTATTAACATTTTAAATACTTAAAACATAAGAACTAGGTAAACTGGTAACTATAACTATAAAAATTTAAATAGGAAACAAAACATGGATATAACTATAACTATAAAAATTTAAATATGAAACAAAACATGGATATAACTATAACTATAAAAATTTAAATATGAAACAAAACATGGATATAACTATAACAACTAAAATGGTTTTATCTTTTTACAGTCCCAATGTCCAACGCAAAGGAACAAGAGTTTTTGGAAGGGTTTATTGAAAAATATCGTTCACACGAATGCCTGTGGCGAACAAAATCCAAAGAGTATTCGAACAAAATGAAAAGAAACCAAGCCTTGGAGGACTTGGCACGCTACAGTCTTCCATTTCACCCAGAGGCCAATGTTGAATGGGTGAGGAAACGCATCCAGAATCTGCGCACGGTGTTCTTAAAGGAACACAAGAAGGTGGAGGCTGCAAAGAAGTCTGGTGCTGGAGTCGACGAGATGTATCAAACATCGCTCTGGTACTATGATCGGTTGACATTCACCCTCAGCCAGGAGTCGATGAGGACAGGAGTAGTCCTGATGGTCGAACATGAAAACCAAGAAGTCACGGCGCAGGAGGAGGAGAATTCGCAGTCTGCATCGGTGAGTCTATTTTTTTGGCTATCTAATTGATTCCTCCTGCCAATCCACAGCGCCCTCCCCATTAAAGTAGGCCATGTACTCTTCCCTCACCTGTTTGGCTCGTGCACTCCCTGTGTAGTGTTGTGTTGGGGTTTGCAAGGAGGATATCTGCACTACCTCCTCTGGCAGTTCTTGGTCTTCTTGGAGTGCTGTGCCTGTAGCCCTTTGCTGTGTGGCTTTTCTGCGGAGCAAATTGTGCAGAACACAGCACGCCGTGACAACCCAGTCAATTTTGTCCACCCTCAGGTTAATGGCAGTGTGGAAAATGCGAAACCGGTTAGCCAGGATGCCAAAAGCATTTTCCACAACACGCTGTGCCCTGGATAGTCTGTAGTTAAAGATCCTTTTGTCATGGTTCAGGCCCCTTTGCGCATATGGCTTCATGACATGCTCGTGCAGGCCAAAAGCCTCGTCAGCCACAAAAACAAAGTTAAGCCCCTGTTTAGTTTCCTGGACAGACGGCAAGTGAAGGGTGTTCGCTATGAGCCTTTCGTAGAACTTTGTGTCCTTGAAAGTGCCACCATCCGATGCACGGCCATTCCTTCCTACATCCAGGAAGATAAACTCATAGTTTGCATTAACAACAGCCATTAGTACAATGCTAAAATAGCCCTTGTAATTAAAATAGTAGGAACCACTATTGATAGGCTGGGCTATGCGGACATGTTTGCCATCAATGGCTCCACCGCAATTTGGAAAGTTCCATCGCTGTTCAAACTCCTCTGCGATGACTTTCCATTCATTCACGCTGGTAGGGAACTGAAATTAGAAGTAAATAGAATTGATTAGTAAACATGTTCAATTTCTTTACAGCTTGGTGACTACCCACCTGCAACCCCAGACCTATCTGTCCTATCTGATAATGCATGCACATCGAGCAAAGTTCCTACTCCGGCACGCACTCCGCCACCCACCCTGGAACCCACTCCACCACTCCCCCGTGCCAAAAAAATGCGTGGCAAAGGAAAAAAAGGAGAAGCATCAGCACATGAAGAATTTATGATGCGGGCACAGCAAGTCCTGCAAAGAAACCCGGACAAACATGATAACTACTTCACTTATGTGGCAGAGTGTGTTCGCAACATGGCTCCGGACCAGCAACTTACTTTTGAAAAGTTATGCATGGAGTTGGTGTATAATGGCAGTTTAGGGTATCTCAACAGTGGCACTAAAATAGTTGGCATGGGTAGTGCACCAGCCACACCACTGTCATTAGAATCACCAGTGCCTACTCCGCCTGCCACCGTAGCAGGCCAGTCGAGCACAATTCCAACACATACCCAGTCAACACCTTCACAGCCTTCTCAACCCCCCCAGTACCGTCAATTCTACAGTTCTTTACTGATAGAAGATCCAGAGTCTCCTGTTTTTGAGGATCTGTCTTAAAAAATAGGCTATTTTATCATTTACCATCGACATGGTCTCAGCTGCAGGTATGTGATGGCCACTGCTCACATGGCGTATGGCGCACATCAATGGGGCCGGGACCATTGCATCTGCGCCATGCGCCATGTGGGCCGCAGCCTTTACATATCTGCAGCAGACATCCTCTGCCACACAAGGGCCACAGTGTGTTTTTTTGTTTTTTTATATGCTGCTACCTGTACCTGCATTACCAGAGGGAGAACAGGATTCTCCTCAATCTGGATAGCAAACTCCATTTATTGCCCTTTTGTCTTTGCCAATAGTATGGGGTACTGTGCGGCAGACATGGTCTCAGCTGCAGGTATGTGATGGCCACTGCTCACATGGCGTATGGCGCACATCAATGGGGCCGGGGCCATTGCATCTGCGCCATGCGCCATGTGGGCCGCAGCCTTTACATATCTGCAGCAGACATCCTCTGCCACACAGTACCTTATCCCTACTGTTGTAAGGGCCTGTTCCAGAAGTTACCAGAGTGTGTTTTTTTGTTTTTTTATATGCTGCTACCTGTACCTGCATTACCAGAGGGAGAACAGGATTCTCCTCAATCTGGATAGCAAACTCCATTTATTGCCCTTTTGTCTTTGCCAATAGTATGGGGTACTGTGCGGCAGACATGGTCTCAGCTGCAGGTATGTGATGGCCACTGCTCACATGGCATATGGCGCACATCAATGGGGCCGGGGCCATTGCATCTGCGCCATGCGCCATGTGGGCCGCAGCCTTTACATATCTGCAGCAGACATCCTCTGCCACACAGTACCTTATCCCTACTGTTGTAAGGGCCTGTTCCAGAAGTTACCAGAGTGTGTTTTTTTGTTTTTTTATATGCTGCTACCTGTACCTGCATTACCAGAGGGAGAACAGGATTCTCCTCAATCTGGATAGCAAACTCCATTTATTGCCCTTTTGTCTTTACCAATAGTATGGGGTACTGTGCGGCAGACATGGTCTCAGCTGCAGGTATGTGATGGCCACTGCTCACATGGCGTATGGCGCACATCAATGGGGCCGGGGCCATTGCATCTGCGCCATGCGCCATGTGGGCCGCAGCCTTTACATATCTGCAGCAGACATCCTCTGCCACACAGTAGCCCGTACTTATTGGGAAAGTTTAAACTGGGTCATACATACTTAAATCTTTATATATAGTGTGTGTTTTTGTACAATATCTTTTATATATGGTATTATAATATATTTGTGTTGACACAATCTATTTACTATTTTACATGTTTTACCTATGAAAGGCCTAAAAAACCTGTTTCTGTCCTAGGCCTAAATTATAAATAAAAATATTTTGTTTGCACAATAAAGTGTACGGTGTATATTTCATCCTTACCTTGCAATACTGGTACTGCAGCACCTTCACAATGGCTTTGCAGGTCTCTGGGATGATGAGGCCCAAAGCTTGCGGAGAGATGAGGGATCCAAACTTTAGGTCAGCAAGAGACCGTCCTGTCGCCAGAAACCTCAGGGTCACCACCAGCCGTTCCTCAGCAGGGATAGCCATGCGATACTTGGTATCCTGCTTCTCGATGTGGGGAGTCACCAGACGCAGCAATTCCTGGAATGTGGCATCATCCATCCTCAAGAAGTTATGAAAATCGTCTGGGTTATTTTCCCTGATGTCCCTGAGCAGTGGCATGTGCGAACGAGTCTGACGCTGAAGTAGCCACTGCTTTGTCCAGCATGATCTTTCTCTCCTGCGCTGGGCTCTCTGACGCCTGAGCTTCAACACTGCATAATAGAGCAGGTACTGTTGCTGGTGACTACCCATCACTGCATTCTCCATAGTGCAGGGTTAAAAGACACTTTGTAATGGCAGGCAAAACAAAGTAATGTGTAAATAGCTATGTCCAGCGTTCAGCAGGTATAAACCAAGCCTCACTAGTAACAAAGCAGAAATACACTGGTTTAAAATGGCTGCTGCTATTCCTATCCCCCTCTGCTAGTCCTCCCCCTCTGCTAGTCCAGCCCCTTCATTCAAATTTCAAAGGCCAATCTGACGACGGTAGCATGTGTTCTTGCAAAAAAACAAAAACCAGCGATCCGACCGTCTTAACGACCATCGCGGGCGCATCGGGATCGGATCTAGATCTTTCAGCCAAAAAACCACAATTTTTGCTAATCGTTTGCTGGGGACTGCCTGGGAGCTCCCGGGAAGTCCAAGGGAAATCGTTCCATGGTCGTCTATCGGTCGTGGACGACGGTGGTCGTCCTGGTGTGTACCCTACATAAGTGTAAATCCCGTTGGTTGGCCATGCTGCAGTCTTGTCCTGTAGCTTATCATAAGGACCTCTGTTTTATCAGTGTTGAACCGCAGCAAACTGGCAATCATGGACTTCTGCAGTAAGCCATTTAGGGTTGTTATTGGATTATCAATACCTGGAGCAAAAGATAAGCACAGTTGCGTGTCATCTGCATAGCAGTGGCAAACCAGGCTATGCCATCTGATTATATAACCTAGTGGTAGCATGTATACTGCAAAAAGCAATGGAGATAGTATAAAACTCTGGGAGACTCCAGTGGCATTGCTGATGATGAGTATACTCCAGATAACACTTTCTGTGACCAAAGATTTTAACCAGTCCACAGAAATTATTCAGGCACTCAGTTAGAATCCCATGGTCCATGGTGTCAAATGCTGCTGAGAGACCCAGAAGGATTAAGAATGAACAGTCACCTCTACCTCTTGCTATTAGATTTCTGGAATACCGATAGCTGACATCCCATATGTGTATATGGGATGCGGTCATTTGGTCTACTGCATTATGGTAGAAAGTCATTAGGTCGAATCCATTAGGTCGACATGCTAAAAGGTCGACATGACTCTAGGTCGACATGGGAAAAGGTCGACATGATTCTAGTTCGAAAGGTCATTAGTTCGACAGGTCATTAGTTCGACAAGGTCATTAGTTCGACATTGTCTATGTTGACATTCACAAGGTCGACATGGAGTTTTTCACTGTTTTTTGAGCCAACATGTGCCGACAGGCGGTATTTCATGCCCTACCATCCACTAGGGCGTGGTGGGAGAATAAAATAGTGTGCCGAGCGTAGCGAGGCACCGTGCCCGACGCATAGCGAGCGCAGCGAGCGATGCGAGGGGATGCAGTGCACTTTAAACTGTGTCCATGTCGACTGTGTTGACATTCAGGTAAAAAAACAGTGAAAAACCCCATGTCGACCATGTGAATGTCGACATAGACAATGTCGAACTAATGACCTTGTCGAACTAATGACCTGTCGAACTAATGACCTTTCGACCTAGAATCATGTCGACCTTTTCCCATGTCGACCTAGAATCATGTCGACCTTTTAGCATGTCGACCTAATGGATTCGACCTAATGACTTTCTACCATAATGCAATAGACCAAATGATCCCAACCCGTGTATATGGTATACCAACAGCTGTGGGGCAGGTTAGGGTTAGGTCAGTGAAGGAGGGGGTTTAGGCACTTAGAAGGGGGGTTTAGGGTTAGGCTGCAGGGCGGCAGGGTACGGGGGTTAGGCATTAGCTGGAACGTTTACAGTCCAGCTATGAGTTAGGCTGCTGGAAGGGATACTATTCTGACTGCCGACATCCTGACCGCCGGTCATTCATATTTATCCTGTTTTGAGGTATTCACTTAATTCATGTGATGCACAGCACAAGTCTGGATGAAACTTGTAATATAACAGAATTGCTTTTATCCTTCATAGATTCCAAAATAAAACTTCACAAAAATGATTATAGTTCAAATTTAAAAATTCCCAGCTCTGGCTGCTTATCCCATGAATTCAGCTCATCTGCATATTGCACACTTTCTGTTAAAGAGACGTTTTAAGCACAATGTGCAACCAAATCTTTATTACTGTAGTTGACTATTCATTATTAGATTTCTCTGTTATCCTCCTGTACAACTCAAATAAGCACCGAAAGCTGGGTGCACACTATACAGCACAATTTACAGCCAGTATCATTAGCAATATCAGCGGAGCTCCTAGGCGAACGATATAGGGCATACACACTGAGCAATATCATTCAGTGATGACACTCGGCCTCCACTGAACATGCAGTTATTGACAATATAGTAAAAAATAAAATGGGAGCACGCATAGTTAACAATATAGTGAACACACACTAGATAATATGCACAATAATATCATTAAAGATATTATTATCTTGCAAATAATTTAGATAAATCTTATAGGGTGTAAAAAAAAAACTATAAGATTCAAGCAAACTGCTGATTGGCAGCCATGTTCCAAGCAAATTGTGAAAGTTAGTGCTGTGTAACTATAACTACCTAGTTTACTAAACTAATGTAGTATCATTTATAATTATCATTACACATAGAACGTAGCTGGGCCTTCAAAACATCAATGCGTCCTTGGTAGGTACTGAGGCGCATCACCAAGTCTGGAAGGCATGGCAGCTCCCCACCTAAAAAAAATAATAATATGTGTTGTGTCACAAAGTAATGCCACTTGCTGCAGAGGTGAAAAAGTCCCGACTGTCAAAACACCGACAGCCGGGTTGCCGACGGCCGTCGGCTATTTTCCCTCGTGGGGGTCCACGACCTCCAAAGAGGAAGAATAGAATAGGTGGCTCGTGTAGCGAGCCACCGTGCCTGCAGCGCAGCGAGCGCAGTGAGACCGCAAGGGGCTTTGTTGCGCTTGCCATGCTGTCTTGGTCCGGCCAGTCAGGATCCCGATGTCGAGATAATGACTGTCGGGGTCCTGACTGTCGGACCCCTATACCACACCCAACACGCCCGTGTATGGGGAATTGAGATAGAACACTGCAGAGACAATTACTTAATAAACAGGTCATAGCAAGTTATCTATAGCTATTTACAAGCCAGTAAAAATGACCATTAGAGGTACAATAGAAATCAAGAAAAAATAATTCCAGCTTTGCTGCTGCACTACAATTCTGCTGCATCGGAACCTACACTATGCAGGACTAAATAGTATACAGTGCATTATGCACAATATCAGAAAGTCAAACAATTTGCAAGTCTGGCAGAACACAAACACTGATTTCCATTTGGGAAGGCAAATTCTGCAATTATCAGTCAATAGTAATAAATCGGGGTATGCCTCCAATCAGGGATGAAGTATCCACAAGGCAGTGTTTTTCGGGTATGTAGGGTTTGTAAATACATTCTTTTTCCATGAGTTTGTTTAATTTTGTGGATATTTTTCACCAGTTTTGGTAACAACTTTGCATCCTCACCAGAATGGCTGTTCAACAGAACCTACCAAACAAACAATTTTTCAAATGATGGCATTAATTTTTGATGCCCAAAAATAATATGGGGCCTTATTTTGGTTCATTCTTTCTGACAAAATCCTTCTTAGATGGACAAAACCATGTGCACTGCAGGGGGGGCAGATGTAACATGTGCAGAGAGAATTAGATTTGGGTGAGTAATTTTGTTTCTGTGCAGGGAAAATACTGGCTGCTTTATTTTTACACTGCAATATAGATCTCACTTTGAAGTAAAACCCCACCCAAATCTAATTCTCTCTGCACATGTTACATCTGCCCCACCTGCAGTGCACATGGTTTTGCCCATCTAAGAAGGATTTTGTCAGAAATAATGAACCAAAATAAGGCCCATTGTGGGGAAAGGGCTACTGCATTGGTGGATTATTAGAGTATGGTTTGAATGTGTTGGGAGAGTTGTGCAATGTATTCAGGATATTTCCAATATGACTTTATTCTAGCAACAATGCACATTTCTAGGTAAGCTTCTCTTATACTTCTTTTGTTAAACATATCAGTTTTTTTCATTCCACAAGAGAAAAAGGGGCATATTTATTATTGCAGTTTGGACCTAACAATTAGAATTTATTATCTCTGCTTATCCCAGCAATAAAAAATGGTATAAAACCCCGAATTTAAAAAATTAGCCATTATTGCTACAACTCGCAGGACTTTCTTACAGACATAGCTCCTCCCCCCACTGGCCTTCTCTAACTATTTTTAAAGGGAAATTGTATATATACTTTAGATATATTGGTTGAAGACAAATAAAAGAAAGGAGACCTGTACATCAAATATTTATGATTCTGGGGAGAGCTATATCACCACTTTCCCAGCCCTATTTCAGAGATGGATTAGAGACTCCCTTGAAAACACTGGGGCAGATGTATGATGGTGATAAATATATATAAAACATATTACTTAAACAGCAAAGATGGGGCCCCTGCAGCTCTGGGCCCCATAGCAGCTGCACCCCTTGCACCAATGGTAGTTATGCCCTTGCTTCAAGGCGTTAAATCACCCCGGCTGCTTCGCCAGCTCAGGGCTAGCATTGTCCTATCCTCACTGTGGGGACAAAGCTAGCCCTGCTGCTGGCTCCGGGCTGCACACGAGATCTCACGATAAAAGCGAGATCTCGCAATAAAAGCGAGATCTCGCGCATGCCCAGAGGCATGAGGGGAAAGAGGGACTTTAAAAAAAAATGTGCATGCTCAGGCCTGAGGTGGCGCTGATATGTAGAGTCGTTAATGGGCTTCACAGCCTTATTGGCATGGGGGGGGGGGGGGCTAATACATGAGGCAGTAATGGGTACCTGCTTCTCTATGTTATGCAGGAGAAGCGAGACAAGTTATTTAACAAGCGTTAGAGGGAGGTTAATACATCTGCCACTATGACACCTTTGGACTTTGGGCTCCTACTTCCCTGTTAGATGAGATGACTAATGCTTGAATCTTGAATTGACATGAAATTATGTATTCAATATGTGCCATTGATTGAGGTGTATGATCATTTATACTGTTATGAATAATCATGGACATGTTTTCCTTTACATTTTATTGCATATCAATGTTTTTCCTGTATATGATATGATGTGATGCATTTATAAAAAGTTTATAAAAATAAAAAAAACACAAGGAGGCCCTGTAGTGCACACGCTCAGTACAGGTCCTGCCCATGCGCAGTTTTACGAACATCAAAAAATTGTGAGACTGTCACTCCTGGGTCCATCCATGAATCAGGCTGAAAGACACATTGATGATAACATTTTGCATCTGCCTCTGAATCTACCCTAATGTTATAAGCTGAACTACATTTTCTTTAAAGAAGCCCTCAACCCCAGTGTAATACAGCCACATTTTTGCACACACACACCCATCCACCCCCAATCATAAATGCCATTCGCAGGGCATTTTGGGAAGCACTTCAGGCAGTGATGTCGGTGGTCACAGAATTACATCATTCAACAGTCTAAGGGGGTATGCAATCCCGGATCACAGCTGTCAATCCCTCCTGACAGCCATGATCCTGGTCCATTTGCATTTTGCCCAACAGCAAATCGGCAGGTGGGATTCAATGCCCTGCCTGCCGTTCGGCGAAAAGGGGGCATGCCCGCGTAAAAGGCTGTGGATTGACGATCTGCGGCTGGGATCACAACAATTCTCGCCCATTATCGGCAGAACGGGCCCGACAGCATCTATAGTCGGGTCCGTTCTGCCGTGATCCCTCTTCAATGCTGTCGGTAAATACAGCATTGAATAGGGCACAGCTGCTATTTCCACCATTGGAAATACCAGCATAGGACTGCATACTCCCCTAAAACTATCAAAATAGTTATTATAAATTTACTCAAAATAAAAAAAGTCAATTTTAAAACCGGCTCCTGGTGCTAGGTCTTAGCACCAATTCTGTGGTGAGTCATTGAAAAAGTATATAAGGAAAACATAGAATTCCCATTGGGGTCTGAGCTGCTTCCAAGGCTCGCAGCCCCCCTGCACCCAGTCATGGACTGCTCCCAAAGCTCACTGCTTCCCCCTCACCCCTGCCTACCGGACAGAATGGCTTCCATCAATGACCTGACCGTGGAGTTTATGGGGGGTATTCCCATGGTGACAAGCACTGCCCCACTTTGCCCCTACCTAGGTAGCTCCATCTCCTGGCAGCAGATTAGTGAAATGCCTTCATTTGTGGTTATTTAAGGACATGAGCTAATTCTGGGAAGTTCCTGTCCCATCAGGTGGTGTGTCCCCTGCTCACTCGGAATTTGGCATTAGCTATCAAGGTCAAAGTCGAGCAGCTTGCTTCTCAGAGCTTGCTAAAATGAAGTAGACTACAATAACCTTCAAAGGGAATATCTTCTTCTCCTGCATTCAGATCTTCCATATTATATTCAGGCATAAGAAGTTAAATACATAAAGGGAAGATTTCAAAAACAAAAATATAACATTTTATAAAAGATATATCAATGATCTAATAATTGTTTGGGAGAGTAATGAAATAAGTCTAGACCAATTTGTCCAAAGCATACAGATTTAATAATCACAATCAAAAATGTACTTATAAGGAACACGAAACAGAGATCAATTTTCTGGATATAGTATAGTATTAACAGTAGATATCAACAATATGGTACATACAAAAACCTTCTTTAAAAAGACAGACGCAAATAGCTTTATACCAGCAAATAGCTGCCATTTAAACAGCTGGAAATATAACGTTCACTTTGCCTAGTTTACTAGAATCCGTAAGAAATTTAGTGATATACAAACATATAAGAAACAATCAAAGCTACTAGTAGATCATTTTGTAGAAAGAGGGTACAGTGAAACCAGTATCTGTCAAGACCAGGAAAAAGCCTCAGTTATGAACCGACAGGACTTATTCAAGAAAAAAGAAAGAGTTCCCCCTAAGAAATTGAGATCTTTCATTACTCAGTCAGGAGAGTAAAGCCATTAAAAATGTTTGGAGAAACATTGGTATCTATTACAGATGGGATCACACCTTCTGAATAAACCCAATATTGTCTTTAGAAGAGCAAAAAACTTGAAAAGTATACTTGCTCCTAGTAGATTAAAACAAGTAAAAAATCTTAATTCAGATATGATCCCAAAAAACTTGTTGTGTTTGACAGGAAAGGTTTATATCCATGTAATAAATGTATATGCTGTAAGCACATTGACAAACAAGGTCCCTATATCCTTGAAAGTTTGAAGAAAGATTACAGATTGAGTCACATCATAACCTGTAATTCTACATATGGAGTCTACCTTGTCAAATGTGGTTGTAATTTGCTCTATGTGGGAAAAGTCAAAAGAAACTTAAAAATAAGTATTCAGAAGCACGTATGTAACATAAAAAAGAAAATACAGACCCATAGTCTCCCGAGGGATTTTGAACTAAAACACAACTCTGATATTAGTTCGGAATCGGTATGATATACCTACAATCAAAATCCCGATGGTCAAAATACCGACAACCATTGACTGGTCAAAATACAGACAAGGTCAAAATACCGACATATAAAATATACACAGGTCAAAAAGTATACAAAAGTTATTCATATTTTTCTGGTCTGTATGTTAACATAGGTCGACATGAAACCCGTATGAATGTAACGCATCCCCTAGCATGGCTCGCTGCACTTGCCATGCTTCAGGCACAGTGCCTCGCTAGGCCTGGCACACTATTTTATTCTCCCTCCAGGCCCTAGTGGATGGTAGGGTGTGAAATTCCACCTGTCGGCACATGTCGGTGCGACATGGACAGTGAAACATAGTACCACGTACACTGGCCATGCTTCGGGCACACTATTATATTCCCCCTCCATGTCCACTGGGATGGTAAAGTATGAACAAGTTAAATGTCGGTATTTTGACCGTGTCGGTATTTTAAATGTCGGTATTTTAAATGTCGGTATTTTGACCTTGACGGTATTATGACCGTCGGTCAATGGTTGTCGGTATTTTGACTGTAGGGATTTTGATTGTAGGTAAATTGACCGCATCCCATTAATTCTTTTAAATTTACAGTCTTAGAACAAATTAAGGAGGACCCCAGGGGAGGAGATAGAGACTGCCAATTGACTATGAGGGAATCATTTTGGATTTTTTCATTAGACACCATGATTCTTAATGGCCTTAATGAATGATAGAGATTACACCATTTTTATCAGGCTACTTCTTTTGTCTCTCTTTTGTTGTCTTCTCTTTTTTGTTCTTGATCCCTACATTTTTTGTGAAGAGGTTGTATCAAAAATATAATGGAATCTCATATATCCAATGTACAATGAAATTATCGTATTTTACTGTTATCAATATTGACAAAAATCATATGAATATAAATAATTTCATCGTATGATCCAATTTAATTACCGATATAAATTATAAGTATCTGACATTTGTGTATGTATACTATTATAGGTTAAGGGTACCTGAAATCGTTGTGTATATATATATATATATATATATATATATATATATATATATATATATATATATATATATATATGCAAAATTGTAAAAAGAAGGTAATTCCTCTATAAGCAATCTTAGCACTATTCTCTCTCCCCCCCTTTATATTTATCTATAAAGGGTATACTGTATTTGTAAGATCATCATTCTTTACAGGTAAAAGAAATGCCCAGATAGTTGAGAACAACTGTTAGATATATATTTTCTAGTTGGAACTATATATAATTTGAAAATTATATTCTATTCTTTCCAAATAGATAAAGTTGGACATACGATTTATCCTATCCTATGTGAATCTCCGCCCATTTAGATCTGTGAGATCCTAAATAATAAAAAAGGAATATAAGAGGTATGTAACCCTCCCTTCTTTGCATTATTATTTTTTTTTTTCAAACAAATTTTATTGATTTTAAAGTGCATATAAACAAATCGGTATAAAGAGTACAATACCAGTAACCATAGTATCAAACAAACGACATACATACAGGATACAGAGTGGTCATGTCAGATAATATAAGCCAGTCTAGGTCATTGCAATTGGCTCTTAAGTGCTGTGTGGTTCTATATATCACACTTGGCTTCTATGAGGAATCCAGGGCATCGCATTTTAGGCAGTGCATGGGCACAGCCTTGCAGTGAGTCTGTCGGTTATAACAGTATCTTTCAAGATACCCTGATCCCTTGAACCGAATATAAGTATCCTTGTTATCTCTGGGTAGAGAAATAACACTAAGTACTATCTACAAGAATACACACTTAAGGCACTTAGAAGAACGGGAAAAAAGTCGGAAAAATGGAATAGAGGAGTAGAGAAAAGGGGGGCTGGGGGGAGAGGGAGGGGGGGGGGGTAACTTGGAGTAGCAAGCACTTTGGCTGTTTTTCAGTGTATTTTGTGCCCTTCAGGAGTCAGAACCTCATGTAAGAAGAAACAGTAGAGGTACATCTGGTCAAGTAGCCTGCTGTTCCGAAATCCTCTCATAATGTTCCCATCTTTTGAGGAATCCTGTGCTGGTGGATCTCGGGAGGGAGGAGTCATATTTATCAAAATACATCATTTTGGATAGCATGAGAAGTAGATTTTGACAGGATGGGGTGTGAGGTGATATCCAATGTTTAAGGATTAGCTTCTTTGCTGCCGTTACCAATATGATAAAGAAGGGGATATGTCTAGCCTGGTAGGCATTTAGTTGCCACATGTCAAAGTTGGCAAACAGCATGGGTATAGGATGTAGAGTGGGGGTGATGTCAAAATGAGTTTTGATGTAATTAATAATTTTATACCAATATTTTTTTGATATGTCCGCAGGTCCACAGATTATGGAAGATCGTCGCGGAGCTGCCTCTGCATTTTGGACATTGCCCAGTTTCTCCATCTACATAATGGCTCCTTTGTGATTGAGATATATAGGCTCTGTTTAGTGTCTTGATGTGCGTTTCCTGCAATAAAGAGGATCTCAATGTGTTCATTATGTCTGAGTGATATTTAAATAGAGTATCATGGGAGAGCATGTCTGGTAGGTCTTGGGTCCACGATTGTGTAATGCGGGACCAAAGGGGTTCGGTGTGGGGGGCCAATAGTTCTGCATAGATCAATCTCGTTTTGAATTTTTTTGATTGGCATTTAGAAGTGATCCTGTAGAATGGGTCTAGAGGGGTTTGAGAGAAAGTGTCAGCTGGGAGGGATTTAACATAGTGTGTGAGTTGCATGATAGGGAATAGAGTGTTGTGGGGAAGTCCAAAGTTCTCCCGTAGCTGCGTAAAAGAGTACGTATGTCCTCCCGGGTCATAGACTTGGGAAGTGAGGTATAGTCCCTTTGATTTGATGCGGTTAAAAACAGCAGAGTTCACAGCCGGGGTGAACATCGGATTCCCCCATATTGTCAGCCAAGGGGAGTTGGAAGGGTTCTTTTTAAGAGTTTTGCATAGAAAGTGCCACGCCTCGTATGTGTCCTTAAAAAAGATATTGGAGTGTGTCAGGGTCGGAATTAGTTTCTTGGGGGAGTGTAGCAGTGCACAGGGTGAGTAAGGGGAAAACATCGCCATATCGAGGTCGGGGATAGTATAATAATCTCGATCAAGGATCCAATCTAGAGCATACCTGTTGAGCAGGGCTTTGGAGTAAAGGAGTAGGTCGGGGAAACCCAGGCCTCCAAGATGTTTCGGTTGTTGTAGCTTCTGCATAGATATTTTAGGCTTCTTTGAGTGCCAAATAAATGAGCTGCATATTTTTGTAGTGTGTAAGGCATCTTTTCTGGAGATACTAATTGGGAGTATCTGCATGATATATGTGAGTTTGGGGAGCAGGATAGTTTTTACTACTTCAGTGCGTCCTAACAAGGATAAACGGAGATCTTTCCATCCTTCTAGGGAATTTGTTATTTTCAATATAGTAGGGGTAAAGTTTAATTTATATAGATTTTCAATTTTATTTGGTATAAGGATGCCAAGATATTTGATATGGGAGGCCTGTATTCTAATGGTTTTTAGGTCTGGGCTATCTGGGAATTCCGGGGGCAATCCAGAGATATTAAGTAGTTCAGATTTTGCAATATTTATTTTATAGCCTGAAAAGGTTCCAAACTGAGTAATAATCTCTAAAGATGTGGGGATGGAATGTTGGGGATTTGACAAGAAAAGTAGCATGTCATCAGCAAATAGAGATACACGTATATCTGTGTGTCCTACCATAATACCTGTATAGAGTGGAGATGAGCGAAGAGCGACAGCTAGGGGTTCCAGGGCCAGGGCAAATAAAAGAGGGGATAAGGGGCAGCCTTGTCTTGTGCCTCGGAGTACTTTGAAAGGCTCCGAAATGGAGCCATTGCAGATGATTCTTGAGGACGAGGCCCCATACAGAGTTTGCAGCCATAATATGAATTCTTCTGGAAAGCCAAAGCGGTTGAGAGTGAAAAATAGGTGATCCCAGTGGACCATGTCAAAGGCCTTTTCGGCATCCAATGAGAGGATGGCCTTCTAAGGCCCCGACACGGAGCCCTGGGATTGGGAGAGTGCTGTCAGGACTTTCCTGATATTTGTCACCGGATGTCTCCCAGCAACAAAACCAGTCTGGTCAGGGTGGACCAAGTTGGGAACCACCGGTTTCAGTCTGTCTGACAGAATTTTTGTTAAAAGTTTATAATCCAGGTTCAACAAGGATATGGGTCTGTATGAGGCCGGGTCCGAAAGATCTCTACCTGGCTTAGGTATTACCCGAATATTAGCAGAGTTGAATAGCGTTTGGAGAGTTTTGGACTTTAGAAGGGCATTAAACATAGAGGTGATAGGGTAAGAGGAGTTTATAGTAGTCGGCCGTGAAGCCGTCAGGTCTAGGGGCCTTTCCCGATTTTAATTTGGATATGGCTCTGGAAACTTCATCTAGCGTAATTTCAGCTATAATATTCTCTTTTGTCCTTTCATCTAGTTGGGGTAATGTGATGTTTTCCCAAAAGTGGTCACGGTGTTGGACCGCCGAGGTCGGGAGAGAGTAGAGTGTAGCATAAAATTTATTCAGGACTTCTGCTATTTGGCTATTAGATGTTGTATGTGTGCCATCAGGTTTGGTTAAGGGGTGGATCGTGGATGGGGGTCTTTGCCCCTGTAGGAGGTTTGTTAGTAGTCTGCTCGATTTGTTTCCGTATTTGTGGAATTTATATTCTTTTTTAAAGGTATATCGTGCCTCAAGTTTGGTGAGTAGTTTATCGAATTGGGCTCTAGTCAGGTTATAGGTATTTCGATTTTGTGGGGAGGGGTGGGATTTGTATGCTTGATATGCTTCAGTTAGAGCAGTTTGGGCTGAGATGTAGTCTGCTGTGAGTCTACGTTTTTGGTGTGTGGACAGTGATATTTTTGCGCCCCTGATGACGGCTTTAGAGGCTTGCCAGTATAGAATCGGATTAGTAGTGAGGGTTTCTGAGTTGGATTTGTGATAGTTCTCCCACGCTTTCTGCACCTCTTCCCTCAGGGAGGCAGAGGAGGCCAAGGAAGGTGGGCATCTCCATGAGATAAAGGTGGAGGGTTCGGGGGAAAGGGCCAGTTTTACCCATGTAACTGCATGGTCAGAGAGTGTAATGGTCTCTATTGTAGCCTCTTCAATGTTTGGCAGTATATTGGACGATGCTAAAATATAATCTATACGGGAGATGCCCCCCGTGGAAGCCGAGAGGCATGTAAATTCAGAGTCTGTGGGGTGGAGTGTGCGCCACACATCTATAAGGTGTAGCTTTGAGGCTAGAGCTGAGACGCCAAACTTTGGTTGGCGTCATTTTGTCTTTGTCAATACCTGTTTGTCTAATACAGGGTGTGCTAGCATATTAAGGTCCCCACACAACAGTAAAGGATGATGTAGGTGAGGGGACATCAGAGAAACAAGCTTATCTAAAAAAGGTTTTGAATAAATATTCGGCGCATAAACATTTACACAAACATAAACTATGGCAGAGCAGAAAGCGGCCTTCTGGATCAGGTACTATATGTCCGACCTTCACTGGGACTGAGCCTCTAGATAGTATCACCAGGCCTCTCGCCTTGGAATTATATGGGGCTGCGGCTTGTACCTTCCATCCCAGGATGGATAGTTTGAGAGACTCAGCAGCAGTCAAGTGTGTCTCCTGAAGGCATGCAATATCAACTCGTAATTTATTTAAATATAGGGTACTTATGCAGTACCTGGGCTGCCAATTTTGAAATCGGGTCCATCGCATCGCATCGCATACGACCATATCGCATGCGATGCGATGGACCCGATTTTTCCATAGGATTCATAGGACACAGAATACCGTCCCCTCGCGGGGCTCGCTTCGCTCGCCACGCTTCGGGCACGGTGGCTCGCTACGCTCGCCACAGGTTTATATCCAACTCCATGCCCACTTGGATAGTAGGGGTATGAAAAGGACCCCTTTTTCCCATTCAATTCCATGTTAAAATGGACTCAGTCCATTTTAACATTGAATCCTATGGAAAAATCGGGTCATCGCATGCGATTTGGTTGCATGCGATGCGATGCGATATCGCATCGCATCTGATTGTATGCCTTAAGTTAAGGCATACAATCAAAAAATCGGCAGCCCAGATAATACATAAGTACCAAATATAGTAGAATTTTCTTTCGTTTGCAGGGGGAGTTAATTCCCCCCACATTCCAGGAGGCTAGCTTAACAGACATCAAACATCAGCATAAGGGAATTCAAAAGGTTTCATACTCACAGAGGGCAAACTGTCACATGTAAATTTCCATTGTCGTGCTGGGGGGGGGGGAGGTGGGGAGGAAAGGAAAGGTAGGGAGGAGAATAGATAAGAAAAACATATAGAGAGAAGAAAAAAGGAAAACATTTCCATTAATATTGTAGCATACAAACTTCCGGGAGGAATGAAGTTAATACATGCAATCTTATGCATCTCAGATGGGAACGCTCAAAGCTCCCAAGGCACTTTTGCCCAAGAAGAATTAACTTATAAACTGTAACGCCAACATGAGGGGGGGGGGGGGGGTAGTATGGGGAAGCCCAGAGTTCGGGAGTAGTTCCTTGAGCTCTGTAAATTGGAGCTAGGGGTTATATGTTGTCTCCGGACTGAATAGTGCAGCAGGTGATGAGGGGAGGGGGGGGGGGGGGGGTATGTCCGTCCCCAGACAGCATCTGGGTAAGAGTGCAGAGGACCAGGGGGAAGAAAGAATAGTAAGACGGATAGTCTCAGTACATGGTTTCTCCATGTATGTACTGGGGGACTGAGGAGTTGAAGGGTAAGGCTCCCAATCAAGTCACGGCATATCTACGCAGTAAAAACATCGGTATATGAGTGTGCTTGCGTGGAGATCTTCGGACTGTTGATATCAGGGAGAAGATGTGGATTAAAGGTAAGTAGAGTCAGTAGGGTATCTCTGGAGTCGGGTATGAGGTAGCTTTAGTCACATTCGGACATAGAGCGGGGTGAAGTGTGGGTGTGAGGCTCCTCCTCCAGGTATTGCTCTGCGTCAGGGGGAGTAGAGTAGTCTTTGTATGAGTTCCCATCGAATATGCGCAACTTGGCCGGGAATAGAAGTGCAAATTTTCTTTCAGCCTAAAGCATATCGGGGAGAAATCTTTTCTCGCCTTTGCAACTTCTGCTGAGAAGTCTTGGAATAGGAGGATTTTATTTCCTTCCCATTCGATGTTTCTGTGTCTGCGGGAAGCACTCCAAATTAGCTCCTTATGCAGATAGTTAAGCAATTTAAAAATTACAGCCCTGGGTCTGGCTCCCTCCTGTGGCCGCAGGGGGCCTAATCTGTGTGCCCTCTCCAAGACTATATCTGAGCAGCGATCTTGTATCTGAAGCAGGTTGCATACCCTCCAACTGTACCTGATTTGCCGGTACAGTACCGTTTTTTAACGGTCTGTACCGGCAAATAAAGATTGTAACGAATGTACCGATTATTTTGCTGCTTCCCCCGGCTCCTGTCAGTCACCAACTGGTGCTTTCTCCAATATGCCCGACTCCATCCTTGTCCTGGCTCCTCCGTTCGGTGTGACACTGTGCACCTCTCTCCCCTGGTGCCAGCGTTATGATGTCACGCGCTGGCACTGCGGACCCCAGGAAGTACTACTCCCTAAAGAAGACACATCGCACCTGCAACAAGTCTCCCCCAGCCCGGAGTTAAGCCTGTGTACTCCGCTGACACTGCGCTCCCGCACAGCGTCATCTGGAAGCTGCAGTTGTCAGTGTAAAAGTCACACGGATCTACAAACTGACCACCTCTGCCAGGCCAGTCAGGCAGACGTCAGTAAAGAAAAGGAGAGAGACGCCGAGGGACAGTTGGAAGAATAGGATGTGTTACTAGTGCCATATGGGATGTGTAGACCATACAGAGAGAGCGCCAACCTCCTTCTATGTATATAAAAACACATATATCTGAAAAAATGACCAGTATACATTCGGAAAGGGGGCGTGGCCACGCCCCCTTTAGTCATGATCACGCCCCTTTCCGTATGTGTACCGACTTCTGCCCTAAAAATGTTGGAGGGTATGAGGTTGGGGAGTGTAAGTTTTATAAAGTCATAGAGGTTTTGACCCTTGACTGATTCTGGCAGGCCGATTATCCTCAGGTTATTTCTTCTGGACCTGTTTTAAAGGGCCTGAAGCTTGTTATGGACCTGATACAGCTCCTTAGTGTGTCTGTGTGATTCCTGTTTTAGCTCTGCAATCGCCATAAAGTTTTCTCCCACCCTGTGTTCATTTATCAGTGTCCTCTGAGATAGTTGTGCAATCTGATGTTTGATGTCAGCGGTTTGCTCTATTAGTAGAGGGCCAATGGCTGTTCTTATGGCTTGAACCATATCCCCATATGTGACGGGGTGCGAGGGTGCTGGGAGTACATGTATGGAGTCTGGCGAGGTATCTTCCGTCAGGAGAGGGGCTGTGGCTGTGTCCCCGCTGTGGGTGGGTGGTGATCGGCGTGCTGGGGTGTCTGGAGGTATCAGAAGGGGTCCGGGCGCAGCGTCTGATGTGCCGGGCGCCATCTTGGATTCCCTGGCTTTCTTTTCAGCGTCGCGCTGTGCGTGGCTTTTAGAGCTGGTTATCGCTGCCAGCTGCGTCTCCATGCAGCGGTGAGCTTCTGGGGAGGGAGGGGTGGTGGATGGTGGCGTCAGGGAGGCAAAAACTGCCTTGTAAAAGGTATTTTGGGTGGCCTTTTGAGCGGAGCTGTAGCGTTCAGCCTCCTCTCATCAAGGAGCCAGAACCGGAAGTCTTCTTTGCATTATTATATGTAAAAATAGAACACAGAATATACATTGGTATATGACCAAGACAATAATATTGTTCTACTTCCATCTGTTCTTCAGTCCTTCCTTTGTCTTTTCTTGATGTATGAAACAATGGATTTATAAAGATATTTGTTTAAAAGACAGAAGTAATTAATATGTATTTTTTTAAATCGTGGGGCTGCGGTACGCGTCCTCTGACATTTTTATACCCCCACTATCCACGTCAGCGTGGAGTTGATTTTAGATAGTGTGGCGAGCCCGAAGCGTGGCAAGGGGACGCGGAATACATGTTAAGTCATCCGCGTCCCCTCGCGGGGCTCACTGCGCTCGCTGCACTTTGGGCTATCTAAGATCAACTCCACGCCGACGTGGATAGTGGGGTTATGAAAAGGTCGGAGGACGCGTACCGCCGCCCCTCGCGGGCTCGCTACGCTCACCACGCTTCGGGTTGGCGTTGATAGTGGAGGTGGCGTTCACAATGAGGGTGCATTTAACATTGTAAGCACCCATGTGGGTGCTTGTACAATTAAAAATCGCATTGCATCGCATGCCACGATATTGTATGCGATGCGATGAGATGTATAAGATGCTGTAAGATCAAAAATCGTGGGCGCCGTGCTAGGAAACAAGTACCGTTTTGTTTGTACTGAATCGTGGAAAGACATTGTTATACCAGAAGGTTACAGTATAATATCTGGGCGCCATATAACACTATTGTGGGTACATATACCCCTCTGTTTGTGTATATAGAAGCATAGTTAGGGGCTAATAAAACACTGTTTGTAAATCAGCAAAAATCTTAGATAGCGATTCTTTGTAATCTGCGCATGTGTGCCCTGAAACTGTGAATGCATTGCAAAAGAAAATGCCTAAGGGCCAGAAGGCAGCGACTCGGCTTTTGCGGGGCAGGGACAATGCTGCAGGGCGGGCCGGTGAAATCCTCTGGACCTTTTAGGGTGTGGTTCGACGGCTTCTTAAAGCCAAATGATGTTGCGCATGCGTCTGACTTCACGGTTAGGCTGTTCAGCAAAGGGGCTACTCCTGCCATGGGACCGATTTGCTATGTAACGTAGTGCTCGCATAATAGCAATGCTTGTATGCGGGGCATCCTTGCCCTGTGCTAATGCCAGCAGACATAGTTTTGTGAAAATTGTACTGAATTCCATACACACCTACCGTGTTTCCCCGATAATAAGACACTGTCTTATTTTTTTTTCCCCAACAGAAAACATCATAGGCCTTATTTTCGGGGTAGGGCTTATTTTAAAGTATCATGCCCCCAGTCCTTCTTACACAGCCCCCATTCCTCCTTTTAAAGTAACATGCCCGAGTCCTTCTTACACAGCCCCCATTCCTCCTTTTAAAGTAACATGCCCAAGTCCTTCTTACACAGCCCCCATTCCTCCTTTTAAAGTAACATGCCCGAGTCCTTCTTACACAGCCCCCATTCCTCCTTTTAAAGTAACATGCCAGAGTCCTTCTTACACAGCCCTCATTCCTCCTTTTAAAGTAACATGCCCCGAGTCCTTCTTACACAGCCCCCATTCCTTCTTTTAAAGTAACATGCCCCGAGTCCTGCTCCTCACCAACAATACAGCACTTTTCAGTTCTTATTCTGCTTGTTTTCCGCCTGCGCCACTGCTCCCTCCGTGTACAGCAGCCGCGTGATGTGCACAGTGACGTCACACGCTGGGCGCAGTGCATCCCTGGGACCGGGAGCTGCAACAGCTTCTACAGTACAGTAGAAGCCTGTACAAGCAAGGCGGAGGTGAAGGGGGTTAGCGGGGGTGGAGAAGGGTTTACAGAAGTTAGTGCACCCACTCGGCTTAGGGAAATTTTGATAGGGCTTATTTTCAGAGGAGGTCTTATTTTGGACCAGTGTCCAAAATCTGGGGTAGGGCTTATTTTCGGGGAGGTCTTATTATCGGGGAAACACGGTATATATCAGAAAGAAAAGGCCTAGAAAAGCTTTAGTGATGTAATTTGCATGTGACAGCCTTAAGGCCCCCATACATTAGGCCGACTTGTCCTAGGGACAAGTCGGACCCAATTTACCTGCGAGCCGCCCGGCAGCTCCCCGGGAGGCTCACATACAATTTGGCACTTGATGTGCCATTTTTTACATGGGATAAATCGCATGCGATTTATCCCATGTAAAAAAAAACCCGGGGAGCTGCAGGGCGGTGAGGAGTAGTGGGGGCGGGCAGCGGCAGTAGTGGGGGCGGGCAGCGGCGGCGGTGGTGGCGGCGGGCGGCGGGTGCGGTGAGCGCTGCTGACCTGGCCGGGCAGTGTACTTACACATAGCAGCAGCGGGGACGGGCAGCGTAGTGGCGGCTATTATATTTTTAAAATACTTGTCAAATGACCGGCCGCTCTCTGATTGGCCGGAGAGCTCTCAGCCAATCAGAGAGCGGCCGGTCATTTGACAAGTATTTTAAAAATATAATAGCCGCCCGTCCCCGCTGCTGCTATGTGTAAGTACACTGCCCGGCCAGGTCAGTCAGCAGCACTCGCCGGCGCTCAGGGACCCGCTGCCCGCCCCACTGCTCCCCCGGTGTCTGCATGCATATGCATACAGGGAGGTCGGACGTGATCGTATGTACAGACCGTCCGACCTCCCTGATCCGGTCCAATGCGGGCGGGACCGCGCATCGGATCGGATCAGATATCACACACCTACGATTGTGGGCCGATATCACCCGATTATCGGCACAAAGTGCCGAAATCGGATGAAATCGTCCCAGAATCGCATAGTGTATGGGGTCGTTAGGCTACCACCTATAAAATGCAGAATGTGACTTTGGGCCTTATTCTGGTTGTGCGGCCGGAGCCGAATATGCGGCCAGGACCGTGCGTCCTAAACCCTGCCTTCCGTACGGATCGCTCACTCCGTCCGAATGCAGTAAGTCGCTGACCGCACGGAGCACGAGTGGATTTCTCATGGATACACCTCCTCCATCTCTGGGAACCTCCCCCATCATTTGATGGTCGCATACCATCGAATGCAGGACCGAGCGGTCAGGCAGCTCCCACGAGCTCAGACCACTCGGGCATTTCTCCGTGCAAAAGCAGGGATCTGGGCGGGCAGCTGACATCCGGCAATGTCATATGTCCGCCCCTACACGTGCGTCACGGCCGCATTACCATACGTACGCCCAGCGTTTTCATGGGAACGCCCATGAAACGCGGGGCGTATGCATATGTTAATGCGGCCAAACAGCCCTTCACGCCCCTCTCCTCCCCCTGTTCGTAGTGTAAACAATTCATGCATAATTTGGACTTATGTCCCTTTCGCACATGCGCAGATATGCCTCTGCACATGCGCAAACACAAAACATCGGCGGAACGAACGCACGCGGACATATCCGCACCTACCAGAATAAGGGCCTTAGAGACATTTTCTATAATAGTGTTTGGGAATTGCACAGTGAGGAGTGGCTCAGAAAGTCTATATACACTTCCTCATTAACCCCTTCCCTTCAAAATGCCTCCAGTCTTTATTACACAATGGTAAAATAAATCATGATTTATTTTAGAAAAAAAGTGCACATAGATATTGTTCTCTGCAACACAAACAATTTAAAAATATATTCTGATTATAAATATGCTATGGGTGAGTTCCCCCAGGCTGCCTTCTCTCAGCGCCCCCCCCCCCCCCCCTGGCAGACCTACTCTAACCCAGCACTGTCACTGCTGTCTTGGGGTGATACCACTCATCTCCAGCATCCACCACTTTGCTCAGACAGCTGTGTTATGAACCAATCAGAATTCAGTACAGTAAAAGTGACCCACACGGCAACGGAAATGGGTGTGTTCAGACCTATAGGGTTGGATTATACAGAAAGGAGGGAGACAGAGAGTAGGCGTGAACTGGGAGGTGTTGAAAAGGGAGAAAGGCAGGGAGATAAACCAATCACAATGGTGCTGCACGGAGGTTGGAGATGAACATAATCAGTAGTGAGACTGCCAGTGTTGCACGCCGCCGCCCGGGTTGTAGTGCACCTGGACGGACGGCGGATGCTGCACACAGGGACGCGGCCGGGGACGTTGCCGGGCAGCGTCCCAAGCCTCTCTCTGACTCAGGGCGTCGGGACGTTGCTAGGCAACGTCTTTGAGCTTCCGCCCGGCGGCAGATGACGCGTCGCCTGATGTCAGTCAGGCGGCGCGAAATTCAAATAAATAGCCGGCGTCTGCTGGGCACAGACGCCGGTTATAGCTGCAAGCTTAGTTAGCTATAAGCTTTCTGCCCAGCTAAGCAGATAGCTCTGCTCTCCGGTCCCCTGGGCTTCCCAGTCCACAGTCCTCGTCCAGCTCCTTGTTCTTCCTGTGTCTGCTTCCCTCATCCTTCCTTGGAGTGTCCTGTTCTGTATCCTGCCTGCTGCCAGAAGACCTGCTTCAGCCTGAGCCTGCGCTTGGCCCACTGTCTCCATCTTCTCGTGGGTCACGTAAGTGCTCCAGTGGAGCCTCGGTCTTTACTCTCTATCTCCAGTGGCCCGCCGTGGCCGTGCCCCTCCGTGGGTTCATTCTCTTTCCCTTCCATCCATCTCCAGTGGCCCGCCGAGGCCGTGCCCCTCCGTGGGCTCATTCTTTTTATCATCTTTTATTGTATCCTTCTTGTTCCCTGGTTCTTTCTCATTTGTCTTTTACTAGTATCTTTCAAGCAGGGAGTGTCCTCTATTTTCCATCCTAGTTTGGAGGAGTCGCCGTTCCTGGGGCGTAGCCTGCTGGGGACTCCTCTTCCCATTTACTTGTGTCTGCGACTTGGTCGCATCCCGGTTTGGCCTGGTGCCGGCAGTCAGGGGTCAACTCCCAGCTAGGCCCAGTAGTTAGCAGTCCTCTTGGGTACCCTTTGGTGATCATCTACCCCTTGTCAATTCATAAGACCTGGCTGCATCGGGTCGGAGCGGGCCTAACTCGCTCCTTCGGACGCAGCGGCCACAGGTGAAGCCTAGCTCTGCAGGGGTTTACCATCTGCCTCAGGGACTCAACAGAGTTAGAGTAGCATCCGCTGTGGCCGTCCTAACCGGCGGTCCCGGCTACGGGCTCACGCCTGACCACCTGTCTACATCCGCCTACCATTGCTCCTTGTGCCACTGTGGGCACCGTAACAGCCAGAGAGGAGACTCTTGCACTGCTGATGATGCCCAATGAAGGTGAAAGTAGAAGAGACACACACACACACACAGTGAGCACAGACAGTGCTCTTAAAGGAGAGGGTTCTCTTAAGTGCCCAGAGCCCACTGAGTCTTATCTAGGCCAGGATCAGTGCTAGGGTGTTCAACTGACCTCCTGCAAACTAAAAAAATGTGCCCTCACATACTCTACAAAGAGACAGTAGGTGCCGAAGGTGTACGCTGAAAAAAAAGGTGTCTGTAGCAATAGTGTATTTTATACACATAGGGGTTAAATCAGTACTGTTCGCTAAGCAGTGCCTGCCGTCCATCCGAATGCCCGCCCCCTCGCCACCGAATCCCCTCTGTATTATAGGAGGTGATATGTACAAGAACACATCCCCTTGCATGCAGCCATTAGCAGGAGAAATCATTAGATGGTTGCGGACCATCGAATGATTTCTCCTGTCTTCGCAAATAAGAGTCAGTCTCAACTGACTTTTATTTATGAGCGCTAGGATGAAGACGGGGCATCAGCCTTTTGCCCCTGGCAGGCATTGGCCCACCTGCATTCCCAGTGGAACGTCCAGCAATTTTTTGGGGGACCTGGGTGTTCCCCCCGGTCCCGCCCGGGGTCCTCCCACCGCAGCGAACGGGCTGGCGAGTGTGTAACTCGTCAAAGCAATTCGCTGTTGGAGTTTGCACATGTGTGGAAATGCACATGCACAATCCTTGACCATCGTGGTTGGGGACGAATTCGGATGAGTGATTGGTCCTATAATGTGCCAAGTAGCAGCAGTGTCGTAACAAGACATTTTGGTGCTCTGTACCAGAAAAGGAATTGGTGCTCTCTCCCACACACACATACTACAAACAGGGACAGTGCGCATGAAGGTGTGCATCGAAAATTAGGGCATGGATTAGTGGTGAAGGGGCCTGTCCACATAATAATGTCAATTTACATTACACCACACAGTAGTGCCACTTATACACATTTCACCAGCTTGAGTTCCTTAGGCACACTGCACGAAGTAGAGCCCCTTAGACACACTGCACCATAAAAATCCCCTTAGACAAACTGCGCCAGGATTTCGAACACTTTAATGCTCATTACACATTGTCACACACCGTAATGCCGATTACAAACTATGCTGCACACCATAAAGCTTTTTACACATTATAACACACAATGTAATGCCTATTACATATTATACCACACACTGTAATGCCCATTATACATTATGCCACCCACCATTATGCCCACTACATATTATACCATATGTAAGCTTGTGAGTAGGGCCCTCATACCTTTGACTGTAAATACATAGTTTTTTTGTATCACTGTCTTCTATTGTAAAGCACAACGGAATATGCTGCGATATATAAGAAACTGTTATTTAATAAATACACCATAATTCCCATTACACATTATGCAACAGACTGTAATGTCCAATTACACATTATGCCACACATAGTAGTGCCCATTACATAATATACCACACACCGTAATGCCCTTTACACAGTATGCCACACACCATAATGCCTATTACATATTGGGCATAATTCTAGTTAATTTGCAAAAGCAAATTCTCTCTCTAATGGACAAAACCATGTGCACTGGAGGGGGGCAGATGTAACATGAGATTTGGGTGAGTTATTTTGTTTCTGTGCAGGGAAAATACTGGCTGCTTTATTTTTACACTGCAATATAGATATCAGTTTGACGTAAAAACCCCACCAAAATCTAGCTATCTGCACATGTTACATCTGCCCCCCTGCAGTGCACATGGTTTTTCTAGAGAAAATTTTTGTGTTTAAGATCAATACACCATGCACTTATGAGAAGCTCTGGGTGCCGTACTGATTATATGAAGAACCACTTAAAAAACATACAACACCAACAAGAAAAAATCAGACAGTTACCTGGGCACTGGATGTAATGAAGCTCTTCTTTTTCTTTCCGGGAAATTGACCCAAAAGAGAAAAGGAGAAAACAATAGTGCAATAATGCAATGTTTGAAATATTCTTAGAAGTATTTGGGCAAAAAATCTATGACTCGTACCAATCAAATATGTCTACTGAAATTAGCAGACACATGCACTTAGTGGAGGGTCATGTTCTGTCGCCGAATAGATCCCTCCTTCTCAGAAGTATGGTCACTCGAAAGGATAGGAGAAAAACAATATAGTGCAATACCTCTTTTTCATTTTTAAAATGACATAAAAAACAAGCAGAGTTTGAATCAGAGGACTCTCAGTGCAGACAAAATTAGCAAGTGTGTATCCCAAACAGGTGTTCCTGGGTGCTGGTCTACAGTGATGGTCCTGAGAAACATCCTCTGCCCTTCCAAGCCATGGTTTTGTCTATTAATTAGAGACAGAATTTGCTTTTGCAAGTAAACTAGAATCAGGCCCATTATACCACACACCGTATTGCCCATTACACATTATGCCGTAAACAGCAATGCCCATTACACATTATGCCAGACACCGAAATACCATTACACATTATATGACATACTGTAATGCTCATTACATATTATGCCACATAAGTGCACTTACCTACATTATCATTGCCAGGAGTAACATGCTCAATGCCAGGGGTTACATGCTCTGTGACAGGGGGTTACATGGTTTTGTCTATTACAGAGATAATTTGCTTTTGAATGTGAACCAGAATCAGGCCCATTATACCACACACCGTATTGCCCATTACATATTATGTCAAACACCATAATGCCCATTACACATTATGCCACACACAGCAATGCCCATTACATATTAGAGCATACACTGTATTTCGCATTACACATTATGCCACACACCATAGTGCATACATATTATACAATAGAGATTTGGTACCTCTGTCAACCCATTCCGTATGCCTCCCTGGTATCCGTATGATGACTTTAAGCACACGGCTCCCAGGCGCAAAAGAGGGGGCTAACAAGAGAACCAAAAAATCGGGCGCACAACACACCTACACAAGTTGATATATTTAAAATATGTGTAGTTCAAAAAAGGTTGCTTGCTGCTCTCAATTGGGGACCTCTGTCAGCCCCAAAGAACAGAAAACTTTACAGAATATCAACAAGATATTTAAGAGAGCGCACTAGCAACACTAATTTATGCTAAAATAACAGTTTTTACATATTATGCCACATACTGTAAGTGCACTTTCCTACATGATCATTGCAAGGAGTAACATGCTCAAAGCCAGGGGTTACATGCTCTGTGACAGGGGATTAAATGGTTCTTGCCAGGGAGATACTTGCTCCTTGCCACAGGGGGTTACATGCTCATTGCCACAGGGATTACATGATCATTGCCATTTGTAGTTCCATGTTCATTGCCTGGGGTGATTGCTCGGGGGTAACATGCTTATTGCTCTGGGGGATTACATGCCCATTGCCAGGGAAAGTTATATGCTCATTTCCCAGGTGGGATAACATGCTCATTGCCCTGGGATGCAGGTGGACATCATGGCAGTGCCTCCGGAATACGCACTTCTGGGTAGTGCTTGGTGCCCTGGCAGACACTAGAGGTGCTGTAAGAACTCTAGCATCTGTCTGCTCTATGGTGGCAGCCATTTTTGTAGAGGCGCAGAATCTCTGAGCCCCTGAGGCGCTGTTCCCCGCCTTCCTGTTTATCCCAGCTCCTGATTTGTTTAATTTTAATTGGCAGGTGCCGGATGGCCGGGGACCCAGTGAGGTATAGCCGGCAGAGGGGAGCGCCTCTCTGACTTTGCGACACCCTGCCAGGCTTACCCTGCTTACCGGGATCCGCCAGTTCTGTACATGCATAATGCCCAGAGAAGCAGCACCGCTTACATGCATAATGCCCACAGTACCAGCTGTCCTTATACCCATTAATGCCTCCAGTAGCAGGGACACTTACATGCATAATGCCCACAGTAGCAGCACTGTATACATATATGCAGTACTATGCACTACTATTTTTCTGGAAAAATTGGATCCCGGAAATACAGGTCTGGGGGGTGGATAAATTAAATAAAGAGAGAGAGAGATGTATATATATATATATATATATATATATATATATATATATATATATTGTATTTAGAAGCAAAGGCACTTAAAGGTTAAAATGCTTGTGTCGACCTAATGTCCCTGTTGACCTAACCCATGTCGATCTTCCTGCATGTTGACCTTCAGTCATGTCGACTTTCATGCATGTTGACCTAGTGGTGTCAACCTAATGCTTGTCGACCTAGTTCTTGTCTATCCTATGATCCATACCCAGGTGGGGCTAGTTGCTACAGAGGCAAGTTGTTACAATGAATCTAAAACCACACCCATGTTGTTCAGTGGCTTTTGGAACTGGGAAAAAGTTTCAATATGTAACCGTCAGTGCTCAGCGAAAGTAATATTTTTCACCTATATTTTAAGTCATATCTTGGCTGGACTGTTAAAGGTGTGGGTTTATTATTCACATTGATAGAATCACAGACCATTAGTGTATTTTTTATTATTGTTAGAACTGTGAGTTGAAGCATGAATATTGAACTATGGCCATCTTAGGTATCTGGCGTCAGTTGGGGCAAGTTTTTTCACAACATTAAAGGCAAGTTGTTACTAATCGGGACTCCTGCACGCCGCTAGCCGGTGCTTCAAAAAAGGTGGAGTGGCCATTTAAAAAGAGGTGTGGCTTCACAGCAATGCCACAAAAGCAAGCCAAACTCATATTTGTCATCACTATGGGGGTATGACCAGTAATCTGTGACCTGTTGGCATGCACCCAGTCCCTCTATCTGCTTTGAATAGATGCTGTACGCAAGTGAGTGACAAGGGGTCTCCCAACGGCCCCCCACCACGTAAAACTGCTACTCACAGGTAGGAAATCGGAACAGTGTCAAAAAAATTAGAATGTCCTATGGAAATTTGGGAGGTATGGTGCTACCATTGTTACCATTTTAATATTAAGTTTTTTTTCTGTATAGTTCTGCCATGGTTAGAAATTATAAAAAGAAAACAGACATAGGTACAATACCTGAAACTACCTAACAGATGGCAACAAATGATGTCATGAATGGAATTTTTTTTAAGAAAAAGCAGCTGATTTTCATCAAACAAATTTTTGGACACTACAACATATCAATTGAGTCTGCCATCACAACCTTCATTGGCAGTGTATTCCTTGTCTTAACTGCCCTCACTGTAAAGAAACCCTGTGAAATTTCCTCTCTTAAAATAGGGGATGACTGCATGTTCTATGTACAATCCTTGGGGTAACAAGTTCCCCTGAAAGTTCTCTGTATTGACCCTTAATGTATTTGTACGTAGTAATCCTAATTCCTCTTAAACACCTCTTTTCTAAAGTAAACATGCCTAAGCTGCTTAGCCTTTCCTACAAATTAAATGACTCCATACCCTTGATCACTTGCGTTGTCCTTCTCTGAACCCTTTTTCGTTCCAAGATGTCTTTTTTATGGAGTGGTGCCCAGAACTGTACATGTATTCAAGATGAGACCGTACCAAAGATTTATAAAGTGGCAAAAGTACAGTCTTTTATTTATTTCATCTACGTACCTTTTTATGCATGCTAATAATTTATTGACCCTTGCAGATGCTGCTTGACATTGAGCACTATTGCCAAGTCTACTGTAAATAACCATCCTCCAGTTTATTTAAGAGAAACTACATCCTGCTCTGATTTTATTACCTAACATAGTTTAGTGTCATCTGCAAAACTGGAAATTTTCCTCACTTAGCCATCACCAAAGTCATTAATAAATATATAAAAAAAATTGGCCCCAGCACAGAACCTTGAGTTACACCACTTAGAACTTTCAACCAATTTTTGAATCAAGTACAAATGTTGGGTTCTAGACTCAGTTCCATTATTTTGTAGACCAACCTCATGTGTGACACAGTATCAATGGCCTTTGTATATTATATCTACTGAGCTGCCATAGTCTAAGTTCCAACTAACCTCCTTATAGAAGCAAATTAGATTAGTTTGACATTTTCTATCCCTCAAGAATCCACGCTGATTCCACTAATAATCTTATTGCACACAAAGTAATCCTGAATACTATCCCTTATTATACCTTCCAGTAGTTTCCCCACTATTGATGTCAGGCTTACAGGTCTATAATTCCCTGTTTGTGTTTTACTTCTCTTTTTAAATACTGGCACCACTTCTGCTATTCACCAATCCTTTGGTAATGAACGTGATGAAATTGAATCCATGAAATTTAAGTATAACAGTCTAGATATTTCTGAGTTTAGCGCCATAAGAACCCTTGGGTGTATGCAATCTGAACCTGGAGCTATTTTACTTTAATTTTACTTAGTCACCTTTGGACTTCCTCTTCTGTCAACCAAGGACTAATTAACGACATGTTCGTATTTCCATTTTTATGTATTGTTCCTATAATTTGTTCCTCTCTAGCAAATACTGAAGAAAGTGTTTAATTCCTCTGCTTCCTCCTTATTACCATTAATCAATCCACCTGTCTCATTTCTTAGGTGTCCGATTTTTTTTTTAAATCCTTTTGCCATTTATATACTTAAAAAAAAACCTTTTAGGGTTTGTCTTATTTTCTTTTGCAATTTGCTTTTAATTTTCTAATGCATGCTTTATTACATTCCTTGTAGATACAGAAAGATTCCTCCATTAAACAATGAAGTAAAGGGATGTTATCAATACTATTGTTTTGTAAACAAATCCAGTGGCGTAACAATAGCCCCGCAGACCCTGGTTTTGCAGGGCTATGGTTACGCCGCCGCAGCGTCTGTGGCCGGGACTCACTGTTACTTGTCTGTGGCGACTGTGCAGTCCCGGCTCTCCTCGCTCCTGCTGCAGTGCTACTGAAAACTGACCCTCCCAAAATGGCTGCCTCCATACAGAAGACAGTTTTTCAGGATGCTAGAGGAGGCGGTGACTTCCTCTAGCATACTTAAAAACAGTCTGCTATTAGGGGAAGCCATTTGGGAAGGGTCAGTTTTCATTAGGAAAAGTTCAAGGAGTGCCGGACCGCGGCACAGATCAGCAAAGAATGCAATGGCGGCAAGCTGCATACGTAGGGGTAAGAATGGGTGAGGGGTAACTTTACTCTGGCGGGGGGCGGCGCTGGCAAAATCGGCTGGGGGGTGCCTATTTATTAGTTACGCCACTGAACAAATCTCTCCATTCAACCCTTTCTGTTAAATACTTGCATAATTAATTGATCCACTTACCTTACTTTTTAGGGGTCCTATATTTTACATTTTATATACTTTAAAAAACATTTTAAGGTTTGTCTTGCTTTCCATTGCAATTTACTTCTTATTTTCTATTTTAGCAGCTTTGAATGCCTTTTGGCATGTTTTGTTACATTCCTTGTACTGTATGAGTGGAATTACTCCCCATTCCAGTAAGTCTTAAACAATTTAAATACACGCTTCTTCCGTTTACATTCCTGCCCTTACTTTTTTCTAAAGACACATTGGTTTAAACGTAATTCTTTTACTTTTGTTACCCATAGGAATGAACGTGTGTATATTTCCAACATTTTAAAAACCATCCCACTTTTCTGTTGTTTTTTTCCTTCAAAATCTTCATACCAGTCTATGCACTTTAAAGACTGCTTTAGCATATTAAAATTTACTTTTCTAAAATGTAAAGTCCTAGTTGATCCACTATACTGTTATAAAAACTAATTTCCCAGGTGCTCCATTACTTGAGTATGTGATATTACTTCTACATTATTTGTTACTACTAGATCCAGTATAGTCTGGTACTGGCTTATAATTGGATCCTCTACTATTTGGTAGTAATGGTAATTTAGCATGTTCAAAAACCTGTTGCCCCTAACTGCCCCTAACTGTTGCACAGGTCTCATTACTTCAATTAAAGGACCTAATTCAGACCTTTTTTTTTCTAAAATGGACAAAAATCATACTGTAATGTAGGTGGGGCAAATGTATCATGGGCAGAGAAAGTAAAGCTCCGTATACACGGAGCGATTGGTTGCTCAGTGATAAATCGCTCAGTGATGGTCACTGATGAAAATGAGACACTCTGCCGAGAGAACCTGCCTGTGGGAACCACAGGGATATGGTCGCTCAGCAACCACATCCCCAGCGATTTCGGATGTACAGGGCTTTAGATTTGGGTAGGTTATATTGCTTCTGTGCAAGGTAAATTCTTTCTTCTTTATTCTTATGCTGCAATTTAGATTTCAGTTTGAACACACCTCACCTAAATCTATAACTCTCTCTGTACATTGGCCCCACCTGTTGAGCAGCGTGGTTTTGTCCATTTGCTTTGCAATCACGTCTGAATTAGGATCAATGTCTGGATAATTAAAATCCCCCATAATTAAAACAACCAAGTTGTGCAGCCTTTTCAATTCACATTAGAAGGTTGTCTTCCTCAATTACAGGAATATCTATTGGTTTATATTGTAGCATGCCCTTATCAGAAAATTAAGTTGGACTTTTACCTCCACTGGATATTTCTAGAGATGAGCGTGTTTGGATTCGGGGAATCCAAACACCCCCCCCCCCCCTGTCTGAACACATTCACAAGCCTGTTCGGGTTTTCCCGCCCAGAATCGGAGCACGCCTTTCCGGCGCTCGCGAGATCACGCTGTCGGATCTCGCGAGATCCGGACACTGTCACTATATAAGGATGGACGGGTGGGCGCCATGTTCACTCCAGTCTAGGAGATTGAACAGTGTGCACGTCTGGCTGTCTTCCCTGGCGCCCGCCCACATGCTCACTCTCCCACCCCGCTGTGCAACCTGCGTGGTGTAGTAGTTTTAACTACTACACTGCTGATAGTGACAACCTGCTGAGTCTGACTGTGTTAGTGTAAGTGTAGTGTAGTGTGGTGGTACACTGACAGAGTCTGTGCTGTATATTATATATTTATCCCTGTAGTCTGTGCTTGTGCCTCATATAGACTAATTTACCTGTCTTCCAGTCCCTACCACCAATTAGTAACTATGAACTACTTGTTACGATGCCCTGGCCTGGGCACCAGGGACTATACGGGTTCCAGACGGTGAGGTAATCAGGCGTGAGCCCACAGCCGGGACCGCCAGTTAGGACGGCCACAGCGGGTCTTACACTCTCTCTGTTAAATCCCCGAGGCAGATGGCAAACCCCTGCGGAGCTAGGCTTCACCTGTGGCCGCCGCGTTCGAAGGAGCGAGTTAAGCCCGCTCCGACCCCGATGCAGCCAGGTCTTATGTGATGCCAAGGGGTAAGCGATCACCACGGGGAATCTCAAGAGGATAAGCTGACTAATGGACCTAACTGGTAATAGGCCCCTAACTGCCGGCACCAGGCCAAGACGGGTAGTGCGACCAAGTCGCAGACACCAGCGGCTAGAAAGGAGTCCCCAAAAACACACCAGAGGGACCGTGACTCCCAAAGCAGGGATCTGGATGGAAAGACGACACTCCTGCCTAAACAGAACACTAATGGCAGACGGGGCAAGGGAACAAATACCGAAAGACTGGGACAAGGTGGCAAAAGAGGATTACCAAGGATAATCCCACGGAGGGGCTTAGCCACGGAGGGCCAGGGAACCAAAGAAGGAAAAGACCAGGGCTCCACTGGAGCACTTACGTGACCCACGGAAGATGGAGACAGTGGGTCCACTGCAGGCTCACAGGCTGAGGATGGAATTCAGCAGAGGAGTCCAGGGAAATGCAGGAACAATAGGATCCACGGGCAGACACAAGCTGACAGGCTGGGAGACCAGGAAGGCTGCAGAGAAGATCCACAGCCAGGGATACTGGGACCAAGGGACCGGGGAACACAGCAGAATGCTTCAAAAAGCAATAAAGCTATAACCGGCATCTGTGCCCAGCAGACGTCGGCTATTTATTCAAATTTCGCGCCGCCTGACTGACGTCAGGCGCGCGCGTTCCTGGCCGCCGGGCGGAAGCTCGGGGACGTTGCCTAGCAACGCCCCGACGCTTAGCCTCAGAGTGAGGCTTGGGATGCTGCCCGGCAACGTCCCCCGCCGCGTCAAATGACGCTGCACTCGCCGTCCATCCGGGTGCAGGGATACCCGGACGGCAGCGTGCAACACTACTAGGTGGCACATACACAGTCACTCAGTGTACTGTACACTTTTTCTGTAGTCCAGTCCAGTGACTGTCTGTGGCACTACTACTACTAGTATAACAGAGTCTGTGCCTGTGACATTTTGTAGTAAATTAACCTGTAATCTGTGCCTTTGCCTCATAGATTAATATTTAATAATCCCTTTAAATTATTTGTTTCTGTGTCTGCTGCTCTGCTGCTGTGTGACTGTAATCTGGTACAGGGTACTACAAGTCTCACATCACCTGTGTGCACACCGGTGCTGCAAAATAATCAGTGCTGCAAAATAATCAATCTTTTTTTGGACAATAAGGGTTACTGACTTAAATTCCTTAATAATAATCCTTTTTGGTTACGGTTATATTTCTGTTTCTGCTGCGGTGTGACTAAGCTGGTACAGGCCAGGGTAGTACAAGTCTCAACTCACCTGTGTGCACACCGCAGATCAGTTCTGCAAAATAATAAATCAATTTTTTACAATAAGGGTTACTGACGTAAATAATAATCCTTTTAAATTTTTCTGCATCTCTGCTGCTGTGTGGCTGTACTCGAAAGATAATGGAGAACCAAAATATGGAGGCTCCAATAGTACAAGAACCACTTCCTCCAAGTGCTGAAGCTGCTGCCACTAGTCAATACATAGAATATGATGATGAAATGCCGATGTCCAATGTCATCATCAAGGGCTTGTGAAATCCAAAAAGGCCAAGTTGAATACGTTTAAGAAAAAAATAAAGGTACTTGTTTCCTAGCACGGCCACAATCTTCTTGGTCGTGTGCCTTAACTTTAAGGCACACGATGCCCACGATGGACCCGATTTTCTTTAAAATCAGGTCCATTTTACCGTCTAATTGAAAATCGGGTCCATCGCGTCGGTCGTGTGCCTTTAATAAGGCACACGACGCGACCGACGCGATGGACCCGATTCTCCATAGGCTTCAATGTTAAAAATATTTTAACATTGAAGCCTATGGAGAAATCGCGTCCATCGGGTCCATCGCGTCGGTCGCGTCGTGTGCCTTAACATGGCACACGATGCGACCGACGCGATGGACCCGATTTCTCCATAGGCTTCAATGTTAAAATATTTTTAACATTGAAATCGCGTCGGTCGTGTCGGTCTTGTGCCATTATAATGGCACAAGATAAGATGGACTTGATTAAGTCCATCTTAACATAGTAATCAATGGGAAATGGGCCAATATGGGCCATTTCTCATTGTATATGGCCCCGTCATGCCCCCCCATTGTAAACGCCACCCCACTATTGACGCCAACCCGAAGCGTGGCGAGCGCAGCGAGCCCGCGAGGGGCGGCGATGCGCGTCCTCCGACCTTTTTATTCCCCTACTATCCACGTCGGCGTGGAGGTGAGAATAGAATAGTGTGGCGAGCGCAGCGAGCCACCGAGCCCGAAGCGTGGCGAGCGGACGCGTATAACTTCACAGGTATACGCGTCCCCTCGCGGGGCTCGCTACGCTCGCCACGCTTCGGGCTCGGTGGCTCGCTGCGCTCGCCACACTATTCTATTCTCAACTCCACGCCGACGTGGATAGTAGGGGAATGAAAAGGTCGGAGGACGCGCACCGCCGCCCCTCGCGGGCTCGCTGCGCTCGCCACGCTTCGGGTTGGCGTCTATCGTGGGGTGCGGTGTACGCCGTAAAATTTTGGGGGGTTGGGAATATTTTACATTGAATGCAATGTAAAATCGGGTCCCAGGGACCCGATTTACATTTCATAAAAAAAAAAAATCGGGTCCAAAATCGGTCGGTCGCGTCGATCGCATCGCATGCGACCAAATCGCATGCGATGCGATCGACCCGATTTTTCCGACACGACCACCCCGATGTAAATCGGTGTGGCCGTGCTAGGAAAAAAGTACCAAAATAAATGTAAATCCTTGGAGGAGAAACGTAGGCTTGCCAATATGCCGTTTACCACACGGAGTGGAAAGGAACGGCTAAGGCCTGGCCTATGTTCTTGACTAGTGGTCCAGCTTCACACAACGATCACAGCCTTCTCCTCATCCTCCTCTTCCCCCCTAGAAATGTAAAGAGAGTTAAACTGTCAATAAAATGACAGCAAACAACTCAGCCTTCTAAAGACACTGTATCACAAATCCCCAAGGAGAGTCCACGGGTTTTGATGGATGCGAAGCCTGACCTTCCCATCACTGTAAGGGAAGAGGTGGCTCCTTCCACCATTTGCAGCACACCCTCTGCATATGCTGGAAGGATCACCCACAGTCCAGTTCCTGATTTTGAAGTTGTCAATGTTGTACACTAGGAGGAGGAAATTGATGTAGCTGGGACTGAGGAGGAAGTTGATGAGGAGGATGGGTTTTCTTAAATGAGGCACCGGGCAAGACAGTTGTTGTATGTGGGATGCAAATGGCCATCACTGTGTCTGGGCAGAAGACTAAAAAATCAACCGCTTTGGTCTGGAATAATTTTTATCCAGATCCGGAAAACTGTCTCGCCATATGTAGCTTATGTAAAGCTGGAATAAGCAGGGGTAAGGACGTTGGTCACCTAGGGACATCCTCGCTTATGCGTCACCTGCGTTAGTTCATACAGTAAGTCACTGTTTAGTTCAGAAACTGTGGCTAGGACCGTAAGCAGTACAGGGACACCTAAATCCCTTGATCAAGTTGTATCCAAGCGCCTGAAAACCACACCAGCAAGTCACTCCTCATCAAATTTCCTCCTCCATCCGGATCAGAGGTAGTCCTGCAGGCCATGTCACCGTCATGACTGACTCCTCTTCCATCTGGGATTCCTCCAGAGGATCCTGCAATGGTACACCTTCTACTACTGCCACTGCTACTGTTGCTGCTGGGAGTCGGCCATCATCCCAGAGGGGAAATCGTAACACCGCTCTGTCTTTCACTAAGCAATTGACCATCCAACAGTCATTTGCCATGAGGACGAAGTACGACAGCAGTCATCCAATGGCAAAGCGGATAACTGCGGCCTTGACAGCTATGTTGGTGTTAGATGTGCATCCGGTGTCCACCATCAGTGGTGTGGGATTTAGACAGTTGATGGAGGTATTGTGTCCCCGGTACCAAATCCCATCTAGATTCCACTTCGCTAGGCAGGCGATACAGAGGATGTAAAAAAAACGTCCGAAAAAGTGACCTCAGTGCCCTGAAAAATGCAGTTGTACCCACTGTAAACTTAACCACGGACTTGTGGACAAGCGGTTCAGGGCAAACTAAAATCTATATGACGGTAACAGCCCACTGGGTAGATGCATTGTCTTCCACAGCAACAGCAGCAGCAACATCTCCTGCACGCAAGCTCTTTCCAAGGCAGGCTACGCTGTGTATCACCGGTTTCAATAAGAGGCACAGTGCTGACAACCTCTTAGAGAAACTGAGGGAAATCGGTACTTATGTAGTATCTGGGCGTCCGATTTAAAAATCGGATCGCATCGCATCGCATGCGACCAAATCGTATGCGATGCGATGGTCAAGATTTTTCCATAGGATTCAATGTTAAAATGGTCTGAGTCCATTTTAACATAGAATTCAATGGGAAAAAGGGGTCCTTTTCCTTTCCCCACTATCCAAGTGGGCATGGAGTTGGATATAAACCTGTGGCGAGCGTAGCGAGCCACCGAGCCCGAAGCGTGGCGAGCGGACACAGAATACTTTTTAAGAAATATGCGTTCGCTCGCCATGCTTCGGGCTCGGTGGCTCGCTGCGCTCGCCACGCTATATAAAATCAACTCTATGCCCACATGGATAGTGGGGAAATGAACAGGACCTTCTTAACATTGAATCCTATGCAAAATCGAATCGCATCGCATCTGATTGTATGCCTTAAGGTAAGGCATACAATCACAAAATCGGACGCCCAGATACTACATAAGTACCGGGAAATCATCTTGCAGTGGCTTATCCCACTTAGACTGTCCCGGGGATTTGTGGTGTTGGACAATGCCAGTAACATTGTGCGGGCATTACAATATGGGCAATTTCCAGCACGTGCCATGTTTTTGCCCACACAATGAATTTGGTGATGCAGCATTTCCTAAAAAAGTGACAGGAGCATGCAGGAGATGCTTGCGGTGGCCCACAAAGATGCTGGACACTTTCAGCATTCTGCCACTGCCTGCGGAAGGCTGAAGCGCTGGTAAAAACTCCTCAACCTGACCTGCCATCACCTCAAACAAGAGGTGGTGACGCCCTGGAACTCCACCCTCTATATGCTGCAGAGGATGGAGGAGCAGCAAAAGGCAATCCAACCCTACTCGGTCACCTACGACATAGGCAGAGGAGTGGGGATGCACCTGACTAAAGCTCAGTGGAGGCTGATTTCCGTGTTGTGCAAGATTCTCCAGCTGTTTGAACTTGCCACACGTGAAGTCAGCTCTGATACTGTCAGCTGGAGCAGCTGGAGAAAGTGAAGTAGGAGCTAAAGCATTGCGATTCTGCAAAGCATGTAGCTATTGTGGATGAAGCCCTCTTCATATGCTTTGCCAGGATATGAGGATGGTCAGTCTGTTAAAGTCAGAGGAATACATTCTGGCCACCATGCTCGATCCCCGGTTTAAAGATTATGTTGTGTCTCTGTTTCCGGCAGACACAACTCTACAAAGGTGTAAAGACCTGCTGGTCAGGAGATTGTCATCTGAAGCAGACTGTGACACGGCAACAGCTTCTCCATCATTTTCTCCCACTCCTGTGGCTGCGAGGAAACAGCTGAAATTTCCCACACAACCCGCTGGCGGGGATGCAGGGCAGGTAGGAGGGAGTTTGGAGTTGGACATCTGGTCCGGACTAAAGGATCTGGCAACGGTTGCTGACGTGTCTACTGTCAATGCATTTGATGCTGTCACCATGGAAAATATGGTGGAGGATTACTTTGGCGACAGCATCCAAGCAGACATGTCAGACAGTCCATACCTGTACTGGCAGGAAAAAAGGCAGTTTTGAGGCCCCTGTACAAACTGGCTCTATTTTACCTGAGTTGTCCCCCCTCCAGTGTGTACTCCGAAAGAGTTTTTAGTGCAGCGGGGAACCTGGTCAGTGATCGGCGAAGGAGGTTGCTTCCGCAAAATGTGGAGAAGAGGTTTATCAAATGAATTATCAATTCTTTAATGAAGACCAGCAATTGCCTCCAGAGACAACAGAGGGACCTGTATTTGTGGAGTCCAGCGAGGATGAATTGATTGAGAAAGTACATGCTGAAGGGGGTAAGGAATAAGAGGAGCAGGATGAGGAGGACATCTTGCCTCTATAGAGCCAGTTTGTACAGGGAGAGGTGACTTGCTTCTTTTTTTGTGGGGCCCAAACAAACCAATCATTTCAGCCACAGTCGTGTGGCAGATCCTGTCGCTGAAATGATTGGTTTGTTAAAGTGTGTGTAAGATTCCGGAGACCACCTTGCCTGCCCTACCTCTGTTGCCTCGAGCTGGGGTTGGCGGACGTGTGCGGAACTAAGCTTCGCCAATAATAGCCGCTTCCGAAGGAGCTGGTTAGTCCAGGTCCAACCCCGATGCCACCTGGTCTTGGAGAGAGACAACACGCCCACCAAGGCCAGAGGAGAGCAAGGGGACAGCTACCTAAAGCCCACACCCGGCAAGGGGCCCCGGACCCCCAAAGGGTATCTAGATGGTCTGTGCGTGACCGAGCGTGATGGTGTAACACTCTGATAATAGCGATAAAGGCAACAATGCTCTAAGGATGTAATACAAACAAAATAGTACTCTAAGGCAACAATGCACTAAAGATGGTATAAGATAAAGACCAATGGCAACAATGCTCAAAAGGTGGTATAAAGACCAATGGCAACAATGCTCAGAAGGTGGTATAAAGACAAATGGCAACAATGCTCAGAAGGTGGTATAAAGACAAATGGCAACAATGCTCAGAAGGTGGTATAAAGACAAGACCTGAGGTATTTCCAGGGTAAACCCTGACTCATCTGGGGAATGACTGCCACAGACATGAACCTCCAAGATCTCCAAGGACTCCAGAAATCCAGCAGCTGAGGATGCCACGGGGATCAGGAACCGACACAGCAGGGGACCAGCAGGACAGGACAAGGCTTCCAACAGGCACCAGGACCAGGAACACAGCAACTCCTTGCTAGGACTTGACGCTATAACCGGCGTCAGATAACCTCCTGAGCCGGCTTTTATTCAAAACCGCCGCCTCCTAAGGTGGAAGTGACGTCTGACGCTGTGTCCTCTCTGCTGCCGTGTAAGCGGCGGAAGTTCGGGGCGTTGCTAGGCAACGGCCCGATTCTTCCGTCTCCAGAGGCCGGAGACCCGCCGGAAGATGGCTGCCATCCTGACGCCTGCAGCGCAAGGACAATTCCATCTTGCACCTCTTTTTTTGCCATTATGTGCTTTTTGGGGCCTAGTTTTTCAAACAGCCATCCTGTTTGCCACTGCAATGCCACTCCTAGATGAGCCACGTGTTTGTGCCGAACACTTGTGTGGTTTAGCATAGTTATCCAGCTACCTGGGTGCAACCTTTTGCCCTAAAAACAATATTGTGAGGTGTGAGGTGTTCAGAATAGACTGGAAATGAGTGAAAATGATTTTAGCAGTTATTATGCTTTTTTAAAAAAAAAAAAAAACACGAAACACGAAAATGATGGTGTTTTGGAACAGATCCAGATCCAAAACACTGCCCGAGATACAGACCCAAAATGCGTTTCACAGAACACGAAAAAAGGGCCCAGTGCACATCCCTAGGTATTTCCACCCTATTGTCTAGGCAGAGGATGTGTGGGGACGCTGTGACACCTCATCGTGCTAGCAGGACACAGCAATGGCAGTTAAGCTGTTCATTTTTACCCTTGTTGCACATTAATATTACTGTGTGTATACAGTATCACACTATTGCCTATTACTTTATTTCTATTCAATATCCTACTGAGATGAGGGAAGAAAACACAGGAGGCTGCATCTAAAGAACTGACAGCAGATGGTCATCTATAGAGGCGAAATACAAGTGGTTGCGAACCACTTTGAAAGGTACACCTGCATTTAGTAAGTACGTTTTATTTATATAGCGCACTTTCTCCAACAGGACTCAAGGCGCTTTACAGACATTAAAAATAACAGTGCACAATACAAATGTAATACAATGTAATACAAAGGGTTATCAGTACAAGGAACAATGGCAGTTCAGATATACATCACATGTACAGATATGCACTAGATGCATGCGGCGCCACATGGTGATTGCACCAGCCAGCACCGTACATATAGAACACATTAGAACAGTACAGGGCACACAGAACTAGACATAACACAATTAAAGCACAATTCTTAGTACACAATACAGCTGAGCTATAAGGAAGTAAATGAGAACAGATGCAGATATAGATTGTAGGTGAGTAAGAGTATGTGTGCTGAAGGGGGGGAGAGAAAAGACATGAACATACCTGACAACAGGGAAATAGTAGAAATAATTTTCATAGTCAGCAAAGTCCTGGTCTCATAAGGGCAGTACAGGTGGTTAGGAGAAAGTGGTGAGCACATAACAGTATGGGGGAAGTGTTGCTGCATAGGCTGGGTCTGGTGCTTCCACTCACAGCTCCATGCTCACCATGAGGGGAAGGCCTGGGGGCTGTCCTGGTGTTCTCAGCCATAGGGGTCGTGGGTCTAGTCCAGGTTTTCTCATGGCAAGGGTGAGTTCAGGCCACATGATGTTCCTGTGGTTTGTGGTAATAATGCAGTCCTTCAGAAGTCATTTTGGTTTGTTGTTGTTTGCCTTATGGTTTCCTTCGGTTTAACGCCGGTATAACGCTTCTATTAACTTAATATTGTCCCTTTATAATTAGACCCCTAACATCCCAGGGCCTGACATCTCAAACTACACTGAATATATCAGCCTAAAGAAACAAATGTCCATCCTGATTCAACTGCCCCTCCCAATACACCTCCCCGACCAGCAGAAGGTGCTAATCAAACCTTACACTCACACAGCACAGAAAAAACCACAATAACAGCTTTTTACAGATTTGAAACAAAATTCTGCAGTTGAATTCTGAAATATGATTACCAAGATGTTTAAAAAATTCAGCATAAGAGGTGTAATGCTCTGCAGGCCCAGATCAGTATATTGAATGCTGGATAATTATTTGTTGATGTAATGGAGATAGGGAGAAGTCAATTCACAAATCAATATCCAATGAAGTTATAACTGAGAACGCCGGTATAACGCTTCTATTAATTTAAAATTGACCCATAACTCCCAACATGACCCTCTCCAGGAGGGACACATTGCTCTGTTTCTGGACTTCCATATTAGTGTATGATTGCCATCACCTGTTTTAAACAGGTTAATTGATAAGGAAGGTGCTTCAACACCGGTGATACTAATCCTAAATTAAGAGCGAAGTCTAGAAACAGAGAAATGTGTCCCTCCTGGAGAGGGTCATGTTGGGAGGTATGTTGACCCTTTACAACTAGACCGTTCAGACACTAGACCCCTAATGTCCCAGGGCCTGACATCCCAAACTACACTGAATCAGGTGAATTAGGGTGTATTTTATGGTGAAGCAGTGGTTCCCAAACCGTGTGCAGTGGCTCCCTGGGGTGCTTTGGGACACTTTCAGGGGTGCCTCGGGTTGGTGGTACAAGACCAACTAAAATTATTTATGGTCAATTATTTATGGACAAAATCAGTTCTGGTGACTACAATAATAAAATATTTGTACAAATAGAACCCTTTACAATATAACTGAACCAAGGATCACATATAACCAAATTCATTTAATTTTATATATTTTTTCTACATTTTTTGGGCGAGGGGTGCCGTGAAAAAACTCTTGTACTATAGGGTACCGTGATTCCAAAAAGATTGGGAAGCTCTGTGGTAAAGGTATACTGTCCATATTATCAACCTTAATTACTTCACTAGCAGGCGATGTTCTCGCGCTATTTTTCCAGATCATCGCAGAGGCCTTAAGTAGAACACAGACCCACTGGAGAACTAGCAGCCACCCTGTCTTGGGGAGTGTATTGAATACACATCAAAGACATTTGCACAATAGGAAACGGTGATAAAGCAAACTGGGTAGTAGCAAACCGACATAGAGGTCGGAGGGCTCTGATCGCAAGCTTACAATCTATAGAGCAGTCATTTTCAACCAGTGTGCCGCGGCACACTAGTGTGCCGCGGCCAGTTGTCAGGTGTGCAACCTGGCCGCAGGTCACGGCGGCTCACAAAATCAAGATCATGGGTGGCAGCGCTGTCACTGTGTATAGTGACATCCAGGGGTCGGCACTGTCCTGTGGAGCCGACGCTGGGACGTGCCCAGTGGGGAATCCAGGGGGGGCACGGGGGCACGTGCCCCCCTGTCATTGCTGACACTTTTATTTTTTTAATATGGAGCAGCTGGCGGAGCGTCGCTGCAGCCAGTTAAGTGTAACAATGCCTGTCGCGCTAGAGCGGCTAGTAGCGCCGCAGCTGTACTAATAAGTCAGACTCATTATTGTATGCAGCGGTGCGGCCGGAAGACCCGGAGGCGAGGGCACTCAGGGCAGTGTACCAATGCCTGCCGGGAGTAACGCTGCAGCTATACATTATGATTACGTTATGCTGCGGGCGGCCAGAAGACTCGGAGGAGAGGAAAGGCTTTTCCGTCTACTCACTTCCTCAGGTCGCATACCCCGCTCCCCCCATGCTTGCCTTGTATAGTACCTGCGGGAGTCACTGGCAGGCAGCCGCTGGTGCCTGGGTCGCTTTGGATGGGCCAACAGGGAAACCCCTGGCACCTATTCTCATATGGCCAGCAGCAAGTGAGTGTGGGATGGCAGGGGGATGTAAAAAGCCCCCCTGACCCGTAGCACTGCTGCCGGACCCGGCGCCCGGCTGTCATCCATGCTGCCATGCCGAGCATCTGTCATTCTCGCTACTGCTGCAGCACTACGGCTATCTTCCGCGCTATATGCTGCTGTCAGGGCCCCACCATGTACCCACGTGGAGGGTGCCTGGCTATCATCCCCGCAGCCGGAGTAGCCCCGCCCCTGCTGGACCACAGGTAGGTTCACTGTCCATGCATTCCCATTGTCCCTGTGTCACCCCGTTTCTGTCCCTTCCTAACCCCATCATCTCTGTCCCTGCATCACCCCACCGTCTCTGTCCCTGTGTCACCCCGCCGTCTCTTTCCCTGCAACCCCCCCAATCAAAATTCACGGTATGCCACATGTGAATTTAGGTTCAATCCATGTGACAAAAAGTATATTTTGGCTCAAACTGTGCGGCATAACATATTTTGGCTCAATCTGTATGGCTTGATTTGAATTTTGGCTCAATCTGTGTTTCATAATGTAAATTTTGGCTCAATCTATGTGGCATAACGTAAATTTTGGCTTATTTTGTGTGGAATAACGTGAATTTTTGCTCAATCTGTGTAGCATAACGTAAATTTTGGGTTTAATCCTGGTGGCATAATGTAAATTTTGTTTGGTACTTGTTTCCTAGCAGGGCACTCACTAAGCAAATTGCTTAGTGGGCTATTCTGCGTAGGAAAATCGCATCACAAATTATTAACTATATGTCAATATTTGCTATTATGTGTATTATATTTGATTAAAAACTGTTAGTGTGCCTTGGCAATTTCAAAGTCTTGTCCGGTGTGCCGCGAGCTGAAAAAGGTTGAAAATCACTGCTATAGAGTATATGAGTCTTCTGCCATGCAACCCATGTTGTATATAAGATAGTATTATCATTCATTGCTGGGGTTATTGAGACCCTCAGAAAATGTACAAAGGCCACTAAATGATGGGTCTCTCATTTATGAAGACTTTTTCAAAGAAGAGGTCAGATAAACAGTAACGTTACTGTAAGCAGAAGGCAATAAATCCCAAGCAGTTTGACCTTGCAAATTCTGAAATACTCTGCAAGGTCAGGGATTCTATAGTGAAAAAACAACAACTAATGCTCCTGACTCTAAATAGATACAAAATCTTACAGTTTGTGGTCTTTGTTTTCAATAACCTAAAAATAACATCTCTCAGTTTCACATGCCTTTAACTGTACCCAGGTTATTTACAGTAACCTGAGTTGTATATACAGTATTATAGCTACTTCAGCAAGAGTTTGAAGCATTACACATAGGGGTAATCCAGACCTTTCTCTGCCCAGCGAGAAGATACACGCTGCCGCGCTGAATGCACGCCAACCCCGCCACTCGAATCCCTGTGCTACAATGCGAGCTGATGTGTACACCTACACATCTGCTCACATGCGCCCTCACAGAGGACAAATCTTTTGATGGTTACTCACCATCGAATAATTTTTTCTCTGTTTGGTATGATAAAGAAGCCTAGACTTACCTTTTATATGGACGGAATATGACGTCATTCACCCGCCCCAAGCAGGCAGGGCCACACCTGCGTTTGCTTGGGTCCACCCAGTGTTACCATGGGCGCTCCCACCCTTTCTGTGGACACACCCATGAAACGCTGGGCGGACCCCCTGGCTGTCACTCATTTTGCGAATGCCCTGGTGAGTGAAAAACTCTCTGAAGGCGCCCGTTTCGGGGGGTTGCAAATGTGCATGAGAGAATATGTGCATGCGCACACCCTAACCATTGGAGATGGGGCGAATTCGTACAGGTATAAATCAGCCCCATAGTGTGAGTGTCGAGCTTGTGTTGGGGTCTCTGGCCTGGACTTATAATGGTAAAAAAAGAAAGTTGTCAGACATGTTGGTTAGAAATATGGTAACAGAATCCTGGAACACTGAGAAATGTGAGGATTTTATTTCACTGATCTTGTTTCTAAATATTATAGCCATACTACTGAACAGGTCCTGAACACTGTCATGCCATATTAAATCATTTGTTATGCTACTGAATTGACCACTGAATATCTCAGGCAGATTAACTATTGTTTCACAGGCTTTCTGGTTAATAGTTTGACATAATTATTTAGACTTCGACCACAATCAGTGTCAGGCTGGGCCAGGGGGCAGGGTGACATCTGTCCCCTGGGCCGGTACAATTTTTTTTACAAAGCTTTTTGGACCGCGCAAATCTACTCAGTCTCAGTCTTCTTTGGGCTGCTGCTTTGGCTAAAGTCTGTATTAGCCAGCCATAATGATGCCTGGTCTCCGTATCATTCCTGCGCAGCTATGACACCTCCCCTTCTTATGCCCGCAGCCATGGTGCCAGATGCTGCAGGCCCTTCTCAGGTTAGGCAGGAAGGTGAGGTCACTGCTCCCAATATTCCATACTCCACACTTGACCTATCACCTACTGCAACAAGCTGGCCATGTGGCTGTTCTTAGCTGCCATTCATCCGCTTTACTTCAGCCCGCTCCCGAGCTCCACCTCCGAGTCCTGCAACTGCAAGATGAGACATTCCAGTGGCACACGCAGGTGGGGTTTCTGAATACAAAGAAACCCCCCCTGGAGTCTAAGGACCCTAGGCTGAAAGATGAGGGTCCCCTCTTTCCATGGGTACAAGAATTTTAAAAATCGGCCCTTGGGAACCGGAGATATCTGACTTCAAAGCAGTGGTCCCCATCCAAGCCTGTTAATTGCTCTTCCCAGTCAGATATTTCAGGTTCTGTCTGACTTAGAGTTTTTCTGAGGGTATATTCCAAAAGCTGGGACTCTCCCCCTTTGATGGACACTAGTAGTTTGTCTCTACTGTTCCCAAAATCAGAGATATCAGCCTTCCAGCAGCTGGTTACTGCTCCAGCTCCACACACCTGGTATGTAGTTTTATATTCTCGTTGGCAGATTGCTCTGCCTCCTGAACTCTGATCCTCTAGTCCGCAATACCATTTAGTAGGTGGGATTCTCTAGTTTTTAATTCCATTAAAATCTAAGAAATCTATTTCCGGGAACTGGAGATATCTGCAGTCAAGCAAGCTGTCCTCCCACCAGAAAATTATGAATTATAAGCCCACTCCACTATACACCCCTCCTCTGCGTATTAAACATCCTCTACCACCCTGGAAGTCAGGGCCGGATTACTCATGGGCCTGATAAAGCTACAGCTCCAGGCCCAATCTTCAAATAGGCCCATTTTGTAGCTGAGGGTCAGGGCTTTCCAACTAACCTGGCTCCGTGTCGCTGGGAACCAGAGATACCGCCAGGCAAACCTGGAACGTTTTCCCCATAGGATAACATGGGACCCGACCCCCACCCGGTTTCAACGGCTGCCAGTTTCCCCTCCGGCATCACAGAAGCTCAAGGTTCACTCAAATCCCAATCGCTGGGCCTTCAATCTGATACCAGGCTGGTCCATATGGGTTCATTGGTTCCAGAGATATTGCGGGTAAACAGATTTTTTTCCTTTATGAAATGTAATTTCATGGCTGTTCATGTTGTTTGAGGACAGATTTCTCTGAAACCAAACATCCCAGTTTCACTCTACCAAAATCATTCGAAGCCCACTCAAAAGTTCTTCAATATGATACTGGTGTCATGTAAATGGGTCAGATGGTTCCGAAGATATAGCTGGTTGGTTAAGGAGGGGGGGGTGGTTTTCTCTCCCCCTCACACCAGAAAATGCAGGGACTAGGCTGGTGTAAAAAGTACCAGCCCTGGAATGTCCCTGCATGATCCTGGGACCATATTCCCAGGTAAGTCCCTGCATTTTTTGGTGTGAAAGGGGTTTTATTTCAAATAGCTGGGACCTGCAGTGCTCTTAATACAGCTGGGCAGCCCCTTCTCCCTGCCCGGTTGTCAATGGCTGTCATTACTGCCCGGCAGCAGCTGTCCCCCAGTTACCGCAAGCATGTATTCCCCCTTGGCAATGAGCATTTAATCCCCCATGGCAGCGAGCATGGAACCCCTGCCAATGAGCATGTAGGTAAGCAGCACTAATGTAGCAACATTTTTAATAGGCATTATGGTGTTTGGTATAATACGTAATGGACATTATGGTGTGTGGCTTAACATGTAATGGGCATTATGGTGTAAATTTTTTATGCGTGCCTTTGGCGCGCAATGCCCCTGTTTATGGAGCTTATTGTGCATTATTGCTCAATCTTTTTGGTATAGTGTGTATTTTGGCTCAATCCATGTGACAAAATGTGAATTTTGCCTTAATCTCATTCTGTTTGCCATAGTGTGAAATTAGGCTCAGTTGGTGTGAATTTTGACTCATTCCTAGTGGCATAGGCCCTTATTCTGATCGGTGCGGCCGGAGCCGCATATGCGGCTCTGACCGCACCAGGCGAATCCCCGCCTTCCATACGGATCGCCACGGCCGTCCGTACGCGGACATGTGGCGATCCGCATGAATGTGTACGGGGATACGCCTCCTCCATGGTGGGAGCAGCCCCTGCATTCGATGGTCGCCGAACATCGAATGCAGGGCCGCACGCTCCACCAGGTCCCGCTACACAAGACCACACGGACACTTGTCCGTGTGAAATCTTGTATGGGGGCGGGCAGCTGACATCCGGCGATGTCAGATGCCCGCCCTGTACCCACGCGTCATAGCCTCATTAGCATGCGTACGCCCCGCGTTTGCATGGGAACGCCCATGAAACGCGGGGCGTATGCATATGCAAATGAGGCTTCGTAGCCCCTCACGCCCCTATCCACCCCCTTTGCGGCGGACAAAATACGTGTACGGCGAATTCGGCTGCACATGCGCAGAGTAGCCTCTGCACATGCGCAGACCGAAAACATCGGCGGAACGGCCGCATGCGGCCGTTACCGCACGAACCAGAATAAGGGCCATAATGTGTAAGAGGCAAGTACAGTATAAGGGGGTTACTATTGTGTTGCATAATTTGTATAAGGGGTATATGGTGTGGTAATCTTAGGTGACCACATAAAAGGTGCTGAAATGTTGTCTACCAAGTTCCAGCTTTCAGTATTTTTCTTATGACTGGAATGCCGCCTCACCCCGCAAGTATCGGCATTCTGCGGGTACACCTTTGGAGGGCACCCGCCAATATATCTCCCTGCATTTTTCCTATGCCAGCCCCCTGCCTTTTCCAGGCATATATAATTAGTTTAAAGTATTTACACAAATAGAGACACACCCATGAGCAGACCACCCAACCAGAACACTGGTCACGCCTTCCACATTATTAGGTGCTAGCCACAACCCCTATTATTGCGCATAATAGGCCCTTGATAAATTTCAGCTCCAGGCCCATTTAGACCTTAATCTGGCACTGCCGGAAGTTATGTATCAGGGCCCCTTCATTTAGCCCAATGCCCCCTTCTCCCACCTCATCTCCCACCATCTGTGCAGTAAAGGTGAAGTAGTGGAAATTACTGATTCAGACCCTACATGCTGAGCGGTTGATATAATACCCCCTACCACCCGCGGGACATCAAAGCTTCTGCTCATAGCACCCCCCACCCCTACCGCTGGAGGATTGGTAGGGGCCCCAATACATTGCTATGCCCAGGGGTCTACACTGCTGTTGATGCCCCTGTATGTATATATTTATATATATATATATATATATATATAAAGAGAGAGAGAGAGAGAGAGAGAGAGAGAGAATAGAAATGATCGCACAACACTTTAAAAAAAATATTGGATGACTGCGCCAGGTCCAGATTCAATAATTAGTACATCCCTGCAGGTAAACAGAGAAGACCAGCACCAGTCCATTTTAAATTTTTAAATATGCAGATTTATTGTCCAACAAAGGACATCTCAATGATCAATATTTCAGCATAGTAAAGTGACACCCAACAGGCAATACTCATCACATAATGGTCCTCGTCCTCGACGGCCGTTTCGGTGCCCACAGCACCTTTGTCAAGAGGGGTCATCAACCTAATAGCACTTTGAGATGCCTTACATAGGGCCTCACCACGCCAACTCACTTGTTGCAATCATCTCAAATCACCGACAGCCTTGTCCCACGCTCTGCCGCCCGTCCTCACACGATCCCTGCTAGGTGACGTCATACCGGAAGTAACTCTCGGCAGGCTGAATCATTGCTTCAGGAGCAATGAGGGGGGGACAAACAGATGGTTCCGAGGTGCCGGAAAAATTCATTGTCATTTCAACAGCGTGCATGTTGCTATGGTTACCCGATGCCACAGCAATCTCTATGTCCATAAAGGCTGCAATTTACAACAATACACGAGCAATCCATATGCATTCATCAATACTAAAACTGCTCAATCGTGCATCTGAATACTGCATATATATGCTTAAACATCAAAGTGCTAAATAGTGCATTTCAATATTATTTACAATGATCGCAACAGTCGTAAGAAAAAAATGTAAATACATGATATAAAGATATACTGCAAGATAATCACTGACTAGTGCAGCAACCACTACACATCATCCAGAAAAACACTCAAAAATACTCAAAAATAATCAATAGCTTGTGTATATACACCACCCATGACCACAGGAGTCATAAGCTATATTCAATGAACTATAATAATCGTTCATTGAATATATCCACTTGATAAACACATACATAAATAAACAAACAGACAGACAAACATCGATGCAGTGTTACAAATATCTGGCTTATCGGAATCTAGATCAAAAGCAGCAGTGTTAATTGAATGGTACCATGGTAAATTCCTAATTTAGCCCATTTGGCTGCATGGCACTTAGTTCATATATCCAGAAGTTTTCTTTTCTCAATAAGCATTTGTGCCTATCCCCTCCACGCCTCATAGGGGGCACATGGTCTATAGGCATAAAGAGAAAGTCTTTGATGGAATGTCCTGCCTGCACAAAGTGCCTCGCCACTGGCAGGGTAGTTTACTCAATTTTACTGTACGCCTTGTTAATGGACGACAGATGCATGCAAATTAGTTCCTTAAGCATGCGGATAGTCTTCCCGATGTAGATTTTATTACAGGGACATCTAATTAGATAGACCACATATTTCGATTCACAATTCATGCGGTATTTGCTTGTGTTTGTGTGTATGAAATTATCTGCCTTGAGGATGTGATGGCAGTTTACACAGCCCGAGCATTTAAACAAGCCTGTTTACCTTACAAGCCAATGTGCAGGTTGGTTGACCTTCGGACTTATATCAGAAAATGTAAGCTTTTGCTTAAGATTTTGGCTACGCTTGTAGCTAAAGAGTGGTGGTGCCCGGCAGGTTGTTCCCAAAATTGGGTCCATGCTTAATATATGCCAGTGTCTCATTATTGACGCTTTAATGGACTTTGAAGCCACTGAATAGGTGCTGGCAAAATGCAACCTCTCCCCACCCTCTTCTTTCTGTTTGGGGGTCAACAACTCTTCCCTGCTCAATTGTAGGCACTTGCCTTTGGCTTCAAACACCTCTTTGGGGTCATATAACCAATCAATGAACCCCTGGCACATGTCATCAAGAACCTGTTGTAGGTCTTCAGCGCATGATGTGATGCGCACTGCGCGTAACAACTGTGAATATGGTAACCCTCTTTTGAGGGGCTGTGGGTGAAAGCTGGTCACCAATAACAAGGTATTTTTATCAGTTGACTTTTTGTACAGTGAAGTTTTTAATGAGCCATCAAATATTTCAATTCATACATCCAGGTACTGTATACTGCTGCTACTATGGTTACAAGTAAACCTAATATTGCCTGGAATCGAATTCAGGTATAACAAATTCCTTGAGCATCTCCTCAGTGCCAGTCCAAACAAATCCATAAATCATCTATGTATCTAACATAACAATTAATGAATTCTGAATATTTGAAATTAGACATAATGTGATGTTTTTCAAATTGATACATAAATAAATTTGCGTATGATGGGGCCATGTTTGACCCCATCGCCGTCCGACGATGCTGTAAAAAAAAAGGAATTATTAAATAAAAAATTATTCTTTTTTTTTTAAACACATTTTATTGGTTGAAACGTGCCTGAATACAAACAGATTAGTATACATTGACATGATACAGAAAGGGTTGCTAACATTTTACAGGTCTAGTTTTCAACAAGGTCAGGTTCCAGAAGGAAAGAAGAAAGAAAAGTGATTTTCTGGTTTTTATAGAGTGAAGTGAGAAAAAGGGAAGAAAGAGAGGTAAGAGAAAGAGGAGAGAGTGAAAAGGGGGAAAAAAGGAAGAAGAGATAGTGAGGAGGAGGGTCCTCTCGGTGACAGGAGGGCACATTGCTCTATTATAGAAGGTCAGGTGGTGTCTCTGAGAGACTTGGAGAAGGTATGTGGGGAAAGGATACGGGTGATTAGGAAGGGAGGAAGGATGGGGGGGGTGGGCCTCTTTTAGTCTAGGTCAAAAGGGAGGGGGGGCATTCTGGGATGTCAGCCAGGGTGTCCATACCTTATGAAAGGATTTGAGGGAATGGAGTATGGTTGCCGTCATATATTCCATTTTGTAAGTATACCAAATACGAGAGAGTATTGCTTACAATGGGGCCGGGTCTGTTTTTTTCCAGTCGGCTGCAAGTTGGCAAGTCATGGCTGAGGTAACATGTCTGAATAGTTTATGTTGGTGAAAGGTAAGCATGGGGGGTTTAAGTGGGAGAAGAAAATATTTGGGGTCTAAGGGGACGGCAGTACCAAACAAATTAGTAAGCAAGGTCGCTACTTCCTTCCAGATTGTAACTATCTTTGGACATGTCCACCAGATATGGAGGAAGTTCCCCTCCAATGAGCAGCCCCTCCAACACCTATCTGGAGTGTCAGGAAACATCCTGTGTAGTCTGGATGGGACGTAATACCAGCGATAAAGGAGCTTATAAGTGTTTTCCTTGATTTTCACGCAGATCGAGCTAGAGGCCGCGTTGTCGCGGATTTCCTCCCAGTCCTCATCGTCTAAGGAGAGACCTAGGTCATTTTCCCAAGCCATCTCATGTGGGGCCCGGGAGGAAGCCGTGCAAGTGTCCAAGAGGGAATAGAGTGTTGAGATTAGACCTCTGGAGGAGGTTCGCTTCCAACATATGTATTCGAAAGATGTTAGGGGTCTGGATGTAAGGGTTGGTGTAATTTTGGAATGAAAGTGCCGGATTTGTAGGAAGCGGAAAAAATCTATGTTCGGGATCGTTGTGCCCCTTCGTATATCGGCGAACTGGGGGAAGGTAGCGTCAACTGAGATGTCGTTAAGGTAATAAATATTATCTTTAAGCCATCTGGAGAGGGGGGAGCAGCTCAGGCCTGGGGGGAAGGCTGGGTTATGGAATAGCGGTATTAGTGGAGAGGGGAGTGGGGCTAGGTTATATAATTTGTTAACCCTGTCCCAAACCGATAAAGCACGGGAGATCACTGGGTGGGATGAGGCTGCGTGGGGACGTTTGGTTCTGGGTAGCCATAGCAGGGAAGACAGTGTGGATAATCCTATATCGTCCGATTCTATATTTACCCATACCTTTTGGGCTCCCCAGGGGTTACACCATTGGACGTTCTGCGACAACCGTGAGGCGTAGTAGTACCTCCGGAAGTCTGGGATCCCTAGCCCACCCTGGTAAGAGGGCCGCTGCAGTAGTTTTAGCCGTATTCGGGGGCGTTTTTTGTCCCATATAAACTGGGTGGTTTGGTATTGCAATGATTTAAACACATAAAGGGGGATGTATATTGGTAAGGTTTGGAATAAATTAGGAGGCGAGGGAGGACACTCATTTTGACTGAGTTGATCCTTCCTATCCATGAGATGTAGTATGAAGACCATGCAGATAGGTCTGTTTTAATTATGTCTAATAATCGCGGGAAGTTGGCTTGGTAAAGTTGGTGATAATGGTGAGTCAGGTATATGCCGAGGTATTTGATTTTCTTTTTATTCCAATTGCATGGAAGGTGTTTCATTAATTCGGATTTAGAAGATCCGGGTATATGAAAATCAAGGACCTCTGTCTTTTCTACATTGATTTTGTAGCCAGAGTGCTGGGAGTATTGCTGTATTTCAGAAAGTAGAGGGGGGGTTGAACTAGCTGGGTCAGCTAGAGTCAGAAGCACGTCATCGGCATATAACGCAATTTTGTGCTCCGAGGGGCCGGTTCTTATGCCATGAATAGAGGGGTTGCCGCGAATCCTCGCCGCCAGGGGTTCCATAATGAGGGCGAAAATGAGTGGGGATAAGGGGCATCCCTGACGTGTGCCATTCGCTATTTTAAAGTGTTTTGACATGACTCCGTTGACAGAGACCCGAGCGGACGGCATGCGATATAGCGCTTTGATGCCTTCTAGGAAGGGTCCTGAGAAGCCCATCTTTTCTAAGACTGCAAAGGCAAAAGGCCAAGAAATACGGTCAAATGCCTTCTCCGCGTCTAGCGCTAAGACCAAGGCGGGGTTTTTCTGCCTCTGGATGACGTGGATAAGGTCGATTGCTCGTCTTGTGTTATTCGACGCCTGGCGACCTGGGATAAAACCAACCTGGTCCGGGTGAACCAGGAGTGGGAGCAAAGAAGCAAGCCGGCCCGCCAAAATCTTAGCATAAATTTTTAAGTCTACATTTAAAAGCGAGATCGGTCTATAGTTTGCACATCCGGTCGGGTCTCTGTCTGGCTTTGGGATCACCACTATATCCGCTTGGGTAGCCTCTGGGGAGAAAGAGGCGCCCTCTAGGATGTCGTTAAACAACATCACCAGGTGAGGGGCTAGTTCTTTTGCAAAGCGCTTGTAATATTGGGCTGAGAAGCCATCAGGACCCGGGGCGGCAGAGGAACGCATTGATCGGATCGCTGATACAACCTCCTCCGCTGTTATCGTTGCGTTCAGGGCAGAAAGATGGGGTTCTGAAAGTGTGGGTAGGGGGGTACTGGCTAAGTAGGCAGTTAAGTTATCTTTGTCAGGTGTAGATGCAGGGGGGGGGCTCACTCAGGTTATACAAAGCTTCATAGAATGCACGGAATTCCTCCGCTATTTCTATAGGGTCATAAGTGTGCGATCCCAGTTTTGAGGAATATATTTTATCGATAGTTCTTGGTGCTTGTTGGCGCCGGAGCTTATTGGCCAGGATCGAGTCTATCTTATCTGCTTTGTCATAGAACCTTTGTTGAAGTTTTTTAAGAGTGTTGGCAGCTCGGTGTGATAGGAGTGTGTTTAACTGACCTCTAATTGAGTCTATCTGAGACAATAAGGCAGGTGTGGGCGTGATTTTATGTTGATCTGTTAGCGAAGTTAATTGGGATTCTAAGGTGTGTATCTGTGCCGCCATCTTCTTACGGATAGAGGAGACCTTGGAAATTATCAGGCCCCTAATCGTTGCCTTATGGGCTTCCCAGATGGTGTTGGAAGAGAGGTCAGGGGAGGAGTTTTCTTCAAAGTAGTGGGTGATAGCAAGTTTCACTTCTGCTAGCGAGGAGGGGTGTTCAAGTAGGGAGTCGTCTAGTCGCCACCTATAGGTCCTAGGGGGACATTGATAGAGATCAATAAGTATATAAATACCTGCATGATCTGTCCATGAGAATGGCGTTATACCTGCCTCTTTTACTCGAGGAATCAATGGGGAAGAAATATGGATCATGTCGATCCTAGAGTATTGTTGGTGGGGGGCTGAGTAATGGGTAAAGTCTTTAGAGTGTGGGTGCTTTAGTCGCCAAGAGTCGCTCAGTCCATTATGTTTTAAGGCTGCAATAAGGGTGCGGGATGCTTTAGGGGTATTTGACATTAGGGTGTGTGGGGGTGGGGAAGATCTGTCTAACAATGGGTCAATAATAGTGTTAAAGTCCCCTCCAATAATTATATGGCCCTGTGCTATTCTACCCAGTCGTTTAAAGAAGGTGTCAAAGAATTGAGATTGGTCCTGATTAGGGGCGTATAAAGAAACCAGGGTTATGGTCATTGAGCGAATGGTACCGATTACCAGCAAGAACCTCCCATCTGGATCGGCAACTGATTTAATTGGGACAAAAGGCACCCCCCTGTGAATCAGAATAGCCACTCCTCTTTTCTTGCAATCTGCCGATGCAAAAAAGTTTTGAGAGAAATAGCGACCCTTAAGTTGGGAGTGACTGCCAGAGAAGTGTGTCTCTTGCAAGAACACAATGGATGCGTTTTCCCTTTTGCAAGCTCCCAAAAGGATCGTCCGTTTTTTGGGAGAGTTCAGGCCATTAACGTTTATGGACAGTAATTTAAGGGCCATGGTAAAATATGTCAAGGCGATTTATATATAAAACTAAGTTACCAATGGGGGTAGAATGAGAGGGACAGGGAGGCCACCCTATGAGGTAGAGGGTAGGGAAGAGGAGAGGAGGGGGAGAGGCACCGAGAGGACACCAGAGAAGAAAAGAAAATAACTGATAGATAAGAAGAGAGAGCCCAAAAGGGCTGTTACCCTGAGGAGAAGGGTCCCAAGTAGGGGCCGCTACAAGAAAACAAATTTTTACAAATAGTCTAAACATTTGTGAAAGGGAATTTGTGGGGGAGTGAAGAAGCGTAGTACTGGCGTGTTAGGAACCGCCGGGACCAATAGCATCCCAAGCTATAGAGAACTGTCGAAACTACTTAAGCTAGCATGTTGTAAGTCTCTACACATATAATTATTAACTCTACGGATAGAACTAAACAGAATAAACAATATAACAGGGGTGGATCTCACCCATAGAAGGTCGTTGTTGTAAGCACACACATGGGGCCTACTACGATATACTTCAGTTTAGGTAAACATGAGAGAGTTCAGTTAGGCTCGCCGTTTTCCACTCGGTGACGAGAAACCCTTGTCCAATCTGGTGGTGGAGGGGAGTGTCGCTGAGGTCTAGGGGTAGAGGGACTCGCTTCGGCTCCTGTTGAAGGGGATGGAAGAAGGTCTAGCTTGGCCAAAAGGTCTTGACCTTGGGTCAGGGTCTTGATGTTGTGCAGTGAGTCATTTGCCGACACTTGTAGCATGAAGGGAAAACCCCACCTATAGCGAATCTTGTGTTGACGAAGGATTTTAGTGACCGGTTGTAGATCGCGCCGTTTTTGGATGGTCGAGGGGGCTAAATCTTGAAATATTTGTAGTTGCATGTCTCGGAATTGGGTGGTTGGGGAGTCTCTGGTGGTTGAGAGGATCTTGTCTTTTGTGTGATAATTGTGGAATCGGACAATAATGTCTCTTGGGGGTTGTGATGCGGGGGGTTTCGGGCGGAGGGCTCTGTGGGCCCTATCTAGAAGGCAATCCTCGTCTGAAAGCGAAGGAGCTATTTGTTGAAAGAGTTCTTTCAGGAATGTTGGTAGAGAGGAACTAAGAACAGTTTCCGCTATATTGCGGATGCGCAAATTGTTGCGCCGAGAGCGATTTTCTTGATCTTCTTGTCTCTCTTTGAGGGCCTCCATCTCTTCATGGAGTCTGGAGAGTTCTTTATCCAGACGGGATTGGGAACGACATAAGTCGTCTGTTTTAGATTCTAAAGCGTCAGTTCTGTTGCCTAGAGCTGTCAGGTCGGACCTGAACTCCGAGACTGCCTTGGCTAGCTCCTGTTTGAATGCACTTTGTACCCCTTCCAGGAGTCCGGCCATAACTGCCTGAATGTGGGGGTCTATAGTCGTTTCTGCCGTCTCATGTTGGGAAGGGGAGTCTGAGAGCTGCATGCTGCTTGAAGAATTCTTAGATTTGGAGCCGAAGAAGTTTCCGGATGGCTGGGGGGTTTTCTTGTGTCTCTGAGACATAATAAACAAGATCGGTCGTGGCCTAGATCAGCGATCAAAGTATAAACGTGATATTTGTGGAGTGGAAATGGCTGAGGTGATCAGTAGTGAGGGATAGCCTTGGTCCACGCAGGTTACCAAGTGAGCTCAGGAGAGCATGTTGATGATTGTCCTGACCTCCAGGGAGGAGGTTGAACTGTTTAGGGTAGGGAGTCTCTCCCCTTTGAGCCCAGGGACCGGCCCTTGGGCTGATATTTCGCCGCAAGTTGCACCAGGTGGAGCAAATAAACGGTCTTGCCCGGCTATCAGGGGGGTAGAAGGATTGTTATAATGGGAGGGACAAGCCGAGGCTGGAGTTGAGGCCGAGGGCTTCTGTAATGGTGGTGGACCAGGCGGGGGGGAGTGTGGGGTCGCTGGGTGCAGATTGAGTCTTTCGAGGCCCCAGGAGGCGGTCAATGATCAGGGTGAGAGGTCCTCATACTGGTCCCCAGAGGGGAGGGAGCAGTCCTTGACACTCAAGCTGGGGCACCTGGTGACGTCTCAAGGTAAGTTCTCTGCCCGGAGGTCAGCGAGGGCTGTTAAGGAAGGTGTCTGCTGGGTTAGGGGCACTCCTGAGCCACAGGGCACCCACAGATCTTAGTTATCTAAAGTGCCTGTGCCAGGGGTCTCTCTCCAGTTGTGTCCCTGCAGTCTATCAGGCCTCTACACGTTTAGCTGGGCCCACCAGGGGGAGAGGGGAGGGCAGGAGGGATTTTCACCTTGGTCTTGTGTGAGGTGTGTGCCCGTGGGAGAGTCTGTTGTGTGTCTCCGGTGGTCCGGGACTAACTTGCTGGATGTCTGCCTCTCCCCGGGGATATCCAAGATGGCGGCCGCCCGGTGATCGGAGCGTCCGCCTGAGCTGCTGTGTCTGCTCTGGTCCTGCTTTTGGGGACCAGCGGCTCCCCGTCACGGAGGGGTCTCCTGGCTGCTGGGTGTCCCGCCGACTGAGGCTGGTGGGTCGCAGCGCCGCTTCGAGCGGCCTCCTGCTCCGTCCCGGCCGCCGCGTCTAAAATCGAGGCCCCGGCTTCTGTGAATCGGGTAGGCCGCAACCCGCGAGAGCGCACGGAGCACTCCCCGGCTCCGCAGCTGCTACCTGATTGATGCTGGAAGGTGGTGGGGACGGCTGGGGGTGAGGGAGAGGGTCTTGGGGTAGAGGGGATAGAATAAAGAGGTTAACGGAGGAAAGCAGAACGGGAGCTCAGGCTGGATGCGTCCGCTCTCCTCCGCAGCGTAGCCACGCCCCCCATAAAAAAAATAAAAAAAAAATTATTCTTATTCAAAACCAATTCCATTAACAAAATGAAAAATTCAATGGGTGGTCGATGCCCTCCCCGTGACAGATGTTTGTGTATAAGCTGGTGACATCGTGGGTCACCAGTATACAATCTTTGATTGGCGGACCAAACGCTTGCAATTTGTTCAAAAAGTCGGTAGTGTCTCGTAAAAAGTATGTACTTGCTTGCACAACAGGTTGCAGGAAAAAATCTACGAATTAAGACACTGGTTGACTCAATGAACCAATAGACGAGATGATTGGTCTCCCTGGTGGGGGAGTATAAGAAATTGCATGGTGGTCTCATCCATACTGCACTGCCCTCACGTTACCCACAACTAAAATGGTGAATTCTTATTGTTTTACAGCGGTTGCCATGGCAACCGTCACAGGAGCTCCCAGCCGCCAGTCCGGATGTCACGTCACAACTGCTTCCGCCTGCTAGCCAAGATCCTCCATTAGTGATGGCGCGTCTCACACCCTTCTCTAACCTACATAAGGTAAGAGTCTTACACATTCTTTTGTCACTTCTGCACCTTGAAAACGGGGCTAGTCCCCGAAACGCCGGATTTAACTACACGCATGTTGTTACATAAATGAGTTGATTTTTACTACCAGTCTGCGAGTGCCGCCATTTTCTTCTTATCTTTAACTACAAATACTTAGGAAGGCACAGCAGCAAGCACTAGAAGCTTGAGTGCCGGTCCTTTCTTTTGATATATATATATATATACCTCCACAGAAGTGTTATATAGCGCCCTATCTTTCCACAGTATTTACTTATCTTTCCCATTTTTTTCTATATATCCATAGACAAGATTTTCAAATAAAAAACATTTATTTAAAATGAGGCATTAAAACAAAATACTTTTCAATTTTCTTGTCAGAGGATTTTTCTTATACAAATGATGTACACATAAGCCTGACGCGTTTCGTCTCCACATGAGACTTCATCAGGGGTGCGTTACACAAATCTCAGTCAATCCTTTGAACCAGTAATGATATTCTACTATGAACTTTTGTTTTAGCACATCGATTTTCCACAGGTTGTGATTTCACTGCAACATATGAATGTCCCAGAAAAACTTTATCAATGGGTGTTCTTTCCCGCCATCATTAATAGCATCATAGAGTATCAGTTTAGGTTCTGGAGCTAAATATGGATAATATTATTCACCATATGTGACTTTCGGAACTGAGGAGTACACTTCTATTCTGGCTAACCAGTGTTCATTTGACCTGATATTGGAGAATTGAATTGTGCATTGTGTTCAATCTTTGAGGATCAAGCTAAATATACACTTATTAGAGGAATCAATTGTGATCCCATTCCACTCGTTTTGAAGCCATTCACATATGGTGAATATTATTAGCCATATTTTGCTCCAGAACCTAAACTTTTCCCAATGGGAAGAAAGAGGTATTGAGGAGAAGGGGAAAAAGAGGAGGTAGAAAGGTCCCACAAGGAAGAATAAAACAGCTCACTTCCAGAGAGACCCAGTAATTCTGGGCTCATCAATCTTTCCCAGAAGGTTCCATCCGAACCACAAACACAGGTATTGAATAAAGGTTTAAAGTTTGCGCCCGATCAACACTCATTTGACCTTTTTGTTGATCTTAACAGGTACATAAGACGTCTTACATTGGAAAGACACTTTATAAAGAACCCCTCTAATAATTAGTCTACACCCAAACCTATAGTAGCACCACCTTCAAAATTCTTTCCAATAGAATCAAAGGGAAGTCATTTGGAAATCTTTTTTGAGTTGGTCAAAGAGGACTTTAAGAATTTAAAAATTGACAACAAAACCTGTAGCAATCTAACCCCCCAGGGGAAAAAGGCATTAAAAGAACTGAAAAACGATGATAGCCTTGTAATAAAAATAGCCGACAAGGGAGGGGCAGTGGTGGTGCAGGATAGAGCCACATACCTTACGGAAGCATATAATCTGATTGATGATAAGACCACATATGTAAAATTAGACAATAATCCGCTAGACCTCTATAAGGATGAATTATTCCAGATGCTTAATAAGGCTAACAAAGATAAAGTCATATGTAAAAAGCAGATGGAATATATGTATGTGGATAAACCTAAGATACCGATTTTTTACCACATACCTAAGGTCCATAAAAATAGGGATCTCCCTCCTGGGAGACCCATAATAGCGGGTGTGGAGTCCCTAACAGCTAAACTGTCCCATTTTTTGGATTTAAAATTACAACCTTACATTAAGACCCAGAGATCCTATTTGAAAGACTCAACACAAGTATTAAGGGCCCTAGAAGACTTGCATTGGGAGTCCTCATACAGATGGGTCACGATCGATGTGCAGGCGTTAAATACGTCCATACCTCACGCTAGAGGTTTAGAGGCGGTAAACGAGATACTACTGTACGACATTGACATGAAAGAAAAAGAGAGGAGTTTCTTGCTAGATGGAAACATTTTTTGTGTTAAATCACAATTACTTCGAGTTCAATGGTAATCACTATGTCCAGAAGCAAGGAACTGCTATTGGCACGAAGTTCGCCCCGTCATATGCGAATATCTACATGAATGTCCGGGAACGAAGGATTCAAAGTAAAAACATTAAGTTTTATAAAAGATACATCGATGACCTAATAATAATCTGGGATGGTGATAGGCAAAGTGTAGAGGATTTTGTAGGTACCCTACAGCACAACAATCATAACCTTAAATTCACATTCAAAGAAAACCCTTTGGAAATAGATTTTCTAGACATTATGATTGTTGTGGATTCCACCAATAACTCTATTTCCACAAATTTTAAAAACCGATGCTAACAGTTACATTCCATGAGATAGCTGTCATTTAAAAGCCTGGAAAAATAACGTACCCTATGCTCAATTTATAAGGAAGAACTGTAGCAATATAGATACATACTGGCAACAATCTAATACTTTGGTAGAAAGATTCCTGGAAAGAGGCTACAAAGAGTTAGATATTAGACACGACCAAGAGAGAGCATCTCTTCTGAATAGAGGGGATCTCTTGAAGGATAAAATTTGTGGTCAGAAAAGGAAACTAAGACCCTTTATAACACAGTACAGTCAGGAGCACAGACAAATTAAAGGAAGTCTAGATAAACACTGGTATCTGTTAAATATGGACTCTGGTATCTGTTAAAAATGGTGGTGTAGAATACACACAGCAGCTCCTGTGGGATGTTGAATTTCCTGAGTTGCCCCAGGAAGAACAGGCGCTGTTGGGGCTTTTTGATATTTGTGGTTATGTTTAATCCCCATTTTAGGTCGCTGGACATGGTTGTTCCTAGGAATTTGAAGGATTCAACCCGCGACAAAACTGTGTTGGCTATTGTTAGTGGGACCAGTGCATTTGGTTTTTTCCTGTAGTCGACCACCATCTCAACTGTTTTGGTGGGGTTTAGATCAAGGTTGCTGTGACACCACTGTACAAACTTCTCCACTACACGCCTGTATGCAGTCTCGTCACCATCCTTGATTAGGCCGATGATAGTGGTCTCATCTGCAAATTTTATTATTTTCACTGACTGCTCAGCTGAGGTGCAGTCATTCGTGTAGAGAGAGAAGAGCAGAGGGGAGAGGACGCATCCTTGGGGGCCTCCAGTACTGATTGTTTGTGTGCTGGACGAGAAGGCACCGGCTTTGACCACCTGTTCCCTCGCCGTTAGAAAGTCCACTATCCATGAGCATGTTGATCCTGGGACTCCTAAGGAGAGGAGAATTGGCTGCAGGATGCCGGGGACGATAGTGTTAAATGCTGAGCTGCAGTCCATGAATAGGACGAGGTGTTGTAAAATATGGTGCAGCTCGAGGTTGACCTCATCCTCTACACTTCTGTTCGCCCGGTAGGCGAACTGCATGGGGTCAAGGTGAGAGTTGGTTACTTCTCTCAGGTGCTTCAGTACTAGTCTTTCGAATGCTTTCATGGCCACTGAAGTTAGTGCAATTGGCCTAAAGCCATTTAGGTGTTTTCTTGGGGACCGGGACGATGATAGAGCATTTGAAGCAGGCAGAAACCTTGCACAAGTCCAGGGAGGAGTTGAATATCATTGTGAAGATGGGGTGAGCTGAGCTGCACAGGTCCTAAGGCTGGATGGCAACTCACTATCCGGTCCCGCAGCATTCTTAGGTTTGATTATTTTGAGTACTGCTTCTACCTCACCTTGGACCACGTGGAGGGCCTGGGAGTGGTGGTCTTTGTGATGGAGTGGGGGAGGTATGGCATGCTCAAATCTGCAGTAGAACTTGTTCAGGTCTTCTGCAAGTTCATGGCTGGTTTCAGACTGTGGTTGGGCTTTCTTGTAATTTGTGATGGTCTGCATGCCCTTCCATACTGCTGCAGGGTCCTTTGCTGTGAGGTTGTGCATCAGCTTGTTTGTATATTCCCTTTTGCGAGTTTGATAACCAGAGTCAAGGAGTTCCTGGTTCCTTTGTACTGTGTCCTGTCCCCACTGCTGTATGCCTCCTCCTTGGCTCGGCGGAGTTTCCTGAGCTGGCTACCGAACCATGGCTTGTTGTTGTTGAAGGATCGGATTCGCTTGGTTGGTACACATTAGTCTCACAGAAGCTGATGTAGGATGTGACTGTATCCAAGCAAGTGGATAGAGTGTAGTGTAGCTATGAAAGGGAATGGTTTCATCGGTGCTGTGTGACCTTTCCCTCTATTGCCACCTGATCCTAGAACTCCACACCTTGGAAATGGAGGTCCACTGAAGTTAGCACATGCATCCTTCTGCACCCTTCCCCATTGTGGAAGGACAGGCACCTGAAAGTTTTCTCAGTGGAGACTCTGTATCTTGTAAGACCCTGTAAATGCACTATCATCACCAATTTGCATTATATATACTCCACTGCCACCGCTGTGTATATGCTGTAGCACACCGCACACCAACAGTGTTAACTCCACATATTCTGGGTGGACCTGTTGAACCTATATTCCTGCATTGTGTACCTACTACATCATTCCGGTGTTAACCAGAATCCTGTATTCTACTAAATAAACCAATCCTGGTTTAGCTATTCATCATCACCGATACTTTATCACCAGCCTATCAGCTCCTAACTGTCCCTTTTAAAACCCAACCTGTAACTTAACAGTCAGGAGATGATTGGCCGGGGATAAACTACCAGGCACTTTATCATTTCTCCTCCCTTAGCACTGCTTCATACATCTACCCCTTTATGAGTAAAGAAAAGTGGTTCATTCATACTAATAGTGAAGATGTACAGTACAGATGCAGTATGGGCATTGCCAGTTAAACTGGCTCGGAGAACTACTTCATGCAGAGTGTTAGGGACCTGAAGTCTGAGATTGCTTCTTCCTAGATTATGAAAATGTCCAACCAGGAGGATCTTCTGCAGAAATAAGGAGAACATTCAAGGATCCCACATACAATTCTAGACCTGTATATTTATTTATTTGTTATTTATTATCAGTTTATTATATAGCACATACATATTACGTAGCACTTTTCAAAGCATATTTGAACATTCACATCAGTCCCTGCCCCAGTGGAGCTTACCATCTATATTCCCTACCACATGTACACACACACACAGACATTCTAGGGTTAAATTTGTTAGGAGCCAAATAACCTACTAGTATATTTTAGGGATTTTCAGAGGAAACTGGAGTACCCAGAGGAAACCCACGCAAGCACGGAGAGAATATACAAACTCTGTATGTAGGGTGACATACTGAGGTCATAATTTACAAAGTTGCTCCTAGTGCGCTGTTTTACACCGTCATCCCATTGTACTACGATGAAGCTGTACTACAGTATGTGTGATAGAACTAATATAATCACAGACAGTATACAAGGGTAGAAAGTACAAATCACAAAGGGACATTTTGCCATGTACATTAAAAGAGGAATTATAATTGCAACAAAAAACGGTGCCATCAACTGTACATCCCGGACACTGAGTAGTGTTGTGTGATGGCAGCTTTTGATTCCAACAGTGCGTGGAGAACAGAGCTTAAAGTGGTCCTGGAGAGGTATTGGAACTCCTTTGCCCTAACAACCGGTGTTACTTGATATTCTGCCAGCTAGAAACAGGTCACAAATTGAGGATAATGCAGGAACTCTATGAGGAGTAAGAAAGGCAAACTGCCTAGACTGAGGCACAAGGAATTTTCCAACTTTGAGCCTGATTCAGACTTAATTGTAGTTTAGCAGTAATTCTCTAAACTACCATTCCCAATTTTTTTTGCAGGCACATCGTTAAAGTTAGAGCATATCACTTCTTGTGATTGCAGTTTCATAGTTCACGAATTTGCGTTGCTGTGAAACTCAAACTTTACAGTCACTGTAAAGCAGGGGTGGGGAACCTCAGGCCCTGGGGCCGTATGCGGCCCCCGTAGGTGGTTTGAGTGGCCCGCCCAGCGGCTTTGCCGGAAGTCAAATACAGGGGAGTTCTCGTGAGAGGTCGTAGTTCTCGCAAGATTCTTCTTAATTAACAGCAGTCAGAAACTGTCAGTCCTATTCAGCGGCAGCCGCCGAAGCGTGGGACGGCTGCAGCAGGATAATTTGTAAGAGAAACTTTTACGGCCCCATAGGCGTGCACACAGGGGGTGCCGGGGGTGCACAGGCACCTCCTAATAACCGGCACCCCCGCACAATTGCAGCACCTCCTTGACCGGCACCAACGCTTCGCCGGCGCATATGTTAGTCCCCACTTAAGACTCGAGCATAGAGCCCGGCTCCGTTGTGCAGCAGCCGCCCCGCCCCCCTTCTCCCCCTTCCCCCGCCCCCTTCCTTCTATCACAGACGCTGTCCCCGCCGGGCATAGAGCCGCCTGCCTACAGAGTGCAGCTTTACCATGAATGAGTCGTCAAACAGACTCATTATACACCTCCGCGCTGCTGGCATTATACACTCTGGCTGTGACAGCACAATCTGCTGGCGCCGCGTTCCGGGCAGTCAGGAGGAGGAGGCGGAGCTACCCTCTTATCTTTCCCCAGCTCCTCTCCTCTGCTTCCTGTATGGCTGCTGGGGAGTCGGGATTTGTTGGGTGATTCTGAATCTGCAGTGGAAGCTGTGCTGCCGGGAATGATGTTTGTTGCCAGGTGGATGCAGTAACAGCTGAACCCTTTCCCTGCCTACAAAAAGAGCCTGCCCAGCTCATCCTGCCTAAGATGTAAGTAAACCTATCAATGTCACAGCCTGTTGCCATCTCACAGCTTTCATCCAATGCCCCCCAGTCACCCAATATCTCACCATCACCCAATATGTCTATTTCACCCACTATCTGTGTCACCCACTATCTCTGTGTCACCCACTGTACAGTATGTCACCCACTATCTCTGTGTCATCCACTATACAGTATGTCACCCACTATCTCTGTGCCATCCACTATATTTCACCCACTATCTATCTCTGTGTCACCCACTATACAGTATATCACCCACTATCTTTGTGTCACCCATTATATGTCACCCGCTATCGCTGTGTCACCCACTATATTGTCACCCTCTATCTCCGTGTCACCCTCTATCTCCGTGTCACACTCTATCTCCATGTCACCCTCTATCTCCATGTCACCCACTATTTCCGTCTCTCTCTGTTGCGCACTATATTGTCGCTCTCTATATCCCTTTCACCCACTATCTCCTTGTGATTCACTATCTCCCTGTCACCCACTATTTCCATCACTTTCTATTTCTTAGTCGCGCTCTATCACAGTCACACACTATATCGACTCTCACAATCTCCCTGACTCCCACTATCTCCCTTTCACATTATTCATCAGAGGCATCCCTCCCCTGAGCGGCCCAGATGCGTCTGCTTTTTCCTGGGTTGCTCCCATAAAATGCTGCATCCTGCAATGCTTTGTCGCATTCCCACTCCTGTTGGACATTTGATATCATCTTTAAATAGACCCCAAATATGGGTGTTTGGACAAATTTTCCCATCATTTCCCATCCTTCAGTGAGGAAATCTGGGGGAGAGACTTTATCGCTGAGACAGAATTTTGCCTAGGGCATCAAATTGGTCAGGGCCGGCTCTGGTGCCAGGGATGGCCACCAGCGAGCCGGCGTGTTTGCTGAAACTACAGGGGGGAGGGGGAGGGGGGTCTCACCTAGATAAAGATGGCCCTAGGCATAGGGGCATGAATTCTATGCCTAGGGTCGGTTCAGCTCAGTGTTGTATTGTGCCAAAAGCAAAAATCTTCTCAGATAATCCCTTCTCCTGCTCAAATGATCCCCCTCTGGTACATATTTCTGCGGCTGTGATTGTGTCTAAGACTGCATCTCCCAGGGCACTGCATCTCCACATGGCAATGAGCATGTAATCCCATGCTGGGCAATGAGCACATAATCCCCTGAAGGGCAATGAGCATGTAATCCCCTCTGTGAAACAAGCCTGTAATCCCCCCTAGGCAATGAGCATGTAATCCCTCTGGGCAACAAGCATGTAATACCCTTGGGCAATGAGCATTTAATTCCCGCTGGACAATGATCATGTAATCCCCCTTGACCAACAACCAGGAAATCCCCTGTGGAAACAAGCATGAATCCCCTGGTATCAAGCATGTAACTCCTAGCAATGAGCAGTGTAGGTAAGCAGTACTTATGTGGCATAATATGTAATAGGCATTATGGTGTGTGACATAATGTGTAATGGGCGTCACTGTGTGTGGCATAATGTGTAATGGGCATTAAGGTGTGTGGCATAATGTGTAATGTGCATCATGGTGTGAGACAGAATGTGTAATGGGCATCACAGTGTGAGACACAATGTGCAATGGCATCATGGTGTGAGGCGCAACATGTAATAGACATTACAGTGTTTGGTATAATGTGTAATGGACATTACGGTGTGTGGAATGTGGTATACTATGTAATGGGTGTGTGACGTGTAATAAGCATTACAGTGTAAATTTTTGGTGCGCACCTTCAGCGTACACAGTACCTATTGTCCATGTTTTACAAAAATGTGTCAAGCCCTGGCATAATGTGTAATGGGCATTATGTGGAATGACCATTACAGTATCTAGTATGTGTGGGGGGGAATGATTCATTCTGAAGTAGATTTACATAAATAAATCACCTATTTAGTTTGCATTGATGCCCAAAAGACGTTGATTGACATGCCTAGTAGGCAGTGATGGAAACGCCCAGTAGGCGGTGATGGACACGCCCAGTAGGTGGTGATGGCCGTGCACCCCTTAAGAAAATGGGCTGCGCACGCCTATGTATGGCCCTCGAAGGATTTTTTTCTCCATACAAACGGCCCTTGGCACAAAAAAGTTTCCCCACCCCTGCTGTAAAGAATGGAAAATCTACCATAAAGATCTTACAGCTCTAAATGACAATGATATGTGGACCGTTGTTAAGAGACCAAGGGTTTTTACAACATATTCAGATGCACCAATGCCTCAGGCAAGGGGCTTCACTGTTGTAATTTAAGCTAGCTCTAGCTGGCGTAACCCCATAGAAGCCTATGCACCAACCCATGCCACCCCACCTCAACTGATGTCCAGGCAGCCTCCTGCTGTATTGCCCGGACCAGTGACCTCCTCCCTAGCACTTCTGGGTGCAGGGAGGAGGAGGAGCCTGGCAGTCCCTGCAGCTATCTGAGCAGCAGGCTGATGGGCACAGGAGGAGTGGGAGAGCCGCTGGGACCCACTCACCCCCCGTCGGCTGCATCGCAAATGGCAGCTCTAATCGCAAGAGCTGTTTTCTGTGATACTAATCGCATATGTTAGTATGTGATACCAATTGGAGATCAGATGAGGATGACAGGTTTTTCTATAGCTCATATATATTTGCTTTGGGAGGCACAGCTGTCAGCTGGGCAAGCAGGAAACAGCCTATTTTCACCTATCCACTAGCAAGGCAAAGTGCATGGCACTCGCAGATATAGGGGGGGGGATCAGTGGCGTAAGATGTTGGTGCCAAAATTGTGGGGACAGGACAAAAGGCAAGGCAGGAAAGAGATGTCAGGGACAGTAACGAAGTGACAGGGTTGGGATAGAAATTAGCATCCTAATGGCCAGGATGCCAGCCTTCAAAATACCAACGCCAGGATCCCGACATCAGAAGACCAGCACCAGAACCTCGAAAAGGATCAGGATGCTGACGTTCAATATACCAATAGCAACCTAATCGGTGGGCATGTGGGGCTAGTGTGCAGCCGGGGAAGCGGTGGGAAGGGGTAGGAAGTAGTCGGGGGGAGTTTAGGGTTAGGCTACGGATAGGGGAGGTTTGATTTATGGACTTAGAAGAGGGTGTTAGGCTGCAGGCCAGGGTGGGGGTAGGTTAAGGCGCTGGGGTACCATGGTTAGATTTAGGGACTAGAGGGAAGGGTTTTGGGGGGGAGGGGGGTGTTAGGCTGCAAGTGATGGTTATTGTAAGGGGTAGGGGATACAGGTAACGACGCCGCTGGATGCAATGACGCTGCGCACGCAGTGCGCATGCGCCCCCAACTTTTACCATCGGAAGCCATCCATTGATGGCATATAACTATTCGATCATCCACTATTGATGCCCAAAACATCGAGCACTAGGTCCCAACCATCGATGTTTTGGGAACATCGATAGTCGATGGCCATCCCTATTGCAGAGCAGTGCTGGGGGGCATGCACCCTTCCCCCGAGCACCAGTCAGTGACAATGAGGCCTCGGCTTGATCATAGCAGCAGCCAGGTGAGCTGGAGAGAGGCACATGGGGAGCAGGCGGGCATCCAGTGAGTGAGAGGTCACATGGAAGACGGAGACAGCGGCAGTAGCGATGCTGCGCAGCAGTAACAGGGTACAGGCGAGTACCCTGTTACTGCTGCGCAGCACCGCTACTGCCGCTGTCTCCGTCTCCCACGTGGCTGGGTAGCGAATCCTGCTGTATGTCACAGCCCGCAGCAGTAGCCGGCGGCTGCTAAAACTGAGGGGAGGGGTACTTTTTAGCTGCCACTTTATACACTAAGGATGAACAAGGAAACGGAACATCTGGAGGCAATGGAGCCAGTGCCCCCTTTAAGGCTGGCGCCCGGCGGTAGATGACTCCATTGCCTCCGGGAGTTCCGCCACTGCGGGGGATGCAATAGCATTTTCCCTTAAGTGCATCTCCCCCATAGACACTAAAAGACTTTGAGTAAACAATGGTATCTGTACTTAATCTGAAATACATGGGCCTAGATGTAATCACACATATATAGTAAGCTGTGAGAGCATGCAAATTCACCTTTCCACTACTCACATGGCCCTAATTCACATACAGATGTTTTTTCATTAACAATCTAAAACTCACAGTTGTAAAAAAAAAACTAGTGAAAAATTAGACCAGCTTCAGGTTGGCAAGTTTTACAGAAGCCTTCACAGATCAGTGATATCAGATCAGGCTGATAGTGATAGGCTGTTAGTGCAGTCAGCCACCTGTTGCCAAGGTAATGAGAGGGGGGTTGGAGTAAATTGCGCTGCTGTTTAAATGATTTTAATATCTGTGACACATTGGCTGTCTGGAAAGGAATGAATTATGGACACACTGTTGCTTTTTAAAAAAATATTTATCTCAAATAAAAGAAATTTAATACATACAAATATACAGCATATATAACAAGACAATTTTTAAAAAAGAGAATGGGATCCCAATCAATTAATTATATCACTTTGATGTATTTATCAGCAATAATTCTTTCACTGATAGAATTTGTGGACATTATTCTCCTGCCATTTGATGAAGAATATGTTTAAAGAAAATCGAGCAATGAAACAAATGAAACAAAGTTCCAGTTTGGGTGAAATAGTATCACATTAATAGCTGGCTGATAATTTATAATAGAAACAGTCACGAATTAGGTAGTATGCTCACCCGTATGGCAGACCTCGATCCCCTGGATGGGGAGAGGAAGGTGGTGTGCAGCAGCTGATGGCCGGCAGCTCAGGTGGAAGGAGAGCTGCACTTCAGCTGGGATGTGTAGGTGCACCTTACAGTGTGCCAAATTAGGTTTAGCCCGATAGAAAATACTCACTCAGCATGGAGTGTGAAGTAACTGGCCACCTTGTCGGCAGATGAGGTTCTCTGCTCCTGCTGTAGGCATACACTTGTGACAGAACACCACGGAGGTCTCGATCCCTTTTGATGTAACGTAGGGAGAGAGGCGGGGTGTAGCTGCTGATGTCCGGCGGCTCGGGGCAAAGGAGAGCCGCGCTTCAGCGGGATGATGAATATACACCTGTAAGGTAGCTGATAGCGGTACGCCGCGGAGGTCTCGATCCCCTTGATGTAGCGTGGGGAGAGGGACAAGGTGTAGCTGCTGATGTCCGGCGGCTCGGGAGATGGGAGAGCCGCGCTTCAGCAGGATGGTGAGTGTACACCTGTCAGGATGCGCGGTTAAGCTTGTATTCAGCCGGGCAGCGTGGAGCGGCTGGTTGCCGGTAGTTGGAGAAGTCCCACGTTTTCGCGGGGAGGCAGGAGGCGAATAGAAGTTTGCAGGTGGGATCACCGTCTCAACTGAGTGGATTGCGTCAACGCGTTTCGTTCCGTAGTCAAGCTGGAACTTTATCAAGACGAGTAACTGTGTTCACTGAACAAACTTTATTTATAGGGCTGTGATGAATTGAGTCATTAATTGATTGATTAAATGATTCAAATAACCTGTGTCTACTTGCGCTGTGTGTCTCACAATGCCAGACAAATAGTACTTTTTCTATACATTTAAATTTAAATTTAACATAGCACAGTGTGTCCAATAAGAGCTTCAATCAAGGCTTGTACATATATATATACACATAAACAATCTTGTATATCTAGATAGCAAGGAGTGCTAGATATACAAGATTGTTTATGTGTATATATATATGTACAAGCCTTGATTGAAGCTCTTATTGGACACACTGTGCTATGTTAAATTTAAATTTAAATGTATAGAAAAAGTACTATTTGTCTGGCATTGTGAGACACACAGCGCAAGTAGACACAGGTTATTTGAATCATTTAATCAATCAATTAATGACTCAATTCATCACAGCCCTATAAATAAAGTTTGTTCAGTGAACACAGTTACTCGTCTTGATAAAGTTCCAGCTTGACTACGGAACGAAACGCGTTGACGCAATCCACTCAGTTGAGACGGTGATCCCACCTGCAAACTTCTATTCGCCTCCTGCCTCCCCGCGAAAACGTGGGACTTCTCCAACTACCGGCAACCAGCCGCTCCACGCTGCCCGGCTGAATACAAGCTTAACCGCGCATCCTGACAGGTGTACACTCACCATCCTGCTGAAGCGCGGCTCTCCCATCTCCCGAGCCGCCGGACATCAGCAGCTACACCTTGTCCCTCTCCCCACGCTACATCAAGGGGATCGAGACCTCCGCGGCGTACCGCTATCAGCTACCTGACAGGTGTATATTCATCATCCCGCTGAAGCGCTGCTCTCCTTTGCCCCGAGCCGCCGGACATCAGCAGCTACACCCCACCTCTTTCCCTACGTTACATCAAAAGGGATCGAGACCTCCGTGGTGTTCTGTCACAAGTGTATGCCTACAGCAGGAGCAGAGAACCTCATCTGCCGACAAGGTTGCCAGTTACTTCACACTCCATGCTGAGTGAGTATTTTCTATCGGGCTAAACCTAATTTGGCACACTGTAAGGTGCACCTACACATCCCAGCTGAAGTGCAGCTCTCCTTCCACCTGAGCTGCCGGCCATCAGCTGCTGCACACCACCTTCCTCTCCCCATCCAGGGGATCGAGGTCTGCCATACGGGTGAGCATACTACCTAATTCGTGACTGTTTCTATTATAAATTATCAGCCAGCTATTAATGTGATACTATTTCACCCAAACTGGAACTTTGTTTCATTTGTTTCATTGCTCGATTTTCTTTAAACATATTCTTCATCAAATGGCAGGAGAATAATGTCCACAAATTCTATCAGTGAAAGAATTATTGCTGATAAATACATCAAAGTGATATAATTAATTGATTGGGATCCCATTCTCTTTTTTAAAAATTGTCTTGTTATATATGCTGTATATTTGTATGTATTAAATTTCTTTTATTTGAGATAAATATTTTTTTAAAAAGCAACAGTGTGTCCATAATTCATTCCTTTCCAGACAGCCAATGTGTCACAGATATTAAAATCATTTAACCCCTTCCTGACAGAGCCAGTTTTTGCGTTCCTGACAGAGCCATTTTTTTTCAAATCTGACATGTTTCACTTAAGTGGGGATAACTTTTTTTTGCTTTTACTTATCCCAGTGATTTTGAGATTGTTTTCTCGTGACACATTGTACTTCAAGTTAGTGGTAAATTTGGGTCGATACAGTCTGTGTTTTTTTGTGAAAAATACCAAAATGTCGTGAAAAAATGGAAAATTTTGCAATTTGCAAAATGTCACATTTTCTGCTTGTGAGACAAATAAACATACCACTCAAAATAGTTAATAACTAACAAAGACCATATGTCTACTTTATGTTGCAATCATTATTTCAACCTCCTTTTCATTTTTTTGGACACTAGGAGGCTTCAAATATGAATAGCAAATTCTCAAATTTTCAAGAAAATTTCAAACTCTGATTTTTTTAGGGACCAGGTCAGTTATGATGTGACTTTGAGTGACTTGTATGTGAGACACCCCCATAAATGATGCCATTTCAAAAACTGCACCCCTCACAGTATTCAAAACAGCATTTTGGAAGTTTGTTAACCCTTTAGGTGTTTCACAGAAATTAAAAGAAAGTGTAGGTGAAATTTCAAAATTTCATTTTTTTTTGCAGATTTGCAATTTTAATACATTTTTCTAAGGAACACAGTAGATTTTACTAGAGAAATGTGACTAAAAATTGATTCCCCCAATTCTTTGGTTTTCATAAATATCCTATATGTGGCCCTAGTGTGCACGGTGACCAAACCACAGGCTTCATAATAGAAGGAGCACCTACTTGATTTTGGAGCCTCCTTTTTATGAGATTATTTTTTAGGCACAATGTAGGTTTCTAGGCACCATAAGATGCTAAAAGTTAGGTACCCCCCCACAAGTGACCCCATTTTGCAAACTACACCCTTCAGGGAATTCATCTAGGGGTATAGTGTACATTTCAAACCCCCAGGGGTTTCACCAATTGTGGTACAACTGGGCAGTGAAAATGAAAAAAATTAATTTTTCATTTTCACAGCTCAGTTGTATCAAAATTGGTGAAACCCCGGGGGGTTTGAAATGTACACTATACCCCTTGATGAATTCCCTGAAGGGTGTAGTTTGCAAAATGGGGTCACTTGTGGGGGGGTTCCACTGTATGGGTGTTTCGGGGGTCATTCAACCAGAATCTGTGCTGCAAAATCCAAAAATCACTCCTTCCCTTCTGAGTCCTGCCATGCACCCAACTGGTATTTTTTGGTCACACATGAGGCATTGCCGTACTCGGGAGAAATTGGGGCACAGATTTTGGGGTGCTTTGTCTCCTTCATTCCTTGTGAAAATGAAAAATTTTGAGCCAGATCTGCATTTTTGTGTAAAAAAATGTAATTTTTTACAGAAAAATGCAGTTCTGGCTCAAAATTTTTTATTTTCACAAGGAATGAAGGAGACAAAGCACCCCAAAATCTGTGCCCCAATTTCTCCCGAGTACGGCAATGCCTCACGTGTGACCAAAAAATACCAGTTGGGTGCATGGCAGGACTCAGAAGGGAAGGAGTGATTTTTGGTGGTGGAATGAATGGTGGGTGCTATGTCGCATTAGCAAGACCCCCGAAGCACCAATACAGTGGAACCCCCCCACAAGTGACCCCATTTTAGTCACCAGCTTTGGGAGGGGGGCTGGCGCTGCGGCTGGCGGGGGGGTGGGAGGGGTGCTGGCGCTGCGGCAGCCGGGTGGGTGGGAGGGAGGGGGGCTGCCGGGTGGGAGGGGGGGGGGCTGGCGATCGGTGGCAATCGGTGCGGTATATACACACACACACACACACATATATATATATATATGTGTGTATATATATATATATATATATATACATATATATACACACACATATATATATATATATATATATATATATATGTGTGTGTGTATATATATATATATATATATATATAAATATATTTTTTCAGTGCATATATTTAATTTTTAACTTTTTCTGCAGCTTGATGCTGCTGCTGCTGCTGCGGGGGGGAGGGGGGAGGAGGGCAGCGCTGCGTGCGCTCCAGCCGCTCCGGGGGATCCGGGGGAGCTGCTGCTGCTGCCGGGTGAGTGCCCGGCGGGTTCGAGGGGGGGCTGCACATCGGTGGTGATCGGTGCTGTACTTGACAGCACCGATCACCACCGATCCCTGTGTTACCGAGCGGCTTAGCCGCCGGTAACACAGGAAACGCTGTGAATGGCTGTTCAGATTTGAACAGCCAATCACAGCGATCGCCGACCGGGGGGGGGCACCCCTGCCCCCCCTGGGCGGCGAGGGGGGATGTCTGCTGTCAGTTAGAAGTCATGACGTACATGTACGTCAAATGTCGGGAAGTACTTCCCGACCATGACGTACATGTACGTCAAATGTCGGGAAGGGGTTAAACAGCAGCGCAATTTACTCCAACCCCCCTCTTTAGCTTTCTCTTTTTGTGGGTCTGACGGGCCCACAGGAGTTACTGCAGCAGCTGTGGCAAACCTTGCTAATTATCTATATATTTACACATCTTTTTAAAGAAACAGATCTTAAACTGCAGAGTGCCAGAAATTGTGTCCCAGAGAGCCCTGTTTTTGGTGCTACTCTGTCACACAATAAACCCCCTTGCCAAGGTAATGAGCACTGATTGGCTGGTGGCTCTGTAAATGGCAGAACACTGGCATTAGCAGATATGAGCTATAAGCACATTTCCACAAGACATCACTTTATAAGCTGTAGATGGTAAACTGAATAGCATTAAATATGTGACAAGTCAGGAGGTGACCCTTGCTTATATGCTGACCAAAAATCTGATGTACTAAATGCCTCTGCAAAAATGTGGACTAGAATGCGTTTGCTATGTTTCGCTTCAGGAAAGGTATTCAAATGTGGACTGTGTTATGTTGGTTAACCAGAGACAGCCTTGAGAAACATGCTGTAGGGTTTTTAGAGGGGTGTGCTTTCTGCACTGCCTCTTCCTTTGTTGCCAGCAGGAATCCTTATCTTAAAAAATGGAGGTGCACTAACATCAGCGAAACTTAAAACTCAAATGTGCTACTGCACACATCTTTCACCTTTCACATGTCCACACATCTTTCCCCTCATTCACTATTGTGAAATAACATGGCCCTGATTTTGCTCTGTACTGAGATTCTCTGTATTACTATAGAGATTCTGTAAATACACTATTCATAAAGCCGAGAAATGCCATGTTTTGCAGAAAAAAGTGCTTTACTCTGCTTAAGGTTATTCACAGTGCAGGCCTCACATTTCCCTCCAGAGCAGCAGCTTGGACAGCGTCTTAGATACGGAATTCTTTTTATTCTGTATATACATGAATTGCTACTAATCAATGCTATATACTGATGCTACTTATTGATGCTATATACTGATGCAGTGTATAATGATAAGTAACAATTCATTCTTCATACCTCCCAACTATCACCCGTGAATAGTTGCTGTGCGCATATTCACGCCCCTACAGTGGTGAAAATGGGGCGTGAGTAAAGGCCACGCTCCCTTCCCGCTAGGCAATGCCCCCCAAATTTTTAGCATCTCCCCCTGTACCAATTCAATGTTGGGAGGTAGGATTTTTAGTTATGTACCTGAATACCCCACTGTATCCCCACTGCTGTTTACAGTATATACTTCTCTGCCACCACTGTGTATAGGTACAGATGTGTGCTTTACTACACCACAAACTAATATAAATTTACATTTTTGTACAGATAGACTTTTGCTTCAGGAAAGTAAAATACCAAAAATGCTCAGAGAGGAGGAAGCCACTGATCATTTTAGAGGCGGAGAAACGCATTAGATACATCTTGTCCTGATACCAGCTTCCCCTCCAGTGATGACCAACACGCGGGCAAATCCAGATAAGGCCGAGGAGTGCTAACCAAGCCGGGAGTAGCCAGCACATCATTTTTAAAGGGTCCCTGGTGTGGCTTTCCTTCTGCCAATTTGGCTGAGGCCAGTAACCTCACCTACTGCCAAAAGGAGTGGTAATTATAACACTGGATGTTACTAACCAAAAGCTGATTAATCAGGAATGCCTTTTTTGACAAACTAATCACTAATCTATTTGCCGTTTACTTTATCAAATAGACTCTATTGTATGCATATAATATTCAAACTAAAGGAGCCCATACACGGTCCGTTGTGTAGGACTCCGTTCAGTACTATGCGATGCGCGCTCCCGCGCATCACATAGTACGGTACAAAAAGTATGTGCTGCACATACTTTTTGTACTAGGTACACATCGGATCGGATAGCAGTGCATGCACACTGCATGCACCAGGGATCCGATCCGATGTGTGCTAATTAAGTCCCAAACAGATCCGTTAAACGGACCGTGTATGGGCTGCTTAATAAGCGCTATAAGAATCTCTAAATTACATTTTGCTAAAAGTGACTGAGATACTAACAACAAATAACAATAACCGGCCATAGCGACTTCAAGACGAGATTTGTTCTTATTATTAATAATATTATTTTTATTGATTTATATTGACATTTATATGTAATTTTGCATTTATTAGTGCTTTTAGAATTTGTATTTAACTTTGAATTAAAAAACGTATTTTAGCGCAGTTTGTTTCTCTATTTTTTTAAGGCTTGGAAAGAGACTGGAGGAACAGGGTGACAGGGGAGTTAAAAATGAGAGAAATAAGGAAACATGGGAAAAGAGAGGGCAGGAATAGGGTGAGAATGGGAAGTCTTTTACACACAGGTGCCACTATATGGAGCCCAACGGAGCAATTCAACTATTTCTCTGCACAGTCATGCACAGGCGCTGGTGCTGGCATTACTGTTATGATGTTCCATCTTTTTTATGGGCCGGTGACTAGTAGTACTCTAATAATATTACTCTAATAAGCTTGTGAATTTAAACTGCCATTGGTTCAAGTGCCATTGTTTAAGTGCAGAGTTATATCCAAGAAGGAGTGGTGTGTTTAGAAGGTGCCTGACCTGTTAAAGGGTCCACAAAGTGCAGGTACACAGTGTGCTGAATGAGGTGAGAGTGGGCCACTGAGGACAACGTGCAACTGGAAGAAATTACAGAGGAAGCGGACGGATACGGAGTGGCGTGTCAGCAGACTGCAAGATGGATAAGTATATTTGATCACTGAAACTATTGATTGTAATACTATTGTAATACAACTGAAGTAATACCATTTTGAGTGGTGTAATTACATTTCCCCAGCTAGGTACAATGAGTGGGAAAAAGGTTGAAAATCTCCACCAGTGTGCATCTTGTCAGATGTACACGCCAATGGACAGTGCATTCCAGGGCAAGTGTATCTGTACCAGATGCAAGCAGGTGGTAGCTCTGGAAGCCCAGGTCAGGGATCTAGAGCACCACATTGCAACACTGAGGGACATAGCTAACCTTGAGTAGAGTTGCAGCTTACCGTTGCTGCAATAGAGGAACAGAGGGCCCAGAGAGGGACGGATGATGAGTCCAATGAGAATGAGAAAGTGGATAGCTGGGTGACAGTTAGGGGATCTAGGAAGAGAAGACGACGGAGGAAGCGGCAGGCAAGCTCTGAGCTGGCAAACCCTAGTAGATATGCCCGATTGGACGAAGATACTATGGTTGGAAGCATAGAGCTGGGGGGGATGGAAGGGATGGGTTCCTCTAGCAACCAGAGGAATAACACCTCTGGCAAGAAGGGGAATTCGGATAGGAAGGGCCAAAGACAGATAGTGGTGGTAGGGGATTCAATTATTAGGAAGGTGGATAGGGCAATCTGATATCGGGACAGTGATAAGCATACAGTCTGTTGTCTCCCGGGTGCTCGGGTACGTCATATCACGGACCAGGTAGACAGATTATTGGGAGGGGCTGGACAAAGTTAGCAGTAGATGGGATGTCCTCAAAAAAGACTTTAGGGATCTAGGCAATAAACTTAGGGCGAGGACATCTAAGGTAATAATCTCAGATATATTACCAGTGCCATGAGCTAGCCCAGGGAGACAGAGGGAGATTAGGGAGGTAAACGTGTGGCTCAGAGACTGGTGCAGGAGGGAGGGATTTGAGTTCTTAGAAAATTGGGCAGACTTCTCAGTCAGGCGCTATCTTTATTGCCATGATGGATTGCACCTGAACAAGGAGGGGGCAGGGGTGCTTGGGAGTAGAATGGTGGGAAGGTTGGATGAGTTTTTAAACTAGGAGAAAGGGGGGAGGGAATAGCTAGAAATAGTGGGAAAATAATTGAGGATAGTGTGGTAGGCACAGTAAACTTTATTGTAGAGGAAATATGGGGAACGCAAAGGTTATGAGAGTAATAAACATTCAAACGCATGTATTATACGCGATGCTAGCCTACAATTACAGGATTTTTCTATAAACATGGCAGGTAATGTGGTGAGGGTAGAGGAAAAGCAGAATTTAAAATGACTCTATCTGAATGCTAGGAGTTTATCTGGTAAGATGGGGGAATTAGAGACCATAGCCTCAGTAGAAGATTTTGATCTGATTGGTATTACTGAAACTTGGTGGGTGAGTCGCATGAGTGGGAGGCTAACATAAATGGTTACAGTCTGTTATATGTTTATATGTTAAACCTTGCCTGAAACCCCACATAAGGGAATATATTTACATGGGAACAGGGGAGATGGTAGAATCTGTATGGGTGGAAATTGCAGGCAATAATGGTGTGAAAAAGCTAATAGTAGGAACATGCTATAAACCACCCAACACTAATACGGAAGATGAAAGAGACCTCCTATTACAGGTTGAGAAAGCAGCCAGCTCAGGGGACGTTATTAATTGGGGGCGATTTCAATTACCCTGACATAAATTGGGAACATATGACTTGTACTACCTCTAAGGGTTATGCTCTGTTGGAAACGTTAAATAATAACTATTTATCTCAGTTTATAGAGAAACCAACTAGAAATCATAACATCCTGGACCTTCTGATAAGTAACAATGGGGACATTCTCTCTAACATAACCATAAGGGAAACCTTGGGTAATAGTGATCATAATATGATCGCGTTTGATTTAAATCTTAGCAAGGACTAGTACTAGACCAACTCTCTAAACTTTAGAAGACGCCCCTACAAAAGAGATACATTGTGCCGCCGACGAGAGACACATTGGCAGTGAGAAATATCTATAAAAAGTCACTTCTATTCGATTCTCCTACACATGTTTTTCTGAGATATCCTGCCGTGAATTTGTATACAGGCATTGCCAGAGGCGTAACTCTGGGAGGCAATGGAGGCATCTGCCGCCGGGCTCCTGCACCCAAGGGGGAACCTGTCCTCCCCTGCAAGTTTGAATCAGTTAATTGAAAGCTTTCAATTTCACTTCTGTGACTGACTCCCCCTCCTGACATTATTTTTAAAATTGTCACCCTGTATTAGAAGAACCCATGACCTGTCTTAATGGAGACACCTTTATGATTGACCTATTGGAGGGGCACCAATATTTATCTTGCCTCCAGGCAACTGGGACGAACTTACTCCACTGGGCATTGCCACAAAATTGGGGAGACAAATGTAAAGGGGTTGACAGAAGCGCTCAAGTTCGTCAGAGAATGTATAGAGAGGGAGCTGCCAGGTATTGGGGTGTGTCCAAATCACCCAGTATTAAAGGCTTGTGTACAATGGTAGAATACCTTGCGCTCACCTTAGATAGAGGTGTAGTATGTGTGGGAAAGAATAACGGAGTAGAGTCAGTTTGTAGATTGAATGTAAAAGTGTAATTTATTAATGCTAACAAATAAATAAAGATGCAAGAAAAACGATGAAGAGAATAAAAAAATAAAATAAAAATAAAATTATGGGTTGAAGGTAAGTCCTGGTATTGTACTCAGGAATAGGGCAGCGAGGTATCACTCTGGGTGGCCTTAGTGCGGGGCTTAAGGGTATCCTTTATGGGGACCCCTTTAAACAATGGGTCCCAGGCTAGCATTAATAAATTACACTTTTACTTTCAAACTAAAAAATGACTCTACTCCGTTATTCTTTTCCACACATTAAATAAGTAAAAAAAAAAAAAACTGGATGCATTTATGAACACAAAGGGAATATTATAGTTATTTGCTAGTCTGATATAAAATTAGATAGGTTGAACTCGATGGACTAACGTTTTTTTTTTTCAACCTAAATTACTATGTTACTATGTTGTTACTGATATGCTTTGTAGAGTTTATATTTTTGAAAGCATTCTTCCTGATTGTGCAACTATTTCCTGAAAATGAGCTATGCTATGTAAATATTGACTCGATAAAACAGAAAAGCTGCACCCATAAACAAGAGAGGAACATTTCCCAGTAAATTGTTCAATCTTCTAAACGTACCAGAAAGATTTCATGAGAAATATGTATTAAACCACATGGTCTGCATTTATGTTATATAAACTCAAAACACAGAATAATAAGTTTTAACATTATGTCATACTCAGTGGCGGATTCAGGGGGGGGCACCTGGGCACGTGCCCCCCCTGTCATTTCATTTTGTAGCTGAGGACCAGGGCTTTCCAACAAGCCCAGCCCTGTGTCTTTAGCCCCCCGGGAACCGGAGATATCGCCTGGCAAAGCTGTAACGTTTTTTCCCCATAGGATAATATGGGACCCATTAATTCCGACCCCCACCCGGTTCCGACAGCTGCCAGTTTCCCCCCTGGCATCACATCTTGTGGTTCATCTCATTCAATTCCAAATCGCTGGGCCTTCAATATGATACGAGGCTGGTCCATATCGGTCAATCGGTTCCAGAGATATTGCGGGTAAACCGTTTTTTTATTTTTGAAATTTAATTTCATAGCTGTTTATGTTCTTTAAAGGGAGGATTGCTCTGGAACCAAATATTCCAGTTTCACGGGACCAAAATCATTCAAAGCCCACTCAAAAGTTCTTCAATATGATACTTGTCTCCTGTAAATGGGTCAGTTGGTTCCGAAGATATACCCGGTTAAATGACATAACTGGTTAAAGAGGGGGAGGGGTGGTTTTCTCTCCCCCTCACACCAGAAAATGCAGGGACTAGGCTGGTGTTAAAGGCGCCAAACTGGTAATGCATTTTCTGGTGTGAAAGGGGTATTATTTCAAATAGCCGGGACCTGCAGTGCTCTGAATACAGCCAGGCTCTGCCACTGTTAGTGGCTATCACTTCTGCCTGGCGGTGGCTGTCCACCATTTGCCGCGAGCATGTATTCCCCCTTGGCAATGAGCATGTAATCCCATATGGCAACAAGCATGGAACCTCTGGCAATGAGCATGGAACCCTTAGCAATGAGCATGTAGATAAGAAGCACATATGTAGCATAATTTTTAATAGGCATTATGGTGTTTGGCATAATACATAATGTACATAATGGCGTGTAACTTAACGTGTAATGGACATTATGGTGTAAATGTTTAATGCGCGCCTTTGGTGGACAATGTCCCTGTCTATGAAACGTATTGTGAATTTTGGCTTAATCTGTGTGGCATTATGTGAATTCTGGTTCAATCTGTGTGGCATTATGTGAATTGTGGCTCAATCCATGTGGCATTATGTGAATTTTGGCTTAATCCGTGTGGCATTATGAGAATTTTGGCTCAATCCATTTGGCATTATGTGAATTCTGGCTCAATCCGTGTGGCAATATGTGAATTTTGGCTCAAACCATGTGGCATTATGTGAATTTTGGCTCATTCCATTTGGCATCATGTGTAAGGGGCAAGTATAATGAGGTCTAGTATTTTGTTGCATAATGTGTAGAAGTTGTATATGGTGTTGTACACTACACTCAAGGACACACCCCCTGTTAAGGGCCACACCCCCTTTTCAGGAGCGCGCCTTTGGCACGCGCACAACTACATCCTTCACTTTTGTCGCCATGGTGGGCCTGCGTACTTTAAATGCCAGGTCCTATTTTTAATCCCATTTCCCCCCTCTCTCTGCCGCTCTCTTAGCATGTACACTGGCACCACTAACACCGCCCCTCTCCCACCAAAACCCTCTTTTATCATGGTGCCCCCCCTGTCATTTTATCCTGGATCCGCCCCTGGTCATACTCATATTTTCCTCACTCAACTTTTTAGGTATAATGTTTATTGTTAATATGATTATTCCCATGCCTCCTAAATGTCCTGATTTTCACAGTCGTGTTTTGTTTTTGTTACTGTCCAGCTGTCCCACCCATAGCAGCAGTGTCCCCTGGTGGGTGACAGTTGGGAGTGCCCCTGACACTTGCTCCTCTGCTTAGCGTAGCAGCGGTGAATAGACGCTGTGTACATTTACACAGCATCTATTCATGAAGACAGAGGGACTGGGAGTATGTCCACCAGCTCATTTAGTGCTGGCCATGCCCTCACAATGTTGGAAAATGGGGGTGTTGCCCCATCTGTGAGGCCACACCCTGCTTCCTATTTTTCCAATGTTATTATCCCAAGAGGCAAATTAATTATTTGGGAAAAGTAAACAACTTTAAACAACGAGTCTGCCCCAAATTCAAACTGTTTAAGTGGAAAGGATAAGTGCCCAGTGCCGCAACAATGGGCCCGCAGAACCCGCGGTGGCTTGCTGGAGCCAGCACCGTGGGAGTCTGTGGGGAGCACCACATCTTGGATGCTGCTGCACCAACAGGTAGGCGCAGGAGCTGCAGCAGAGACCGGCATCTCATGCAACCTCCTTCCCAACACATCCCAGCAACGCATGCACATGGGGAACCACTGGCGAAGATATGCAGTCAGTGTAACATCCAGAAGGGAGTGTTATGGAGGAGCGGGACAGGCACTGGAGAGGAGCACTGACAGGGAGATTGTAAGCTCGGAGGCACAGAGACGGAAGGAAAGTTCCCAGTTTCAAATTGTAAATGGTCTGTGTCTATATGTTTGCTGCCTCTGATGTGTTTAGTGTGTGCTTATTTTCTAACATTTCTTGAGACAAATACAGGCAATTCATAGGTTAATGCGCTCAGACTATTGACTGCCTAGGACCCCATCGCTCTTGTTCCAGCCAAGTCCAGCAGCCAGCCCGTACTTCGGGTGCTACCGGCACCACCACCTCCCAATTCTTTTTCAGAGACTCATTATCCATCCTCTTTCAGTCCAAAGGATCCAATTGTGCCCTCCATCATTACCATCTTCTTTCCGGAACATCATCACTACCAGTCTTCCTGCCAGCCTCATTACCCACTTGAACTATCTTTCAAAGACATTGCCTATATTAATTTCAAGTACCTTGCATGTGTTTTTCTGTTTACCACTAACTGCCACTTAAAGAAGTATTTAAGTGAAGTTGTCAGCTATATGAAATCCTTCATTAAACCTGCACGTTTTTATCCTTCATCTTCTGGTCCGTCTCCTGTTCCTGAGCATCACACGGCTTCATCCAATCCCTCACCCGTGACAGTTTGTACTGACCCAATGGAGTCGGGTGACAATGAGGCACCTTTGACGGATGTGCTACAAGCAATTATGGCTCGCTTGGGACAACTAGAGGCTTCACAACGTCAAGTGGCTCAATTTCTTCAGACACTGGCGCCACCTCCGGTGGCCCCAACGGCCTCTTCAGCTCCTTCACAGGGAGGTTCAGCACCAGCTTCTGCATCTATATCGGCAGTCCCCAGCCATCTACAATTACCCACTCCCAGCAAGTATAACGGCTCTCCGAAAGGATGTCGTGGGTTCTTAAATCAGTGTGATGTCCAGTTAACCCTCCAATCTGCCAATTTCCCTACACCCAAGGCCCGTGTGGCATATATCGTGTCTCTTCTGGCAGGCCCTGCTTTGGACTGGGTTTCTCCTCTCTGGGAACGCTCCGACCCGCTGCTCAATGATTATGACTCTTTTATTACCTCTTTCCGCCGCATCTTCGACGAACCTGGTAGAGTGTCTTCCGCGGCTACTGAGATTCTGCGGATTCGCCAAGGCAGCAGGCCAGTAGGACAATACGTCATACAATTCCAAACATTGGCCTCCGAACTAAGCTGGAATGAAGAGGCTCTCGTCTCAGCTTTTTGGAATGGACTCTCTGGTCGCATCAAGGAGGAGCTGGCCACTCGCGGTACACCCTCCACACTGGCTGATCTTATATCAATGTGCAATAAGGTTGACCTACGACTTCAAGAACGCCAACTTGAAAGAAATTGCTCGGACCGTCTCCGTCCCCGATTCTCTTCCAACTCTGCCATGTCTCCCAAGCCTGGGTCCTCCTCCAATTTTCCTCCAGAAGAACCCATGCAGGTCAACCGCTCACGGCTCTCGATGGAAGAGAAGGCTCGTAGACGATATGAAAAAATAAGTATTTACTGCGGCTCCACCATTCATTTATTGTCTTCCTGTCCGCTTAATCCGGGAAACGACCGCTCCTAATCCCCACGAGGGAGGTCCGATTAGGAGTCTTGCTGCCATCTCCCTCTTAAAAGGATTCCACTATTCCTGTTACACTCGTCTTCTCTCAAAGGAAAATCAGAGTCAAGGCCCTGTTGGACTCCGGTGCTGCAGGAAATTTCCTCTCCTCATCTTTCGTCACACAATACTCCCTGCCGGTGCACCCTCTGGACCAACCATTATTCCTCACAGCAGTAGATGGGAGTCGAATCTCTAACGGGCAAATCACTCGGCAGACTTCTTCAGTATCTCTGCTCGTAGGAGCTCTACATCAAGAGTCAATTAAGTTCTTGGTTCTCCCTCAGTCTTCTCACAAGATGGTTCTGGGTATGCCCTGGCTCTCCAAGCACAATCCTCACATCGATTGGCGCAATATGGAGGTCAAGGCCTGGGGCACGAACTGCTTATCTACCTTTCTACCTCGTGTCCTCCCACTCAATCAGACCAGTCCTCAGGAAGATCCTAATAATCCTTCTTCTTCGCCTTTTTCGTTACTACCAGCACAGTATCATTCCTTCTCAGATGTCTTTAGTAAAGGAGGTGCTGATGTCCTTCCTCCCCATCGACCCTGGGACTGTCCTATAGAGTTGAGACCAGGGAAGTCTCCACCCTGTGGACGCATTTACCCCTTATCTTTACCCGAGACAGAGGCCATGTCCAACTACATTCAGGAGAATCTCGAGAAAGGCTTCATCCGACCTTCCACCTCTCCGGCCGGGACAGGCTTCTTTTTCGTGAAAAAAAAAGATGGATCACTTCGACCTTGCATAGACTATAGGGGGTTAAATGATATTACCATCAAAAATCGTTACCCTCTACCCCTCATCACTGAGCTCTTCGATAAAGTCAAAGAAGCGTCCATCTTTACTAAACTAGATCTGAGAGGGGCTTACAATCTGATTCCTATCCGTCACGGGGATAAGTGGAAGACGGCTTTTAACACCCGAGACGGCCACTATGAATACCTGGTGATGCCGTTTGGCCTTTGCAACGCCCCCGCAGTCTTCCAGCAGTTTGTAAATGATATATTCCGGGACATGCTGTACACCTCCATCGTGGTTTATTTAGACGACATCCTCATCTTCTCTTCAAATCTCCATGTTCACAGACAAACAGGGGGAAATTTACCAAAATGGATTAGTAAAAAATAGGTGTATTCGTAGGCAGAAATACACCTATTTTTTACACATTTGTATTTTCGGGATTTACAATCCCGAAAATACAACAATTCGTATTCCTAAAGATGGAACATTCGTATTTGTTTTTACAAATACGAATGTCTACACCATCGATAGAATACGACAGAAATCACCATTCAAAAGAATGGTGGTTCCTGATGTACTAAGCAGCCGTATTGATAATACGGCTGCTAAGTGGTGTAAAACACCCACGCAAATACGACAGGAAAATACACCTTGATTGTCCTGTCGTATTTGGCTTTACGACAGGACAGATCCGTGCAGGCTTTAGTGTTAAAAAATAGAAAAAAAAAATATTAAAAAAAACCAGCGTGGGGTCCCCCCCACAGCTGTAACCAGCACCAGGCTGAAGGAGCCGCGGCCGGTAATTAAAAATCAGGGAACCCGACAAATAGGGGTTCCCCGATTTTTAACAACCAGCCCCAGGCTCCAGGTCCGGGGCTGGTTCCCAAAATACGGGGGACAAAATGACTAGGGGTCCCCCGTATTTTAAGAACCAGCCCCAGGCCAAACCAGCCAGCAGGGTAATGTCACAGCCGGGGGACACTTATGATATAAGGTCCCGCGGCCAAAACATTAACCCTACCGACCAGTCAGCCTGGCCAGGGGCCCTGGGGGAGTGGGGACCCCCCCAATAAAGGGGTCCCCCCCCTCCAGGACTTACCTGACCAGGCTGAAGCCTGGTGCTGTCCTCGATGCCCCTGGGTGGTGGGCATCGAGCTGATAGTGGTGTAAAAAAAAAGAATAATCTATTGTCTAATACTGGGGCACTATGAGTCCCAGCAAGCCTCCCCCGCAAGCTGGGACTTGGAGAACCACAAGTCCCAGCCTGCGGGGCATTAAAGGGCCCGCTGGGTCTTGTAGTTCCACAGTATTAAAAATAGTAAAATAAAACACACTGACACACATTTAAAATAAAACTTTAATACATACAAAGCCCTTACATACTGATACTTACCTATCTTCTTCCCGTAGGTAGCCCTGGTCCTGATGTCCTGCAGTCCTGTGTCGGCGTTCTGCTCCATGTCGACGTCGCTGTCGGCGATGGCGTCGGCGTCCGGAGTCTGACGAAATCCATGGAGGAAGCTGTGGAAGGAAACCATACTCACCTGTCCCAGGGCGACGTAGTCCAGGTAAGGGTCTTTGCAAAAAAACAAACCGACACGCGAAACCAGACTGGACAGATGAGCTGCACGGTGTTTGTGTACATCGTGCGGCTCCGCCTCCCGAGTGCCGCTATTGGCCGCCTTGCGGCCTAGCGGCTCCTGATTGGTCGCTAGGCCGCAAGCTTGCGGGGGAGGCTTGCTGGGACTCATAGTGCCCCAGTATTAGACAATAGATTATTCTTTTTTTTTACACCACTATCAGCTCGATGCCCACTGCCCAGGGGCATCGAGGACAGCACCAGGCTTCAGCCTGGTCAGGTAAGTCCTGGAGGGGGGGACCCCTTTATTGGGGGGGTCCCCACTCCCCCAGGGCCCCTGGCCAGGCTGACTGGTCGGTAGGGTTAATGTTTTGGCCGCGGGACCTTATATCATAAGTGTCCCCCGGCTGTGACATTACCCTGCTGGCTGGTTTGGCCTGGGGCTGGTTCTTAAAATACGGGGGACCCCATGTCATTTTGTCCCCCGTATTTTGGGAACCAGCCCCGGACCTGGAGCCTGGAGCTGGTTGTTAAAAATCGGGGAACCCCTATTTGTCGGGTTCCCTGATTTTTAATTACCGGCCCCGGCTCCTTCAGCCTGGTGCTGGTTACAGCTGTGGGGGGGACCCCACGCTGGTTTTTTTTATTTATTTAATTTTTCTATTTTTTTTACGCCTTGCAGTCTGCACGGATCTGACTGATCCGTGCAGACTGCCTGTACTAATTCGTATTAGCGGCCGTATATATGGCCAGCTAATACGAATTCCTACGACATCGGTGGGTTACAAAGCAGTCGTATATGACTGCTTTGTACATTCCCCTCTGGAACACGACTTTGCATACGACTAAACAGTCGTATGCAGTCGTAGGGGAAATACCAATATGAAAAACTAGGTTTTTCATATTGGTAAATTTCCCCCACAGTGTCCGAAGTTGTACGTCGTCTTCGTCAAAACCAGCTGTACTGCAAGTTAGAGAAATGCGTCTTTGAAGTCACCTCCATTCCCTTCCTTGGTCATATCCTCTCCAGTACTGGGTTAGAGATGGACCCAGAGAAGGTGAGGGCCATTCAAGACTAGACAGCCCCATCCACTCTTAAAGGTCTGCAAAGATTCCTGGGCTTCTCTAATTATTATCGCCGGTTTATCCGTGATTTCTCCACCATTGCAGCACCACTCACTGCCCTCACCCGCAAAGGAGCAGATCCAGCTCAATGGTCCTCTGAGGCTTCCAATGCCTTTCAACAACTAAAACAAGCCTTCATGACTGCCCCAATTCTTCTGCAACCAGACCTTGATAAACCATTTATACTAGAGGTGGACGCATCCTCAGAGGGGGTAGGGGCGATTCTGTCTCAGAAGGGAGATGATCATGAACTTCATCCTTGTGCCTTCTTCTCCAAGAAGTTCCTTCCTGCGGAGAGAAACTATCCCATAGGGAAGCAAGAGTTACTGGCGGTCAAGTCTGCTTTCGAAGAATGGCGATATCTTCTAGAAGGGGCTCGACATAAAATTACAGTATTCTCCGATCATAAAAATTTCTCATTCCTCCGACATGCCCAATGCCTCACTTCTCGTCAAGCCCGCTGGGCAATGTTCTTTGAGCGTTTTAACTTTCAAATCAAGTTCAGGCCAGGAACCATGAATGCTAAAGCAGACGCTCTCTCCCGTTCATTTGAAGCCACTTCGGACACCGAATTACAACCTCAGCCAATCCTCAATCCAAAAGTCTTTGCCCAGGTAACAACACATCCGACACCTCCTCCTGGCAAGTCCTTTGTTCCTCTCAATCTCCGCAAGAAAGTCCTATCTTGGGCTCACTCCTCTCGCTTTGCCGGTCATACTGGAGCGCGAAAGACTTTAATGTTCTTGTTACAGTCATACTGTTGGCCAACTATTCGAAGTGATGTAGCCAATTTTGTTGCATCCTATGTGAAATGTGCCAAGCACAAAACTCCACGAACATCTCCATCCAAAAACCCTTCTTCCTCTTGCTATACCAAATGAACCATGGACCCATTTGCCAATGGACTTTATCTCTGAGTTGCCTCCTTCAAAAGGACATACGGTGATCTGGGTGGTGGTCGATCGCTTCTCCAAAATGGTTCACTTCTTTCCTCTGAAGAGTCTTCCTTCCGCATCAGTACTGGCTCAACTCTTTATCTCCACCATCTTTAAACTTCATGGGCTCCCTAAAGAGATCATATCCGACCGCGGAGTACAGTTCGTTGCTAAGTTCTGGAGAGCTCTTTGCTCGGCCGTCCAGGTAAAACTTAAATTCTCTACCGCGTTCCATCCACAAACCAACGGTCAAACCGAACGTGTCAACCAAGACCTAGAGGCTTTTATTCGGTTGTTTATCTCCTCTTCCCAAGACGACTGGTTGGACCTTTTACCCTGGGTAGAGTATGCACACAATAATTCCTACCATTCATCATCTGGTACGACCCCTTTCTTTACAGTGTTCGGCAAGCATCCACGATCTCCAGATTTTTCAGATTTATCTTCACCAGATGTACCAGCCGCAACGTCCTCTCTACATCGTTTTTCTAAGATCTGGTCGGACGTTCACAGCGCTCTTCTCAAAGCCTCCGCTCGCTACAAGAGAACGGCTGATAAAAGAAGGAGAGCAGTTCCTAGTTTGAAAGTCGGAGACCGGGTATGGCTGTCAACTCGTCATTTACGCCTTCGCTTACCATCTATGAAGCTGGCTCCTCGGCTTATTGGTCCATTCCCCGTTATTCAAGTCATCAACCCTGTGGCCTATAGACTGCAACTTCCACCTATCATGAAGGTCTCTAATTCCTTTCATATTTCGCTTCTCAAACCCCTGAAATTGAACATTTATCAGAAAAAGGTTCCCAAACCTCCCAAGATTCGTACCAAAAAGGAGGCTGAGTTCGAGGTGAGACGTATCATAGACTCCCGTTGCCGCAATTCTTGTCTCCAATTTCTGGTAGAGTGGGCTGGATTCGGGCCTGAGGAGAATTCCTGGGTAAACTCTGCAGATCTACATGCGCCAAGACTGGTGAAGCAGTTCTTTCAAAGAAACCCACACAAGGTGCGTAGGTGTCCTGGGGCCACCCAGAAAGGGGGGGGGGTACTGTCACACGCCGCCGCGGCGTCACACGGCGGGTACATTACTCACCCGTCCATGCCCGCCGACGGCGGGCGTGTGTGGGCTCCCGGCTTGTGGACAGCGGGCGGCAGCGGCTTCTGGCGTGAGGACGGCAGCGGGGAAGGCTGGGGAGTGCAGTGCTGTGTCTGTGTTTGGCGAGGCCTGCGACGCTATCTTGCTTCAGGGCAGAACTGGGATTGGGTCAGGTCAGGGGTCTCCGCCCACTACTATCCTGACAGCCAATGGCAGCCGCCCTCTAGGGATATAGGGGATCTGCCTAGGGCTGTTCAGGGTCAGTACAAAAAGTATTCTGAGCTGTTCAGTTCTAATGGATGACTCCTGACTCTCCTGGTGCCTTTGTCTCACTGCTCTACGCTCAGACTATTGACTGCCTAGGACCCCATCGCTCTTGTTCCAGCCAAGTCCAGCAGCCAGCCCGTACTTCCGAGCTACCGGCACCGCCACCTCCCAATTCTTTTTCAGAGACTCATTATCCATCCTCTTTCAGTCCAAAGGATCCAATTGTGCCCTCCTTCATTACCATCTTCTTTCCGGAACATCATCACTACCAGTCATCCTTCCAGCCTCATTACCCACTTGAACTTTCTTTCAAAGACATTGCCAGTATTCATTTCAAGTACCTTGCATGTGTTTTTCTGTTTACCACTAACTGCCACTTAAAGAAGTGTGGTTCTGCGACGCTAAATAGACGCTGAATAGACGCAAGCGCACAGCATCTATTCACTTCAGGCTGGGGGGACTCCCAACTGACCCCTCCTCCCCGCCACGGGACACTGCCGGTCCTGGGTGAGATGCGGGACCGTCCCAAAAAAACAGACGGTCCCGCGAAAAAGGGGACAGTTGGGAGGTTTGCAATGCAATATGCATTAAATGCAGGAGCACATATGGTGCCACTCCAGTTATTGTGATATATAGTATAAGGTGGTTATAGAATACACTGTTTGACTACAGTGAATTGATCTAATAATCCCTAGCCTCCACCCAGACGGAAAGAAAACCCACTCCGTGCAAATCCACAAAGGAAATACCAAATGAATACGCAATTCACAAACCATCAAATAATTTTTCCAGGCTGTGCAAAGTAAGTCTGACCCTATCAGTCATCTGCAACAGGCACAGGCTCATTGAGTTTGGCGTTGGAGTCACAGACCCTCCCATAAAACTCCTAGGTATGCCTGCATCTTTTAGAGCACTCCAGGAAAACAGCGGGATACCACCCCCAAATACCGTCTTACTGTCAGTCAACCTCCGACCACAATTTATTTTACTATTCACCTTAGCACATGCGTGCTATGATCCGTATGCATGCGCAGTCATTCAATAAATGCTCAATCTGCAAATTCGCAGTCAACTCTGCATCAGGCTCTATGTGTTTAATAATAATAACATTCATTAGGTGCCAGTCTGTGGCAAAGGTAGGATTTCTAGTAGAGGGTGAAATGCAGTCCACAATCACAATCGGAAGAACATTGGAGCAAGTGGGGGCAGTATTGTGGAGCGATAGAAGAATCTAGCAACGACCATGATGTTAGGGGCCGTGGTGCTGCTGCTGCCCAGGATGCCGCTACATCGCTTCCGGCATCCGGGCAGCTCTGGGGATTCAGTATGAAATCCCGGCAGTCGGGATCGCTGGGGTTCAAAATCCCAACACCGAAATCCCGACAAGGGGGGGACGTGGATCACTCCCCCTTGCGGGCTCGCTGCGCTCGCCACGCAGTGGGCCCGGTGCCTCGCTGCGCTCGGCACGCTAATTTATTCTCCCTCCAGGGGTGTCGTGGACACCCACGGAGGGAGAAAGTGTCGGGATTTCGGCGGTCGGGATTGGGGCGGTCGGGATTCCAGCGTTGGGATTCTGAACGCCGGGATCCCGACCGCCGGGATTTAAACTGCATCCCAGCTCTGGAGCTCCATTTTGGCTCTCCCTGCTGCTGTTTGCCTCCTGTCATCGCTGTGTAAAGGCTGCTGAAGGTTCTGGGCAGTGGCTGATTAGCACACCTTTCCAATTACCTTGATTACTGCCCAGATCTTCATGGGAAGCGGTTTCCCCATTTATTGCCTTCAGTCTTTTCCTCAGGGGCCTGTTATAGTTTTTTCTTGCCTGTTTGTGTCATTCCCTGCATGGGTTCTGTAACCATGCTGAAGCCTACTCTCCCACCGGTCCCCTTGCCTGAAGCCTGTCAGTATGTTTCTCTGAATTTGTAAAACTAGTTCCTTACACCTTGTTACTTATCATACCTCCCAACTGTCACGATTTTAGAGGGACAGTCCCGATTTTCGGGTCCTGTCCCTCTGTCCCACCCGCGGCAGGCATTGTCCCGCTGCGGGGGGTGGCAGTTGGGAGACCCCCCAATCTAGTAGAATAGACGCTGTGCGCATGCACATTCTATTCTCGTATGAAAATGAGGTCGCGGCTAATTAGCATAAGCTGCACCCTCATTTGCATACACCCCGCCCCCTTTTCGGGCGCTCGCGCGGCGAAGCCGCGCGAGTGTCCCTATTTCTTCAAGCCAAAAGTTGGGAGGTATGACTTATTATTACACCCAGTGCATTAATGAATTCAGCATTCTGATTATTATTACACCTTGTGCATTGTTGCTTTCAACATTCTGGAGATCATAATACCTTGTGCATTTATTATTAGTAGTATTCAGTGGTGGTTTTTACCTATGGGCTCCGGGCCTGCAGCCATGTAATATGTTTGTGTGTCAACATCATAGTAGTTTGTTACATCTTCACAGCAAGTCCCTCTTCAATGCTTTTTTAAAATGTGTGTTGCCTTCACATTTCACTGACAGCTAATTAATCATTACACATTCACCAAGATTTTGTGTTAAAATACCCCAAAATTACAAACATCATTTTACTTCCAAACAGAAAACCAACAGCACCAGGAGCCAGTGTCCCTGACCCTTCAGGAATTGCAGCAGACACTTAGGGGGAAATTTACTAAAGGAAATTTGTAAAAAATAGGTGTATTTGTATCCAGAAATACACTTATTTTTGACATTTACTATCCCGAAAATACGGCAATTCGTATTTGTATTGATAGCACATCAATACGACTACGAATTGCCGTATTTTCGGGATAGTAAATGTCAAAAATAAGTGTATTTCTGGATACAAATACACCTATTTTTTTACAAATTTCCTTTAGTAAATTTCCCCCAGAGGGTGAGATTTAATAGGATGAGATTTTCAGAAAGTGAGAGATTTGGTGAGAAATCTCCAGGTTTTTTAAAGCGGCAATCATTTACACTTCAAAATCAAACTGGTTTAGCAGTGTAAATGATTGCCGCTTTAAAAAAAACTGGAGATTTCTCACCAAATCTCTCACTTTCTGAAAATCTCATCCTATTAAATCTCACCCAGAATGCTGCAAATATTGTGGGCCGCCTCTGGGACCTACTGCCATAACTTTATTATTTTTTATTATACCTTTGTAAGATTAAAACTTTTTGAATATTTAGAAGTTGTCTGTGTTTTGTACTAATATGTTAGAGTCTTTCTGAGGGCAAAGGTACATACATGTACACATGTCTAATGTAAATTATATATGTTCTTTAATGTCAAGGGTAAGGAATAAATGTTGTGTGCATGTGTGGGTTTTAGCCTTAAATAACACATATTGTAAATGCATGAATGTTAGTTTTTGGTGGAGTGAAACATCACACATATCATTAGGTTATTTAGACATGTAAATAAATAGGGACATAATAATTATAACAACATTATTAACAGCATGCAGACAAACACCAAAATTAATAAAAAATAAAAAAATAGGGGGACACATAGATTGTGAGGAAGTGAGGAAAGTGGAACATTATGAACACAAGAAATAAACATGTAATGAGGGTTATATTGTAGTTTAATTAAAGGAGATAAAGTAGTTAATATAAAGCAATAAAAACATCAAATACTTAGGATAATTGGCTCATTGTTTTAGGATCACTTCTGAGCGAATAATTGCTGTGCCATATATTTATGCAGCAGACTACCTGCTCGGACGTACGCTTACCCTTACGCTTGGAGAAACACGCTCAGACTCCAAGCGAAAAGGATGAGATCCCTCCTAGCATGGTAGCATACATTCATATGCACACCACTCCCCTTTACTTGTCTGCCCGATTGACTGTGCAGATGTTTTGTGGGTGTACTCACGCTTACCAAGGTGTTTGGACGGACACGTCCGCACACGTGTCCGTCCGATTCAACCAGAATAAGGCCCCATATCACTTCTCCTCCCCTATCACTGCTTCATCCATCTACCCCATTGTGTTTTAACATCAAAATGTAAAAGGGAGGAAGGAGGCTATTTTCCGGAGAGGTAGGAGGGGTGAGATGACTGCGCCACAAACCTATGAAATTGTGAGTTAGCTGCTGGGTGTGTGGGTACACTACAAATACCCAAAGTAGTATGGAGTAGGCAAATGGGGATGTACACCCTGCGCTTTACTAACAATATTCAAATAATAAACAGGTACTTGTTTCCTAGCACGGCCACACCGATTCTAATCGGGGGCATCGCAGGTAAAAAATCTCATCGGTCGCATCGCATGCGTGCTAAAAAATCGCATGCGATGGTCCCGACGCGATGCCCCCGATTTCCCATAGGGAACAATGTTAAATGCCTCAATTTACCCAAATGAACAGGAAACAATGTTAAATGGTCCAGAAACCCCCAAAAACACCCCAGAACAGTGAAATGGCCCCCCAAAATTAGTTAACGCCACCCCACGATCAACGTGAACCCGAAGCGTGGCGAGCGCAGCGTGCCCCGCGAGGGGACGCGGATACCTTCACAGATATACGCGTCCCCTCGCGGGCTTCACAGGTGTCTGTGGCGACGCGGACACCTGTGAAGCCCGCGAGGGGACGCATTTACCTGTGAAGGTCTCCGCGTCCCCTCGCGGGGCTCGCTGCGCTCGCCACGCTTCGGGCTCGCCACACTATTCTATTCTCAACTCCACGCCGACGTGGATAGTGGGGGTATGAAAAGGTCGGAGGACACGTACCGCCGCCCCACGCGGGCTCACTGTGCTCGCCACGCTTCGGGTTCACGTTGATCGTGGGGTGGCGTTAACAAATTTTGGGGGGCCATTTCACTGTTCTGGGGTGTTTTGGGGGGTTTCTGGACCATTTAACATATTGTTCCCTATGGGAAATCGGGGCCATCGCGTCGGGACCATTTAATGCTTATTTAGCCGCATGCGACGCGACCGACGCGATTTTTTTACTTTTCAATGCATTTCAATGGGAAATCGGGTCCATCGCGTCGGGGGCCATCGCATACCACTATTAAGGGCACAAGATCAATGCGATTGTGGCCGTGCTAGGAAACAAGTACCAATATACATACACATTGGTTATGATAAAAATAGAAGTAACTTTTATTATAACAGGTTTAACAATATAAAAAGATCAGTTTAAATGGCAATGTATAAGTACTGTATTTGTTAAAAATACACTATATAATGCTCAATAAAAATAATGATATTAAAAATAATTCTACTGACTGCTACTACCGGTATACACACACAAAAGGACAGGGGGTCACAGGACAAACATATATAGTCCTGGTGCACTGGCCAAGTGGGTGTAAAAGAGTAGTTTTGTTCAAAGTCTTGTACGCTTGTTAGAGCGGTTTGGAGAAAATACCTGTTCCCAGGGTACAAGGGGTCTGCCGGCAGACTTACCCGTCAATGCCGTGTTGCGCAATCGGCATAGGCGGGATCTCCACATGCATCGACTAGTTTCGCCAAACAGGCTTCTTCAGGATGGTGTGTGTACTCACGCTTACCGAGGTGTTTGGACGGACACGTCCGCACACGTGTCCGTCCGATTCAACCAGAATAAGGCCCCATATCACTTCTCCTCCCCTATCACTGCTTCATCCATCTACCCCATTGTGTTTTAACATCAAAATGTAAAAGGGAGGAAGGAGGCTATTTTGGGGAGAGTCTAAAGCCAGGCAATAAGCAAGCAGGTGAAGTCACAAGTAACCCTTCACTATTTGGCATACTTATATTTATGTCATATTTTTAACGCTGCAAGTGCATATTGTATATTTGTAATGCATACTTATATACTGCTTTTGCTCCTCTCCTGAAGATGCACAGAGAGGACATACTGCACTTTGGAGGGCAGAGACAGGATCGGATGTGATCAAGCCCTATCCCCCTTTAAGCTAAATGCAGCGATTCGGGTGTCTGTGAAGAGGGGGTGTAATGATGTGAATAATGCAAAAGGACGCAAATTGCTTCATTTTAGCCACACCCTTCCCTGAAGTACGGCAAATTTGTTTGTCTTTGCGGCTGAGGGGGAGTCTGGGGAGGAAGGGAGAGACTTGCCCACATTTCCAGGCAGCCTGGAGGGACACCCAAATTTCAGGAGCCTAATGTATAAATAATAATGTAGTGTGGCATTACAGCCACATCTAAGGGGTTTACTTACTAAGATGGGCATTCTATTGAAGATGGGATGTTGCCCATAGCAACGAATCAGAATCTACTTCTTAATTATTTAGCATCTTCCAGAAGATAAAAGATAGAATCTGATTGATTGCCCATAGAAACATCCCTTCTTCAATAGAACGCCCATCTTAGTAAATAAACCCCTAAATATACATATAAAACATAACTTTTATGGCATGTAAATTAAAATCAATCTTAAAATCCAGTGGAAGCTAACGGGATTTAGTGGGTTATTCTGATTTACTCACAATAATTCAAGTTTGGCCCTGTGCCGATGTTTTGGGGACGGCGCATGGTCTATTATGAGCATGTGCAGCTCCTCTTTGCAAATGGCTTTGGTGACTTACATAGTAGCCAAGCCATTTGCAATGCTGGGCGTTCCCATGAGTAAGTGGATGGGCCTATGCATGCTGGGGGTGGGCGGTTGATGTCACAGGACATCAGCCACCAGCCCCGTCTTCGTCCCGTTGCACACATATAAAAGTTAGTTTCCACTGACTTTTATTTGCGAAGGCAGGAGAGATTATTTGATGGATGGTTGGCAACCATGGAATAATTTCATCCATGCACGCAAGCTGTGAATGGATATTTATGCAAAACAGCCATTTGCATGTGTGCGCAGAAAATCGAGCGTTCGTACGGGCGGCGTTTAGTTGACTCGCAATGACCTTCTTAGAGTAATTAAAATAATTGTTCTCTCTAGATGTCATCACTTGTAATAATGGGGGAAATTTACTAAAGGAAATTTGTAAAAAAATAGGTGTATTTGTATCCAGAAATACACTTATTTTTGACATTTACTATCCCGAAAATACGGCAATTCGTATTCGTATTGATAGCACATCAATACGAATACGAATTGCCGTATTTTCGGGATAGTAAATGTCAAAAATAAGTGTATTTCTGGATACAAATACAACTAATTTTACAAATTTCCTTTAGTAAATTTCCCCCAATGGGGGAAATTTACTAAAGGAAATTTGTAAAATTAGTTGTATTTGTATCCAGAAATACACTTATTTTTGACATTTACTATCCCGAAAATACGGCAATTCGTATTCGTATTGATGTGCTATCAATACGAATACGAATTGCCGTATTTTCGGGATAGTAAATGTCAAAAATAAGTGTATTTCTGGATACAAATACAACTAATTTTACAAATTTCCTTTAGTAAATTTCCCCCAATGTGTTCACCATCCATATACAGTGGGATTCTTTAATAAATGCTAATGCAGAACGGCGGAGAACACAGTGGGCGGGGGTGGAGAAATCATTCGATGGTCATTTCACCCTGCCTGCGAATGGATGATTATGTAAAGTGGGTTCACTTAATGGAAACTAAAGCCACTTATCTCTTTGTATAACTGAAGTAGGAATATCCAGCCTCATCCAATCTGCATTGGACACACTCACTAAAAGAGACCTCGGAGTTTGTCCGACATCCCTCTCGGCCACTGAACTCGGAGGCTATTACATTTGGCCAATGGTGTTTATTGTTTTATATAAATAATATAGAATTGTTGCACACCTTCCAACATGACCCATTCCAGGATGGACACAATGCTCTGTTTCTGGACTTGCCTCTTAATTTATGTTTGCCATCACCTGTTTTAAACAGGTTCATTAACAAGAAAGGTGTTTCAACAGAGGTGAATCATGCATTAAGAGGAAAGTCCAGGAGCAGAGCATTGTGTCCCTCCCTGGAGAGGGTCATTTTGGGAGGGATGTTGTTACAATACTATTGCTGAGCCCATATTTTGGATCTTACAGAATCACTTGTTCTTTTTACCAATATGTATACAGGACAAGCAAGAAAAGAAGAGAATGCCAAAAAATCAATTGACTTGAAAACAGTTTTATTAATTATGTTGTGTAAATGACATAATTCTTTCATTGAGATATAGTTATGTAAGATCCACTACAAATGATGATGAAATGAGTACAAATAAATATCACCTATGACTATTTATGGTGCAATTCTTTTTAACCACATTTGACTTCTAGTATTCTTTCTAAAGTTATTGTGGTGGTGCCATCTTGTGGTTTGATCTGTAATAGTAGCTGAAAAAAATTAAATTATAACTGCAAGATTTAAAAATGATTGTAGCAGCATCATAATGTAATTAAAGTCACCTGCCATTTTCCTACATGCATGGGCCAATCTCTAACTTTAACTGCTTATTTTTATAAAACTTCAGACAAAGGACACATGGCAGCCCAGATTAATTTTAAATTCCAAAACAACAAAAGGGTCCAACTCAGACAGCAAAGGATTTTATGGGGTATATTCAATGGTGTCGGCAAGCCTCTGACGGAGAGCTATACAGCAAGCAGTGCCGATAGATCGCCCTCAGAGTATCCACTTGCCGTTTCCACCTCGCTGGCTCTTTTCAGCAGGGTTGCCGACTTTCTTATTCTCCCGGAGAGGAGAGTTTCAGGAGCCGCTCAGGGGGGCGGGGCTTAAGTGTGCCATCACTAAGCCCCGCCCCCATGCTGGTAAACCAGCGAATTCAGGGATCTCCGTGGAGGGGGCGGGGCTAAAATGACGCGATTGTGTCATTTTAGCTCCACCCCTCCTCTGAGACCCGAGGATTGCGTAATTTTAATGCCGCGATCCGGGGGTCAGCGGGGGTCCCCCCTGAATCCGGGAGGGTTGCCCACCCTTCCGGGCGGCCGGGAGGGGGACCCGATTTTCGGGAGACTCCCGGAAATTCCGGGAGGGTCGGCAACCCTGCTTTTCAGTGAGTATGGCCATCAAAACGGCGGGGCTCCCACATAATGCAGCGGGCTCTCTGCATTTGTGTCATTTCGGGAAATCGGGGAGGATTTTCCAGGAACATTGAATACAGCGAACAGCAAGGATGGCTTGTGCTCACTGGGATTGAATACGGCCCTTTGTCTTAACCTCAGTTTGACTCTTCTCCCAGGAGTGTGATGCTTGCCAAGGAATTTGGAGTTTTGCAGCATTAATATCAGGTCCAGTATGATATTTCTCGATGGACGCTATACCAACTGTCTTTATTCCGGCATCTACTGTACAATTGAATTCTCTCTGCACATGTTACATCTGCCCCACCTGCAGTACACATGGTTTTGTCCATTAAATAATGAGTTTGCTTTTGCGAGGGAACCAGAATCAGGGCAATAATGCCAACAGTAGTAGGGCCCCTTACATACATAATTCACACAGTAGTAGCACTGCTTACGCACATAATGCCCACAGGAGTAGTGCCACTTATGCACATAATGTCCACAGGAGTAGCACACATAATGCACACAGGAGTAGTGCGACTTATGCAGTGGTGTAACTATCAAAACTGCACCCCCCACCGAATATTTCGGCATCGCCCCCCCCCCCCCCCCTCAGTAAAGATAACAAACATCCCCCCTCCGCCCCCCGCTGCCGCCCATGCCCCCGTGCCTTACTTTCCGCTGTCCTTCAGTGCCAGGGACCCTCAGCCGGCTGCCCTCCTGGCTTCTGCTGGTATAAAGCTAGAAATAAGGATCTAACAATTTCTGCCTCTGCATGAGCAGGTCACATGATTTATAAAAGGTGACAAAACTGAACTGAATTACTGGTAAAAAATATATATATTCAGGAGGAACATATAAAAAGGGCCTCATAAGCACTATGATGTAGGTAATTGGTTGTGCCCTACCTTTAAATAGAAGACAGAGTTACGATATACTCTGCTTCAACATACATATCTTTTAAAGTAATCAAATAAAAGTTATATTTTAAACAATAAATCAATTAAGAGTGCCCCAGAAGAGACTTTGTCAGCCTTTTTCCAGCCTCTATTTAGCTGGATTTCCCTATCTTTACAGTTTCAGTTTTCTGAACTCCAACTGGGAGCACCACCAACCATGTTATTAAAGCAATAGACAGTTTTTATTTCAATTAATGTTGGTTATATCAATATTTGCAATAATTTATTTCTGTGCAGATTTGAATAAAAAACTTTTGTTTGTGCAGTTTCAGAGCTGTCTGCTCTATGGGGGCGGACATTTTATGATGGTTCATTTCAGCAGAAGCCAGGAGGGGAGCCGGCTGCGGGTCTCTGGCACTGAAGGACAGCGGAAAGTAAGGCATGGGGGCATGGGCGGCAGGGGGGAGGGGGGTGATTGTTTGACATTACAATAGCCCCACAGACCCCTGGCGCCTGCACTTACACAGTGCACCCCCTCGACCACAGGGTCTGCGGAGCTATTGTTACTTATGCACATAATGTCCACAGGAGCAGCACACATAATACCCACAGGAATAGTGTTGCTTATGCATATAATGCCGACAGGAGGGACAGCCAATAATGTTGTGCCTAGAGGCAGCCTGATCCCTAAATCTGTCTCTGTCACCTGAGACATACATATGAATCTCTGTGGATCTACAGGTGAAGTTTGGTATGGAAGTGTAGCATACGCATCTATACTGAAATACAGTCTATTCAGAGTACATTGCACACTAAGGGCCTTATTCTGCTTGGAGCGTCCGGGCCGTACGCGTACGTCCCGGGGTTTTTCACGATCTGCGCATGTGCAAATACGCTAATGCGCCGGCGCGAACACTCCACAACGCTTACGGCCGTTGTCTCAACGTGCGAAAAAACCTGTACGCGAGCGTACGGGTAATGGGGCGGCATAGGGGCGTGTTGATGGGAGCGGCCGAAATAATGAGGGAAAATGGGCGTAAATATGGGCGTACACGGGGGCGTGCACCAGAAATGAGCGGTGCTACTACCGCACGATCGACTAAGGCACCGTTCGTTTCGGACACCAAACAGGCGGCCGCCAACCGCCAGCTAAAACCACTCCTACAGATACCGCTTGCCAGCGTGCGCCTGAGTTGGCTAATTAACGCTGATTAGTACTTAAACACATACACCTGAATGTAATAAGCAATGCTGCAGTCTATTAACTCCAAACCATGATTTCACTGCCTGCAAGCCACACATGCAGCACGCAAACACATTGGAAGCTTATGTTTCTATACTTCTCCACATTTAAAGGTTTGTTTAATTTAAGGTAAGAATCTTTTTATACGCTAAGGTAGGTATTTGATAAACAGACACATTCACTACCTGCTTTCATAGACTTTACGCAGTAGCACACTCAATCTACACAAGTCGACATGTGTCAACGTGTTCACTCTAATACTAACATAGGTTTTGTATTTAGGATACAATAACATAAACCACATCTAACACCTACAAACGATGTTTCTGCAATGTTTGAAGCACATGACCACTATTTTCAACACAATCTTTGTATAGTACCCCAAATTATGACCTGTACCACTATCTCATCTGCTATGATTTGGATTTCACTACACTCTGGATGTAAGATGCCACCAATCACATTATTGCACTCTCATCTCTCTAACAAAGGATTCCTACATCTGCTTATGACACTGTCAAATCATATATATTTTAAAAGTTATGCATGTTTGTTCACAAGCTAATTTATCATGTTTGGCCCATTCACACATCTTTTTTTAGGGAGGACACATATGAATTCCTACACAAATGTACCTTTTCACCCTTGTTTGTCTGCCTCACCCACTCCATGAGGAAAGCATTGTTCTGGACCTGCTTTTACCTACTACTGTAGGAGCTACCTCACCTGCACACAAACTGCTTTCTCACCTATTAAGTTGCTCTGCACATGTGCTGACACAAACTAATTAGCAGGGAAAAGTTGGATAGGAACATGGGAATGGCCATGGAGAGGGTTACACATGGGAAACTTCCACCACACTTCAACAAATGTTCAAAAATACCCTGGTCAGTAAGTACACATAAATCTAGTATTTGTTTCACACAAGAAATGACACATACCACAATTTAGATTTAATTTGTAAAATAAATTTATTTGCTGTTCAGCATCACAGCTTGACACTTTAATGTGAGAAATCAAAAAAAAAACAAATAAAATAGACACACAAATAATAAAACAGCCAGAACAAGAGGTTGCATATCTCCAAACATGTGTTACCCTGCAAATGCAATGGTGAAAGAAATGGGGACACCAGAATACGTACTGCAACAACCAGGGTGACTACTAAGCAAGATACACACCACCAAAAAAAAAAACCTGCATTTGTAGAGGTGAAAATACGAACTTTCATGCCCATGGCACGCAAATGGATCGATGGGCAACTCAGTAGGCGGATGTCCAGTGCAATTTAAACCTTTGGCCTCCAACCACAGAGGAAGTGACCCAGGTCTCATTTGGGCCCTTTTTTGCCCCTTTTAGATGGGGCCTTGGGGACAGGGGCCTTTGGGTCAGCTGGCTTTCGGCGTCTTCCCCTAGTCGCCACAGGAGGGTCAGCCGAGGTGGAAGGTTGGGGAGCAGCTTGGGGTGGGGCAGCAGATGGGGGATTGTCCCTTAGGGACCTGGCGGTGGACAGCTGCTCCGCAATAAGTTCATTCTGGCGGCTGAGGTGTTGGCCAATGCTTAGCATGCCAGCCGCCAGAGTTTCATTAATGCGGTTCAACGCCTCAACCTGCAGCTGGTTTGTGGCCTTCCACTCCGCCAGAAAATCCGCCACCTGCTGCTGACGGATCGCAGCATCCACCCCTTGCTGCTCGATCCTGTCCAGCGTCACCAACAGGCTCTCACTCAATGTCTCCTGAGGCTGGGGCTGGGGGCGACGTCTTGGTGGAGGCTGGACCACCTGCTCCACCTGTGGCTCTGCAGAGGCCGATGCTGCCGGTACATCCTGACTTTCTGCTTCTGCTAGGATAAGAATTGAAAACAATGTCACCATCACATACGCAATAAAAAATATCTTTCTAAATACAATGCATTACTGTGACTTACCATCAAAAGCAGCAGCAAAGACCTCCACCGGGAGCTCACTGTCCATATTGGAGATCCCCCTGATCTCCCCCACATCGATGACGTCACAGGAGTCCAGCTCCAGGGGGGTAAACTCCAAATGGTCAGGCATAGGACCGCTCCCGGTGGACATGCTGTGGTTGTACCGGTCAGTCATCTTCCTCTTCAGGGCACTTTTGAAGTCAGTCCACCTACAAGTTTAAAAATACAAATATCACCATGAGATATGTGCACCACTGTGCTACGTGTAGGGTTACCACCTAGTCCCTTTAATTCTGGACACATGTTACTTACACAGGTTCTGTGGCAGTTTAAAATTAGGTGAAGTGGAGTCTTGAAGTCAGCCAGCCACAGAACCTGTGTAATTAATATGTGTCCGGAATTAAAGGGACTAGGTGGTACCCCTAGCTACGTGACATTTCCTAGTGTGGGTGATCTTTTGTGCCATGTGTGGCCAAATATTTCTTTGATGGACAAAACCATGTGCACTGCAGGTGAGGCAGGTGTAAAACCCCACCCAAATCTGATTATCTCTGCACAAGTAACACCTGCCTCACCTGCAGTGCACATGGTTTTGTCCATCTAAGAAATATTTGGCCAGAAAGAGTGAACTAGAATAAGGGCCTCAGTTCCTGCTGGAGACTGCTGAACAAATTGCCCTGACAAACACACTAACCTTTTCTTCACCGCGTCCCAAGTTCTGACCACTGGTGCCACCTGGTTCACTTCCTCTGTGATCTTGTCCCAAAGGTTTCTCCTTGCACTGGCACCTGGCTTCCTGGTTGCCAATTCAATCCATTCGCGTGCCCTGGGCACGAGAATTCGCATTTCGGCCTCTACAAATGCAGGGTTTCTCCTTCTGGTGGTGGTATCCTGCTCAGTCATCACCCTAGATGTTGCAGCACGTTTTCTGGTGGCCCCAGCTCTCTCACCATGCACCTGCTGGGTCACACCTGTTTGGAGAGATGCAACCTCTTGTTCTGGCTGGCTGCTTGGCCCTTGTGGAGCTGGTGGAGGTTCACCAGGGCCTGTTACTGAGGGGCCCGCTTGATCTTGCAGGCGACTCCTCTCTTGGGCCCTCCTTCTCCGCTCCTCTTCCCTCTTCTGTAATGCTTGAAGCATGGATTCGGCTTGTGCTCTCTGCAGAGCGTCCTCTGCTGCTGAATCGTCAGAGTCAGACATGTTTGCAGCAATTGTGGGCTGCATCTGACTGAATATTTATATGTTAATCTCCCGCCACGAACAAGGGGGCGTATATTTTTCCCCGCAAGGTAGATGCAAATTTACGCCGATATTTCCCGCCGATAATTGCCGCTTAAATTACGCAGGTCTCAATGCACCTGATCAATCACCCGTATATGTATCTACACAGGTTGTGGAGCATTGTGGGCTACATCGTGAAATGTGTGCACCTGTCATTCCAATGATGAGTGTTGTCAGCTGGTATCTGTTGGAGTTCGTGTATGCTTTGTGAGTCACATTTCAAAACATCACGTTATAATGCTTTCCTTACATATGTAATGTGTATGAAATTGTCATACAGCAACATGTTGCATTGTGGCCCTTTAGGCAGCGTAGTTATAAGTAGAGGGTTGCGTGTATCATTTTCCGCCTACTGTATATACAGTACTCCTCCCCATGCATATCGCTGTATCGTGCCCCCTTTAAGCAGCGTAGTTATAAGTAGACGGTTGCGTGTATTAATTTCCGCTTACTATATATACAGTACTTCTCTTCATGGCAATTGGTGTATTGAGCCCCCTTTAAGCAGCGTAGTTAGGAGTAGACGGGGTGCGTGTATTATTTTCCGCACACTGTAAATACAGTACTTCTCTCTTCATTGAATGCATGCTGTTGGTTGTGGTGTGTATATCGGAACGGTCCGCGTAAGTTTCTATTCGCATCCAGTTTGTTAATATAAGAGGGATTAATAAAGTTAATACCAAACAAACAATTTTTTCGACCAATCAGCAAGCACCAAAAGTGATATATGTACCTGCAATTAATAACTGCGCCATTGCCAATATGACTTCTACAAGAGCCAGGCCCTTTTCTACATCTGAGCTTTTGGCCCTGGTGGAAGTGATGGATCGTCACCTGGGGCCCAGGGGCCCATATGTATCAAATGCGGACAAGCGGCGGGCGTATAATGCTGCCCGCCGCCTGATATTTTCCACAACCGGCGTCCGCAGAAGCCTGGGCCAGGTTGAGCGGCGCTGGTCCGACCTGCGCCGGCGGCAGCCGGTTCTACTCAGCAGCCTTCGCCGCCATATTGCCCGATGTAAGTTTTGATTACTAGTATGTCAGCGTTTTTTAGCAATGTTTGGTGTACTTTTTATAAATATGTTCCTGAGTATGGGGGTGTATATGGGGTGTATATGGGGTGTATATGGGGTGTATATGGGGGGTATATGGGGGTGTATATGGGTGTATAGGGGGTGTATATGGGGGTGTATATGGGTGTATAGGGGGTGTATATGGGTGTATATGGGGGTGTATATGGGTGTATAGGGGGTGTATATGGGGGTGTATATGGGTGTATATGGGGGTGTATATGGGTGTATAGGGGGTGTATATGGGTGTATATGGGTGTATAGGGGGTGTATATGGGTGTATATGGGGTGTATAGGGGGTGTATATGGGGTGTATATGGGGTGTATATGGGTGTATAGGGGGTGTATATGGGTGTATAGGGGGTGTATATGGGGTGTATATGGGGGGGTATATGGGGGTGTATATGGGTGTATAGGGGGTGTATATGGGGGTGTATATGGGTGTATATGGGGGTGTATATGGGTGTATATGGGGGTGTATATGGGGGTGTATATGGGTGTATAGGGGGTGTATATGGGTGTATATGGGGGTGTATATGGGGGTGTATATGGGTGTATAGGGGGTGTATATGGGTGTATATGGGTGTATAGGGGGTGTATATGGGGGTGTATAGGGGGGGTTTAAGTAGTTGATCAGTTTTTGGGTGTAGGATATCAAATAGTTTGCATGATAAATGTCTGAAATTTCACAGCAATGATAATTTTGAAGGTTATGAGCATGACTAATGTGAATTTTTCTTTCCCCCTTTTTTATGAAACCCAATCTTCGATTTCTATGCCATCAACATGAACATTTCAGCACGGGCAAGGGCACGCATTAAAGCCCGGGAGCAGGCAGCCCGGGACCAGGCAGCCCGGGACCAGGCAGCCGAGGAGGAGGAGGAAGAGGAGGAGGAAGAAGAGGAAGAGGAGGAGGAGGAAGAGGAGGAGGAGGAGGAGGAGAAGAAAGAGGAGGAGGAAGAGGAGGAGGAGGAAGAGGAGGAGGAGGAAGAAGAGGAGGAGGAAGAAGAGGAGGAGGAAGAAGAAGAGGAGACCCAGGGTGCAGTTTTCACCCACACAATTTCCCCATCCCCCACCCCCTCCACAACCCCCACCCCCTCCACAACCCCCCCCCCCCTCCACAACCCCCCCCCTCCACAACCCACACCCCCTCCACAACCCCCACCCCCCCCCCTCCCCACCCCATTTCCAACCCCCCTACACCTCTCCACCACCCACCCCCAAACCTCTCCACTCCCCAGTAACACCCAGTACCTCGGGCCAAAGACCAGGACCATCCTCCTTGCTCCTGCCTTCCCCAACCACTCCACAGCCAACCAGCGGCGCCCAGGATGGCTCAAGTAGCCGTAAGTAAATAATGTGTCTAATGTTGACCTACACATTTCTACACATAAACAATCACAACAACCACATATGTGTATCCAACATCAACATTAGTTGCAACATATCACTGCAGGGCGACCATGAGGTGTGTCCTGTCCTTCTCCAGGAACAAGGGTCCCCTTGGTGGTTTTTTTGAGTGTGGCCATGCCTCACCCCTTGAATAATTGACATAACAGTACATCCAATGAGATATCCGACATTAGTGGTGTGGTAGTTATGTGGCTCCAGGTGTTGGGTAACTCCAGTTCCCAGCATGATGTGCAACACAGGGCCAGATTATAATGGAGGCGCAAGGGGTCAGTGCCCCTGGGACCCCCTCTAGCTAGGGGCCCCCTGTGGTTGTCATTTTTTTTTTTAAAAAAGACAATGTTTAAGTTATGTTTTTTTTTTTTTTGCTAAATGTTTTGTGCATGGGTGGGGTAGTGCTGCAGCTTCACCTATCTGCCAATGTGACAATGATTTATGGTGCTGAGCATCGGGAGGCAAGGCACACTGATTGCACAAGTGTGCAGTGCATTTCTGGGAGTTGACTAAGTCCCATGACACTTTGCACCAGAGGACAGAGGCTGAGAAGTTTGTGCTGAGCTCTGATTGGTGGAGCTCATTACATACTTCTCAGGTCCATGGAGAACAGCAGCAGCAGCTTAGTCATAGGAGGGTTTTTAATCAGAGGCAGCACTAGGACTGTGAGGTCTCCTCCAGAGTAAGGGGCAGAGGGACAAACACAGGCTTTTCATGTGGTGTGTGTATATATATATATATATATGGTGTCTATTATTATTCCGAGTGCCGCCAACCCCCTGTCTATATATATATATATATATATATATATATATATATATATATATATATCCCCTGCAGGTAACCATTGACCAAGTTTATTCTGCCTTTACTCTATGTTTTGACAGTATAATATTCGGCCATGCAGTGTGCGGCCAGTAATGACAAGTGCAAGGGGGCCCCCCGCTCTAAAGTACCCCGGGCCCCCCAAAGGCTTAATCTGCCACTGGTGCAACTTAAATGTAGAGATTGTTTTGGTAATAGTGTGTGAGGCCATGCGGATGCATGCTTTACAAACATAGCTGTAGGCCTATAATTTGTACAGCAATGTCCTAAATTTAAAATAGTAAGGAGTGCTTAAGCCACAACAATGTCATAACCCTTAAATAGCACAGGCTAATTGTGAGGTTAGAGGACAGTCCCCCAAAAACAAAGTACCAATTGGGATACAGCATACATTCATTGATGAAGGAGTAATTGAATTAATGTTATTTACTATGTACAGTATGTGTGTGTTAACATATTTTTTTTTAGTACTGTGTTTACAGCAGACCCATCTTCAATGTAGTTTAAAAATGTATGTGCCCTTCACACATAACTCACAACTTTTTATTATGTACAAATACAACAAACATTTGTTTATGTTATATATTAATTTTTTTTTTTATCCCTTCACTACAGACACTGAACAGCAGCAGGAGGAGGTGGCAGCCCTTATTCGGGAGATCTTCCTGACCCTTTTTTATTTTCAACTTCTTTTTGGCCTACTGGAGGCCCGCATTTAATTTTTTTTTTATCCCCCCCCCTTATTATGTTTGTAATAAATAAAAGTTTATATTGTATTATAAATTGCCTGTGTTTTTAATAATAAATATGTTAGAGGGCTTGTAAGGGTAGGTACATACAGATGTGTAATGTAAGTTATATTAGTAATTTGAGGTGAGGGGTAATGATTGATGTGTAAATGTGTGTGTTTTTGAGTAAAATAACACATAGTGAAAATGCATGAATGTTTAATGTTTTTCGATTAAAACATCACACATAACATCAGGGTAGGTATACATGTTACACATTTTGGACAAACTAATTATGGACATAATTTAGTACATATACAGAAACACCAACATAACTTGATTTAAAAGTAACAGCAATATGGGGACACATAGATAGTGATTAAAATGCCACATTAGAACATAACAAATATACATGTAATGTGGTTTAAAATGTAGTTTTATTAGGTCTTTATTAAGGTGGACAATTGAGTTAATAGAAAACAATAAGTGAATAACAAATAGATTAATTAATCAATTGTCAGATTAGTAGTTGAGAGGCAAGATTTGCAGGTCCATATATGTGAAGGGTATGCCAGCGTGCACGGACGTACGCTCACTCTCACGAGCGGTGACATAAGCTGAGTTTTCCATTGAAAACAATAGGGACCCGTCCGTGCAAGCTGGCGTACGCTCAGATCGCCGCAAGAAGGCGGTGGGGAGACGGAGGAAAGACGGCCGTAGACGGTGCCGTACGCTCAGTCGTACGCCAGTTGTCGGAGTGTAAGGGCTGGGCCGGCCGCGTACGTTGCCGTACGCTCATTTGTACACCACTCCCCTTCTACGGTATTTCTGCCCGTACGTAAGCGGCTGATTTGTGGGTGGACCTAACCCTAACGGCCGCGTACGGCTAGCGTGCGGTAATTGTGAACGTACGCACGTTTGGCCGCTCCGATCAGAATAAGGCCCTAAGATCTGCTGATTTCTTGTACAAAGGATAGGGCTCATCCTGTCAGCCAATCAGAATGGAGCAGATTCATACTATCTGACACATTGGGCCAAATGTGAGAATCAGAAAGCGAGAGATTTTGGAAGAGTTTTGCCAATTTGGCAACATTTTGTTAAAGGGACAATCAATTACATGGCAAAATCAACCTGGTTTTTCGATAGCTGCTTTAAAAAATTGGGAAAACTCTCCCAAAATCACTTGCATTGTAATTCTCACACTCTGTTACATTTGGCCCATTGTCACATTTCACCACCACCACCACCACAAACATAGTGGGTCCAAGAGCAACAGGGCCATTATATATAGAATAGATGTGGGATCACAATACAAATGTAATGTGTCTGTCCCAACATCCTGGGTACATTTGTATCTGTTCTGTTCCTGAGCCTCATGAGACTTGCGTTGTGTAGCTACATTTACTTGCACCTGTAAAAAATATTGAAAGTTAATATTGAATCACAGCAGCAAATAAATATGTTATATACAGTATATAGCAGAGCGATTAGAAGTCTACAAGAGAAAACTGAGAAAAGAAAAACTGACCGGTGACTCAGCACATCCATTATATACACTAATGGATATGAGAAATGTAGCAAGACCATGAAAACAGTGACTCATATTTGGTGAATCAGCTTGCTCCTGGTACTTACTGACCTTGTGTTCTTAGATAAAGCTTTTCCATCCCACACACTTGAGAATGGGCAGATACAAGGTGTAGATATTTGCTATTTATTAAAGGTATATAGCTGCATTTGTAGATGTGAATGTATTACTGTGTTAGTGCATGTATCTGTTAACAGAAATGGAACTTCTTCCAGGGGGTCCTGCTTGACAGCTTCCTAGGTGGTACTGTAGGTTTGCTTACGATACATTGTATGCAGTCCTATAGCATATGATCCCAGCATTTTCGTTTGATACATCCCTCTACTGTAAAAGAACTATCAATGTTCATTGTATATTGTTCATTTGAATCCTTGTATTATTGTATATTATTGTCTACTTTCATTTCCCATAAAATTGAGTATGATCTTTGTGGTAAGCTTTTTTTTTAATGCAAAATGGGTAGAAACACCTACACTTGCCTCTCTGTTATGGTGTCAGATAAGTACCTCGACATTACACATATGTCTGAATACAGAGGTAATTCTGCTTCTCCCTGGCTCTGCAATGGTCACTCTGAGCAGTGCTTATGTGTTCTAAGTAGAGATGACTAAAATACATATGACTCTGATCACCCACACATAGAAGGGCCAGATTAAGGGCCTAATGGGCCTGGATCTGAAATGTTAAAAGGTTTATTATGATAAGTGGAAGAGGTGAGGCCAATGGTATGTAGGCATGTAGAAGCCATACACTATAAGCCACAATGTCTCCCTAAATATATAAAGTACAAAAATTGCATATATAAAACAGGAATGCAATTTCCATACTTCTGATGTATGGCCAGCTGGTGTCTGTCTGTGATCATCATGCTGTCATAATAATAATAATAATGTTATTTATTTAGCACTTTGTTCCCAATAAGACTCAAAGGACCTTTATCAGGTCCATGTGCAGTGGCCCATTTGTCCATTTCTTGATATATTGAAATAAATACCTGGTTCTTGTGCAGTTTCACGGCGCCAGCATGGCGTCGTGCTACTTCCGGGTTGGGTACGCTCGCCAAACTATCTAAAATAAAGTAACTTAACTCCATGCCAATGTGGATAGTTCATACCCCCACTATCCATGTTGGCATGGAGTTTATTTTAGATAGCGTGACGAGCGTAGCGAACCACCAAGCCCGCAGCGTGGGCGAGCAAAGCAAGCCTCGCAAGGGGACTCAGACGCACGGCGCCATGCTGGCGCCGTGAAACTACACAAGTACCAAAAGCCTTTTTATAAAAGGTTCGATATTTATTTAGAAAGAAATCCAAAATCTACATCGCATATCAGGACGAGAGCCAAAAGAAACCTTTCAAGAAGTGTCAATGCAGACCGCATCGTGAGTATGGGTATGCACCCACTTCTTAACCCCTTCCTGACAGAGCCAGTTTTTGCGTTCCTGACAGAGCCCTTTTTTTCAAATCTGACATGTATCACTTAAGTGGGGATAACTTTTTTTTGCTTTTACTTATCCCAGTGATTTTGAGATTGTTTTTTCGTGACACATTGTACTTCAAATTAGTGGTAAATTTGGGTCGATACAGTCTGTGTTTTTTTGTGAAAAATACCAAAATGTCGTAAAAAAATGGAAAATTTAGCAATTTGCAAAATGTTAAATTTTCTGCTTGTGAGACAAATAATCATACCACTCAAAATAGTTAATAACTAACATAGACCATATGTCTACTTTATGTTTCCATCATTATTTCAACTTCCTTTTAATTTTTTTGGACACTAGGAGGCTTACAATATGAATAGCAAATTCTCAAATTTTCAAGAAAATTTCAAACACTGATTTTTTTAGGGACCAGTTCAGTTCTGATGTGACTTTGAGGGACTTGTATGTGAGACACCCCCATAAATGATACCATTTCAAAAACTGCACCCCTCACAGTATTCAAAACAGCATTTTGGAAGTTTGTTAACCCTTTAGGTGTTTCACAGGAATTAAAACAAAGTGTAGGTGAAATTTCAAAATTTCATTTTTTTTGCAGATTTGCAATTTTAATACATTTTTCTAAGGAACACAGTACATTTTACTAGAGAAATGTGACTAAAAATTGATTCCCCCAATTCTTTTGTTTTCATAAATATCCTATATGTGGCCCTAGTGTGCACGTTGACCAAACCACAGGCTTCATAATAGAAGGAGCACCTACTTGATTTTGGAGCCTCCTTTTTATGAGATTATTTTTTAGGCACCATGTAGGTTTCTAGGCACCATAAGATGCTAAAATTTAGGAAACCCCCCACAAGTGACCCCATTTTGCAAACTACACCCCTCAGGGAATTCATCTAGGGGTATAGTGTACATTTCAAACCCCCAGGGGTTTCACCAATTGTGGTACAACTGGGCAGTGAAAATTAAAAATTAAATTTTTTACACAAAAATGCAGTTCTGGCTCAAAATTTTTCATTTTCAGAAGGTATGAAGGAGAAAAAGCACCCCAAAATCTGTGCCCCAATTTCTCCCGAGTACGGCAATGCCTCACATGTGACCAAAAAATACCATTTGGGTGCATGGCAGGACTCAGAAAGGAAGGAGTGATTTTTGGATTTTGCAGCTCAGATTCTGGTGGAATGTTGGTGGGTGCTATGTTGCATTAGCAAGACCCCCCAAGCACCAATACAGTGGAACCCCCCCACAAGTGACCCCATTTTGCAAACTACACCCCTCAGGGAATTCATCTAGGGGTATAGTGTACATTTCAAACCTCCAAGGGTTTCACCAATTTTGATACAACTGGGCAGTGAAAATGAAAAATTACATTTTTTTACACAAAAATGCAGTTCTGGCTCAAAATTTTTCATTTTCATAAGGTATGAAGGAGATAAAGCACCCCAAAATCTGTGCCCCAATTTCTCCCGAGTATGGCAATGCCTCATATGTGACCAAAAAATACCAGTTGGGTGCATGGCAGGACTCAGAAGGGAAGGAGTGATTTTTGGTGGTGGAATGTTGGTGGGTGCTATGTCGCATTAGCAAGACCCCCAAAGCACCAATACAGTGGAACCCCCCCACAAGTGACCCCATTTTGCAAACTACACCCCTCAGGGAATTCATCTAGGGGTATAGTGTACATTTCAAACCCCCAGGGGTTTCACCAATTTTGATACAACTGGGCTGTGCAAATGCAAAATTAAATTTTTTACACAAAAATGCAGTTCTGGCTCAAAATTTTTCATTTTCACAAGGAATGAAGGAGACAAAGCACCCCAAAATCTGTGCCCCAATTTCTCCCGAGTACGGCAATGCCTCACATGTGACCAAAAAATACCATTTGGGTGCATGGCAGGACACAGAAAGGAAGGAGTGATTTTTGGATTTTGCAGCTCAGATTCCGGTGGAATGTTGGTGGGTGCTATGTTGCATTAGCAAGACCCCCCAAGCACCAATACAGTGGAACCCCCCCACAAGTGACCCCATTTTGCAAACTACACCCCTCAGGGAATTCATCTAGGGGTATAGTGTACATTTCAAACCCCCAGGGGTTTCACCAATTTTGATACAACTGGGCAGTGAAAATGAAAAATTACATTTTTTTACACAAAAATGCAGTTCTGGCTCAAAATTTTTCATTTTCATAAGGTATGAAGGAGAAAAAGCACCCCAAAATCTGTGCCCCAATTTCTCCCGAGTATGGCAATGCCTCATATGTGACCAAAAAATACCAGTTGGGTGCATGGCAGGACTCAGAAGGGAAGGAGTGATTTTTGGTGGTGGAATGTTGGTGGGTGCTATGTCGCATTAGCAAGACCCCCAAAGCACCAATACAGTGGAACCCCCCCACAAGTGACCCCATTTTGCAAACTACAACCCTCAGGGAATTCATTTAGGGGTATAGTGTACATTTCAAACCCCCAGGGGTTTCACCAATTTTGATACAACTGGGCAGTGAAAATGAAAAATTAAATTTTTTTACACAAAAATGCAGTTCTGGCTCAAAATTTTTCATTTTCAGAAGGTATGAAGGAGAAAAAGCACCGCAAAATCTGTGCCCCAATTTCTCCCGAGTACGGCAATGCCTCACATGTGACCAAAAAATACCATTTGGGTGCATGGCAGGACTCAGAAAGGAAGGAGTGATTTTTGGATTTTGCAGCTCAGATTCTGGTGGAATGTTGGTGGGTGCTATGTTGCATTAACAAGACCCCCCAAGCACCAATACAGTAGAACCCCCCCACAAGTGACCCCATTTTGCAAACTACACCCCTCAGGGAATTCATCTAGGGGTATAGTGTACATTTCAAACCTCCAGGGGTTTCACCAATTTTGATACAACTGGGCAGTGAAAATGAAAAATTACATTTTTTTACACAAAAATGCAGTTCTGGCTCAAAATTTTTCATTTTCGTAAGGTATGAAGGAGAAAAAGCACCCCAAAATCTGTGCCCCAATTTCTCCCGAGTATGGCAATGCCTCATATGTGACCAAAGAATACCAGTTGGGTGCATGGCAGGACTCAGAAGGGAAGGAGTGATTTTTGGTGGTGGAATGTTGGTGGGTGCTATGTCGCATTAGCAAGACCCCCAAAGCACCAATACAGTGGAACCCCCCCACAAGTGACCCCATTTTGCAAACTACACCCCTCAGGGAATTCATCTAGGGGTATAGTGTACATTTCAAACCCCCAGGGGTTTCACCAATTTTGATACAACTGGGCAGTGAAAATGAAAAATTACATTTTTTTACACAAAAATGCAGTTCTGGCTCAAAATTTTTCATTTTCAGAAGGTATGAAGGAGAAAAAGCACCCCAAAATCTGTGCCCCAATTTCTCCCGAGTACGGCAATGCCTCACATGTGACTAAAAAATACCATTTGGGTGCATGGCAGGACTCAGAAGGGAAGGAGTGATTTTTGGATTTTGCAGCTCAGATTCTGGTGGAATTTTGGTGGGTGCTATGTCGCATTAGCAAGACCCCCCAAGCACCAATACAGTGGAACCCCCCCCACAAGTGACCCCATTTTGCAAACTACACCCCTCAGGGAATTCATCTAGGGGTATAGTGTACATTTCAAACCCCCAGGGGTTTCACCAATTTTGATACAACTGGGCTGTGCAAATGCAAAATTACATTTTTTACACAAAAATGCAGTTCTGGCTCAAAATTTTTCATTTTCACAAGGAATGAAGGAGACAAAGCACCCCAAAATCTGTGCCCCAATTTCTCCCGAGTACGGCAATGCCTCACATGTGACCAAAAAATACCATTTGGGTGCATGGCAGGACTCAGAAAGGAAGGAGTGATTTTTGGATTTTGCAGCTCAGATTCTGGTGGAATGTTGGTGGGTGCTATGTTGCATTAGCAAGACCCCCCAAGCACCAATACAGTGGAACCCCCCCACAAGTGACCCCATTTTGCAAACTACACCCCTCAGGGAATTCATCTAGGGGTATAGTGTACATTTCAAACCCCCAGGGGTTTCACCAATTTTGATACAACTGGGCAGTGAAAATGAAAAATTACATTTTTTTACACAAAAATGCAGTTCTGGCTCAAAATTTTTCATTTTCATAAGGTATGAAGGAGAAAAAGCACCCCAAAATCTGTGCCCCAATTTCTCCCGAGTATGGCAATGCCTCATATGTGACCAAAAAATACCAGTTGGGTGCATGGCAGGACTCAGAAGGGAAGGAGTGATTTTTGGTGGTGGAATGTTGGTGGGTGCTATGTCGCATTAGCAAGACCCCCAAAGCACCAATACAGTGGAACCCCCCACAAGTGACCCCATTTTGCAAACTACACCCCTCAGGGAATTCATCTAGGGGTATAGTGTACATTTCAAACCCCCAGGGGTTTCACCAATTTTGATACAACTGGGCAGTGAAAATGAAAAATTACATTTTTTTACACAAAAATGCAGTTCTGGCTCAAAATTTTTCATTTTCAGAAGGTATGAAGGAGAAAAAGCACCCCAAAATCTGTGCCCCAATTTCTCCCGAGTACGGCAATGCCTCACATGTGACCAGAAAATACCATTTGGGTGCATGGCAGGACTCAGAAGGGAAGGAGTGATTTTTGGATTTTGCAGCTCAGATTCTGGTGGAATTTTGGTGGGTGCTATGTCGCATTAGCAAGACCCCCCAAGCACCAATACAGTGGAACCCCCCCACAAGTGACCCCATTTTGCAAACTACACCCCTCAGGGAATTCATCTAGGGGTATAGTGTACATTTCAAACCTCCAGGGGTTTCACCAATTTTGATACAACTGGGCAGTGAAAATGAAAAATTACATTTTTTTACACAAAAATGCAGTTCTGGCTCAAAATTTTTCATTTTCAGAAGGTATGAAGGAGAAAAAGCACCCCAAAATCTGTGCCCCAATTTCTCCCGAGTACGGCAATGCCTCACATGTGACCAAAAAATACCATTTGGGTGCATGGCAGGACTCAGAAGGGAAGGAGTGATTTTTGGATTTTGCAGCTCAGATTCTGGTGGAATTTTGGTGGGTGCTATGTCGAATTAGCAAGACCCCCCAAGCACCAATGCAGTGGAACCCCCCCACAAGTGACCCCATTTTGCAAACTACACCCCTCAGGGAATTCATCTAGGGGTATAGTGTACATTTCAAACCCCCAGGGGTTTCACCAATTTTGATACAACTGGGCAGTGAAAATGAAAAATTACATTTTTTTACACAAAAATGCAGTTCTGGCTCAAAATTTTTCATTTTCAGAAGGTATGAAGGAGAAAAAGCACCCCAAAATCTGTGCCCCAATTTCTCCCGAGTACGGCAATGCCTCATGTGTGACCAAAAAGTGGCAGGACTCAGAAGGGAAGGAGTGATATTTGGATTTTGCAGCACAAATTCTGGTGGAATGTTGGTGGGTGCTATGTCGCATTAGCAAGACCCCCAAAGCACCAATACAGTGGAACCCCCCCACAAGTGACCCCATTTTGCAAACGACACCCCTCAGGGAATTCATCTAGGGGTATAGTGTACATTTCAAACCCCCAGGGGTTTCACCAATTGTGGTACAACTGGGCAGTGAAAATGAAAAATTACATTTTTTTACACAAAAATGCAGTTCTGGCTCAAAATTTTTCATTTTCAGAAGGTATGAAGGAGAAAAAGCACCCCAAAATCTGTGCCCCAATTTCTCCCGAGTACGGCAATGCCTCATGTGTGACCAAAAAATGGCAGGACTCAGAAGGGAAGGAGTGATATTTGGATTTTGCAGCACAAATTCTGGTGGAATGTTGGTGGGTGCTATGTCGCATTAGCAAGACCCCCAAAGCACCAATACAGTGGAACCCCCCCACAAGTGACCCCATTTTGCAAACAACACCCCTCAGGGAATTCATCTAGGGGTATAGTGTACATTTCAAACCCCCAGGGGTTTCACCAATTGTGGTACAACTGGGCAGTGAAAATGAAAAATTACATTTTTTTACACAAAAATGCAGTTCTGGCTCAAAATTTTTCATTTTCAGAAGGTATGAAGGAGAAAATGCACCCCAAAATCTGTGCCCCAATTTCTCCCGAGTACGGCAATGCCTCATGTGTGACCAAAAAGTGGCAGGACTCAGAAGGGAAGGAGTGATATTTGGATTTTGCAGCACAAATTCTGGTGGAATGTTGGTGGGTGCTATGTCGCATTAGCAAGACCCCCAAAGCACCAATACAGTGGAACCACCCCACAAGTGACCCCATTTTGCAAACTACACCCCTCAGGGAATTCATCTAGGGGTATAGTGTACATTTCAAACCCCCAGGGGTTTCACCAATTTTGATACAACTGGGCAGTGAAAATGAAAAATTACATTTTTTTACACAAAAATGCAGTTCTGGCTCAAAATTTTTCATTTTCAGAAGGTATGAAGGAGAAAAAGCACCCCAAAATCTGTGCCCCAATTTCTCCCGAGTACGGCAATGCCTCATGTGTGACCAAAAAGTGGCAGGACTCAGAAGGGAAGGAGTGATATTTGGATTTTGCAGCACAAATTCTGGTGGAATGTTGGTGGGTGCTATGTCGAATTAGCAAGACCCCCAAAGCACCAATACAGTGGAACTCCCCCACAAGTGACCCCATTTTGCAAACTACACCCCTCAGGGAATTCATCTAGGGGTATAGTGTACATTTCAAACCCCCAGGGGTTTCACCAATTGTGGTACAACTGGGCAGTGAAAATGAAAAATTAAATTTTTTTACACAAAAATGCAGTTCTGGCTCAAAATTTTTCATTTTCAGAAGGTATGAAGGAGAAAAAGCACCCCAAAATCTGTGCCCCAATTTCTCCCGAGTACGGCAATGCCTCATGTGTGACCAAAAAGTGGCAGGACTCAGAAGGGAAGGAGTGATATTTGGATTTTGCAGCACAAATTCTGGTGGAATGTTGGTGGGTGCTATGTCGCATTAGCAAGACCCCCAAAGCACCAATACAGTGGAACCCCCCCACAAGTGACCCCATTTTGCAAACTACACCCCTCAGGGAATTCATCTAGGGGTATAGTGTACATTTCAAACCCCCAGGGGTTTCACCAATTGTGGTACAACTGGGCAGTGAAAATGAAAAATTAAATTTTTTTACACAAAAATGCAGTTCTGGCTCAAAATTTTTCATTTTCAGAAGGTATGAAGGAGAAAAAGCACCCCAAAATCTGTGCCCCAATTTCTCCCGAGTACGGCAATGCCTCATGTGTGACCAAAAAGTGGCAGGACTCAGAAGGGAAGGAGTGATATTTGGATTTTGCAGCACAAATTCTGGTGGAATGTTGGTGGGTGCTATGTCGCATTAGCAAGACCCCCAAAGCACCAATACAGTGGAACCCCCCACAAGTGACCCCATTTTGCAAACAACACCCCTCAGGGAATTCATCTAGGGGTATAGTGTACATTTCAAACCCCCAGGGGTTTCACCAATTGTGGTACAACTGGGCAGTGAAAATGAAAAATTACATTTTTTTACACAAAAATGCAGTTCTGGCTCAAAATTTTTCATTTTCAGAAGGTATGAAGGAGAAAAAGCACCCCAAAATCTGTGCCCCAATTTCTCCCGAGTATGGCAATGCCTCATATGTGACCAAAAAATACCAGTTGGGTGCATGGCAGGACTCAGAAGGGAAGGAGTGATTTTTGGATTTTGCAGCTCAGATTCTGGTGGAATGTTGGTGGGTGCTATGTGGCATTAGCAAGACCCCCGAAGCACGGTAAAATGATGAACCTAATAATCCATAGATGTGTGGTATATTTTAAAACACTCCTTTATACATAGGCCGGGTTTGTCGGGGCAAGTTTCACAGTGGAAAATAGTTTCCTTTCTTATTCCCTTTTTATAGCAAACTTTGCACCTTTTTTGTGTCCTGCCCTTTCTTGCAGTGGAGGGGATTTCGTTCGGAAAATGCTGCCCTGGTACAATACGGGGGCCAGTACTAGAAGTACTGGGGCCCTCTGCCTGCTGGTTCCCAAATACTAGGCCCTTTATGACTTCCTCTTGAAAGTGCATAAATGTCCCCCTCTGGCCGGTAGAACGGAATAGCACGTAAGCGTTATACAGTGCCATCTGGATGATATACACGGCCAGCTTCTTGTACCAGATTTTTGTTTTCCGCAGGGCACTGTACGGCTTCAGTACCTGATCTGAAAGATCCACTCCGCCCATGTACCTATTGTAATCCAGGATACAATTAGGTTTTGAGGTGTGGGTACTGGTACCTCGTACAGGGACGGAGGTGGTACTGTCTCCGTGAATTGTTGTCAGTATAAGGACATCCCTCTTGTCCTTATATTTGACCAACAACATATTTTCGGTGCATATTCCCCTGCTTTCACCCCTTCTTATTACTTGGGCAATGTGCGTTTTTGGGAGGCCTCTTTGGTTCTTGCGCACAGTACCGCAAGCTGCTGTACCTCTTGAACCAAGGGCCTTAAACAGGGGGATGCTAGTGTAAAAGTTATCCACATAGAGGTGATAACCTTTATCCAGGAAGGGGTGCACTAAATCCCAGACAATTTTTCCACTAACACCTACGAGGGAGGGGGGGCATTCTGGCGGTTCAATTCTTGAATCCTTCCCTTCATATACCCTAAACCTGTGAGTGTACCCTGAGGTGCTTTCACACAGCTTATACATTTTTATGCCATACCTTGCCCTCTTACTGGGAAGGTACTGGCGGAATTTAACCCTTCCTTTAAAATGTATAAGGGACTCGTCTATGCAAATGAATTTATCTGGGATGTACATCTCTTCAAATTTGGCACTGAAATGATCAATGACCGGCCTGACTTTGAATAGCCGGTCAAAGGTGGGATCATCTCTGGGTGGGCACTGTGCATTATCGTTGTAATGCAAAAATTTAAGGATCGTCTCAAATCGAGCCCGGGGCATGGCCATACGGTAAAATGGGGTGCTGTACAGAACATCTGTACTCCAATATTGCCTAATTTCTGGCTTTTTTACTATGCCCATATGAAACACCAGACCCCAAAACGTCATCATCTCTACTGCATCTACAGGGGTCCACCTAGCAAATGATGACGTGGGGTTTTGAGCAATAAACTGCTGGGCATATAAATTAGTTTGGTCCACCATTAAATTTATAAAATCATCAGAGAAAAATAATTTGAAAAAGTCAATTTCTCTGAGACCTGTGGAATCAAATTGGATTCCTGGCATGGCCAAAAACTCAGGAACCTGGGGCTCAAAATTGTCTGGTTGTGGGGTCCATACGAGATCAATTATTGGGGGGTGGGTCTCAGCTGCTCTACGGGGGCGTCTTTGAGGGGGTCCCTCATCACCAGAGGAGGAAGAGGAGCTTAAGACGAATCCTTCAAATTCCCCGCTTGCATCACTGGCTGTGTCAGAGTCAGAGGCAAGCATGGCATATGCCTCCTCCGCTGAATACATTCTTCTGGATGACTGGGATGACATTTGGGATGACATTTGGGATGCCATTTTTATTTTTGTGTTACTGGTAGTGAAATGTTTCAACACGTGTATAGTGTAGGGGGGGGTACAAACTTTATTTCAACCCGGGGGGTATGTAGTGTGTAGTGTGTATGTAGTGCAGAAAAAAAAATACTTTATACAAAAAAAAAAAATTGAAGGGGTTAAAAAAAAAAAAATTGAAGGGGTTAAAAAAAAAAATTGAAGGGGTTAAAAAAAAAAAAAAAAGGTCCTGCGCCAAAAATTGAGCACAGATGTTGGTCAGTAACGTCCGTCACTGAACAGCGCTCAAAGGCAACAGGAATTTGATCAAAAAAAAAAAAAAATAGATCAACCCTGTGCCGAAAAAGATGATCAGTGATATACGTCACTGATCAGCGCACAGTGGCCACAGGACACCCACAAAATCACAGTGTGTGTAAAAAAAAAATTAAAAAAAGACCCCACAGCACCCACAAAAAAAAAAAAGGTGATCAGTGATGTGACACTGATTACCAGTGAGGGGCAGCAGGTGCACAACCTTTGGTGCAACTGAGAGTGCAACTGGCAGCAACTGACAGGTATATATAAAAAAAAAAAACCTCTGCACCCCCAAAAAGTTGCTGATCACCTCAGATATAGTGATCAGCACAAAAGGCGGGGGCAGCAGACACAAAATTTAGCACTCTCTATCACTCTCTGTCACTATCTCTCTCTATCTCTCACTATCTATCACTCTATGACACTGCAGCAGCAGCACTGACAGTTATATATATGAAAAATAACCCCTGCACCCCCAAAAAGTTGCTGGGGGTGCACAAAAGGGGGGCAGCAGACACAAAATATAGCAGTCTCTATCACTCTCTGTCACTATCTCTCTCTATCTCTCTATCTCTCTATCTCTCACTATCTATCACTCTATGACACTGCAGCAGCAGCACTGACAGGTATATATATATATATATATATATATATATATATATATATATATATATATATATATAAAAAAACTGCACCCCCAAAAAGTTGCTGATCAGTTAATTTATACTGATCAGCACAAAAGGGGGGGCAGCAGTCAGTTATATAAAAAATATATAGCACAATCTGTCACTATCTCTCTATCTCTCTCTATCTCTCTCTCTCTATCTCTCTCTATCTCTCTATCTATAACTCTATTACACTGCAGCAGCACAAAATATAGCACTCTCTGTCACTAGGCCTCTCTATCTCTCTCTATCTCTCTCTCTCTATCTCTCTATCTAATAACTCGCAGCAGCACAACACAGCACAACACAGCACAGGATGTCACAAGAAGAAGCAAGATCCAGGCAGTGATCAGGTAAGTATTTAGCAAGGTTCTGGTCAGTAAATGGCGGCAGCTGGGCACGGTGACCGCACTGCACGCAATTCCAGACCGGAATGGCGTCTGCAGTGCAGTCACCGTTAGTTTAAACCCCCCTCCATGGCTGTGATTGGTCCGTCGGTCCGACGAACCAATCACGGCCTTTGGGGGCGGGCGGGGTGAGGTGGGGTGACACCAGTGTCACCCTTACACCCCGCGGTGATTGGTGCTGTACTTTACAGCACCAATCACCTCCGATCCCGTGTCACCGGCGAACGTTATTCGCCGGTGACACAGAAAACGCTGTGAATGGCTGTTCACACTGAACAGCCAATCACAGCGATCGCCGACGGGGGGGCGGCATCGCAGCCCCCCCTGGGCATGCAGGGACATGTCTGCTGTCAGGGACAGCAGACATCGTCCCTCTGTCACTGCGTCTCTAGACGCAGTGACAGTTTGAAGTCATGACGTATATATACGTCATGTGTCGGGAAGTACTTCCCGGCCATGACGTATATATACGTCAAATGTCGGGAAGGGGTTAAAGATAACCGTATAAGTGTCAAGCACCTAGCTTTAGTGTAAGTAAGGTATGCACCTTGATTTACGCCCAATGAATGTCTGATGCCTATTTCACATGTGAAAAATTACAGAGGACAAGCATCGATTAACATTGAAAACTTTTTTTTCTTTGCAGTGTTGTAGGTTCAATAGGGATTGATCCAAGGGAATTGAAACAAAAGCAGCAGAAATTTAGGAGCGCCCAACTTTTCTCACCCAAAGGCAAATATCCACTGATTAAATAAAGTTGTGAGTCTGAAAAAGGAGTGACTGTTCATGCTGAATACACACTTGCATGATATTGTACCGATTTGTCCGATCCAGGCGAATCGGAACAAAAAATTGTCTGTATTGTATGGTAATGTAGTGACGCACGCAGGGGGGTTTCTGAGTACCCAGAAACCCCCCTTAGAAGTCCGAGATTTCAGTCTTTACAGTGATCTTTACTGTTACCGTGACTGCTGCAGCCAAAATCGGTGCTGCGTGGATGATGCTCCTCAGAGAGCTCCGCTTACCAGCGCTATCTGTTCATTGCAAAGCACAGTAGAGGAGATGCATGGATCCAGAAGTGGCGCAAGAATCTGACAAGCTGCACTTTGCTCCTGAGCTACAGGCACACAGCAGGGGCGGGAGAGTGAGGCAAGTGTTTTGCTCCAGCTCTGCTCAAAAGCGCTAACCGTGCATTGCAAAGCACAGCAAATGGCGGAGGGGAGATGCGGGTATTCGGCAGCGGCTTGGGAAGCTGGCAACAAGCTGCACTTCCTCTCCGGGTCAACAGGCCACAGGCACACAGCAGGGGCAGGAGAGGAATCTAGTGTGGAAAAGTTGTGACTTGACAAGAATAAGAAACGTTTTGCTCTAAGTCAATATCTTCTTTTCCGGCAAGACACCAAAAGTTTCACTTTTTAGATGAAAATAACGAAACGTATGAAGAAACTCCGATCTAGTTAAAATCCTTTGTTACAGACTCACTATGGAATGATTTGTACAGTGGGAACTAGTAATTGCAAGCCAGAGCAGGGCCAAAACTAGGATTTCTGGCACCCAGGGCAAACAAGAAATTTGGTGCCCCCACGTCACCACACACACACACACACACATACACAAACTAGAAAAAAGGGCAATACATGCTGCATGACACTTCTCCCCTTTCTCCTTGCTGGGTCCTTGTGACTGACCATTTAGGTACTGAGTGCTCTGTGCAGGCAGTCCATGGCACTCGGAGGTGGACATGATGGAGCCGGAGGCGGACCTGAAGGCCCGTCAGACTCTGGAATGATGGCAGCATCATATTCATATGGGCCACTGGGGGCAGCAGCTGTAATGCAGCTCCTGCTCCTCTGCCCTGCTTTCGCCATGGTAATGACTGACACTATCTGAGCCGTGCTGCTGCTGCTTTATGACTTTCTTCAGGATCACAACACTCGTGTATACTTACAACTGCTGCTGCCGGGTGCCCGCAGCAAACCCTGCTGCCTGCTGTGACAGATATTGGATAATGAGTGGGCCAAGGATTCCCCCCCATCCAGCGACTGAGTCATATGACCCCCTAGTTTCCCCTTAGTATGGCCCTGGCCATAGACTTATTCTGGGCCAGCTGTGATATATAAAACCATATATGGCCTGGAGCTAACGTATTTTACTAGCCTTTTTTTTTCAGTACACCAATTAAACTGCCAGTTACCACCCCAGATGCCTACATCCTGTCAATCACCTTGCGAACAGCTAGCGAAGAAAAATAGTAGCAGTAATAGTAGTAGTAGTAATAATTTTTTGCTAGCACGCATCACGCATGCGTACTAAGAGCCTTATTTTGGTTCATTTGTTCGGACACACATTCGCACGCAGCCGAGCGAACGGCACCCACTCGCACGCGGCCAGTGAAGGTACGCCTCTAAGCCACGCGAACCCGTTCATTCGCATCTAATCACACAGGGGAGTGGCGTTCCATTACACGTACGCTAAAGTGTTCACATGTAACTCAGCCTCTTTGCTCGGACATCCAGTGGGCGGCCGAGCGAACACTTTTGGTGTGAAAGGGGCCAACCTGGGAATGCCACGGCATGATCCCTGGGCTGTATTCCCGGATGGGTCCATGCATTGTCTGGTGTGAAAGGGGTATAACTAATGCATTACCACACTTAATATTGATTTTATTCACTATGGGCCTTATTCTGGTCGATGTGTACATTTCCGAATACTTTCGGATGGCGTTTTTTAGCCGTCTGCGCATGCGTGGGGAACGCTATGCGCATGTGCCATGTATGGTCTCCGTACTTGTACTCCCCAATACCGTACAGAAATGTGCACCGCAATCTCTCATGAAATATGGGCGTATTATGGGCATCATTCGGAACTACACAGGGGCGTACTTTCAAAGTGGGCTAAACTGGACGGAAACATGGGCGGACACGAGGGAGTGCACTCATTTTGGTAGGCGTGCATTCGGACAGCACACCGAATGCACGCGAACAAAAAGGCAAGAAATATGCGGTGTCCATAAGCAAGTATTGCTTTGCGGACACCACTCGTTCATGCGTTAGGCAATCGGAACGCCTAATCAGTACAACCAATGTCAGCTGAACACAATACAATCCACTCCTTTACTCATTACTCATTAATTACACGCTTGTCACTGCTTCCACTGGAACCATTGCAGCTTAAATGGACCTATCTAAACACACACATATATGCTGCACTTTTCACACACTTTTACACTGCAAATAATGGACACAACTTAATATTAATAATAGAAATACACATGTCACTTCTAAATGTATCAATTAAACCACACATTTGGGGGCAAAAAAAAAACATTTATTACCAGAACTTATAAAATAAAATGGAAACCGTAACAAATTAAAAGGTACCATGCCAGGAATATAAATAAAAATTATATAATAAATACATGAATTTTTGACATACATAGCCACAGCAGAATCATTAGGAACACATCAGGTGGCTTCACAACAAAAGTAAAGCACCAACACTTCAAGTACAGCAGACAGTAATGGTAGCCGAAAGATGCCAACAGGGGAACCAAACATGACATTCGAAACGAGGGCAAATGTGGGTACCCTCTGCACGGAATTGGACACAGGAAGCTGACACACACAGCTCAATGAAAGATTTGGGAAGACATAAGGGTGGAGATTAATGCGGACACAAGTTCATTTGCGGGCACGTTTGGCCCTGGTAGGCTCCTTGCCACGTGCAGCAGCTCTTCGGCCACGGCCACGTTGGGATGTTGGCCCAGGTGGAGCAGATGCTGGTGAAGGGGGGGGATGGTGTTCCCCCTCTGCCAGCAGGGAGTGCTGCTGGTGGGAATGCACCAAAAACGGATGACATTAGGACCCTATTGCTGGAAACTAGCTCCACCATAAGCTCATTATGGTGGAGGAGGAGGTCATTTTGCTGCAGGGCTTGATCTGCCAGCACCTGCAGGCTTGCAGCCATGCAGGCTTCCAGCTATTGTCTGCTGGGTGCTGACCAAACCCTGCATGACCTCCTCGGTCCTACGCATCCGCTCTGATGCCAAGTCTCCCTGCTGCTGAATGTGGCCAAGCACCTGCCCCCACCTGTCGTATTCGGCCTCGGCCGGTGGCTGCTGCTGCTGGTGGCACAGACTCCGCCACCTCCTCAAGAGATTCTTTACCAAGCGGTGGGGATGCTGCTGAAAGAGAAAATTACAATTACAACACATTCCAAGAAAATTAGGAGCAACTACTTATGCCATGGCAAATAATTACCTTCAACAAAAGAAGCAAAGACTTCCGCTGGGGACTCGCTATCCATGGTGCTCACCCCCCGGACCTCCTCTACTGCAATGCAGCCATCTGCCATCTCCTCCAGGGGGGTGAGCTTCAGCCGGCCTGGCATGGGGCCAGCCCCAGAGGTGTGGCTGTGTTCCCACCGTTTGGTCAATTTCTTCTTGAGGTTGGTTTTGAAGTCGTGCCACCTGCAATCAAAGTTTACATATTACTACATGTCACTCCTCATGTTTGCTGTAGCACACATTGCAATCTGCAACAGATGACAACATGTGCTTCATTACACACAACTTACATTCAATGAAAATATAAAAACAACCCTTAGAAGATACATTCACACTCACCCTACAATAACTATTGATTAAATGACATGGCAAACATGTCTGTCGCTCCAAGCAACGTGACCGGCCATTGACCAACTCCATCTAACATCTAATGTAAACATTACTGGTCTTGTACTGCTCAAATGTAACACACATGAACTTGCCTCTTCTTAAGATGCTCCGTCTCACGAACTTGTGGAGCCACCGCATTAATCTCCGCCATTATGTCCTCCCAAATCTTCCATCTCCTTGTGTGTGTCAACCTGTCCTGTGGACACTCGATCCAATCCCGTGTGCGGGGTACCAGGATGGCAAGCTCCTGCGCTTCGAATGCCATGTTTCTGCTGCTTGGTTCCTCTGTTGCCCTGTTTCGGCCACGCCCACGGCCACGGCCACTGCCACGGCCACCTGTCGCTGTACTCGAAGTGCTGGCCAGGCTACTCTGTTGGGAAGCCACCTGTTGTTTTCCCAATGATTCTGCTGAGGCTGAAGATGGGCCAGCTGCCGATTGGCCTGATGTAGATTGCCCATCTGGCTGCTGTTCTCCCAATGGCTGGTCTGGGTTGAGGGGGACATAGCTGGTGTTGGAGTCCATGTGGGCAAACAGGTCCTGCAACACCTGCTCTTCCTCAGATTGTGAGCCAGCCATGTTTGCAACAACATTGCAGTTTTGTAACACACCTTTATATCCTATTTCTGTAATTGGCGTACATCAGCGACACCCTGCATTCCGTACAGCAGCGTAGACCGTGCAGCGCATAGGCCACGCCCCTACCTGCGGAAAATACAAATTAAAAACCTGGCAAACTTAGTAAGTCTGATTTAGTAGCTAATTGCAGATTTGTACTCCAATGACCAAATAAAACTGTGGTCAGACATGAAATGTATATGTGAATGTACATCTGTACTGTGCACTTGTTTGGTATGTAGTACAAATGACACTAACCATTCCATATGTAAATCCAGGTCACCACTTAGGCAATAGTAATCAGTGCTAGCATCCAAATCACATGTGAAAGGTCTCCAAATTCTGGCTTGATGCTAGTTACATTTCATTCAACATCTCTAGTGTGGCCCAGTAGAAGGTAAGTGTACACATGGCACCATGGCCTAATATTGGGAAAAGGTCTTGCACTATTTGCTATGTTTCTGCTGTACAGCTTTCACTATAATAAAGCAGTTTAGTACCTTGTAGAGTTAGGTGTAACTGGCTAGTGATGCAGACTATTTCACCTGTTGCTTTCACCCATGTTTGGTGAATGTAATAGATTATATATAATGGGTTGCCAACTTATTTCACCCTGTCTGTTTAGGAGATACTAAGTAATTGCATGGTCTGCTCAACTATGCAAAGGTACAGCAAGTGTGGGTTGGCGATGCAATGGGTTAGCCGTCTGTTGTGGTGCATACACGCTGTTAATGACAAAATGAACAATAAAGTTAATACCAAATATCACTCTGAACAACCAATTACAGGACATGATTGCTTGAATTGTGCCATTGCTAAGATGGCGGCCTATGGGAGAGCAGCCCCATTCTCTCCAGCGGAGCTGAGGGCACTGGTCTCCGTTATGGAGACCAGGCTGGGGCGTGCGGGGCCCTTCATTACTAACAGACAAAAGCGCCAGGCGTATGCCGCAGCCCGCAGGCGCATATTCGCGCGCACCCAGGTGCGCAGGACCATCGCCCAGCTGGAGCGGCGATGGTCGGATCTGAGGCGCCGCCAGCCAGAAAAGCTCCAGCTAATACGGGCCAGCATTGCACAATGTAAGTGTTTACACATTAAATGGCCAATTGTACAATATTGCTTACATGACCTTTTTAAAACCAATAAGGTAACCTGGCTGATCATGAGTTAAACATGGCATACACTATATGTGTGGTACTTCCTGTTTGACACCCTGTAATGGTCATAAAATATGTAATTGTGCAATATTATTGTTTGTGATGCTTACAATGGCCCAAATGTCACATCATAACTGCCATGTTACAGGCTGTGTTTTATAAAAGCCACTAAGGAGCTGATTGGCTGTACATTTATCTCTACTTATCACCTTTGGATTTATTGCTTGTTAAGGCTTAATACATCTGTCCAAATGACCCCTAATTGGCACTTTTTTTCTCTCAAACACAGCACGGGATCGAGCAAGACAGGCACGGGAGGAGGCAGAGGCGGCCCAGGCCCAGGAGGAGGTCACACATGAGATGGACGAGGAGGTAGTGTTGGAGGAAGGGGAGGCGGAGGAAGTGGAGGCAGAGGAGGTGCCAGAGAAAGGGGAGGAAGTGGAGGAGGAGGTGTTGGCAGTGGAGGCGGAGGTGGTGTCAGTGGAGGAGGAGGAGGTGCCAGCTGAGGAGGCCCCGGAAGAAGAGGAGGATGAGGAGGCCTGTGAGGTGGTCCAGGCGGCCGAAAGTGGTATGTATACATAAAGAATCATTATTCCTTTTCTCATCTACTATTTGCTATATAGCACTGGTGATTCAATTGTGTTTTCAAATACTATAAAGTCATATAACAAACAGGGTAGCAACAGACACACTTAGATAGGGTGCCCAAACCATCCCTTTCATCCTGGACACATATTAACAGTGAGTCCGTCCGAATGCGGTGGCTCGGTGGGCGTTTCTACGGATGATGTCCGCACAGCGTGGCGTGCGGCCCGCTCCGTAAGAATTCGGGAAAGTACGCACCGACCAGAATAAGGCCCTATATCACATGTGTTACCTAACATTGTGATATACAATCCAGTCACTTAAATATTAAACTGCTATTTTTTTTTTTGGACATATGTATCCCAGTACATGCATGTACTTTTAGTCATACGTAGGACAGGATTGTATATGACATTGCAAGTTGTTTTTTAAAATGTGTGCTCGTGTGTTTTTCTGTACTTTTAACAACTGTATGCCGTTACCAATGTTCAAATGAACCATTCCTCATTATGCCCTAGGGATGTGCACCGGGCACTTTTCGTGTTCCGTGAAACACGTTTTGGGTCTGTATCTCGGGCAGTGTTTTGGATCTGGATCTGTTCCAAAACACTGCCCTTTTCGTCTTTCGTGTTTTGTGTTTTGGGTTCTGATTTAAAAAAAAAAAAAGCAATTACTGAAATTTGGTGTTTTTTTTTTTTGCTCCTACGTTATTATTAACCTCAATATCATTAATTTCCACTCATTTCCAGTCTATTCTGAACACCTCACACCTCACAATATTGTTTTTAGGGCAAAACGTTACACAGAGGTAGCTGGATAACTATGCTAAGCCTCACAAGTGGGTGGCACAAACACATGGCTCATCTAGGAGTGGCACTGCAGCGGCAAACAGGATGGCTGTTTGAAAAACTAGGCCCCAAAAAGCACATAATGGCAAAAAAAGGTGCAAGATGGAATTGTCCTTGGACCCTCCCTCCCACCCTTATGTTGCGTTGCACTTGGGACTCAAAAACCCAAAGGCTCAATATAGTATCAAGGGTACTATAATGGAAACTACTGAGGAGGAAAGAGATCTAGTAGTCACTATTTAAAGTGACTTAATGGCAGGAAAGCAATGTAGCAAAGCAATGAGGAAGGCTAGTCAGATGCTTGGTTGCATATGACCAGATGTACTAAGCTTCAAAAGTGATAAAATGGAGAGTGATAAACAGTGAGCCAATCAGCTCCTACCTGACATTTTTCAAACACAATCTGTGACATGGCAGGTAGGAGCTGATTGGCTGGCTGTTTATCACACTCCATTTTATCACTTTTGAAGCTTATTGCATCTGGCCCATAGGGAGAGGAATCAGTAGCAGAAAAAAATAAGTAATAATGCCACTTTATAGGTCATTGGTACGGCCTCATCTGGAATACTGTGCCCAGTTCTGGAGACCATATCTTCAGAAGGATAGAAATACATTAAAGACTGTACAAAGAAGTGCAACTAAAATGGTGCATGGTCTGCCACACGACTGTGGCTGAAATTATTGGTTTCTTTGGGCCCCGCAAAAAGAGAAGCAAGTCACCTCTCCCTGCACAAACTGGCTCTATAGAGGCAAGATGTCGTCCTCATCCTCATCCAATTAATTTTGATGAACATCATCTTCTCCAAATTTTGCAGAAGCAACCTCCTATACTGCTCAATGTCCAGGTTCCCCGCTGCACTAAAAACTCTTTCAGAGTACACACTGGAAGGGGGACAACTCAAATAAAATAGAGCCAGATTGACTTTGTACAGGGGCTTCCAAACTGCCATTTTTTTGTCCTGCCAGTACAGGTAAGGACTGTCTGACATGTCTACTTGGATGCTGTCACCAAAGTAATCCTCCACCACAGTGATGGGAAGGTCTGGCATCGCAACCACCAACACCCTTTGACTCTCCTTGGGGATTTGTGATAAAATGTCTTTAGGAGGGTGCGGTTGTTTGCAGTTGCTGCTGGCGGTGTGTGCTGTGCTCGGTCCTGTGCCCGTAATACACGTTTAGCATTGATGTAGTAACTGATACTAGCTTCCTAACAAAGGTCATTGGAAAGAATATCAAATTTACAACCACCAATGGATCCTTTCAGGCCGTGCCACTGAGTATTGATGCGAGCGGTACAATCACTTCAAGAAAAGTTAAGGTTTTAGGACCTGGGAAAGAAGTGTCTGGAACAAAAATCCTCTTTGGGCATATCATTCTGAAAGTGGAACCAAGAAGAATCATCTGGTCATTCAAGTCGAGAGCCAAAAAATATAGCTAATGAAAGAGATAAAACCTTATCACAAGAGAGTTTTGAAGATGCTGGGAAACCTGACGGGGAAGTGAGAGAACCTGACCTACCTGCACCGCATGGGATGCTTGACAGTATCCTACAGGCCATTAAACGGGCAGTTGAGGATGAAGATGCAGACTATGTTGATCATGTTGTCCACCGACTTAGGTCGACACCGTTGGGTTGACAGACAGCAAGGTCAACAGGGTTCTAGGTCCACATGGGTGAAGGTCGACAGGTGTCTAGGTCGACATGGGACAAGGTCGATATGGGTTTAGGTTGACAAATGCGTTAGGTCAACATGGGTTAGGTCGACAGGTCGCGAGGTCGACATGGGTTTTTTCACTGTTTTTTTTTACCCGAATGTCGACACAATTGACATGGACACAGTTGGAAGTCACCCGGAGCCCCCCGCTTCGCTTGCAATGCTTTGGGCACGGTGCACTCGGCACACTATTGTATTCTCCTACCACGCCCTAGTGGATGGTAGGGCATGAAATACCGCCTGTCGCCACATGTTGGCTCAAATAACAGAAAAAAAAACATGTCGACCTCGTGATCTGTCGACCTAACCCATGTCGACCTAACGCATTTGTTGACCTTGGCCCATGTCGACCAAGACACCTGTCAACCTTCATCTATGTCGACCTAGAACCCTGTCAACCTTGTTGCCTGTCAACCCAAGGGTGTCGACCTAATGACTGTCGACCTAAGTCGGGTCGACAATACGACTGTATCCCTTTCAGCCTATGCTTGGACCTGCAATTCGACATCTACATAGTCAGAAAGTCCTGAGCTTAGGTGCAGTGGGACTGAACTTGTGTCACCATGGAAAGTTGTGCTGGCTGCAGGTGGCTACCAAAAGATGTGTTTATCTTTTCAATGTCTTTCTCTTGGGGCCTGAAGTTTTCAGAAATGGGCTACAAATGGTGCTTAAAAGACAAAAGCATTCTAAATGTGGTCTATGACTGTCGCTGGCTGGGGGATGTCTTGTCCCACTCATCCCATATGGGGTGGTTCTGCAATGCTTTGGTACACAGGTAGGAGATGTATACCTGTTCTTCATGGAAACCGGGGGAAAACTTCCTAATTGTACGTGTTAACTTAAGGAATGTTTGACTCGACATCTCAACATGCCGTCTTCACAAGTTTCATTCCTGACTTACAAGCAAACTTTAATAAAGGATAACCACAGTATATGGCTTGATTGTCCAATGTCTACACATTTGCTGAAAGAATTGGCTCTGGAAGCCTTACACCACTTGGCTCTGTGCCTAGCAATGTTGGATGTCATGTTAGCTGATTTTACATCATTGGTTGATGGGTATTAAAATGTGTATAGCCAAGGAGCAGCGGATGATTTGTGTTGCACTGAGATCTGCTTGGAGCTTCCAAAAGAAATTCAGCAACTTTGTGTTTTCCATCAAGTTAGGCGAGACTTACAAGCAGACTTACAAACAGTTTAATAAACGATAACCCCACTATATGGCTTGATAGTCCAATGTCTACACATTTGCTCAAAGAATTAGCTCTGGAAGTCTTAGACCGATTGGCTCTGCGCCTAGCACTATTGGATGCCATGTTAGCTGATTTTACATCAATGGGTGATGGGTATTTAAATACATATAGCCAACAAAAATTACTAATCCGCTTTTTTATCACTCCAACAGAAATTAACGCAAGCATATATTAGATATCAACAAAACCCCACAACTACTAACCGCCAACTTTACACAATGGCTAACACGCATCTGAATGAATATTTACACAACAGAGGCAACAAATACCTATATAGTATTAATTACCGTTACCACAGTTTTGGAAATAAAACGGGCAAGCTATTAACAAACATGCTTAACGGAACTAGGAGCCCGGCCATAGTCCGACCCCTCAGGTTAGCAGATGGATCATTGACCTCCTCCAACTCACAAATAGCTCAAGTTCTAAAAGACTTCTACTCTAATTTATATTCTCATAAGTCCTCCCCCAATATATCAGAGGAAGCCCATGAAGACGTGTCTACCTTATTATACTCGAAAATTACGTTCCCTAAGCTTCCTACAGACAAAACTGCATCACTTTTAGATCCTATAACAACAGAAGAGGTAGCACGAGTGATAAAGAATTTGAAGAAAGGGAAAGCACCGGGCCCTGACGGATTTGGAAATAGTTTTTATAAAATGATGAAAAATCAATTAATTCAACCCCTGACTAAGGCCTTCAATCACATTTTGCAAACTAAATCCCTCCCTTCCCTTTTTAATGCAGCATTCATTAAAACTCTCCCGAAACCAGGAAGAGACTTGACTAATCCAGGATCGTATAGACCGATCTCTTTGTTGAATTCTGATTACAAGGTATTAGCAAAGATTTTAACAGACAGACTAAAACCTTTAATGCCTTTAATAATACATCCTGATCAGACAGGCTTTATAATGGGAAGGCAATCCGTAGTTAATGTCCGCAAAGCAATAACAGCTATACATAAAATGCAAAATAGCACAGACTCCCTCCCACCTGGCATAATAATGTCTATCGATGCAGAAAAGGCCTTTGACCTTGTCCTATGGACCCATTTAAATAAGACGATGGAACTATTCGGTTTACCTGCGGAATTTATCAGTTATATTAAACTACTTTACTCCAATCCAGTCTCCCAAATAGTTAGCAATGGACAGATATCAGATTTCTTCCAATTGTTCAAAGGAACCAGGCAGGGCTGTCCCCTATCTCCCCTTTTGTTCGCCATGGCCATAGAGCCATTAGCCCTTCTTTTACGTCAATCTAAGGAGTTCACAGGTATCTCTATCAATAGATATGAACTGAAGTTATCACTTTTTGCCGATGATATGATCCTTTATATCACAAATCCCCAAACATCAATACCTGCTATTCTATCTCTGATCCAAGACTTCAGCCAATTATCCGGATATAAAATTAATTTGGACAAGTCTGAATTACTTTTTGTAGGAAATTACACAGCAGATGCGTCCAATGCTCCCATCTTCAATAAATTTAAAGTAGCCCAATCTCAGATAAAGTACCTAGGGGTAAACATCACAAATAAAACCGAAAACCTGTACAAAGCAAATTATTCACAAATTATCACTAAAACCCTCGCGCTTCTAGAAACTTGGAACCAAATACCTCTTTCACTGCTCGGCAGAGCAGCGGTAGTTAAGTTTATTATATTTCCCAAAATATTCTATTTTATTCAACTTCTCCCTATGGCCCTGAAACAAGCGGATATACTAAAGGTAAATTCATCACTTTCTAAATTCCTGTGGAGGGGTAAAAGGGCAAGGATTGCATTGACTAGGTTAACACTGCCTAAATCGCATGGAGGATTACGAGTACCGGACTGTAGAGCATACACGGCCTCGGTCCTATTTAGATATGCTGGTGACTGGTTGTTGGAACAATCTGTCTACACTGATAACGACTTAGACTGTGCAAACTTCCATCCATTTTCCCCAGCAGCCTTACTCCACCAGAGATATGCTGATATACCAAAAGCACTACTAAATAACATCATTTTTAAAGATACTTATCTAAACTGGATTTACTTACATAAAAAACTTAAACGAGATCCCCATATCTCCCCTTATATTCCGCTCTGGGGAAACCCTGGATTCCCTCCCTCCCTCTCGAATGCTACAATCCTGAAATGGAAACAAAGTGGCTTGTCTCTCGTGACCAAGGTCTTCGACCCAGGCGGTGGGATTCTGCCTTTCAGTACATTAGCACAAACTTACGCATTACCGAATTCCCAATTCTATCTCTACCTCCAAGTAAGACATTATGCACAATCATTAAACCTAACATCAAATAATAACTCTCCCCCCCCCCCATCCAATTCTTAATATCTTACACTACAGAACCTCAGGGAAATATAGATTAAGCCTAATATACCCCCACCTTATTGAAGCCAACTTCCCATTTGAAAATCAAATTAAAAACCTGGAAAATAAATGGCAACCTGATATTTCCTCTACAACTGATTATCCGGTAAATTCCATAGAAAACTATTGTTCACTAACTAAATATCTGACTTCGGCGTATCTCCAGGAAACACACTTAAAATTCATACACAAATCCTTTATATCCCCAGCCCAAAGGAAATATATGGTAGCAGACGACCCAGGACATTGTTACAAGTGCTCAATGAGCAATGCTAAACTTATACATTGCTTTTGGGAGTGCTCGAAAGTGCGTAGATTCTGGAATAAAACAATAGCCTATACTAATCCTATGCTACAAATCTCGTTAACAATGTCACCTGAGGTTTGCCTACTATTAAAATTCCAATCCGCTAATGAAAATTCCACCTTCTCACAAAACATCCCTATACTAGTTCTAATCTTTACTTTGGCAAAGAAATTGATTTTAAAATACTGGATAAAAAAGACGGCACCCAGCATTCAAGAATTGAAATCTTTATTATTACAATACCTGTACTTCGATCTTAAATCCATTATTTTACAAGAAAACAGTTCTATACATAAATTCCAAACAAAATGGCACAATTATATAACATCCTTAGATCAGGATTCCAGGTATATTATTTTAAACTACTTTGAAACTTCTTCATGGAGCAGAGTTAACCCTCTGATATCAGATGGTGTTGCAGGAAATAGAGCCCATCATACCACCTCCTAATTGGCCCTCCAACTGCAGATTGAATAGGAGTGCCGGAAACTGCTCTTTATGAACCCCAATAGTCGACGAACTCCCACGCTGAATGGGACCTGTACAGAGAAAGGACGACACGTTGACACGACTGAAAAAAACATCGGATATGAACCAGCTGAACTCTGTTTTACGCAGCATAAAAGACATCAGTCTAAGGGAACACTGCTACCCATACCCTACCCTCCCCCCCCCCTTCCCCTCTGTCCTCGTAATTATATAATATGTTTGTATATGTAAACACATATTTGTCTATTAGCTAGTTTAATTGTTGACTAAGTTTATCAAGCTTAGTTAAATTTTGGGAGATGTAAGTATTTCTATTTATATTTTTTTGTCTTTAAAAAAGATCACAGTCACAACCACCCTCTCGCCGTGAAATCATACATCCCTAGGCACCACTGTAATAAGGACAATATCTGGGATGCGACTAAAAGAAACCAATATAGAGACTCAGCTAATATTACTGGTCAACACGTGCCTCAATGTTATTCATATAACTACACACAATAATCTTCTGATCTGAAGCCATCTTTTAGGTGTGGGATGGTTTGGATAAAAGTTAGTAATAAGTCTACATGACACCAAGAAATCACGTGAGGTGACACGAGAGGGGGACGGTCAAGTTAGGTTAGGCACAGACATGTTCCTCTTATAAGGAAATATATAAGTTCAAAGATAGATTGATATCTTGAATTCTTCTAAATGCTTAGATTAACAAATTTTTATATTTTTTGTGAACAGAAGATATTGTGATCTAGACACTAATATGCAAGCCCAAATTGTATCTTATTGTTATACTAATGCTTGAGATTGTACACAAGGACATTTTTGTATACTCTGTTCTACTTTATTCAAAAAACTAATAAAAAGTCTATTAAAAAAAAAAAATACATATAGCCAAGGAGCAGCGGATGATTTGGGCCGCACTGCTCGGAGCTTCCAAAATAAATAGTTTTCCAGCAAGTTAGGTGAGAGGAAGCAATACACGAATACATTGTCAATGGCCAAGGGTTTCTTACATGGGTCGAAAAGAGAAGCCAATGAATGGAATAGCTGCACTGCAGAGCTGCAAAGGAGCAGAACCTACTGGCCAAACATAACCCCCCTTCCTTATTATATCCCCTTTAGTATATGCACTTGCACTTGAGTAAGCTGCATCCCTGCTCCTTTGCCTATGTCATTGGTGGCTGTGAAGGCTTGAATGGCCTTTTGCTGTTCCTCCATCCTCAGCATATAGAGGGTGGAGTTTCAGCGCATCACAACCTATTGTTTGAGGTGATGGCAGGGCAGGTTGAGGAGTTTTTGCAGGTATTGGCAGAATGGCAAAAGTGTCCTGCAATTTTGCGGGCCACCACAAGCATCTCCTGCATGCTCCCATCACTTTTTAGGTCGTCTACCGACGGCTTCTAGTTGTGTGATGCAGGGTGAGACCGGCAGCGGCAGGCTCCCGGAATAATATTCAAAAAATATCTTCATCTGCATTACATTGTGTTTGTGAATGTGACAGTCATGTACGTGTTATCTGTTCTTAAGGTATAGTGCTTCCATTAACGCTGCAGAATGGCTTCCTGGAGACAACTGTAACACCCTATCTAATACCCCTTTTACACCAGAGGTTGGACCCGGAATATTGCCGCTCCAGTCCGGGGCGCGGTGTAAATGGGCTGGTAATAAATAACACGAGTACTGTTCCCGGGAATCTGACCCGGCAAATGTTCAGGGTCGGACACGGGGCTTATCCGGGGCTCAGGTTGGTGTAAATGATCATTATCCGGGTTATTTGGCGGGTAGAAGGGCGTGAAGAGCTGATTGGTGCTTCTGCGGCTCCGGCAGATTATGTCATCTGCCGGTGCCCCGTACAGGGCACATGGAGCAGCGCAGCAGCAGCAGAAGCAGCATTACCATGCTGTTTGTAGCCTGTACCCTACACTACAGTAACAGTCTGTGCTGGAGGCACTCTCCCCAGTGTGTTTACAGCCTCATCTGCAGCAACACACGCTGGCTGTCACGCAGTGTTTCCCACAGCATCACCCTCAGCTTGACTATTTGGCAGACCCCAAACCTGACCTGCACCATCATATCCATGTCCACTACATCCAACTGGTCTGATAAGGAGGTATGTGAGCTTCTGCAAATCAGGGCAGATGAGGAGATTCGGCGTCAGATGACCGACACCGTTCGGGACGCGGTGGTGTATCGCAATATTGCGGACGGTACTTGTGTAGTTTCACGGCGCCGCCGCGCGCACAGTCTGTCTCTGAAACTTGGCAGCCTACCAGAGGCTCTGTTTAACTGTGCGCGTGCCGCTCTAGCTCTGCCTGACTGTGCTCGTGCCGCTCTAGCTGTAAGCTACGTATTGACAGCTACGTTAACAGCATAGCGGCCGGGCAGCAGCGCGCTGCCCAGGCGCTGACAGGTCACTGTGGGACTTGTAGTTCCACAGTGAAATAGGCAGCCCTGCGCACCGCTGACAATGGGGGCATGTAAAAGTGGGCACCCCCCGGCACCCCACTACCAAAGGGGGAGTCCCCTATGCAGACGCTGAAGAAGGGGGAGTCAGGATTCAGACGATAAAGCGTCTGAAACCCGACTACCTGCTAGCCGATACGAAGGCGCCGTGTCCCCCATGCAGACGCTAAAACTTAGACGCTTTAGCGTCTGAAAACCGGACTACCTGCTAGCCGCTAACAAGCCGGGGGGGTTTCTGGACTTAGACGCTAAAGCCTCTGAATTTAGTTGGGACTAGGGGTACATTTAAATTTAGACGCTAAAGCATCTAAATTTAGTTGGGTCTAGGGGTACACTATTTAAACCTGTCCACAGTGGCACTAGTCGACGCAACAGCTGTCGACCTTGTAAATCCCACTATCCACGCCAACCCGAAGCGTGGCGAGCGGCGGCGGTACGCGTCCTACGACCTTTTCATACCCCCACTATCCACGTCGGCGTGGAGTTGAGAATAGAAAGTGTGGCGAGTGCAGCGAGCCACCGAGCCCGAAGCGTGGCGAGCGCAGCGAGCGGACGCAGGTACCTTCACAGGTATCCGCGTCCCCTCACGGGCTTCACAGGTGTCTGCATGCGCTCGCCACGCTTCATGCTCGCCACACTTTCTATTCTCAACTCCACACTGACGTGGATAGTGGGGGTATGAAAAGGTCGTAGGACGCGTACCGCCGCCCCACGCAGGGCTCGCTGCGCTCGCCACGCTTCGGGTTGGCGTGGAGAGTGGTGCTGTTTCAGGAACACATTCACACCTGCACACTCACACACCTGAGACAGTAATGACGACATTTTTGGCAACTGTTAACTTGATGAGAACTTGAGGATATAAATGATTCAAAGAACATGTAGGAAATCAGCGTAAAGAACAGTCCAATATTAATTAAAAAGTCATGATTGGTCGGTAGAATAGGAAGGAGCTTGTGCGTCATTACCGCATGCACTTGCAGAGGAGTCGGCCGGCTCGGCGCTCTCATCGTCCTTCTCGATCAGGGGGAGCAGGGTCAGAGCATGCAGGATGCGTTGGAAGGGGTCCTGGGCGCCTAAACTCTGCCTCAACATAAACTCCTGGATGTAGTAGTCCAGGTGATGGCGCGCGGTCCCCCTTTGGCGCTCTATGGTTTGGGTGTGCACCCCAGTGTCCGGGTCAACAAAATTGTACTTATGATTGACCTTGCCATGCAGGTAACCGGCCTGCTCGAGCTGCTGGGTGTTGTAGGCCCTCCAACAGTCCGTGTAGATGGTGGTGCCCGGCTCAACATGGGCCTCAATGGCAGCCATCAGAGTGTCCGCATCCCGCCGCTCCACCGCAGTCATGAAGCTCTGCCCGGTCTCCCTGGAGATGCCCCCGAACACCCACTGCTGGGACAGGAGCCATCCCAAATTATTCTTTCTCTTGACATAGAGGCTCTCGTCAACCTCGACGATGTCACCCGGGCCTCCGATCCGCCGCTGAGGCTGCGCCAGCAGGTCCACCGTGCAGGCCTCCCTCATCAGATTATTATACTGCACGGCAGTTTTCTGTGAGATGTTCAGTTGCCGATCACAGAACTTAATGCTGGTCAGCTCTTCTGCCCAGCAATACAGGAAGTGGATCAGGGTCACGAAGCTGAGGTGAGACCCCCGAAACCACTGTGCGGACCTCACGCTCACCTTCTTGCAGCAGCTGCGAATGTGGCAGCGCCACATGTGCTCTTTCACACTGAGCCTCATGGGGTGGCCATTGGGGCTGGTCTGGGTCTGCGGCAGGAACTGGCTGGCCTGCAGGAAAGCCACCGCCTCCTCTTCCGTCTGCGGCAGACTGAACAGCGTCAGACGCTCCATCGCCATAGTCAGGTTCGCCACTGCCATTATGCACCTCCGTCTCTCATACAGTGCTACTACTGACTGACTATGCTAGCTGTGTAGCGCTCTGACTGACTACGTTATGCTGTTCGCGCGGGGCTAAGCAGCAGACTGTGCGCGCAAAGTGCCGGGAGTGTGAATTCAGACGCTAAAAGCGTCTAAAAGCGCCTAAAATGTTAACGTCTACATTGGGGACAACCCCTTTGGTAGCGGTGTGCCAGGGTGTGCGGTTTAGAAGCCCCGTTTGTGTCCTGTTTAAACGGTACATTTCATTACATTACAGCTAGAGTGGCACGCGCAGCGCTACGTTACATTACATTACATTATAGCTAGAGCGGCACGCGAGCCTCTGGCAGGGTGCCAAGTTTCAGAGGCAGACTGTGCACGCGGAGGCGCCATAAAACTACACAAGTACCTTACGGACTTTCTGGAATCCAGAGGTATCCATCACATGCAACAGCAGGCTATAAATAAATTGAAATCTCTGCGGAAGCAGTTTAACAAAGTGACCGACCAGAAGAGCAAGAAAAGCGGTGCAGCTAGGCCTGATTGGGTGCACTATGACCTGTGCTACAGTGCATTTGGGAACACAGCACTCTGCAACCCAGTAGTCCTGTCCTCCTCCATAGCACCGCATTGCAGCCAGATGGAAAGGAGTCATCTCTTCCTGTACAGTGATGGGAAGGTCAGGTTTCGCAACCACCAACACCCTTGGACTCTCCTTGGGGATTTGTGATACCATGTCTTTTAGAAGGCTAAGTTGTTTGCTGTCTTTTTTTGTTGACAGCTTAACTCTCTTTACATTTCACAGGCACAGACTACAGGGATAAATATGTAATATACAGCACAGCACAGACTCTGTCAGTGTACCACCACACTACACTACACTACACTAACACAGTCAGACTTAGCAGGTTGTCACTAATATATCAGCAGTGTAGTAGTTAAAACTACTACACCATGTAGGTAGTCACTATCAGCAGTGTAGAACTACTACTACACCACGCAGGTTGAACTTGTCACTATCAGCAGACAGCAGTGTAGTAGTGACAACCTGCGTGGTGTAGTAGTTTTATATAATATATAATCGGGCGCAAATGGTTAATTAAATAATTTATATAAAAGAAACAAAATATTAAATATAAAAGTAGGGTACTCTTTACCTAGAACGGCGCCCACGATGTCCATCGCGGTCATCGGGGGTAAAAAATCACGGGCATCGCGGCCATCGCATGCACTAAAAAAATGGGTGCGACGCGATGCCCGCGATTTCCCATAGGGATCAATGTTAAAAGTGTCAATGGACGCGATTTTTGTGTTCAATGCCTCAATGCCCGCGATTTTTCCATAGGAAACAATGTTAAATGGGCCACAGAGCCCTAATAGTCCCCCTGAAGCCAGAAATGGCCCCCACAATTGTTAACGCCACCCCACGATCAACGTGAACCCGAAGCGTGGCGAGCGCTTAACATTGTTTCCTATGGAAAAATCGCGGGCATTGAGGCATTGAACACTAAAATCGCGTCCATTGACACTTTTAACATTGTTCCCTATGGGAAATCGCGGGCGATGGGCGCCGTGCTAGGTAAAGAGTACCAAAAGTAGTTTTAACTATCAGCTCAGCAATGTAGTAGTTAAAACTACTACACCACGCAGGTTGCACAGCGGGGCAGGAGAGTGAGCACACGGGCGGGTGCCAGGGAAGACAGCCAGATGTGCACACTGTTCAATCTTCTACACTGGAGTGAACATGGCACCCGCCTGGCCGTCCTTTATATACATATAGTGACGTTTTAGTGATGTTGCCCGGATCTCACGACAAAGGCGCGCTCCGAGTCTGGGCAGGAAAACCCGTGTTCGGATAGGGGAGTGATTTCTGGAATCCGGACGCGCTCATCTCTACAGCAAACATTTGCCAACATCCCCAAACATTTACTAACATTTGCAAACAATAACAAACGTTTGCTAATATTTAAAAAAAATGTATATATTAACTATGCTGCACTATAATTGGTTAATTACTGTTATTTGGTATTAACTTTATCCATAATTAATAAATATACAATATGTATGCGTATATGTATACGCCAATATCTATCGGTATACAAGCGTACGCATATGTGCAGCTTTCTCTGGGAAACAAATTTATATATATATGCATCTGTATATATGCAAATTTCCGCATACAAAAATTCTCATACATAAATATATTTCTTCCCAATCCCAATGGTGTGATGACCAACACCCAAAAATGTGTGTAATGTCCAATATTTTGTCTGCAGTTTTGCACATATATTTAATAGCAATGTGTGTGTAGGTTCAATATTGTGTGAGCTTTGTAGGGTCATGAAGCAATGGTTTGTTACAATGAAAACAAACAAAATTAATATGGCGACAGTGAGTGCCATAATTTTAAAATGTCCTGGACTCCCAAAAACATGTAATTTAAATGTAAATGTATTGCCAGTCACATGTGGACAAAACCAACACTGGTATATAAATACATGAAAAGATAGATGTGTGTAATGTGATGACAACATCATGCGTATGAGCAAGTATGAGCATTGACACATGCCGACTCGTAATTGTGTATGCACACTTGTGTGTGAAGGTTTGAGATTTTAAAATGGCACATAAAAGCAGCTAAGAATACTACTGCTATTGTGGGTAAAAACAATGAACGATATAAGAGATATGAATGCAGAGAAGTGTAAATGTTTAAACTGCAAAACTGTGCTTCCTGTGTGGCTGCCATGTAGTTAGTTAATTGGTTAATGAGAGAAACTTGTATGCATGTATTTTAGCAATTGTGCAGCGGCGTAACTATAGCACCGTGGCCCCCGCCTCTGTGGGGGGGCGCTGTGCATGTGGGGGCGCCGGGGTCTGCGGTGCTATAGTTACACCCCCCCCCCAATCCCCCGAAGACTTACCTATCTCGCTGGTCCCGGCGGCTCCGTTCTTCTGCTGAGGACCACCACAAAATGGCCGCCCCAATATAGCACACTGTTCTCTGAAACTGTCTGCTTTATGGGGGCGGCCATTTTGTGGTGGTCCTCAGCAGAAGAACGGAGCCACCGGGACCAGCGCAATAGGTAAGGCTGCGGGGGATTGGTGGGGGGGGGGGTTTGCATGGGCGGCGGGGGGACGCCCAAAACTTAGCTACGCCACTGCAATTGTGCATGTTGACTACCCATGAGAATGTGGGGATGATAAGCGACTGACCTACGAGGCGTGAGACTTGCTTTTTCCGAGGGAATGATTTTAACCTTGATCAGTCCGAGCGCTCGCACAGTGGAGCATAGCACTTTTAGTCACCAGCCTAGTATACACCCCATTTTTGTGGCCGCACCCATCCATATGCTCACATTACTCCTACTTCACACGAGCTTGTTCGCTAGTGTGTTTCTATTCGTAAGGTCGCGAGTGTGCACAGTTGCCCAAACCTGCACATGTGCTTTGCGAACGGTACGCATGCGTAGTAGGCTATCAGAATAAGGCCCTAAGTGCCTTACGCATACAGAGTGTATCGATAATCATCCACTGTGCGAGTTCTTACATCAGCGATCAGGTCTGAATCGGGCCCATTGGCACAATTGCTGGTCACACTAGTGTATACCCAGCTTTACTCACTATTTATTGACAATATTCATTAAAAGATCATCCAAAGATTTACTTCCCATAGATTACAAAAAATCTGAAAAGTTTTGATATTCCACAAGCATTTTTGACATTTCTGTGTTTCATATAAAATTGCCCTTAAAACACCATAAAGATAATGTGATCTCTAAACCAGCAGTACACATGAAAAAGCAGAATTAATGCATGACACCGCATAGACGATATAAAAAAATATATTATAAAAAATGTTTATCCTATATGACTTTATCCTATATAATAAAAGCCTAATGCTGCTCCTCACCTCATGGGGAGATATTTAACTGTTTGGCTGACCAGTGGCCACTAGATGGCACCTAGTCGTACATTTTCCGCCATGCTTTGTTTAGGCGCACATAGCTGCCAGCTCTGACATTACTGTTGTTGCATCATTTTGAAGGGCTGGCTACAAGCAGGGCTGGATTAACAATGGGCCTGATGGAGCTGTAGTTCCAGGCCCACTCTCTAAATAGGCCCATTTTGTAGATGAGGACTGAGGCTGTCCAACGAGCCCAACCCCGCATCGCTAGCCCCCAGGGAACCAGAGACACCGCCAGGCAATCGCTAATTCTGACCCCCACCCAGTTCTTCATTTTCCAACTAATCCTCAGGTACTTTACAGGATACGTACCCGCAGTCATCACACATCATTAACAACATCAGTGGCCATATGACTATATACACTTCCCTTCTCCCTGTATAACAGCAAATATTCACTTTTGTAATTTACAGCGTATTACAGCCACTCAGCAATCCCTTTATTGTCCGTCCATAGCCATACCAGTTGGACACACCTACATTACCTGTCCGTGACACACCCACAGGCAATAGCCAATAGCCAATAGCCAGGGTGATAATAAATAGGGTCACGCACAGGGTAAATGTCAGCACTGACGAATCTCGCTCGTAGCGAAACAGCTGTCTGCTCTTCCCGACACAGCAATATATTGCGTGACACATTTGAGAATATATCACTCTAAATATTCTTTTACATATTGTGGATCCTACATCAGCTACGTTTATTGAAGCTATTGTATTCTCTATAAAAACAAGGGGTACTCTTTATTTAGAACGGCGCCCACGATTTTGATCGTGGGCATCGTTAGGAAAAAATCGCGGGCATTGAATGCACTAAAAAATCGGGTGCGATGCGACCGACGCGATGCCCGCGATTTCCCATAGGGAACAATGTTAAATGTCTCAATTGACCCGATTTTCCTGTTCAATGCCTCAATTGACCCGATTTTTCCATAGGAAACAATGTTAAATGGCCCACAGAGGCCAAATAGGCACCCTGAAGTGTGAAATGGCCCCCACAATTGTTAACGGCACCCCACGATCAATGTGAACCCGAAACGTGGCGAGCGCAGCGAGCCCGCGAGGGGCGGCGGTACGCGTCCTACGACTTTTTAATACCCCCACTATCCACGATGGCGTGGAGTTGAGAATAGAAAGTGTGGCGAGCGCAGCGAGGGGACGCGGACAGCTGTGAAGCCCGCGAGGGGACGCAGATACCTGTGAAGGTATCCGCGTCCCCTCGCGGGGCTCGCTGCGCTCACCACGCTTCGGGCTCGGTGGCTCGCTGCGCTCGCCACACTTTCTATTCTCAACTCCACGCCGACATGGATAGTGGGGGTATGAAAAGGTCGTAGGACGCGTACCGCCGCCCCTCGCGGGCTCGCTACGCTCGCCTCGCTTCGGGTTCACGTTGATCGTGGGGTGGCGTTAACAATTGGGGTGGCCATTTCACACTTCAGGGTGCCTATTTGGCCTCTGTGGCCCATTTAACATTGTTTCCTATGGAAAAATTGGGTCAATTGAGGCATTGAACAGGAAAATCGGGTCAATTGAGACATTTAACATTGTTCCCTGTGGGAAATCGCGGGCATCGCGTCGGTCGCATCGCACCCGATTTTTTAGTGCATTCAATGCCCGAGATGGCCACGATGGGCGCCCTTCTAGGTAAAGAGTACCAAACAAGGTGTAACTTGTGCACAGGTTCTCCACGCATCCCCATACCCCATCCCTATCCCCACCCAGTTCTGACAGCTGCCAAACCCCCCCTGGCATCACAAAAGCTTGAGGTTGATCTCATTCAAACTCAAATCACTGGGCCTTCATTCTGATTCCAGGCTGGTTCATATGGGTTAATTTGGTTTTAGTGTCTCTGCTTATATTGTTACCTATCTGTTTGTTGTGGTGACCAGTGGCGCTGCTGAAGTCTGCCTAGGTGCTGTGCTGCTCGTTGAATATATGTTCTCTGCATCTACAATCCCCAGGGTATATCTAGCATATACCTGTATGTGTCATGTATATCTGTACTGTCTAACTTCTCTATTCTCCTAAAAATTGGGTCTAATTCTACTACTTCGACTACTAATATATTATCCTAAGAATGGGGTCTAATTCCACTACTTCTAATACTAGTCTTTTCTCCAAAGAATGGGGTCTATTTCTACTACTTTTCACTACCACTACCACTCCCCTTGTTTTCTAAAATGAATGTGTTAATAAAGCCTAAACAATACTGTAATGGCAAAACCATAATAAATCTGAGTATTACATTAAATAAATGCTTTGTTGTATATGGTTGATAATATTTGTTAATTTGAATTCATTCATTGCGAAAAAATTGTTATTATTGCACAGCCCTCACCAGGTGTGCTTAAGATGTTATACTGTAGTATACATTAGTAATTTCTATCCCTGTCTATTGAGCACAGTATCTTTTTGTGTCTAGGAGGTTATTGTACAATTACTATGGCATTAATGACTATGATGTTAATGACGATTACTGTAAGTGCGGGTGCTGATTTACAGCTTTGCTGGTCGGTGCTCAAAGGGGCGTGTCCTTCAGGGAAGGGGTGTGGCCCTGCAATAGGCCCCCACAGACCCCCCCAGTCCGGGACAGAGGTAGGCGGGGATCTGGGCAAATTAATAGGAAGCCATTGATTGGCTGAGACCTTTCTCAGCCAATCAGCGGCTGCCCATTCATTTGTATGGGCTTTTTTTTTTAAGTGCTTTGCTCTCGCCGTTGCCTGGCAACGTCTTCTACTGCCCGGCTCCCTGCGCCACCCCCTGCACCTGCTGATGGCTGCCGTCCCCCGCAAGGCTTCATCCCCTGCCCGGCTCCCTGCATAGCCCCCCCGCTCCCTCTGCCTGCTGCCGTCCCCCGCATGGCTCCGGGCTGCACATAAGATTAAGCAAATCGGTACTTGTGTAGTTTCACGGCACCAGCATGGCGCCGTGCGTCTGAGTCCCCTTGCGGGGCTCGCTACGCTCCCCACGCTATCTAAAATCAACTCCATGCCAACATGGATAGTGGGGGTATGAACTATCCATGTTGGCATGGAGTTAAGTTAGTTTATTTTAGATAGTTTGCCAAGCGCACAAACCGGAAGTAGCACGGCGCCATGCTGGCGCCGAGAAACTACACGAGTACCAGCAAATCTTATGTGCAGCCTGTCCGACTTCCTGACTCCGATCCGATGCGCACGGGACTGCGCATCGGGTTGGACAGGATGTCTACTTGTGCGATTTGGGACGATTTCATGGCCCGATTCATCAGAATCGGGTGAAATCGTGCCCAAATCGCATAGTGTATGGGGGCCTTATGAATAATTTCACAGATGGAGCTACCCACTAGGGCGGAGTAAAAAAGTTGAATTTGAGATATTCAAAATCGGCTAGTGTGGAAAAGTTGTGACTTGACCTGAATATGAAACGTGCAAAAGCATTTTGATCTGAGTCAACATCTTCTGTTCTGGCAAGAGACCTAAAGTTTTGCTTTTTAGATGAAAATAACAAAACGTATGAAAAAGCTCCGATCTATTTAAAATTATGTCAGGATGTCTTATAGCGGTTCATTAATATACTTTAGCATAGTAAAAAAGAGGGTATGTGGTCATTTGGTCTACAGCATGATGGTCGAGAGTCAATAGGTCAACACCATTATGTCGTCATGGGGAAAGGTCGACATGGTTCTAGGTCGACATAGGAAAAGGTCGACATGGTTCTAGGTCGAAAGGTAATTAGTTAGACAGGTCGTTAGTTAGACAGGTCATTAGTTCAACAGTGTCTAAGTCGACAGTCAAAAGGTCGACATGGGGTTTTTCCCTGTTTTTTGAGCCGACATGTGCCGACAGGCGGTATTTCATGCCCTATGTGTGGACACATATCACCAATCAACTACTAATCAGTCAATTAATGGCTAGGATTTAGCTATAAAATGACTACGAAGTGTGTGGCTTAAACAGGATGTGAACAAGCCCCGAGGAGGGGCGAAACGTGTCTTCTGTGCCATCTGGCAGCTTCACTACACCCCTGACATTCTAAACAAAGCAAGGACCGGCTTTACAACAGACCGCTTCCGCAAAAGTAGCTTTGAATGCCCGAAACCTGCCGCCCGGCTGCTGCTGCACAGGGTATGAACGAGCAGCCTACTATCACGGCGCCTCTTGTATGAATACCCGGTGCCTGCTACCTGGCCAACACTGCACTATTATTCCGGCGCCTCCTGTATGAATACCCGGCACCTGCCACCCGGCTATTACTACACTCTGCACATAGTGAAGGAAGTAGTAGCCTGCTATCCCGTCGCCTCCTGGATGGCAATACGCCAACAAGAAGTCCATATCTGTGACGATATCCACTGATGGGAAAGGTCCACAGCAGACTGCGCATTTCAGATAAGACATAACATTGCTATCAGTTCATTTAACTTACTGAATTAATTGTGTGTGTAAATTCTCGAAATACTGTATCTTCTACCAAATCCCTTTACTAATAAATTGTGTGTTTAAACTCTCTAACAAACTTTATATTTTACTAAATCCTCTCTCACTCACGGAACTGGCCATAAACTAACTGCACTTTAAGGAGCAACAGTGACTTTTAGGCACGTTTCTTTTGTGAGCAGCAGAAGGATTCTTTTGGACAAACTTTTATTTAGTCATAATTCCTTTCTTCCCCTACCCTTCCTAACAATCATCCTCTGTTTCACGATGTTTAGGGTTACAGGGAGAGACTAAAGGTAATTACTGACACTTTAGTTTCCAACTTCTAAATTGGATGTTTCTCCAATCTATAAATGTGCCCACTTTATCTCTCTATGACTTTATCCTTCCATGATAAACTTTCTAATTAATCTTCTCTCATTCGCTGGTACAGTCTGTCAATTATTTTATATTTGAGGACAACTATTATGTGCAGAGAATGGGCACTGCCATGGGCACCAGGTTCGCCCCAAGTTACGCAAATATATTCATGGGCCAGTGGGAACGAGATTTTGTGTGGTCCAATAATGCATATGGGGCGAACCTGGTGTCCTGGAAAAGGTATATAGATGATATCATCTTTTTTTGGGATGGTACAGAGGAAGATCTCTCTCTTTTCTGTAGTCATTTAAATAACAATGACAGAAACATTGTGTTGACTTTTAACATCAGTAAGACTTCTATAGATTTTCTTGACATCACTATATTTATTGAAGAAGGTCGAATTAAAACTAAAACTTTTACCAAACCAACCGACTCGCAATCATATATACAGCGGGATAGCTGCCACCGGGTGGTCAACTAAAGAGGATAAAACGTAATTGTACAGAAGATTCCATTTTTAAAGAGCAATCCACTAAGATGCCAAGAAGGTTCATAGAAAAGGGGTATGATCCAGATTTTATTGAAAACACCCTGGAGGAGACTACAAAAATTAACAGGGATGATCTTTCAAAGGACACTGTAAAAGATACCCCCACTTCAAATGCACACACTTGGGCTTTTATTACTGGTTTTAATGCTCAATACAAAGTTTTAGAGAGATCTTTTCATAAAAATTGGGGTATTTTAAAGAAGGACCCCATAATAGGCCATCTTTTACCTACAAAACCTTAATTTATTTATCGTAAGGCACCGAACATTAGGAATAAGGTGGTTCGCAGTGCCCTCATCTCCACACAAGTAAGGGGTAAAACCCTTACTAAAGGCTTTCATATGTGTGGTGTCTGCAAAGGCTGTAGGGAGGTCAAAAGCTGTGGTGTCTCCAAATATACATCCATTGAAATCAATGGGAAAGAACACAAAATTGACAGCTTTGTCACTTGTAACAGTAAAAATGTGGTGTATTTTATTGAATGTTCATGCCATTTATTTTACATCGGGCGCACCTCAAGACCTCTAAGAGTGCGAATTGGTGAACACCTCAATAATATTAAAAAAGGACTAGAGTCCCATTCCTTATCTAACCATTTTAAGATCAAGCATAATTCTTCTGGTAATCACATTTTAAGGTTTGGGGGGACTCAAACAGATTGTGGGTTCCGTTAGGAACAGAAACTTAGCTAGCACTTTAGCCCGGGAAGAAATGAGATGTATCTATGAATACAATACTCTCACCCCAGGGGGTCTCAACCTGGACTTTGAGGTTAAATGGTTTTTATAAGCGGGTCTCTCCCCTTTTAATTGTTATTCCATTTATGCCTTTGGATGTTATATATGCCTTTTATATTGATTTTTTTACATATAGTGTTGTTTTTTTAAATATTTATATGTATTTTTATATGCCTATGTATTTTACTAATTTATGCATTTATTCATTATTATACTAGTGCCACTTGAAAAATCTCCATGTGATTGGACTGAATTGGATCCAATTAATCTCTACCCACTGCCTCTACATACAATGGAGACAGAAAAGAACGATGAGTGTATACTACACGGAACTAAATATACGAGAATAGCGGGGAACAAATTCAATGTGACACTAGAAACCGGAAGTGATGCGTCACATCACTTCCACCGGAAGTGATCTCATGTCTTCTCCGGGACTTTGAACGGCGGGGAAATTAGGACTTGATGATTGGACTACTTTTGTTTTAAATAATGATTGTGATTGGTCATATAACGGATCAGTCAAATTACAGCCATGTAGTGATTGGATGTTTCGGGTATTTAAGTTGTGTATGGGCTACCAGAATAAGTATCTCCTTGAGAAAGACCACAGCAGTGGGAGAAAACACGTTTGGAGTTCTGGTACCTGGGGGACCTGGCGTGTGGACATCTTTGATCTGGACTGGTTACCTAAACATCTTCCTTGGCCCACTTTGGAGGGGAAATCCGGAATCCATCTCCACAAGTGTTCTGAGCGCTTTTTGAGAAACAGATTTTTTCTGATTCTCTATCTCATCTGGTAATTAGCCATTTTTCAAATTGATGTCACATGTCCATTTTACCCCGTGAAGTTTGTTCTGTTTTATTCTGTCTGTTTTTATTGTAATAAATGGTATTACACCATCTACTACTCTCTGGTTTTTTTGGGTACCCATCCTACGAGAGGGACAACCTTGTGAACCAGAGGGACGTTTGACCATTTTCCATTACTTGAGAGTCGGTTTATTGGGAGAAGAGGAACGTTATACCTCTAAGAGGGACGTAAGGTGTTTTATTTGACCTCAACCTATCTATCTATATTGGAGAAGAGGATCTTTTCTCCATCTCCAGGAACGTAATATTCCTTCAACCAGGCGCCAGCAGAGGGAGCACCTCAATCTGTTTTTGTTGTCAATGGTTGCACTGACTTAATTGCGCATCAGCCAAAGCCGGATACCATTCACAGGAACAGTAGAAAGACCTTTTCCTTTGGCCAATTTCAGGCAATACAATATCTCTCCTCTGTTCTCTCATCTATCATCCAATATATATCAACATATGATGATAAAACAGCAGAAACAGAGTGAGGAACCAGATACTGTAGCCATCTCTTTGTTTCCTTGTTTATCTATTAAGGGCCAATTAATTATTACTTAAATACCTGGATACATGTGTATGCCTTAAAAAAGATACAGCATTGTTGCATACAAATGCTCTGAATTGATACAATATATTTCGTGCTGATTACAAATATGTGTCCCATTTAAGCTTTGAGACTACTCTACTGTGGATTAGATTAAACTTAAAAGGCTAGCAAACTGCTTTAAGACTAGTAGGTCTGTTGTAACTTTTGTTTATATGTTATACAGTAGTAACCGCTACTATCGATACAAATTGTCGGTATATTATCTCTGAGACACAGAACTCTTGAATTGCCTGTTAGGTCTACTATTAATTTCTTTTACGGTTGAGTTTAGTTCCGCAAAATAACAGTCATTCTAGGCTGTTAAAATTCTATTGTAAATTGATTATTCCTGACTAACTGAACTCAATAATTATCTGTGAATACTATATTTTTTCTAAAGTTTAGTCATTATTTAATTGTGTTATCTCTGAGATCATACAACCATTCTGCTTTGCTGTAATATCCACAATTTAGTGATTATATTCAGGGGTGTAGTGTAGTATCCCCGCTCTTCAGACGGGAGATTTTGCCTTTTAAATTTGTGTTTGTACGTGCTGTGTGTCTTTCAATGTGTCTCATGTTCTGAGATCACTTTATCTTACAATTTGAATCTAATTAAAAGTTAAGTTTTAAACCATTAATTGTCCATTGAATCTACAGTATATTTTTGACACACATATGCTATTTGTTTAAAGTGTGCCCCCAAAAAAGAGTCTTCTTTTTCTACATGTGTGATATATACTCTCAGGGAATCTAACCGCTGTCTGACTATGCTAACTGTGTACCGCTCAATCTACCAGCTGACTGACTATGCTACGCTGTCCGCGGGAACACTATGCTGCATCTGACAGGGACGCTGGCTACGTTAAGCGGCCACGTGAACACGCTACACTAACTACGTAACTGCCGCGCAAACGACTGGCTATGCTGACTAAGCTGGTCCACAGCACGCTATTTATGACTGACTACGCTGACTATGCTAGTCATGGGAACACTACGCCGGTTTCGACAGGGATGCTAACTACGTACCTGGCGCCGTGAAACTACACAAGTACCAAATCTATTTCCACCTCTATCTGAAACAGGTATTTTTTCGCCTGTAGTTTCAATACTTCAACATTCCCTTGATGTTGTGTCTTTACATGCCTCGAGATACTATGTAATTGTACCTTATTAATAACATTTCTACGGTGCTCAAGGAATCGTATGCCCACATATTGAAGGCCGCATTTACATGTAATAAGATAAATTACATAATTTGAGGAACAATTCATGAGGCTTTTTATCTTGAACTTTGAGTTATTGGAAGAGGAGGTGAATTCCAAAAGAAATTTACATATTACAATTTACGTAATGCAGTTAATTCTACCGCATTTGAAACACCCACTCAAGGGTAATTTTTTAGGTTGAAGTATAGAGATCTTGGTGGACATGACTGGATGCCAAGGTATTTTTTAGATTATTGTTTTGTTTTTTTAAATCACTCTTGGTTTCTCTTCTAGAGTAGAGGCCAAAAATGTATCTTAAGAATCCTATAATTTTTATTTATAATTTTCTTGATCTTCATAGATTGAGAGTTATATTTTGAAATAAACATAGAACTATGATTAAATTCATTATTTTGATCAAAATTTCCCTGGTCAGTACGGACTTTTGTATTAAAGAGCATAGCTCTCTCAGTAGCAAACACATCTTTTAATGCTGTATCTAATAATTCAAGAGGATAACCTTGATCTTGAAAGTACTTAATCATGTTGTCGGTCTGTTGTTTAAAGGTTTCATGATCAGAACAATTTCTCTTAAGTCTAAGAAGTTGACTTTTAGGAATATGAGTGAGCCATGGGCAATGGTGACAGCTCTTGAAACTAAGGTAATTGTTGCTATCTGCTTCTTTAACGAAGGTAGAGGTAGTTATTTTGTTATCTTTTATCTGAAGTGCAATATCCAAGAAGTTTGTGTGCTTGTGATGAATAGTGTTAGTGAATTTTAAACCAAAAGTGTTATAGTTCAGAAAAGTAACAAACTGATGTGCAAGTTCCTGACCACCATGCCAAATAAAAAATATATCATTTATGTATCTGCCATAGAACACCAAGCTCACCCCGAATGGGCCACCCCACACATATTCCTCTTCAAACTGCCCCATATAAAGATTTGCAAAACTAGGGGCAAACTTGGTGCCCATAGCAGTACCAAGTGTCTGTAAAAAAATTGACCATCAAAAGTGAAATAATTATGTAATAAAATAAATTTAACTGAATCCAAAATGAAATTACGATGACTGTCACTCAGGTCCCCATCTTTAGCCAGATAGTGCTGTAATGCCTGGACACCTTAATCATGTTGGATGTTCGTGTAGAGTGCCTCTACACATGTCATCAGCAAAAAATCACTCTGCCATACACACCCCTGAATACTTTTAAGGAAGTGTGTGGTGTCCTTGATGTGGGACCTGAATGACCGTACAGATGTGTGAAGAAAAGAATCTACAAAAGCTGAAAGTGAAGTGGTGAGGGACCAAACACCTTAAATAATAGGACGACCAGGAGTTGAGGACAAGGACTTGTGTATTTTTGGTAAGTGATAATACGTGGGGACAACGGGACGTGTATTATAAAGAAAAGAAAATTCCTTCTTGGATATTGCACCTTCATACACCAATACAAATTCGGGGGTCTCTCTTGCCATATTTCAATTAAAAATCTTAAATAAGGTTGTGCGGGTATATACCCAACCCTGTAAGGGGTTAATCCAAACATATTGCACCTTCATCAAGACCCTTAAGCAAAAATTCCTTTAAAAGGGTACAATACTCATTCGTTGGATCCTTTTTCAATTTTTTTAGAAGGTCGTTTTATTAAGATTGTGATATGTCTCTGCAACATAGTCTACCCTGTTCTGGATAACTGTGCCACCACCTTTATCTTCACTTTTATGATAATTGTCTGATCTTTTTGAAGGGCCTTTAACGCCCGCCTTTCATTTGTATGTAAACTGTCTTGCTTCTTATTAGAACAAAATTTTTCAGGAGTAGTGCAAATCTCTTTAAAGTCATTAAGAGATAATGAATAAAATGCTTCTATGCATCTGCTTTTATATTGAAGCAGTTAGAAGTATTAGAAGTATTAGAAGAGTTTTATTCTTTCTTTTTAGATCAAGCTGAAGCAGAAAAAGCCGTGGACTCCCGCTATTAGCCTTAGCAAGCAACACTGACTGTAGGTAAGCTAGGGAAAGTGCTCAAAGCCCCTACACATCCCTCACTGACTCTGTACCTGGTGTACTCCCGACAAAATACCTCCAATTAAGGAGTGTAAACATTTTAATTGATTTGATTAATTTATTTTTGTTTTTGTTATTTATTTATTTTATTATTATTAATTATTTTATTTATAATAATTTTTACTTTTATTCATGTCTATTTTCATTATTATATTCATTATTCTATACTTACCTCTATTTCCCTACTCCTCCCCACCTACAATTGTTTGTTTATCCCTAACATTCCCCAAACACTTGATCTGTTTACACAGCCTTACTTTACTATAGTTGCCCATATTATATCGAGCAGCTGTACATCTAGTGCAATTCTATCAAAGGAATTTTTTCCTTTTTTTCTTGTATATTAAATATAATATTGCTGAATAAGTCCAGTCCAGTGGCACTGACAGTAAATTCCATTTGGGTAGCATAGCTGCTGCATAAGTGCATACTGCCATTAAGTACACTGATATATTATATTGCTGATTTAGTCCAGTCCAGTGGCACTTAAGTTAAAGTCCATTGGTACTGCTGCATAAGTCCATACTGCCGTTAAAGTACACTGATATTGCTCATTAAGTCCAGTCCAGTGGCACTGAAGATAAAGTCAATTAGTACTGCTGCATAAGTGCATACTGCCGTTAAAGTACTCTGATATTTCTGCATAAGTCCAGTCCAGTGGCACTGAAGTTAAAGTCCATTGGTACTGCTGCATCAGTCCATACTGCCATTAAAGTACACTGATATTGCCACTGATTAGCACAACAAGATATAGGAACCCTTCACCAGCGCACCATATAAAACTTTAAATCACTTCCCTGTTATTTGGGAAGTCCTAAATTCAAACTCCTGGAAATTGTAGACTTTATATACAGGTCACAGATCCTTCCCAAATGTTGATAAAATGTAATAAAAAAAGGTATTGCCTAGCATAATACCGTTTTTTTTTAATTGTACAATTCACACATAAAAATCCAAATATAAAAATCACATGGAATAAACATATATAACATATATATAATACACATGCACAAAAAGAAAAAAAAAAAGATCCTTTTCTAGGGATCAGTTATTGCTGAAAAGCTTAATTACCAATTGTGTTGGAACTGTTCTGAGTGAAACAACTCAATTGCGCACTAGGAATAACCCACCCTCTTATACATGATATTGCCATTAAGTCCAGTGGTACAGCCGACAGCTAGTGACAGTACAGTATACACTGTAAAAAAATAAAGATTTATTTTAATCTAATTTTTTCTGTCTTTGTCATGTGTGTGGTTTAGGGGTACACTCTCTTGTGCCGCCCACATATAATAATTTTTAAATTAAAGGGTTATTAATCGTCTAACGTTTTCAGCCTTTGCCATGTGTGTGTGTGGTACACTCTCCTGCAGGGCCAGTGCAAGGCACCGGAGCGCCCCAGGCGAGTCAGGGTGGGGGCGCCCCGGTGCCCGGGGGGTGGGGGGGGTGGTACCTGTATTATAAAACTGGTGGCGTCGGCGTCCCTGCAGTGCTGGAGCGGGCAGGGGTGTCCGTGCCGCGGGGGTACCTGCGGCGCTGTCACTGTGTATAAAGCTGCTGTCGGCGGCGGCGGCGGGGTCCCTGCAGTGAATAGAGAATAACTAGCGCTATGCGGCGGCACGGGAAGCGCTTCTGATTTTGAAAACACTTGCCGCACGCTGACTGGCTGAATCGCACTGAAAGCCCGTTCAGCCCGCTGTCAGTGCGGGCTGAGCCTGCTATGCAGAAGACAGACCAGCGCTGGATCCTGGATCAGTAAGTATGCTGGTGTAAAAGTGAGGTATGTAATAAAGTTATACTTCTCTGTGTGTGTCTTTTCTTTTAACATTCTTTTTACAGGTGGAATACAAGTCCCAGCGGGCCCATTAATGCCCCGCATGCTGGGACTTGTGGTTCTCCAAGTCCCAGCATGCGGGGGAGGTCTGCTGGCACTTGTAGTTCTCCTGTATAAAGCAATGTTACGTATGTCAGATTTAACCCTATCAGGCCGGCGTCCACTGGGCACGGACGCCGGTGACAGCCCCGGGCTTCAGTCCTGGACGGCTGTGGCATGACACTGCGGGATGTTGGAGCCCGGTGCTGGTTTCAAAATACGGGGAACCCCCAGATTTTTTGACCCCCGTATTTTTGGAACCAGATCCGGTCCAAGAGTCCGGGGCTGGTTTCAGAAATACGGGGGACCCATACGCTTTTTGTCCCCCGTATTTTTGGAACCAGGTCCAGCTCAATAAACCCGGGGCAGGTTATGCTCAGGAGGGGTGACCCCACGCCATTTTTTTCCCCAAAAAACACTTTAACACATTGGTACTTGTGTATTTTGGCGGCGCCCATCGCATCGCATACCATAACGCATACGATGGTATGCGATGCGATATCGTACGATAGTGCACGATGGCATACAATTTTGAAATTGTATGCCATTGTACATGGCATACAATGCCATACGATGCGATGCGATGCGATGCAATGCGATTAAACATTGTATAAGCACCCATTTGGGTGCTTATACAATGTTAAGCACCCAAATGGGTGCTTACAATGTTAAATGCACCCCCACGCCACCCCCCCACTATAAACATGAACCCGAAGCGTGGCGAGCGCAGCGAGCCCACGAGGGGCGGCGGTACGCGTCCTACGACCTTTTCATACCCCCACTATCCACGTCGGCGTGGAGTTGAGAATAGAATAGTGTGGCGAGCGCAGCGAGAAACCGAGCCCGAAGCGTGGCGAGCGCAGCGGATACCTGTGAAGCCCGCGAAGGGACGCGTTTACCTGTGAAGGTATCCGCGTCTGCTCGCCACGCTTCGGGCTCGGTGGCTCGCTGCGCTCGCCACACTATTCTATTCTCAACTCCACGCCGACGTGGATAGTGGGGGTATGAAAAGGTCGTAGGACGCGTAACGCCGCCCCTCGCGGGCTCACTGCGCTCCCACGCTTCGGGTTCACGTTTATAGTGGGGGGGGGGGTGGCGTGGGGGTGCATTTAACATTGTAAGCACCCATTTCAAAAATCGTATAGGGGGTCAAAATCGCGTCGCATCGCATCGTATGCCATCGGGTGCATGGCATGCGATGCGATTCGTTCATCGTACGACGGACATCGGGGGCGCCGCCAAAATATACAAGTACCAACACATTTTTTACCACAGGACCATGCACAGATCTCAATGATCTGTGCAGGGTTCTGCCCAATTCGCATATCAGAACCTTGTCTGATTTTTTGGCGAATTTAAGACACATTTCCCAAATTTGCATCTCATTAAATATGCAAATTGTATACTTTTCAATGGGAAAACATCTGGATGCGCGTTCCAGCGCAAGTAAAAATTGCACTTTCCGAAAGTGTGATTTTGCGGCAAAATCTGCGGTTTTTGCCGTTTTACGCATCTCATTAAATATGCGAAACGGGATTTCGGCCGTTTTTCGCTAAAATTTAGCAAAAGTCAAATTTTCGCATCTCATTAAATGTCACCCAAAGTCTGTGCAGCCCGTGCTTTTAGTACTAGATTGCATCTTATCTAGTACAAAACGTATGGTGCTGTAACACATTGCTTGCTTTTTGTAATAGATGCTATGCAATCTAGTATTAAACGCACGGGGTTCATCGCACTGTGTATGGGCACCTTAAGTGTAAGATGGAAACTTTACATTTTATAACCGTTTATGTGTGGATTCAATGGGGTCAATAGACTAATACAGATCAACTTCATTTTAGTGTTTAAGACTATCAGGTAGACTACTAGACAACTAAGTATCTTTTCCGTCTTCAACGCAAAATTAAATGAACGTAATCCCTCCTATCGTACCACTTTGCATATGCTGACTGCATGTTGAATTGGTTCTCCCGGGTCTCTGCACACGCTTCGTGCTGCTTCACGCGTCGTGTCCACCGCACGCTGCTCAGGGCCTAGTTTTTAAAACTGCCATCCTGTCACTGCAGTGCCACTGCTAGATGTGTTTGTGCCGCCCGCCGGTGTCGCTTTCCTGATCTTTTATTGTTTTTCCTCCATTTGCTTCAATACAAAGCACACCTGGGCTTATAGGACAGACTTAGCAGCATGCCTGGGCTTATACGAAAGACTTAGCAGCATGCCTGGGCTTATATGAAAGCATGCCTGGGCTTATACGAAAGACTTAGCAGCACGCCTGGGATTATATGACAGACTTAGCAGCACACCTGGGCTTATATGACAGACCTAGCAGCACGCCTGGGCTTATATGACAGACTTAGCAGCACGCCTGGGCTTATATGACAGACTTAGCAGCACGCCTGGGCTTATATGACAGACTTAGCAGAATGCCTGGGCCTATATGACAGACTTAGCAGCACGCCTGGGCTTATATGACAGACTTAGCAGCACACCTGGGCTTATATGACAGATTTAGCAGTACACCTGGGCTTATACGAAAGACTTAGCAGCATGCCTGGGCTTATATGACAGACTTAGCAGGACGCCTGGGCTTATATGACAGATTTAGCAGCACACCTGGGCTTATATGACAGACTTAGCTGCATGCCTGGGCTTATACACAGACTTAGCAGCACGCCTGGGCTTATATGACAGACTTAGCAGCACGCCTGGGTTTATATGAGAGACTTAGCAGCATGCCTGGGCTTATATGACAGACTTAGAAGCATACCTGGCCTTTTTTGACAGACTTAGCAGCACGCCTGGGCTTATATGACAGACTTAGCAGCACGCCTGGGCTTATATGACAGACTTAGCAGCACACCTGGACTTATACGGCAGACTTAGCAGCACACCTGGGCTTATACGAAAGACTTAGCAGCACGCCTGGGCTTATATGACAGACTTAGCAGCACGCCTGGGCTTATATGACAGATTTAGCAGCACACCTGGACTTATATGACAGACTTAGCAGCATGCCTGGGCTTATACACAGACTTGGCAGCACGCCTGGGCTTATATGACAGACTTAGAACACGCCTGGGCTTATATGACAGATTTAGCAGCATGCCTGTGTTACACGCCGCCGTCCGGTATCTCCAGTACCCGGACGGTCGGCGGATGGAGAGCGGGTGTCACGATCCGAGCTCTCAGACAGACTTTCTTACCGGCTAAGTGCCTCCGCAGGTTCAGCTTGCGGTCCAGACGTCATCCCTGCCGGCGTCCTGTCTGCCGTGCGCCATCACCGCTGCCATCCTCCAGTCTGCTCAGCGCTGCTGAGTCCGCGGCTGCGCGGCGCACCGCTCTCCTTGTCCCCAGTGACAGTACCCAGTGCACGGCAATCCACCTGTCCGCCGCCATTGCTCCCAGTATCCAGCATGGTGTGCACAAACATACTTTCCCGCCATAGCCTGACATGGGGGCTGCCATGTTTTCCCAGTCACATGTCATTCCCATCCAATCCTGTGTGATCTGATCTCCCAGTCATACCTGCCCGGCCAATCCTGGCCACCCAGTGGGTATAAGTATGCTGGGAGCTCTCAGATCAATGCTAGTGCTTCCGTTGTCTCCTGTATATGGTCAGCTGTCCTTGTCTCCGTGCAAGTGTCTCTCTCTGCTGGTGTTGTCTTCCATGCTGCAGTGTATTCCAGGTTATTCCATCTCCTGTTGAAGTCCAGGTTATTCCATCACCTGTGAGCCTGCCTCGTCAGCCCAGCGATCCAGCCTAGCTCCAGGACTCTGGTCCTCCGATGCTCCAGCATCATCCGTCTCCGATGTTCCACCATCGATAGTCCGATACTCCGGACCCACAGTCAAGCTTCCGTCCGCCATTCCGGACCCACAGTCAAGCTCCTATCTGCCGTCCGTCATTCCGGACCCACAGTCTCCATATCCGTTACCCATCCGATGTTCCACCATCGATACTTCATTCATCATACCTGTAAAGTATTGCAATCCGCATGAACTGTCATTACTCCTGCATACTTTACTGCCTGTATCATTACAACCTTCTGCATAATAAATCTGGTTGTACTTTTACCTCTGACTACTTATTGGCTCTGGGTGCACTGTCGCGCAGTTCATGCGCAGGGGTCCTCTCCAACCTCCCCGGTTCAGGTACCGGTCCAGGTCCCCACCAGAGGCCTCAGTCTTGTCGACTGAGTCCCCTGGTGTGACAGTAAGCACTAGCCAAATGGATCCAGCCGCAAACCAAGCTTCTCCACCCAGCCCTGTACAGCAACTGGCTGTTCGCTTGGATCAGCAAGAGGCTGCGCAGAGCCAAGTGATTCATTGCCTGCAAGATCTGTCTTCCCGGCTGGATAAGTTACAGACCACTCTCAGTGGCCCTGAGCCTGTCAGAGAACTTCCAAGTCCCGTTCATCCTCCTGTAATGGCTGCCGCACCCCGCCTTCATCTGTCTGTCCCCACCAAGTATGATGGGAACCTCAAGACCTGTCGAGGCTTTCTCAATCAGTGTGAGATTCACTTCGAGCTGCAACCCAGCAACTTCCCTACTGAAAGGGTCAAGATTGCCTACATCATCTCCCTCCTGTGTGGAGCGGCACTAGAGTGGGCGTCTCCCTTATGGGAAAGATCTGATGCCATCCTGTCCAATTACAAGGACTTCGTGTCAACATTCCGGCGTATTTTCGATGAGCCTGGGCGATCAGCATCTGCCTCCACTGAACTCCTCCGTCTCAGACAGGGATCCCGCTCCGTCGGGCAATATCTGGTCCAGTTCCAGATTCTGGCGTCTGAACTCTCCTGGTGTGATGGGGCCTTACACGCAGCTTTCTGGCATGGCCTATCTGATCGTATCAAGGATGAACTTGCTACAAGAGACTTACCCTCAGGTCTAAGTGACCTTATTTCATTGTGTGTTAAAGTAGACCTACGCTTCCGAGAAAGGGCTATAGAACGTCACAAGAGCGCTCCAGTTAAAGTGCCAACTCCTCCGCCTTCTTTACCCACTGCTCCTGCGGTCCACTCCAAAGAAGAACCAATGGAGATAAACCGTTTCCGCTTATCTCCAGGAGAACGTCGACGTCGACGGTTGGCACAGCTCTGCCTGTATTGTGCCGATCCTGCACATCAAATTTCTGCATGCCCAAAGCGTCAGGAAAACTCCTCCTCCTAGCCCGTCAAGGAGAGGGTAGGCTAGGAGTGATTAAGTCCTCTCCATCAGCAACCGATTGTGTCCTTCCAGTTTCCCTACAAGTTGGTCAGCATTTCAAGACTGTCTCCGCGCTTCTTGATTCCGGTGCCGCTGGCAACTTTGTTACTGCAGAACTGGTCCGCAAGTGGGGGTTGCCCACTGAAAGTCTGTCCAAGACTGTCTTCCTTACTGCTGTGGATGGCAGTAGGATTCCTGATGCGACAGTCTCCCGCAGAACTTTGCCACTTACAGTAAAAGTGGGAGTCCTGCACACTGAACTTTTGTCCTTCCTGGTTTTACCCCGAGCCACTCATTCTCTGGTTCTGGGTTTACCCTGGCTCCGTCTTCACAATCCTCGCCTTGATTGGAAGACATCTGAAATCCTTTCCTGGGATCCTTCCTGCTCCGGTACCTGTCTCCAAAAGGTACTCCCAGCTCGTCATTCTTCAACCGATGCAGCAGACCTTCCGCCTCTTCCCTACCAAGAGTACTCAGATGTATTCAGCAAGTCTGGCGCTGATGTTCTACCTCCTCACAGACCGTGGGATTGCCCTATTGAACTTATCCCAGGCAAAGAACCACCCAGAGGTAGAACCTATCCTCTCTCTCTTCCAGAGACTCAAGCCATGACCAGTTACATCAAGGAAAATCTGGCAAAGGGATTCATCCGTCCTTCGACTTCTCCTGCTGGCGCAGGATTCTTCTTCGTCAAAAAAAAGGATGGAGGCCTACGTCCCTGCATTGATTATCGCGGCCTCAATGACATTACAGTAAAGAACCGATATCCGTTGCCTCTCATCACCGAGCTGTTTGACCGTGTCAGCGGTGCAACCATCTTTACAAAACTCGATCTGAGAGGTGCATATAATCTCATCCGCATACGAGAGGGCGACGAGTGGAAGACGGCGTTTAATACCAGAGACGGCCACTATGAGTACCTCGTCATGCCCTTTGGGCTCAGCAATGCCCCAGCCGTGTTCCAGCACTATGTCAATGAGATCTTTCGGGACATTCTGTACAGTCATGTAGTTGTATATCTCGATGACATTTTAATCTACGCCAATAACATCACAGAACATCGTTATTGGGTCAAAGAGGTTCTGTCCCGGCTGCGAGCTAATCATCTCTACTGTAAACTGGAGAAGTGTGTCTTCGAGGTGAAGTCTATACCCTTCCTAGGGTACATTGTCTCCGGTTCCGGTCTTCAAATGGATCCAGGAAAACTGCAGGCCATCCAAGATTGGCCAATTCCCTCTTCGCTGAAAGGTATTCAACGTTTCCTGGGTTTTGCCAATTATTACAGAAAATTCATTCGCAACTTCTCTTCTATTGTGGCTCCCATCACTGCCTTGACTAAAAAGGGGTCTAATCCAGTGAAGTGGCCGGCAGAAGCCATCGAAGCCTTCCATCTGTTGAAACAGAGGTTCACTTCCGCTCCTGTTTTAAGACAACCTGATACCACCTTGCCCTTTATTCTCGAGGTTGATGCCTCCTCCGTGGGTGTTGGGGCAGTCCTCTCACAGAAAGCGCCCGATGGTCGTCTTCATCCCTGTGGGTTCTACTCCCGTAAGTTCCTGCCTGCAGAGCGTAACTATGCCATCGGTGACCAAGAGCTTCTCGCCATCAAGTTGGCATTAGAAGAGTGGAGATATCTTCTAGAGGGCGCTGTTCATGAGATCACAATTATCACAGACCACAAGAATCTTCTGTATCTCAAGTCTGCTCAATGTTTAAATCCCCGTCAAGCCAGATGGACACTTTTCTTTTCCCGGTTCCGTTTCAAGCTGTCGTTCTGTCCAGGGACACAAAACCGAAAAGCTGATGCCCTTTCCCGCTCATGGGAGCAAGAAAGTGAGTCTAAGTCCACACATCAACACTTTATTATTGATCCAGTGGCATTCTCCGCAACGAGAGTTTCAAATCTCACGCCCCCTACAGGGAAAAGATATGTAAAGCCAGCTCTAAGAAAGAAGTTGCTCTGTTGGGCGCATTCTTCAAAATTCGCTGGCCATGCAGGCATTCAGAAAACTTACGAGTTTATCACCAGGTCCTACTGGTGGCCGTCCCTCAAACAGGATGTACAGGACTTTGTTTCCTCTTGTGCTAAATGTGCTCAGCACAAGACCAGTCGTCAGTCTCCTCCTGGGCAATTGATACCACTGTCAGTGCCACATCGTCCTTGGACGCATATTTCTATGGACTTTGTAACTGATCTTCCAGAGTCTGACAAGTTCACCACCATCTGGGTGATTGTTGATCGGTTCACCAAGATGGCTCACTTCGTTCCCCTCACCGGTCTTCCGTCAGCTTCCAAGCTGTCCCAGCTCTTCATCAAAGAGATATTCAAGCTTCATGGACTGCCTCTCGAAATCATCTCCGATAGAGGAGTCCAATTCGTAGCCAAATTCTGGCGAAGCCTGTGCTCCCTGCTTCAAATCAAGCTAAAGTTTTCCACAGCCTACCACCCTCAAACCAATGGCCAAACGGAGAGGGTGAATCAGGACCTTGAAGCATTTCTCCGCACATATGTCTCTTCTTCCCAAGATGACTGGGCTCAACTCCTTCCATGGGCAGAGTTCTGCCATAATAACCAATATCATTCTTCATCTAATGTCACTCCATTCCTTGCCAACTATGGGTTTCATCCTCGAGTTCCTGACTTCACTCTGCAACCTGTGTCCTCTGTTCCAGCGGTCGACACGACCATCCGGCAATTCGTCAAATCCTGGAAGCTCATTCGTTCTTCACTTCTGAAGGCTTCAAGCAGGTACAAAAAATTTGCCGACAGGAAACGCAGAGCTGTGCCAGCCCTCCGTCCAGGAGATCGTGTCTGGTTGTCAACCAAGAATCTTCGATTGAGAGTGCCATCGATGAAGTTCGCTCCCCGATATATTGGTCCTTTCCCAGTTGAGCGAGTCGTCAATCCAGTAGCTTACAAGCTCAAGTTGCCGCCCTATTTGAAAGTGCCAGCTACATTCCACATTTCGCTGCTCAAGCCGCTGGTTTTGAATCGCTTTCATTCCAAGCTCCCCAAGGCTCCTAAGGTTTGCACCCAGCGTGGAACTGAATATGAGGTCAGTAAGATCTTGGACTCTCGCATCCGATATGGTCGTCTGCAATATCTGATCGATTGGAAGGGCTACGGCCCCGAAGAACGATCATGGACCAATGCCATCGATGTCCATGCTCCCAGACTCATCCGGGCGTTCCACTCCAAGTTTCCCCGCAAACCTAAAAGGTGTCCTGGGGCCACCCTTAAAGGGGGGGGTGCTGTCACGATCCGAGCTCTCAGACAGACTTTCTTACCGGCTAAGTGCCTCCGCAGGTTCAGCTTGCGGTCCAGACGTCATCCCTGCCGGCGTCCTGTCTGCCGTGCGCCATCACCGCTGCCATCCTCCAGTCTGCTCAGCGCTGCTGAGTCCGCGGCTGCGCGGCGCACCGCTCTCCTTGTCCCCAGTGACAGTACCCAGTGCACGGCAATCCACCTGTCCGCCGCCATTGCTCCCAGTATCCAGCATGGTGTGCACAAACATACTTTCCCGCCATAGCCTGACATGGGGGCTGCCATGTTTTCCCAGTCACATGTCATTCCCATCCAATCCTGTGTGATCTGATCTCCCAGTCATACCTGCCCGGCCAATCCTGGCCACCCAGTGGGTATAAGTATGCTGGGAGCTCTCAGATCAATGCTAGTGCTTCAGTTGTCTCCTGTATATGGTCAGCTGTCCTTGTCTCCGTGCAAGTGTCTCTCTCTGCTGGTGTTGTCTTCCATGCTGCAGTGTATTCCAGGTTATTCCATCTCCTGTTGAAGTCCAGGTTATTCCATCACCTGTGAGCCTGCCTCGTCAGCCCAGCGATCCAGCCTAGCTCCAGGACTCTGGTCCTCCGATGCTCCAGCATCATCCGTCTCCGATGTTCCACCATCGATAGTCCGATACTCCGGACCCACAGTCAAGCTTCCGTCCGCCATTCCGGACCCACAGTCAAGCTCCTATCTGCCGTCCGTCATTCCGGACCCACAGTCTCCATATCCGTTACCCATCCGATGTTCCACCATCGATACTTCATTCATCATACCTGTAAAGTATTGCAATCCGCATGAACTGTCATTACTCCTGCATACTTTACTGCCTGTATCATTACAACCTTCTGCATAATAAATCTGGTTGTACTTTTACCTCTGACTACTTATTGGCTCTGGGTGCACTGTCGCGCAGTTCATGCGCAGGGGTCCTCTCCAACCTCCCCGGTTCAGGTACCGGTCCAGGTCCCCACCAGAGGCCTCAGTCTTGTCGACTGAGTCCCCTGGTGTGACAGCGGGGCTGCGAGGCTGGTGACGCTGCTCGGCAGTGTTCCAAGCCTCCCTCTCAGCTCGGGCGTCGGGGCGTTGCTAGGCAACGTCCCCGAACTTCCGCCCGGCAGCAGCACCCGTACGGCGCGCCTGACGTCATGCAGGCGGCGCCAAATTCAAATAAGAAGCCGGCGTCTGCTGGGCACAGACGCCGGTTATAGCGTTTCTATACGCCTGCCCGGTCCCTGGCATTCTCCAGCGCTCTCCAGCCCTCCTGGGTCCCTTCCTGGAAGATCTCCAGTCTCCCTGCCTGCCTATCGTTGGAGGTCAGCGTCTCAGCCTTCTCCTGTGACCTGTGCAGCTTCTCTGCAGATCTTGGGGGTCAAGTAAGTGCTCCTTTGGAGCCTGGTTTATTCTGTGGAGCCTCCGAGCTCCTTTGTCTCTGATCTGCCTGTGCCCATACTGGTTCCGCTCCCCTGCTGGGGCATCGGACCTGCCCCGCCGTGGGCCTTATTCAGAACCTGACTCAATCTGTATTTTACCCTTGTTCTTGCCTTCTCCTTCCTGTCTGTCCTAGGCAGGGCCTTCCCTGCCTTTTTACTCCTGCTTGGGGGTTTTGGGGATTCACTGTCTTGCATTATATTGTATTCTTTTGGAGATTCCCCGTTAAGTTCTCCTGGTGTCTGCGACTGGGTCATATTCCCGTTATTGGCCTGGTGCCGGCAGACAGGGGTTACCTTTCAGTCAGGCCCGGTAGTTAGTATTTCCTTTTGAGTTACCCCTGACGATCACTTCTCCTTTGTCCATTCATAGACCTAGCTGCATCGGGGTTGGAGCGGGCCTAACTCGCTCCTTCGAACGCGGCGGCAACAGGTGAAGCCTAGCTCCCGCAGGGATTGGTAATCTGCCCGGGGTACTCAACAGAGTTAGTATAGGGTTCGCTGTGGCCGTCCTAACCGGCGGTCCCGGCTGCGGGCTCACGCCTAACTTCCCATTCCCGGTTCCAGGTTACCATCACCCTGTGCCTAACGGCAAGCGTAACATTATAACCGGCCTAACAGGTTATATAAAGGAGGTTTATATAACAAATTTCTGGTTTTGAATTGCCGTGGGTGTACTATGAATCCCACTCCTCAGACGTTCTCGGATCAAATCCAGGGGTTAACCCAAATGGTCCGGGATCTGTCCCTTAAGGTAAACTCCCAGGAGCAGAGGGTGCGTCCTCCAGAGTCAGGGGTATTAGAACCCAAGATGAACCTGCCCGATCGGTTCTCTGGGGATCGGAGGGCTTTTTTCAACTTTAGGGAGAGTTGTAAGTTGTATTTCAGACTTCGACCCCAATCCTCTGGTTCAGAGTCGCAACGGGTAGGCCTGGTGATATCTTTATTACAGGGGGACCCGCAGACCTGGGCCTTTGGGCTTCCCTCTGACAGTCCGGTCTTATCCTCGGTTGACAACTTTTTTAGTTCTTTAGGGTTGCTGTATGATGACCCTGATAGAGAGGCTTCCGCGGAGACTCACCTGCGAGCCCTTAAACAAGGGAAGAACCCCGCGGAAGTATATTGTACAGAATTCCGTCGTTGGTCGAATGATTGCGGTTGGAATGACCCTGCTTTACGGAGTCAGTTCCGCTGTGGCCTGTCTGACATCATCAAGGATAGCCTTATCCAGTATCCTGTACCTAGTTCCCTTGACAAACTGATGGAACTGGCTATCAAGATTGACCGTCGTCTCCGGGAGCGGAGGTCGGAGCAGGGTGCTCAAGCTCGGTCTCTTCCCTATGTTCCTCTCGTTCCGGAGGAGATGGACGAGCCCATGCAAATTGGGGCGACTCGTATCACTCCAGAGGAGAGAACTCGTAGGTTGGTTACAGGTCTTTGTTTATATTGTGGCAATAAAGGTCATGTCCTTAAGAATTGTCCCAATAGGCCAGTAAAAGCCTTGGCCAGGTGAACGAAGAGAGGGTTCACTTAGGCCTGCAATTATTTTCCTCTCACGATTCTGTATTAGTGCCATGTAGCATTTCTTTTCAGGAACATCAGTTTTCCGGTTCTGCATTTATTGATAGTGGTGCAGCCGGAAATTTCCTGGATATCAGTTTAGCCCAGGAATTGGGCATTCCTCATTTAAAACTCCAAGGCCTGGTTACCCTTCGGGGTTTGGATGGGAATATCCTGTCAAATGGGGCTATTTCTTTTCAGACTCCCTCAGTCTCGATGACTGTTGGATTATTCCAGAGGGAGCATATTTCTTTTTTGTTAACTTCTTGTCCTCTTGTTCCCATAGTTTTGGGTTATCCTTGGTTAGTTAAACATAATCCCATTATTGACTGGAGTTCGGCGCAGATTGCCCAGTGGAGTCCTTACTGTAAACAGCATTGTCTTCATACGTCGGCCTTGGTGGCTTCCGTCTCCCTCTCTGGGATACCTTCCCCTTATCAGGACTTTGCGGATGTTTTTTCCAAAGGGAAAGCGGACAGTCTTCCGCCCCATCGTCCGTACGATTGTGCCATCAGGATAATTCCCAATTCTCCTTTACCCAAGGGTAGATTGTATGCCTTATCTATCCCAGAGACGAAGGCGATGGATGAATACATACAGGAGAGTCTCAAAAAAGGTTTCATCCGCCCGTCTAAGTCCCCTCTCAGTGCGGGGTTTTTTTTTGTGGCCAAGAAGGATGGTTCCTTAAGGCCTTGTATTGATTTTCGTGCCTTAAACAAAATCACGGTGAAGAACACCTATCCCCTTCCTTTAATTACGGTACTTTTTGACCAATTAAAATCCGCTACGGTTTTTTCCAAGATTGATCTCAGAGGGGCATACAATCTTATTAGGATCAAGGAAGGCGACGAGTGGAAAACAGCTTTCAGTACTCAGACGGGGCATTATGAGTACTTGGTTATGCCCTTTGGCCTCTCCAATGCGCCCGCTGTTTTTCAGGATTTTATCAATGATGTCCTTCGTGATTTTTTGGGCCACTTCGTAGTCGTTTATTTAGACGACATCTTGATTTTCTCACAAGACTTGAGATCACATAGAAGTCAGGTTCGGCAGGTCCTGCAAAGACTGAGAGAAAATCAGTTATTTGCCAAATTAGAAAAATGTGAGTTTGAAGTCACACAGGTTTCTTTTCTGGGTTATATTATTTCCTCCCAGGGTTTTCAAATGGACCCCAAGAAACTTCAAGCAGTTGTGGATTGGGCCCGACCTACCAGTCTGAAGGCAATCCAACGTTTTCTTGGCTTCGCCAATTATTATAGACGTTTCATTGACTCTTTTTCTTCTATTGTTGCGCCATTGGTGGCTTTAACCAAAAAGGGTGCAGATCCATCTCAATGGTCTCCTCAGGTTGTGCAGGCCTTTGAATCCCTGAAGCAAGCGTTTGTCTCGGCTCCGGTTCTGAGGCATCCTGATCCTGACCTTCCCTTCATTGTGGAGGTGGACGCCTCCGAAGTCGGGGCGGGAGCAGTGTTATCCCAAAGGGATCCGAAATCATTGGATTTACATCCCTGTGCGTATATGTCCAGAAAATTTTCACAGGCAGAGGCCAACTATGATGTTGGAAACAGAGAATTGCTTGCCATCAAATGGGCCTTTGATGAGTGGCGCCATTGGTTGGAAGGAGCAATTCATCAGATTCTCGTTCTCACGGATCACAAGAATCTGCAATATATTGAGACAGCTAAGAGGCTTAACGCCCGACAGGCTCGTTGGGCGCTGTTTTTCATGCGCTTTAATTTTGTGATCTCTTACAGACCGGGCTCAAAGAACGCCAGAGCTGACGCACTGTCTCGGTGTTTTCTTCCCTAATTCGATGGCAAGGTCAGCAAGACTTCCATAGTGCCCACGTCTTGTATCCATGCAGGAGCCCAACAGACTCTGGAGGGTCTCATCCGTCAAGCGCAGGGTCAGGCGCCGGCCCAAACCCCCACCAACAAGTTATTTGTTCCTCCATCTCTTAGACGCAGGGTCCTTTCTGAGTTTCATGATTCCAAATTGGCTGGGCATCCTGGGGTCTTCAAAACCTTGAAACTCCTTTCCCGTGTTGCTTGGTGGCCGGGTATGTCACGAGACACCCGGGAGTTTGTATTATCCTGCCAAGGTTGCGCTCAACATAAGGTCCCTAGGTCGCGGCCTGTCGGGGAACTTGTTCCTTTATCCATTCCTGCCAGACCCTGGTCACACTTGGCGATGGATTTTATTGTAGGATTACCTGTATCTGCTCATTGTCAGGTGGTTTGGGTCGTTATAGACAGGTTTTCTAAGATGGCGCACTTTGTGGCTTTGAGACAATTGCCAACAGCCAAGGAGTTGGTAACTCTGTTCCTGCAGCATATTTTTAGGTTACACGGTCTACCCTCAGATATTGTGTCCGATCGCGGTCCACAATTTGTGGCGCAGTTTTGGAGGCTCTTTTGCACTGCATTAAAAGTTAAGACCAGTCTGACTTCGGCTTTCCACCCACAGTCCAACGGACAAACTGAGCGATTGAACCAGTCTCTCAAACAATACCTGAGATGCTTTGTGTCCAAATTACAGAATGATTGGGCAAGTTTCTTACCGCTTGCTGAATTTGCATATAATAATGCTCATCATTCAGCCTCCAGGACCTCGCCATTCTTTGCAGTGTATGGGTTCCATCCGCGAGCCAACTCTTTAGGTCCTGAAGCGTCCGGCTCGGGTTCTTCGTCGGCCTCTCGGCTTAGAGTCATTTGGAGGAGTATTCATGTTGCTCTCAAGGAGGCCGCATTAAGGGAGAAAGTATCGGCAGACAGGTCCAGACGTCCTTGTCGTTTTAAGGTGGGTGACTGGGTCTGGCTTTCGACCCGTAACATCAAGCTTCACCAACCTTCAGCGAGGTTGGGGCCTCGATTTATCGGTCCCTTTCGGATCATTAAGAGGGTAAATCCGGTAGCCTTCCGCCTGTCTCTACCCAAATCCCTTAAGATTGCCAATACATTCCATGCCTCCCTGCTTAAGCCGGTGTTCTTTTCTCAAAAATGTCCTCGCAGAAGTGGCGCTGGATCCTCCCCAGTGATGGTGCAGGGACAACAGGAGTTCCTGGTAGAGAAAATTTTGGACTCCAAGTTCGTGAGAGGCTCTTTGCAGTTCTTGGTACACTGGGGAGGATTCGGTCCAGAGGAAAGGTCATGGGTTCCTGACAGGGATCTTCATGCACCCAACCTCAAAAGGATTTTTTTTCGGGAGTTCCCTGATAAACCTGGGGGTAAGGGTTTGTTAACCCTTCCTCAAGGGGGGGTACTGTTACACGCCGCCGTCCGGTATCTCCAGTACCCGGACGGTCGGCGGATGGAGAGCGGGGCTGCGAGGCTGGTGACGCTGCTCGGCAGCGTTCCAAGCCTCCCTCTCAGCTCGGGCGTCGGGGCGTTGCTAGGCAACGTCCCCGAACTTCCGCCCGGCAGCAGCACCCGTACGGCGCGCCTGACGTCATGCAGGCGGCGCCAAATTCAAATAAGAAGCCGGCGTCTGCTGGGCACAGACGCCGGTTATAGCGTTTCTATACGCCTGCCCGGTCCCTGGCATTCTCCAGCGCTCTCCAGCCATCCTGGGTCCCTTCCTGGAAGATCTCCAGTCTCCCTGCCTGCCTATCGTTGGAGGTCAGTGTCTCAGCCTTCTCCTGTGACCTGTGCAGCTTCTCTGCAGATCTTGGGGGTCAAGTAAGTGCTCCTTTGGAGCCTGGTTTATTCTGTGGAGCCTCCGAGCTCCTTTGTCTCTGATCTGCCTGTGCCCATACTGGTTCCGCTCCCCTGCTGGGGCATCGGACCTGCCCCGCCGTGGGCCTTATTCAGAACCTGACTCCATCTGTATTTTACCCTTGTTCTTGCCTTCTCCTTCCTGTCTGTCCTAGGCAGGGCCTTCCCTGCCTTTCCACTCCTGCTTGGGGGTTTTGGGGATTCACTGTCTTGCATTATATTGTATTCTTTTGGAGATTCCCCGTTAAGTTCTCCTGGTGTCTGCGACTGGGTCGTATTCCCGTTATTGGCCTGGTGCCGGCAGACAGGGGTTACCTTTCAGTCAGGCCTGGTAGTTAGTATTTCCTTTTGAGTTACCCCTGACGATCACTTCTCCTTTGTCCATTCATAGACCTAGCTGCATCGGGGTTGGAGCGGGCCTAACTCGCTCCTTCGAACGCGGCGGCCACAGGTGAAGCCTAGCTCCCGCAGGGATTGGTAATCTGCCCGGGGTACTCAACAGAGTTAGTATAGGGTTCGCTGTGGCCGTCCTAACCGGCGGTCCCGGCTGCGGGCTCACGCCTAACTTCCCATTCCCGGTTCCAGGTTACCATCACCCTGTGCCTAACGGCAAGCGTAACAGCCTGGGCTTATATGACAGACTTAGCAGCACGTCTGGGCTTATATGACAGACTTAGCAGCACGCCTGGGCTTATATGACAGACTTAGAAGCACGCCTGGGCTTATATAGCAGACAGAGCAACAGTATTTTTTGTGGGGGCCCAAACAAACCCTTTATTTTAGCCACAGTTATGGTAGACCTTCTTACTGAAATGGTTTGTTTATGTCGGACAATTCCATCTTGCACCTATTTTCTTTGCATTATGTGCTCTTTGGAGCATTTTTGGCAGTTTTGAAAACTGCCATCCTGCCTGCTGCTGCAGTGCCACTCCTAGATGGGCCACGTGTTTGTGCCACCCACTTGTGTCACTTAGCATAGTCATTCACCTACCTTGGCGCAACCTTTTGGCCTAAAAACAACATTGTGAGGTATTCAGGATAGACTGGAAATGAGAGGAAATTAATATTATTGAGGTTAATAATAGCGTAGGAGAAAAAAAAAATTCTGCGATTTTGTGAATTTTATGTTTTTTTCCAAAAAAATACAGATCCAAAACACGAAAATGGTGGAGTTTTGAAACAGATCCAGATCCAAAACACTGCCGGAGATACAGATCCAAAACACGTTTCACGAAACACGAAAAGTGGCGGTGCACATCCCTAGTTGACAGACACAATTTGACATGGGAAAAAGTTGACATAGGGAAAGTCCACACACGCACTATGTCAATATAGGCCAATGTTGACATGAGGTTTTCCTATTGTATATGGAAATGTCGACATCTGTTGATATGAACCCTCAATTAGTGTAGCGCGTACCCTCGCATGGCTCATCATGCTTTGAATATGGTGCCTTTGTCACCTACCGATTCGCTCGGAACTTTACCCTTCCCAGTTGTAGTCCACGTGGATTGGAATGCATAAATAAGTCCAATGATAGAAAATAATAGAGAAAAACTAATATTGACCTTTTCATGTGTCAACCATTTCCATGTTGACATATAGCTTGTGTCAACCTTTTGTCCTTGTTGACCATGTGGCTTTCAACATTTCATGGTCAATCTCTTAACTGTCGACCTATCATCCCAGGCAGGCCGCAGGAGGGGATGTCCAGAGAATTAGGGATGGCTATCAATCAACTGTTGATTAGAAATCATCTATGGCCGATGTCAAATAGTTTTGCCATCGATGGGGGAGAACCAGATGGTCTCCCTCCATCGATGTCAAGCTTAAACAAATAGTTTTGTTTTACTTTTCCCCCCAAGGGGCAGGACACAGAGCATAGCTTTGCCCCAGACACCCATGAAGTCCCACCCTCATATTTTGATTGGCTCACAGGACAGGCCAATCAATCAAAAAAATGGATGACCATCGATAAGTAAAAACATCAATAGTCATCCATTGCATAGTAACACACTATCGTGACCAGTTGCACTTTTGCCATTGATGGCATAGGCAACGATGAATGGCCATTGCTACAGAGAATACGTAGCACTCCATTGAAGAGGCAGGGGGAGTAAGTAAACACTGGAATCGTACACGATCATACCTCCAAACATTCTGTCCGTGTGAGGAGGGACGATTTGCGTGGTGGAGATGTGCATCTGAAATTTTGGGGGCATGGCCTATTGCCGTGAGGCCATGCCTCCAGTTTTTGCCGCTGTGGGGTCATGGCTAGCAGCTCTGGGAGCTGCTAGTTATGTCCCCAGCCCGTCAGGCTGCAGGAATAATTGCTTTGCCCCCATGTGGTCTGGTCTGGTTTTTGCTACATGGCATGCCCACACCATACAAGCAGGCTGTATTCTCTCCCCCCTCCTCTCCCCAGTGACAGACAGGACACCCCTGGACAGGCATTCCCGTACCGGGGTTCTGTCAGGCCCGGCGACATGGGGGTGTCTAGGGGGACAAGTGTGACGGGCCCCTGGGATCTAAAGGGCCCCAGAGCTTCCGTGTCCCGGCCTGTACAGGGCCTGCCTGAAAGAGCCCCCTTGCCGGCTGCCGCAGAAAGGATATCTATTTCCGATCCTGCTGCACACCAACCTCAGAGCTGCTCTGGGCAGGGCCGGCGCCACCACTAGGCAAATCTAGGCATTTGCCTAGGGCGCCGGCCACTGGAGGGCGGCATTTTGCCGCGGGGGTACCTGACTGTCCTGCGGCGCTGTGTAGTTAAAGCTGGCGGCGGCGGCGGCAGCGGGGAGTCCCTGCCGCGGGGGTACCTGACTGTCCTGCGGCGCTGTGTAGTTATAGCTGGCGGCGGCAGCGGGGAGTCCCTGCCGCGGGGGTACCTGACTGTCCTGCGGCGCTGTGTAGTTAAAGCTGGCGGCGGCAGCGGGGAGTCCCTGCCGTCAATAAGAAGAAATAACCAGCGCTATCCCTGTCCGCACGCTGATTGGCTGTGCGGGCAGTGTTTTCACAACAGAAGCGCTTCCGCATAGCGGATAGCGCTGGTTATTTCTTCTTATTGACGACAGGGATCCCCCGCTGCCGCCAGCTTTAACTACAGAGCGCCGCAGGACAGGACAGGTACCCCCCCAACACACCTCCCCCGGCACCGGGGCGCCCCCACCCCGACTCGCCTGGGGCGCTCCGGTGCCTTGCGCCGGCCCTGGCTCTGGGACGCAAAGCAGTACTGGGACCTAGGACGTGAGCATCGGCAAAATGAATCAATTATCCTGGCCTCTGCATCTCGCAGGAGGAGAGATGCTGCCTTGGAATGCTGGCTTCGTGTAGGAGTCCCTGTGACTACGTGTGTGCTGTGGTCGGAGGAGGGGAACGTCCAGGACAGATCTTGTGTCCTGTACTCCGTGACAGCCTCTCTGAACTCAAAGTAAGGAATAAATCTGACTGAACTTCGCTGGCTCCCCACTTCACTTGTGCTACTAATGTATGTGAGCTTTCTATTTTATTTAACAAGTAAATGAGAACTCTTGGTGATATATATATATATATATATGTATGTACTGTATGTGAGTTTTTCTATTTAACAAGTAAATGTGGGTGCTATATATATATATATATTTTTTTTTTTTTTCAGAAGCGCTGCTGCGATGCGTATGTATTTCAGCATGCCGCTGACTCCCGCAGCTTCCAGATCCCCAATGTATTGATATTAGCAGCAGGAGCTAAAGCCACCTCTGACTGACCTTTGATGGCTCCCCCCCCCCCCCCCCCCCCAAAAGCCTTAATAAAGCTCTGCGCCTGTACCTTACTAGCTGTGAGTGAGTGACCCCTGCGGCCCAGCTGTCAGGCTGTCTACTCTGTGCCATCCGACTTGGCTGAGTCTTACCCTGTGTGCCATCTGTATGCACCAGCCCGCTGTCTACTATCTGCTGCCCGGCCATACCCGCTGCCGCCTCGCATGTGCGGCACCCTGGGTCGTCTGTTCCGTGCTCAGCGGCAGCCAACAGGATGGACAGCGAAAGGGAGCTGCAAAAGTATTGGTGAAGACGTGGAGCTCAGCTCTGCTAGGGATGGCCATCGGCACATCCCCCATCGATGGTTGCCATCGATGGCTTCTAGAGCAGGAACCATCGATGGCTATAAACCATTCTACCTCACACATCGATGGTTCCTGCCATCGCTTAGCCGCGCATGTGCAGAGCAATGGGACGGGTCGCTGCGGGCAGCCTGCCCGGCCGCTATCCGTGTGCATGCGCCTCCAACTTTTACCATCGGAAGCCATCCACTATAACTATTCGACCATCCACTACAGATGCCCAAAACATCAAGCACTAGGTCCCAACCATCGATGTTTTGGGAACATCGATAGTCGATGGCCATCCCTACCACATACAAGAGGCTTGTGTGGGTTTGGGATTAGGTGGGGCGGGGGGGCCCCAGAAATATCATTGTACAGGGCCTCAAGATTTCTGTTGCCAGCCCTGGGTTCTGTCCGGGTCCGGTTTTTATCCCAGGGGACGAGTTGCAGCAGTCAGCAGCAGGCGGGAGGGGATGTGCACAGAGGAGGGGAGGGAGAGTGATGTCAGAGGGGAGGAGGAGAATCCCAGGCTGAGGTGCGGGCGCCTGATGCTATCAGTGCTGCTGAGTGTGCGTTATTCCTGACTCCTGACTGAGTTATACCGCAGCCTCTCGCCTCAGCGTGCGGAATCAGCATCTCCAGCGCATTAGCGGCGGTTTCTGGGCCATTCGGAGCTGGTGATTCCCACTGCACGGTTTTTTCCTGAGCAAAGTTCACTGGGACTTCCAGGGAGAAGGAGCCTGATCATCCCGCGATCCCTCCGGCAATCAGGTAAGTGCCGTGCTCACTGCTGCACATGAGCGGTCAGTGGATGGGCTGGGACAGAGCCCGGGTACATGAGGAGGGGCTAGGGGAAGTCTCCGGTTACATGCACGCTGTGCTCTTACACAGGATGCCACCAGTGTGTGCGGTACAGTGCTCGCTGCTTCGTATCTGATTCAGGCTGTGTTACTATCATTCATGTGGGGTAATATTTAGTAACCGCAGCTATCACGTTGTGCGAGTACCATGTATGTGATGTGCAAGTGTGTAACGTCTGTGTCCCAGCTATTACCTTCCCTCCTTCCCTCCCTGCAATGCTTCTATGGGAGGCATATGGTCTGGCTCTGCTGGTCATAGTCCATATACAGTGTGTGTATAGCTCTGATAAGCTGATGGATGTTTGGGAGTGTGTGCAATGTGATACAGTATATTTATTTACTGAGTGTCCTGTTGCAAGAAATTCATTTTAAACCTACTCCAGCGCCTACCTTTATAATGGGGTTGCCGAATGACTCTCCAACAGTCGGCATTCCGACTTACACGGGCTATTTTTGACCCCTGCCACCAAGCCCGCAAGGGGCTTAAATATGCTTGCCCCCTCGCCAGTTTCGATGTCAGGGAAACGACCATCAGAATCCCGACTGTTGGAAAGTTATGCCATAACCTTATAATGTAGTATAACAATAGAAGAGATGTATCTTTCTTGTAGTTAAGATCCAACAGTGGGGCTGATTCTGAGCTGGGCAAAAATCAGAGGCATCACAAGGAAGGTGTGGGTCGCACCCAGTCGTCACCAAAATGCGATCCACTCAGTGGAGACTGGGTTCTGGACTGTAACATGGGGTCAGTGACCAGCTCCTGTCATTGGGGCAGATGTATTAAGCCTGGCAAAGAGATAAACTGGAGAAAAAGTGGAAGGAGATAATGCACCAGCCAATAAACTACCAACTGTTATATTTCAAACACATCTGATTGGCTGGTGCGTTATCTCCTTCCACTTTATCTCCAGTTTATCTCTTCTCCAGGCTTAATACATCAGCCCCATTGAGTGCAGGGTAAGTCTTTGGGGGCACCCATCTTGAATGATGTATATGGGTTTACACATGAGGCGTTACCCCCCCCTCCTGCTAATGTACACTCGATGGAATACTGTGAACAAGGTCACGCCCCTCTTTCAACCTCATTGGGCAGGAAGGCTACCTACCACAGTGGGTTCCACATACCTTGGTGCTGCAACTGAACAAAATGTTGATTTTTGTATGCGTCTAACGCTGGCCATACACTAGTTCAATTTGGCCAATTTTCACCCAATTCCAACAGATCAGGCCAAGAAAATGGGTGAAAATATGCAAATCTTATTAGATCCGATGCGTGGTCACGTGCGCGTTTGGAGATTGGACCCGATTACACGTCTGACCTACAACTCAGAGGGCATTTTGGCACCCGGGAATGGGATTGCATGCAACCTATTGCATGCAAAAGTACCGAATGTGATCCTGCTTCCACAGAAGGTCCTGGGTGGCTCAAGGGGGATCATATAAGTCACAGTAATGTATGGGGGCCTTAAATCACACTGCCGCAATGATCTTATGACAGTGGTTGCATAGAGGATTTCTGTGCTAAGTGATTGACTGATGGAAGTATTTGGGGGAGTGGTGATGAAAATCAGTGGCGGAACTTGTGATTAGTTGGCCAGGTGCAAAAATATAATTTGGGCCCCCTCCACCACTTCAACCCAAGTTCACAATATGCCACACCGTATTGGATGACAGCAGTGGGCACATTAGTCCTCAGAGGCCCCAGTGCAATGCACCTGCTGCACCAAAGGTAGTTCCGCAAACACAGGTATGTTTTGGCTGCGTGCTACTACTAGGTCTGATAAAATGACTGGTATGGCCAATGGGATGAGGCGTGGCCAGACCACCTTCTTTTAAAAAAGATAAAATGCTGCTGTGCAGTCAGCAGACCATGCATGTTTTGAGAAGCCCTCTATGGGGGGGGGGGGGGTGGATTCTATGGAGCCCTCTCCCAATAAACATTGTGATATGTTGCCCATAAGCTTTGTCTAATGTGTAAAATCCTCCACAAAGGTCTAGCTGGGTACATCGAACAATACATCAGACCCATCTGTAGGGACTACTAGTATATACTAGAAAGCCCACTCAAAGGAGGCGTCAGGGTAATTTTCTGGACAGACCACAGCGGCTGCATGGTGTCTTGTACAGCCAGTGCAACCCAAAACCTGATGGCCCTGCGACTGCCTTTGCTACTAGGCTGCTGTAGAAATGCGAATGCTTTGCTATGCGGTGACCCATTCACATTTCTGTGATGCGATTGAAACACTTTGCAATCGCATTGTGGGGAGGGACCCGCCATACGAGGCTACCTGAAACTGATATCAATATTCTAGATATTTAGCAATTTATGTCGAGTGACTTCAAATGTTAATTGCAAGAAACATCAGTACAAAGCATCATGACTCAAGGACCCCATACACTTGTCCAACTTGTCTGAGGGACAAGTTAAACCTGATTGACTGTGAACATCCCCAGCAGCTTCCCTGAGGTGATACATGAGATTTGTAACTTGTGCCATTTTTTACATGCAATCTGGTCCAATAAATTGCATGAGATTTATCTGGCCAAATTGCATGTGTACAGTTGGGTGGTCCTAGGGGATGCCAAAAGTGCTAGGGAGGGGTGGCCGGAACTGTGAAATAAAAATCAGGAGCTTTTTAAATTACAAACATGCATTATAATTTGTTTAATGTTTTAAAACCTTGTATCATGCACAAATAAAATATATTTGTATGTATTTCATGTGTTTGATGTGCTCATATAACATAATGCAAGACACTGTATTTATAGGAGGGCACAAATAAAAAAAAAATTTCAGGGGGACAAAACACCCTATCCCTGGCCATGCATATGGGAGGTTGGGGATTCTTTGTCTGGCTTAACATTCTGAATGCCAACACCTCAAAATATCCACTAAAAATGCCAGCGTTGCTCACATTTGTTATATACATTCAAATAAAAAATGTGTAAAATAAGATTATATTTCCTATATAAGGTAAACATTACAGGTCATTGGGTGAGATGCTCCAAACAAAAATGCAGTAAAAACACAGCTTTCAGGGTTTTTACTGTGTTTTCATATGCAGCAAAGCCCCACCGCTGGTCTGAACAGCAAAGGATGTAGCCAGGAGGAGGGGACTGTGGGTATGCGTGCTGGCTGTCTCCCTGCTGATTGCAAATTGAAGACCAGCCAGCAGCAGGCTAAAAGCACAGAGGCTGGGAAGTGTGTGTGTGGGGGGGGGGGGATGCGCTCTGTGCTCTGAAATGGCTGCGGCTTCCGCCTCTCCTGCTGTACGCCTGTGTGGGCGGGACAGGTACTGAAGTCAGTCCCAGGGGGGCAGCGATAATTTGCACGCTGGAAAATGTAATCCCATTCCGCGCTGCGGGGTCCAATGGATCCTTGGTGCAGCAGTGATGAAATCCGGTTCCGATCCGATTTGCGCATCGCATTGGAATCCGAGGTTAAACACATGTGATTTGGGCCCTTTCCAGATGAGGAATGCCTTGGAATTGAATGAAAAGTGCCAAAATGGCTGATGAATGCAGTAAACTAGTGTGTATAAATACCTCGGATAGCGTACATGTTCTAAATGATGTTGTCCAAAGTCCATGGGTCCTGTGGGCATGAAATTTATCCCAGCGCTCTCATTCCTCCTCCTCTGTACACCTACTGAAGTTAGCGGCAGAACAATGGATGTCTATTCCCTGACTTGCTGGGTGTTTTCATTACTGTACTACTACTACTATATAGATTTTGATTGTATGCTTGAACTCTTTGTTACTGTACATTGGGAATTCTATCAAAGTAACATACTTACGAACTGAAATTCATACTGATATTGTTTTAATACCAGAAACAGGATAACTTACGGCAGGATATCCCTGCTACTGTATTTCATGTACATGTTATTTTTGCATTTTGTATGTTCTGTTTTGTGTATTTGGTGTTCACTGCAAGCTTGACCAATGTGGCATTCTGTTTTGTGTGTTGGATAATGATAGATTGATTTTAATACTCTGTGGATTAAGTGCCCCAGTAAATTATTTCTTTCTTTCCCTAAGCCATAACTGTTTTCTTGACATTTATAGTTACCTGTAGTACACAATGCTCAGGGTGCTTCGGTACACAACATAGGTATAGGGGGGTATGCATTGTGGGATCACGGCCGCCGACAGCCGTGATCCAGGCCTGTTTGCAGTCAGATTGACCGCATAACGACAAACGGGATTCAATGTCCCGCCTGCCGATGGGCGCAAAGGGGGCGTGGATGCAAAAACAGCTGTGGATTGTCGATCTGCGGCCCGGATAACGACAATCCACGGCCGTTATTGGCAGACGGACAGCTTCTGAAGTCGGGAACGTTCTGCCGTGATCCCGCATCAATGCTATCGTTAATGACAGCATTGAATAGGGAGCCGCCGCTATTTCCCACGTTGGAAATAGCGGCGGCAGATTGCATACCCCCCCCCCATAAACTTTTGCAGGCTTTCCGAGCAAGGCCGGAATGGGTGTGTTGGAAGATGTGAAAGTAATGACTGTAATAAATCACTCCATTTTAATTGTTTTATAAAAATATGGGGAGAGATTTATCAAATCTTGAAAAGCAAGAAAGCGGAGAAGATGCCATATAACCAATCAGCTTCTATCGTTCTCGTAATCTTTTTGTTTGTTGTTTTTTAAACCATACTTTATCTTGAAGTGTTAGTTACCTGTATAAGTGTACAAACAATGCTCAGAACAGAATATATTGTAAATAATTTGTGTTTTGTGAGAAAATAATTTTGTTTACAGCTTTTTTCCCAGTGTAAAACATGAAGTCCTACTGTAGGTTAACATTGCAAAGAAGGACAATGTGTTTGTAAATAAATGTCCAATACATAAATGCATGAAACAGTCTGCAAAACACCAAACAATTCATGTATCATATACATATAAGTACCATACTGCTGTCTAAAGCAGTCATGTCCAAACTATGGCCCTCCAGCTGTTGTGAAACTACACATCCCATCATGCCTTGTCACAGTTTTGCTGTTAGTGAATGCTAAAACTATGGCAAGGCATGCTGGGATGTGTAGTTTCACAACAGCTGGAGGGCCACAGTGTGGACATACCTGGTCTAAAGGAACTATGAGGTAGTATTGTTTTTGCATGTGTGCCTAATGTGCTATATGAGGCTAACCTACAATCTGTATATCTATACATTTGGTTAGTATTGTTTCAGTATACTTATGTGGTCTGTATCGATGACATATCAATGTTAACATATGATGTTAAGGCCCATACACACTGGGCGACTTTGAGCAGAAAGTCGCTCAAAACACCAGGTTTAAGAGGCTTTCAGCTCAAAGCTGCCCAGTGTGTATGCCCCGGTGATGAGCGGCGAGCACTGCTGCATGTTCCCGCAACATCGCCGGGAAAGCCGTTCATCTGCTGGTTATACCAGCAGATGAGCGGCTTTCAAGACGGCTTTGTAGTGTTCCTTCTAGGAACCAAATGGGGCAGGGCGCTGGTGTATTTCGGGCAGCATAAGAGGGGCGGACCGAGGCTGGCGCGTCACTAAAGGCAGTGTGCCCGGGCCGCCGCATCACTGAAGGGGGCTTGCCCGGCTGTGACTACGTCCCTGAGCTGCAGGGAAAGCGCCGGGCACCGCCATCTTCGGCAGCGCTGGGCTTCACCAGTGCACTCCGGCGGGACAGACAGCAGGCTGTTTTAGCAGGGCACATTTTGTCCTTTAAAAATCGGGCAGGGTGCAGCGCCCCGCTAAAACAGCCTAGCGGGAACACTACTTTGCATAGCGCTCCACTATGCAATGCCATCCTCCCCACTCCGTCGGGGCCGGGCAGTGGGAAAGCCGTTCAGTGTGTATGCAGTGAGCGGCTTTCCCCCAGCGATGAATGCGATCATCGCTGTCCATACACACTGGGCATAGTCGCCCAGTGTGTATGGACCTTTAGTACTTGGCAATCTGTTTCTTGCCTCCCTGTAAATGCATTTGCAGTGCTTGTAGTTTGTCTTGCTTGGCTGCTCCGGCCCTTTGAAGACCAGCGGTTTACAAAAGCAGTGCTGACGTCTCTACATTGACTGCAAGGTTGTTCAGGTTATTGGAATGACTTTCTGTGACACACTCACTTGTCATCTTTGCAATAAGAGAATTTTTTTCCCTCTGTTATGTACTCTCTACAACCAACACTTATTTACACCATGAGCTTCATATGCACTAGTGGTTTTGTTTTGTTTTTTTGCACTCGAGAACTAACATCAGGTGTTTGTTGTAAATGTTGTACATGTGTTCACTGAAAGCTTCCCCAGTATGGTAAATGAATTCGGATGCTACGGCACAATAATTATAGACCGCTTTATGTGGTGTCCGACTCCTCCTGAGTTTTACCAGCATTTTAAATGTCTGAATTTTTTTTTTTTTTAAGCTAATGGATCTTAGACTGAAGTGTATTTTATCTACATGTAATTGAGGGCCTGGTAACCGCATTATTGTGAAAGAGGAAATGAGCGTAAATATGTGAAAAGCTTTAGCTGTAGCTTGAATTAAAAACTGAGGATGGCCCAGAGTGAAGGCTGTACATAGATACAATGATAACGCATGTTCTGCGCAAGATCTATATATATTGCACATATGCAGATCTTTGGGTGTGATGACAGCTGCAGTATGATTGACATGCTGCAAGTGTTTAGGGGCGGGGATAGGGTGGAAACGGGTTGGGTTCTTTAAATGGGGCTGGGTCGGTCTGAGTTTTGATGTAGGTCAAGGTCAGAACGCTTTTTTATATAATGGCCTCTACAACGGCGATGAGGACGCCATTCAGATGACTGATGGTCATGATGGTGATCCGATGTTGTTGTCTTAGTAAGCAGCATCTGGATTGGAGTTGCCAGCAGTGGGCATCTTTTGACTTCAGGTTCCTCCTGTGCCATTAGCAACTGTTATGCCTTTTAGTGTCCATCTTTGAATCAGGCCAAAAAGTCTATGTAACATGCTGCATAGTTAAAGTCCTTTCTATGGCAGGATCACGTGAGTTTTCACACTGAGCTGGATGCAGAAAGCTTCAAAATATGGGCAAACAACAGGGCTGTGGGCTTCTTTTGCACTGCCCCTACGAGAGGGATCAAATTGGATCCTGCTCCGCTGTATGTAATCGATTTTTTTTTTTTTTTAATTACATTTTTTTTCCTTCCCTTTTTTTTTTTTTTTTTTTGATCACCTCACTCAAATCCAGTTTTCCCTGAAAATATTATTCTTAAGAAATACTAGGAAATTTTAATATTCGCTTCAGTCCATAATTCCTTAAGTTCCACCGCTTCCCGACATGCTAGTCATCTTCTACAGCTGACTGTGTTTTTTTTTTGTGTGTGTGTGTGTGTGTGTCGGCAGCATACACTGTCTCCCACAAGTCTGTTCCCCCCCCCCTCTCCCATCCACAACTAGACCAGCAAATCGAGCATGACCCCAACATAGAATGTAAGCTTGCGAGCAGGGCCCTCGAACCTTTGACTGTTTGTAAAGACCTAGTTTGTTGTATCACTGTTTCCTGTTGTAAAGCACAATGGAATGTTCTGCGCTATATGAGAAACTGTTAATAGTATGCCCCATGATGTATGGTTTATGTGAAGTGCAGTATTGCTTTAGTAGCTATTACATTGCACTTGGATTTAAAGATCTCTCATTACAGTACATAAAGTCAGTGAACACCCTTTCATCAGCTTCCTTTATAAGTGTTCCATCACTGAGTCTGTCTTGCTTAGGAGGGCAGGGCCCTCATTCTATCAATTATCCGCTTCGACTTGTGGACAGAGATAAAAGGATGAAATAGTAGACAAAGGTTTGTGTTTACCTAATCTGTTGTCCGAGTCATTAGTATTCATATGTCTATTGATGTAAAGGACATGCATCACCTCACCCAAGGCTGGAATTTTTGCCAAAAGAGCAAAAGTTCCAAAAGAATAGATTTTATCCCCAAAAATTGTGAAGGGGAACATATGAGCCTTCTTTTTTTTTTTTTTTTTTTTTTTTTTTTTTTATTACACGCTTTGTGTAGGCTGATGATACTTTTATGGGTACTTGTTTCCTAGCACGGCGCCACCGATTTTGATTGTATCCATCGAGTCGGAAAAATCGCGTCGATCGCATGCCAACCAAATCGCATGTGATGCGATCGACCCGATTTTTACATTGGAATCCATGTAAAATGGTCACTGAGACCCGATTTTACATTGATTTCAATGTAAAAAGCCCCAAAACCCCTTATTTTAATACCAAACCCCCTGTTTGAAATGCCCCCCCCCCCATTGTTAACGCCACCCCGCTATTGACGCCAACCCGAAGCGTGGCGAGCGCAGCGGTACGCGTCCTCCAACCTTTTCATTCCCCCACTATCCACGTCGGCGTGGAGTTGACTTTATAAAGCCCAAAGCGAGGGGACGCGCATAACTTTACAGGTATACGCGTCCCCTCGCGGGGCTCGCCACGCTTCGGGCTCGTTGGCTCGCTGCGCTCGCCACACTTTATAAAATCAACTCCACGCCGACGTGGATAGTAGGGGTATGAAAAGGTCATAGGACGCGTACCGCCGCCCCTCGCGGGCTCGCTGCGCACGCCACGCTTCGGGTAGGCGTCAATAGCGGGGTGGTGTTAATAATGACGGGGCATTAAACATACTTTACAACTATATTCAATGTGAAATTGGCCATATTGGCCCATTTCACATTGTCACCTATGTAAAATCGCGTTGATCGCCATTCTAATGGCCCGCGATCAACCCGATTTTCACTTTAAAAATAATTTAACATTAAAGTCTATGGAAAAGTCGCGTTGGTGGAATTGCGGCCCCTTATTAAGGGCCGCGATGGATGCGATCAACGCAATTTTCTCTTTCACCGGCAAATTAGCTGGTGATTGACAGAAAATCGGGTCCATCGCGTTGATTGTATGCCTTAAGTACCTTAAAGTTAAGGCATACAATCAATGAGATGGGCGCCGTGCTAGGAAACAAGTACCCTTTTATGTAATGTTTAGCTTTTGCTGTTTATTTGACAGAATGCAATGAAGGGTAATGCATTTATATTGTACCTTTGGAGGAACATTCTGGGCATCTGACTGTACTGGTAAACTGGTGCGTTCTAAAGAAAGGAAATACTGTACATATAGACCCATACCGCCAAATTCAGCATCTCCATTACTCTAATAATTGCAAAGGTTTTAATAGGTGCTGTGACATAGAAAGCATTATTTACAGTATGCCCAGATGCTTGTTGCTGTACATAGGTGAACACCTTTCGTTTTGTGCACATTCCATGTAAAGAGGAAGATGTATCACGCCTTCTAGAGGAGGTGTGGCCTATAGTAACCAATCTGATTCTAGCTATCCTCTATCTTCTACTATACCAAGTACAATTTTACTGGAACCACTTGTGCAGCTAAACATAAACATAGATGGAAACCGGCCACAACGCCTCGGGTAAAACAATATTACTTCATGGTTTAGAATAATGGACAATCTTTAAAAACGACCCAACAATTTAAGTATGTGTCAAAAGCAATGAGATACCTGGGTGTGAAGATCACCCCAAAAATGGTAGACCTATATAAAAACAATTTTTCCCCTAAGATCAAACAAATAGTGAAGCAATTGGAAGACTGGAACAAACTACCCTTATCTTTAATGGGGCGAGCCGCAGTAATAAAATCAGTGATTTTCCCTAAGTTATCCTATCTGATTCAAATGTTGCCTATGAGGATATCAAAAGGAGACATACAAAGTTGTAACAGGGCCTTCTCAAAGTTCCTGTGGTCAGGAAAGAAAGCAAGAATAGCATTAAATAAATTACAACTAAAACGAGAGGAAGGAGGACTGGCCATCCCAAATATAGAAATGTTCTCTTTGGCTGTCTCCTTTAGGTACATAGCAGACTGGATCCTACAAAAATCAATTTATACAAACACTGAACTGGAGGAAACGTTGGTAGCACCATATACACTAAACGCACTATTACACACTCCAAAGAATATTGTACCTACTAATTTAAAATCCAATAGCATATTTATGTCAGCCCATCTAGCATGGATAAAGATACACAAACACCTACGAAGTTCATATACCAGATCTAAATATATATCAATAGGAGGAAACCCCCTCTTTCGGCCAGCAATGGAGAACGTAATGTTCAAGGAGTGGGCAAAAAAGGGCATAATGAAGATCAAAGATGTATATGACCCAGGAGGGGCGGTATATACCTACCAAGCATTGACAGAAAAATATAATTTGGGTAAAGAACAATTTTACATGTACTTGCAGCTAAGACACTACACACAGAGCATAATGAACCCACCCCCCACAATTGCACTAAATCCCCAAATTAATGAGTCAAAAAAAAATAGAAGCACTTTTAAAAAGCACTTCCTCTTATAAAACTAAATTTTTATACTGGGATTTATTCCCTGACAACACTCAAAAAATATGGGCAACACTTCACAGTTCCTGGTATAGGGACTTCCCGGACAACACTCAAATATTAAATATGTTCACACAGATAGGAAAGACACTAAAAAATTTACCCTCAGCAATGTTGCAAGAGGTTCACTTTCGCACGGCCCATAGAGCATATATTACACAGGGCCAACGTAAGCACATGGTTATAGAAGAGAAAGGAACCTGCCCATGGTTATAGAAGAGAAAGGAACCTGCCCAAAATGTAACACGGCCAATGCACTTTTTAAGCACAATTTTTGGGATTGTATAAAAATTAAGCGGTTTTGGTACAAGGTAGTGAACTTTATTAATTATACATTTCAATTACATGTAAAAATAGACCATAAAGCACTGTTATGGGCAGACTTCTCAGACTGGAATATAACCCAGGACAAGAGGAAACTGAGCCCAATAATGACAATAATAGTTACGGTAGCAAAGAAAATTATATTAAAAAACTGGACGATTAAAAGTGCCCCCATGTTAGAGTCGGTGAGAAACAGCCTAATAAAAACCTTATACAGGTTGAGTATCCCATATCCGAATATCCATTATCCGAATATCCATTATCCGAATTATTCCGAAAACCATACTTTCCAGAAAGTGAAAAAAAAAATTTTTTTTTGCTAAAAACTCACTGGGGACATCTGTAACAGCATTACTGAGGACATGATATGTGACTGGCACTATATATGTACAAGAAAATGATTGCTTGGCATTCAAATTCAATATCTGAGATAGTACACAAATTTTGTTTCATGTTTTGAAACCTTGTTTTTTGAACAAATAAAATATATATATATGTATTTTATGTGGTAATAAAATATATTTGTGTTTGTTTTATGTGTTTATACAGCATACATGCAAGAAACTTCAAAATACATCATTGAAATATTAAAATATTCCGAAATACGGAATAATCCGTTATCCAAAATTCTCCTGGTCCCGAGCATTTTGGATACGGGATACTCAACCTGTACCTGGAGAAATACAATGCACTCGCAGAAAGAGAGGAAGGAGGCAGGAGATTCCATAAGATCTGGGGGGCCTTTATTAAAACTCTAGATGCTCAAACTCAACACCAAATTCTACTTCCCTTTATGGAAACACAATGGTATAGAAGATCAATCGAGGGGGAGAACCACTTAGATAAATCAGAATAGAAATAGATTAGAAGCAAGCAAAAGACTGCTAAATGCTGCCGAGATATGGAACCCCCCTTGTAATAGGAAGAATTGATATCAATCCTACCCCATTTTTTTTCCCTAATTTGTCTGTAAGGTGTGTTGTGGTGTATGAATGAGTGTTGATTTAAATGTTCGGTTAGTGTAACCGAGTTTGAAATGGATATATTGAACATATCCAGAAGTAAATGGTCAAGTAAAGTAAGACCTATATACCAGCAAAAAGTATAAAAGGGTTAGATCAAAGAAGACAAAGAGGGAAAATCCCAGAATGTCGGATAATCGCAGAGAATATGTCTTTCTTTTTATATATCTATTTTGTATTCTGTTTATATTTTTGAAATATTTAATAAAGATTTAAAAAAAAAAAAAAAAAACGACCCAACAAGGCTGAAATGTTTCCAAATGAGGTGCTTATTAAACCTACTACAAGTAAACGCATGCACGGATGGATGAAAAATATCAGGGCGGTTACCCTAGACCTTTAACAATTGCACTTCCATATTGATGATGCCAAGCAAGCTACCTTAAACCGATCCCAGTGTAGTGTGATAACTGGAGATTCGCTACCTTTGGCTTTCACAGTGCGAGCAAGCGTACCCTATCAGGGGTAATGACAGATACGTGTATTAAGTCTAAAGGTCCATACACACGGGGCGACTATGGGGGGAAAGCCACTGAGTGCATACACACTGAGCCACTTTACCCCTGCCCGGCGCAGTCAGCATGGAGAGGACAGCTGTGCATAGCGCAGCGCTAAGCAAAGCCGTCCTCAAAGCCGCTCATCTGCTGGTAATACCAGCAGATGAACGGCTTTCCCGGCGATGATGTGGGAGAGCGCAGCAGAGCTCATCGCCGAGCCATACACACAGAGCTAATATTAAAGAAGAATTTGACACCGCAGCCACTTCAGACTATGGGCGGGATGTATTAATATACATCGCCGCCTGGCCGCCGCATATGTACTAACCTATGCGGCTGGCATCGCGATGCGGTGACGGAGGCCCCCCGCGATACCTGGAATGTGGTGTGCGGAATGTCTGTCACCTCCCTGCCCCCTCCTGCATCCCTCACGCTGGGGACAGCTAAGCAAGCTGTCCCCGGCGCCTCCTCCTCCCCCTGCAGCCGGAAGGACGTCCGGCTGCGTCACTGGACCAGGTAAGAGAGGGGGGTTGGCGGGTATTTCCGGCGGAGGCGTCGGGCGGCGAAAAGAAGCCCATAGGCTTCTATAGGGTATCGCCACCCAAAGGTGGCGATACCCTACACTGCAGTGACGTGGCGGGCGGGTAATAGTACATAGGAAAATGCGGTAAAACAGGGGTTTTACGGGGTTTTACCGCATTTTCCCGTTAGTACATCCCGCCCTAAATGTGTTTTTTTGTATTGTATGTTATACCTTTCCCTGTGCGTATACCGGTATTGGCATTATCAGTAGTTTTTATATATAAATACTTTTATATGAACATTTTTTTATTATGATATATTATGAACTAAATAAATTCTTATTTTACTGAACAGTGTGTCTGTCTGGAATAATATATGGTTTAGTGCTGAGTATACTCCCCAACTCCTGCACACTAAAAACACACAAGGGCCCTTATTCAGATCTGATCGCAGGATAAATTTGTTCTCAAAATGGGCAAAACCATGTGCATTGCAGGTGGGGCAGATGTAACATGTGCAGAGAGAGTAAGATTTGGGTGAGGTGTGTTGGAACTGAAATCTAAATTGCAGTGTAAAAATAATGCAGCCGGTATTTACCCTGCACAGAAATGAAATAAACTATTAAAATCAAACTCTCTCTGCACATGTTACATCTGCCCCACCTGCAGTGCACATGGTTTTGCCCATTTTGAGAACAGATTTGTACTGCGATCAGATCTGAATAAGGGCCGATGTATCTTGTAGTATACCTATATACTCTGCAGAAACCATATAGGGAGTACATAGCACTGGCCTCAAAACTCCTTGTCTCCATCCAGCTCAAAACAGCATGTTTGAGTGGCCTTCAGCTCAAAGCCGCCCAGTGTGTATGCCCCAGTGGTGAGCGCTGCTGCACTCTCCCTCATCATCGCTGTGAAAGCCGCTCATCTGCTGGTGGTAATACCAGCAGATGAGCGGCTTTGAGAACGGCTTTGCATAGCTCTGCGCTATGAAAAGCTATCCTCTTCTCTCCGTCGGCGCCAGGCAGGGGGAAAGCCGCTCAGTGTGAATTCACTGAGCGGCTCCCCCCCCCAACGATGAACGTGATCATCGCTGTCCATACACGCTGGGCACAGTCGCCCAGTGTGTATGGACCTTTAATTGGGGTGTGCTGATTCCAATTCGAAAATTGAAATTTATCAGGATTTAAAGTTTTAAACATTAGCAACTTTCAAATTGCACATTTTATATAGTGTTTAGTATTTTGCACAAATTATTCTCAAGTAGCATTATTTTACATAAACATTAATAATGGTCAAAAACAAGTTTGTTTACAAATTAGATAAATATACTTGCACCAAAGTAATGGCAGTAAGTAATAGTCACTTTTGTAGCCTGATTTTTCATTGATCCTGAGGTAACATCTATGAGTGACTTTCACAAGTTCTCTGGATGATTGACACAGGCTTGTTTACTTCATGGTGATATGAAAGAAAAATATGATAAATGGATATTGGGATCGATGAAAATGCAAGTACTGCAATCAGTCACCGTAATAGCTTACAAAAATATATATAGATAGATAGATTGTATACAATCTTTTCGGCGGAGGCGTCGGGCGGCGAAAAGAAGCCCATAGGCTTCTATAGGGTATCGCCATCCTATAGATTGTAAGCTTGTGAGCAGGGCCCTCCTACATTTTGACTGTCTGTAAATATCCTGTTTGTTGTATCACTGTCCCCTTTGTAAAGCGCAACGGAATATGCTGCGCTATATAAAAAACTGTTAATAAGTAAATACTATATATATATATATATATATATATATATATATATATATATATATATATATATATATATATATATATATATATATATATATATATATATATATATATATATATATATATATTCAAGAGAAGGACCTGTCACTCAGGACTGACGTGAGCTGCGTTTCCGTGTGGCTTGCTCTGTTGCCATGAGTCGATGGTCTGTGTCGACACACAGACATCCATGCACAATATACCAAACGGACAAAGGCACTCAGAGGCTTGATGCAGGTGAAAAGACTGGAGGAATTTTTATTCCATTGCCTGTCTACGTTTCGGGGGTCATGCCCCCGTCGTCAGGACACGTTACTTGTGCCTTTGTGTCCTGACGACGGGGGCATGACCCCCGAAACGTAGAAAGGCAATGGAATAAAAATTCCTCCAGTTTTTTCACCTGCATCAAGCCTCTGAGTGCCTTTGTACGTTTGGTAATATATATATATATATATATATATATATATATATATATATATATATATATATATATATATATATATATATATATATATATATATATATATATATATATATATATATATATATACTGTAATAGCTATTGCATAATGTACAAAACCTGAGGCAGTAGGGTGGCCATAACTTTAGATCCTTAAGTGACAGGCCAATTTGGAGTTTGGAGGATAGGGAATCAACACACAGAAATTGGTCAAGAACACCTGAATTTTCCAGAGTAGCTGACAATGAGGTTATTCAGTATGGATCTTAAAAGAAAATCTTACTCTAATGCAGGTAGGGCAAATCTAATGCTGCCCATACACTTATGCGATCAGATGCAATATCTATCGCATCTTATTATTTTTTAAACCACTGGGAGAGAGCTCATCCAATCGGGCCGCTCAGTGTTTTAAACAGTTTTTTCAAATTCTGCCACTGACCCACTAGCGCTCCGTCACATTGCTGCTACGCTACTTCCGATGGACTCCACAAGCGATTCCTCCGTCCACCGATCGCATTTGAGTGATCGCATGTGGTTAAAAATGGTGGAGAACACTGGCGACCAGCAAGATTGATGGACACTGCCCATCAATCTCGGCCAGCGAAAGTGACGCGCATTGCTGTCACTATAGCCCCCTACAAACACACTGATGTAGGGGCATTTTCTAAGTGACTTTGCCAAATTAAGCAAAGTCGCTTAGAAAAAAATGCCTTTAATATCGGCATGTGTGTAGGCCCTATAAGAGGACTTCCTTATGTCTTGTAGGAAATTAGTGGAAATTTTACAATGTGAAAAGCGTTTATTTTGACAAAAAAAATGATGAAATGAAAATATTGAAACTATTGGGTTTAAAATTTTATATACAGCCTGATTCAGAAGTGAACGTAAATGACCAAAAATTGCTAATCAGTGATTTTCGGTAATCCGCACATTCGACTGAAGTTTAAGACCAGTATTCAATGCTCCCGATTCACCGTTTTTTCGGCGAATCGGGCTGTTTTCACTCCTTGCGGTGAATTTTTTCACTGAAAATATGATTCACCCTATTCAATGTTCACTGTTCACCAAAAGCGAACAGTGAATGCCGGCCAGTTCTCTGTTTCATGCTCACTGCAATTTTCACTGGGATTTGCCGAGAGTGTATTCAATGCTAGGATGGCGAATTGCTTTCTCCCTGATTTTTGCCATGATTCACCATTTTGCATTCGACATCTTTTTAAGGTGAACTGGAAAGTGATCTTTTAAAATAAAGTAAAGGCCCATACACACACAAAGATGTGTCAGTAACGACCCATCGTTAACTACCATCTTTCATTTTCACCCTTGAAGTGAAAATGAACGACCTCAGCATTGCAGGTGATCACTGGTGCACGACGGCTGACAAACGACCACAAACGATGCAGGACCTTTTCTATTGAAAAAACAAACAATGTAAACGACCATAGCCAAATTGACCTGCATGCATTGACGATGGCTATGGTCTTTAACGACCCACGGGTACGCGCATCGTTGGTAGTCGTCCGTCATTCACAGCATAAACAGTAGACGATGTTAAAAGATTCACCTCCTAAACGACCCTGAACGAAGTCGTTCTGGGTTGTTCAGGAGGTGATTTATAATGGGGTCGTTCATCCTCATTAAGAAGACATCGTAGTGTGTGTATTGGCCTTTAGGTTTTTTTTGTGTCAAAATCTGATTTTTTTTTTTTTTTGTGTCTGTGAAGGGGCATGCTATTTTTATTCATGTGCTTGAAGCACATTATTGTATATTTAATTTTTACTTTATTTTTTTAAACATATTTAATTTTTTTACACTTTCACCAGCAGGGGGCTGGAAGCGGCTCATTAGATATTCATATATTCACTTCACTCTGGTCCCGGCTTCTTACGTGCAGGACCAGAGGAGCGGCTCCCTACCCCTGTCCCGTGACGGCATTCCGGGGGGCAGCCTCTGCTGCCTGTGCCCTGGGAGCCCTCCCCCACAAATTCTGGGGCAGGCAGGGAGGCTTAAATCTCCCTGCCTGCCTCCGTCACCCGGCTCCCTGCGGCATTCGCCTCGGGGGTTAAAATTCGCCAGCAGCGGCTGCGAGCCCCTGCTGTATTGAATAGGGTGACGGGGAGGGCTGGCAGCGAATGCTGCAGCCCTTCGGAACCCTGCGAATGTGCAGCGAATCCTAAACAGGATTCCCTGCACATGGAGAAAAAACTAATTAAATACTCCCCTAAGTGTTTGTGCACACATGTTGTCGAGCATTTAAATTGCACAAAAATTGGAACGCTGTTTAGGGTATGGAGTCACTGCGTTATTGGGGTGCTGTTAGCATTGTGGGGGTGTGGTGTGGAATACGAAGGCATGTCTGGACCAGTTGCAGGGCAGGCCGTGGTGGCTGTGTGACGTTACACACAGATGCTGCGCCCTGAAACAAGGCCGATTTGCATCTGGTTTTGCAGCCAGGGGGCTACTGGTAAGATGTAAGGGCTTCCCTATAAAGTGAAGGGCCTTAAGGGAATTGTCCCCTGGGTTGCCGGGACCCATGTACTGCCATGTATTGAATATAGTTACACTCTTGCTATCATGTGTAGATTTTGTGTGCTGAAAAACATCTTTGTGTGTTTTTATAATGTCTTGTTAAATTTTATATTTTTGTGACAAAACATTTATATTTATTTATATTTTTATTTTCTTATTTTTTTTTAAAGGGGTGAAAAGTGGGAAGAATCTTATATGGTGTTACATCTGTCGGGGCCATTGTGATGGTATTGCCAGTACCTGTAATCCTATACAACACTATAATAATACACAAAACCTAAAAATAGTCAGAATATGTTCTAACCTGTTCTAAAATGTATGACCGTATGTTTAGCGGGCTCTATTGAAATGATGAAGATGGAATTTGCAGGCTATGCAGTCCTGTCCAGCTTAAGCTAATATTGGAAACCGAATAGAATGGGGCAGAGAAAAGCGTATTTTATTTACTCCAACTTACTATTTTACTTTGATCGAGCTGAATGTCCGTAGTCCCCATGGTCTTGGTATCTAGGTAGCAGTATTATTTTTGTTCTAATCTCTAGTGCCTGTAACACTATAAGCAATCATAGTAAAATAACACCAGGGAATGTGGCTCAGTATATCCATCTCTAGGGTCACTATTGTTCTAGACTAAACAAGTGAATAGCTTTCATTAAAAATGCATAACATGAGGTTGCAATGAATACTATACTACTTACCATTATCACATTGGAGTGGAATTTGCTCATGTGGCTTGATAAGAACAGATTATCTGTCTGAATAAAATTTAAAGATTTTGTGGTTTTGCTGCAGCACTCAGACTTCCTTCCAGCTGCCTATTTTATCTGAGCACATCACAATCATATTACATGAAAGAAGAGTAAACATAGCTTCCATAGGAATGGGGGCTTAGAGCAGGCGTGGGGAGCATCAGGCCCGGGGGCCGTATGCGGCCCTGTAGTCAGTCTGAATGGCCCTCCCACCTGCCTGCCAGTTTTGCCGGGAGTCAAGTACAGGGGTATTCTCGCGAGAGGTCGGTAGTTCTCACGAGATTCCTCTTAATCAACAGCAGCCGGAGACTGTCAGTCCTAGTCAGCGGCAGCCGCCAGAGCGTGGGACGGCTGCAGCAGGACAATTTGTAAGATACATTTTTACATATGGCCCCCGAAGGATTTTTCCCCCCATACAAATGGCCCTTGGCACAAAAAAGGTTCCCCATCACTGGCTTAGAGGTATTTATAGGGTCTTGAATGAATATATATATATATATATATATATATATATATATATATATATATATATATATATATATATATATATATATATATATATATATATATATATATATATATATATATATATATATATATAATGTGTATGTATGACAAATGGGTATCCAGATGATAGGTGGACTGTCCTGAAAGAGAGACAATAGTTTGACATTGGCACATGGTCGACATGTGTTTTTCATGATTTTTTATTTTTACTTTTTCATACTAACGTCCATGTGGACTCCGATTGGGAACTTTAAAGTGTGCCCAGGGCAGCTAGGCACCTGGCCCAAAGCATCGCGAGCAAAGTGATGTGAGTGTTCAAATATTCTCTGTACAGCGCTGTGGAATATGTGCGCGCTATATAAGAAACTGTTAATAATAATAATAAGTGCTACATTAATTGGGGGTCCACATGCTCAGTGGTGGACATTGATACCGACGACCCCCATAGAGGCAGAATAGAACAGGTGGTGAGCACAGCGAGCCACTGTGCCCGCAAGGGGCTTTGTTGCGCTGCTGGAGTCTGGGCAGTCGGGATCCCTACATCGGGCTAATGACTGTCGGGATCCCCACTGTCAGGGTCCTATACCATTGCTAGGCTGCACGGACACTAGACCTATATATAGATGATACCACACTCAGGCCCTGATTCTGGTTGACTGACAGAGCAGTTAAAAACCGCTGCTTTGAGAGTCAACCAGAATCAGGGCCTGAGTGTAGTGTGTATCTATCTATATCGATAGATAGATATATAGATAGATATATATACAGTAGATATATATATATCTATCCAACTAATGCCACCCCCACCCCCAGCTGGTCTCCGAATGTCCCCGTAGGCATAAACATCCATTCGCAGCCTTGCGTAGGTGCCCAAAATCAATTGATGGCCACCGACCATGGAATTCTGAAGCGCTCACTAATCTAAGTCACTCTCACTTGGAGAATAGGGCAGGCAGCTGACATCCAGTGACTGAAGGCAGGAAGCCACCATTGTTCGCATGGGGATGCCCAGCGTTTTCCTGGGTGCACCCAACATTTTCATGGGCAGGTCCAGGAAATGCTGATGGCCCCCTGCGCACCACGTAACCCCCCTGCTGCGAGCGCCTTGGAGATTATGCAAGTCTCTGAGGACGCGATCTTCAACATCTGACACTGTTGTGAATTTGAAATGTTGTGTACCGACCAGAATGAGGGCCTCAGTGCTGCTGATTTTTAAATCGGTCATTGATTTCACTGCAGTAAAGTTACAATTGTTGCTAAATGACCAGGGAAAGTTTCTTTCTAGTACAATTGTATCATCCCGACTCAGCCTCTGTCAGGGTGAGCGGAGTAATATATTATAGTAAAATATAGTTACTATATCCGTTATATCGGAGTTAGACATCAGTATGCACGTTGTCCAACCATATCCAATGCAGGGGGATCTAAAGTTCAGGTTATATTTTAAACCAGATATTATTTGAGAGGACACATTAGGAGGTGGTGTTTATTGTGCAGTATCAATGATATGTATGTATACGTTATAAGTCATTAACAGGTACATATGAGTGAGTTTTATTGATAGAACCGTGTGTGAAGAACGTCAGATAGTGATTAAAGTAAATCAATCCTGCCCACTGTGTATAAAGCGGACACTGCAGGTGGATAGATGCCCTATGTCACAAGTTCCGCTAAGCACAACGGTGCCAATGTTGCAGTAACACAATTAATTGATATGTGACACAGGTGAGTAAATCAGTTCACCTCAGGGGATGCAGTTGATTTGCCGGCGGTCGGAATCCCAACACTGGAATCCCGACCGCCGAAATCCCGAAACTTTCTCCCTCCGTGGGTGTCCACGACACCCATAGAGGGAGAATAAAATAGCGTGCCGAGCGTGGCGAGCGCAGCGAGCCCGCAAGGGGGGGCGATCCATGTCCCCCCCTTGTCGGGATTTTGGCGGTCGGGATTCCAGTGTCGGGATTCCGACCGCCGGGATCCCGACCGCCGGGAAATCGTATCGGATCCCACCTCAGGTCTGGCTGCCACACGTCTCTGCTGTGTGCAGGAGACAAGGTAGAGGCGCACTAGAGTGGGGAGAATAACACAATCCAAACTTCACATAATACAATAATACTGGAAGCGCTCACACATGTGGAGCAAGTCGGTACGCACTTTGCAGTTAAGCTTCATCAGGGCCCTGATTTTTATATTAATTATCAATAAAAAAAATTTTTTTTTTAAATACCATTGTTTAGTGCACCACCCATAGACATTCTTTCCTCTTGTGTTGTTCTGTTTTATTACTGTCCAGTGGTAGCACACATCAGCTCTATGATATATTTATCAATGACCAAAAAAATAAAAAAAGTTTATGCTACGTAATTTTTACCTGTGTGACTGACAAATCCAATCTGTCTACTCCTGTTTCCAGATGTTGCATTTGCACAATGGTTAGGGCTGTTGTAAATATCAACTAATGATAAATGTCCTATTTATTAACCATTTCTTATAAAGAACAGCATATTCCTTTGCACTTTATACTCAAGTGCTTTGAACAAAATATTGGTGCAATTATGGGCAGCTTGCATTCAAATTTACTTTATCGTGGTACAGTAGTCCCAATGGCATCACTGTGGGGGGGCAGCCACTACGGAGTGTCACCTTCCAAGGGTTGATGCCAAAATGCATAGCTCCACCTACATGCATCCTTTGGCTCTTGTAACCGTGCAGCCACGGCAGTGCCTGGGGGCAGCCGGCTCTGCAGAAGGGAGACCAGCGCTGGATCGGTGAGTATGTGGGTGTAAAAGTGAGATGTGTGTGTGTGTGTGTGTATGTAATAAAGTTTTACTTTTCTGTGTGTGTGTTTTTCTTTTAACATTCTTTTTACAGGTGGACTACTGGGACGCCGGTGACAGCCCCGGGCTTCAGCCCTGGACGGGTGAAGCCTGGGGGGGGGGACCCCTTTATTGGGGGGGTCCCCACTCCTCCAGGTACCCCGTCCAAGGCTGACCAGCCACGGTGCTCATGGTACGGCCGGGGGACCTTATGTAAAAAGTGTCCCCCGGCTGTGGCATGACACTGGGGGCTGTTGGAGCCCGGTGCTTGTTTAAAAATACGGGGGGGGACCCCCAGATTTTTTGTCCCCCGTATTTTTGGAACCAGGACCGGTCCAAGAGTCCGGGGCTGGTTTCAGAAATACGGGGGTCCCCTACGCTTTTTGTCCCCCGTATTTTTGGAACCAGGTCCGGCTCAGTGAGCCCGGGACTGGTTATGCTCAGGAGGGGGGACCCCACGCAATTTTTTTCTTAAAAAAAAAAAATAAAACACATTTTTTACCACAGAACCATGCACAGATCTCAATGATCTGTGCAGGGTTCTGGCCAACTCGCATATCAGAACCTGGTCTGATTTTTTTTTGCCGAATTTAAGACACATTTCCCAAATTCGCATCTCATTAAATATGCGATTTGTATACTTTTCAATGGGAAAACATCTGGATGCGAGTTCCGGAGCGAGTTAAAATCGCACTTTGTAAAAGTGCGATTTCGCGGCAAAATCAGCGAAAATGGGATTTCGGCCGTTTTTTGCGCAAATTTCGCCACAAAACACAAATCTCATCCCATAGAATGTCACCCCACATCTCCTGACTAGGTGCATATACTTTTTTCCTGGTGTCACAGTGGCGTATATATGTTTTTTGGTGCAGAATGCCTCCAATTGTACAGGAGCCCCTTAGCTTCTAACAATTGGGCTGATGGGATTCTTATTATAGGGAACAGGATATTCTTTCCTATGTATTTCAGTTGGAAGTTTCCTGGTTATATGATTTATGGTTCACAAATGAACAAAGTCCACTTGCATTCTTAATCACTGGATGTGAGAGACGTTGCCAGGGTGTGATTTACATCTGTTCAATCAGTGACTACCTGATCGATCTTTATCTAGTAATGTATGGTATTTTGTCATTTTATGACTATAATAGACAGATATAATATTATTATTATTATTATTATTAACCATTGGGGTTTGTAATCCCAGCAGACCATATTATAAGTGAAAAATAATGGTCCAGTTGATATATATATATGTATGTGTGTGTGTGTGTGTCCAGCAGTGGGATGTCACTCACAGTATTTCAAACAATGATAGAGACTGTTTAAAGTAGCCCAAGTCTCTGTTTCATTGTTTGAAATACTGTGAGTGACATCCCACTGCTGGACATTATATATGGTTTCTTGGGTGGGCACCAGGGGCAGCCGCTGTAGAAAAGTGGAGTGCCATCTATCTATTATTATTGTATTGTTTGTATATGTACTACTGTAGTTTATATGCTGTACTACTGTAGTTTATATGCTAACTATTAGCATTCTAAATGTTTTGTGCAGTGTGTGTTGGTAGGTTCCTGCACAGGGTTGGCTGGTTTAAACCAAACATTTTAGGTTTTTGCACACCTCAAGGCGCTTTACAGACATTAAAAACAATGCACATAATACAGAGGATGTTGGTGGTACAGTAACCGACAAGTCACAGACAAAAGAAACCCTTGAGCACACAGTAAGCGTAATTCAGGAGTGGTGCAGCATTTTGGATAATAACTTCCATGGGTTGTGTACTCCACCTTGGTACCAGGTGAGGCAGCCATTTTAGGCGCTCTGCATAGGATTACCCTGGGTGAAATAGATTACCCCCTAAAAGAAATTACCCAAAGTGGGTGATTTCAGTGTATACTCGGGTCCATGTATTTTTCATCCCATCCATAAGTGCAGCAGATGAGGCAGCCATGGTTGGGCCAATATGAAGGTTACACTGTAGGAGGCGAGCTATACAAGGGCCAAATGCATATACTGGAAAGCAAATACTTGTGTAGTAGTATGATAAACCCTGCACAGAAACATCCATGTGACCCACATCCTGCCCGCAGAGAAACCATCTGGGTGCACTGCATAGGTCAGCACTGGCAGGATTAGCAATCTGTGGAGGTACACATTACAGGAATAGCACATGGTGGGGTTGTTTTAGTATGGTGTGACTACAGTGCCTATTGTAAGGGAATCCCTGGCATTATTCCACATTCTTGTTGCTTGTGGTCATCATCTAAGTAAGCTGAACCAATGCAGTAAATCACACACACAACCAAGATATAAGAAGGCGAATCAGGTAAGATAGGTGCTAAATCTGCCAAGCATCAAGCCTCTCCCCCAAATTTTACATAGGAGAGGGAAAAAAACACAGTTCACTCACAATCTTAAAGAGTAAACAACACCAACACATTAAACAGGCAATACACAGAGAAACACCATGTTTCCCTCAATTCAAAACCCTGTGATCTATCCAGTGATGCTTAACTCCATTTTTTTTGTTTGTGCGTTTCTCTGAAAAGTACTTTTGCATGTTTTAATTATGTTTAGTCTAAAATTGGTTCAACATGGTTGATCAAGATTTCTAATACATAGCAATGTTTCTCAGTATTATAACAAACAGGATTACTTGTTTATTCCGTTATTTATTATTTATTTATTTGCAGTCTCTTATATAGCGCAGCAGATTCTGTTGTGCTTTACAATAGTAGACAGTGATAAAACTAACTGGGTAACAACAGACAGACTTGGCGGTAGGAGAGCCCTGCTGCAAGCTTACAATCTATAAGTTAATATGAAAAGTTAATGGGGGAAAAAAATGGGTTGAAACCCAAAAAAGCGGCCTGGGGAAGCTTCCCTATAGTTTGAACATATAGTACAGAAAAAATCAAGAAAATCTTTGTGGGGCAACTTAACATTAACTGGTACACATGAAATGGCATCACAATAAAAGAAACCCATAACCCTAGTGCTCTGATAAAAGCAGACTATGGTGTGATGCGGTAATAGGCTGTAATGATACATGCAGAGCATCCAATCTGACGTTGTGAGCAGAATTCATCAAACAAATTGGCTGGATTTTAGTGTACACACTATATAATGGACATTGCGCTCCTTCGTGGATCGCAACGTTGTCATTATTGTACAGTGTACACACGGTGTTAATGATAAAAGTATCAATATTTAAATATTGAGGGGGGGGGGGCTGTTATAATATTAGCTGTTTCATACAGTGGTCCATGGTTGCAGTACTTGCCTGCTAGGGGTATATATAAATAAGCGGTGTGCAGAACCAATAAGATTGGTAGCATGAATTAACATGATCATTAGCCAGGGCAAATCCTGAAGATCCTGTGCTGTGAAGGCCAGCACGGGAAATAACAACAGTGCAGGCAGGCAGGAGAGGCGGTGTATTGATCCACACTAGGAGTAGATCAGGAGAGGGTGTAAAGGGCTGTCAGTTGTAATACATTGTATAGGTATGACATAGTGCCCATTTGGGAGCAGGGGAGATGACAGGTGTGTCCTATGTCTTGTAAGTGATGCCCTGGCGATATAGGTAGTCATAGCTGTGTATTTATGGACTGCTTTGGTGGCCATGGGCTAAGAAAGAAAAGCGTGTCAATCCTGCAGCATATTGTGCGATCTAAAGTTTTTTATTCCCACTGGGGGTGTGTAGCTAGCCCAATGACTCACTGAAGAGTAGCCCTGGAGCCTGCATCAGAGGTATAGCAGGATAGAACCAGCATGGGATCAGAATGAAGCCACATCACAATAAATGTGTGGTGTGCACGGGATGGTCACCACTAGACAAGAGCAGTAAGGGGGAAGGATAAGTATTATATATGGAATATGAGTTAGGGTGGGACTTAAAGGAATACTCCAAAATTAACGTTTTTGTTTAGGTCATGTGGGGTGACTGTCTAGTCTAAAAGTCCATCAACTTTCTTTCTTCAGTAATTCTGTAGTTACATCACCGCCTCTTATGCCAAACTTATCTTGTTCCAGGCCAATTCAGATCCCAGGGTGATCCTCCGTGAGATTTGAGTGTCTAGAAACTGACGTAAGTTGTTTGATGATATCACTGGTGGAATTACTTATGTTGCCGCAATGTTCCAGCACTCTATTTTAATGAGCAAGTCCTAATCCCCACGTACCTTGGACCACAGGGACACACAAGGCGATAAATTACGCTCTTTGAGTTAGAGTTTATATAGTGATCTACTTGGATGGGGTGTCCATACTTGTCTAGGATCTTGGTCTTTGTATCGATATATCCATAGGCTTTGCAAATGCTGCAGGGAATAGTGCCTGTTGTTCTCAGTTTCTGTTTGCCTTACCTGCTGAAGTGACAAGCAACAAGTTTGTCCCATAGGTTCAGTGATCTTCACCAGCTGAACGTTGCTCTACCTGAGTGCTTTTCTAAGACTCTCATCCTGTAGGGCAGGCCTGGCTCTCCAGATGTTGAGAAACTACAATTCCCAGCATGCCTTGTCAAAGCTTTAGCATGCTCTTCTAGCAAAACTGTGGCAAGGCATACTGGGACTTGTAGTTTCTCAACATCTGGAGAGCCACAGGTTGGCCACGCCTGCTGTAGGGAAACATAAAGTTAACCCTTTTAGGTAAATCCAACAAAATCCCTGATCAGTGATAATCTAATCACCACAGAAATCTGAAAATGAGAAGTAGCCCTTCCGTACGAAGACCCTACCTTATCCCCAAAATCATTGCAGATAGTCCTATAACTTGAAAGAACTTTAATTGATGTGGATGTGTCTACATACATCTATAGTGTTCCTTCTAGGAACTTCGGCGGGCAGGGCGCCGCTTCAAAGAGGGCAGCGTGAAGGGGGCGGACCGGGCCCGCCAACGTCACTATTTTGGGCGTGCCCAGGCTGCGCAGTGTCAAAAAGGGGCGGGCCCGTATGCCACCGTCAAGAAAAGGGGCGGGCCTGGCCGCCACGAATGCTTTGCACTGCCAGGGAAGCGCCGGGCATCGCTATCTACAGCGGTGCTGGGCTTTCCCAATCTCACCTGCAGGGAGGAAGGCAGGCTGTTTTAGTGTAGCGCTGCCGGAGAGGCAGGGCGCATTTTGCCCTTTAAAAATCGTGCAGGGCGCAGCGCCCCGCTAAAACAGCCTAGCGGAAACACAAATCTAGTCACCTTGCATGTCCAACAACCCTGCATATGATGATACACGGTACAATTGTTGGGTGCGATGAGATGCGCACTCCTGCACACATCTCATCGTACAGCTAAAAAGTATGTGCTGGACATACTTTTTTTTTTTTTACTAGATTGCATCTCCTTGCATTGCAAAACTGATGCGATGCCATGCAGTTCAAATTTTATACAATAATTTTACAGTGTGTTGGTGCCCATAAACATTGCGATTGTAGTGTGCTATGCCTTTTGTACTTTCAATGGTTGTGTGCTCGATTTTGCCATGCAATGTGTAATTTGTACTGTGCGATACGATTTGAACTTTTTTTTTTTATATATATATATAGTATAGTCACCTAATATAGGGATCTAGTACATAAAGTACTTGCTGCACATACTTTTTGTACTATACAATATTGTACTGCGGGGACGCGCATCGCAGCCACAACATAAACACAGTGTGATTAGAACTGCATGCGATGCGTTTTGAACTAAAATGTTCAAAACGCATGCGATAATCGCAACGTGTATGGGCACCATATGGCTCACATTTTCAGGTGAAGTATTTTGAGACCAGCAAACCAAATAACAAACAAAACCTTTAATACATCATAAAAAAAACAGCAGTCAATAATTGTGGTTAACTATAGTCACTCATTTATAACTATATTAAGCACAGTTTAGGTGCATTAAGAAGTTCTTCCTGAACTGCCAACACCATTAAAAAAACAACAACAAAAAAACAGAACTTCCATATATATAATTACCGTCCGTTACACTGGATATAATAAACTCTGGAGGCTATACCTTCTCTATTATATCACCTGGATCATACTGAACTCATTGGACTTCATCATATATTTGTTATCTTACCACCTTGCTTCAGTTTGCAATCACTGGAACTTGCGTCACATTCTAATCTGTTATATTAACATAGATTAGATCGTGCAGTTTATCCAAAGACCGTATACCTATAGAGACATATTTTCAGAGCTTGTTGGAAGTTATCACTGCGAGATTTAAAAGGGCAAATTTATTAAATGCAAAATTAGAAGTTTCACATTTACTACTATTGCCCTTTTCAATGTGTTTGTTCCCTCCAGAATCCCAGGAGGGCAGGGTGCTGGAGGAAAATGGGGCACTTTGAATGGGGTGGGGCATGCCTGCTGACGTCACGATTGTGGGCGTGTCTGCCTGCCGATGGCACAAATGTGGACGGGCCCGCCCGGCAACGTCACTAATATGGGCGGGCCTGCCCAGCAACATCACGAATGTGGGCCCACCGAAGTCTCTTGGGGGGCGTGAAGAAGCCTGCAGCGGGAACGGACAGGCTAGGTTCTTTTAGCAGGGCGCCGCAAAACGGGCAGGGCACGTTTTGCCCTTTAAAAATCGGGCGGGGCGCTAAAAGTTAGCCTAGCGTGAACACTACTTTTCTGATATGTGCAAATGCTGCCCCAACTACTTACCTCAAAATATTGAATAGTATGTGTGTGTATTTTCTTAATACTTTCAAAACAAGTTATTCTGATATTTTTGGTTTATCTCAGAGTTCCTGGAAGTTTTCATATTATAAAGAAAATTATTTTATTTTCATACTTTGTGTTTTACTTCTGTAAACCTGACCTGAAATCAGATTTGGTGAAACATTAAAATAAGAATTATGGTGCACAAAGAGGGGATTTGTTACTCTGCACAGGCTATGAAGTTAATCAAATAAACCAGAATTTTTCAAGAGAAGGAGGATATATTTAATCCAAAAATAAGAATTATGTCAGGCTGGTCAATGTCAGAGGGCAACCGAAACCGAATAGGTAATTAAGGCAAATACATTTCATAGATATGATATCTTAAAACTCAATTACAAAGCATTATACAGAGACAAATTCAGTAGCAGGACGTACTCTAGTTATTTTCAGTGCTGCTGATCTACTAAAAGCTGTAAAATTGCTTCAAATACTTTGTTTAATAGAAAAAATATACATTCTGATTGAGTGCCGGTCACTTGCCACACATACATACATACATACATACATACGTCAGAGTCGTGGTGATGAAGCAGCCTACGGACAGTCTTATGATGAAACACGTTTGGGGAGTGGCTTGGTGACTCCTGACTGCCAGTCTAATCTCGGTTGAGGTGTCCTGATGTGCTGCGGTGTCTGAGGAGGCTATCAGCTTGGTGTGAGGTCCCAGCACCCTTAATAAGGATGGTTATTGCTGTGTGTTCATAGGCAGATGTAATTACATATCATGTGGTTTTAAAGTCCACAGAGAAATTTTGTGGTATGAGTATGATCATATGAACTGCGGATATATAGTCACGGTGTTAACCATAAACTTTATTGCAGCATAAGAACTCTGGGGTAGATTTATGAAGCAGTGATAAGGGAGGAGAAGTGATACAGTGCCTGGTAATTTATCACCGGCCAATCAGCTCCTATTTAAACCCAGCATGTAACTTAACAGTCAGGAGCTGATTGGCCGGTGATAAAGTACCAGGCACTGTATCACTTATCCTCCCTTATCACTGCTTCATAAATCTACCCCTCTGTTCTTTATCTCTTTCAGATACATATTCAGGTTTTTCTGGTGTCTGTCGACCTAAGTCGATATGAGCTCCATATAAGAGTACTGCTTCCCCTTGTGCATGCTTCAGGCATTCTCACTCTTTGCCCAATTGGATAGTAAAGTATGAAAACCACCTTTTTTTCATGTCAACCTATTTCATGTGTCGACCTAATGACTGTCAATCTATAGTGGTCGAAGTAATGAGTGTAGGCCTACCTAGTGACCACTTCCCTTACTACAGAACCCTCCTGCTGCTTTTACTTATATTTTATCACTGCTCCGTACGAAGACGTACATCTCTGAATTTGGTTCCATATTAGGTATACATATCGCTGTGGTAATGGGAGAAGCATTTGCCTGTATTTTTCTTTTTCTCAAAGAACGTTGCTTGGAGTTACCAGAGACCAGGCAGTAAGGGGACAAAGTTCACATGGATATGTTTTCCCAGAATTTTTTTTTAACGATTTTATTTTTGCCTTTGGACATTGCAGAGTATTTATAGAAGCTAGCAAGGAACAAATGCCCTTATTCTGGTTCATTTGCAAAGGCAAGTTCCTTCTCAAATGTACAAAACCATGTGCACTGCGGGGGGGGGGGGGGGCATAATTCGATTTGGGTGGGGTTTATCTTTAAAGTGAGATCTATATTGCAGTGTAAATATAAAGCAGTCAGTATTTTCCCTGCACAGAAAAAAAAAAAACTCACCCAAATGTAACTCTCTGCACAGGTTACATCTGCCCCACCTGCAGTGCACATAGTGCCTTATTCTAGTTCACTCTTTCTGACAAAATCCTTCTTAGATGGACAAAACCATGTGCACTGCAGGTGGGGCAGATGTTACTTGTGCAGAGAGAATTAGATTTGGGTGGGGTTTTACTTCAAAGTGAGATCTATATTGCAGTGTAAAAATAAAGCATCCAGTATTTACCCTGCACAGAAACAAAATTACTCATTCAAATCTAATTAATTCTCTCTACACATTTTACATCTGCCCCCTGCAGTGCACATGGTTTTGTCCATTTGAGAAGGAATTTGCCTTTGCGAGTTAACCAGAATAAGCGCCAAAGTCTCTTTATACTTGTATATCAGACGTGAGAGAACCTGTGAATCCTTAACAATCTCCTTATTGCCTGGGACCTATGAGCATATCTGTAATGTAGATAAATGGAATATTCATACTCTATAGCAGTGGTTCCCAACCGTGGTCCTCAAGTACCACCAACCGTGCACGTTTTCCAGGTCTCCACACAGAATCACAGGTGACATAATTAGCTACACCTGTGGATCTTTTAAAATATATCTGAATAATGAGTGCACCTGCTGGGTGACTTGGAAATTGTGCACTGTTGGGGGTACTTGAGGACCAGGGTTGGGAACCACTGCTCTATAGGGATAGTGAAAACGTGCTAGCTAGACCTAGCGAGCGATGGTAACATGGCTTAATACACGCATTCTTGAACAACTGGTTATTTAAGCTATACAGTGCCTTGTGCAATACGATCCCTTGCTGAATAGACAGGGACTGTGGGGTCTATGTACTAAGCCTTAGATGGATAGTACCAGCCGGCTCCAAAATGAAATTTTTCAAACAACCTGTAACATGGCTATTAGATAAAGAGGAAGGAGTTATAAGTTCCAACCCTCCATCTCCTACTGTATCTCCATGGCTTAAAGGGGCCTACACACAGGGAGATGCCGAGTGTTCTGAGTGATAGTAGATTGCTCAGAATGCTCAGCAAGATCGCTCAGCACATATCGATGGGTCAGTGCTGTGTGCTGAGCGATCTTTCAGGGCCAGTGTGCTTCGGTGAGAGCACTGCCTCTGACCGGTGGTTAAGTAGATTTATCCAGCATGCTTGATATTAATTGGCAGACGCTATGGCTCCTACGCATGGAGCGATTATAGGGGAATTTTTTAGGCGATCTAGTGAGATCGCTTAGAAAATGCCCTCATATTGCCCTGTGTGTAGGCCCCATAAGTACAAAGACCCCCATGACAGAAGGATTACCCTCTCCAGGTGTCCATGTTGCAGTTTGCACAGCCATAAGCAGACACCTCATGTGGCTTTGTAGATGCTACCAACAACCTCCTCTCTGTTTGTCCCTCCTGCAATCGCTGCACCCAGCCCAGTATACGAGTGCCAGCACCATAATCATTAAGTTGCTCATGATGGATGTTGTCTCTAGTATGCAGCGTGATATATTTGAAGCGAGTATTATGTGGAAGCATCTACATATGTCTTTTTGGTACTTGCATATTAGCAGAGCGTCCAATTAGCATACGTATGCTAGCGTAGGGAAATCGCATCTCATGGGCCGTTTTAGTGCCGTGCGATGCGATTTTCCTATGTAATTTATTCACTGCTCTGTTGGCCCTGGCGGATCGCATCGCACCTCCATCAAAATTGCATGCGATTTTATAGGGTGTGATGCCATTACATCTAGCTATACACTTGTATGACACACAATGAGGTTTTAGTCACCCCCCCCCCCCCACTATCCGCGCCACCCCGAAGCATGGCGGAACGCATCCTCCCGACCTTTTCATACCCCCACTATCCATGTCAGCGTGGAGTTGATATTTATATAGTGTGGTGAGCACAGCGGATTACTTTACATGTATTCCACGGGGCTCACGACGCTTCGGGCTCAGTGGCTCGCTGCACTATTTAAAATAAACTCCACACCGACGTGGATAGTGGGGGTATGAAAAGGTCGGGAGGACGCGTTCCACCACCCCTCGCGGGGCTCGCTGCGGTTGTCACGCTTCAGGGTGGCGTGGATAGTGGGGGGGTGCCGAAAACCTCATTGCATGTCATACAAGTGTATAGCTAATGTAATGGCATCGCACCCTATAAAATCGCATGCTATTTTGCGGGAGATGCGATGTGATGTGATCCGCCAGGGCCAACAGAGCAGTGAATAAATGACATAGGAAAATCGCATCGCATCATAAACTGGCCGATGCGATGCGATTTTTCTTACGCAGAATCGCCCACTAAGCAATTTGCTTAGTGAGCGCCCTGCTGATTCAGAAGTTTCTGTTGCTCATATTGTAAGGTTTTCTTTATGCCCGGCTTTTAATGCAAATTCATTTTCCAGCCCATCAAGGGAAAGTGTGGAGGTGGCATCTTAGCTCACAGCCACCACCTGTATTACGGTTTACAGTGTCTATGTAGACAGTCGAAAGGTTAACATGATTTTTTTTTTCTCTTGGACTATAATTGGAAACAGTAGTATGGCTATCGAGGCGCTCCACTGCTCATTCTAGGTCCATGTCGACATTGACAACAAAAAATGGGCAAAACTCTTTAGCCTTTTCATGTGTCAGTCTTTTTCATGTCTACCTTTTGCTTGTGTTGACTTTTTGACCATGTCGACCAATTGCTTGGCGAGATTGACCTATTGACTATTTACTTATACCTTTTAATCCACAAGTACAACAAGGATGTCTTCCTTATAGTCAGCTTTCATTTTGTGCATCAGAGCCGGTGGTCCCCCCCCCCAATCCACAGAGCCTGACGCCCTGTGTAACATTTGACTTGGTTTATTTAACAGTGTAGCATGTAGTAATTTTATACTGGAATTAAGGGCCTAATTCAACACCATTCAGAACGGGGCAAATTCGACCCCGTTTGCGAAGGCAGGAGAAATCATTCGATGGTCGGCGACCATTGAATGATTTCTCCTGCTAGCGGAGGCATGCGAGGGGATGTCATGGTACCAAGGAGATTTGATGGCTGGAGCGGGGAAGGGTATTTTGCCGGGCGCCATCTCAGGCATTCGGTAAGCAGTGATGTTCGCAGCTTACTGAGCCAAGCTGAATCTGGGCCCATGTTACTGGTTCTCTATATGATCATTAATGGACATTCACATTCAGGCAGGAAAAGCACTATTCCTAAATTTTCTTTTTTATTCTTTGCATGTCATGACATCCAGTAAAAGCTTCCTGTTAATTAGCTAAAAATCCATTGCTTGCTACATGATTAAATCCTTCCTTTTTAATGCGTTTTGAATTTGATATAAATGCTGAAAACATTTTAGTGGTATTGGCTTCTTGCAGTCTTCACAAATGCTTCAGTTGTGTGTGTTGCTTTGCAAGTGATGCCTAGCGAATTTCCATGTTATCCGGCTAGTTATGCTAATGAACAAGAATTTGCTTAGTTGAGGTTGATATCTGATATTCTGTCCTTTTTATATATAAAAAAGTGTATGGTAATTTTATCAGCATTATCTTCATGAAAAGACCTTTGTTTAAATTACTTTATTCATGTTTTGAAGAAAAGCATAAAGTTCACAGAATCTATTTTTCCATGCTCTCATATTTTAATATAACAATGGCCATTTTACCTACCAACATTGCTTTTCTCCTTTAATCATTTAATCGAGTGCAGCACTGTACAGGGGTAGAACAGATGGTGTAATGGATAGCATTATTACCTCATGGCACTGGGGCCCTGGGTTCAATCTCTACTACAGACCGAACTCTGTGGTGTTTGTATATTATCCCCATGCTTGCGTGGATTTGCACTGGGTGCTCCGGTTTACTCCCACAATCCAAAAATGTACTGTTTATATTTAACCCCTTACCGCCGCAGCCTGTTTTTGCCTTCCTGACAGAGCCCTTTTTTTCAAATCTGACATGTATCACTTAAGTGGGGATAACTTTTTTTTGCTTTTACTTATCCCAGTGATTTTGAGATTGTTTTCTCGTGACACATTGTACTTCAAGTTAGTGGTAAATTTTGGTCGATACAGTCTGTGTTTTTTTGTGAAAAATACCAAAATGTCGTAAAAAAATTGAAAATTTTGCAAAATGTTAAATTTTCTGCTTGTGAGACAAATAATCATACCACTCAAAATAGTTAATAACTAACATAGACCATATGTCTACTTTATGTTTCCATCATTATTTCAACCTCCTTTTAATTTTTTTGGACACTAGGAGGCTTAAAATATGAATAGCAAATTCTCAAATTTTCAAGAAAATTTCAAACACTGATTTTTTTAGGGACCAGTTCAGTTCTGATGTGACTTTGAGGGACTTGTATGTGAGAGACCCCCATAAATGATGCCATTTCAAAAACTGCACCCCTCACAGTATTCAAAACAGCATTTTGGAAGTTTGTTAACCCTTTAGGTGTTTCACAGGAATTAAAACAAAGTGTAGGTGAAATTTCAAAATTTCATTTTTTTTGCAGATTTTCAATTTTAATACATTTTTCTAAGGAACACAGTAGATTTTACTAGAGAAATGTGACTAAAAATTGATTCCCCCAATTCTTTTGTTTTCATAAATATCCTATATGTGGCCCTAGTGTGCACGTTGACCAAACCACAGGCTTCATAATAGAAGGAGCACCTACTTGATTTTGGAGCCTCCTTTTTATGAGATTATTTTTTAGGCACCATGTAGGTTTCTAGGCACCATAAGATGCTAAAAGTTAGGAACCCCCCCACAAGTGACCCCATTTTGCAAACTACACCCCTCAGGGAATTCATCTAGGGGTATAGTGTACATTTCAAACCCCCAGGGGTTTCACCAATTTTGGTACAACTGGGCTGTGAAAATGAAAATTACATTTTTTACACAAAAATGCAGTTCTGGCTCAAAATTTTTCATTTTCACAAGGAATGAAGGAGACAAAGCACCCCAAAATCTGTGCCCCAATTTCTCCCGAGTACGGCAATGCCTCATATGTGACCAAAAGTACCATTTGGGTGCATGGCAGGACTCAGAAGGGAAGGAGTGATATTTGGATTTTGCAGCACACATTCTGGTGGAATGAATGGTGGGTGCTATGTCGCATTAGCAAGACCCCCGAAGCACCAATACAGTGGAACCCCCCCACAAGTGACCCCATTTTGCAAACTACACCCCTCAGGGAATTCATCTAGGGGTATAGTGTACATTTCAAACCCCCAGGGGTTTCACCAATTGTGGTACAACTGGGCTGTGAAAATGAAAAATTACATTTTTTTACACAAAAATGCAGTTCTGGCTCAAAATTTTTCATTGTCACAAGGAATGAAGGAGACAAAGCACCCCAAAATCTGTGCCCCAATTTCTCCCGAGTACGGCAATGCCTCATATGTGACCAAAAAATACCATTTGGGTGCATGACAGGACTCAGAAGGGAAGGAGTGATATTTGGATTTTGCAGCACACATTCTGGTGGAATGAATGGTGGGTGCTATGTCGCATTAGCAAGACCCCCGAAGCACGGTGAAATGATGAACCTAATAATCCATAGATGTGTGGTATATTTTAAAGCACTCCTTCATACATAGGCCGGGTTTGTCGGGGCAAGTTTCACAGTGGAAAATAGTTTGCTTTCGTATTCCCTTTTTATAGCAAACTTTGCACCTTTTTCGTGTCCTGCCCTTTTTTCCATTGGAGGGGATTTCGTTAGGAAAATGCTGCCCTGATACAATACGGGGGCCAGTACTAGAAGTACTGGGGCCAGTACTAGAAGTACTGGGGCCCTCTGCCTGCTGGTTCCCAAATATTAGGCCCTTGACTTCCTCTTGAAAGTGCATAAATGTCCCCGTCTGGCTGGTAGAACGGAATAGTACGTAAGCGTTATACAGTGCCATCTGGATGATATACACGGCCAGCTTCTTATACCATATTTTTGTTTTCCGCAGGGCACTGTATGGCTTCAGTACCTGATCTGAAAGATCCACTCCGCCCATGTACTTATTGTAATCTAGGATACAAATAGGTTTTGAGGTGTGGGTACTGTTACCTCGTACAGGGACGGAGGTGGTACTGTCTCCGTGAATTGTTGTCAGTATAAGGACATCCCTCTTGTCTTTATATTTGACCAACAACATATTTTCGGTGCATATTCCCCTGCTTTCACCCTTTCTCAGTAATTGGGCAACGTGCGTTTTTGGGAGGCCTCTTTGGTTCTTGCGCACAGTACCGCAAGCTGCTGTACCTCTTGAACCAAGGGCCTTAAACAGGGGGATGCTGGTGTAAAAGTTATCCACATAGAGGTGATAACCCTTATCCAGGAAGGGGTGCACTAAATCCCAGACAATCTTTCCACTAACACCTACGAGGGAGGGGGGGCATTCTGGCGGTTCAATTCTTGTGTCCTTCCCTTCATATACCCTAAACCTGTGGGTGTACCCTGAGGTACTTTCGCACAGCTTATACATTTTTATGCCATACCTTGCCCTCTTATTGGGAAGGTACTGGCGGAATTTAACCCTTCCTTTAAAATGTATAAGTGACTCGTCTACACAAATGAATTTTTGGGGGATGTACATCTCAGCAAATTTGGCGCTGAAATGATCAATGACCGGCCTGACTTTGAATAGCCGGTCAAAGGTGGGATCATCTCTGGGTGGGCACTGTGCATTATCGTTGTAATGCAAAAATTTAAGGATCGTCTCAAAACGAGTCATGGCCATACGATGAAGTGGGGTGCTGTACAGAACATCTGTACTCCAATATTGCCTAATTTATGGCTTTTTAACTATGCCCATATGTAACACCAGACCCCAAAACGTCATCATCTCTACTGCATCTACAGGGGTCCACCTAGCAAATGATGACGTGGGGTTTTGGGCAATAAACTGCTGGGCATATAAATTACTTTGGTCCACCATTAAATTTATAAAATCATCAGAGAAAAAGACTTTGAAAAAGTCAATTTCTTTGAGGCCTGTACTATCAAATTGGATTTCTGGGTTGGCCAAAAACTCAGGAACCTGGGGCTCAAAATTGTCTGGTGGTGGGGTCCATACGAGATCAATCATTTGGGGGGGGGGGGGGTCTCAGCTGCTCTACGGGGGCGTCTTTGAGGGGGACCCTCATCACTAGAGGAGGAAGAGGAGCTTAAGACAAATACCAATTCATCGCTTACTTCACTGGCTGTGTCAGTGTCAGAGGCAAGAAGGGCATATGCCTTCTCCGCTGAAAACAGTCTTTGCGATGATTGGGACATTTTTATTATTTTTAAGTGTAGTGTTTCAACACGTGTATAGTGTAGGGGGGGGGGTACAAACTTTATTTCAACACGGGGGTATGTAGTGTGTATGTAGTGCTTTAACATGTGTAAGTTAAAAGAAAAAAAAAAACTCCTGCGCCAAAAATTGAGCACAGATGTTGGTCAGTAACGTCCGTCACTGATCAGCGCTCAGCGGGCACAGGACACCCACAAAAGCACCGTGGGTGTAAAAAAAAATTACAAAGACTCCACAGCACCCTCCAAAAAAAAAAATTTAAAAAAAACTTCTGATGAGTCAAAGACAACAGGAATTTGACCCCAAAAAAAAAAAATTAGATCAAAAATGCTGATCAGTGATGTACGTCACTGATCAGCGCTCAGCGGGCACAGGACACCCACAAAAGCACCGTGGGTGTAAAAAAATTTAAAAAAAACCCCCCACAACACCCCCCAAAAAACAACAACTGCTGATCAGTGATGCAACTGATTAGCAGTGAGGGGCAGCAGGCACACAACTGTGGGTGCAACCTGACAGGGTATATATATATAAAAAAAAAACCTGCACCCCAAAAAAGGTGCTGATCAGTTAGTTTATACTGATCAGCACAAAAGGGGGGCAGCAGATACAAAATGATATCACACAATTTCTGACACAATGACGCTGCTGCAGCAACACAATCACCAGGAAGTCACAGGAGCTGGCACGGATGCCACCAACGCTGATCAGGTAAGTATAGGGCACAGATGGGCACGGAGACCGCTCTGCACGCTGTTCCTGACCGGAATGGCGGCTGCAGGGCTGTCTCCGTTACCTCATTTGAGGTGTAATGGCTGCGATTGGTCCGTCGGTCCGACGGACCAATCACAGCCTATGGGGGCAGGTGGGGTGAGGTGGGGTGACCACCAGCTTCACCCTTACACCGGGTGGTGATTGGTGCTGTACTTAACAGCACCAATCACCACCGATCCCTGTGTCACCGGCGAACGTTATTCGCCGGTACACAGAAAACGCTGTAATTGGCTGTTCACATTGAACAGCCAATCACAGCGATCGCCAATGGCGGGGGGCATCGCTGCCCCCCCTGGGCAATGAGGGAAGATGTCTGCTGTCAGGGACAGCAGACATCGTCCCTCTGTCACCGCGTCTATAGACGCGGTGACAGTTTGAACTCATGACGTACATTTATGCCATGTGTCGGGAAGTACATCCCGACCATGATGTAAATGTACGTCAAATGTCGGGAAGGGGTTAAATAACGAGACTGTACTTGTAAACAAAAAACAAACCAGAATGCAAGAGTTAAAATGAGTGGGGGAACATTGACATTGGACTATACCAGTGATTCCCAACCTTTTTTCTCTCCCGTACCCCTTGATTAGGGTTTCATTTATGAGTACCTAGTGTTCCTTCTAGGAACCAAACTGGGCAGGGCGCTGGAGGGGCGAACCGGGCACACCAATGTCACTAAAGGGGGCGTGCCCGGGTCGCCCCATCACAGATGGGGGCGTGCCCGGGTTGCAGCGTCACTGAAGGGGGCGTGTCCGGGTCGCCGCGTAACTGAAGGGGGCGTGTCCGGGTCGCCGCGTCACTGAAGGGGGCGTGTCCAGGTCGCCGCGTCACTGAAGGGGGCGTGCCCGGGTCGCCGCGTCACTGAAGGGGGCGTGCCCGGGTCGCCGCGTCACTGAAGGGGGCGTGCCCGGGTCGCCGCGTCACTGAAGGGGGCGTGCCCGGGTCGCCGCGTCACTGAAGGGGGCGTGCCCGGGTCGCCGCGTCACTGAAGGGGGCGTGCCCAGCCGTAACTACGTCCCCGAGCTGCCGGGAAAGTGCCATGCACCGCAATCTATGGCGGCGCTGGGCTTCACCGGTGCATTCCGGCGGGCAGGCAGCAGGCTGTTTTAGCGGGGCGCTGCTAGAGGGGCAGAGCACATTCTGCCCTTTAAAAATCGGGCAGGGGGCAGCGCCCCGCTAAAACAGCCTAGCGGGAACACTAGTACCCCCTGTTTTCAAAAATATACACAGTACTTATGAGTGGAAGTGAGCGGTATGCGTGCCCTTATATTAAGGAGTAGTGTACCGCCAAAACCTGTGCGCTTAATGCTGCTGCTTCCTCCACCATTGTTCATGCAGGGCAGATTAATGCTGATGTCTGAGGGCAGCATGGGTAGCTCCCAGTAGGTTGCTGGTTGGGTAAAAGCATGAGGAAATGCTGAAGCTGCGACAGGTTGAACCAGAATTGACGCAGTGTGGTTCATCTCAATGTCAACTGGCAATTTCTTCCTCCTCTTCTGCCATTACTAATATTATTTTTACGTTCCCCCAACCGGTCTGCAGAGTACTCCTAGGGGTACATTTTGATTACATGACTTTTTTCCCCCCCAGCACACTGAATGGTATTAGAAACCAATCTTGAACACTACATGATAATATAATTCAGAGATATTGGTTACATATACCTGCACAGGTGTAGGATATGCCCCCAAGCCACGTCAAGGCTTCTCTGTATATTGGTAGTCCCTAGCGCTATATCTAGGTGCAGGGTGTGGCACCCCAAAAACTATCATAAGCTAGAAAGCCCAGCGCGGCACGCCAGTGAGATAATATAGTGTTTAATAATTATTAGTGATAGGAAGCCGAAGCTATATATATATATAAAGGAGAGAGATGAAATAAAAAAAAATGAAATGTAATTAAAATAGAAGAGTATAGTGTTAGTGAGTGAAAAGTGTTAATAGAATGTAAGGGCATGCCACACTAAAGCCACCCAACTCATCCAGTCCAGGAGCACCGAACCCCACACCACCGTTACACTAAATTGGGTCTACGATTAACCAGCAAGAAGTCACATGATAATGGCTCCTTACGTGATATATCCAAACTAAGAGCTACCTACCTTGGAGCAACCCCAGACTACTCCATGTGGCATACCAGGACCCACATCTCCTCCCTACTCCCAGGGGTACTAGTACCGCAGGTTGGGAAACCACTGGACTAACTATAACCGTTTTGGAAGTTTTACCCTTCTTACACAGATAGTTTGCATTTACATTGCATTCAAAATGTAGTTTTACTTGTACATTGTAAAAATGCTTAATTCAAGAGTATCGCAATGTGTTCACTTCAAATTTCTAGTTACATTGTCCAAAACATGCAATGAATCTGTATCTGCACAGAGCCACACAGCCTGGGACGGGAGCATCCGGGCAGCCATCTGATCACCCGATCAGACGCTGTGCATGTGCAGTCTAATTCAGAAATCCCGGGATTCAAATCCTGTCAATTCAAAATCCCGGGTAGGGTATTGGCAGCCCTAGAGACGGTCATACAGATGTTGAAGACAAGGAAAGCACTGGAAGGTCTTGCATATCAAAAACAAATGCAAATGTGGACCATTGACCGACTGATAGTATAAATTATTATCAAAGGTGTTCTTTTGGAAGCCTGTATACCAGAAGGTGCAACAGTGAATCAACATTACTACAAAAATGTTCTAGAAACTTTGCTGGAATGAATTGGAAGGAGGCCACAAAAATGGTTTCATCTTCCGTCAGTACAACACATCAGCCAACACGGCTCTCTGTGAAGCAGTTTTTGGCAGAGAAAGAGGATGCAGTGCTAGAACACCCTGTATACCATGGGTCTTCAAACTGTGGCCCCCCAGATATTGTGAAACTACAAATCCCAGCATGCCTTGCCACAGTTTTAACACTCCCTTATAGCAAAACTCCCTTATAGCCCCCCCCTGTTAGTTGGTCATCTTGCTGTATATAATTTCCCATTGTACAGCCCTGCATAATAAATCCACATTTAAAAAAAATCATATAATAGTTATGCTTATTAGTGAAGAGAATTGTATTTTTGCACTTAACTTGGCTTTGTTTTATCACTCTCCCTTCCCACTACTTACCCCTTTGTATATTTACTGAATAAAATGTAATACCAGGCAGTTTACTTTGTTGTTTCATTCTAATAATCTACAGTCATCCGTTGCATTGACTGAACTGCGTTCTTGTCAGCTGAATCCATCAATCAGCATTTGTTACAGTGTGACTCATTGTACATTTTCATTGGAGCTTCTGTAATTCAATAGAGAAAAAGGATTATACAGATTTTTGTTGTCATTTGTCCTAGTCACACCACCCACTCTAAATGTGTTGTTGTAATGAGAATCATCCATGGTCAGGGCTCTGGCCTTTTATTTGTGTAATAATGTTCCCATGCAGAATAATAACAGCATTGAATGTAGTATTGGCAGTTTAATATTCATTAAATGTTGTGTGCCACAGCTCAAGGAGTTTAAAGATGGCTTGGATCCTGAGAGAACCCATTTTCAGGCTTACAACATGGGTGTAGTCCAGAATCCTGGTTTACATGGGAACAGGGTATAGCATCCTTCAGTCACTTCAAGAAGTGATTTCTCTATATAGCAGAGAAAGATGTTACCTGTACTCCTAAATCCAGCAAGCGGCCAGGTGATAGGACTGTGGCAATTCAGATTGTGTTAGGAGGTCTGAGCAGGGCAAGCTGAATGACTGACTGGGTCAGAACATTTGTAAAGGACCAACTTTGTATATGACTGTTGAAAATACAAGACACAATGGCCTTCAATGTGGGGCCTGCTGCTAGTTGCAGAAAGTGTAGCAAAGACCAGGTGTTTGGTACAACATGCGCGACTAAGTGGTGAGTAAAGGTTTGCTGACCCCTCTAAAATGGTGGTTGTTTTCCTGCAATGTCCGTGCTACAGATAGTGCCTCTCATACATTTTTATTATCATTTATTTATATGGCACCACAAGGGTTCCACAGTGCCTGACAATACATAGATGAGCAAAGAAAAATACAAGAAAGAGTGTGATTTACCGTACATAGTAAATAAAAAAGACAGTTGCAAGAGTGGACACTGATGCAATTATAACAGTGGCAGAGATATATTGCAACTCTCTGTTTTTGTTGCAAATTTGATTTGTATCCATTGTTCAATTTGTTTTTGCACTGGTCACCTTTGTATTTACATCTCCAGCCCTTGCCAGATCCCCTCCGCTGGCGGAGAGCTGCTCCATCTGACGGGGGGGCGCATGTACGCACGCATGTCCCCATCACTCGGTGGTGGGTTGCGGAATCTCTGCCCGTCTCCGCTTCAGGGAGACTGGCAGGGTTAGGGGGGCTGCGGGGAGCAACGGAGAGCTCCATTGGAATGGGGCACGTGAGCCCACTTCTGGCGGATAGTGGAGGCTGGCGGCTCTATCGCCAGCCCCCGGCTGAAAGAGAGGCTCCATCTGTAAGTATAAAGTCAGGTGTTATGAATGGGATATGCGCTATACCACACCATTAAGGCAACAGTCATTAGGTTGACAGAAGAAGGTTGGCACAACAAAAGGTCGACAAATGAAATGTGGGTTTTTTTGGTCAGTGTTGACATCTGAGCATGTGGATCCCCAATGTACAATGTACCCTTGCATGGCCCACTTCGCTTACTGCGCTTTGGGCCTGGTGCCTCACTCCATTACCACTGCATTGTGCTCACTTTACTGTTCCCAATCCACATGGATGATAGTGGGTCCACAAAATTAAAACCATTGTAGAAAATGCTCATGTTGACCTTTTCATGTGTTGGCCATTGCCAATTGTTTGTATCCTTTTGCCAATGTTGACATTGTAAATATCACGCTATTACCTGCTGAGCTAGACCGTGCCTGTCAGCCATCTGGCCTTAAAGGAGGAAGTATTTTATTTTTCTTTGCATATGTATTATGGTGGCTTCTACTGGTAATAGGTGGTGAATTTTAGGCAAGTTGTTTTAAGAGAAATATTGTTTGGCATTTGATCTGTCTTTGCATATCTGTGCTGATAGGAGAAAAATAGAATGAACACTTTCTATACAGTATACTTGAATGTGAGTTTGGCAAAAACTGTGTAGTAAAATTCTTATATTCCCTATATACTCAGTAATCACTTGAATCTATTCTTAAATTTGTAGCTTCACTTTCAGTGCATAAATAATTACCATTAGGCAGATGGGGAGAAAGGGTGCCGGACGGGTTCCCGACAGTCATTTACTCGACGTCGGGATCCCGACTGTCAAAACGCCGACAGCCGGGTGCCCGACGACCACCCGCTATTTTCACTTGTGGGGGTCCACGACCCCCATAGAGGGAGAATGGAATAGGTGGCTCGCGTAGAGAGCGTGGAGAGCGCAGCGAGCCCGCAAGGGGCTTTTTTGCGCTCGCCATGCTGTCTGACTCCGGGCAGTCAGGATAATGACTGTCTGAGTCCCATACCACACCCGAGGAGAAAATGGTAAATTATCTATTTTCTTGTGTTGTGTGTTTTTTTATTTTTTTTTATAAATTAAATCTCCTGAAGCGCTTAAATTATTATTATTATTATTATTATTTTTTTAAGAATCTAGGTGAAAACTGCTCCTTACACAGTATACTACACACTGTAGTGCCCGATACAAAATGCTTCACACCATAATGCCCCGGACACATTATGCCTCTCATCTGTCTCCTCCGAGACCGTGCGGGCAGGCTTTCTGATGGAGCAGTCAGCAGTGGTCGAGCTACCTTGGTTGCTGCAGTGAGCCATCAGTAGCTCGCAATCGATGGGTTAGCGATCACTGAGCTATACAGTGCAAACATATCCTCATTTACTTTTGCTTTCAATTTCCCTTTCTCCTGGTTAACATTGCTGTGTGGTTATATCATACAGCTCATCAAGAAGCTTTGCAATCTGGTGGACCATTATGTAATAGGTAGCACTTGTGTATCAATTTCCTTAAAGATAGTAAGCTTGCAGATGCGCCTGAGGGAGCAACATTCAGTGATTTAGAAGTGCCAAAATGAAATTGTTTATGTAAGAAATTTATGGTTTGTGTATTTATAAATTGTTCTTGACTTATTCCAGTGGTTCCCAAACTGTGTGCTGTGGCTCCCTGGGGTGCCTTGGGACACTTGCAGGGGTGCCAAGTGTTGGTGGTGCAGGACCAATTCAAACTATTTATGATCAATTATTTATGGACAAAACCAGTGCTGGTGGCTGCCAATCAGAAGCAAATCAAGCCCTTTAACACATAACTGAACCTAAGAAGCACATATAAACACAATATATTTAACTTTATATATTTTTAGGGGGCCTAGGGGTGCCGTGGAAAAATTCTGATACACTAGGGTGCCGTGATTTGAAAAAGATTGGGCACCCCTGACTTATTCTATGGCCACCAATTCTGAGTTTTTGCATCAGGATGAAAGACTATCTGCCAGCAGTATAACTAGCAGCATAGTCTTAAGAATAAGAAGTACCAGGAGCTTGCACCCATCTCCATAATTGTTACAGAAGATTATAATTCTAAAGGAGCATATGATGATCCTGTCCAAATCCGTGCGATCTTACTTTATTAGGAAATTCTCACCATTTAGGTGGGCTAAATCATGAATGTGTGTGTATGTATGTATGTATGTATGTATGTATGTATATGTATATATATATATATATATATATATATATATATATATATATATATATATATATATCTAGAGAAAATATAGAACAGAGGGGCGCTCCATGGTGCATGTAAACGATATATTTATTATGGAGGAACAAACACTCCTTAAAAAGGATAAAAGCAATTGCTCGTACCAATAAAAGAACAGTGTGGGCTGGTTACCACATGATAAAACAAACAATACCACGGCAAATCTGCTCCAACCGCATCTCCACTGGCATCAGGTCGACAGGGACTCGCAGACGCTGGGTTGCGCCGACAGGACTCGGAAACCGGAGGCCGGGGACACAGGCAGAAGACAGCGCCGGGACACAGTCAGCACGGGTATCACTGACCAAGCCCTAACATGTTTCGTCAGAGACTTCGTCAGAGGGCCCGAAGTCTCTGACGAAACATGTTAGGGCTTGGTCAGTGATACCCGTGCTGACTGTGTCCCGGCGCTGTCTTCTGCCTGTGTCCCCGGCCTCCGGTTTCCGAGTCCTGTCGGCGCAACCCAGCGTCTGCGAGTCCCTGTCGACCTGATGCCAGTGGAGATGCGGTTGGAGCAGATTTGCCGTGGTATTGTTTGTTTTATCATGTGGTAACCAGCCCACACTGTTCTTTTATTGGTACGAGCAATTGCTTTTATCCTTTTTAAGGAGTGTTTGTTCCTCCATAATAAATATATCGTTTACATGCACCATGGAGCGCCCCTCTGTTCTATATTTTCTCTAGATTCATACGTCCTGACCCTGGATGCTTGGTCATTTTCCAATTGAGGGAGCTGCAGTCTATATCATTGGACTTTGGTGAAACTTCTGTGCCTCTTTGTTTAAAGGGCTAACATTGCTGGACTCATTAGAGACTTGAAAATCATCAGCGCCACCTGCACTACGGTTTTTTCTATATATATGTGTGTGTGTGTGTGTGTGTGTGTGTGTGTGTGTGTGTGTGTGTGTGTGTGTGTGTGTGTGTGTGTTATATTGTCTTTTTTTTTTTTACTTTGCTAGTCAGTTGCAGCTGTTTTGGGACAGTTGTTAGTCCTTTTTGATGCCGTTTACTTTTTTTTATAAACAACTGAAATACTGGGATCGGCAAGTAATTTGCTGATCCATGAGTTTTATGACACTGGCTGTCTAAAAACGGCACCTAATTGAATATCCCTCTAAAGGCCCCCATACATTAGTCCGACTTGTCCTAAGGACAAGTCGGACCTGATTCCCCCCTGCAGCTCCCCGGGAGGGGGACACATGATTTGGCACTTGATGTGCCAAGTTTTGCAAATGATACATCGCATGCGATGTATCATTTGCAACTCCAGGGGAGCTGCAATGTGAAGGGAGCAGGGGGCAGGGGGACATTGAGGCGGCTGGGGGGACAGACGCTGCGGGGGACACAGCTGCGGCAATTACTTACAGCTGAGCCGGGCAGGGGGAGCCGGGAGCTGTCTGTACCGAAGAAAAAAAAAAGCCCATACAATGAATGGGCAGCCTGTGATTGGCTGCTGAGCGCTCTCTCAGCCAATTGCTGACTGGCTGAGAGAGCGCTCAGCCAATCACAGGCTACCCATTCATTGTATGGGCTTTTTTTTTTTCCTTCCGTACTGACAGCTCCCGCCGGCTCCCCCTGCCCGGCTCTATGCCGCCTGTGTCCCCCGCAGCGTCCCCAGCCCCCCCTGCTCCCTCTACCGCCGCGCCGCCCCACTAGGTCCCAAGTCGGGTGGTCGGACGCGCAGCAGGTCCGACCACCCGACGCAGATCCGATGCGCACGGGACCGCGCATCGGATCTGAGGGGACATCAAAACTAGCCGATTTTGGTCCGATTTCGGCCAGATCCGACTGATCTGTCTGAAATCTGACCAAAATCGGCTAGTGTATGAGGGCCTTAAGACTTAATTGCCATTAGTGCTCATAGGGTAATCTAAAGGTGCCCATACACTAGTAAGATTTATCTTCAGATCTGGCTGGTTGGAACAAAAACCTAGTTATGGATGAGTGACAGTTTGTCAGTGTGAGGGTACGAATTCCTCAATCACTCAGACACCGAGCAGATGAAACCAGAAGAATGGTTTATTTTTCACAGCACGCACAAATAGACAATAAACAGTGGCAAAGGTAAATTGCAGAGTAGAAAGATATTCAGGTAGCAGGCCCAAACAGACAGTCCTTGTATAGTCACAGTCCCAGATCAGTTCCACAGGGCAAACTATCACTTGTCCACACAGCTGTGATAGCAGAAAACTGTATAAGTCCACAAAACACTGGCAACTCCACAGAAGCGAGGATGAGGCGTTCCACAAGACACAGGTAGAGCATACCTCTGAACCTTAAGACTGCGACTAACCTCCTTCCTCCTCTCTTCTCCTTCAGCTCTCCTGGTCTGACCAAAAAACACTTTTTAAAACATTTCAAATTCCCACGGTGATCGCATAATCTGTGGGGTTGCCCAATTTCCTGATTGGTGGATTCAAGCATAAGGCATATCCCACCTTCAATCCACAGTTGTCCAACTGCTGCTCCCAACCCCTGCTGTGTCTGGTTCCACAAAGTCTGCTAGAGCCCAGAGGTTTACAAAGAATTGTAAACCCCCCTGTGGAGATGGTTCCTCTGCTATCTCTTTCCTGTAAATAGCAGCAAAATAGCAGGGTAATTGGATCACCCCCTGTGGAGATTGCCTTTTGGGAGGACAGTTTATGATAACCCTTTTCCTGTCAGGGCACGGGCAAATGGCATCAATGGTATAATGCTTACATGAATAAAGTCCTGGGACATACAGACATACATAGGGAACAATAGGGCTAAAATGTACATTAATTACTGTGGAGTAGAGGATGTCACAATTCACTTATCGCCAATGCAATTCCTTCACATTTCCTCCCCCACATTTTAGTCCATGTTCCTGGTGTCCTGGGTAATGGCAAGGGCTGGTCTCCTGGTGTTAGGTGGCACTGGGTCTGGTTCCTGCTGACGGGATAGGCCATCCGCGTTTCCATGATCTTTACCCTTTTTGTGAGAAATAGAGAAGTTGTACAGTTGTAGGGCTAAGCTCCACCTCAGTAACCGTCCATTGTCTCCAGCTGTACGTTGTAGAAAACTAAGGGGGTTATGATCTGTTACCACTGAAAACTCACGCCCATACACATAGGGCTGCAACTTCTTTAGTGCCCAGACGATGGCTAGGCACTCCTTTTCAATGGTGGCGTAGGCTATCTCGCGGGCAACTAGTTTTCGGGAAATAAAGGCAACTGGGTGCTCACACCCATCCTCCCCTATTTGACTTAGCACAGCTCCTATTCCACAAGCTGAAGCATCTGTTTGCACAATGAACCGCCGGCGGAAGTCAGGGGCGGCTAACACTGGGGACCGGGACAAGATGTCCTTAAGCTGGGAGAAAGCCTGCTCGCAGTCAGGGGTCCAGTCAATGTTTCGGGTGTACTTTTTGGTCGTTAGGTCAGTCAGTGGTTTGGCAATGGTGCTGTACTGAGGAACAAATTTACGATAGTACCCCGCTGTGCCCAGGAAGGCACGTACCTGTTTTTGGTTAGTGGGGTGAGGCCACTTCAGAATGGCCTCAATTTTTGCTGGTTCTGGACGAATACGGCCTCCCCCAACCCTGTGGCCAAGGTACAGCACCTCTGCCATCCCCATCTGACACTTATCCGGTCTGATTGTCAACCCTGCCTGGCTAATCTCTGCTAAAACCTGGGCTACATGCTGCAGATGATCCTCCCAGGTCTCACTAAAAATTGCTATATCATCCAGGTAGGCCTGGGCAAACTCCTGACACCCTGTCAGTATGCGATCTACTGTACGCTGGAAGGTGGCAGGGGCATTCTTCATCCCGAAGGGCATGTCAGTAAATTCAAAAAGCCCAAATGGGGTATTGAACGCTGACCTCTCCTGTGCCTCTCTGGTAAGGGGTATCTGCCAGTACCCCTTGCTAAGGTCCAGGGTGGACACATAGCGAGCCATCCCCAACCTGTCTAACAGCTCATCTACCCGGGGCATGGGGTATGCGTCTGTCACTGTCACCTCATTCAGCTTCCTATAGTCCACGCAGAAGCGTGTACTCCCATCCTTCTTGGGCACTAAGACCACGCTGGAGGCCCAGGGACTATTTGATGGCACAATGACCCCAAGCGCCAGCATTTCGTCTACCTCTTTTTTCATCATATTGAGCACCTCGGGATTCAGCCGATATGCTGGTTGCCTAATGGGCCGAGTTGCTCCGGTGTCGACATGATGGGCTGCTACATGAGTGCGTCCTGGCCTGCTAGTGAACTGAGGCCCCACTAGCTCCAAAACCTCCCTCATTTGTCGGGTCTGGGTTTCAGTTAACTGTGTGCCTATGGGCACGGCCTCCACCCCCACATCCTTCTTGGTTGCTGCCAGAATGTCAGGGATGGGGTCAGTCTCTGGGTCATCCATTGGTGGGCAGCAGATTGCCACAGCCCCTATTTCCCTGGTGACATATTTTTTTAATCTATTTATGTGGTAGGTGCCCACCCGCTTCCCGGTTTGATCTAGGGCAATGATATAATCTACCTGCCCCTGTCGGTCCACTACAGTATATGGCCCTGCCCAGGTCGCCTGTAACTTGTGCTTTCGTACAGGTACCAGTACCATCACTTTCTGACCCACTTCCAACTCCCGTTCACGTGCATGCTGGTTGTAATACTTGCACTGCCTTCCCTGTGCCTCCAGCATATGGTCATGCGCAAGCTGCATTAGCCTTTGCAGTCTCTCCCTCATTTGGGCCACATATTCTAAGACCGGAACCTCCGGTTCCTGGAATGATCCTTCCCAGCTTTCCCTGACTAAGTCGAGAGGACCCCGGACCCTTCTGGCATATAGTAACTCAAAAGGGGAGAACCCGGTAGAATCTTGCCTTACTTCGCGGTATGCGAATAGAAGCTGTTGCAAGGATTTCTCCCAGTCTCCCCCCTCTGATTCAGCATATGCCCGTAGCAACTGCTTAAGGGTCGCATTAAATCGCTCACACAATCCGTTTGTTTGGGGGTGATAGGCAGTAGTGCGAAAGGGATGGACCCCAAATTTGGCCCATATGGTCTGCAGTAAGTCCCCTTGAAATTGCGCACCTTGGTCGGTGACCACTTCTTCGGGAAATCCCACACGACTAAAGATATCCATGAGAGCCTGGGCAATATGCTCAGCATCTATGGATGCCAGCGCCACCGCCTCTGGGTACCTAGTCGCATAGTCAACCACAGTCAGTATGTATTTCTTTCCTGTTCTGCTCGGTTTCTTAAAAGGCCCAACAATGTCCATGGCCACTCTCTTGAATGGCTCACTGATCACAGGCATGGGTTGTAGGGGGACACGACGTGGGGGTCCCCCGAGGCGTTGACAGACCCCACATGACTCTCTATACTGTCTTACCTCCTGGTTTATTCCTGGCCAGAAGAAGTGCCGCAGCAGTCGGGCCCGGGTTTTACGAATCCCTAAATGGCCTGCTGAGGGGATGTCATGGGCAAGTGCTAGCAATCGCGCACGGTACTGCTGGGGAACAATTAACTGTTTCCTAGGGACTTCGGGCTCTAATGGGTCTGCTTTTGCTGGCACCCTGTACAGTCTCCCCTCCTCCCACTGAATGCGATCCTCCTGAGTTCCCCAATCACTCCGTCCTGCTGCCCTGCGGAGGCTAGCTAGGGACGGATCTGTTTGTTGGGCTTCCCTAAATTCCACTCTATCTACCTCCCCCAGATTCACGTCACAGTCAAGCAAGTCTGGTACCATGTTACTCACCGGCGGTGGCTCAGGGGCTGTAGCAGTAATTCCTGGTGCTGGCGGGAGAGGGCCCTCAGGTGCTATCTCTCCAGCCTGTGACTGGCTCCGGGTGATAGCTCCCACGAAACAACTGGCCAATCCACCACCCAAATCATTTCCTAGAATAACATGGGTGGGGAGCCCTTCCAGAAGTCCCACGTTCACTTCCCCAGAGTCCTGACCCCAATCCAAGTGTACCCGGGCCATGGGGATGACAGTGATCTGCCCCCCTGCCATGGAGATCTTAATTTTCCGTTGCTTCAGTAGTTGGCAGGGGGGGATTAATTCTGGGCGGATAAGGGTGATGGAGGCACCCGAATCTCTTAACCCCTGCAGTTCCTTCCCATTAACTTTTACAGGCTGTAGATGTGGCTTCATGTTATCCGGGGTGGCTTTTCCAATAGCTGCTACCACCTCCACCTGGTATACTACTTCCTCCGCCTCTGGCGCATCAGGACAGTACTCCCCTCCCCCTCCCCCAAATGATGGTTCCTGGCACACAGCTACTCGAGGCAAGGCATGTCGGGCACCTGGAAATGGTCCTCTTCCCCGGGGGCAATCTCGGCGGACATGACCCACCTTGTCACAGTTGTAGCAGCGACGGGCTCCTGGTAGCTCGGGTCCCCAAGGCCGGGGGTTGGGGGGCTGTGGAGCTGGGCGTTGGGGGGCCGCCGGTAGATCCCGATCTGGCTGGGCCCGTCGGAGATTAGTCTTTTCCTCGATGTTGGTCCCTCTCCACCGAGGCCTGTTAGCTGTGAACTCGTCCGCTAGTTGTGCCGCTTTCTCGGGGGTGGTAGGGGTCCGATCTGCTACCCATTCTCTGATCTCAAGAGGCATCTTGTTCAGCAGCTGCTCCAAGATAAAAGCATTTTTAATATCTTTTACAGTAAGGGCCTGCTTCACGGACAGCCACTTATCACAGTTCCTCCGCAACAGGTTATTAAACTCTGTAAATGAAGAATCGCCTTTTCGGGTTATGGTGCGAAACTTCACACGGTATGATTCAGCAGTCACCGCATATCTAGCAAGCAGGACACTTCGTACCTCCTCATATACCAGCACCTGCTCTGGGCTCAGGGCATGGAATGCTTCCAGAGCCCTTCCTCTCAGACTGGGGAACAGAAATCGAGGCCACTCTGCTGCCTCAATTCCATGCAAAGTCATAACAGATTCAAACATCTGCAAATGGGTATCAATATCCGAACCGGCATCATCAAAAGGTGGGATGTCATTATATCTCAGCCTGGCCACCTGGCTTACTGATGCTGCCGTAGTGGGTATAGAGGACTGCAACCCCAATGCAGCTCCCAAAACTGAGGCTCCTTGTCCCAGAGCTGCCAGCAAGTCCTGCAACTGATCTGCATTTCCAACAGGCAGCGCAGCCCCTGAAGCATTTGTCCTGTTGGCCCCCTGCACCTCGTTCCGCTCTAGGACGGGGTCCTCATCGTCCTCCTGTCCAGGGTGTTCTTGGTCCCATTGTGCCAGCTTTGCCATTAATGCTGCTCTGGTGTCCAATGCCTCAAACTCAATCTGCCTCGTACGGCACAGATCCTGCAGTTGATCCTTTTTGCTGTATCGGTAGCATAGTGGTGCTGGATCCATTCCCTGAGGTGTTTATGACTCGTTGCTCGAAGGTTGGTGTCTGAGTGGTCCCGCTGCTGCCGCCAAATGTGAGGGTACGAATTCCTCAATCACTCAGACACCGAGCAGATGAAACCAGAAGAATGGTTTATTTTTCACAGCACGCACAAATAGACAATAAACAGTGGCAAAGGTAAATTGCAGAGTAGAAAGATATTCAGGTAGCAGGCCCAAACAGACAGTCCTTGTATAGTCACAGTCCCAGATCAGTTCCACAGGGCAAACTATCACTTGTCCACACAGCTGTGATAGCAGAAAACTGTATAAGTCCACAAAACACTGGCAACTCCACAGAAGCGAGGATGAGGCGTTCCACAAGACACAGGTAGAGCATACCTCTGAACCTTAAGACTGCGACTAACCTCCTTCCTCCTCTCTTCTCCTTCAGCTCTCCTGGTCTGACCAAAAAACACTTTTTAAAACATTTCAAATTCCCACGGTGATCGCATAATCTGTGGGGTTGCCCAATTTCCTGATTGGTGGATTCAAGCATAAGGCATATCCCACCTTCAATCCACAGTTGTCCAACTGCTGCTCCCAACCCCTGCTGTGTCTGGTTCCACAAAGTCTGCTAGAGCCCAGAGGTTTACAAAGAATTGTAAACCCCCCTGTGGAGATGGTTCCTCTGCTATCTCTTTCCTGTAAATAGCAGCAAAATAGCAGGGTAATTGGATCACCCCCTGTGGAGATTGCCTTTTGGGAGGACAGTTTATGATAACCCTTTTCCTGTCAGGGCACGGGCAAATGGCATCAATGGTATAATGCTTACATGAATAAAGTCCTGGGACATACAGACATACATAGGGAACAATAGGGCTAAAATGTACATTAATTACTGTGGAGTAGAGGATGTCACAATTCACTTATCGCCAATGCAATTCCTTCACAGTCAGTTTTCCAGCATTTCCAAGCAAATGGTCAACTGTCATTTGCTCTCATCCATAACCATGTTTTTGTTCCAACCAGACAAATCTACAGATAAATCTGCGTGTGTATGGCCACCTTTACTGACTGAATACTAGAACTCACTGAAGTTTAGCTTCCCCTTTAATTACAGAAGAGGAAGACTAGAAAAGGGTTCTGGGAGATTTCATCACTGGATTATTGAATACATCTAATGTGGGCTTTAGAACAGCTTTTCGAGTACCCCACCTTTAATGTACATCTTTTCTTCAGTTTTCTACTAGCATCACCGTGGCAACCTTTGTTTATATGTGAAAGTCATTAAACAGCAGAATAGAAAATACTTGCGTTTGAATATTTGAAGAGAATGGACTGATTTCTACATCTTAAATGAAATCATGTGTTTTGTATAAAGACAATGTTAATGGAGTAGCTATTTAATATGCATGTAGACTTACATGCAATTATTTGTTGGTAGACATGTGTGATGCAATGTCGACCACCTGCATATAAATATTTAGAAATGTCAACACGTAAGCTGTTGATAGACAGTAGATTAATAATTGTAAGTGATGACTAAAGCAAATAGGTGTAAATGATTTGTTCTCTATTTCTTGCAGATAAGGAGCAGAAATGTCATCCGACTCAACATCACCTGTTAGTGGCCCCTCCAGCGATTCCCAAATATCTCCTCAATCTCCGCAATCACCAAAGACCCTTAATTTACCAGAAATTCGTAATACTAGGGATCGTTCTCCATCTCCCATGAGAGGACACTTCATTCCCAGCCCCCTCCCAACTAGACGTACAAGAACATTCTCTGCGTGAGTAGTACTTTCACATTGGCCTAGCAATGTTGTGTGCTACAAGGGGAGATTCATTTTTTTTTTTTTTTTTAAGTATTATATTTTTTGCATGCAGGGTAGATACTGATTATTTATATGATTGAAAAATGTTGTCCATCTTTATTTTTACACTGTACTTAAGAGTTAAGAAACGTATCTCATATTTAAATCTCTTTTGAACATTTAAAGTCTCCAAAATATATTTCAAAGAATATAGTCAAAATAATAAACAGTGTTTTTTTTTTTAATGCTATGTACTGTATGCACCACAGCCAAGAACATGTCTGCCAGCTATTGCAGCCTGCTGTTAACCCCTGCACCAGGGAAGTGTTAATGAGTGTGCCCGCAGACCAGGCAGCTCCTGCGGCTAGGCACTGGGCACAGATCCGGTGGCTGCTGTGGTGAAATGCTTTTAACCCTTGGTGTACTGCACCAGAGAGAGGGCGGGATGTATTAAAATACATCGCCGCCCTTCGCGCCCCCCGCCGCGATGCCGCCGCATATGTACTAACATATGCGGCTGGCATCGCGATGCGGTGACGGAGCCCCCCCCGCGATACCTGTACTGTGGTCTGCGGGGGGTCTCCGTCACCTCCCAGCCAGCTTCTGCTGCTTTCACGCCGGGGACAGCTAAGCAAGCTGTCCCCGGCGCTTCCTCCTCCCCCCTGCAGCCGGAAGGACGTCCGGCTGCGTTGCTAGGGGGAGTAAGGGCTTACCTTCCGGGGTCCAGGAGGACCTGCAAGAAGGTAAGCCCAAGGGAGGGGGGAAAGGGGAGGTCGGCGAGGCGGCGGGGTTGTGGCGACGCGGCGAAAAGAAGCCCATAGGCTTCTATAGGGTATCGCCACCCAAAGGTGGCGATGCCCTGCCCTGCGATATCGCTGCGAACGGGTTTTAGTACATAGGAAAATGCGGTAAAACGGGGGTTTTACCGCATTTTCCCTTTAGTACATCTCGCCCAGAGTGTAAATGAAGAGCCTTTGCAACCAGGACATAGTTCCAGGTTAGAATGCTGCGCAGGTACAGAAATGTTAAGACATTTTATATATATAATATATAATTTTGTGATCCACACTAGTATTAAAGATTCAAGGTGCCCATACACTGCCTGCGACGTCTCGCAGCAGTGTACGGACACCCGACAGTGCTAGCCGCCGGAACCTTCCCAGCGGCAGGGACACATGCGATCCGTTGTGATGGGATCGCATGCGTCCCTGCTTCCCGCCCGCCCCAGAACGGGTGGTCGGACGGCCAGCCAGTCCGACCACCTAGTCGGGTCCGATGCGCACGGGACCGCGCATCAGACCCGACTGCATGTCAGGGAGAGGCGATTTGGTCCGATTTAACAGGCCGATTGGTCACAATCGGCCGAAATCAGACCAAATCGCCTCGATGTATGGGGGCCTTCATACTACATTGTAACTGCTCTATTATCGAAAGGTTTAAAAATGTTCTGCCTCCATATTCTTATTAATATTCTTTCTTTTGTACAGCACTGTGCGGGCCTCTGAAGGTCCGGTGTACAAGGGTGTCTGCAAATGCTTCTCTCGCTCTAAGGGACATGGCTTCATAATACCTGAAGGCGGAGGACCAGATATCTTTCTACATATCTCTGAGTAAGTGCTGTAACCTTGCAGGAATAGCAGTGACTTGGATTATCTGAGCTTATTCATGTTACACATGTAACCACACTCATTGTCTGTGCAATGTATATATACTGGCAAACTCATTGCCAGTATTTGTACTCCATGATCGCAACTCGTATCTATGGCCATACAATGACATACACATGTGTACGGCCCATTCAAAGGCACATTTTTGGCAACCGCTTTCGCATTGCGGCAAAGCTGAACTTGGCTACATCTGTATTACAATATTCAGACTGAGGAGATGGTGTCCCACACATTGTATACATCAGAGTGTTAACATGGTCTGACTGGTAATATACTTTTTTTTCTGGATAGGGGGTAGAAATGCGCACTCTATGTTGGTGGCCCACTGGGGGTCAGGCAATTCCCTGTTGTATTGTGATTTAGGTCTGTGTGATATGGTTAAGTTGCCAATTTGCTCTATTGAGTATCTATAGGGTGTAATTTATAAAGACAAAACAGGCAGAAATGTATAATGCATAATGACAAAGGGTCTCCGACCACGAACAACCACCCCTTTGTTATCCCCCACCCCCACCATTTACTTTGCCCTATTGCCAGTAATATAGGACTCCGTTTTTGCAACATGGTTGTACCTGTCGCTGAGCAATAAATGTCATTATGCATTATACATTTCTGCCTGTTTTGTCTTTTATAAATTACACCCTATAGATACTCAGTCGAGCAAATTGGCAACTTAACCATATCACACAGACCTAAATCCCACCACAACAGGGAATTGCCTGACCCCCAGTGGGCCACCAACCTAGTGCGCATTTCTACAGGACCCAGAAATTGCTGCACCAACACACACCAATCAAGGTAGAGCGCAGTACTAAAACCCTTATTACCAGAATACTTTTTTTTTTCTCCTACTATTTTAATGTTCGATGATATTTATTGTATGATTAGAGCAGGGTTGCCGACTTTCAAATGCTCCCGGAGAGGAGACTTTCATTACCCGTTCGGGGGCGGGGCTTGGCTGTGACGTCATTAAGCCCCGCCCCCATTACGGTAAATGGACAAAATTGCTGATCTCCATTGAGGGGGCGGGGCTAAACATGGCATGAGTGTGTCATTTTAGCTCCGCCCCCCTCTGAGACCCGCGGATTGCGGCATTTAAATGCCGCGATCGGGGGGCTCAGTGGGGGTGTCCCTGATTCCGGGAGGGTTGTCCACCCTTCCGGGGGGCCGGGAAGGGGACCCGATTTTCGGGAGACTCCCGGTAATTCCGGGAGGGTCAGCAACCCTGGATTAGAGACACTCCTTTTGTCAATGAAAAAACATAGTATGTTGGGCAGCACGGATGGTGTAGTGGTTAGCGTTAGCATTACTGCCTCACAGCGCTGAGGTTATGGGTGCGATTCCCACCATGGCCCTAACTGTGCAAACTTTGTATATTTTCCCAATGCTTGCGTGGATTTCCTCCGGGTTCTCCTGTTTCCTCCCACAAACGGATGGTGTAGTGGTTAGCATTACTGCCTCACAGCGCTGAGGTTATGGGTGCGATTCCCACCATGGCCCTAACTGTGCAAACTTTGTATATTCTCCCCATGCTTGCGTGGATTTCCTCCGGGTTCTCCGGTTTCCTCCCATAAACCAAAAATATACAACAAAATTAACCCGAGAGGTCTGGGTTATTACGCAAACCTATTTGTAGTGCCGAAGCTGGATGGCTCGTTGCACCTAATTCTGTAATCTCCAGCCTGAAAGGGGAGGAATTTCTGGCCTCTCTGGATATCCGGGATGCGTAGCTGCACATCCCGATCTGGCCAACCCACCCGGGCATACCTGTGGTTTGCCGTGTTGGAAGATCATTACCAGTTCCCTGCCCTACCTTTTGGGCTGTCTACAGCACCGAGGGTGTTCACAAAGGTAATGGCGGAGATGATGCTGCTGCTGTGGTTGCAGCGGACGATCTCCTTTTATAAAGGCTTTTTTTTTACCACTCTGTTGACATGGGTGGCTTCTAAATGATCAGAAGTCTCACCTGCTGCCTACCCAGAGACTTCTCCTTTCTGGAAATGATTCTGGACACCATGTTCCAAAGGATCTTTCTTTCGCCGGACAGAGCTACGTCCATTCAGGGAGTGGTACTGACTCGAACCAGGTCTCAGTACATCTCTTTATTTGCCTGTTGGAAAGTTGGTGGCATCCTACGAGGCCATCCAATACGAGTGTTTCCACTCCAGGAGTTTTCAATAGGATCTCCATGCACAAATGATCAGGCTCCGAACTGCATATGCATCGGTTGATACGGCTCTCCCCTCAGGCCAGATTTTCTCTGGAGTGGTGGCTTCAATAGTCTCACCTGTAGGAGGGACAATGGATGCGAGCCTAAGAGGCTGGGGAGCTGTAACCCAAGGGGTACAGTTTCAGGTGGTCAAGCCACGAGTCTCTCCTTCCAATCAGAAGATCCGATGGCATCCCAGCTCAACGAGAAGCTGTAGCTTTACTGCGCCAGGTACCCTGAGGCGGCGGTGGATGTACTGTACACGCCTTGGTCATACCAGCTGGTATACTTGTTCCCTCCAATTCCATTGCTGTCCCAAGTACTCCGCAAGATCAGAAGGGGGAGGGTGCAAGAAATTCTGATTGCCCTGGACTGGCCACGAAATGCATGGTACGCCGATCTTCTGGCCATGTCTGTGGACGAACCTTGGCCTCTCCTGCTGAGAAGGGATCTTCTTCAGCAAGGGCTGTTTGTTTATCCAGACTTACAACGGCTTTGTTTGTCGGCCTGGAGCTTGAGCCAGGAAGGGTATTCCAGGAAACATCCCTTCCATGATTCAGGCTAGAAAGCTGCTAATGTCCAGACACTATCATTGGATTTGGAAGAGATATGTGTAAAGGGAGACGTTGTTCTCCTAAGGTTTACAGACTGGGTCGGTTCCTCCAGTTTCTGCAGGTTGGAATGGAAATGGGGGGCTGCGTTTGGGCTCAATCAATGTGCAGATATCAGCATTTTTGGGAGACTCCCGGTAATTCCGGGAGGGTCGGCAACCCTGGACCAGTCGGTGGTTTTTACTTTTCTGCAGTCCTCCTGGTGTGAGGAACTACAGAGCAGTTCCTCAATTCTGTAGCCAGGCTGATCTTCCTCTCCCACTGCTCTAATTCTGCCACTCCCCTTCAACAAAATCTGCACTGGCTCCCATTCCCCTACAGAATCCTCTTCAAACACCTCACACTCACATACAGGGCCATCTCTAATTCCATTGCTCCATATATCTCTAACCTCATCTGCATTCATACACCCTCCCGCCCTCTATGGTCGGCCGACGACTATCATCTCTCCTACACCCTGATCACTGCTTCCCATGCTAGAGTACAGGACTTTGCCCGTGCTGCACCCCTTCAGTGGAACGCACTCCCTCGCTCCATTAGACTCTCCCCGACCTTGCAAAGCTTCAAACGGGCACTGAAAACTCACCTATTCATCAAAGCGTACCCTTCCACTGCATAAACTAGCTTGTTCTCCGACCCCTTGCCTGTTTACATCCTGCTATCTAGCCAGCACCCACCTCCCCTTCCTACTAGATTGTAAGCTCCTCCAAGAAGGGCCCTCTTCCCTCCTGTTGTCAAAGCCCTCTTCTCTTCACATTTCACTCACAGCTCTCCTATACTCAAACACTCAGTGAACATCTTCGTCTGCATACTCCTCTCCATCATTGACCTCAAGCCTCTAGTTGTATGTTAATTGAGTCCTCACTACTTATATTTAAGTTGTAATGTGTATTGAACTGTGGCGCTCTTTATTTATACTATTTTTGTTATTTATTCAATGTAATGCCAAGTTTTGTGTCCCTGTACTGTTCCTTTGTACGGCACTGCGAAACACTTGTGGCGCCTTTATAAATAAAATTATAATAATAATAATACATGGAAAGTGGTCATGCTTGTGGCCGTGGCCTTGGCTAGATGGGTCTCCAAATTTGGGGCTTTGTCATGTAAGTCTGCCTATTTCGTTTTTCGAGGACAGAGCAGAGCTCAGGACTTGACTGTAGGTTTTGGCGTTTCACCTTAACCAGCTGATTGTGGTTCCAGTTCAATCTGGTTCCTTGGACATTCCTAAATCTTTGGATGTTGTCCATGGTTTAAAGAGTTATCTTAAAAGGACAGCTGGGACTAGGAAGTCTGACTCCCTTTTTGTGTTGTATGAAGCTCACAAAAGGGCTTGTCCTGCTTCAAAGCAGTCGGCTGCTCGCTGGATAGGATTGACTATTCAGCAAGCTTATTCGGCGGCATTGCCTGTTCTGAATTCTGTTAAGGCCCACTCGACTAGGTCTGTGGGCTCCTAGTGGATGGCTGCCCGTGGAGTCTCGACCATTGAACTTTGCAGAGCTGCTACTTGGTCTGGGAAGAACATGTTTGTTAACTTCTACAGGTTTAATACCCTGGCCAAAGAGGATACTCAGTTTGCTGCCTAATAAATCACTGTCCTTGAGACTAATTGTGACAAGTTAATGAGTTATTTGCTTAATCTGTTAGTGGCTTTTATGTTATGGCTGGATGGTGTATGTAATTTTTATATCTAAATCTATTCCATTTTAAGTTGATTTCTTGTCTAATCACTCTACGTATAGTAAACATATGTCTGTGCTTTTATAAGTAGCCATTGATCTGTAATTTTGCTCATTGTGAAAATGTATGTTGTAATATATTTTTTGAACGCCTTCCTCTTGGAACCATAACAGTGCATGTTTTCTTCTAGCTGGAGCAAGTTTGTATTAATTTACTATCACAGTAGATCTACAGTTGGTACCAATTACTGAGTATACCTTGGTAACACATTGATGTAGATGGATCAAGCCATGATGAGTGGAGAAGTGTGCCATGGCATTGCAACCAATCAGATTTGATGTAACCATGTATCAAGTGCATTCTATAAAAACAAATGTAGCAGCTGATTGTCATAGCACGCACCTCTACTCCTATCACTGCTTTATACATCTATTCCATTGTTATGGTTCCATGAGGTCAGAGTTTGTGAAACAATGTTGCAAAGCATTGAGGATGAAGGTAAAGAATTTGAAATGTATTTACCCACAATGCCTTTATTTCTGTCCTTTCACTTCAACAGTATTGAAGGAGAGTATGTTCCTGTAGAAGGAGATGAAGTCACTTACAAAATTTGTACTATTCCACCCAAAAATGAGAAACCTCAAGCTGTAGAAGTTAGAATCATCCATTTGGCTCCTGGATCAAAGCACGAAACGTGGTCTGGTCATATAATCACATCATAAATACATAACTCCATCAACTTCCATTCACACGTTGTTTTTTTTTTTGTTTTATTTTACATTTATTGTTTTACTATTGATTCTTTATCTTTTGCGCACTGGTTATCCATCAGCAGAATTCAATGCATTCATTGTTGCAGTAGAATTAATTCAAATCCTTTTAGGATTCAACAAGAATTGAATTTAAGTATCCATGAGAATAGTGTTGTAATCCAGTAAGCAATTTTTTTTTTGTTTTTTTTTTGCAATGCCATTATTTTTATACAGAATATCAGGGCTACAATTTAATTGGCAGTGTTCTACTGTAAAAATATGCAGCTACACTTAGATTTTGAATTACAACAATTTGGCTTTTGTATAGTATATTTCTATATAACATTGTTATGCATACCTACTGTTTTTAACCCATAGTTGGGGAGAGAGGTAACTGCAGTAGTGAACCATATTATTGGTACATACATCTTGTGCATTAAAAATCTTCTTATTCTATACAATATACTACAAAAGTTATGTTCTTATGTCGACCAGTCTTTCAGATTGTTACTTAAATGTCTTTAATAAAGTTTAAATATCTACACCATTCTTTTGTCTTCTACTCTTGTATGTGGATTAATAGTTTGACATATGGTAACCAATGGAGTATGAATAAACTTACACTTTTATTATTAAAGTAACAAAAAACAATATCAGTGCTTTGAGCTTGGGTATGGGCAGTCAATACACTTGCTGCAGAGGCTGCTGGTGGCGGACATTACAACTAGACAGGCACATGCAAGGGCTGCTCAGTGGTGATGTCAGGCATGACACGTTGAGCTGATGAGTGGTAAGTGTGTATGGACTTTTACAGTCATCAGTTGAGGTGGCAGAAAAACGTCATAATAGCATAATGATCAACTTTTGCCTAAGTTATGAGACAACACTGGCCTTTGAAAAAGCTACTCTGCGAAGTTCACGCTGAATACCGGTGTGCTTGCATTGTGGCACACTGAAACTGTTACTTATATATGTGAATTAATGTGAAATATTGTGTTATCTGTGGTAGCAATAATCAAGTATAGCAGAGAAGACAGGCACGCTATTTAGGTGGCGAACGCTGCACTCACTGTGAGCGTTCAGCACCGTACCTGTACACAGCGAGAGATAGAGTGCGAACAACGGGCAAAGCTGTGCTGTTAAGGCATTGCCTGCCGTGTGTACAGCAACCGGCTATAAAACCTTGTTACTCACCGCATGTTCTATACACAATCATTCGGCTTCATATACTAGAAGCCGACAGCTAATTGAGCTAAATATTCCAATCTCGACACATTGCATCAATTGACATTCACACGGGCAGCTCTGCACTGATAAAGTGCCGCCTGCCGTGTGTCTGGTAATTGGTGTATACGTAAAAGCATAACTGAGTTAAATGGCTCATCTACTACATTAGGAGCCATTAACCATTTGGGGTGCTTATTAAATATTCCGACTTAATCAATGATATTTGAGTCATGCAGGCAGCTCTGGATGTTATAATGCTGTCTAGAGCCGTTTCTATAGCTGTATTACACGCCCTATAATATTAGTGGGTGAAGTTGAACCCAGTGTGATCTGGGATTAATACTAACAGCAGTCCTATTTTCATTTGGTTAAATTCATACTATACCTATTACGGGGCATACATTGATATTGAAAAATTAACCTTTAACTGAATTTTTATATCAGTATACCTTCTATCAATCAAATGAAAATTTAGAGACTAAAATTCATAATACACCTATTCAAACTGTCACTCTTCAAACTCAACACTTGCAACCAATTGTTACAAGTTTTTCCCTGCAATAAAATATGATGAATAATGTTTCAAAACATTGCAAATAACTCCCAGGCTATTTAGCCATTATTAAGGGAAATAAGTTTGAACAAATCATACACCACAGTAAAGCAAATTCACAACTAACAAAAAACAGTCATTGAGACTAGGGTGGCCAATCCCGGGATTTGGCCCCCAAAATGCAGTCTAATTCTGGGCAGCGTCTGAGCACTCGCTCAGACGCTGCCCGGCTTCTCCCATGGCCGGCAGTGCTGTAATGCGCAGCGTGATGCCCGCCCACCCAACCTTCCCGGCCACCCTGCCGTATGAGCCCGCCGGCAACCCAGCCAGCAGCCCGCCCACTCAGCATACCCGGCTCCCACTGTAAGTAAGTAGTGGGCAGGCAGGGCATTTTTTATCATTAAGAATGCCAATCCCGGGAATTCCGCGATTTAGCATTTTTCACTCCCGAATCCCGGGATTGAAAAAATGTCCTGGGATTGGCATCCCTAATTGAGACTGTGTTAATTTAAATTGTTTAGTACAGTGTGCCACCTGCTCGCCACCTTCTTTTTAACACTAAATTGTCTTTGTTGTGTCTTTATATCACTTTGTATTAAATGTGTTTTTTATATTTCGCAGCCATTTTGACAATTACCTAATAAAAGTAAAATTTTAATGATTAGGTGCACCATATCAAGGACATACTTTTCTCTCTTTTCTCATGATGTCAGGCACGACACGTTAAGCTGATAAGTGGTAAGTGTGTATGGACTTTTACAGTCATCAGATGAGGTGGCAGCAAATCATCATACTAGCATAATAATCAACTTTTGCCTAAGTTATGAGACAACTGGTAATTCACCTTAATGGACATAAGGTGTAGTTAAATTCTGAGGAGTCCAATCGGTTGTCATCAAATGCTCACATCAGTTATATACAGTATAAACAAAATCAAATCGATTCACATCCAGAGTCTCTGATTTTAAATCAAATGGAAAGGTTCAACCTGGGTTGAAAAATAGAGCGCTAGTACCAGAGTGGCCCTCTTAAAAAGCAGCTGCTAGGATAAGGGGTGGTCAACCCTTAGAAAATACGAAGAAACAACAGGAATTTTAGCAGCGCTTGACAGTGAGTGACACTAAATGGTAAAAAATGTAACAATTTATTAAACAATTAAAATACAGTCTAAATAAAGATAAAAACATATCCACATAATAATGGGGGCAATAGGGGGGCAAGTGTTGGTAGGACTGAAATGGTGAGGAGGACCAAGTGGTAATATGACCTGCTCTGATCCGTGAAGTGAGTCCCGATGGAGTACAGTCCAAGATTGTCTGGAAAATCGCTGGAGGGATCGGTCCTTAAAGGTGTTGAAGTGCTAACAACTCCCCCCTCACCTTGGTTTGGACTCTGAGTGCACTTTGGACCATCTCCTGCCTATTCTTCTGATTGCCGTTTTATTTCATCCAACCACCCGATTTGGAAAGTATACATCCCCACTGGAACCACCTTTCGCACTACTGGTTGATGTTTAAGATTGGTCCCACTTCAACACCTTTAAGGACCGATCCCTCCAGCGATTTTCCAGACAATCTTGGACTGTACTCCATCGGGACTCACTTCACGGATCAGAGCAGGTCATATTACCACTTGGTCCTCCTCACCATTTCAGTCCTACCAACACTTGCCCCCCTATTGCCCCCATTATTATGTGGATATGTTTTTATCTTTATTTAGACTGTATTTTAATTGTTTAATAAATTGTTACATTTTTTACCATTTAGTGTCACTCACTGTCAAGCGCTGCTAAAATTCCTGTTGTTTCTCTGATTTTAAATGGCTGCTATTGACACTGTGGTCTCACTGGGATAGTTGTCTCATCATAGAAGATAATTACTTCATTGTGTGCAATTAAATATTCATAAGGGTTCGGCACACACAATCTCATCATATTAGCATAAATTCTGGCAGATTTTTCTGGATTCTTTGAACTTCAATGTACTATAAAGCACATTTTCTGATGTCTGGATCATAATTATACGATCCACGATTTGCTTTACCCCTGATGAAGTTGTTTGGACGAAACTCGTTGGGTATTTCTCTCAATAAAAGGCTATCCTGTACATTGGATTTTGCATCTCATTGTGAATTAAGTGCTGCGATGGACACGTGAAGAAAGTTTTATATATCTTTATTAGATTTGAATTGCTAGTATATACGAGTGGCACTATACATATATACAGATCTTGCGCACTCCAATAATATTTTTGTTGTATTCTATTGTGTTGTCCTTCACGAATGGAAGGGATTTATTGGAGGTGCTGCACATTAACCACTGGCGCAATGCCGGTCTATATACAACTATGAAATAATAACTGTCCCTTCTAATAACTGCATGAAACTATTTCTCACATCCCAGTATTTATATGTCCAATATTTAATATATTTTGTATTGCTGTTAGGATTTTTCTGCAGCTCAAAAAAATTATATTTTGGGTAATTGTTTCCTAGCACGGCCCCCCAATTTTTGATCGAAGTGCATCTTATACAATCGCATCGCAATGCGATTCCATTTTTAATTGTACAAGCACCCTGATGGGTGCCTACAATGTTAAATGCACCCCATTGTCAACACCACCCCCACTTTCAATGCCAACCTGAAGCATGGCGATCGCAGCGGTACGCATCCTCCGAACTTTTCATACCCCCACTATCCACGTCGGCGTGGAGTCGATTTTAGATAGTGTGGCGAGCCACCATGCCCGAAGAGTGGCGAGCGCACACGGATTACTTTACATGTATTCCGCGTCCCCTCGCGGGGCTCGCCACGCTTCAGGCTCGGTGGCTTGCCACACTATCTAAAATCAACGCCACACCGACGTGGATAGTGGGGGTATGAAAAGGTCGGAGGACGCGTACCACCACCACTCGTGCACTTTGGGTTGGCGTTGGATAGTGGGGTTGGCGTTGACAATGGTGGTGCATTTAACATTGTGCAATTAAAAATCGCATGCCATTTGCTGGCATGCAATGCTATGCAATATTTCATTGTACAAGCACTCCTGTTAATTTAACGGGAATATTGCATCGCACACCACTAAGTACGGTATGCGATGGGCGCCGTGCTAGGAAACAAGTACCATATTTTGTATGGATGAAATTTCCTTCCTAGCTCTTTCACTGCTGAGGGTTCATAAATAAAATGATATTACTGCGTGTTTGGATAATTCAGAAGGAATAAAATGTATGATGTTGTTCTCCCCAAATTAAATAGCTTTATATGGCAGGCTTGTTTGCTTTTCACTTGTAAGTCATGTACAGTACATGTACTATTGTTAAAACTGCCTACCTATCTCCTATTAAACCGCAGCTCTGTGACATGATTCTTAAAACTCCACTGCTCTAAGAGTAACATCGCTATTACTGTTTTACTGTTGACACATTAATTCACTGCTGGTTGCCAGAGTTAGTGTCCCACTGTGTAACTACGGGTAGGCACGCTGATTATCAGCGCAGACTTACCCACTGATAGTTTGTGGCTTGCGGTTCAGTGATATTCAGGCTTTGGTAAATGCCTGCATATATTTAATAAGCGCAGCAGCACCTTAATAAGCCCGACAGTAATACAGTACATGTACTATTACTAAAACTGCCTACCTATCTCCAATCAAGCCGCAGCTCTGTGACATGATTCTTAAAACTCCACTGCTCTAAGAGTAACATCGCTATTACTGTTTTACTGTTGACACATTAATTCAAGCTATAACCACCAATAATTTATGACTTGTTGACAGATCGACACGCATACTTGACATATTGGGGCACAGTAAATGTCTGTCCACTTGTATTAATACGGCAGCATAATGCTTATGAATTAAATACCCCATACTGATTGAGCATTTGCACCAATCCAACGACCTGTCAAAAGGCACTATCAACACGGAAGTGTCGACACAGTACAACGATTAAAACCAGGTACAGATGGACATAGTGAGTCATTAAGCATATAGCATCTCGCTACCTAGGGATTGTCTTATTGTGAAATCACTGACAGACCCCCTGTATCGACACCCGCACCAGAGAGTCTACACACTGTCAATCACTAAATCATTGGGCAAACAGGCAATAGGAGTTTAAGAACCATTGGAGCAATTGTTATATAACTAAGAACTAACAGTGTATCCAGGAACAGCCACAAGTGTAACAAGAGGAATTGTCCCACACTTGTAGCAGATATTGTTTCAAAAAGACGCAACACAACAGGAATATATTATTTAAGAGACTGATTGTAGACACACAAACAAGTCCCCACATGTGCTGTTTTTAACACGCACTATCTTTCACTTCTTTTGTCAATTTTTGTGTTTTGGTTTTATATTTCGCAGTTTTTAAATAAATCAATTAAAGGTTACTTTTTACTGACTTTAATTTATTCTCTCTGGTGCACCACAAACAGGACACACGTTCTCTTTCTCTGTATTTTGATACTTTTAAAATTCATATGAATGAGACCGAAGGGTGTTTCAAAGAGCGTTATGTAATTGCTGAAAAAATTGCTAAAAAATAAAATCCTTCCTGGATGGTGAGTTTGTAAAAGAGTGTCTCATCGCTGCTGGGGAAATTCTCTACCCAAAGAAGAATGAACTGTTTAAAAAAAAAAGAAGTTTGGTGTTACTGTAGCACGATGTGTTGAAGACCTTGCAAATGACATTGAAGGAACTTTTTTAAAAAAGGGTGTATGCATTTACGTCATATTCACTTACTTTAGATCAGAGCACAGATGTGATGGGTATAGCACAACTGGCTATCTTTGTCCGTGGTATTGATTAACACTTCAGTGTGACAGAAGAGCTGCTAGCAATTGTACCTAATGAAGGGAATGACTAAAGGCACTGATATTCTGTAAGCCACTAAGGCAACGCTCCGGCATTCCGAGCTCCGCTTAACCAACTTCATACTACTAGTAACTGATGGTGCCCCTGCTAAGGAAGAAAAGAATGAAGGGTTTTTTGCGCTTCTAAAAAAAAAAAAAACAACAGACGTACAGGGAAAAGGTCTCATCCAGTACCACTGTTTAATCCACCAGGATAAAGTGTGTGTGAAATGATTGGATTTAAAGGGGTCATGAAAGTTATTGTGTCTGTAGTGAACTTTATCAGTGCACGAGGATTGAATCATCATCTGTTCCAATAATTTTTGACCCAAGAGTGCCAACCAGAGGGAAGGTACTTAAAAGAGTATTTGATTTAAAAAGTGAAATACAGGAGTTCATGCAAGCCGTGGGGAAGCTCATTGCAGAATTTAACGATCCAAAGTAGATTACAGATTTTGCCTTTATGACTGACATATGACCGACTGCTCCCCTTCCCAGTCCTCACTCCTTAATTAACGTGCAAATTTTCACATATTTGATTTTAATTTTCTTTTAAATTGACAATTTTTGGTAAATTTTTTTATTTATTTTTAGGGAAAAAAATGACCGGTAAGAGGCTTATTTATTAAAAGTAATTTGTGGCCTATCACTTGAAAACACACATTTTCTTGGATCTTACAAAAAAAAAAGAAAGCTTGTATGGAACTTATGGCGCCTCCTTTAACACTGTACAAAGCAATTGATTTTCAGATATGCACAATAAATTAATAGACATTTATTCCTGGTACACAAGATTCTTTAATGCTAAATCCAGCATAGATGGAGAAAAAAAACTTGATATTCAGTAGTGAAGCTCACTTAGTAAAAAAACATCAATCATCAGGGGGATTTTCAATTTGTTTTAATGTGATTTTTATTTTCTATTAAAAATTTGCTCCACTATATCAAGTTTTTTTTCCTCCATCTATGTTGTCTACCTATGTTTGAGTCATATAAGAATTAAGGTATCTTGTGTAAAAGGAAGGAATGAAGATTCATTTAATGGAAGTATTTTTCTAATCTTTGTTAAAATTATTTTTTTATTATAAATGTATTGTGCATATCCGTTGAAGTTGTCTGTAAGTCACAGCGAACCGCTGATCAAAGTTCTTATAGCATCACTTTATTTCATTTCTTAAACCCAATAGCAGTATCAATTGTATTGGACTGGTATAAAGTTCCCTATATTTTATGACCGTTTTCGTTGGCTTATAAATCTAAATGGACTCTAGCTTGTAATTGCTGGGGCTCTTTATATCCGTCAGTTAATTGACAGTATATCAGAGCCTCCAGTGTGTTCACCTATGAGAGAGCACTATATACATTTTTATGCTATATTGGTAGAAGCCCATCTATGGGCTGGAGCTTACTCAATGTGTTCCCACCAATGAGCGGTATAACCACCTCCCTATCCTCCCTCTTTGACTCACCTCTCCAATTCTCTCCCTTTTCATGTCTTGAACAAGCCACTTCCTGATATAATGCTTCCCTTACTACTGCTCTTGATTCTGTAGCTCCCCCCACCACTATTCACCGTCGCAAAAGAACACCTCAACCATGGCACAACAAATGCACCAGATACCTGCAAAAATGCTCACTTACTGCTGAATGAAATTGGAGGAAATCGCATTCCAAAGCAGACTTCCTCCATTTCAAACTTATGCTTTCATCCTTCAGTGCTGCCCTTTCCCTTTCTAAACAGTCATACTTCAAGAACTTTATCTCCTCCCAGTCTAAAATACTTCAAGATTATTTCATATTTCTGGATTATAATGTGTCACCAGATTTTCATAAATCAATCTTATTTTCTATATATTCGAGATTTGATTCAAGGATACAGGACTAGAAGGATTAGGTATAGTCATACATTTGGAAGAAAAGGTAACTTTACATTATTATTATTTTAATCCGGTTTTATAATCAAATCCTGGAAATTTCTTTGTGATGTAACATTTAGAATTCAAAATTTGGGGAATAACTTAATTTTCAGGGTCTCTTTAAAGCAGAGCGGTATCAACAATTATCACCAAAATAATGCTAGTCTTGTAGAAGAGAGGAGAATTGATTATATGCATTCATTCTACACGGGTCAACGCTGTTCATGAGGAAAAATCCATTTTGATTCTCTTTTCAGGAATAATTCCTGGTATCTCCTCCTCTAATTCCCAATTGGATCCTTTCACTAACAAAGGCTTTCAGTTTGTCTGGGTCACCATCATGTGTTTTGAAAAATTGTCTAGAAGCACTTATGATATGTTTGCAATTCTGTCTCTCTCTACATTTTTAATGCCCCTCATGTGTTCCATTAACCTCGTTCACAATTGTCTACTGGTTAGTCCCACGGGGATGCAGTTTAAATCCCGGCGGTCGGGATCCCAGCGTTCAGAATCCCAACGCTGGAATCCCGACCGCCGAAATCCCGACACTTTCTCCCTCCGTTGGTGTCCACGACACCCCTGGAGGGAGAATAAATTAGCGTGCCGAGCGTAGCGAGGCACCGGGCCCGCTGCGTGGCGAGCGCAGCGAGCCCTTAAGGGGGGGCGATCCATGTCCCCCCCCTTGTCGGGATTTTGAACGCCGGGATCCTGACCGCCGGGATTTTATACTGAATCCATCCTACGTACATCCTACTACAGGGACAAAGAAGGCAATATATCACACCAATGGTTCTACAGTTAATAAAATCAATGATTGTCCGTATTCATTTGTGAATTAATTATTTTGTACAATGTATATTCAGGTGCCACAGTCCCCACATTTGTAGCATCCTTTCTATTTTCTCTCCTTATATCGATTTGGATCGAAGAGGTTGTGTACCAACAAATCTCTTAAATTGGGTGATTTTCTCCAACTTGTTTGTATTTGATTGCCAAGGATCATAGCTAGCTTCTCAGTCCTGTCTTGCCTGCCAGATACTACCCATTTACAGAAAATACCATTTACAGGCTAGTACCAAAGGTTTTCTCAGACATGCTAAGTAAAAATTAATCTACTGTATATAAGAAACATCACTTTTCTAAAGCCCATTATCCAGATTTAACCCATATTTCTTTGCAGTGAATTTGAATGTTAATGGCTAAGCCATATAAAATGTATATCCATTAATATTATATGTATATATATATATATATATATATATATATATATATAGATGACTGTAACCTCAATCTAAGTTTACAACCATCTCAGCCTGAACACTATTCTTAGGGTCAGAAATGTAGGTATTATGCCAAACACCATAATGCCTATTAAAAATTATGCTACATTGCTACAAGTGCTGCTTACCTACATGCTCATTGCCAATGGTTCCATGCTCATTGTCATGTGGGGTTATATGCTTATTGCCAAGGAGGAATACATGCTAACAGAAACTGGGGGACAGCCGCCGCTGGGCAGAAGTGAAAACCATTTACAGCGGGGCAGAGAGTGCTGGGCAGAAGTGACAGCAGGGCAGAGTGCGGAGTGCTGCCCGGCTGTATTCAGAGCACTGCAGGTCCCGGCTATTTGAAATAATACTCCTTTCACAACAGAAAATGCAGGGACTTACCCAGGAATATGGTCCCAGGATCATGCAGGGACATTCCCGGGTTGGCCCCTTTCACAGGAGCCTAGTCCCTGCATTTTCTGGTGCGAGGGGGAGAGAAAATCACCACCCCCTCCCCTCCTTTAACCGGCTATATCTTCGAAACCAACTGACCCATTTACATCAGACCAGTATCATATTGAAGAACTTTTGAGGAGGCTTCCAATGATTTTGGGCTTGTGAACATGAATAGCCATGAAATTACGTTTCAGAAATAAAAAAATCTGTTTACCCACAGTATCTCTGGAACCAATTGACCCATATGGACCAGCCTGATATCAGATTGAAGGACCAGCGACTTGGGTTCGAATGAGATCAACCTCGAGTTTCTATGATGCTGGGAGGGAATGGGCAGCTGTCGGAACTGGGTGGGGGTCGGAATTAGTGGGTCCCATGTAATCCTATGGGGAAAATGTTCCATCTTTGCCAGGTGATATCTCTGGTTCCCGGGGGGCTAGCGATGCGGGCCAGGTTCGTTGGAAAGGCCCGGTCCTCAGCTACTGAAATGACAGTGGGGCACGTGGCCGGATTCCCCCTCCCCCCGAATTCGACCATGTCTGGAAGTTATGTGGGGATCTTCCAACTGTTGGAAAATTTTGTGAGTTGGAATGGCCATGGATTGTCAAAAATGGCTGCATTTTGTTGAAAATAGCAGTGGATTTGACAATATATTGGCTGTTTTTCAACAATGGAGATTCAACTTTTAAAAAGTATAATCGGTACTTATGTAATATCTGGGCTCCCTTTTTTCTTATGAGACCGTGTCCCCTCGCGGGGCTCGCCACGCTTCGGGCACGGTGGCTCGCCACACTATATAAAATCAACTCCATGCGTAGTTGGATAGTAGGGGTATGAAAAAATGGGGTGCATTTAACATGGGAGCCCAGATAATACATAAGTACCATATAATCTGCACGGGCTTGAAACAGCCGCATTGAATAGATATGTACAGTGGCGGCTCTTACCCTTGTGAAGGAGGGGGGCTGCGATGCGGGCCCCCCTCCACTCCTGCCACTGTGCTCCCTGCTGCTGCCGGTCCCAGCGCATGTGCAGTAACTTCATACACACTGCGCGTGCGCTGTTTGTAAACCTCCATGGGCTGCTTTTCCAGCAGCCCCTGGAGGCATATTTAGGTTCCCGGATCCAGCACATGCGCAGAACCTGCAAATGCGGGGCTGCCCCGCATTTGCGCACAGAGATGTATCCCAGAGGGAGGGAACACCTCCTAATGGGACTGGCTTGAGTGCCTGGCAGGTCGGACTTCCAATAGGAAGTCAATGCCAGTCACATTGAAGCCAGAGCAGTCTCACAGACTGCATCTGGCTTCACTTAGGCAGAGAACAGTAGCGGGTTTTAACTGGGGGGGGGGGGGGGGCTGCTGCAGGGCTCGTAGGTGAAAACCGCCACTGGATGTGTGCCAATATTTTGTACTGTTAGAAATAACGGCACGCATTAATTACTCTTCTTAGGCTTCAAGGGGCTCTACACAAGTATTATAATTATATGCTATATTAAAAAATAACACAATTGGTTACATACTTTTCAAATTACACCAATAATTTACAGTTTATAAATAAAATCATAATAAACCTGCATGTGAGGCCTAATTTGTGGCAGTTAAATGCTGTACTTCATTAGGATCAGCCTTTGTATCTGTCAGACTTCTTTCACAGTTTCATGTGCCTACATATTGGATGAAATCCAGCCATTTGGTACTTCCGTCAAGCAGTCAGATCACTTATGGGTCTGTTCATGCAGCAGGATATCACTGAAAAGTTAATAACCAGCACCTTCCAAACAGCCCAATAACAATTTGTATCATTGTCCCTTCTACTGGAACTGTGTCTCCTACTGAGCCACAATAGTGTGATATTCCCAATTAAATTAAACGTTAACTTTCAAGTGCCGGGTGCTGTGAGTATCCAGACAAAGGATCTGAGCACGAGTTATCAGAAAAAGGGGCGCAGGTTTTGAGGTGCTTCGTCAAGCTGCGGTGCACTCGGAAGGGTTGTCACACCCCTGCAAAAGCATACGGGTGGGGGTGGGGGGGGGGGGTGTGCTCCACGCTAAATAGATTATATACCAATTACAAATACTAATGTGAGATTTCAGATACACTGTATAAAATAGAATTTTAATAAAAAAATACCATTAAAATGATTGTTAGTGCATTAGAATAAAATGATTTTTTTTTTAAATTGAGAATTGCCTGAATGGGAATAGCTGAAATAAAGGTCCAAACGGTACCGTATTTAAAATCTGCTTGTTTTTTTCCAGATCGGTTCCTATAATGCCTCTTCACGAAAGTCCATACCTCAAATTTGTAATCCAATATTGGTAAAACAGTTGTGTGGGTGAAGTCTCCCTTTGGGGGGTCCCAGTGTTGGGAGGGGAGGAGTTCACCTGTGGGATTGCACTCCCCGGCTAGTCTGTGAACTCTACTCCACTGATGTATCCAACTTCTGAAGTTTCTTGTGGAGATTTGAGGGATACAGTGCAGGGTTCTGTATGATATATAAAGTTCAGGTAGTGTACTCCCACGACATCACCAACGCGTTTCTCATGGTGTCGCTTTGATAAAGCCATGATACCGGCGAAACACGTTGGTGACATCAACTTTTTTCTCGCTATATGACACCAGAAGATCTCCTGAGAAACTATATAGCAAAGTAACTTTGCAGTAACTTGCAGGCACACCAGCATATTTTATGTCATACAGTAACTCATCAGTCTTCTTTATTATAAACATTTACTTGTTCCACATATGAAACATGAAATCCAGAATATTCTTAATTCCTTCTGGAATAAACTTCCTCTTATATTTTTTGAACATATTTTACAGAATGATCTTCTCCCCGTAACTAATTCTCTCAGCATCTACTCTCCATAATAATGTAATAGAAATCTTATGAACCTATTAATACCAACATTTATCTCTCTCTTAATATTACACCATATAAATCGCTTGAGGATGTCAAACAGCAACACAATACAGCAATGTGCAGATGCACCTGACATTACTCAATATTACAATAGTCTGCCTTTTTTAGGCAATGACCAGTAACTATCCACCTTCCCCTCCCTGGGTATTATCATAATAAAACAGTGTACATATGTGTAACAAAGAATATTAATGATCAACCCAATCTCTTTGATGCTATCATACTATACAGCGAAATCCAGGTGTGTCATAAGTAAGACACCTCCTTACTTTGCATCTCATGAATGTGGATGACTAACAGGAAACTTCCGGGAACCCGCCAGGTTGGTCCTGATGAAGCTCCTTGCGTTGTACTCGGTCTTCTGCTATCACAGAGTCTGCTGAGCCAGAGTTACGGTGTATGACATCTATCACCGTGTCTCTCTGACTCGCAGGCAGACTGACAATCGGCGGTGTTCTACCACACACACCCCATTAACAGGTGAGTCATGGCTGCTGCTGACCACTTCCCTCCCAGCCGTCGGGCAGGTGACTGGACACTTGTCCACACTAGACATCAGCGACCGGTTAGGTTAGAGCAGTCAATGACAGCTGCCCACCTGTTCGCTGACCTAATAGGCATGGGAAAAGTACAGCCTGCATATACACCTCATTGAAGGATATACCAAGGGGCCTGCAGTCTGCCTATTGATTAGGGACATACAAACACACTCAATCTATACATGCATGTGTTGACCTATGTATGATTTTGTGCAACTCAGTCATCTTTCTCAATAAAAATATTAGGTACTTATGTAGTATCTGGGCTGCCGATTTTTTGATTGTATGCCTTAAGTTAAGGCATACAATCAGATGCGATGCGATGCGATATCCGATATCCGATATCGGATGCGATGACCCGATTTTTCCATAGGAATCAATGTTAAAATGATTCCTATGGAAAAATGGGTCCTTTTCATACCCCTACTATCCAAGTGGGCATGGAGTTGGATATAAACCTGTGGCGAGCGTAGCGAGCCACCGAGCCCGAAGCGTGGCGAGCGAAGCGAGCCCCGCGAGGGGACGGTATTCGTCCCCTCGCGGGGCTCGCTTCGCTCGCCACGCTTCGGGCTCGGTGGCTCGCTACGCTCGCCACAGGTTTATATCCAACTCCATGCCCACTTGGATAGTAGGGGTATGAAAAGGACCCATTTTTCCCATTGAATTCCATGTTAAAATGGACTCAGTCCATTTTAACATTGATTCCTATGGAAAAATCGGGTCATCGCATCGCATCGAATCGCATGGTCGCATGCGATGCGATGCGATCTCCCGATCCGACCCGATTTAGAAATCGGCAGCCCAGATACTACATAAGTACCAAATATTAACACATGCACACCCAGTTATAGGAGTATAACAACCTCCTCCCCACCATTGTGGAAATTATGAGAAAATCATCACCTGGCTATTGTAACATAAAACTGTGACCTAATATCACCTATCACATATACATGCCAGAGAAGGGAACAACATTTCTTCGAATGAAACTTACTGCACTAATATTCTTTCGAGAGTGGTATTATGAGAGAAGACCTAGATCATTAACTATTTAATACAGTGTGTAATATATGTTTGTTCAGTAATCACGCACCGTCACTGGAATTACCTAATACGTATGAAGTGAGGATTTAATATGCTTTTTAATTTAGTGTCTGTCTTTACATGTGTGTCTTGTGTCTTATATTTCACAACATTATTTTAAAGAGTATCTAAATAAAAGTAACATTTTATTATATTCCTTCAAGTGCCCCACACAAAGACATTCTTCCCTTTCTCTTTCAATTGTATCCAATCGGTGTCCAATGGTAGCACCCCCTCAATAATGCACTATTACATTGTGGTGAATGCATACCTATGAGGGGTTCCTAACCTATAAGATTTCATTTTCCTGTGCGACTGGCAAAAGTCTGTTTTTCCGTTGCCCCAGTCAGAATCAAACTAATGACGCTGGTGTCATGAGTCAGCTACGCTTACCACTGTGCTACCCAAATGATACAATATTTAAAATTCAGAACTTTGTGAAAGTAGAGTCATTTTAATTGCCATAGCTAATAAGTGGCTAATGCTAACAAGATACGAAATGCCCTTGGACCAGCATCAGAGGTTTGGAATTGTAGGTACTTGTTTCCTAGCACGGCGCCCGTTGTAGGTGATCGCATACCTTAACTTAAGGTATGCGACCGACGCGATTTTAGGGCTATTTTTAGCCTTTTCCCGACAATTAAAAAATCGCGTCCATCGCATGCCTTAAGTTAAGGCATGCGATGCGACCGATGCAATGGACGCGATTTTACATAGGGAACAATGTTAAATGGGCCAATGGACCCAATTTTTCATTGTATACCCACCCTTATGGGTATTTTACATGACAAACCCCCCCCCATTGTTAACGCCACCCCATGATGAACGGCAACCCGGAGCGTGGCGACACGCGTCCTCCGACCTTTTCATACCGCCACTATCCACGTCGGCGTTGATTTTATATAGTGTGGCGAGCGCAGCGAGCCCCGCGTAATACCTGTGAAGTAATGCGCGTCCGCTCGCCACGCTTCGGGCTCGGTGGCTCGCCACACTATATAATGTCAACTCCACGCCGACGTGGATAGTGGGAGTATGAAAAGGTCGGAGGACGCGTACCGCTGTGCTCGCCACGCTTCGGGTTGGCGTTTATCGTGCGGTGGCGTTAATAATGGGGGGACATTCATTTGACCCATCAGGGTTGAGAAACAATAAAATTGGGGTCTGGGGGCCATTTAACATTGGGGCCAATGTAAAATCGGGTCTCAGGGACCATTTTACATTGATTCCAATGTAAAAATCGCGTCGATCGCATCGCATGCGATGGACGCGATTTTGGGGGGTCCCGATGGATACAATTTTTATCGCTGGCACCGTGCTAGGAAAAAAGTACTGAATTGTACATGTATGAAGTAATGCAACATGAAATTAAAAAACTAAGGTGGCAAAGAATAGATTAAAGCACAATCTAATATGTTTACATACTATATTTACACAAGTGAAACGTTTCATTAACACAAATTATTTTATTTGAAATCATTAATTACATATATGCATAGTAAAGTAGTCTTATGTAATTTTAATAAGTTTATTACAGTACCTGCCTTTTATTTATTAACAGCCCCAATGTCCACAAATTACTTAGGAGGACAAGTATTTAACATTTTAAAGAAAGAAGACTAGACAAGTGGAGAAGTTGCCTATAGTAGTAGCCAATCATATTAAAGAATGTACTTGTAATAAAAGCTAGCTAGAAATCAATTAGTTTGTTGCTATGGGTAACGTCTCCATTTATTGACTTATTTTTAGATGTTTTATTGTGGTGCAAGAATGTAGCTTGAACACATACAGTATTAGTGGAGATGTATTACACCTCCAACTTCTCCACTAGTAGAACCCAGTGTATGGACGCAGCAGCAGATCACAGAAAGGTATTTACAAAGAACATCTCCTGCAGCTGCTTGTTGTGTCTCACACCAGTTGTAACTAACAGCACCACTTCTGTATCCACACTATAATTGGTATTGCTTTTGAATAATGCAAAAAAAAGCCAAGATCCATTTTTGTCAATTAGAATCATGATGATTTTTTTGGAGCTTAGGAGACATGCTATCCATTATTTATAGCCTGACAGGCCTATCTGAACAAATACATCATACTTGTTACATTACAGACCAATTATTATGTAAGAAAATCCATTTTAAGTAGACTTATGACCTATATATACTGAAAAAATAAATAACTTTAAAAATCTGTCCCAATCCCCATACACAAGTAATGAGCAAGCACTTGCTGCTTATACCCCATTCTCACTGTTAGGCAAATTCCCGGGTCTAGCATGTCGACCCGGTAATTTGCCTTTTAACACTGTTTTTTTCCCCCACTGTGAACGGTTCAACCCGTCTCGAAATTCCCAGGTCTCCAACCATGCTTTTTACCCGGGTTGCAGACACGGGTTGACCCATTCACACTGCAAAAAAACCTGTATTAAAAAGTAATTGACAGAGTAGAACTGCTTCACAATGCTTAGCAGTGAGAACGGGGTCCAGCGCTGCAGTCCCCAGCATTAAAATGCTGGGTAAAAGCAGAGTGAACATGGCATTACTGAGGCTAAGCTATCGCTCTCAGGAAAGCCACATGGTATAACTAGTAGTTGTTTTATTACCCACAAAACCTTCCCTAGATAATGCACTAATCAAAAGTGGTAAGAACTAAAAAAAAACTGGTGCAACTAAGCCAAAACTATCTCCCCTAACAATAAATATGGCCATACAGCCTATCATGTAAGAAAATGCACCTACATTCTAAGCTATGCTAACGATCTCTTAACTGACTGCAGTATTTCAAGTTTAGATGAGGTAGCGTAGTAAAGCACTGATTAAAGAGCTGCAAGAGACCTGTCACAAAATCAAACTGATTAAAAAGTAGTCTACACAAATCTTTTTGATCAAGATCCCAAATGTAATTGCAGATATTTGCAATCACTACATTAGTGTCTCCTAACAGTCCTCAGGGACCCATAAGGCTGGGTACATACTATAAAACATGTTGTTCAATCACGTGGATATACGTGGATATACACATCAGGTAGTATGTATTCAATCCCGTGTGCTCCGTCCCACCGAGATATGATGACCTTGTGGCTAACCTTATGCTGCTGAATACAGCCATGGTCAATACCGCGCACAATGAATCGTGTGCAATATCCTCAGTGTGTACAGCCGAACAACACCTCTTGCTATTGTGTACCCAGCCTAACAGAACATGTTTTACCTGGTCTACGTACAGGTTCAGTCATCACTGACTAACCATTTAAAAGATCCACAGGTGGAGCAAAGTATTTCAATGGGATACCGAATATATCTGTAAAGCATGTACTGTAGCTGAGCACTGGATTGGGAAACACTGACAAACAGGACCTATTGCATAACTGGTTCCTTGATTTAATTTTACCATGGCCGAAATCAAAAACTTAATTAAAGAAATTAATAATTTATTAAATCAAATGATCATGTCTAGGGGTACAATAAAATGGCACTATATTTATTGACCACTTTCTCTGGACATGGGCAAACTTTTACTGCAGTTCTGCTTATAGCAGAGTTATACAAACGCCAAGGATGCTTGAGCACACATGATTTAATTAGTTCAGTCAATTTGATTTAACCAACTGGACTCAAGCATGGATATATTCACGCTAGGCTGTTTCACCCGCCACGTCCTGCCCGATTTTTTAAGGTTAAAATGCTAAACAAACCTAGCCCGTCAGTCCCCTCTGCGCGCACCCAAGACAGACTTCGGCGGGTGGGGCCCCTATTGGTGGCATCGGCGGATGAGAAAGCCCACACTAGCGATGTCAGCCAGCGGGCCCGTCGACATTTGTGACATCGCCGGACCACCGCACCCCATTCAAAAAGCCTCTTTTCCTCCAGCACTCTGCCCTCCTGGGATGCTGGAGGGAACACTATTAAAACCTGGACCTGCACCTCAAGACACACATACAGACTATGTTGATTAAAATGATATGCAGCTTTGTCCAAGTTCTGTGTGACTGCAGCTAAGGGGTATATTCAATGCCAAACAGACGAGCAGTGGCCATTGCTCGTTGTCATAGTCCGTGCTTAGTATTCAACCCACTCCCTGCACTTGCCATTTCAACCATGCGGTTCCTAAAAAGCGAGGCCGTCAAAACTGCGAGCCACTGCGGTTATATGCAGCGTGCTCGCTGCATTAGCGGCGAATCTCGCAGGTTGAGGGAATTTGTCCATTCAGTAGATGGCGAGGATTTCCCAGAACATAGAATAGGGTGAGCGTGTTAAACGGCGAGGATGACTTGTTTTTGGCCATGCTCGCCATAAAAAAACCCTCACCGGCTGCATTGAATATACCCCTAAATCTGCATACACAATGCTACTGAACAGTGTTTTCCATGCGAACTTTTGTGTAGCATTTTGTATACAGATACAGCCACACATATAGGCATGCTGCATATCATTTTCATCAGCATGGTCTGCTTGTGCCTTATACCAGCATAGAGATTTGAGTAAGAAAATTTTTTGGGGAAAAACGCAAAAAAAGGACTGACACTAAATTTGCACCAACTAGGCACGACTAGCTGGGCTGGAATAGCAAGGGAGGAGTCCCCTAGGGGCGCAAGGTGTGACCTGCTTTGCTCAGAAGCGGCTGCAGTAAGATCAGATGTGTCGGGCTGTTTAATGTGACTGCAGCAACAATAAGGGAGGACACATTATCTGTCACTACATTGTTGATGTTTGCAGTATAATAGAACATAACCTTTCATATAAAAGCTGCATTCCAGCTCAAGGTGTAATTGATCTACAACACCAACTTCTAGGCTATATCTGTTAAAATGAATATTTAGTATAGAATGCGGATTGAATATTGTCCATTCGAAATTCAGAAAACCTAGAGACAGTGTCCATGCCAGAGAATTAACAAGTGGAATCCCACAGGCTATTCTATAATGACAGAACAATCTGTTCAATTAGAAAGTGTTTACTGGAAAAACAGCTCTGTACAGATTCTCTGTGTGTCCAGCGGAGAGGTCACAGAATGACCGATTGTTCTTGGGTCCGTGTAGATTTCATAGTCATTTCCACCCTGTGAACAGAGGTAGATGGTGAGTGCCAGGCAGATCACTGACTGCTGCTTTCTGTGTTTAGCACTGATATTATTCCCTTGTTGTCTCCAAGCTCCCACACTCCCATATTCTTCAGGTATGAATACTTCCCTTTAGACTTTAATATCAATGTTGCCATATGTATTGAATCCATTTTTTTATTTATTTTTTACACTTCGTTAAGTCCTATAAGTAGAAGATGGCTTGGTGAGTATACCAAACCATTTTCTGCCACCTGCAGCAATCTAGCAGGGAACTACATATACCATAGAATAGCATCTGAGTTCCTGAGCTAAATGCCCAACCCCACACTGTTAGAACCTGGGCCCCCTACTGTCTGCATCGTGGTTCATGGATCATTAAAGAACAAATTGAGGTGGAAACTGTACAAACCAACATATTACTAACACTTTAGAGAAGGGCAATTAAAACGGTGTGTGGCCTACATCACAAAACTGGCCAGGAAAGGCTAAAAGATCTTAATAGGCAAGTTTGGAGCAGAGAAGGGAAGGGGGACATATGATAGACACTTTCAAATATATTGGAAATCAATAAAAAACAGGAGGGAAACATAAAAAAAAAAAAAAAAAGTATTAGGAAACAAGAAGGGTTTGAGGGGGGAGGTTCAAAGGAAGCGTGAGGGAAAAAATGACATCACAGAAAGTGTAGTGGACGTGTAGTGGACAAGTGAAATAGCCTATACTTTTTTTTTTTTTAACTATTACACTGCAAAAAGAAAAAGACAAAACATATCAAGAAACAATCTAATATGATGTATTGATCAAAGCTAATTGCTGTGGGTTTTTATAGAAAAAAAAGAAAGAAAAAGAAGAGAAAGAAAAAATAGAAGAGAAACTAGAATTATCTCTCCAATATATGGCTCATATTGGACACACACAAATAAAATTAAGTGATTAATGTAATCAAGAAACATTCAGTCTGTTCAAAAACTTTCCAAATCAATTCCTGAGTTTGCTTAGGTAGACCATTTATGCAAGCCTCCCATTTTCTCGAGAACGTTTAACCTCTGACTCAATGTTATAGGTAGCCATAGTCATTTCCACCCTGTGAACAGAGGTAGATGGTGATGGTCTCTCATGATAGAACACCTCCAGGACCGCTAATTTCCACCCATCTAGTGTACTGTAGGTGAAGATTTAGGAATCCAGTGTTTAAGTAGAAGATGCTTGGCTACTGTCACCATAACAATGAGGAGTGGCTTCCAAGGAGTTAAAGATTCACCTAATCCCCAATCTGAAAAATCTGCAAATAGAGGTGCGACTTTCCTAGTGAGCCCAAGGTGAAAGTTGGGATTAAGATAATTAAGGATTTTGTTCCAATATCTATTCACCTTTCCACCATACCATAGATTATGAGATAGAGAAGTATTAGTTTGGCCACACTTAATACAATTCCCTGTATCCAAGGGTACAAAATGTTGTCTATGAGCAAGTGAGATGTAGGTTTGGTTCAGGGTTCTGATATGGACTTCTTGTAAACTAGCAGATTTGAGGTAAAAAAGTGACAGTAAGGATTTAAACTCAGGTAATTCTGTGATCTCAAGCAGCCAATTTGCTTGCCAATTTTGGGGGTATCATCTATCAGATGGCAATAAAGATAGAGGATTTTAAATTTGGTGGATTTGCAAAGAGGGAGTAGGGAAGTTAAGGCGTCAGATGTTGGAGAACATTGTAGAGGATTATCTAAAGATTGAATATAATAGCGGGCTTGTAGATACATGTAAAACAGTGTGGAGCTTGGAATATTTCCTGAAGAGCAGCGATTGTCCTCCTGGGTCGAATACATTTTTATAGATTTATACCCTTTTGATACCAATCTTTACATTTAGAGTTTTCAAGGGTGGGAGGGGTTTCCCCATAAAGGTATATGTCAGGAAGAACATGGATTTTGTTATAAAGATTTGTTTATAAATAACCACGCATTATAAGTATCCCAGAAAAGAATGTTGGAGACCAGATGCGGGGGAAGTTGTGATTTGGTGGTATGCAATGAAGCTGCTGGAACATATGGGTGGAAGAGTGCGGTTTTCAAGTCCATATTGGAATAGCATTCAGTATGTAGAAGCCAATCAGCTATAAATGAAAAACAAAGCCTTTTATTAGGCTTATTTCTTATATTAGGCATACTGAGACCCCCTTGGGTACAATACAATATATCTGCAGCATAAAGTTATACTTAAATAACTAAGGATCAAATAGAGTTTGGAGGATACCATAAGGTTAAAAAGGTACCCACTGTTGGTAACTATTCCACAAAATAGAACATACATACATACATACATACATACATGGGTCTATCAGAATTATGGTTAGGGGCCATCATTGAGGGTCAAAGCATGTAGAAATTTTTTTTTTTTTGAGGATTCTTAAAAGAAAAGTCCACAGATGATGAATGAAGTGACTGGATTGTTCTTTTATCAGTTATACATACCGTGATGTCACTAGGGTGGCTAATACCAGGATTTGGCCTTAACATTGCTGGGATTTTAATCCCAGGATTGGAGTCTCAGGATTAGATGCGCAGTCTAATGCCAGGCAGTGTCTGAGCAATTGCTTAGTAGATATACCTCTTATGCATCATTTTGATTATATAGAATTGATAGATAGGACCGCCACCTTGTATAATATACAATTCTTACAATTCCATTCGCTATTACAGCAAGTAGATGCAATAACTCCATTTAGATCATTAGAAATGTACTTTCTAATACTCACTGGCATGGTTTTATCCCCAAAGAAGTAGATTTTGGAGAATCCATCCTTCTCAAGAATTCCAAGGCAGTAAGTCTTGTCCCAGCCATTGGGGAACACATCAAAGCTAATCTGACCTCCTATGGATAGGAAGACGGTAGTTTTATTGACATTAGCAACATATTAAAGAACATTTGCATAATCTTCCACACCCACAGGATGATAAATAAGCAGCCATCGGCTAATAAACGGTCAGACAGCACATAATATATTTTCCTGCATTTGCTGCAGCCCTGCAGTATGAGGTCTCTTGTATAGACAGGCTAGTATGGGCATCAGCAAACCCCATGTTACAAACATGAATCAGGCCCAATATACACTGTAATAACTACACTACCAGAATTGCTCTATTTTTGGGCAGAAATGGCTATAAAACCTGTGGATACCATACCAATGTATTACCATATCACCACAAAATATTTCCTTCAACTCAACACCTTCATCCATAGACCAGGTAAAATGACCTGCAGATGGTCCAAAAAACAAACAAACAAACAAAAAAACCTATATCCTTAATGAGCCACCTGGGAAGAGCCAAAATATTCTCTGAAAAGCCTGTGGTGTAGGTGAAAAGGCCCTTTCTATGTAAGGGTATTTAAGTGGATTACATTTTTATTTTATATGCCCCTATTTCTGGTACACAGTGAAATAAAACTTCAAGAGGTCTTTTGTGTTAATTATTGCAGCTGTATGTAGCACCCGTTAATGCCTGTTGGTATGGGTAGGTGGCGCTGTGCACTCAGGGAGACAACAGCATAGTAATTCAGCATTTGTGTACCTATGATCTGAAAAAGGGATACAGGTTGAGTATCCCGTATCAGAGTATCCGTTATCCGAATTATTCCGAAAACCATACATTCCAGAATGTGAAAAAAAATTTTTTTTGCTAAAAACTCACTGGGGACATTTGTAACAGCACTACTGGTGACATGATATGTAACTGGCACTATATATGTGCAAGAAAATGATTGCTTGGCATTCAAATTCAATATCTGAGATAGTACACAAATTTTGTTTCATGTTTTGAAACCTTGTTTTTTGAACAAATAAAATATATTTGTGTGTATTTTATGTGGTAATAAAATATATTTGTGTGTATTTTATGTGTTTATACAGCATACATGCAAGATACTTCAAAATACATAATTGAAATATTAAAATATCCCGAAATACGGAATAATCCGTTATCCAAAATTCTCCTGGTCCCGAGCATTTTGGATACGGGATACTCAACCTGTACTGGTGTCCTGCTCTTTAGTAAGATTTTTTTTCAATGCGCACACATCTGCAACAAATATCCCTACATCCAATGTTCAACTCCATGTCAGAAAAGGCAGTCACCACACTAATATGGTGCATGAGCATGCACTAGTCAATTTGCACCCTGATATTAGTTTTATGAAATGATGGCCTAAAACAGACCTTAACTTTGACAAAGTATATGCTTGGTATCCTTGTTAGATCTCAAAATAATTCACCTAACTGTATTCCTACAAAAGAGAGTCTCAACTGTGGCACCAAAAAAAACCCCAAAGAGGACACATGTACTAACTAATGAATTGGGCACGGACATGTCAACAACTGGGTTACGAGTGTTACTCACAATAAGCTTCTTAATACTGTATTTCAATTGTATAGAACAAGGATTCCCTAAATGTCCAGGCAGATGTACTAAACCTTGGAGAGTGATAAAGTACAAAACCACTCCTGTCATTCTTTAAACTCAACACACGGCAAAAAAAGCCAATTGGAACTTTCTCTCTATCCACTTTATCACTCGCCAAGGCGTAGTACTGCTCTCCCCAAATTGCTTGTACTTAATCATGTATATCCTTGAAACATGGAATGCTAGAGTGTCTTGAGGACCAGGTTTGGGAACCATTGGTCTAGAGCAGTGGTTCCCAACCCTGGTCCTCAAGTACCCCCAACAGTGCACATTTTCCAGGTCTCCACACAGAATCACAAGTGACATAATTGGCTCCACCTGAGGATCTTTTACAATGTGCCTGAATAATCTGTGCACCTGCTGGTGAGCTGAAAAACGTGCACTGTTGGGAGTACTTGAGGACTAGGGTTGGGAACCACTGGTCTACTGGTGATTTTCAACCTTTTTACCTTGCAGCACACGAAATAAGATTTTAAATTTGCCAAGGCACACTTTAAATTTGCCAAGGCACACTATGAGATCCCCACAGGCCAAAACACATTGGCCCCCACAGGAAAAAAAACAAACCAAAAAAACCCTATTGGCCCCTACATAAAAATCAATCACACTGATCCCTACAGGTTACAAAAATATATTGACCCTTTACATGAAAAGAAGAGACCAGTAAATAACAGTTGAACTGGTGGTGGCAGTAAACTGGTTTGGGCATCTCTAGATCCGGTGGCACACTTGAGAACAGCTCAAGGCACAGTGGTTGAAAAACACTGGTCTAGAGAATGGTCTTACAATTGCAGTGTAATTTGTACGTGTTACAGATTAATGCGATTTGTAATATGGAACACCTATAGGACTATGCTACCTGCTCAGCAGAGGATGCAGAGAAGGGAGGCGCCAGGCAGAAGAGGCACTCCTCCTGCTCTGCATCACTACTGCTGCTGTCCTATTGCTGGAAGCCCCTCACACCACCCTGTGACAGCAGATACTGAAAGGGGACAGAACTACTTATAGCAGAGGGGGCAGCATTACATGGGTCCAGGCTAGGGCTTCTGTACAGTATTAGGTGTAAAAGTGATGCTAGTACAGCAAGCATTGAGCCTAATTCAGTAGTGGTTGCAGTTTTGCACATCAATAAAGTGCAAATGCTTCACTACACAGCATACTGCAAAGCCAGGTGCAGTCCCCCAAGTGGTCCAGACACCCATGCACAAAACACTGATGCAATGCTACTGCAAAAGTCTGCCACCATGCTATGCTGGCTCTGAAATTGGTTTCAGGGCTCACGCATGCACAGAATTGCTGACATTGATTAACAGCGATTTTCGCACTCCAGCGTATGATAGTAAATCGGGCCACTATGTGCATAAGCAACGTTATTACTACAGACATTGGGGCAGATGTATTAAGCCTTAACAAGTGATAAATGCAAGCGTGATAAATAAAGATAAACGTCCAGCCAATCAGCTCCTTACTGACTTTTTTTCCAAACACAGCCTGTAACATGGAAGTTAGCAGGTGATTGGCTGGATGTTTATCTCTCCTTATCTCCCTTGGATTTATCTATTGTTAAAGCTTAATACATCTGCCCCATTGGGCCTTGTTTAGGTCAGCGCGCTCCCCTGTGAATGGTGACCATCGAAAGATGTGCTGCGTGCATGCATATGTAAGGTTGTGAACGCCCATGAAATGCTGGGCGTTCCGATATGGTAATGCGATTGCCTGGCACCCTACGCCCCACTCCACCCCCCATGTTGAGTGTGTGCACCCAGCAATCAGAATGTTCGCCATGGGTGCATGCACCCTGTGTATGCACATGCGCACAGCCCAACCAGAATAAGGGTCATTGCGTATAAGCAATGCTACTAGTATTAGTATTATGGGCCCGATTCTGGTTCACTTGCAGAAGCAAATTATCTCTCTAATGGACAGAACCATGTGCACTGCAGGGGGGGGGGGGGGCAGATGTAACATGTGGAGAGAGTAAGTTTTGGGTGGGGTTTATACTGCAACTGATATCTACAAATAAAGCAGCCAGTATTTACCCTGCAGAGAAACAAAATAATTCACCCAAATGTAATTCTCCCTGCACAGGTTACATCTGCCTCCCCACCCCCTGCAGTGCATAGGGTTTTGTCCATTAGAGAGAATTTGATTTTGTAACTGAACCAGTATTAGGCCCTATTTGTATAAGCAACGCTACTATTATGGGCATTATGTGTAAACTGTGCTACTGCGGCGGGCATTAAAACTAGTTTCAGGGCAAGCACGCATGTGCAGAACTCATGTTACTGCTACGGGCATTAGGTGCAGAAACAATGCTACAAACAATATGTGTATAAGCAACATTTCTATGGGCAATTTATGCACAGGAGAGCTACTATTACAGGCATAATGTGTAAATGGCTCGAATACTGAGGGAATTAGGTGTATCAGAAGCACTACTATTGTGGGCATTATGTGTAAATGATGCTACTTCTACAGGCATTAAGGCCCTTATTCTGATTCACTCGCATATTCCTTCTCAAATTAACAAAACCATGTGCACTGCAGGTGGGGCAGATGTAACTTGTGCAGAGAAAGTGTTAGATTTGGGTTAATTATTTTGTTTTTGTGAAGGGAAAATACTGACTGCTTTATTTTTACACTGCATTATAGATCTCACTTATATAACGTGAAGTAAAATCCCACCCAAATCTAACTCTCTCAGCAAATGTTACATCTGCCCACCCCTGCAGTGCACATGGTTTTGTCCATTTGAGAAGGACTTTGTCTAAGCGGGTGAATCAGAATAACCCCCTATGTGTAAAAGTGGTGCAACTACTGTGGGAATACGTATAAGGGGCATTACTACTGGGGCATGATTTGTATAATGGGTGCTACTACTGCAGGCATTGTTTGTGTAATGGTGCCCATATACGCTCCGATACGGCGGGTCCGATGTGTACTTTGAAATGCGCACTCCCGCGGCATCTCATCGTACAGTACAAAAAGTATGTGCTGCACATGCTTTTTGTACTTGCTTTTCATTGCATCGCATTACATGCACAATGCATGCGATGGGTGCTATTTAAGCACAAAACGGACACCCGCATCGGAGCATGTATGGGCACCTGATGTAAGATGTGCAGTGCTCACAGGCCCCTGGATCCAGGTGTGCCAATACACCTGCTCCCATGCGAGTATTCCGACTTCTCCATCGGCCTGGCATCAGCCGCAATAATCACTGGGAAATTGGCTGCTGAGGCCATTTTCCAGTGATTGGGGAGTCCTCGGGAAAGTGGCACAATGCCAAAGTCTACTGCACTGCCGGAGAGGAGTAGGTCCAGTCAGAGCCGGGACATGACCCCCCTCCTCTCTTAAAGTGCCTCTGTAGTATAGGCATTATGTGTGTAAGCAGCAATACTACTGTGAGCATTATGTGTAATGGGCACTATTAAGAAGTGTTACATGAATAAGGGGCAATACTATGCTCTTTAATGTTTAGCTCATCTCAAGGAATAGAAGATAGAATAAATACACATAAGCCAGTATACTGCACAAATAACAACATTATCTGAGAGAACATCAACAAGCATAGAACCAGAAAACAGCACAGTCTGAGAATCAATAGAATGACAACTTTCTGCCATACTTTACCTATGGAAAATGTGAGACCTTTTCCTTCAAATGTCTTCCGTAACTCTGCAACAAACTTGTCTCTAAAATGTTCTTTCTGTCATAGAGAAACCACAAACAAATACAGATTTAATAGATATTTTCTGTGCAGCAATGATTTGAAAAGTACGGGAGGTCACTACTTCCCAAGCTGCATAAAATTAGAAGATGGATGCTATATCGGTCTGATAACAACATTGGGTTATTCAGATCTGAACGATGGGCTGCGAATTCACAGGCGAGCCGATTGTCCAATGACTGCGCATGCATACTGATCGTAGCACGCAGGTGTAAGGCCATCCAGTGACAAATTCCAGATCCATTCGCAAGTTGATTGACAGGAAGCCAGAGTTTGTGGGTGTCACCTGGTAGTGTTAGGAAAAATGCAGGCGTGCCCAAGCATTGTCAGGGAAGGCATGTGATGTCAGCTCCGCCCCCCCCCCCCCATCATCCTCTTTCTATAGCACCGGCCGAGTAGGTCCTACATTACGCACAAAGTGCACATGGTGGAAAAATCATTGGATGGTGAGTTGCGAATGGATTTGCAGTTTATTGATGATCTGCGATATTTTTCCAAGCCTTTTGTAGTCCCTTGCACAAGGAGGAATTTCACTCTGGCGGGGCACAAGCTATCTGATCACATGGCTCTGCAAATTAACAGAGAAGCCAACAGGTCTGAATAACCCCCACTGTGCGCAGCAAAAATGGTACATGGATTTGCAGATAGGTGCCTTCTTGTTTGTGTCATTTATGTTAGGTATTGTCCCAAAGATGTCAAATAAATGTTACAAACATAATAAAGAATATTCTACTTGCCTTATCAAGTTCATAGAACTCAATACGTTCCTCTTGAGTGCAGTTCCTGCCAATAGGGGAGACATTAAGCATCCCATTTCGAAATTCAACAAATGTTCCTCTGAAATATATAAAATAAAAAATTATCTTTGGCCGCTTAAAATCCATAAATAATTCACACTAAAGGGGAGTTGTCAACTACAAACTAAAAACAACTGTAAAATACATCATAAGTATTTGTTGTATTTTATACATATTTTGACTTTTAAACTGTCTTTTATAATTAATTACAATTTAATTATACAACTAAAATTGTCCTACTCAAAAACACATGTTCACATGCCTGTTACATTCTTGCCTTATCATTTATTCTGCTTTTGGAAGACACCTATTTAATTCTGAACATCTTTAAAAAAAAAAAAAAACACAGTAATTGGCCTTGATTCTTTAGACGCATTACTCACGCAGTTAAATGAAAAAATCTTTTTTAAATGGTTTGCAAATAAAAAATCCTCACTCCTTACAGAAATCATTTTTTGTGTGAATGTGATCATGTACATACAGTACAACTTAAGGTGCCCATGCACGGTGCAACGGGGTGGTGAGATGCGATGCGCTCTCCCGCGCACAGCTCAAAAAGTATGTGCTGCACGTACTTTTTGAACTAGGTCCTGATCGCAACGCACGCAAATCGCGTGCGATGTGATCGGGACCAAAACGCATCTATTAATCGCACAGTGTATAGGCATCTTAAATAGGTATGTTTGTACAGCCATATTTTTACAAGCAATATTCTACAGTGACGGAGAAAGTGTTTTATATACTTTTCATAATATTTACAAACCTTTTCTTTGGTAGTTTAAGTTTTGCAATGTATGCTAGGCAGTAGTTAATGATGTCTTGTAATATATCCTCACCCAAGTATGCATGGATGCTCTGCAGGAATGAAAGATGTGTGATTAATTATAGAAAACCGTTTCCTATTACTCTTTTGAATTCTAATTATGTCTGTAATGTTGCATTGTTGGCAATTCTATGCTGAAAAAATATTGAATTAAAAAAATTCACAAAGGGAAAAAAAGTACAGAGAGCGTTGACATTATTTCTACATTCAGGAATCTTTTCTAAATAAATCAAGGAAATCCATTCAATGGTGTACTTATAAAACAATCTGAGTGATGCCATTAAATAAATGGGTCATTCCATGTCAGTTCAACCAGGTGTATCCACCATCCATCTTTTTTTAGGACTTTTTCAGTTAAGAGAATGTAAAAAAAAAAAAAAAAAGTATATGTTTCTGAAAATATCTCAATGTCTGACAATTAGTTTATTAAATATTGTATAATGATTTTTTTCATTTTACCTATCACGGCTTCTTTATCCAGCTTCTTTGAAGTATCAGGAGTGTTAATTAGGGAGTCACCATGAAATTTGGTCCCTTAAGGTAACTATTTCTCCTGAACCCAAACCATTTCACACTACACCAAAAGGTTTGTTTGTCAAACAGAATTACAATCTCTATCCAACTTGGAGTGCTAGAGAAGAGTTTGAAATCTGCTGGATCTAGAATGAGGAGAAGCAAGCAGAACCTTCCACATGTAATCAATTCACCTGTACACTTAGCCCACTAACAAAGGACTCATTGGGGCTCAGGCTTAGTTGGATGAAATTTTCATCCTGCACAAAAAGTGCATTTTGCTTACTATGCAGAGAGGGCCGTATATGGATGGTACATCATGGCTAGCACATACAGGAGTGAAAGGGTTTTTGACAGGAGAGAAGTAATCTCAATAGTGGTAGCAAATACAGCACACAATTCACACACACTGTAATACAGTGTTATGAATACACCAGTAAGCCCGCGTGAGGCAAATGCTTTGAAAGCTAGTCTGCTACCTTGTGATTGCCTCTGTGTTTGTGCATGTGTGAGAGAAAGATGTAGTTTCACTCACTGCCAACAGATGGCAGTGTGTCGGAGACACACAAACGGACACTAGACACACACACACACACACACACATTTATATAATGATAATAAAGTCCAATTTGCAATATGAAAGGAAATTAGATCATCACCCCTTTAAAAAGTCATTTAGAAATGTGCTCTATAAGTGCAGAACACAGGCTAATCTCACTGCAATAATGTGATTGCAGCATCATAACAGCATAAGCTGGGAGGATTTGGATCTTGCTCTAGGAGTGGCACATCTGCTTCTTTCTTGTGATGAACATACGGCACGATGCTTTTTCGCATAAAGACACCCTTAAGGTGGGTAGGGTATATAAGGTTGGTATACGCTGGCCGACCACAGCCGCCATTGATATCTCCAGCTATGGAGACCCGGTGGGATGCCTACATGGGCAGAGGGAGGGACGAACATGGCCTTCATTAACGATGTTCTCTTACATCCGTACATGCGCATGCACGCACACACAACACAGAGGGCCTTTAACGACCTGTGGGAGCGCACAACGGCCGCTAGGCAGAGCAATGTAATGAACTATATTGCTCAAATCAAAAATAATATCAAAATGTGATATATCTCATTATATCGCCCAGTGTGTATGGGCTTTTACTGTGTATCTCAGTCAGCCCAAGTACCAATGCATATGAATAAATGAGAACATGGACTTTGCATGAGATAATTTGTGTAATCCAGTACTCCTTTTTCCTTCTTATTCTACATGTGGTTTAGGTAACCATGGAGATCCAAGAAGTGAGCCCAACAAAGGGTAGGGTACATATCCCACAGGGACAACACACTAAATGTAATATACGTTACAATTTGCTTGTTTGTTTTTATTTTAGGTTACTATTACTAGCTGTCATTTATTCAACATAATGTGGGGTATCTTTAACACTGTGCGATATTCTTCTTATATCTTGTAACAAATGTTAAATGGTGATTCAGCTCGTCATGTATTTGAAAAAAAGAAAAAAAAAAGACAGGAGCCAATTGGCTGGAGCACTCATAACAAGTGATAACTAGATTACTCATAAAATCTGCCCCTATGTTCTTATTGACTGTACAGAAAAGGACTATGTGAATCTATAAGCACAACACTGACCTGCTTGCACAGAAACTGTCCGTCTTTGTATGCTACCAGCCCATTCTCAGCAAAAACATAGTCAAACTGTTCAACCACTGAAATATAAAGTTTACTGAATAAATACAGATTACAATTATGTAGTTGCAATAAAACTATTCTTTATTCCTTAAGCGTACACACGGGGAGATTCGGCCAGGCGATTTTCGACTATATAGTGAAAAATCGCCTAAAAGGTTAGACAGAATCGCCCCAAGTCTACGTAGACAGCCAAACAGATTGTGGAGGCAAGTCAATTGACTAGATGCCGCATAGTGTATTTGGCTGTATGCACGGGCTGCGGCTGGGGATGGCAGTCTGCTATCTCCAGAGGCTACATCTTGATTATGACAAAGCCAAATCGCTTAGTCAAAATCTCCCAGTCCGAGCCTGTGTGTGCACACTAGCAATAAAATCTGTCAAGCAGCATTATTAGAGCCAATAAATATGCAGTGTAGATATTTTGAATCTTTTATGTAAATTCACCACCGAGAAGGGGCAATAACTTCCCAAGTAAATGTGTTCCCCTCTTACCATCTTCTCCAAGCTGTTCTTTGATTTTGTCAAAATCCGACCCTCCAACAACTCCAACTTTTACCTTCTTTCGCAAATTTTGCAGGAATTCTGCCATGTCACTGTTGACTTTCTGAATGTAGAAGACATGTTAATGTTTTACATAGAGATACAGTAAAAGTGTACTTGCATTGCCTTATATTATCAGTGGTAGCAGTAATAGTAAGACACCTTCATGCTTCTCATCAAATGTTAGCCTACAAATGTCAATAAGAATAAATGTAAGTCTGTAGACCTCCTGTACAGGGGGTCTAAAAGCTGACCATACATTAAATAATTATTATGCAAGTCAGCCCAACCCCTACCCCAAAGATTACCCTTTAGTGAATGGAGCTTAGTGATGACCGTTCACAGCCTGAAAACCGGCCTGGATTTGTTTTTTAACTTAATGTGTCATTTGGCCTATTTCAGCCATGATGTTACTTCCAAATATTGGGGATTATTCTGGTTCACTCCTTCTGGCAAATTCCTTCTTAAATGGACAAAAACAATGTGCACTGCAGGTGGGGCAGATGTAAAATGTGCAGAGAGAAGTAGATTTGGGTGAGTTATTTTTTTCTGTGCAGGGAAAATACTGACTGCTATATTTCTACACTGCAATATAGATCTCGCTTTGAAGTCAAAAACCACCCAAATCTAACTCTCTCTGCACATGTTACAGTATATCTGCCCCACCTGCAGTGCACATGGTTTGTCCATATGAGAAGGAATTTGCCAGAAGGAGTGAACTAGAATAACCACCTTTGTGATGTGGTATGGGTCATAGGGTCGACAGAACTTGGGTCAACACATGAAGTAGGCCTAATGGGAGATTGTGCGGACACACTTTTGGGTCAAGCGCTAGGGAACAAGGGTGAGGACAGACTTGAGAGTACAAACAATTTCTAGGGAGGAGTAGAAGCGTAAGGAAATAAATTAATAAAAACTGGAAAAAAATGAGGAAGATGAGGAGAGGATAAATGATAAATAAACCATAAATGAAATTAAATAAAAATAAAAAATAAATAAGATAAAAATAAAAAATAAATAAAAATCAAAATAAAAATCAAAATAAAACAATAATAAAAACGTAAATGAATAAAATCAAAGACCAAAATGTTTACACACTTTTGTGTTGATGTGGGAGCAACAGAGTCTCGGGAGAAGCTGTCCCTATCTTACCCTGATGTTCTTGCTGGAAGTTAGCAGCGTTTGTGTGAAGCTGCGGGACTTCGCGGCCGGGTGCTGTGACGTATCCAACGCGTTTAACACCGCATGGGTGCTTTTTCAAAAAGCACGTATGCGGTGTGAAACGCGTTGGTTACGTTAAGGAGCACCAGGAGAGGAGAACTAAGCTTCCCCAGCCACCCAGAAGAACCTTGCCGCACATCTGACAAAGAAGTCGGAGCCAGCGGGTGACGTCACAGCACCCGGCCGCGAAGTCCCGCAGCTTCACACAAACGCTGCTAACTTCCAGCAAGAACATCAGGGTAAGATAGGGACAGCTTCTCCCGAGACTCTGTTGCTCCTACATCAACACAAAAGTGTGTAAACATTTTGGTCTTTGATTTTATTTATTTACGTTTTTATTATTGTTTTATTTTTATTTTTGATTTTTATTTATTTTTAATTTTTATCGTATTTATTTTTATTTAATTTCATTTATGGTTTATTTATCATTTATCCTCTCATCATCTTCCTCATTTTTTTCCAGTTTTTATTCATTTATTTCCTTACGCTTCTACTCCTTTCCTGCAATCTCTAAGCTAATCGCCTGTGTGTGCACCTCTCCCTAGAAATTGTTTGTACTCTCAAGTCTGTCCTCACCCTTGTTCCCTAGCGCTTGACCTAAAATTGTGTCCGCACAATCTCCCATTATATCTAACTCGTACATCAAGCTGCTCCTCCTCAGCGCAAATCCTACCTGAAGGGCCATTCCTTCACCCCCTATATACAACATGAAGTAGGCCAACATGGTCATTAGGCGGACATGGACACAGTATAAGTGCAGCACTTCACTCGCCATGCTTCGGGCATCGTGCCTCGCTCTGCACACTATTATATTCTCACTCTATGCCCACTTGTATAGTAAAATATGAAAAACCCACAATGAAAAAAACTCATGTTGACCTTTACCATATCGACCTATGCTTGTAGACCTAGTGACTGCATCCCTTGTGTTGTGTATGTGTGCACTGTGCATATTGGGCAGTCAATAATTCACTCTTCTTTTCCACTAGCATACAGTACATGGTCAGCTTAGGACCATCACTCCAATCATGTGTATACTGCCAGCTGTATGTCGCAATAAAAGACAACATGGGTAGAAGATGTAAAAAAAAAAAAAAACTTCTGTCATAATGATAAATTTGCACTTTAAAAAAAACACAGGGCCAGGTGCACTAAGCTTCAAAAGTGATAAAATGCAGAGTAGCAGCCAGCCAATCAGCTCCTACCTGCCGCGTCACAGACTGTGTTTGAAAAATGTCAGGCAGGGGCTGTTTGGTTGGATATTTATCACTCTCTATTTTATCACTTTTGAAGCTTAGTGCATCTGGCCCAAGAAGTGCAACAGAGGAGTCATGCAGTAAAAGATTAAACAAATATAATGCTAACAGGACAAGGAACGCACAGAATGCAACAGTAGAATGAGAGGAAACATCGCACCTCTAACCAGTGGTTAGTGGCTCTGAAGCTGTGTAACTAAAATAACCAGGACACCATGCCAGCATTGTACCAGGAATTGAGGCTAGATTAAAGGCTCTCAAAGTCGGTCCTCTGTGCATGTTTTCCACTGTGCATGTTTTCCAGGTCTCCTCACAGAATCAAGTGAAATAATTGGCTCCACCTGTGGATATTTTAAAATGTGTTAGTCAGTAATGAGTGCACCTGTCGGGTGACCTGGAAACCATGAACTGTGTGGGGTCCCGAGGACCGAATTTGAGAACCACTGGGCTAGATACAAGCCACAGGTTGACTACATTTTATACGTGAATGGGCTGTGTATACAGGTACCTGCCTGGCAGCTGTCAGCGTGCCGTCCACATCAAACAAGCACAGGACCTCTCCAGGTGCAGCCATCTCGGCTGTCACTGCTTCCTCCCTGACAGATGAAGATGCCTGTCTGGCTAATGCACTTTAACACAGCTACTCCCCCTGCCTAGTGGTGCTGCCGGCCACATCACTACTTCCTCATCACGTGACCCATACGTGTGGGACGTCACCTCCCTGCCCGACCACTCATACCGCGTGCGTAAGGACGTTACGTTAGGGAAGGCTTTACTCGCGCTGCAGGCTGGGAAATAGAGTTCTGAGTGTAGCCGTGACCCGTGAAGAGAGAAGGTGCTGTGTGCTGCTGCTGCTGCTACTGCTAGGCATGCAGGTGGGTCGTAGGATGAGGGGTGCGGTGAATGGGAAGTTACCATTCTGTTGCAGTACGTAACAGCCGACCGCTGACCCATTATTCGCCCGTTGCAGTACACGCACACTGCTGACAGTGCAACTAGCTGACCCCTGCTCCCCTTGTGGGTCAGATCGGGCACGCTCCCATACATCTAGGCCCTTATTCTGGTTCACTCCCAAAGGCAAATTCCTTCTCAAATGGACAAAACCATGTGCACTGCAGGGGGCAGATGTAACGTCCAGAGAGTGAGTTAGATTTGGGTGAGTTATTTTGTTTCTGTGCGGGGAAAATACTGACTGCTTTATTTTTACACTGCAATATAGATCTCACTTTGAAGAAAAACCCCACCCAAATCTAATTCTCTCTGCACATGTTACATCTGCCCCACCTGCAGTGCACATGGTTTTGTCCATTTGAGAAGGAATTTGCCTTTGCGAGTTAGCCATAATAAGGGCCCTAGTGTATGAGCTTAGTCATTGTGTGCTCTCCATGTTCACCCCAATGTTCGGCGGCTGTCATAAATACCCTTTTAGTACATCTACGCCGTGATGTGCTTGTTGCAAGTTTTTAAACTTGATGCCTGCAGAACATTGGTTATTTGCTGTTTACCATTACCATTACTAAGTTTCCTGAGGTGGCTACGGTCATGAGAAGAAGAGTAAAGCCCATACACACGTGCATACATACTTACTGATGCCTGCTCCGAGGGGAGCATTGGCCGTGCTGCAACATAGCCGTCTGACCTTCCTTGTCCGGACATAATGAACGAGGGAGGGGTTCGTTAACGGTGCACAAGACTGCTCATCGTTAATGTCAGGGAGTGTACACAGTAGGTGATATTGTGTATGGGGCGTAGGCTGGGTACACACCAGAATGACCCGATTGCGAAGCGATTTCCATTTGTGTCAAATAATCACAATCGGATGTTGCACAGTACACTATGCGACCCTGCCATGCATGCACAATGCTGAAGAACATGGAGGTGGGTGGGAGTGTCCAGGAAATGCCATGCAAATAGGCCCGCACGATGGTCTCACCATGGATTGGAGATACAAACACACACGCTCTGCATATGATCAGTACCCAGTCGGAGGTCGGATTGACACATTTTTACTGCAGTAGGTAAAATCTTCAATCCAACATACTTTGGCGTGGGCGCTTATCGGATCGGAATCTTGAAAATTGGTACATTTCTGCAATCGGGGATTGGAGGCCAAATCATCCTGGTGTGTAGGGGTACTTAAAGGTGGCCATACTTTTTTCGGTACTTGATTCCTAGAACGGCGCCCACGATTTCCATTGTCTGGGCTCCTAAAAATCTCATGGCATCGCATCCCCCTAGAATATTGAGGCATGCGATGCAATTCGATTTTTCATTGTACAAGCACCCATGCCATGAGATGTGATGGGTGCTTACAATGAGATGTAACCCCCAGTATTTACGCCATCCCGAAGAGTGGCGAGCGGCGGCGGTACGTGTCCTCCAACCTTTTCATACCCCCACTATCCACGTCGGTGTGGAGTTGATTTTAGATAGTGTGGCGAGCCTGAAGCGTGGTGAGCGGACACTGATTACTTTACATGTATTCCGCATCCCCGCTGCGCTCGCCACGCTTCGGGCTCGTATTCCGCGGGGATCGCCACGCTTCAGGCTCGGTGGTTCGCCACACTGTCTAAAATCAAATCCACGACGGCGTGGATAGTGGGGGTATGAAAAGGTCGGAGGATGCATACCTCGGGGCTCGCTGCGCTCACCATGCTTCGGGATGGCGTGGATACTGGGGGTTACATCTGCCATATATCGCATGCTGTCCTTTCACATGTGATGTAACGCATGCGACAACTGTTCCACGCCACCAAAATCACTGTAGTGTATGGGAGTCCTTAAGCTTAGGAAGATAATAATAGACCTCCATCATCCTGCCTCGTCATCGATAGCCAATGTTCCAGATGGCGATGTTTAATAGTTTTCCAATGTTCACAGAAAATAGCATTTCTAATATATCATAACATTTTTATTTGTAGTATAGTATATCCTTTTTATAGTATTATTTATTAACAGTTTCTTATATAACGCAACAAATTCTGTTCTGCTGTCAAATGAAAAATTTTAGATCACAGGTTTTTTTTACATAAATTCAAATCTTAGTGGATTTTTTTTTATCTGAAAACTCATTGTACCACTAGCATTACTTTTAGGAATGCCATATTGAATAACTTACCTATTTTTTGTCATTAGCAGGCTATGTAACCATGGCACAACTCTTTATTAAGTCTGTGCGGTTCAGACCTATGTATCCTAAGTTATCACCATGGATGTGGAAGTCACAAGAGGCTGGCAGACCCACCTTTAATGCGTGTGATGTTACGTCCTTGCGTTTGTTGTTTACAATCCAGAACCCGCAGATTCAAAGCAAGTGCAGGTTCTGTTCATCTGCCCCATCTAACACAGCAACGGAGGAATCTAAGAACTATAGTTTGATCTACAAGTTCCCCGGAATACGGTACTGCAGGGCAATTACCAGACTCAAGCTTGTGCAGACAACCCTGACTGTACTGCTTCTTCCACCTATTTATTATTTCTACTTGCAAGGACAACTTTCACAGTTTTCTGTAGTTTATGTCACCGGTACTGCTGTTTTTGCTGGCTTCATGTTATATAGTCTTAGTTATTACCTTCGGAGAGTTATTGGGATGATTTATGTGGATAATGACATTTCAACTTTGAAGGTTTCCCATTTAACATTTTGGGGACAGAGAAGAAATATTTTTGTTCCACTTGAAGATGTTAAAAGGCTATCAGAAACAGGAGACGGCAAGCAAGAAATTCTCTTTGAATTTGGACGATACAGCAGCACAGATGTACTGTACTTCACAACTCGCTTTGGGCAGATTGTGGATAGAGAAAAATTCACTGAAGTATTCGGAGAGCTAAAATAAGTGGTTGCTAAAGTTTTCTTGACTCCTGACCAGAATACAATATCTGCTGTAAATAAATATGGTTTTGTATATTGCTTCAACACAAATTCCAATTAATGTTGATGTATTTTCCATTTGCCATGTCAGTTGTTTTATTTGTATTGAAAGAGAATGCAAATAAGGAACCACAATTACCTTATGACTATTAACATTTATTTAATCACAGTAAATAAGGTTAACAAAAAGAGAATTATTAAGGTCAGTCAGAAGTGTTATAGGGCAATTCCAACAAAAAGTGTACATGGGTCATGAAAAAAAAAATTAGGATAATCAAAATATGAATATCCCAGTGCATCAGTCATAGTCTATAGTTATTAAAAAAATCTATTGGTGACAGTGTGTCACATGACATGTTGCCATTTTGTCTTATTTCAGTAATTGTTACAGACACTGATGGTGACCACTGATTATCTATTGCTGTTTTCTGAAAACAAGGGTAAGAAAGTTGGATTATTTGATGGTTACATCCGTGACTATTTTCTGGTTACATCCGTTATGCATAATACATAATATTATGTATTTTCCTCTGCTACAAATGATCCTGAAACCACCCAGTGCAATTAACCTCTGGACTTACAGCTCTGATCCATCATTCGTCGCCATTGTTTCTTGCTTCACTGGTTTAATTCCTTGTAAACCACAGTTACTATCCATCCCAGTCTACAGATTGCAGTTCTACCATCATATCTGTGCTTACAGACCCTGGATTCCAGTTAGCAAGTAAGGAGGGTGTTTTATTATTACCTACAGTACCAATCAACTTTACAGACAGATCAATCTACAGTTACACTCCTCCCTGCTTCATATTCTATTCTGTCATCACCTTCAAAGTCATTAGTGTTCCAGTAGTCAGGATACACCACTCTCCATCTGCCAAGATCTGGTCAGGGATTGTACTTCCTCTTCCACTACATACCCAGAGTTTCCCAGACCAGCCAGCCTCGCATACCCTCCAGTCACTGACGCAGAGTTATTCCGATTCTGGGTTCACAAAAAAAGCAAGTGTGACATCTTCATTCTCATTGTTGCAGCTTTCTTTGTATCCATCCAATCAGCAGAGTTCTCAGGGTCCATGGCGTCAACCTTTGAGATGGTAGAACATGCCTAATTTGACTCCAGCCCTCTTCAACATCGAACATTTTCAGAATTTTGTCATGTTGAAAATAAGATGGGGCTGTGCAAAGTAACCACATGGCCTTCTGTGAATATCTTCTTCAGTATTTATTAAAACAATACCTTTGCCTCCCAGGATGCTGTACCGCTTGACAGCAATCCTTCCCTTAATTGAAACTACTTTAGGACATCCTGATGCCCATGTTCTAAATATAGAATAGAATCAACTTTATTGGCCACACTAGGAATTTTTTGTGGATTTCAGTACAGCATCAAGTAGGGATGAAGGGGGATGACATTTCATACGTTACATTGGGACATTACATGGGGGGGGAACATGCCTGTCGAGCTGCGCGGTGCTATATATATATATATATATATATATATATATATAAAATGTTCTTTGAGCCCGGCACTCCACTGTCCAATGTGCACGATCTATACCCGGTGCCTTCCAGTGATGCTTTGTCAGCCTTGGATATACAGGAGGGTATATAATAGGCGGCACTCTCGGATTTCGTGATGAAACAAAAACTCCTTTATTGGTCCGACATGTTTCGGGCGTCTGCCCGTCCTCAGGGATCCCTGAGGACGGGCAGGCGCCCGAAACATGTCGGACCAATAACGAAATCCGAGAGTGCCGCCTATTATATACCCTCCTGTGTGTGTGTGTGTATGTATGTATGTATGTATGTATGTATGTATATATGTATGTATGTATATATATATGTATATATATATATGTATATATATATATATATATATATATATATATAAATGGCAGAAATGCCCAGCACTCATCCGTACTTTAGACAGCTTGTGCGGTGCACGCAATCTCGAATGGAGAAAATATGGCAATCACTGTGGTATGCGGCACTCGTCAATCATACAGCAGGTACATCGCAAATAAATCAGCCAACAGGCAGTGCGGTAAGTCAACGTTTCGGGTACTCAAACCCTTTATCAAGACATGCATGATACAACTGGAGTACTTACTTTTATGCAGACAATCAAGTGCAAACCACCCAGTGACAAGAATGACTCCCTGTGAGTGCGCCAACCTGGACCCTGTGACGTCATCCTGGTGCCGATGGGGTGTCGGTGTCAGTCAGGGCAGGGGGCGTGTATGTGGGAGAGTGACAGGTAACCCAAACATCTAGTGAAAAAAGTAAAAAATACCATTAAAACAAATAAAAGCAATCGGCAGAAGAAATGAGCTGGCAAAAACATGTAATAGGCTTCATGGGAAGTGCGATAAATAATAGCAAAATACTGTTGCAGATGTACGCACGATATAGAGATAATAGACACATAGGTCAACATGAAACAGTCTACATAACACTGGGGTCGACCACACAGAAAGAGCGGACATGACTCAAATACAAAAAAATGTAACATAATGCAAGTGAATGTGGCAAGGTCAGATCCTATCCTAAGCTGGAACTGACTTCTGTAGCGGAGAACACAGCAACGGGATTAAAGAAAACATAGTAGCGAGAGGTGCTCATTGAGACCTAGTGGGTGAACCGTCTGTAGGCGGTCTATCCACCTTGCCTCCAATCTCAACAGTTATTTGTCACGATCACCCCCTCTGATGGAGAGCGGGACACTGGCAATCATTTTATAACGTATCGAAGGCAACGAATGTTTGAACTCCTTGAAGTGCCTAGCAACAGGTTGCTCAGCACCTTTCCCATCCAGGGAACTGAAAGATGATCCAACGGCCCTCTTCAAAAAAGAACTGGACGATTTACTACAAAAGGGAACATCGGCATCAATCATCCCTGACAAAATTAAGGAGGTCTTATCCACCGACCACCCTAAGGTACCCTTACTGTACACGATACCTAAGATACATAAGGATTCCTCCAAACCTCCGGGTCGGCCGATCATCTCGGCAAGGGACTCGCTGTTTTACACGGTGTCACAGTTTCTGGACATGTTTCTGCAACCGGTGGTGCAGAGCCAATCCACATACTTAAAGGACACTAATACCTTCTTAAATAATCTGATTGCTTTACCTTGTCTTCCCTCAGGCTGCTTGCTATGCACGATTGATGTGGTCTCGCTATATACCTCGATTCCACATCATCGTGGTATTGAAGCGGTTAAACGTGCTGTTTTGGCAAGTGCCTTGTATAAGGGTCCCGATGCTTTGTTTTTTATTCAGTTACTTGATCTGGCACTATCAAGAAATTATTTCCTGTTCGATAACAGGTTTTATTTGCAATGCTCGGGGGTCGCGATGGGATCTTGCGTGGCCCCCAGCCTTGCAAATATCTTCATGCATGAAATTGAACGTGACATCTTCTTTTCAAACCCAGCGGTTACATCGGCCATAATTGCGTTTTACCGCTACATAGATGATATTTTCTTGATCTGGTCCAAAAGTGCCAGTGAGTTCCATGACCTAATGACGTTAGCCAACAGTTGTGACAGTTCCATTAAGTTTACCTACACGTGCCACCCTACTTCCATTAACTTTTTGGATGTCACTGTGACGCTTAACTCTAGTAATGAACTACACACGACTCTGTACAAAAAACCAACTGATCGCAATACCATTCTCCTTAGCACAAGCCATCATCCCCCATCACTAAAGTGGGGTCTCCCTTACTCCCAATTTTTTTAGAATTTGCAGCAGAATTGAGGATGCAGAGGTAGAGATCAATTCCATGATCAATGACTTCTTCTCTAGAGGTTATCCCTACCCATTACTCAAAAACACTAAAGCCAAGGTGCTCAGTCTCAACAGACACACTGTCCTTAACACAGCTACCACCAAAAATCTTGACAATAAAATCGTTTGGACTCAAAAATTCACCACTAACAGCAGTGAGTTAGTTAAGTCTGTCAGGAAAGTGTGGCCCATAGTTTCCACCAACAAATCTCTTCCCAGTTTGCGCAACAGCTCCTTCTTGCCCTCTTACAGGAGGGGGAAGAACTTGAAGGACTGGGTAGTACATAACGATGTGAGCAAACACGTACAGAAACCACAACCGCATTTCCTATCCCGTAAGAACGGGAATTACAAATGCATTGGTTGCACGACCTGTTCTAGCCTTGAGACTGGTGATCATTTCTTCCATCCTAGGACAGGAGAAAAATTCCTCATTAAATTTCCCCTCACCTGTAGCAGTCGGCACGTCATTTATTATATCAAATGCCCATGTGGTCTTTTGTATATCGGTAAGACCATAACGCAATTCAAGGAACGTATAGCCAACCACAGGTCAGCGATCAGAGCTGCCCTGGATGGGAAAGGTGCTGAGCAACCTGTTGCTAGGCACTTCAAGGAGTTCAAACATTCGTTGCCTTCGATACGTTATAAAATGATTGCCAGTGTCCTGCTCTCCATCAGAGGGGGTGATCGTGACAAATTACTGTTGAGATTGGAGGCAAGGTGGATAGACCGCCTACAGACGGTTCACCCACTAGGTCTCAATGAGCACCTCTCGCTACTATGTTTTCTTTAATCCCGTTGCTGTGTTCTCCGCTACAGAAGTCAGTTCCAGCTTAGGATAGGATCTGACCTTGCCACATTCACTTGCATTTTGTTACATTTTTTTGTATTTGGGTCATGTCCGCTCTTTCTGTGTGGTCGACCCCAATGTTATGTAGACTGTTTCATGTTGACCTATGTGTCTATTATCTCTATATCGTGCGTACATCTGCAACAGTATTTTGCTATTATTTATCGCACTTCCCATGAAGCCTATTACATGTTTCTGCCAGCTCATTTCTTCTGCTGATTGCTTTTATTTGTTTTAATGGTATTTTTTACTTTTTTCACTAGGTCTGTTTATATGTTAGCTGCAGGGGTAACTTTCAGCATCCAATGGGAATTTAGTTGCCTAAAGCAGGAATTTAGTCAGTTTAGCAGCTTTAAGTGGCTAAACCCTGTCTCTGCACAATATATGCATGTGCATCTAAAAACAAGTGAATCCAAATTGTTCCTTAATTTATGGTTTCTCTATTACCTGTAGGAGAACACTCGCTTGTGTCATTTCAGCTTGTATACGAAAGGTTAGGGTGTAGGCACTATAGCAGGTAATTGCTGGAATTTCTCCCTAGGGAACATCATTTAAACATTTAAATTACCCCTCAATTCAATTGGTGGTACCCTGGCTGCAGTAAATAATCTGGGAGATTTGGTTTATGCTGCAGGGCAACAGTATATAAGAACTTAAAACGGGATCCGGAAGGGCAGGGATCTCTGCCCTAGTATGGAAAAATCTAAAAAATACATAATAAGCAATTACATTTATTTTGAACCGTGTTCCAAATGGTTAAACCTCTGTTTTATGCAGGTGAATGTATCATTTTATTTGTGCTGTTTGTGTCATCTTCTTCCACTCTTTTCCAGTAGTTTGTATTTACATTTCTCTTGTCAATTTGTTACGTTGTTTTTTGTTAGCTCTGTTCATGCTCTGTCTAGAACGATTGTGTCTGCAAATAATGTAATCAGTATGGTGTCTGTCAGCCACACACACACCACACCAGCTGTACGGTAGACCTGCAAAGCCTGACTTCCTTTATGTCATCACTAACAGCATAGTGAACAGATTGTCATTAGCACGCCCACTTCACTGTTGGGGGGAGAGGAGCAGATCTGCAGAACTTGTGTCTGTTTTAGCTATCAGTGTATAAATATGATTCATTATATACTGTAAGTAACTAAATGTTTTATGAATGGGCCTGTGTCCACAGATGGGTTGGGATCATTTGGTCGACAGTCATTAGGTCGACACCATTAGAATGACATGGGAAAGGGTCATTAGTTCGACAATGTCTAGGTCGACAGTTAAAAGGTCGACATGGGGGTTTTCACTGTTTTTTTGACCTGGATGTCAACACAGTCAACATGGACACAGTTTAAAGTGCACTGCATCGCTCCCTACGTGTCGGGCACACTATTTTATTCTCCCACCATGCCCTAGTGCAGTGGTTCCCAACCTTTTTTGTCTCCCGTACCCCTTGATTAGGCTTTTCATTTAGGAGTACCCCCTCGTGAAATTTTCAGGGGGCGTGGCCTAAAAAGGGGTGTGACTTAACAGGGGCAAGTCATACTGGCAATGACGGGAAAAAAAAAGTGCAACCACTTGGCCACAATATAAGCTCAGCCCATTCTGCGGAGGGCATATAAAATAACAGAACCTTGTCAAATCTCTATTACTGAAGCAACAGACATTCCAACGGATCACGTTAGCCTTCCAATAGTGCCAGATACACATATGCCCCCAAAAGTGCCAGATACACATATGCTCCAATGGTGCCAGGTATGCCCGCACAGTGCCAGAAACGGGAATGCCACCACGGTGCCAGGTATGACCCCATGGTACTGGGTATGTGCCCACAGTGCCAACAATGCCCCTACAGTGCCAGCAACAAGTATACCCCCATAGTGCCAGCAACAAGTATGCCCCACAGTGCCAGCATTGCCCCACAGTGCCAGTAACAAGTATGCCCCACAGTGCCAGCAATGCCCCACAGTGCCAGCAATGCCCCACAGTGTCAGCAACGCCCCACAGTGCCAGCAACGCCCCACAGTGCCAGCAATGCCCCACAGTGCCAGTAACAAGTATGCCCCACAGTGCCAACAATGCCTCACAGTGCCAGCAATGCCCCACAGTGCCAGTAACGCCCCACAGTGCCACTAACAAGTATGCCCCACAGTGCCAGCAATGCCCCACAGTGCCAGTAACAAGTATGCCCCACAGTGCCAACAATGCCTCACAGTGCCAACAATGCCCCACAGTGCCAGTAACAAGTATGCCCCCACAGTTTATATCTGGTTATTTTTAATTCACGTCCAGCATAGTCAATAAGGGAGGGAGAAGGCACCCCTACCCGACACCCCCCCTGCCATGATTAAAGATGAATACTCACCTGGCATAAATCCTCACATCCAGCGATGGCGATGGCGTCTGTGAGGATACGAGTTCTTCAATCACTCAGACACCGAGCAGATGAAACCAGAAGAACGGTTTATTTTCCACAGCACGCACAAATAGACAATAAACAGTGGCAAAGGTAAATTGCAGAGTAGAAAGATATTCAGGTAGCAGGCCCAAACAGACAGTCCTTGTATAGTCACAGTCCCAGATCAGTTCCACAGGGCAAACTATCACTTATCCACACAGCTGTGATAGCAGAAAACTGTATAAGTCCACAAAACACTGGCAACTCCACAGAAGCGAGGATGAGGCGTTCCACAAGACACAGGTAGAGCATACCTCTGAACCTTAAGACTGCGACTAACCTCCTTCCTCCTCTCTTCTCCTTCAGCTCCCATTCACATCTCTCCCCTCTCTTCCTGCAAACACCAACTTACATCCCAAAGGCACCCCTCTCCCCCTCCCTCAGGAATTCTTAACCCTTCCTATGCTGGGTGCAGTTGTATGAATATAACAGGGTCTCCTATTACCTGTCCAGGGGCTGATTAACTCACTCCCTTCATCTGGCTTTGAAGCTTGTGTATGTGAGGGATTTCACACCTTCATGTGAACAGATCTCTTCTCTGGAGACTGACCCTGGTGTTATCCATCCTTTAGCTTCTTGTTATTTGGGGGGGAAGTGTATGTCTCTGCCACTACCTGTTGTCTCTGTTACTAAACAGCCTATAAGGAGGCCCTTTGATCCCTGAACCAAAAACTATACACAAACTGACCAGATTGTAATCTAAGCATTTGGTCACTTCTAGCCGGACCATTTGTCTCCACATATACAGTTACAATATTTAAGTAATACGCATTTGGGAAGACTGCCATAATTATATATGATCTGGAACTACACACACAAATAGGGGGAATATAGACATACATAGAGACTACAGGGTACAGACTGACTAAAGTGTACATTTTTCACTACAAATAATAAAATATCATAATTACAGTCTTACGGTCAGCCTGCTAACCTCACACTCCTCCCCCTACATCTTTAGTCACTGTGCCCAGTTGCTCAGGAACCAATCACAACCTGGAATAGCGGGATGCAGAGCCGAGAATCTGGGGTTTGGATGTACCACCGGAGTCCCACAGGGTGACATCATACCAAACCCATCTTGTAAAAGGCGGCTGGTTTGCTGAACCAGCAAGGGCATGATTACAGTCTAAGTCATACATTGGAACTAACAAGGGATGTAGCGATTCCTCTTCTTCGGATTCTGGGTACCCCCCCTCTGCAACATTGTAACCTACTTATACTTTTGCCTCGGGCACAATGGGGCGGGGACCACTTTCCACCTCACCCTCTTGCCCAAGGAACAGGGGCCAAACAGCAGGCCAATATAGGGGCTCTGGCCCTGGCACTTCCACCACCCCGTCATGTCCTTCCTCCCCCAAACCCAAACTAGGGGCATGGCAAATTTCAGTCCAGCATTTGGTCTCAATGTCCAGGGCTGAGGAGGAACCCTCCATCACAAACAATTCCGTTGGTGGCTGCAGGACAGGCTGTGTCAGCTCTGTCCCCTTAAAAGCCAGATGCTCACCTGCAGCTACTTCTGCGCACACCTCCTTCTCCGCGATAGCCTCCTTCCCCAGCTGAGTATGCTGGGCAGCCCGAAACACGACGTCATCTGTGACTGGTGTGCTGGTGGCCTGGATGTTGTCGGATACTCCTCTAACCACGGTGATCTCCTCCTGGACGCAGTCCTCATAGATCCCCTGGCAGAAGGTTAATAATTCTGCATCTCCCACCTCAGCAAAAGGGAAGCAGTAGTGCAGCTCCTCCCGGGGTGCCTGGCTCAGAGGCCTCACTTCCTTCATTTTGGGGATAACCTTCCCCTGTATAGAACACTGAGCAGCTTCTCCCCTAGGCTGTGGGAGAAGCTGTTGCAGGCGGTGCCTTTCATCACGCCCCCTGCGACACTGATCTTGCCATGCTGGGGTATCCAGGAGCCCGCGATCAATCGCCTCTTCCTCTGCCACAATAAAGCACTCCTCCAGACACTCCAATTGTTCCCACACACTCAGCTGTGCACCGAAATAAAGGATACATGCCCGATAATCTGTAAATGCTTTTGTAGGATCTCCCTGATCGAGAAGGATCTGCTGAAGGATTTCCCCGCGAGTGCAGAATTGGATGGGTATACCTCGCAGCTGACATTCTGCTATCAGCTCTTCCATACTCATTTCTTCAAGGGCAGTTAGGGGCCCCCCTGACAACGACCCTTCTCTTGCGGTAACAATTAATTCCGTGGCAGACCCCTCGGTTGTCTGCCCAGATTGCAGTAGCCCCCTTCTAGACCCTTCCTCTGGTTCTATCTGGGGCATCAATTTATTCTGGACTTGTCCTTCAGCCTCAGAATATTGTCCTCTTTGTAGCATCTGGGTAACTGTAGCAATCACTTCCTCTGTGAATTCTACAAACTCTGGCTCCCCCAGCAGATTCCACGAGGTGGCCTGACCTTTACAGTGCAGGAATGCATCCCCCAGGTAACACAACTTGTCCTGTATGCTGGATACTCTCCACCCGCTGACCATCTGCTGAGCTTCTTCCCAGTACTCCCAGATATACTGCATTTTCCTGACAATAAATAACAGATCCGGCTTCCCAGCCTGCCGATACACTGAAGAACCTCCGTCCCTGAGCTCCTCCGCTCCAGGGGTCTTGAGGCATCGATTTTCTTTCCTTGGAAACATTTTCCCTTTCCACAGGAATGACACCTGCTCACTTGCTGAACATCACCTTATTGCATTTTCCGTTTCTTTACATATGGTCTGATCCTCTGTCCTCTGTGCTTTCTGTGCTCGATGGTTGGTGTCTGAATGATCCCACTGTCGCTGCCGCCAAATGTGAGGATACGAGTTCTTCAATCACTCAGACACCGAGCAGATGAAACCAGAAGAACGGTTTATTTTCCACAGCACGCACAAATAGACAATAAACAGTGGCAAAGGTAAATTGCAGAGTAGAAAGATATTCAGGTAGCAGGCCCAAACAGACAGTCCTTGTATAGTCACAGTCCCAGATCAGTTCCACAGGGCAAACTATCACTTATCCACACAGCTGTGATAGCAGAAAACTGTATAAGTCCACAAAACACTGGCAACTCCACAGAAGCGAGGATGAGGCGTTCCACAAGACACAGGTAGAGCATACCTCTGAACCTTAAGACTGCGACTAACCTCCTTCCTCCTCTCTTCTCCTTCAGCTCCCATTCACATCTCTCCCCTCTCTTCCTGCAAACACCAACTTACATCCCAAAGGCACCCCTCTCCCCCTCCCTCAGGAATTCTTAACCCTTCCTATGCTGGGTGCAGTTGTATGAATATAACAGGGTCTCCTATTACCTGTCCAGGGGCTGATTAACTCACTCCCTTCATCTGGCTTTGAAGCTTGTGTATGTGAGGGATTTCACACCTTCATGTGAACAGATCTCTTCTCTGGAGACTGACCCTGGTGTTATCCATCCTTTAGCTTCTTGTTATTTGGGGGGGAAGTGTATGTCTCTGCCACTACCTGTTGTCTCTGTTACTAAACAGCCTATAAGGAGGCCCTTTGATCCCTGAACCAAAAACTATACACAAACTGACCAGATTGTAATCTAAGCATTTGGTCACTTCTAGCCGGACCATTTGTCTCCACATATACAGTTACAATATTTAAGTAATACGCATTTGGGAAGACTGCCATAATTATATATGATCTGGAACTACACACACAAATAGGGGGAATATAGACATACATAGAGACTACAGGGTACAGACTGACTAAAGTGTACATTTTTCACTACAAATAATAAAATATCATAATTACAGTCTTACGGTCAGCCTGCTAACCTCACAGCGTCCTTCCTTCCAGGCGCGGCGGCAGGGCGGTGTCCTTCTCCAAGTCTGCGCTGCTCCGGGGGTCCTTCCAGGCGCGGCGTCTTTAGTCCAGGCGCGGCGGTCTCCTTCCAGCGCGAGTGCGCATGCTCCGGGGGTCCTTCCCGCTGTGGCGAATGGAATACAGGCGCGGCGGTCTCCTCACAGCGCGTCTGCGCATGACCATGGGGTTCTTCCAGCCGCGGCGGCGTGACCCGGCGTATGTGACGGGTCACGCCGCCGCCATTACCACCATCGGCGTCGCGTACCCCCTAGGAGATCAGCGCGTACCCCCCGTGGTACGCGTACCACGGGTTGGGAACCGCTGCCCTAGTGGATGGTAGGGCATGAAATACCGCCTGTCGGCACATGTCAGCTCAATAAGCAGTGAAAAACCCCATGTCGACCTTTTGACTGTCGTTCTAGACACTGTCGAACTAACGCCCTTTCGACCTAGAATCATATTGACCTTTTCCTATGTCGACCTAGACCGATGTTGACCTTTTCCCATGTCAACCTAATGACTGTCGACCATCATGCTGTAGACCAAATGACCGCATCACCCACAGACATTCTATGTGTTCCATCTATGTGCAGACAATTGTGCCTTTGGGCCTTATTCTAGTTCCTTCTTTCTGACAAAATCCTTCTTAGATGGACAAAACCATGTGCACTGCAGGGGGGGGGGGGGCGAAGGATGTAAAATGTGCAGAGAGAATTAGATTTGGGTGAGTTATTTTGTTTCTGTGCATGGTAAATACTGGCTGCTTTATTTTTACACTGCAATATAGATCTCACTTTGAAGTAAGACCCCACCCTAATCTAATTCTCTCTGCACAAGTAACATCTGCCCCCCTGCAGTGCACATGGTTTTGTCCATCTAAGAAGGATTTTGTCAGAAAGAGTGAACTAGAATAAGGACCTTTATCTTTGTCTACTCCATTTTGGGATAGACATTGCTGCATTCCTTTGTCAGCATCTCTGCTCTCATTTTATTCTCGGTTCCCAAATAGAACATACCTGAATGTTATGTGAATTCAGCTACACATACAAATAGTAAAAATGGTCACTTTGGATAATACTGCTACTTCATTATATAGGTCTTGGGAGCAATTCTAATACCTTCCATTTATAACCATCAATGTATGTGTTATGCTTCACCTAGTGAAATGGTTCCCAACCTGCAGTACTTGTACTCCTGGGGGTAGAATGCAGACTGGTTGGGGGTACTTGAAAATAATATTGGTACTGGTTGAAGCAGAAGCAGTCTCTCGATGGTGGAAGAAGTCTCCCATTGCATGGCGATGAACCACGTTGCGTCACTTCCGGTTCCGTCTGCAGCACCATCAGCGTCTCCCTGTGCTTTTGCTCGACCAGCAATACCCTGGGAGCTACCCGCACTGCCCTCAGACATCAGCGATCATCTGCCTTGTATTGGTGGAGGAAGCAGCAGCTAATACTATAGTTTATCCCTAGTGTGCTGCCCTGGGGTGACTGGCTTTTGCCAGCCATTTTGGGGGGCTGCCCCCCAGATTCGAACTTGGTATTGGGGACACACTATCTATACGAGGTCACCTTGATGCAGGGTGGTGGGCTAGAATTTATTTACAGTTTCTTATATAGCGCAGCAGATATTGTTGGGCTATACAGTTGTTGACAGTGATAGAACACACTGGGGTACTTGTGTATTATCACGGCGCCCCCCGATATTGATCGCGCAATGTTTTTATCGCATTGCATGCCATACACCTGATGCACTGCGATGCGATTTTAGCCCCCTATTCGATTAAAAATTGTATAAGCACCCTAATGATGGCTTACAATGTTAAATGCACCCCCACGCCACCCCCCACTATAAACGTGAACCCGAAGCGTGGCGAGCCCGCGAGGGGCGGCTGTACGGGTCCTACGACCTTTTCATACCCCCACTATCCACGTCGGCGTGGAGTTGATTTTATAAAGCGTGGCGAGTGCAGCGAGCCCGAAGCGTGGCGAGCGCACGCGTATACCTGTGAAGTTATGCGCGTCCCCTCGCGGGGCTCGCCATGCTGCGCTCGCCACACTTTATAAAATCAACTCCACGCCGACGTAGATAGTGGGGGTATGAAAAGGTCGTAGGACGCGTACCGCTACGCTTCGGGTTCACGTTTATAGTGGGGGGTGGCGTGGGGGTGCATTTAACATTGTAAGCCATCATTAGGGTGCTTATACAATTTTTTAATCGCATTGTATGGCATTGTATGCCATATAATTTTAAATATGTACAACATTGCGCAATATCGCATCGCATAGGGAAGCTATATAATACATAAGTGCCTCAGAGGGTTATGTGTGTAGAACTTAAATATGATAGGCTTGCCTGAAGAGGTGAGTTTTCAGGGAAAGCTTGAAAGTTTGGAGTCTAGTAGAGAGTCTTTTTGCGCATGATCAGATCATTCACAACTTTAGTCAGTGCTGTCTCTGTGGAGTATTGGGAAATATACAAAGAACATTGATTATTGTTCAATATTAGATAGCAAAGCTTAACCCCTTCCCGACATTTGACGTACATTTACGTCATGGTCGGGATGTACTTCCCAACACATGACGTAAATGTACGTCATGACTTTAAACTGTCACCGCGTCTAGAGACGCGGTGACAGAGGGACGATGTCTGCTGTCCCTGACAGCAGACATCTTCCCTCATTGCCCAGGGGGGGGGGGGGGGGCAGCCGATCGGCAATCGTTGCAATTGGCTGTTCAAATGTGAACAGCCAATTGCAGCGTTTAATGTGTTATGTATATAATTTTGACTCTGCTGCCCCCTAGTGTCCAAAAAAAAATAAAAGAAAGTTGAAATAATGAATGAAACATAAAGTTTACATATGGTCTATGTTAGTTATGAACTATTTTGAGTGGTATGATTATTTGTCTCACAAGCAGAAAATTTAACATTTTGCAAATTGCAAAATGTTCAATTTTTTTACGACATTTTGGTATTTTTCACAAAAAAAAAAAAACTGTATCGACCAAAATTTACCACCAACTTAAAGTACAATGTGTCACGAGAAAACAATCTCAAAATCACTGGGATAAGTAAAAGCAAAAAAAAGTTATCCCCACTTAAGTGATACATGTCAGATTTGAAAAAAAGGCCTCTGTCAGGAAGGCAAAAACAGGCTGCGTCGGTAAGGGGTTAATATTGTGGAGTGTACATCAGCACTGTATGTGTTGGTAAACTAGGCTTGTTTAGCATTGTTTACTGTTTGTTTATTAAAATTATCTGTCAAAGCTGGCATTAATGATTGCAAGCTTTAACCTTTCCATGCTGGGACTGCGATAGTTGCCACCAAGATATACTTTTTGATGTGAGGCAAAAAGGAACCAGCTCTGCTATGCACAGAACTGTACCACAGGTTTACACGTATAGAACCGGCAGCAGGGTGAATGATTGACTTTGCAGTTATTGCTGAACTGTATGACATATATATTTATACACATTGCTCTTATGTCCTGAAGACAGGGCTCTCTGTAAACCCAGAGACACTGAAGATTTTAATACAGCAATTTACAAAATCCGTGAGTGCAGTCCTGAATGTTTTTTTGGCTCACGGTATAACATATGGGAGAAATTATTTGTCTGGTACACTGTAGAATATATAATACACACAAAGACCACTTAAATACATCTTTACCTATATGGGCACGACATATGTCCGCTCTCTGTACAATGCATAAAGGTTTAGTTGACCAGTGTCAAAAGAAAAGAACTACAGTGGAATAAATAGGAAAGGCTTCAATATAAATTTACAAATACATTTTATTTATTACTAATTAACACATAAAGCAGTTTAAGTTCACAGATTTCTAGACCTGAACACAGAAGTGCAGTTAGTCTTAATATGTTTGGCACTATTAGAACACTGTAAACAACAGCTTACTTTCGTCTCATAAACACCTAGTTAGTCCATCTTATGTCACCTGTATTCTTATATCTTGGGTGTAGAGAATAATATGGGTTCTTCTTAGGTGTAAAAATTATATAAAAAAATACATTGGAAAATGCGTAGTTACTGATGTTAAATATACACATTAATAACAGGCATAAAACATGCTACATAGACATCTTAATTTTCAACAGACAAATTGGCAATGTTCTCTTTGTTTAATGTTTTGCTTTGAATTTCATCAGGCAATTACTGGTGATTATATATATATATATATATATATATATATATATATATATATATATATATATCCATCCAGATGGGACAGCACTCTTTGTCACACAACAGCCGGGGGTGTCACAGTCCAGAAGACCCACAGGTAGGTACTTCACAGATACAAATTAACAAATTTTATAATAATATATACTATAAAAGTTACATTGTTATTCCTGAAAATCTTAACTCAAAAGGTAGTTTCCATTTCCTACATTAGTTACACTGACATATGAGATGTGGAGTACAGAAAATCATGGGTAACTACAGCAAAGGGAAGTTGCACTATAGTCTGTGAATAACGGTTGCAGAATCATTGCATGCAGCCATGTCAGTTTGCAGCAGTAGTGGGTGAAATTTAATATGATGAGATATTCAGAAAGTGAGAGATTTGGTAAGAAATCTCCAGTTTTATTAAAGTGGCAAACCTTTACACTTCAAAATCAAACTGGTTTAGCAGTGTAAATGATTGCCGCTTTAAAAAACTGGAGATTTCTAACCAAATCTCTCACTTTCTGATTATCTCATCCTATTAAATTTCACCCATTTTTGCTGCACCTATGGAGCTGCGCTGCGCCTTGTAAGCCAGAATGGAGGGAAAAATACATATTTGAAATAATTTTCATTTGTGGAATTTTACGCATGCCATTGGTTTTTAATCATCTGCGCAACTTGCTTATTTTGGTAATTATTTATGTCTTCACTAAAAGTCTGTTAACATGCCCCTGGTGCTTGCAGTGAGGAAACGGAAGCAATAGTCATTATAAAGCAGCCAGATAATTCAGCAAGAGTTAAGGCCCATACACACTTGGCGACTTTTAGCTGAAAGCCGCTGAGTTTGGTCTAAGAGCTGCTTTCAGCTCAATAGCCGCCCAGTTTGTACGTGGCAGCGGTGAGCGCTCCCGCATCATCACTGGCCCCACCGCTCATCTGCTGGTATTAAAAAACGGGTAAAAATCGCTCAGTGTGTATGCACTGAGCAATTTTCAGCCCAGCGATTTTCCCCATCACCAATGTCCATACACACTGGGCAAAATCGCCCAGTGTGTGTGGACCTTTAGTTGTTATGTTATTTAAATAGCACACACGTTCTGCAGTGCTTCGTAGTAATAACTATTGTCCTTCATACATCCATCCCTTCCTTGCTACAGTATATTCCCTGCTACATGTTATACACACATGAACAGTAGGGTTATTTTATTTCCACATTCAAAGAAACTTATAGTGCGTGTTTTGAGTATGGGAGGAAATCTAAACGTGGGTAGGAAACACTGGCAGACCTTAGACCTGTGAGACAGTAATGCACACTATTAAGGCAACTGTGTCACAAAGGTATAGCAATGTAATGAATTCATATGCTTTATAAATGAATATCTGTTCACACTACATCAGTGGTACCCAACCCCGGTCCTCAAGTACCCCCAACAGTGCACTTTTTCCAGGTCTCCACACAGAATCACAAGTGAAATAATTAGCTTCACCTGTGGATTTTTAAAAATGTGTCTGAATAATGAATGCACCTGTGTACCTGCTGGGTGACTTGGGAAACGTGCACTGTTGGGGCCGGGTTCTTGAGGACCAGGGTTGGGAAACACTGCACAACAACTTAGCTGCAGGCACATGGGGCATTTTGACAACACGAGTTAAGCCATGGGTCCTGGCCGGTGTGAAAGGAGTAAGGATACTCACCCGGTCCTCAGTGCGTGCGGTCAGGCCGGGGATCCACACAGGCAGCGGGCGCAGATGACAGGACCGATGGCTGATGAAGATGACGCAGCTCTCTGGCGTCCTCACTGCAGTCGGTGAGCTGCACCCACCGCCTGTATGGATGGACTGGCAACCTGGGGTGAATACTCTCCGACACCATTCCGCCGCAACCCCGCCTCCTGCCCGCCTTCACCGCCATTCTGCCTCTTTCCCACCCCAGAAAATGCAGGGACTTTTCTGGTGTGAAAGGGGCCAACCCGGGAATGCCCCAGCATGATCCCTTGGCCATATTCCCAGGTGGGTCCCTGCATTTTCTGGTGTGAAAGGGGTATAAGTCTTCAGTATTTGCATTCCACAACTCTCCCCTTATTCCTCTTTATGTCCACACGTGCTCCCACTATCCTCTGTATAATCTGCCAGTTATAATAATGTTTCTATTTCAGATTTGTAAATAAGCCTGGGTCTGTAGAATCTCGCAAAATGGTTGGGCTCAATGCAGGGCTGTTATTTAGTAAAGGATGATGCTAGAACTTATACCCCTTGTACACCGCATCCTCGACCCAGGTTATTGCCGGGTTGATAATGCATCAATCATGGTTGAGGTGCGTTCTGAAAACATAATTTTAAATTTCCCCAGACCAGCAAGCACCAAGCGTTGCCGCGCCGCTCCGCCCCCCGCCTGACATCAGTGACCCGGCTTTTTGTGATGTGAAAGGGGTATTAAAGTCATATACACTGCCTATTTTATATAGGGAGCTTAAGTTTAGAAGAAAATGGAAACATCAGCCACTGACTCTGCCACAGTGCCACCCAGTGGCCAAATAATCACTGTGACTGGTACAAGAATTGCATGCAAAGCAGAACTTTTAAACACATCTGAGTAACTAAGAATCAGGAATTACTTATTATAATTCAGATAATTTTCAGCCAATGCTTCCTTGTTTAAAAAATTCACACTTAATCAGTTTAAAAAAGGTGTCTTGCGCCTCTGCTTCCACAAACTATCTGCAGTCTAGCAATTTTAGATGTTTCTATCAAACATTCCAAAGAACTTTACAGGAAAACCGTAGCAGTAAAAGTTCATTAGCTCAGACTGGGTGGTACTAATTGGTATTCTTGAAGTGCTTACTGTACATTCAAAGATCTCCTGGGTATTCAGGATCCCTAAACAAGTGTACTCGGCGCTTTCCAGGTCAAGCACAGTGGAAAGTGTAGAAGTCACAAAGTTTTTTATTTTCACATTAAAAAGGCCAATAAACCATACCTATGTTTATTGGGAGGTTAAAAAGAAATATTTATTGTGTTGTGTACTTTGGCGCATACCTAGTCAACCACTAAAAGTTATTTTGATACTACTTAAAACTGCACCAATTCAAATAAAAAGGCAAGTTTAGGATAATATAATGGAATGAAATCTATATAAATGGCTCAATATGCTAATGTGTGCAAAAATATTTTTGATCAATTAAAGTCTTTCATTTAGATATTCTATTACAGTTAAAAGTGATCTGTACAAGATATTCATGTAGAGTATAACATGCACATACAATTAAGGTTAAAATAGTGTATTAAGTGCAAAAACCACAATGTAGGGAGTCTTTCGTTTAGTCCACCGAGTCGTCATTGTATCTAATCTAACATCTAACCCAAACCTAATACTGTAGGAAACTTACCTTACAGAACAAACTCTCACCATGGCAATAATATCTGATGAAGAAGCCAATAAATTCCTACTAGTTTCATGAACAGCTACGTTAATAGACAACACATACACATCTGACTTTTTTTTTTCTAAATAAACCTTAATTTGTTAAATTGTGTTACTGCCCTATTTTGCATACCTTCAAAACAATAACATAATTAAACAAAATGTAATTCAACAGTCTCAGTGTTCCATAACTGCTCCAATGTTAAAACAACATGACTAAACTTCATATTTCCATTGCATCCCTTAACACTGTATGCTGTACACTAGAAAAAAAAAAAGTATAGTTTTCCTATGAAAATAGATATTGTGGCACATTACAACTTCTTGTTATGGGTACAATGTTTTGGCTTGAGAGCAAAATTCTCCCACCACTGAAGTTAGACCTGAACTGTGCGTATTTAGTAGTAGAGTTTAATAAACAGATTTTCTTTCATGATCCTCCCTTTGGACTAAGGCAGCTCAGCGGCATTCATATCTATTTGAAATCGGCCAGGATGTCATTGAAGATGTTCAAGAACAGATGCGCGTGGTGCTCTTTGAAAACCAAGGTAGGTCTGAAGCGGATTGACCGGTCACCACAGCCTCCTAGCACAACACCTGTGAGGATAAATAGCAGTCAATGTTCTAGTTCCTTGATGGCTAACCTTGACACTCCAGCTGTTGTTGAACTACACATCCCAGCATACACTGCTTCAGTTTTGCTATTTGTCAATGCTAAATCTGACGCAGAGCATGCTGGGATGTGTAGTTCAACAACAGCTGGAGTGTCAAGGCTAGCCATCAAGGTTCTAGTCTAATTATACAGCATTTCACATAGTTCTACATTAAATACTACTGTAGTTGTAGAGGGAGAGTGCTACTCTGCAGGTGAGCTTAGGCAATAGCTAGGACATAATTCTGGTACACCCCCCCCCCCCCCCCGCACTGCTGTGAATAGATGATTTGCATAATCGTCCAATCGCAACCTTGGGTGCAGGGGAGAAATCATTTGATGGTCAGTGAGAATCTGCAGAATCTGACATACAGAGACAGTTATGCGAGCGCCCTGTGAGGGAAGCAGGCGGGCAGCTGACATCCACTGACGTCAGCTGCCCGCCCCCACATCACCAGGCGATTTGCATGGGAACGTCCATGTGCATGGGGCATTCCCATGGGCTGTGCCCCCCGCCACCAACCCATGCCCCCTGTAGTTCGCCGTGCCCGCTCGTACCCTGCGCCTGCACAAAATAAATTAGAATGACTTCCTTAATTCAGGCTGTGATTGCTCACAGATTATTAAGTGCAAAATATACAAATTCCAGTTTGAATGTTCCTTTGTACTTTGGTACAATTGACCTAACTCAGCATCTGTTTTTGCAATTGCATTGCTAAAATGCGAACGCTTGACAGAAAAGCGAAGCAGACACGTTATTATTGTAGCCTCCAGTGTGCACAGACTAGCTGCAAAGGCAGGCGTCAAGCCGACATGTTTTGGGTCGCAGCAGATGCGTGTGAAGTCATGCAGCCACGTGAAACCCCCCTTCTTAAGTCACCTCCCTGTCTTCATCCTGAAAATCCCATTGATGACAAATGCCTTCTTAGTGAATGATGTATGCAAATGCTTCGCAGTTTTTTATGCATACAAAGTTTACCAGTTCTCACTCCTTATGTGCATTCTCTCAACTGCATTCCCCCTCTGAATCAGATCCATTATCATAGGCGTGCGCAGCCCATTTTATTAGAGGGTGCACCATGGGGGGGGGGGGGGGGGGGTGTCCATCACATCTATTGGGCGTGTCCATCACCGCCTATGGGCATCAATGCAAACTAAATAGGTGACTTAGTTATGTATATGCACTTCAGAATACTAAAAACAGGGACAGTGCGCGCCGAAGGTGCGCTACAAAAATTTACACTGTAATGCCCATTACAAATAATGCCACACACAGTAATGCCCATTACATATAATGCATTGCACAGTAATGCCCATTCTACATAATGCCATCCAACATAATGCTCATTCCACATAATGCCACACACCATAATGCCCATCACACAGTAATGTCCATTCCACATGCCAGGACTTGACACATTTTTGTAAAAAAGGGACCATAGGGACAGTGCGCGCGCCGAAAATTTTCACCGTAATGCCTATTACACGTCACACAGACATTACATAGTATACCACATGCCATAATGCCCATTATATGTTGTGCCTCACACGGTTAAGCCCATTACGTCTCAGACCGTGATGCCCATTACACATTATGCCACACACCGTGATGCCCATTACACATTATTTGACACAAGTGATGCCCATTACACGTTATGCCACACACCATAATGCCCATTACATGTTGCGCCTCACACCGTGATACCCATTACAAGTGCGCCTCACACAGTGATATCCATTAGATGTTGTGCCTCACATCATGATGCCCATTACGTCTCAGACCATCATGCCCATTACACATTAAGCCACACACCGTGTTGCCCATTACACATTATGCCACACACCCTCGTGCCCATTACACATTATTACACATTATTTGACACATGTGATGCCCATTACACATTATGACACACACACCGTAATGCCCATTACATATTATATAAAACAGGACAGACGGGGGCAAAGATGGACAGATAGAACAATATAGATAGACAGATGGACCAGGGGAGGGGCGAGCACAGATGGATGGATGGGGGGGTAATAGACAGATGGGGACAAAATACCATATTGGGGGACAGACTAACGGATGTAGGGGCAGCATAGACAGAGGGAAGAGTTGGGGGGGCAAAGGAAGGAAAGGCTGGGAAGAGCAAGGGGGGGTTATATATATGTAAGTACAGTATGTGTGTGAGTATATATATATATATATATATATATATATATATAATATATATATATATATATACACACACAAACTCTTACTGTACTTGTAAATGTGCTGCCTGCCTTACTTTCACTTATGTAGATGTTTGGTGAGGCAGACAGTCTGCACAACGACTCCTGCAGGTCCACGGCCACGCCTCCTTCCTTCTCTCTGCAGCCTGCGTGCTCAGCCAATCACTGAGCCGCAGGCTGCTGTGTCAGATGTGATTGGACAGCTGAGCCGTCGCTCAGCTGTCCTGTCCTATACGGCGCCGGCACCCTATATGGTGCTGTCAATCAGCAGGACTCCCGGGACCCGGAGCAGAGCGCAGCGCGATAAGTAAATACACAGCCTGTCCTGCACAGGCGTCAGCGTCCACCGCAGACCCCGCTGGCGTTTGCTCCTCCAAGCAGCCGCGGGGTCTATCTGGCTGCAATCGTGCGGGTGCGCGGGGGTGCCCGATCATTAGGAGGTGCCTGTGCACCCCTGGCACCCCCCGTGCGCACGCCTATGTCCATTATACTGTAGTCCTGGATAATTTCCCAAATAGTGTGTGCCTATCCAATGATTCTGTCCTCAAGACACCACTGCAATGAACTCACACAACATACAGTTGTGCTCATAGGTTTACCTACCATAGCAGAATTTGTGAGTTTCTGGCCATTTGTCAGAGAATATGAATGATAACTCACAAACTTTTCTTTCACTCATGGTCAGTGGCTGGGTGAAGCCTTGGTACTTGTTTCCTAGCACGGCGCCCCAATTTCAGTACGTATGGTACCGTACTGAAATCGCATCGCATGCCGCATTATGGTGTCATGCGATGCGTGCAATGCGATTTCAGTACCACTGGTTCCCGCTCCCTGTCATTCCCGCCCCCTGTCAGATCCTCTCAGAAATCATTGAGGTGATTTTCTGACAGGACTGGAAGCATCCTTCAGAGCTGCTAGGGAATTATACCAACTTACTTTCGCAAATGGCTATATCGATGAATATCTTTACCTTGCCTCAGACGGAGGAAGAGGCGATACAGTTCTTTCAACAGGTACAACTCCTTCCTGTGACGCAGAATTGTGCGAATGGCCACGCAATTCGCCTCTCGGTGAAGGAATGTATGTGGTGGTGCCATGTCAAAGTTTGCCGGCTGAAGGTGAGCCTGGTTTCCTGGGTGCCGCTTGTCCTTTCTTACCATGTTGCGGTTCATCTATTCCTGGGCCCAGGAGCTCACCTCCATGGACTATTGTGGCCAGCAGCTGGACATTTCCTGGGCGGTCCTCTATAACCGCTGGATGCGGGAGGCATGCGATGCGATTTCCCTACGGTGCCGTACGTATGTTAATTGGGCGCCCTGCTAATACATAAGTACCCAATCTTTTATAGTAAATGACCCCTCAATAAGCACCAAAGAGATGCAATAATTGCTGGTTTGACCCACTATAAGATGTAATGATCAGGCGATTACAAACCAGGTCAGAAGACCATGAATGAATGTCTGTGGGTACATATCATGCTTGTTGGTGAACACTACCTTAGGGTGACTGCTTCTCTGTATACCTAAGGTAATATGGGCCCATCCGAGAGGATATCTTCCCTCAACATCCCTGGATCAGTTCTAGCACTCTATTTATCCATTCAGACCAGTAACCAACATAAAAGGCTATAAGCAAGGTTATCAGGAGTTTCACCATTCATTCTACAAATTTCATTTGTCAAGCTGCCATTGTCTGTGAGGTAATTCAGCAGTCACATTACCTTTGTTTCTTGCTTGTGATATCAACTTGCCTCGAGTTGCATCATTCGGAGCGTCAAAGGAACAGAATGTACCTCTGCCTCTAGCTCTGCTCACCAGATGTGGGTAACGAGCCTATAAACATACACATATAAATGTCAACTTATTTAGTGTTGCTATAGGGGAAAAAATACTATTCCTGTAACTGAGAAAACAAATATCTAATGTGAGTCTTGGATTTCTACAAGTTCTAGGATTAAAGTCTACCAATAAAAGCTTTCTTATACTTAGAATTTAATTATTAGAGTATGTTTGAAAAATATCAGAAAGTTGCTGATTGGCTGGCTGTTTATCACTCTCCATTTTATAAATTTTGAAGCTTAGTGCATGTCTGTGGAATGCCCTCCCAAGCACAATAAGACTCTCCTCCAGTCTCCAAACCTATAAGCGTTCCCTAAAAACTCATCTCTTCAGGCAAGCTTATCAAATTCCAGAACCAGTCATAGAACCTTGCATTCTGGTGGAATCGATGCAATAAAGAATACAGTATCTATCCTTTATTTATGTATCAATGCCTATTTCCCTATAGATTGTAAGCTTGCGAGCAGGTCCCTCCTACATGTTGACTGTCTGTAAATACCCTGTTTGTTGTATCACTGTCTCCTTTGTAAAGCGCGACAGAATATGCTGCGCTATATAAGAAACTGTTAATAAATAAATAAATGTCTCTACAGAAAGCATGTAAGTGGAAGAACTCCTGTTGGGTATTATATCCATTTGGCTTCTCTCTGTAGCAGGATTCTATACCTGTCGCCTCCTTTTAGGATTTATGTAATTGGTATAAAATCAATAATCTTGTACTTGATGGTAGCCACATTGTGTTTGTATTCCTGAAATTGTTGTGCGACTTGCCATCTAGAGCAGCATGTTTGCTAGACCTGTGTTGGACCACTCCTTCATTTGCCAATGTATAGCAAACTGCATGGGCATCTGATATAATAAATGATGTATTTACTGGTACAGGTGACAGGATGTTGTATTTGAAAGATTTTGCCTGACCTAGGGAGCATTATGACTTCTGACACAGCCAAGGTCCGCAACAGTGGGAGGTCTAGGGTGAGTGCTCGAGAGAAAGAGAGGGGGGCCTGAAAAAGAAGACGAGCATACCGTGTCCTGTATTTCTGGTCTTATCTCACAATCTAATGCATAAAATGCCTCATTTATGTCGGCTTATATTCTCAGTGGTAGTTTATTTTGAGGACAGGAATAAATCCTCTACATGAAACATGCCAATGTCTCCGATTAATTGTATTCTCTGGCACTATTGTCTCCTTTATTCCATCCCTCACAGGGGGAGAGACGGCAGCATTTGGGTTTGCTTTGGGCTCATAAAAGGAAGCAACACATCTGATTTTATATAGTATAATGGAAAGCCAAACTACACAAAATCAATAAGCAATTATCTGACTGCTCTGTGTTTTTGTTACAGCTCAATGGACTATGAAGAGTTTTGAATGGATGTAAACAGAAACTGGGAAAGGCTGCAGAAAGCCTGAGGATTTACTGCAGCCATAAATCTCACAACAAAAGGAATGGCTCCTGTCATTTAGGAGGGGGCTACAACTGGACATGTCCCCCAAAAAACACACACAAAAAAACAATGTTTTGTGCTTTCTAGCACCATGGCTGCTGGCTGATTCTTTATACATTAAAAAAAGTCAGTAATAAACAGGGAATACTTCTTTACATTTTCCAGAATTCTTTTTATTTTTAAATCAACTTTGTTTCATTCATTTGGTTTCCACTCTACCCTATTAACTGGGGTCTGCGGGGGCTATTACAATGTCATGGCAGCTATGATGTATAAGCAGGGGGACAATATTATTGGTCGCTCCTTCCATTACGGGACCAGTACCACTGCTGCCAGACTGTTATATGTGCAAACATATATTCACATATGTCTATAGATTGTAAGCTTGTGAGCAGGCCCCTCCTACCTCTATATCAGTTTGTTTCTACCCAGTTTGTTTAATCTCTGTTGTTTCCAATTGTAAAGCGCAACGGAATATGCTGCGCAATATAAGGAACTGTAAATAAATAAATATTACAAACATGGCAGCATGATGTGCCACCAGCAAGTGGGAAATCCACCACTGTGTATGAGGACACATCCATAGGTTTGGATGGAAATACTCTTTCCTAAACATAATTGCAGAGTGATTACATGGAACAGTTGTTTGCCTCCTGGCTTTCAGCAATGGATAACATTAATAACCCAAACACTCCGGTTATACAGTATCATTCTTTTTTTTATAAATCATGTTATGAAGATGCAAATATATAGAGCTGTAACCTGGAAATCCAGAAGTCCATCTAGAAGAACCTTTCCGGTTTGAACAGCGTTGTTTATAAGATCTTCACGCTTGATTACATTTATAACTTCAGCCAACAGGAGGGTTTTGGATGGTTCCCCAAGCCAGGTGTTGAAAATTCGGTAAGGCTTGTAATAAATACAAATTATTATTTACAAATTGTGCGCTTTATAAACAATTCTACAAGAAATTTGTTGAAATAAATCAATAATAGTATTTTAGAAGCTAAACAAAAATGTTGTGGAAATGATCTAACAAATATCCAGGTCCTATAGATCTGTTTATCAGATAAACAAATAACAAATTAAACTTTGCCTTACCATTAATCAATGAAAATCAACGCAATGACAGTTGGAATCTGGTAGTCATGGTTACATTACCTTTTTCCTTCAGAACAGTTTTAGCGAATGCTCCACACAGTGATTTTAAAACCCCCACTAACTGACTGTCTAAAGGTGGTAGGGTGACCAACTCATCCCTTTAATCCGGGACACATATTAATTACACAGGTTCTGTGGCTGGCTTTCACCTGGTTTTAAACTGCCACACCTCAAGACTCCATTTCACCTGGTTTTAAACTGCCACAGAACCTGTGTAATTAATATGTGTCCCGGATTAAAGGGATGAGTTGGTCACCCTAAAAGGTGGCCATACACTAGAACAATGTCAGGCCCAAATGCACAATTTAAACGGGTGGTGCAGTCGATTGTGTGCACATTGTGAGGTATACGATGCGCGGTCACGCAGGACGATGCTCGGATAATACGCGCTGCATGTATATGATCCATTGGCTTTGCTTGCGGTCATAAGCAGATTGCATGTGCTTTTATAGCACATAGGATTGCTCTTATGACCTGCATATAACCACTATCTGTATGTATGCAGGTCATTCTGATGTATGGCCACCTTAAGGCTGGGAAGACATTAGAGTGATAGGTATTACATAGAGCTTTAGGGGCACATTTATCAAGTAATATTTGCGGCTAAATCCCCGAAAACAACTGTTTTCGGGGGTTAACCGCAAATATTAAGTATCACCTAAATGTATTAAAGGGGGACAGCAGCTGGAATCTCCGATCCCTGCTGCGATCCCCCCTGCAGCGCCACTGGCCGAATCCCCCATAGGTTTCTATGGGGGATGCGAAGCTGCCAGATGTATCAACATCGGGCAGCCCAGTTTCGCATCCCTGGGCTATCGCCACTCTGGGATGGCGACAGCCCATTGTAGCCTATGGCTACACATCTCACTGCCCCGCGGTCAGCGGGGTCAGTGCGTAACCGTGCATGCGCAGACCCCTAGGCTTCCGGCTCCAGACATCGCAGGGACAGGCTCCTTTCGAATCCCTGTCCCTGCGCCCTCAAACTTAATACATTCAGGTGATATGATCGCATTTGATCGGTAATATTCCACCCTGATCGCATTGTAAATGCGATCTTGATAAATGTGCCCCTTAAGCTGTATCTGGAGCTCTCTTATTTTATTTATATATAGCACAGTAAATACATTGACAAGGGCATGCTTAAATGATGTATTGTGCATAACATTATATACATATCTATAATGCAAAGTGTATACTGTACATTATTGTCTTCTTCAAGCTAACTGATAAGCTAGTACTATCTGAATTCATACATAGTAAATGAATTCACCCGGCATAATGAAAAATGAGAATAGAAATAGAGTTGCACACACTTGCCAGGTAGAATATTGTATGAAGAATTTGTAATAACTATTTGAAAGCTCTTAACATGAAAGGCTCCTGCTGTTAGAGGAGTGAAAATGATGGAAACCTATAGAAAAAAGGGGATTTTGTACTTACCATTAAATCCTTTTCTCAGACTCCATAGGTGACACTGGAGAGTTACAGTGGGGAATAGAAGGCGACCACAGGGAGCTTGGGCACTTTAGAATAAATTAATAGTGACTAACTCCTCCCCTTCTACTTCCTCTCCTAGGCAGTTAAGTATGTGCCCGGAGGGAGCTGGAAGAAAGGAAAAACAACCCACTTCCGAGAGGAGGTCAAACATAACATAACAAGTCACACACACACTCACATAGAGTGAACATATAGTTTGAAGAATAGCATTCATAACAGAATGAACTCATCCATAAAACTTAGAACTCAGACTGAGTACAGTAGTCTCTTTAACCTCAGGTAATTGACCAACCTGAAAACCAAACAGTAAACCGGAGAGACAGCGTCGGGTGGGCGTCCAGTGTCACCTATGGAGTCTGAGAAAAGGATTTAACGGTAAGTACAAAATCCCCTTTTCTCTTTCCTCCACTAGGTGACACTGGAGAGTTACAGTGGGGACGTCCCAGAGCTCCCAACACGGGTGGGATGACGCTGAGAACCCCTTAACACAGAACGGCCGAACCGCGAAGCGGCCGCCGCAAAAGTGTCAAACTTGTAAAAGCGGACAAAGGTCCTCTGACCAGACCACGTAGCCGCTCTACATAGATCCTGTATAGAAACTCCACGGGCAGCCGCCCAGGAGGTACCCACCGACCTTGTAGAATGGGCGGAAATTGAAGAAGGTGGCACCCTAGAGGAGGCCACATAAGCTTGACGAATTGTCAATCTTATCCACCTGGCCAGGGCCTGCTTGGAGGCTGGCCAACCAGGACGCAAGGAGTCATAGAGGACAAATAAGGCATCCGACTTACGTACAGACTCTGTTCTGGCCACGTAAATTCGCAAGGCCCGGACCACGTCCAGCGCCCTAGACTCCTTTGAGTCCTCCCGAAAGGCCGGCACCACAATAGGTTGGTTAATGTGGAAAGCCGAGACCACCTTTGGGAGAAAAACACTAGAGGTGCGCAGCTCCGCTCTATCCTCATGGAAACGTAAGAAGGGTGCCTTACAAGAAAGAGCACTGAGCTCCGACACCCTTCTAGCTGAAGCCAAGGCCAATAGTATGACAGTCTTCCAGGTGACGTATTTTAGTTCCACCTCCTCCATGGGCTCAAATACAGAGGACTGGAGAAAAGCCAGTACCACGTCCAGGTCCCATGGAGCAGTAGGAGGTCTGAAGGGAGGTTGCAGCCGCAACACCCCCTGGAAGAAAGTCTGTACCTGAGGAAGAAGAGCCAGCTTCTTCTGGAAAAAAATGGAGAGGGCGGATACTTGAATCTTCAAGGACCCCAGCCGGAGTCCTGAGGCCAAACCCTTTTGCAAGAATAGCAGTAATCTGGCCAGTTTGAAGTTCACCGGAGAAACCCTCCTGGATTCGCACCAGGCCACATAGGCCCTCCAGATGCGGTGGTAATGCACCGAGGTAACCTGCTTTCTGGCTCCTATCATGGTTGGAATCACCGCCTGCGGGATCCCTGCCTTCCTCAAGATGGACCTCTCAACAGCCATGCCGTCAAATGAAGCTGCTGTAAGTTGGGACAGGCGAACGGACCCTGTGTTAGCAGGTCTTCGCAGAGAGGCAGAGGCCATGGCTCGTCTACTAACAGGCCTGTTAGTACCGTGTACCACGACCGGCGAGGCCAGTCCGGGGCAATGAACAGCACCGTCACCGACTCCCGTCGGATCCTCTGCAGAACCCGAGGGATGAGAGGCACTGGAGGAAAGATGTAAAGGAACTGATCCGTCCAGGGTGCCGCGAGAGCGTCCACAGCCACCGCCTGTGGATCTCTTGTCCGAGCGCAGTACCGGGGCAACTGATGGTTGTGTCTGGAGGCCATCATGTCTATCTGCGGACAACCCCACCGACGGGTCAGGGTCTGGAAGACCAGAGGGTTCAGACACCACTCTCCGTGGTGTACGTCCCGCCGGCTGAGGTAGTCCGCCTCCCAATTTTCCACGCCTGGAATGAAAATGGCGGACACGGCCCCTGCGTGCTCCTGCACCCAGCACAGAATCCTCTTTACCTCTCTCATCGCTGCACGGCTGCGGGTGCCTCCCTGCTTGTTGATGTAAGCCACCGCCGTAGCATTGTCGGACTGCACCCTGATGTCCCTGTTCCGGAGAACCACTTCTGCCTGGAGCATGGCGTAATACACTGCTCGCAGTTCCAGCACATTGATGGACATCTGTGCTTCCTCCGGGGTCCACAGTCCTTGGAAGCGGAGGCCCAGCGTGACCGCTCCCCAGCCCCTGAGGCTGGCGTCCGTGGTGAGGAGCGTCCAATTGTGAATGGCGAACCTCCTCCCCTCCTGCAGGTTGCTGGAGTTGAGCCACCACGCCAGTGACGCTTGAGCCTGATGGGAGAGAGAGATCCTCTGCTGTAGAAACAGGTGTGAGCCTGTCCACTGGCGGAGCAGACACAAATGGAAGGGGCGAGATCGAAACCGCCCGTACTGCACCGCCTCGAACGTGGCCACCATCCTTCCCAGCAGCTTTGTGCAAAGGAGAACTGTGACTGTTCGATGCTGCAGCACCAGTCGAACCGCTTCCTGCAGGGACAAGATCTTGTCCATGGGGAGGAACACCCTTCTCTGGACAGTGTCCAGAATCATCCCTAGGAACAGGATCCTCTGCGATGGGGTCAGCTGTGACTTCTGGATGTTGAGCATCCAGCCATGGGACTCCAGGGTCCGACGTGTCAGTTGGATGTTGTGCAGCAGAACCTCCTTGGACGGAGCCTTCAGCAGAAGGTCGTCCAAATAAGGGACAATGGTAACTCCCTGAGCCCTGAGTATTTCCATCATGACAGCCATCACTTTGGTAAATACCCGAGGCGCAGAGGAGAGGCCGAATGGGAGGGCTCGGAACTGTAGGTGATAGTTCTGGACAGCAAACCGCAAGAATGCCTGGTGAGGAGGCCAGATTGGGATATGCAGGTATGCATCTTTGATATCGATGGATACAAGAAACTCCCCTGGTTCCAGGCCTGCAATGACAGACTGGAGAGACTCCATCTTGAAGAGAGTGAACCGCAAGAAGGGGTTGAGCTGCTTCAGGTTCAAGATGGGTCTCACTGAGCCGTCCGGCTTGGGAACCAGAAAAAGGCTGGAATAGAAACCCCTTGCCCTTTCTGGTTCCGGGACCGGGATAACCACCCCTTGATCCCTGAGCTTTTGGATGGCGGCCTGTAAAGCCCTGCCTTTTTCCTGAGAAGCTGGCAAACCTGTGGGAAAAAACCGTTGAGGAGGAGGCAACAAGAAATCTATCTTGTAGCCTACTGCTACCAGGTCCTTTACCCATGCATCCTTGCATGAACCGGCCCATACCTGATGGTAAAAGAGAAGCCGGCCTCCCACCCTGTGATCTGGACAGGAGCTGGGGGAGTCATGCTGAGGGCTTTGAGGTAACCTTTGCATCAAGTATTGGAGCACTGGCTGATCCTCTGCCTCTTCCTCGGAAGCCTCTGGAGCTAGTAGCCGCTCCCCTAGACCTACCCCTGAATCTGGGGGTGGACCGAAAGGACTGCCCTCCAGTAGTAGGAAATGACCTACGTGGGGGAGGGGCTGCAGTGGGCAGGAACTGAGACTTACCCCCTGTAGCCTGCGAAATCATTTTGTCCAGCTCTGGACCAAAGAGGGCCTCCCCAGCAAAGGGTAATGCCTCCACCGCCTTTTTGGAGTCGGCATCTGCATTCCACTGTCTCAACCAAAGAGTACGGCGAGCAGAAACTGAGAGAGCAGAAATACGGGCCGCAAGCATACAAACGTCTGAAGAGGCTTCAACCAAGTAACCTGCAGCCTCACGTATGTGTTCCACTAAGAGCAACATATCACTTGCCCCTGGTTCTAGAGAGGAGGCCACCTGGGATGCCCATACCTCCATGGCCCTATTGACCCAGCAACCCACCTGTGCCGGACGTTGTAAAAGACCAGCGGCTGTATAAACATTCTTCAGAGCACTCTCTAACCGCCTATCAGACACATCTTTTAGGGTAGAGGCACCTGGGATGGGTAACACTGTCTTTTTAGACAAACGTGATACCGAAGAATCAACAGCAGGTGGCGTCTCACATGACTTTCTAGCATCCTTAGGAAAAGGATAGGCAGTGAAAAATCTCTGAGAAACCTGAAACTTTTTGTCTGGGTGTAACCAGGCTTTTTGCAAGTGTTCATCCAGCTCCTCTGAGGCTGGGAAATATGCAGACTGTTTTTGCCTTTTAGCAAACACTGAGGGACGCGCAGCCGGTCTCACCTCCTCTGCTACATTGAGGGTTAACCGGACTGCTTGTATTAAGTCCTCTAAACCCTGAGAAGGGACATCAGTGTCCTGCATAAGCGGAGCATCAGGCTCAGCATCAGGCTGAGCATCAGGGTCATGAAATTCACCCTCCTCTAGAGCTGGCATGTCATCATCTGTATCATCTAACAGAGGGACCTGAGGAAACATCCTACTAGCAGAAGCCAGTCTAGGGGGAGGGGGTGAAGAGGTGTCTGCATGCAATGCTCTAGACAAACTCTCCACAGCAGAGGTTAACTCTGCCTGCTGATCCCTGGCTGCATCCCTATCTTGTCTGGCAGAAGATAACTCAGAAGCTAGCTGAGAAATTACTGTAGACAATTGTGAAGCCCATACAGGAGGTTCCTGCCCCGATGTAGTTGGGGTGGGGGCTGGGGATGCAGTACATGAGGGACATAAAATGGCGCCCTCCGCGTGTGGCGCGAACTTATTGCTGCACTTTTTGCACGCAATCTTTTTACCAGCCATCATACACTCCGCAATCTTACACAGAAAGGAGAGAAAGATGGAATACCGGACAGGAGAGGAGGTATAGGAAAGAGGCAGAGTCTGCCACGAGGCCGCTACGCGCACTGTATATAAATATAACTTGCGCCGGCTAAGGGACCTTTTTGGACACAGTCCAAGCTGCCCTGACCTCCTATGTCCCGCTGTGACTCACTGAACCAGGGTCACCGGCACTTCACAGACGCTTCGAGGGAGCCGCGGATCACGCTGCTGCTTCAATGGCCGCCGCTTCTACAAAGAAGGAGGAAGCGGAAGTACCCAGCATGCCGCGCTCTCGCTCCTCAGGAATGGCGCCGTGTTTAAAAGTGCGCTGCCGCGGCTTTTTACACTGAATCCCCCGCTAGCGGGGAATCAGTGTTATACTTACCCCTGCCGTAGCTGTCGGGTGCGGCATGCTGAGTGGTCCTCGAGGCGCGCTGCAAGCAGCGGCGACGGGACCTCAGGATCAGTGGATCCTGCAGCCAGGTACCGGAGGCGAGCTGCATGCAGCTGCGACCGGACCTGCCGACAGCGCCCGCGTCGCAGGCAGGTAGGGACAGGGAGCTACCTGCCTGTCCTCTTTGCTGATTGTAGCATCATTATATTAAAAAAAACAAAAAAACCTATAAAGCTCAGGAGTGAGCCTTGAACGCACCCAGCTCCCGCAGGGCACATGCTAAAACTGCCTAGGAGAGGAAGTAGAAGGGGAGGAGTTAGTCACTATTAATTTATTCTAAAGTGCCCAAGCTCCCTGTGGTCGCCTTCTATTCCCCACTGTAACTCTCCAGTGTCACCTAGTGGAGGAAAGAGAAAGAAGCACTTCTATACAAGCAAATATATTGTTACTAGCTAGGATTTAAGATGGCCGAACACTGCGCGATAATCGTGCAAAGCAGCCAACTTAGTGACTAGGTTAAACTCTTATCATTCAGTTCATACTGTAGTACTGTCTGGTGATCGTTTGCATCCTTAAAACAGCTGAAAAATTATCTGGATCATATGGTTGGGTCCAGAACTTGTTCGATCCACCCAAACATTGCTCAGCCAATTGAAACTTGTATTGAAGCAACCTGACTATCGGGCAGTCAGATTCTCACTGTTCGTATCCGTTAGTTGGCTGCACTAACATGCAGGTATGTGGACAGTTTCACAATGGTTATCATGAATTTGGAACACAGTCAGTGGCAGAGCTAGGGCTCTGCAGCCCTAGCCGAGGCGGAGGGGGAGCCGGTGCCATGGGGGCGCAGGGTCCTGGTGCAGTGACCTGCGGGAGCCGTAGTCAAAATTAAAGTGGGGGGCTGTGGCTGCTCTAGTCTCCGGCCACTCTCACTATGCTGCAATGCCGATTTGCTCCCTTGTACAGACAGCCGCTGACAGCCGGAAGCTGTAAAAAAAGAATGCAATGAAAAGCCTGCGGCTGCACAGGCTGCAGTGTTCTCCCCACGCTTTAAATTATGGGCGGTCCACCTGGCAGCCAATACCCCTGTTGTCCAGCAGCTCTTGTTTGAGATGGTTTCGGGCGCACAACAGGGGACGAGCTGGGAGCAGGAGGCCAGGCGGCGCCATAAGTACAGCACAGAGCAGGAAGCTTCTGTACAGGGGAGAGAAGGTGACCCACTGGCGCCACCTGTACAGCACAGAATTGAAGCCCCTGCGCCGCCTATATGCAGAGAAGTAACCCAGGATGAGGCGGCGCAAAATTTCTAGTTACGCCACTGAATACAGTGTTGGTCTATAGAAAGACACAGGAGAGAAGTAAAGCATTCAGAGACCAGGTAACTAATTAATATAGGAAATAGATCATTACATTAAAAAGAGGAGTCACACCCACTGGGCTTCAGGTGTATATATAAATGTAGTCAGAAAATGTAATTTCCTGGACTGCACAGGTGACAAAGGCTCATCCACTGCGACAGCCAAAGGCATTTCCATTATCAATTAAATCGCTTTCTTTTTTTCTTATTGACTGTAAGAACTTAGTTTATTAATTTTATCACCTAATATTAAACAACCCTCCAAAGTCACTAAACCATGCTAGAAGTAGTGGGAATCAGCATTTGCCAACCAACAGCTATGAAGGAGGCCTTAATGATCTTCAACTCCTACGTCTTCTGAGAAATTAAATCAAGATAACGAAGAAACCTCTTCTTTCCTGGTTGATGCTGCACTAGCTATAGTTTATGTATAACAATTGCCATTATTGGTCCCTATGATTACTTACTGCATCCGGTCGGAGCTCTTCCTTATGGAAAAAGCCTCCTGTCATCATTTTCTTGCTGAAGGAAACAACATCAGCTGGGTCATCGATCCCCCAGTGTTCATGGGCCCAGAATTTACCAGTAGAACCACCTCCTGTCTGGACTTCATCCACCAAAAATGCACTTCCATGCTAGATGTGAAGAGACAGGTTTTACATGAGCACAGTGAAATAACAGATTATAATATAGTATATACAGATAATACAATGGATAGATTCATTTAAATGACATGTTCTCATTCTTAACAGATAAGCAATTTGATTCAATGTTGATGTATGATAGATAGCATATTTGTTATGTGTTGTGTAATAAATCATTTTATACCAAGCACTGTATATACCAAATTACATTTGCTGCTCCTATCATCATATCTTTGCATATGGTGATATTGCTGATGAAAACCATCAATGACCAGATGTCAAGAAAGACATACAGATATTTCACTTGCATATGGTAGAAATATATACCAACATATATACCATATATTTTTTTTTGTATAGTAGTACAGGTATATTTAGAAACTGCTTTTTCTTTTACTTCTACCGTAAATACTTGAGTATAAGTCGACCCGAATATAAGCCGAGGCACCTAATTTTACAACAAAAAAACTGGGAAAACCTATTGACTCAAGTGGGACCCTCACTCGAGTATAAGCCGAGGTAGGGGGCCTTTTTCAGCATAAAAAATGTTCTGAAAAAGTAGGCTTATACTCGAGTATATATGGTATTTTAACCCCTTGAGTGCCAACATATCTGAGAAATATGCAAAATATCAGCTAAAAACTCCAGTGTTGCTCACATTTGTTATATAAATTTAAATAAAAAATGTTGTGTAAAAAAAAGATTATATTTCCTATATATGGTATACATTACAGTTCATTATGATGAATAAAAATGTTTGCTTGACAATTTTCACACTTATTTTGACAAATTCACTACACACTGAAAGGGTTAAATGTACTGTATTTGCATTGTATATATAGCTATAATATAATCATTAACGTAGCAATGCATATCCAGGTGGCGGATGGTCCATGTTTAGGTTCACCACCATGATCGACAGCGTCTAGTAGACACCTAAACTTGGACGACGGCGTCTAGTAAGACAGTGACGCCAGATTGATGCAATTGAAGGTTCGACGGGAACGTGGTTGACAGTAGCAAGTATGACACAAGTTTTTAGAAAAGGGGATCATTTATACACTTTGCTGGCGTGCGAGTATTATGTACTCTACAAACATGCTATTCTCTGACTTTGACTAAAACAAATAACATTAAAAACCTTTTTATCTAATACCTTACAGAACACAGCAAGGAAGGCAGAAATTGGCAGGGAATAGTGGGTTTTAGATTCCAGAGATTTTGTTTTAATTATTTATTGACTACTTTATCTACATTGCAAACATGGGTTTTATTATTACTTTTCCATTTTACCATTCTCACCTAGGTAGATTTCACATAGGCTGATCACTTACTATAGACCATAACTCACAATGTGGGACACCTTCACAGCTGATTTCACATATGGAATTATTCTGGTTTCACACTTATATTGATTTATTTTTCCCAATCCCTTTCCCATTAACATTTAATTACATAGTTTAATATACCGAAATGCATTATCCACATTAGATCCCAGGCTACATTTTATAATCTAGAGATATTTATGGCTAGGCATCAATATAGAGAGTACCCAGCCATTCTGTTCTGGATCTATAGTGTTACATTCATCAATCTTATATATTAAGAATTTGTCCTTATACATCACTGCTGCAGTCACACCTTTATGACCCTCATGGGGCCTTATTCTAGTTCACTCTTAGAGGCAAATTATTCTTAGCTGGACAAAAACATGGGGGTTATTCTGGTTGAGTCGGTCCGTTCCACATTCTTTCGGACGGCGCCTTTTAGCTAACTGCGCATGCGTAAGCAACGCAATGCGCATGTGCAACACTGTGTCTCCGCAACTTGTTCTCAACAATACAGTCTAAAAATGTCCACCGAACACTCTCGGAAAATATGGGCGTAATGTGGGCGTGTATAAGGGCGAAGTTTCAAAGTGGGCGAAACTGGGCGTAAATGTGGGTGTAGACGTGGGAGTGCACGAACAGTAGTAGGTGTGCATTTGGACCAGAAACCGAGCGCAAGCGAACCAACACGGCAGAAATCTTCGGTGAAAACAAGCAGCTTTCACATCTCGGAGGGCAATGGTTCATGCGCTAGGCATTTGGATCGCCCAATTAGTACGCCCGCACCTTAAATACTCGCAGCTGAGCACAATACAATCCAGTCCTCTGGTCATTAGTGATTAAACACATTCCACAGGTTCAATTGGAACCACTAAGTCATTGCTGGCTAAATGGGAGAATACAAAATAGTTGAATAAATGTTGCTGAAGGTGTGGTGATGTGTGTGTGTGTGTGTGTGTCTGCCCAGCGATCTAGCTTTATTATAGTGCACAATTCATTGCATGACACAAAATTAGATAATTATAAAAAAATAGAACGTTCGCCAGTATGCAGAATGCATAACACACGTACTGTGTTTTAAACTGTAGGTATTTTACATTTATTACCGGTATGTGTTAATCACAATTTGTTAATTTGTAGTGATTACATTTGCCTTGCAATTAAAATATAGTATGCATACATAAACACAGGTAAAGGTGCAACAATGAACTAATAAAACTTAACATGATGTAAGGGTTAATCTCAATTGGAAGTAATGTGTTTAAGTGTCAATTAGGAAGTAATTGATTACAATTAAATATAATATATATGTTACGAGGTAGCCTAATTGGATAAATGTGTAATGTGGGTGAAGCATGATTTCCGAATAGATTTGTGAGGTGGGCGCAAAAACGCCAACTCGGTGCGTACGGTCAGCTTCCCCTCCGTTCGGACGCAGTAGGACCGTGCAGCATCTTTGAGTTCTGACCGCACACGGATGTGTGGATGCAGTCTGAAGACACTCCCTCTTCTTTGAAGGTCCGTCCGAACGGATGTGGACGACATGTAGGCGTGTGTTCTTTGAAGGTCAGACGTGCGTTGCATTCGGTCATTTCCGAACGAACGCGCATCCGAAAGAGTCAACTAGAATAAGTGTATGTGCACTGCAGGTGGGGCAGATGTAACATGTGCAGAGAGAATTAGATTTCGGTAGGGTTTTTCTTCAAAGTGAGATCTATATTGCAGTGTAAAAATAAACACAGAAACAAAACAACTCACCAAATCTATTTCTATCTGCACCTGTTACATCTGCCCCCCTGCAGTGCACATGGTTTTGTCCAGCTAAGAAGGAATTTGCCTCTAAGAGTGAACTAGAATAAGGCCCATGGTGAGCCAGGTCATGTGTTACGTATCATATTAATCAGCACAGTCTCCTGGTGCACCCTAGCCACATCACATTGCAACCAAGATGCATTTTGGGCAAAAAAAGCTACCCGGTGCTAGTAGAGATGCACAGAACATGGCAGCTGACTGGCACCAGGTATCGCACACAGCATGGCGTATTGAGGCTAGATGTATGAGGGCATCTATTATGTAATGGGCACTTATTATACAGTACATTTGCTATATTTCTTTACATAGCAGGGATCATATTTACACATTATAGTGAATATTCTACCCCAAAATTAGGACAGGGGATTCACTTTGCCAAAATGGGTGGGTACTGGGGGCGTGGGATCTGGACATTCTAAGATGCACATAAGGGCTCTGTGAGAAGATCTCAGGTCATATCAGAGCGGTAATACTATTATACTACAGTCCATGATAAAACATCCTTCCAAGACTTTAAGTTTCTTCTTTATTTCTTTGTTTAAAAGGTGTACGGTTGTTTGGTCGACACTATAAAGGTTAACATACATTGAGTTGACCACTGAATTTAGACACAGACTAAAGGTTGACATGCCTAAGGTTCAAAAGGTTGACACAAGCATAAGGTCGAAAGCCAAAAGGTTGGCATTTGCCGACAGGTGGTATTTCATGACCTACCATCCACTAGGGCGTGGACGGAGAATATAATAGTGTGCCAGGCGTAGCAAGGCACTGTGCTCAAGGGGACGCGGAGCACCAATACGGTGTCCATGTCGACATTCGGGACAAAAATTTGAAAAACCCATCTCGACCTTCCCAATGTCAACATTAAGCTTGTGTCGACCTTTTGACCCAGTCAATCTTAGGCATGTCAACTTTTGGATGTGTCTACCTAAGGCCTTTCAACCTTCAGTGGTTGACACAATGTCCCATACCTGTTTTAAATACTCCACAAAACCAGTGTTGTTGCTATAATGGGTGTGGGTAAAGGTCCTCCTGGCAGTGCCATCTTTCTGGCCATATATTAAAAAAGATGGTGACGGCACAGCAGACAAAGATTCTGGCAGTGTGACCACGGTTTGAGCTCTTCTGCCCATGTGACATCTTTCCAAATACGCCATCAAAAAAAATGGAGGCTGAGGGGAGGACCTTACATGAATAATAGCAACTCATGTCAACAGTGCAATAACAGAACTTACCCATCACAGAAGTAATAATAGCTATACTCCTATTGCAGGGCCAGATTACCAATGGGGTGGATGGGACTAAACCTACATGCATGAGGATGATAACAGCTGCCCTGATGACCATAAATCATTAGTATCAAAAATGTATTTCTATTTTCCTCATGAAATGATTCAATGTTTCAGGGTAACTGAATTTAGGGAGACATTGGGGTTGATAGTGTAAGCAGTGTACATCCAATTTGTGTATCACTCTGAGGTACTGACCTGCCCCCTCCACCATTTTTTGCTGATCAGAAGCTCCTACCCCTTCCAACTGACTGCAAATCTACTTTTCATTACAAACTAAAACATAAGTCTCTGCCAGAGATACTCTCATGTATATAATATCAGACACATGTAGCATCTTCAGCATCCATACACAAGTTCTAATAGGTTTTTGCTGAAAACGTCCTTACTTTTCTGGAAATGTCTCTTAGTTTCCGGAAGAAGTCGTCGGAAGCATGATTGTCTCCTCCTTCTGACTGAATTGGCTCAACAACAATGCCGGCGACCGTCTTTTTCTTTTTCCTGTATTTTACAATTAAATCCTCCACCTAGAAATGAGCATAAATATTCTATTTAACCCTTTCAAGTCCAATGCCTAGTCAGGCTCAATAGCCCTAGCGCTAATAGCAATAGTGAGCCACTTTAAAATAAGAACATTAAAATTGTTCAACATTCAATGTAGACCATTTTGAATAAAAAAAATTACATTTAATTAAAACATTTAAACATTTGAATTGCAAAAAAAAAAAAAATTGGACTGCAAAATGTTAAATAAAAAGTACATTTGCGTAGAATGTCTATGCATTGATATGGCAATGTGACCAATATAACAGTATATTTAACAGAATTGGCAGAACTTAAACCAAATAATGTTTACATTTTTAGAAGATTTGGGATAGGGAGAACTTGCCCACCTTTCCGTGGTCCGAGAGGGTACCCGATTTTCAGGAGCCTCCTGGCCCAGTAAGCAAGAATGTAATTTATTGGCTGTCACCTTATTACAATGTTAAAATAATATTGCCATCTTTATACAGTATAATCATACACTTTGCCTCCCTTAAAATAGTTAACATAATTGCCATAAGATAACTATTTCTGTTTCCTTAAAAAATGTGCGATTTGTACTAACTTTTGGAAACTCAAATCGCACCATGTGTAATAATGCACCTTTAGTCTAGCCTTTGGTCTTTAGAAAAGGGTCACAGATTATCCAAAACTGCTGCAGTAATGATGTCAAAATGTATCAATGACATTAAACACAAAAGATAACTGATCATAAAGTGTTCACTTCTGTGGTATTCAGTGGTGCAAGTAGAATTTTTTTCTTGGTGGTGCTAATAGCCTCCACCAAAAATGGGTGTGGCCATGTGTCATGAGGGGGTGTGGTCACTCAAAGCTAGAGGAGTGACTAAATGACAATAGTGGCGCGGTATCAGGAGACAGAGAATAAGAAACGGAATGACTGGGGGTGGGTTGGCTCTTGCTCATAGTTGCCTACCCTCCTGCATTCTGCAGTAGACTCCCTAAAATAGCAGCAATCTCCCTCTCTCCCTCATTAGTCTAGCAATCTCCCTCATTTCACATAGCCCACATTACACTGTTACATTTTTTGGAAAAAAAAGGAATGAGAGATAGATACATTTACACCATTTTCTAGCACTATACCAAGTACAGTAACTCTTACTAACCGCTTTGGGACTCATCTACATTTGGATATAAGTCATTTCTCTCAGATGTAGTGGTACACACCCAAACTTCTAGGTGACACGTTCACAATCTCTTTGGAACTAGACACGCCCTTTGGGTGGAGCATGACACCCCCCCTCAATGGGGCGCTGTGCAAAATTCTACTACCAACTATAATCTCCCTAAAACTAGTTTTCAAAAGTAGGCAAGTATGCTCTTGCTTGGTGGAGAGCCGGGCAGCTTGTGCTTACAATTGTGGAGCCTGCTCTTCATGCTGTCATGCTGCTGATGTCTGTCAGTGTGACAGGCTAAATCAGCAGTAGCGGGAAGCAGCATACAGCACCGATCATAACACTGGGTGGGCTGTGGATGCATTATATTTAGACTTAAAATAAAAATAGAATTGACAGTGGGTCAGGGGTAAGTGGTACCACGTACCTGCAACATATTTCTTACAGGTACTCCGTACCATGCCGTACCCCCTCACTTGCACACTGGTGATATTGGTGACCACGCGTAAATACTACTTACAAGAAAAACCTCATATTACTGTTAGTATAACTGGTACTTGTTTCCTAGCACGGCCACACCGATTTACATCGGGGTGGTCGTGTCGGAAAAATCGCGTCGATCGCATCGCATGCGATTTGGTCGCATGCGATGCGATCGATGCGACCGACCCGATTTTTTGATTGAATGAAATGTAAATCGGGTCCCTGTGACCCGATTTTACATTGGATTCAATGTAAAATATTCCCTACACCACCAAATTTAACTTCGTAAACCCCACCCCACGATAGACGCCAACCCGAAGCGTGGCGAGCGCAGCGAGCCCGCGAGGGGCGGCGGTGCGCGAGGGGCGGCGGTGCGCGTCCTCCGACCTTTTCATTCCCCTACTATCCACGTCGGCGTGGAGTTGAGAATAGAATAGTGTGGCGAGCGCAGCGAGCCACCGAGCCCGAAGCGTGGCGAGCCCCGCGAGGGGACGCGTATACCTGTGAAGTTATACGTGTCCCCACGCGGGGCTCGCTGCGCTCGCCACGCTTCGGGCTCGGTGGCTCGCTGCGCTCGCCACACTATTCTATTCTCAACTCCACGCCGACGTGGATAGTAGGGGAATGAAAAGGTCGGAGGACGCGCACCGCCGCCCCTCGACGGTCGCGTCGTGACCAATGTTAATGGTCCCGACCGACGCGATGCCCCCGATATTGTACCTTTGCCGGCAAAATGGACCTGATTTCAAAGGAAATCGGGTCCATCGTGTGGATCGTGTACCTTAACTTAAAGGTACACGATCCACAAGATTGTGGCCGTGCTAGGAAACAAGTACCGTATAACTTATTATAGACCTACAACTGATGAATTATACACTTGAATTTTCTATATTACCTCTTCCAAGCAGTGAGCCTCTTCATCCCGATTTTCCTTAACAAACTCCTCCAGTGGGTACTTAAGTCTTGGGAATGGAGCAATAGGCCAATCAAAAGAGGGAATGTCCAATTTGTGTATAGCTTTAGAGTGTGTTGTTGCTAGGCAACCTATAACAATATAAAGTAGAGAAAAAAACATGTATAAAATGATTTGTACCTAGGAAAAATGACTATACACTTACAATGTAATAATGATTGAAGTTCAGATTTACATATGTTGCACAGATAAGTACAGTCACATGAATTACATATTTAAAAGACAGATATAAATGTAAAATTTTTGTTACTGATAAAATCAAACAGAACAGTCAAAAAGAAGCTATAGAGGGAGATTCTTTGTATGCTCTGTCCCCCATTCGCAGTGTCACCGCTGCAGAGGGAATCGCCAGCAAAAGCTGACGATTCCCTGCAGAAGCCTATGGGCTTCTTACCGCAGCGCTGTGCGAGGGATCAGTCATGGATCCCTCCCAGCATGCCCTGAGGCCGGCGCCGAGCTCTGCACACGTGCAGATGGACTCCCGGGTCACAGTCCGGGAAGTCGAGCACAGTCCCTGCATCGCGAGGGACAGCTCTTATCACAAGAGCTGTCCCTTGCGTTAATGATCGCATATGTTAGAGCATATGCGATCATTAAGAATGCGGTGGCCGGCGAAGGGGGGCTATAGGGGGCTGCGGATGTTAGAACATCCCGCCCCTAATGAGTTATTATTACATTGTGTATCCAATGAAGATGGCAATGTTACCAGAATGTGTTCTTCTTTATAGTGTCATCATTAAAGAAATATATATATATATATATATATATATATATATATAAATATATAATTTTATCTGCTGCAGTACATTTGATTTCATCCACAGATCATGTACTGGCCACAAAATTGTAATGATGTAAGAATACTTAGGCATATGGGGCATTTAGGATTCCCTGGCTGATGTCCACCACTCTACTTATCAGTTCTAACCAGGGCAATTAAAGGTACACACTTACCTTCTGGCCTTTGTAAACAATCTACAAAACGGTACTCTTTACCTATCACGGCGCCCATCGCGGGCATTGAAACCCATGTTAAACATGGAAATCGCGTCGGTCGCGTCGCGGCCGGCCATAAATGTGCACACGATGGCCGCGACGCGATGCCCACGATTTGCCATAGGAATCAATGTTAAAACGCCCGATGGACACGATTTTCATGTTAAATGGCTGAATGGACCCGATTTCACCATAGGAAATAATGTTAAATGGGCCTTAGAGCCCAAATAGTTACCCTGAACTCTGAAATGGCCCCCCCAATTGTTTACGCCACCCCACGATCAACGTCAACCCGAAGCGTGGCGAGCGCAGCGAGCCCGCGAGGGGCGGCGGTACGCGTCCTACGACCTTTTCATACCCCCACTATCCACGTCGGCGTGGAGTTGAGAATAGAATAGTGTGGCGAGCGCAGCTAGCCACCGAGCCCAAAGCGTGGCGAGCGCAGCGAGCCCCGCGAGGGGACGCGGATACCTTCACAGCTATACGCGTCCCCTCGCGGGCTTCACAGGTGTCCATGGCGACGCGGACACCTGTGAAGCCCGCGAAGGGACGCGTTTACCTTTGAAGGTATCCGCATCCCCTCGCGGGGCTCGCTGCGCTCGCCACGCTTCGGGCTCGGTGGCTCGCCACACTATTCTATTCTATTCTATTCTGTACTAACATATGCGGCTGGCATCGCGGTGCGGTGACGGAGGACCCCCGCGATACCTGTACTCTGGTGTGCGGGGGTCTCCGTCACCTCCCTGCCACCACGCTCTCCCCTCACGCCGGGGACAGCTATGCATGCTGTCCCCAGCGCTTCCTCCTCCCCCCTGCAGCCGGAAGTACGTCCGGCTGCTTCACTAGGGGGAGGCAGGGCTTACCTTCCGGGGTCCAGGAGGACCCTTCAGGAAGGTAAGCCAGAGGGGGGGGTCGGCGAGGCGGCGGGTTTGCGTCGGCGGGGGCCAAAAGAAGCCCATAGGTTTTTATAGGGTATCGCCACCCAAAGGTGTCTGACAAAAACAACTCCCATAGCTGTGCAGAAGGACTACAATAGTTGTACAGTAGGAATGATAGCCATCCCGTAGCTGGGCAGAAGCACTCCCATAGCTCCCATAGCTGTGCAGAAGGAGATTTATAGCTGTACAGGAGGAATTATATAGCTGTACAGAAGGAATTATATAGCTGTGCAGAAGGACTCCCATAGCTGTGCAGAAGGACTACAATAGTTGTACAGTAGGAATGATATAGCCATTCCATAGCTGGGCAGAAGCACTCCCATAGCTCCCATAGCTGTGCAGAAGGAGATTTATAGCTGTACAGGAGGAATTATATAGCTGTACAGAAGGAATTATATAGCTGTGCAGAAGGACTCCCATAGCTGTGCAGAAGGACTACAATAGTTGTACAGTAGGAATGATATAGCCATTCCATAGCTGGGCAGAAGCACTCCCATAGCTCCCATAGCTGTGCAGAAGGAGATTTATAGCTGTACAGAAGGAATTATCAAACAGAAAGTGGGTTCACGCAAATGTGGCAAATGCAAAGCGTGCCCACTAATGGTCCCCACTACCTCCTACATGGACAAATTTGGGAAGAAAAGAGAGATCAGGAGTAACATCACATGTGTGACATCAGGGGTGGTGTATAACCTTAAATGTCCGTGTGAGAGACATTATATAGGAAAAACCATTAGACCCCTCAAACAGAGACTCCTAGAACATCTGTCCAGCATAAAAAATGCCAACAGGGACAAGGCCAACATGAAAACTCTTACACCTATCGCCAGGCACTTTCAAAGATACCATCAGAGTGACCCCACGGGCCTACAAGCCTTCGGTATGATAGAAGTTGACTTGGGCGACAGGAAAGGTGATAGGGATAAAGCATTACTTAAACAAGAGACTCGGCTCATCTTCCTCATGAACACTATGGTGCCCAACGGACTCAATGAGGAGAATAGCTATGCATGCTATTTATAGGGAATCCCCAAATAGATCAATCCCAACCTCCCTCCATATTCAATCAGGATACTATAAGTAACCATGATCCAATCCTGGTATCTAATACAACGCTGTCACGCAAGCCCTTGTCCGACCTCGACTTACACACTTACATTAAGGCAATTTCTGCCAATCTTATCTCATAAAGTGTCATCACTATGCCCCGTATTAGGTATATCACAGCTTTATCAGACACTATTGGGTGCCATAATACACACCCCCTCTCCATAGCCCACTTCCCATCAGCACGTATTAATTGTCACGGTTGTATCACATTTTTGTTTTTCAAGTTATCACTCTATTTTTTCACATGACCACTGGAGTCACCTCCTCCACAGGATGGGTACCAGGTACTATATAACTTAATCACCAAGGAATATCTCAAAATTATCACTTTAGCGATTTTCAAATCCCACCTCAGCATTTCCACGGGTCAGAGAACTGACCCCAATACACATTTCTCACCACTATCACATGGGTATTACCCCACGGATAACCAAGAAGGAATATGACTGTATCTTGTCCGATTGGTGGACACCACGGTCGACATCTCACTGACACCCCTAATTTCTTCATATTTTCACTCCCTGGAGTCTCACAATATTCAAGGCACTTACTGGGATGATACAATATCTACCTCCCAGCTATAGATAGAACAGCACACATAAGGAGATAATATGATACACTACCGCGACAACTCAGCGTTAGTTTAGTACCTGACAATATTGAATTCTATAATAGATATTCGGCGCCTTCTATCCCATGCGCCAATATCTTCTCTCCTCTCTTTTGTCTTTTCACTAATGAGATTTAATACAATATATTTTCAAACTAACACAACGATAGTGAATTTATACTCCTTCTGACATGTGTACATACGACACGAGAAGGGACACAATCCGTCAGTGTCGAAATCTCTAAGATGACCAATGTCTAAATAAGAAAATGACAGATAAATAGCACATCGATGTGAAGTATTATAAAATATCTAGATATATGACAAACGACGTTAGTACCGGAGTAATTAAGCATGCGTAGCCAATGCGATCATCCATGTAAACCTATGACATCTATAACATGTATGCGCCTAATCAATAGAACCTTAACAATACTGTCAGGACTGACAGGGAGTCTAACAATATAATGGCAGATAGCCACAATCCTGATCACCTCAATATACTCACTCCCCGTATAGACACAGAAGGACGGACCACAGCGAGGAGTATGTGCGACGCGCATCCCCCGAATCCCTGACAACGGTATCCTAGACACGGTTACCACAACTAACAGAACGGAGTGAACGCCCACTAGAGGGGATTAACACAGACACGACACACCTGTGAAGGGGGCGGCAGTAAGGGCGGTACTGCACCTCCGATTGGTACTACGCAATGAGAAGCGCCCTTTTTAAACCCTCTGGTGACGATGGTACAGGTCGCCCTGAGGAAGAAACTGCGAAGCGTACGCCGGCCTCCACTAGCCGTGCGGTCGCTCCCTGAAACCTTTTTTATTTTCCTGCCTGACTGTTACTATTTCCAGTCCTTTTAAGGACTCTAATGTCTAGTTAATATATTTTCTTTAATTTATGTACATTGCCGTATGCAGCAAACACTGGGGATCGTGAGCTGTTAGTCATCTCCGCTTGCCAGTCTTGGGTAATACTTACCTGTGACCCCACGATCTGGCAGAGGCGAGACACTACAGCCAAACCCTATGTGACCCTGTATCAGTGCAGATATTTGTAAAATCTGTCCAAAATTATCTTTGGTTACAGATACTGGTAATTATTATGCGCCTGTAGAAAATAAGTGATCTAGAGGGTGATTTGTGCAGTACATACTAGGCGATTATGCCATCTGCTCACAACCCAACCTCGACACTGTGTTGATCCACGTGTAGGATCTCTACGTTACACAGTGTGTATATACATCGAGGTAACCTCTATCTAACTACATAATAGCGCATTTCCAGTTAAACAATTAAACTATCAGCACTTTATCTTAAAATACTGGGAGCTCTGAACTGATCGTTACTACCACCTGCCAGTCCTGGGGTATATCCATCTGTAACCCCACAAACTGACAGGGGTGGGATATGACAGCCAGACTCGTGTGATACCACATACAAAAATACGCCGACAACTCTGTCCAAATTTATTTTGGTAAACACTGGCCATTTCTTGCACCTACAAACAAAGTGACCCAAGGGGTGTACTAGAGCAGTATATATCAGGCGCTCGCGCCAGCTGCTCATAACCCCACTCCGACACTGTGTAGAACTACATGTAGAAATTCACACTATACAGTGCTTATCGGCATTGAGGCAGTCACTACGATTTAAGTGCAGACTAGGACTTCCAGTAGAATTAATCAGAGACTGTTTAAGTGTCAGCTATATTTTTCACGTATGTGACAGAAATCTCTTCCATTTTTTTTAAAGCAATGTACGTATAAATAAAGACACAGGCAGACGATTGATTGTTTATTTAATAAAGAGCTTCTTGAGTCCCCATCAGTGCATTATAGGCACAATAGCCAGCACTGAAGGTGAGACCCACTTGTGTATAAGCTACAAACAATAATATCAAGGGACGCCGCATGAGCCCAAGTTTTTAAGTTCACACTAGCACTGTCCATGTTATATGTTTCATGTTGTTTTGTCATATTTCGCAACCGATTTCTTTTTAAATTGATCCATTAAAAATTATGTTTTAAGTCTCGCAATTCATTTTGAGGTGCACCACTATTGTGACAATTCTTTTTTTCTTTTTCATGTGAATTCATAATTCTTTGTCCTGTGGTAGCACACCCCCAGGCAGTCTATTTCAACTATTGAGAATATACCCTGACGGGGGGTCACCCATTTATACGAAATACAACTGTGTGTCCTGTGCGTATGACCAACCCCAATTATACTTACTGTCTAATCTACAGTGACCTAGAGTCACATTCCTGGTCAATCTGCACGGACGGCTTTCGAATATAACATTAAACAATAATTACTATACACTGTACCTACGTTACCAGTTGGTTGCGACTCAATTATGTCTAATACAGAAGTACCGACACCGATCGCCCCTATATTCAGTCTCAGTCAAGATTTGACAGAAAGACAGAATAAATTAAAAAATTGCATGGACAATTTGCTAACCAGAGACATTACCCAGATCCAAACCAGTGATGACTGGGTTAATGATCTTCAGTCCCTCAAATTTACTCTTATTAAGCAGTCCAAAGCCTTTTGGAACAAGGCCACATTTGATAGTTACACAAAACAGAGGGTTACACCAAGAGGCCTACGTCCTAAAGTGTTTCCATCCTTTGAGTTGGCCTCTGAGAACCTACGCACCGAGTGGGAACAGACACTCACTAACTGCTCACTCAAACTGATCAACATTTTGACCAAACACGAGGAGATCAAATTAGAGCAGCATGCGGTGGAAATAGCAAGGTTGAGTACCAGGCTCAAGGACTTTGAAAATTTGGACAGGTTCCAAAAAATGTATCAGCGCTTTAAGACTGAGATAGACGGCATTGAGAGGGAGACCATTAGCCGTAAAAAATCCAAATTACAGAGGGATCTTCAGGATTTTACCACCAACTCAGTATACAAATGGAATCATGGTAATAGGCGCACACAGGACAATCGCACCCCCAACTACACAACATCTGATGTAGATTCATCAGGGAGCGAGTCCGCATACGAACAGCGCAACACACGCAAAACTGCACAGGATTTTTTAGGGGTTACCCCAAGAGAGACCAGGGACAATATAGGAGGGCACCAAGAAAGATCAGGAGGGGCAAGAAGAAAAAGACCCAACAGGGAATGGAGGGAGGAACACAGGGAGTACAGACGATACAGGAACTAAAACCTGTAGATCGCCTGCGCGTTATCAACCTGACAGACCATGAATTGACCCCTGCCCAGAATGAAGTTCTTAGCAAAGGACTATCCTTCAGTCCCACTCAAACTTTTGACCGCTTTGATTATGAGCGAGACATTAACCTCTTTGGGAGGAAACTCCTACTAAAGAAACTGTTTAGCAAAAAGGACCATGACACCTCTGGTTACCAGCCCAATATATCTGTAAATGCCGATACAATTGACAGACAACCTAAGATCACCAGTTTCTTTACCAAAGAAGATCTGAATGCCTTGGCAATACTAGATGAGTTAGCTGATGAAGATCCATGTGACATGGACGAACTCGCAGAACAAAACCCAGGTCCACCTCTGAAAAAGAAATCCCAGTTCTATCCAGATTTTAAAATTTGCCCACAGGTCAAAACTTATATTGACCTTGTCAGTAAAGACCTGGACGCATTGGAGAGGCGGAAAAAGACAAACCTCCCAGGCAATCTGTCTAAAGAAGAACAGCAGGCACTTAAGGAGATTACAAAATGGGATGATACTATTGTCAAGCCCTCGGATAAGGGGGGTAACATTGTGTTATGGAGCCGAGATAAATACATCCAAGAACTCAATCGCCAACTTAGAGACAAAACTTGCTATAGAAAACTTACGTTCAACCCCTTAGGGAAATATTCAGAACAATACAAACAAATACTTAAGGACGCAATGAGCGAGGGCACCATCAATAAAACACAAATGGATTTTCTGACAGTAAATCATCCCAGAGTACCTACACTGTACCTCCTACCTAAAGTGCATAAAAACGACAAGAATCCACCTGGGAGGCCAATTGTCTCTGGGATGGGGGGTCTTACTGAGAATGCTAGCAAATTTGTGGACCATTGGTTACGCAGATATGTACTGACCCTACCATCATACACTAGGGACACGATGGACGTACTTAATAAAATCCAAGACGTGGTCCTTAGCGATGAATGTTGGCTCGTGACATGTGATGTAGAAGGGCTATATACCAGCATAATTCATGAACATGGTATCAATGCCACCAAATACTTCCTTAGTATGGAACAGAATGAGGATTTCAATAAATTCATCATCCAACTTCTAGAATTTATACTCACGAGAAACTTCTTCACCTGCAATGAGAACATCTACCTCCAGGTACAGGGGACCGCTATGGGTAGCGCTTGCGCACCAACCTATGCGAACCTGTACCTGGGATGGTGGGAGCGGGAGGTGGTTTTTAGTGAAGAAAATGAACCGTATACCAGACATGTCCTATTATGGCTTAGGTACATAGATGACCTGCTGATCATCTGGGAAGGACCTAAAGAACAGTTCACCCTATTTATTGCCAGACTTAACCATAATGAGCTCAACCTGAAACTGACGTTTGACATCAGTCAGGAATCTGTCTCCTTTCTTGACCTAAAACTCACTATTGAACCAGACGGACATATAACATCAGATCTATTCCGTAAAAAGACCGCAACCAATTCCATCCTCCATCATAAAAGCTCACACCTCCCACCAGTCCTCAAGGGCCTCCCAAAAGGAGAATTTCTAAGAACAAGGAGGAACTGCTCTGAGGAAAAAACATATGAGAAGAGAGCTGGAGAATTATCAAAGCGGTTGGAGTACAGAGGGTACAGCAAAAGGGAGATTAGAAAAGCAGCTAAGGAAGCAGGCAAGGTCAGCAGGGACACACTCCTTACACCTAAACCTAAAGACACAGGAGAATCGAAGGAGGTGGTACGGTTCATAGGGACATATTGCTCGGAATGGAAAACCATCCAGGGCATTATTAATAAACACACCGATGTACTAAGGACTGATACGGATCTGGATGAGATCCTGGGACCACGAGTTCAGATGTGCTGGAGAAGGAGTAGCAACCTGAAAGACATCCTAGTTCACAGTCACATGACCCAACCCACTACGCAAATCAAACAGAAAGTGGGTTCACGCAAATGTGGCAAATGCAAAGCGTGCCCACTAATGGTCCCCACTACCTCCTACATGGACAAATTTCGAAGAAAAGAGAGATCAGGAGTAACATCACATGTGTGACATCAGGGGTGGTGTATAACCTTAAATGTCCGTGTGAGAGACATTATATAGGAAAAACCATTACACCCCTCAAACAGAGACTCCTAGAACATCTGTCCAGCATAAAAAATGCCAACAGGGACAAGGCCAACATGAAAACTCTTACACCTATCGCCAGGCACTTTCAAAGATACCATCAGAGTGACCCCACGGGCCTACAAGCCTTCGGTATGATAGAAGTTGACTTGGGCGACAGGAAAGGTGATAGGGATAAAGCATTACTTAAACAAGAGACTCGGCTCATCTTCCTCATGAACACTATGGTGCCCAACGGACTCAATGAGGAGAATAGCTATGCATGCTATTTATAGGGAATCCCCAAATAGATCAATCCCAACCTCCCTCCATATTCAATCAGGATACTATAAGTAACCATGATCCAATCCTGGTATCTAATACAACGCTGTCACGCAAGCCCTTGTCCGACCTCGACTTACACACTTACATTAAGGCAATTTCTGCCAATCTTATCTCATAAAGTGTCATCACTATGCCCCGTATTAGGTATATCACAGCTTTATCAGACACTATTGGGTGCCATAATACACACCCCCTCTCCATAGCCCACTTCCCATCAGCACGTATTAATTGTCACGGTTGTATCACATTTTTGTTTTTCAAGTTATCACTCTATTTTTTCACATGACCACTGGAGTCACCTCCTCCACAGGATGGGTACCAGGTACTATATAACTTAATCACCAAGGAATATCTCAAAATTATCACTTTAGCGATTTTCAAATCCCACCTCAGCATTTCCACGGGTCAGAGAACTGACCCCAATACACATTTCTCACCACTATCACATGGGTATTACCCCACGGATAACCAAGAAGGAATATGACTGTATCTTGTCCGATTGGTGGACACCACGGTCGACATCTCACTGACACCCCTAATTTCTTCATATTTTCACTCCCTGGAGTCTCACAATATTCAAGGCACTTACTGGGATGATACAATATCTACCTCCCAGCTATAGATAGAACAGCACACATAAGGAGATAATATGATACACTACCGCGACAACTCAGCGTTAGTTTAGTACCTGACAATATTGAATTCTATAATAGATATTCGGCGCCTTCTATCCCATGCGCCAATATCTTCTCTCCTCTCTTTTGTCTTTTCACTAATGAGATTTAATACAATATATTTTCAAACTAACACAACGATAGTGAATTTATACTCCTTCTGACATGTGTACATACGACACGAGAAGGGACACAATCCGTCAGTGTCGAAATCTCTAAGATGACCAATGTCTAAATAAGAAAATGACAGATAAATAGCACATCGATGTGAAGTATTATAAAATATCTAGATATATGACAAACGACGTTAGTACCGGAGTAATTAAGCATGCGTAGCCAATGCGATCATCCATGTAAACCTATGACATCTATAACATGTATGCGCCTGATCAATAGAACCTTAACAATACTGTCAGGACTGACAGGGAGTCTAACAATATAATGGCAGATAGCCACAATCCTGATCACCTCAATATACTCACTCCCCGTATAGACACAGAAGGACGGACCACAGCGAGGAGTATGTGCGACGCGCATCCCCCGAATCCCTGACAACGGTATCCTAGACACGGTTACCACAACTAACAGAACGGAGTGAACGCCCACTAGAGGGGATTAACACAGACACGACACACCTGTGAAGGGGGCGGCAGTAAGGGCGGTACTGCACCTCCGATTGGTACTACGCAATGAGAAGCGCCCTTTTTAAACCCTCTGGTGACGATGGTACAGGTCGCCCTGAGGAAGAAACTGCGAAGCGTACGCCGGCCTCCACTAGCCGTGCGGTCGCTCCCTGAAGCCTTTTTTATTTTCCTGCCTGACTGTTACTATTTCCAGTCCTTTTAAGGACTCTAATGTCTAGTTAATATATTTTCTTTAATTTATGTACATTGCCGTATGCAGCAAACACTGGGGATCGTGAGCTGTTAGTCATCTCCGCTTGCCAGTCTTGGGTAATACTTACCTGTGACCCCACGATCTGGCAGAGGCGAGACACTACAGCCAAACCCTATGTGACCCTGTATCAGTGCAGATATTTGTAAAATCTGTCCAAAATTATCTTTGGTTACAGATACTGGTAATTATTATGCGCCTGTAGAAAATAAGTGATCTAGAGGGTGATTTGTGCAGTACATACTAGGCGATTATGCCATCTGCTCACAACCCAACCTCGACACTGTGTTGATCCACGTGTAGGATCTCTACGTTACACAGTGTGTATATACATCGAGGTAACCTCTATCTAACTACATAATAGCGCATTTCCAGTTAAACAATTAAACTATCAGCACTTTATCTTAAAATACTGGGAGCTCTGAACTGATCGTTACTACCACCTGCCAGTCCTGGGGTATATCCATCTGTAACCCCACAAACTGACAGGGGTGGGATATGACAGCCAGACTCGTGTGATACCACATACAAAAATACGCCGACAACTCTGTCCAAATTTATTTTGGTAAACACTGGCCATTTCTTGCACCTACAAACAAAGTGACCCAAGGGGTGTACTAGAGCAGTATATATCAGGCGCTCGCGCCAGCTGCTCATAACCCCACTCCGACACTGTGTAGAACTACATGTAGAAATTCACACTATACAGTGCTTATCGGCATTGAGGCAGTCACTACGATTTAAGTGCAGACTAGGACATCCAGTAGAATTAATCAGAGACTGTTTAAGTGTCAGCTATATTTTTCACGTATGTGACAGAAATCTCTTCCATTTTTTTTAAAGCAATGTACGTATAAATAAAGACACAGGCAGACGATTGATTGTTTATTTAATAAAGAGCTTCTTGAGTCCCCATCAGTGCATTATAGGCACAATAGCCAGCACTGAAGGTGAGACCCACTTGTGTATAAGCTACAAACAATAATATCAAGGGACGCCGCATGAGCCCAAGTTTTTAAGTTCACACTAGCACTGTCCATGTTATATGTTTCATGTTGTTTTGTCATATTTCGCAACCGATTTCTTTTTAAATTGATCCATTAAAAATTATGTTTTAAGTCTCGCAATTCATTTTGAGGTGCACCACTATTGTGACAATTCTTTTTTTCTTTTTCATGTGAATTCATAATTCTTTGTCCTGTGGTAGCACACCCCCAGGCAGTCTATTTCAACTATTGAGAATATACCCTGACGGGGGGTCACCCATTTATACGAAATACAACTGTGTGTCCTGTGCGTATGACCAACCCCAATTATACTTACTGTCTAATCTACAGTGACCTAGAGTCACATTCCTGGTCAATCTGCACGGACGGCTTTCGAATATAACATTAAACAATAATTACTATACACTGTACCTACGTTACCAGTTGGTTGCGACTCAATTATGTCTAATACAGAAGTACCGACACCGATCGCCCCTATATTCAGTCTCAGTCAAGATTTGACAGAAAGACAGAATAAATTAAAAAATTGCATGGACAATTTGCTAACCAGAGACATTACCCAGATCCAAACCAGTGATGACTGGGTTAATGATCTTCAGTCCCTCAAATTTACTCTTATTAAGCAGTCCAAAGCCTTTTGGAACAAGGCCACATTTGATAGTTACACAAAACAGAGGGTTACACCAAGAGGCCTACGTCCTAAAGTGTTTCCATCCTTTGAGTTGGCCTCTGAGAACCTACGCACCGAGTGGGAACAGACACTCACTAACTGCTCACTCAAACTGATCAACATTTTGACCAAACACGAGGAGATCAAATTAGAGCAGCATGCGGTGGAAATAGCAAGGTTGAGTACCAGGCTCAAGGACTTTGAAAATTTGGACAGGTTCCAAAAAATGTATCAGCGCTTTAAGACTGAGATAGACGGCATTGAGAGGGAGACCATTAGCCGTAAAAAATCCAAATTACAGAGGGATCTTCAGGATTTTACCACCAACTCAGTATACAAATGGAATCATGGTAATAGGCGCACACAGGACAATCGCACCCCCAACTACACAACATCTGATGTAGATTCATCAGGGAGCGAGTCCGCATACGAACAGCGCAACACACGCAAAACTGCACAGGATTTTTTAGGGGTTACCCCAAGAGAGACCAGGGACAATATAGGAGGGCACCAAGAAAGATCAGGAGGGGCAAGAAGAAAAAGACCCAACAGGGAATGGAGGGAGGAACACAGGGAGTACAGACGATACAGGAACTAAAACCTGTAGATCGCCTGCGCGTTATCAACCTGACAGACCATGAATTGACCCCTGCCCAGAATGAAGTTCTTAGCAAAGGACTATCCTTCAGTCCCACTCAAACTTTTGACCGCTTTGATTATGAGCGAGACATTAACCTCTTTGGGAGGAAACTCCTACTAAAGAAACTGTTTAGCAAAAAGGACCATGACACCTCTGGTTACCAGCCCAATATATCTGTAAATGCCGATACAATTGACAGACAACCTAAGATCACCAGTTTCTTTACCAAAGAAGATCTGAATGCCTTGGCAATACTAGATGAGTTAGCTGATGAAGATCCATGTGACATGGACGAACTCGCAGAACAAAACCCAGGTCCACCTCTGAAAAAGAAATCCCAGTTCTATCCAGATTTTAAAATTTGCCCACAGGTCAAAACTTATATTGACCTTGTCAGTAAAGACCTGGACGCATTGGAGAGGCGGAAAAAGACAAACCTCCCAGGCAATCTGTCTAAAGAAGAACAGCAGGCACTTAAGGAGATTACAAAATGGGATGATACTATTGTCAAGCCCTCGGATAAGGGGGGTAACATTGTGTTATGGAGCCGAGATAAATACATCCAAGAACTCAATCGCCAACTTAGAGACAAAACTTGCTATAGAAAACTTACGTTCAACCCCTTAGGGAAATATTCAGAACAATACAAACAAATACTTAAGGACGCAATGAGCGAGGGCACCATCAATAAAACACAAATGGATTTTCTGACAGTGAATCATCCCAGAGTACCTACACTGTACCTCCTACCTAAAGTGCATAAAAACGACAAGAATCCACCTGGGAGGCCAATTGTCTCTGGGATGGGGGGTCTTACTGAGAATGCTAGCAAATTTGTGGACCATTGGTTACGCAGATATGTACTGACCCTACCATCATACACTAGGGACACGATGGACGTACTTAATAAAATCCAAGACGTGGTCCTTAGCGATGAATGTTGGCTCGTGACATGTGATGTAGAAGGGCTATATACCAGCATAATTCATGAACATGGTATCAATGCCACCAAATACTTCCTTAGTATGGAACAGAATGAGGATTTCAATAAATTCATCATCCAACTTCTAGAATTTATACTCACGAGAAACTTCTTCACCTGCAATGAGAACATCTACCTCCAGGTACAGGGGACCGCTATGGGTAGCGCTTGCGCACCAACCTATGCGAACCTGTACCTGGGATGGTGGGAGCGGGAGGTGGTTTTTAGTGAAGAAAATGAACCGTATACCAGACATGTCCTATTATGGCTTAGGTACATAGATGACCTGCTGATCATCTGGGAAGGACCTAAAGAACAGTTCACCCTATTTATTGCCAGACTTAACCATAATGAGCTCAACCTGAAACTGACGTTTGACATCAGTCAGGAATCGGACATATAACATCAGATCTATTCCGTAAAAAGACCGCAACCAATTCCATCCTCCATCATAAAAGCTCACACTTCCCACCAGTCCTCAAGGGCCTCCCAAAAGGAGAATTTCTAAGAACAAGGAGGAACTGCTCTGAGGAAAAAACATATGAGAAGAGAGCTGGAGAATTATCAAAGCGGTTGGAGTACAGAGGGTACAGCAAAAGGGAGATTAGAAAAGCAGCTAAGGAAGCAGGCAAGGTCAGCAGGGACACACTCCTTACACCTAAACCTAAAGACACAGGAGAATCGAAGAAGGTGGTACGGTTCATAGGGACATATTGCTCGGAATGGAAAACCATCCAGGGCATTATTAATAAACACACCGATGTACTAAGGACTGATACGGATCTGGATGAGATCCTGGGACCACGAGTTCAGATGTGCTGGAGAAGGAGTAGCAACCTGAAAGACATCCTAGTTCACAGTCACATGACCCAACCCACTACGCAAATCAAACAGAAAGTGGGTTCACGCAAATGTGGCAAATGCAAAGCGTGCCCACTAATGGTCCCCACTACCTCCTACATGGACAAATTTGGGAAGAAAAGAGAGATCAGGAGTAACATCACATGTGTGACATCAGGGGTGGTGTATAACCTTAAATGTCCGTGTGAGAGACATTATATAGGAAAAACCATTAGACCCCTCAAACAGAGACTCCTAGAACATCTGTCCAGCATAAAAAATGCCAACAGGGACAAGGCCAACATGAAAACTCTTACACCTATCGCCAGGCACTTTCAAAGATACCATCAGAGTGACCCCACGGGCCTACAAGCCTTCGGTATGATAGAAGTTGACTTGGGCGACAGGAAAGGTGATAGGGATAAAGCATTACTTAAACAAGAGACTCGGCTCATCTTCCTCATGAACACTATGGTGCCCAACGGACTCAATGAGGAGAATAGCTATGCATGCTATTTATAGGGAATCCCCAAATAGATCAATCCCAACCTCCCTCCATATTCAATCAGGATACTATAAGTAACCATGATCCAATCCTGGTATCTAATACAACGCTGTCACGCAAGCCCTTGTCCGACCTCGACTTACACACTTACATTAAGGCAATTTCTGCCAATCTTATCTCATAAAGTGTCATCACTATGCCCCGTATTAGGTATATCACAGCTTTATCAGACACTATTGGGTGCCATAATACACACCCCCTCTCCATAGCCCACTTCCCATCAGCACGTATTAATTGTCACGGTTGTATCACATTTTTGTTTTTCAAGTTATCACTCTATTTTTTCACATGACCACTGGAGTCACCTCCTCCACAGGATGGGTACCAGATACTATATAACTTAATCACCAAGGAATATCTCAAAATTATCACTTTAGCGATTTTCAAATCCCACCTCAGCATTTCCACGGGTCAGAGAACTGACCCCAATACACATTTCTCACCACTATCACATGGGTATTACCCCACGGATAACCAAGAAGGAATATGACTGTATCTTGTCCGATTGGTGGACACCACGGTCGACATCTCACTGACACCCCTAATTTCTTCATATTTTCACTCCCTGGAGTCTCACAATATTCAAGGCACTTACTGGGATGATACAATATCTACCTCCCAGCTATAGATAGAACAGCACACATAAGGAGATAATATGATACACTACCGCGACAACTCAGCGTTAGTTTAGTACCTGACAATATTGAATTCTATAATAGATATTCGGCGCCTTCTATCCCATGCGCCAATATCTTCTCTCCTCTCTTTTGTCTTTTCACTAATGAGATTTAATACAATATATTTTCAAACTAACACAACGATAGTGAATTTATACTCCTTCTGACATGTGTACATACGACACGAGAAGGGACACAATCCGTCAGTGTCGAAATCTCTAAGATGACCAATGTCTAAATAAGAAAATGACAGATAAATAGCACATCGATGTGAAGTATTATAAAATATCTAGATATATGACAAACGACGTTAGTACCGGAGTAATTAAGCATGCGTAGCCAATGCGATCATCCATGTAAACCTATGACATCTATAACATGTATGCGCCTGATCAATAGAACCTTAACAATACTGTCAGGACTGACAGGGAGTCTAACAATATAATGGCAGATAGCCACAATCCTGATCACCTCAATATACTCACTCCCCGTATAGACACAGAAGGACGGACCACAGCGAGGAGTATGTGCGACGCGCATCCCCCGAATCCCTGACAACGGTATCCTAGACACGGTTACCACAACTAACAGAACGGAGTGAACGCCCACTAGAGGGGATTAACACAGACACGACACACCTGTGAAGGGGGCGGCAGTAAGGGCGGTACTGCACCTCCGATTGGTACTACGCAATGAGAAGCGCCCTTTTTAAACCCTCTGGTGACGATGGTACAGGTCGCCCTGAGGAAGAAACTGCGAAGCGTACGCCGGCCTCCACTAGCCGTGCGGTCGCTCCCTGAAACCTTTTTTATTTTCCTGCCTGACTGTTACTATTTCCAGTCCTTTTAAGGACTCTAATGTCTAGTTAATATATTTTCTTTAATTTATGTACATTGCCGTATGCAGCAAACACTGGGGATCGTGAGCTGTTAGTCATCTCCGCTTGCCAGTCTTGGGTAATACTTACCTGTGACCCCACGATCTGGCAGAGGCGAGACACTACAGCCAAACCCTATGTGACCCTGTATCAGTGCAGATATTTGTAAAATCTGTCCAAAATTATCTTTGGTTACAGATACTGGTAATTATTATGCGCCTGTAGAAAATAAGTGATCTAGAGGGTGATTTGTGCAGTACATACTAGGCGATTATGCCATCTGCTCACAACCCAACCTCGACACTGTGTTGATCCACGTGTAGGATCTCTACGTTACACAGTGTGTATATACATCGAGGTAACCTCTATCTAACTACATAATAGCGCATTTCCAGTTAAACAATTAAACTATCAGCACTTTATCTTAAAATACTGGGAGCTCTGAACTGATCGTTACTACCACCTGCCAGTCCTGGGGTATATCCATCTGTAACCCCACAAACTGACAGGGGTGGGATATGACAGCCAGACTCGTGTGATACCACATACAAAAATACGCCGACAACTCTGTCCAAATTTATTTTGGTAAACACTGGCCATTTCTTGCACCTACAAACAAAGTGACCCAAGGGGTGTACTAGAGCAGTATATATCAGGCGCTCGCGCCAGCTGCTCATAACCCCACTCCGACACTGTGTAGAACTACATGTAGAAATTCACACTATACAGTGCTTATCGGCATTGAGGCAGTCACTACGATTTAAGTGCAGACTAGGACATCCAGTAGAATTAATCAGAGACTGTTTAAGTGTCAGCTATATTTTTCACGTATGTGACAGAAATCTCTTCCATTTTTTTTAAAGCAATGTACGTATAAATAAAGACACAGGCAGACGATTGATTGTTTATTTAATAAAGAGCTTCTTGAGTCCCCATCAGTGCATTATAGGCACAATAGCCAGCACTGAAGGTGAGACCCACTTGTGTATAAGCTACAAACAATAATATCAAGGGACGCCGCATGAGCCCAAGTTTTTAAGTTCACACTAGCACTGTCCATGTTATATGTTTCATGTTGTTTTGTCATATTTCGCAACCGATTTCTTTTTAAATTGATCCATTAAAAATTATGTTTTAAGTCTCGCAATTCATTTTGAGGTGCACCACTATTGTGACAATTCTTTTTTTCTTTTTCATGTGAATTCATAATTCTTTGTCCTGTGGTAGCACACCCCCAGGCAGTCTATTTCAACTATTGAGAATATACCCTGACGGGGGGTCACCCATTTATACGAAATACAACTGTGTGTCCTGTGCGTATGACCAACCCCAATTATACTTACTGTCTAATCTACAGTGACCTAGAGTCACATTCCTGGTCAATCTGCACGGACGGCTTTCGAATATAACATTAAACAATAATTACTATACACTGTACCTACGTTACCAGTTGGTTGCGACTCAATTATGTCTAATACAGAAGTACCGACACCGATCGCCCCTATATTCAGTCTCAGTCAAGATTTGACAGAAAGACAGAATAAATTAAAAAATTGCATGGACAATTTGCTAACCAGAGACATTACCCAGATCCAAACCAGTGATGACTGGGTTAATGATCTTCAGTCCCTCAAATTTACTCTTATTAAGCAGTCCAAAGCCTTTTGGAACAAGGCCACATTTGATAGTTACACAAAACAGAGGGTTACACCAAGAGGCCTACGTCCTAAAGTGTTTCCATCCTTTGAGTTGGCCTCTGAGAACCTACGCACCGAGTGGGAACAGACACTCACTAACTGCTCACTCAAACTGATCAACATTTTGACCAAACACGAGGAGATCAAATTAGAGCAGCATGCGGTGGAAATAGCAAGGTTGAGTACCAGGCTCAAGGACTTTGAAAATTTGGACAGGTTCCAAAAAATGTATCAGCGCTTTAAGACTGAGATAGACGGCATTGAGAGGGAGACCATTAGCCGTAAAAAATCCAAATTACAGAGGGATCTTCAGGATTTTACCACCAACTCAGTATACAAATGGAATCATGGTAATAGGCGCACACAGGACAATTGCACCCCCAACTACACAACATCTGATGTAGATTCATCAGGGAGCGAGTCCGCATACGAACAGCGCAACACACGCAAAACTGCACAGGATTTTTTAGGGGTTACCCCAAGAGAGACCAGGGACAATATAGGAGGGCACCAAGAAAGATCAGGAGGGGCAAGAAGAAAAAGACCCAACAGGGAATGGAGGGAGGAACACAGGGAGTACAGACGATACAGGAACTAAAACCTGTAGATCGCCTGCGCGTTATCAACCTGACAGACCATGAATTGACCCCTGCCCAGAATGAAGTTCTTAGCAAAGGACTATCCTTCAGTCCCACTCAAACTTTTGACCGCTTTGATTATGAGCGAGACATTAACCTCTTTGGGAGGAAACTCCTACTAAAGAAACTGTTTAGCAAAAAGGACCATGACACCTCTGGTTACCAGCCCAATATATCTGTAAATGCCGATACAATTGACAGACAACCTAAGATCACCAGTTTCTTTACCAAAGAAGATCTGAATGCCTTGGCAATACTAGATGAGTTAGCTGATGAAGATCCATGTGACATGGACGAACTCGCAGAACAAAACCCAGGTCCACCTCTGAAAAAGAAATCCCAGTTCTATCCAGATTTTAAAATTTGCCCACAGGTCAAAACTTATATTGACCTTGTCAGTAAAGACCTGGACGCATTGGAGAGGCGGAAAAAGACAAACCTCCCAGGCAATCTGTCTAAAGAAGAACAGCAGGCACTTAAGGAGATTACAAAATGGGATGATACTATTGTCAAGCCCTCGGATAAGGGGGGTAACATTGTGTTATGGAGCCGAGATAAATACATCCAAGAACTCAATCGCCAACTTAGAGACAAAACTTGCTATAGAAAACTTACGTTCAACCCCTTAGGGAAATATTCAGAACAATACAAACAAATACTTAAGGACGCAATGAGCGAGGGCACCATCAATAAAACACAAATGGATTTTCTGACAGTGAATCATCCCAGAGTACCTACACTGTACCTCCTACCTAAAGTGCATAAAAACGACAAGAATCCACCTGGGAGGCCAATTGTCTCTGGGATGGGGGGTCTTACTGAGAATGCTAGCAAATTTGTGGACCATTGGTTACGCAGATATGTACTGACCCTACCATCATACACTAGGGACACGATGGACGTACTTAATAAAATCCAAGACGTGGTCCTTAGCGATGAATGTTGGCTCGTGACATGTGATGTAGAAGGGCTATATACCAGCATAATTCATGAACATGGTATCAATGCCACCAAATACTTCCTTAGTATGGAACAGAATGAGGATTTCAATAAATTCATCATCCAACTTCTAGAATTTATACTCACGAGAAACTTCTTCACCTGCAATGAGAACATCTACCTCCAGGTACAGGGGACCGCTATGGGTAGCGCTTGCGCACCAACCTATGCGAACCTGTACCTGGGATGGTGGGAGCGGGAGGTGGTTTTTAGTGAAGAAAATGAACCGTATACCAGACATGTCCTATTATGGCTTAGGTACATAGATGACCTGCTGATCATCTGGGAAGGACCTAAAGAACAGTTCACCCTATTTATTGCCAGACTTAACCATAATGAGCTCAACCTGAAACTGACGTTTGACATCAGTCAGGAATCTGTCTCCTTTCTTGACCTAAAACTCACTATTGAACCAGACGGACATATAACATCAGATCTATTCCGTAAAAAGACCGCAACCAATTCCATCCTCCATCATAAAAGCTCACACTTCCCACCAGTCCTCAAGGGCCTCCCAAAAGGAGAATTTCTAAGAACAAGGAGGAACTGCTCTGAGGAAAAAACATATGAGAAGAGAGCTGGAGAATTATCAAAGCGGTTGGAGTACAGAGGGTACAGCAAAAGGGAGATTAGAAAAGCAGCTAAGGAAGCAGGCAAGGTCAGCAGGGACACACTCCTTACACCTAAACCTAAAGACACAGGAGAATCGAAGGAGGTGGTACGGTTCATAGGGACATATTGCTCGGAATGGAAAACCATCCAGGGCATTATTAATAAACACACCGATGTACTAAGGACTGATACGGATCTGGATGAGATCCTGGGACCACGAGTTCAGATGTGCTGGAGAAGGAGTAGCAACCTGAAAGACATCCTAGTTCACAGTCACATGACCCAACCCACTACGCAAATCAAACAGAAAGTGGGTTCACGCAAATGTGGCAAATGCAAAGCGTGCCCACTAATGGTCCCCACTACCTCCTACATGGACAAATTTGGGAAGAAAAGAGAGATCAGGAGTAACATCACATGTGTGACATCAGGGGTGGTGTATAACCTTAAATGTCCGTGTGAGAGACATTATATAGAAAAAACCATTAGACCCCTCAAACAGAGACTCCTAGAACATCTGTCCAGCATAAAAAATGCCAACAGGGACAAGGCCAACATGAAAACTCTTACACCTATCGCCAGGCACTTTCAAAGATACCATCAGAGTGACCCCACGGGCCTACAAGCCTTCGGTATGATAGAAGTTGACTTGGGCGACAGGAAAGGTGATAGGGATAAAGCATTACTTAAACAAGAGACTCGGCTCATCTTCCTCATGAACACTATGGTGCCCAACGGACTCAATGAGGAGAATAGCTATGCATGCTATTTATAGGGAATCCCCAAATAGATCAATCCCAACCTCCCTCCATATTCAATCAGGATACTATAAGTAACCATGATCCAATCCTGGTATCTAATACAACGCTGTCACGCAAGCCCTTGTCCGACCTCGACTTACACACTTACATTAAGGCAATTTCTGCCAATCTTATCTCATAAAGTGTCATCACTATGCCCCGTATTAGGTATATCACAGCTTTATCAGACACTATTGGGTGCCATAATACACACCCCCTCTCCATAGCCCACTTCCCATCAGCACGTATTAATTGTCACGGTTGTATCACATTTTTGTTTTTCAAGTTATCACTCTATTTTTTCACATGACCACTGGAGTCACCTCCTCCACAGGATGGGTACCAGGTACTATATAACTTAATCACCAAGGAATATCTCAAAATTATCACTTTAGCGATTTTCAAATCCCACCTCAGCATTTCCACGGGTCAGAGAACTGACCCCAATACACATTTCTCACCACTATCACATGGGTATTACCCCACGGATAACCAAGAAGGAATATGACTGTATCTTGTCCGATTGGTGGACACCACGGTCGACATCTCACTGACACCCCTAATTTCTTCATATTTTCACTCCCTGGAGTCTCACAATATTCAAGGCACTTACTGGGATGATACAATATCTACCTCCCAGCTATAGATAAAACAGCACACATAAGGAGATAATATGATACACTACCGCGACAACTCAGCGTTAGTTTAGTACCTGACAATATTGAATTCTATAATAGATATTCGGCGCCTTCTATCCCATGCGCCAATATCTTCTCTCCTCTCTTTTGTCTTTTCACTAATGAGATTTAATACAATATATTTTCAAACTAACACAACGATAGTGAATTTATACTCCTTCTGACATGTGTACATACGACACGAGAAGGGACACAATCCGTCAGTGTCGAAATCTCTAAGATGACCAATGTCTAAATAAGAAAATGACAGATAAATAGCACATCGATGTGAAGTATTATAAAATATCTAGATATATGACAAACGACGTTAGTACCGGAGTAATTAAGCATGCGTAGCCAATGCGATCATCCATGTAAACCTATGACATCTATAACATGTATGCGCCTGATCAATAGAACCTTAACAATACTGTCAGGACTGACAGGGAGTCTAACAATATAATGGCAGATAGCCACAATCCTGATCACCTCAATATACTCACTCCCCGTATAGACACAGAAGGACGGACCACAGCGAGGAGTATGTGCGACGCGCATCCCCCGAATCCCTGACAACGGTATCCTAGACACGGTTACCACAACTAACAGAACGGAGTGAACGCCCACTAGAGGGGATTAACACAGACACGACACACCTGTGAAGGGGGCGGCAGTAAGGGCGGTACTGCACCTCCGATTGGTACTACGCAATGAGAAGCGCCCTTTTTAAACCCTCTGGTGACGATGGTACAGGTCGCCCTGAGGAAGAAACTGCGAAGCGTACGCCGGCCTCCACTAGCCGTGCGGTCGCTCCCTGAAACCTTTTTTATTTTCCTGCCTGACTGTTACTATTTCCAGTCCTTTTAAGGACTCTAATGTCTAGTTAATATATTTTCTTTAATTTATGTACATTGCCGTATGCAGCAAACACTGGGGATCGTGAGCTGTTAGTCATCTCCGCTTGCCAGTCTTGGGTAATACTTACCTGTGACTCCACGATCTGGCAGAGGCGAGACACTACAGCCAAACCCTATGTGACCCTGTATCAGTGCAGATATTTGTAAAATCTGTCCAAAATTATCTTTGGTTACAGATACTGGTAATTATTATGCGCCTGTAGAAAATAAGTGATCTAGAGGGTGATTTGTGCACTACATACTAGGCGATTATGCCATCTGCTCACAACCCAACCTCGACACTGTGTTGATCCACGTGTAGGATCTCTACGTTACACAGTGTGTATATACATCGAGGTAACCTCTATCTAACTACATAATAGCGCATTTCCAGTTAAACAATTAAACTATCAGCACTTTATCTTAAAATACTGGGAGCTCTGAACTGATCGTTACTACCACCTGCCAGTCCTGGGGTATATCCATCTGTAACCCCACAAACTGACAGGGGTGGGATATGACAGCCAGACTCGTGTGATACCACATACAAAAATACGCCGACAACTCTGTCCAAATTTATTTTGGTAAACACTGGCCATTTCTTGCACCTACAAACAAAGTGACCCAAGGGGTGTACTAGAGCAGTATATATCAGGCGCTCGCGCCAGCTGCTCATAACCCCACTCCGACACTGTGTAGAACTACATGTAGAAATTCACACTATACAGTGCTTATCGGCATTGAGGCAGTCACTACGATTTAAGTGCAGACTAGGACATCCAGTAGAATTAATCAGAGACTGTTTAAGTGTCAGCTATATTTTTCACGTATGTGACAGAAATCTCTTCCATTTTTTTTAAAGCAATGTACGTATAAATAAAGACACAGGCAGACGATTGATTGTTTATTTAATAAAGAGCTTCTTGAGTCCCCATCAGTGCATTATAGGCACAATAGCCAGCACTGAAGGTGAGACCCACTTGTGTATAAGCTACAAACAATAATATCAAGGGACGCCGCATGAGCCCAAGTTTTTAAGTTCACACTAGCACTGTCCATGTTATATGTTTCATGTTGTTTTGTCATATTTCGCAACCGATTTCTTTTTAAATTGATCCATTAAAAATTATGTTTTAAGTCTCGCAATTCATTTTGAGGTGCACCACTATTGTGACAATTCTTTTTTTCTTTTTCATGTGAATTCAGAAGGAATTATATAGCTGTACATAAGGAATTATATAGCTGTGCAGAAGCACTCCCATAGCTGTGCAGAAGGACTCCCATAGCTGTGCAGAAGGACTACAATAGTTGTACAGGAGGAATGATATAGCCATCCCGTAGCTGGGCAGAATAACTCCCATAGCTGTGCAGAAGGAGATTTATAGCTGTACAGAAGGAATTATATAGCTGTGCAGAAGGACTCCCCTAGCTGTGCAGAAGCACTCCCATAGCTGTGCAGAAGCACTCCCATAGCTGTGCAGAAGGACTCCCATAGCTGTGCAGAAGGACTCCCATAGCTGTGCAGAAGGAATTATATAGCTGTGCAGAAGGACTCCCCTAGCTGTGCAGAAGGACTCCCCTAGCTGTGCAGAAGCACTCCCATAGCTGTGCAGAAGCACTCCCATAGCTGTGCAGAAGCACTCCCATAGCTGTGCAGAAGCACTCCCATAGCTGTGCAGAAGGAATTATATAGCTGTGCAGGAGGACTCCCATAGCTGTGCAGGAGGACTCCCATAGCTGTGCAGGAGGACTCCCATAGCTGTGCAGGAGGACACCCATAGCTGTGCAGGAGGACTCCCATAGATGTGCAGAAGGATTCCCATAGATGTGCAGAAGGATTCCCATAGATGTGCAGAAGGATTCCCATAGATGTGCAGGAGGATTCCCATAGCTGTGCAGGAGGATTCCCATAGATGTGCAGGAGGATTCCCATAGATGTGCAGAAGGATTCCCATAGATGTGCAGAAGGATTCCCATAGATGTGCAGGAGGATTCCCAGAGCTCTGAAGAAGGAATTATATAGCTGTGCAGAAGGACTCCCATAGCTGTGCAGAAGGAATCTGGTCCCCCATTAAGTATACTGCGTCCCCTCACATGGCTGGTTTTGCTTTTCATGCTTCAGGCCATTTCCAATAGGAGTCCATGTGGATGGTCCAATAGGTCCACGACCATATATCCCCATAGCTGTGCTGAATTATATACTGTAGCTGTGCGCACAGGCTCCCATAACCGTGTGAGCGGAACTCCTGTACCAGTGCGAAAGGACTCACCAAGCAATACGGAAGGATTCACAGCTGAGCAGAAGGACTGATATAACAGTGATAAAGGACTTGCATGCATGTGAGGTCATTGGCAAGGCAATGTATACCAATTCCTTAATCTCACTTTTAATAATGTTTATCATCTAAATAAAATATTGTATTTTAAGTTGGAATAAACTACTAAATATTCTGCAATATATAAGTGATGTCACCAAAACAACTGACTGACTGAGTGCAGGTAACTAATGGTTGGCTATAGTGTTCTAGTATGGTTTAGCATAGAAAATGTCTATAACCTGACCACATGGAAGGCCTGATTCAGAGGTGGAAGGACACACTTGCCCATTGCTTCTATGGTGCCCACACATGCGGGTCAGTCCTATTAACCCCGATGTGTGTGAATGATTCGCCGAGTGCGAATCATCACGACACCGGTCACACTTTACGGCGGGCTGAATTCACTGAAAAGTGCTCGCACCTCCATAGGGATGCAAGCTATTTTCAGCCAATTTGGCCCTGCGAAGGGTGCAAGTTAGGGTCAATTTGGGTGCAGTTTTCATCGTGAAAACGGCACCCGATTGGCAACTCGCACCCTTCGGGTTAATACGATTGACCCATTGCTGTGATTCTCGGGTGTGTTTTGAACTTTTTAGTTCAAAATACATTGCGTGTAGTTCACATCGCACCGTGTTTCTTTTGGCTTGCAATGCGAGTTCATATCACAAGCCTAAACAGTATGTGCAGCCAGTGTGCAGCGAGCCGGCCTTAGGCATAGGCAAACTAGGCAATTGTTAGGGTCCCTAACTTGCAAACTAGGCAATTTGGAATGCCTAGGGGCACCAGCAGCTTCTGCTGATTAAAATGATATGCATCATGTCTATATTCTGTGTGTGAGTGAGGCTGTATCTGCATATGAAATAGTGTATTCATGGAAATCACTGTAACATAGCATTCCGTATGCAGGTACAGCCACAGTCGCACACAGAATATAGGCATGCCGCATATCATTTTAATCATCGGAAGCTCCTTTTGTGTGCTCGTCATAACAATGCAAATAAGACTAATTTTCAGCAAAAAATGCACCCAACGTTAGCAGAACAGGCCAGGAGCTGCATGGCCTATTGAGGCAAGATGTATGAGGAAACATCTGTATCCAAGCAGAGGCAGAGGTCACAGTGTTAGCGGCTGAGCGAGTGCTGTCTGCAGATGGGTAGGTTGTGCAATAGTGTTCGGCATATGTGTTAGGGGCATTATGTGTGTCATGTATAAATGCATTAATAATGTGCGACATATGTGTAACAGGCATTATGTGTGTCATGTGTATAAGGGCATTAATAATGTGCAACATATGTGTAAGGGGCATTATGGTTATAATGACATTAATAATGTGTGTATTGTGTAAGGGGCATTACTGTGTGGTATTATCAGGGGTACCGAGAGAAAGGGGTAGGGGGTACAAATTACCCAGGCCAAAGTCTGATGGGAGGGCCCAGTGGGGGCCCCGGGCCCCCTCCCCTTAAGTGATAGCAGCAGCTGCAGCTCTTCTCCTCTGCCCAGCACACACTGCTTTGTGCTGGGTTGCAGTGTGGCCATGGAGGTGCTTAAAATACAATATTTTCTCAGGATTTTTTTCTTAGGGTATAATGTGAATAATGTGAGGAGTAATGTACATAAGGTAAAGGGGTACTACTGTGTGACGTAACGTGAATAAGGGATACCATCGCATGAAATAATGTGAATAAAGTTGCACTACTGTGTGGCATAATTTGAATTGGGGGTACTATTGGGTGGCCATGCCCCTTCCCAGCAAGAACACACCCCTGTTTGGGCTGCGCACCGAATGTGTGCACTGTTTCTATTTAAAATATTGCAGGTAGGAGCACCAAAATGATGACTGCTATGATGAGGGTTGATGGTGCTGGGAAAGGGGAGCAGGGTCAGAGGCGGAACTAGTGGCGGTGCTAGGGGGCACCAGCCAAAATCTTGCCTAGGGTTTCATTTAGGCTAGGGCCGGCTCTGAGCGTTCGCATCACATCTAGTTCCAGAAGCATAATGTACTGTACCATGTCAAAAAGTACATACTATCTCAGACTGGTTTCACAAACATGACAGTGACTTCAGTGTCACCATACATCACTGCAATACAACACCTAAAGGATATGGAGGGATGGGTGATTTGCAGTATAAATCTGCAGCAACTGTGTGATGCTCTCATGTCATAGACCAGACTCTCTAAGGATTTACTGGTTTAATGGAATGGATGAGGAAGGTTGGGAGTTAAAGTGACTAAAAAAGCATATTTCTTACCCATAGTTCGTCCATGAAAACCACCCATAAATGACAAAATGCTGTAGTCTGGACAACCTGGGTACTGAACAGAAAAAAAGATCAGTTTTGATTTGTTTTTGTGAGTCCAGATAACGACCCATTCATAGCTTTAAACCAGTGGGAATACAAGGAAAATGAGAAGAATAATCTAAGGCCTCATTTTGTGCCTGATTCAGACCTGTGTGCAAGCACGGCTGCAATTTTTGCAGAGAAATATGTGCAGAGAAAGTTAAGGACCATGGGCCTGATTCTGGTTCATTCGCTAAAGCAAATTCTCTCCCTAATGGACATAACCATGGCCCTTATTCTGCTCTAAGCGGTAACGGCCGCATGCGGCCGTTCCGCCGATGTTTTCGCTCTGCGCATGTGCAGAGGGCACTCTGCGCATGTGCAGGCGAAATCGCAGCACAATTTTTTTTAACGCCGCAAAGGGGGTGGATAGGGGCGTGAGGGGCTACTTAGCCTCATTTCCCTATGCATACGCCCCGCGTTTCATGGGCGTTCCCATGCAAACGCGGGGCGTACGCATGGTAATGAGGCTGTGACGCATGTGTTGGGGGCGGGCATCTGACATCGCCGGATGTCAGCTGCCCGCCCCCATACATGCTTTTACACGGACAAGTGTCCATGAGGTCTATGGGTGCGGGCGCTGGTGGAGCGTGCGGCCCTGCCTTCGATGGTCGGTGACCATCGAATGCAGGGGGCTGCTCCAAGATGGTGGAGGCGTATCCCCCGCCATTTTCATGCGGACCGCCACATGTCCGCGTACGGACGGCCGTGGCGATCCGTATTGAAGGCGGGGATTCGCCTGCACGGTCGGAGCCGCATATGCGGCTCCGGCCGCACCAACCAGAATAAGGGCCCATGTGCACTGCAGGGGGGGGGGGGGGGGGCAGATGTAACATGTGCAGAGAGAGTTAGATTTGTGTGAGTTATTTTGTTTCTGTGCAGAGTAAATACTAGCTGCTTTATTTTTACACTGCAATTTAGATATCAGTTTGAAGTCTATATTGCAGTGTACAAATGAAGCACAGAAACAAAATAACTCACACAAATCTAACTCTCTCTGCACATTTTAAATATGCCCCCCTCCCCTGCAGTGCACATGGTTTTGTCCAGTAGAGAGAGAATTTGCTTTTGCAAGTGAACCAGAATACTCCCTGGGCGATTTTGAGCTGAAACTGGTTCTACTTTGGCTGCTGATCCAACTGATTCTACGTTGTAACATGCTGTATCTACCTGAGGAAGGTCCTTAAAGGGACCGAAACCTTTTATTCACTATGATGCTTGGAGGAAAATAAAATACTAGAAAAGTGTAGATCCATCCATCAGTGGATCACCATAAAAATGGTAATATGATATCATCTCTTACCCAGTTTTGGGGGAAAAAAAAATCTTTACTTGAATTTTACTAACAACATATACCACGATTGAAGTCACAGATGTGACATCCATTTTTTCTCTGATTTTCATATATTGTGTTTTATATTATTATCAGGTATATTAGTATTGATTTTTACATTTGTCGTACTGTAATTCTAGTTAATAAATATTATTTATCATTGTGAACAGTCTTGTGTAGATCATTCAGCCAGCGCTGGCAAACCATTTCTATTTTCTACCTTTTTAGGGGAGTGACTACCCCTTGCCAGCTGCTGATAATTGCGCACCACACTTTGTTCTCCAAACTGTTCAGATTTCTGTGAGTTCTGGATCACCAGTTTCAGACCGGGTATATTAAAATAGGCAATGCTTTGTTAAAAGTGGAATTTTTACAGTAGCGGATTATGGTAAAGGGGTTTGTACAATTTCTGCAAGCCTAAATGTTGGGAGGTATTCTTATCCAATGCCACAGTGCTGTCATCTGGTGTCACTGTAAGCTAACCTTCCTCCACCATTGGCCAAATATAACAGCCTGCAATATGCTGGGCAATTTTGGTAGATAGTAGCGCTCAACCTGAGTGCTGGCAGCTTGGTCGAGTTGTCCAGGCTCAAAGGAGTGCAGATAAATAGATAGATAATGACCAGCGCACTAGCTCTATAAATATGTCCCCAAATAAGTGGGATGGTGTGTTATGTCGGCGGTAAGAAAAATGCCGATATGAGTGGGTGAAGCACGAAGAATTTATTGGTATTGGACACAGTGTATGGGTATAAACGGGTATAAACGGGATGCAGTTAAAATCCCGGCGGTCGGGATCCCGGCATTCAGAATCCCATCATCACCCACCCGTCTCCCAGCACCACACCGGAGGGAGAGTCATACCAGACCGCAGACACACAGTGCAGCGGTACTCTCCCCTCTCTTCCCCCACAGCACCAGCACTGTCAGAATATTTTGGTTGCAGAGCAGTTTATACCCATACACTGTGTCCAATACCAATAAATTCTTCGTGCTTCACCCACTCATATCGGCATCTTTCTTACCGCCGACATAACACACCATCCCACTTATTTGGGGACATATTTATAGAGCTAGTGCGCTGGTCATTATCTATCTATTTATTAGCCTGCAATATGTGGTAACCATTGCAATTCCCACAAAAATTCACTAGATCCAAAATGGCGGTCAGTTTAAAGGCAAAGCGGGGGTGGTTTTGAGTTTAAGTTAATTGCCGCTTAAAATGTACAGTAGTACCCATCTTGTCAGGATAGTGCCAGGACCCACTAATCCCAGGCTATTATATTTGGGCTTCATTTTAAAGAGATACGTAGACAAAAGAAAGTGTAATAGGTATTCGCAGAAGCTCACACAAATGTATTTCCCAATAATAACTAAAAGAAAAAAAAAAGACAACTAATGTGTAAAGTGTACATAGCTTTATTGCAGTTATTACGTAAAGTCCAAATTAACATGTAATCATTTTAACAGGAATTTTTTTTACATAATTTTACCTTGTTCACCATGCATGTCTCCAGCTCTTCCTTTGTTGCACTACTGTGGCCCCGCTCTTTGTTCTGAAATACAGTTACATTACATTGTAGAGCAGCAAACTGGTGTCATGTGTGTTACATACAAGATCAGAGCCCTTGTGGTGATTTGGCTTGCCTGTAGTCTTTATTATAGTACATACTGTACCACATTTACCAAATTAAAACTAGGTATATTTCAGATAAGTCATTGCTGTAATGTTTTGTTCAAAACCAGATAAGCCCTCAGATGTAAAGTATGTTATCAGGGGATACACGTAGAAACAAGAAAGTGTGGAGGAAGATACTGTAAACGGTATTGGAATTCCCACAGAAGCTATTCACAAGTCTGCTACTACCCATTGCCATATTTATATATGAAAGTCTAATTAATATTTTAAGTCCCAGACCTAAATAAAGAAATACATTTCCATGGTGCGCTCAATTTCTGTTACAATTAGCCATCTTAATCTGTTCATATTTCATGCTATTTTCAAAAATATAGTTGCTATATAATAACTCCATTAGAATATAATGCTCATTATTAAAGTTAGTACTGCGCCCTACAGGCTGAAATAAAATATTTATTTATTTACAAGTTACCAGTCCGTCAAAATGACGGAACAACATAACAGTGTCAGCAAAGGGAGCAACACTTAAATTGCTCTATTGGGTGCCATCTAGTGGCCGCTGGCATGCACAACACTTGAATTCCCTCCATAGAAGTGAGAAGCACGGTTTGGCCAGTGAATGTCAACATTTTCAACTCGCAGCACACATCAAACAAGATTTTAAATTGCCAAGGCACACCATCAGGCCCCCACAGGAAAAACACATTGGCCCCCACAGGAATAAAAACAAACTCATTGGCTCCCATATAAAAAAAAAAAGGTACTTGTTTCCTAGCACGGCCACAACGATCATGATCGCGGGCATCGGGGGTAAAATCGGGGCCATCGCGGGCATCGCATGCACTAAAAAATGGGCTGCGATGGGCCAGACGTGATGCCCGCGATTTCCCCATAGAGAACAATGTTAAATGCCTCAATTTACCCGCGATGACCACGATTTCCCATAGGAAACATGTGAAATGGCTCAATTTACCCAAATTATCATAGGAACAATGGTAAATGGGCCAAAAACACCCCTGAACATTGAAATGTCCCCCCAAAAGTAGTTTACGCCACCACGTGATCAACGTGAACCCGAAGCGTGGCGAGCGCAGCGAGCCCGCGAGGGGCGGCGGTACGCGTCCTCCGACCTTTTCATACCCCTACTATCCACTAGGGCGTGGAGTTGAGAATAGAATAGTGTGGCGAGCGCAGCGAGCCACCGAGCCCGAAGCGTGGCGAGCGGACGCGGATACCTGTGAAGCCCGCGAAGGGACGCGTTTACCTGTGAAGGTATCCGCGTCCCCTCGCGGGGCTCGGTGGCTCGCTGCGCTTGCCAAACTATTCTATTCTCAACTCCACGCCCTAGTGGATAGTGGGGGTATGAAAAGGTCGGAGGACGCGCACCACCGCCCCTCGCGGACTCGCTGCGCTCGCCACGCTTCGGGTTCACGTTCATCGCGGGGTGGCGTGAACTACTTTTGGGGGGACATGTCAATGTTCAGGGGTGTTTTTTGGGCTTTCTGGCCCATTTACCATTGTTCCCTATGATGATTTGGGTAAATTGACCCATTTAACATTGTTTCCTATGGGAAATCGCGGTCATCGGGGGTAAAGTTACCCATTTAACATTGTTCCCTATGGGGAAATCGCGGCCATCGCGTGTGGACCATTAAAGCATTTTTAGCCGCACACGACGCGACCGACCCGATTTTCACTGTTTTCAATGGAAAAATCGGGGGCATCGCGTCGGTCGCGTCGCAGGCCACTAAAATGACCCCCGATGGCCGCGATTTGTGGCCGTGCTAGGAAACAAGTACCAAAAAAAATAATAATAATAATATTGGTCCCGACAGGTATCAAATCTAAAATACATTGGCCTTCACATAAAAACAAGAGACCAGTGAATAATAGTTGAACTGATGGCGATGGTGTCTGTAAACTGGTGTGGACTCTCTCTATCTCTGTGGGTTGAAAATGCTGTGTTAACCTTTAATTATTTAGTGCTTTGTTCCACCCAGTACATTTACCAACATTGTTAGGTCCATTGTGTGAGACCGTGCATTGTAGTCTGCCGAATATCTACTAAATAATTTGGGCTGTCTATGCATCTGTGTTATTATTTAAAACAGCATCCATGCTATGGATGTCCCGTAAGACCAATACTGTCAATGCAAGAGATGCTGGCACATATGCCATGACCTACAGTATAGTAAACAGGAACCATATATGGTAATGGAAGTTAGTGGAAGAAGGCAGAGTCAAAGCGAAAAGAGGGGATGGATGCAAAACAGAAAAGGGCGACCGGAGGCAGAATGGGAAAATGCAAAGTCGAGGCATAAAGAGGGGACAGAGGCAGAATGTGAAGAGGGGACATAGGCAGAACATAAAGCTTTTACAGTACTTACTCTGTACCACATAAATATTAATTTAAATGCATTTTCATTGGAGCATGATCCGCAGGACATTGTAATTATTTGCTTCATACCTTTTGGTCCAATCTATGAAGAAGAAGAAAAAATGCATTAGTGCTACCAAATTAAGGTCAGGAATATTCTTAATTCATTTTAAATATATCATAAAATTGGATAGGTTAGACTGAGCAATTTGTTTCCCAGACAACAGACATTCTGGAGAGGATGTTATGGATGACAGATCATCTAATGTATTTACAGATAACAAGGACTCCTCCAGTTTCTCTGGGAAATTCTCCGGAGGCAAGATGCCAAGAGCTGGTCTGTTGATAAATGTGCTCTGAAATAAAAAGGAATAAAAGTGTCGTAAATACAGCTGACCATTCCCATCACGTGTATTATACAGGTTAGTCCTTCTAGCTTTGACATTGTCATCTCTGAATATAGAACATTATAGGTTGTATACAGGCTATATCAAACCTATTATGGCAAAGCTAGCAGGCCTAACACTGCCCTACATTGCACCAAATTGCCTAAAACAGATCTCCTAAATTGGAGCCCTGGGAATCACAATAGGGGGCATGACAACTTTTTGTAGGGCCAGTCTTCGCCTTATACCCATACTTGCCTGCTTTTGAAAATTAGTTTCAGGGAGATTATAGTTGGTAGCAGAATTTTGCACAGTGCCCCATTGAGGGGGCGTGTCATGCGCCTCTTAAAGGGCGTGTCTAGTTCCATATATGGAGATATTGTGAAAAGAGATTGTGAATGTGGCACCTAGAAGCGTGGGTGTGTACTGCTACATCTGAGAGTAATCTTCTAAAATGACTTATATCTAAATGTAGATGAGCCCCAGTGCAGTTACTTGCTAAAGTGCTGGGAAATGGTGCTGATGATTCAGTATAAATGTATCTATCTCACATTTTTTGGGGGAAAAAAGGAATCAAACAGTGTAATGTGGGCTAGGTAAAATGAGGGAGATTGCTAGACTAATGAGGTAGAGAGGGAGATTGCTGCTATTTCAGGGAGTCTCCTGCAGAATGCAGGAGGGGAGGTAACTATGCTTATACCCCCTGGCACCACCTATTTAGTGCTGCAGCACAGCTGATCAGGCACCTGGAGGCTATGCATAAAAATCCTTTCATGTGGATCATCTTCACACTTCTTTCCTTACAATTACACTGTTCCGACACATATGCAAGTCAGATATTTGTATTGTACCATGCCATCATATTTCCTGGTGCTTTGTGGTGTACTTTAAACTTATTAAGAGCATTATTTATATCCTGGAAAGTGTTTTGGACCTATTAAGCATCTACTTACTGTACCTCAAACGGGCAACGTGTGTTACTGAGAAGTGCTACTGATTTTATTATACCCGGATTGCTTTGTTTTATAGCTTATTGCCATTTCTAAATATTGTATTATTATTATTACTAGTATTATTAATACTAATAATAATAATTAGGATACAAATAATAAAATATTGCATTATTATAGCTACTAAACCACATTGTAAATATTTATTTTAAGATAATCTATGCAAACTTTTCTATTCTAATTTTGTAGTTATTTAGTTTCAGTTTCTAAACTGCACAGATGCAATATATGACTGTGTTTTGTGCCATATCAGCACAATTTTGCACATTGAACTGGTTTATGAAGTAGGCACCATTGTGTGATTTATAAAGCCGAGCATAGATAAAGTGGTGGATTACAGTATGTACATAAAAAGTGCTTTTATTTTGTTTATGTATAGTTTACCACAAATTAATATATATTTATCTAAGTAGTTCTCTAAATTCGGATACACACAAGACAATTGTTTGGATAATTTGATGTTCAGCGGTGAATCAGAACGATAAATCCTACACATCGTCCAACGTGTACTGCTATTGGGTGCTCCTGTAAGTCGCTCAGTGCGTCTTTTGCTCAGCGTGACATGCTGCTCAATCTAGGGATGTCATTAATGATGTTGAGCACATCATGCAGTGTGTACGTAATACATACATTTATGAATTGTTAACGATCAAGCGACTCACGTTATTTCGTTCAGCCGTTTGTAATATTGCACAGTGTGTATGCACTCTATGGTTTGTTTGGGCGTTCAAGGGAAATGGTTGACGACATTGTCTAGTGTGTAGCCATCTTAAACCATAAGGGAGATATTAATCCTGGATTCCGACTGTCGGAACGCCCCAACAGTCGGAATCCCGGCCAATTTTGACACTAATTCGACAGCCGAAATTCAATGTTCTGACTGTCAAATGTCGTAAAGTCCGCAAAATTGTCAGAAAACGGACACTGATTGTTGGAAACCGGCCACGGATTTGACAATCAAAGGCCATTTCCAACAAAACAGTTTTGTCTTTAAAAAAGAGGAAACAAAGCCTACAGCGCTTTCGGTAATGGCAGCATTGCAGAGGTGAGTGCCGATATTTGTATAGCTATTAAGCAACATATAAATTGTTAAAAAAAGTAATCTTTACAATCTGGCTGGAATGAAGGACTCTTCTATTAAATATAAATATTCATATGGTCCTCAGTGCTTTGACTTAATAATATATAATAAATAATTAGTGTTTTAAGAGAACACAAATTGAAAAATAAGAGGAGTTAGACAATAGCAATTACTGTATTATATGCAATGACCATCTCAGCAAACAATACATTTTACAATATGTGGGACATGTAGCAGTGGATGATTTTGTTCAGGTAATAAAAAAAAAAAAAAAAATCAATTAATACTCCTTTCAGACAACCCAAGACGAGCATCTGTCTAGTCTGAAAGGGTCCTCCCGGGATATCACTCCTGGATCATAAGCACCTGGTCACTAAAATTCAAGGATCGAACCCGGGAGTGAAATCCCAGGTAGTATGTCTGAAAGGGGTGTAACAGAATTCTTCAGTCTACTAAACATCAATTTATTTTAAACTCTACTGATTTAGAACAATTTAGACTACTGAGAAAAATCACAGGTTATTCCCATTTGAACAAATAGGCAAATTTTTACAATGGAAACAAAAAAGCCCAATGAAATATAAATAGGGAAAGGGAAAAGTCAGGCAATCACAATCAAAGTTTACATGCTGAAAATGTGTGATTGACTGAGCAGGTAATGGTCTCCTGCCCACTGAAAGTAGTGGGCCTGGCTGCATTTCAAGAAATACTACTGTGAATCGGATATAGCATTTATCTTTGGTACATACAGCCCCTACCACCTAACCCATCCGCAGTCTCAGTTCCCCCTGCAGCTTAACCGTGCCCTCCTGTAGCCTAACTGACCTCGTCTGCATACTAACCCCGCCCACCCTACAACACCTAAACCTCCCGCAGCCCGACTCTCTCACCCCCCCCCCACCACCACAGTCTAACCGAGCCTCTATCAGCCTCTAATTAAATGACCTACAACTATAATATTTAGTCCAGTAGTCACACATAAGGAAGCATTATTACACACCGAAAGTGGTACTTGTTTCCTAGCACGGCGCCCACAATCTAGATTGTATGTGTCGGGCCGATATCGCAAGCATTGCATGCATCTTATGAGTTTGTGCGGCATAAGATGCATGCAGTGCAATCAACGAGATTTTTACATTGGAATCAATGTGAAATGGTACCTGAGACCCAATTTTACATTGATTCCAATGTAAAAAGCCCCCCAAACCCCAATTTTAATTGCTAACCCCCCCTCATGGGTGAAATTCCCCCCCTCCTCCATTGTTAACGCCACCACACTATTGACGCCAACCCGCGAGCCCGAGCGGGGCGGCGGTACGCGTCCTCCGACCTTTTCATACCCCCACGTCGGTGCGGAGTCGATTTTATATAGTGTGGCGAGCGCAGCGAGCCACCGAGCCCGAAGCGTGGCGAGCCCCGCGGAATACATGTGAAGTAGTCCACGTCCGCTCGCTGCGCTCGCCACACTATATAAAATCAACTCCACGCCGACGTGGATAGTGGGGGTATGAAAAGGTCGGAGTACGCGTGCCGCCGACCCTCGACGGCTCGCTGCGCTTGCCATTTATAGGGTTGGTGTTGATGGATCTTTTATCTTATGGCATCTTATGGATCTTATGTATCTTATGGATGCACAAGATCCATGAGATCCATAAGATGAGATCCATAAGATGTGATATTGTACATACAATTAAAAATCTTTTCAATTGTATGTGATCGCATAAGATTGTATGCCTTAATTAAGGCATACAATCTTATGCGATGGGTGCCGTGCTAGGAAACAAGTACCCTGAAAGTTATTGGCAATCAAACCTTGCAGCAAAACATAACCATTGATTAGAGAAATCAATAACAATATTTTCAGAACTTCAATTATTGCAGTACATACATAAATTCACTGCAATCTCATTAAGTACTTGGGTATTTTTTTCCCATTAGTATCTTTAATACATTTGTGTATAAACATTTATTTAAGTTTTATATAAAATATTAGAATATTAATTTGCATTTGAAAATGTAGCTCCCATCCTTCAGGAAAAGGGAATGTAATAGTATGGATGAATAGATGTGATATAATTTACATAAATGGTGGACATCCTTTTGTACTTACCAAATTTTGAGGCTGCTGTAAGACCTTTATAAGGGCCGGGTGGTTATAACCTGAAATAAAACAATGTCATATTTTATAGGGTGGATGGATATTTTACCTAAACGAGTTAAAGAGCTCCAACTGTGACGAGGGAAGAGGTCCAGGAACCGCAGGTACGTATAAAGGGATGGGAGGGGGGCGAAGACAGGAGGAGTAAGTGCCTGATCTTCAGTACACCTCAGTAGTGGGGCCCTGTTACCTTCAATATATATTAGTAGGCACTCTGTGGATGGCCTATACTGTAAGATGGCCGTACTAACTATATTCAGTAAGGAATGTATGGACAGTCTTGTGACAAACTACAGGAAAAAAGAAAATGGAAACTTTGGCCACAACATTTTATATAGGTGAATGTCAGATTAGGTACAAAAACCCCAAAAAACATAATGATTAGGCAGCAAAATCCAAATAAATATCTTTAGGTTCATTTAGAGCCTAATAATAATTATTTTTCTTTTCTAGAATATTATGATCATTCTCTTTACCAGTAAAGCTGGAAGACTGTGAGACTCACACTAACACAAAAGGAAAAACACAAAAATATAGGATGTGTGTGATGTATATACAGGTCGAGTATCCCGTATCCGAATATCCGTTATCCAAATTATTCCGAAATACGGACATTCCAGAAAGTGAAAAAAAATTTTTTTTTTTGCTAAAAACTCACTGGGGACATTTGTAACAGCATCACTGGGGACATGATATGTAACTGGCACTATATATGTGCAAGACAATGATTGCTTGGCATTCAAATTCAGTGCTGAGATAGTACACACATTTTGTTTCACGTTTTGAAACCTTGTTTTTTGAACAATTAAAATATATTTGTGTGTATTTTATGTGGTAATAAAATATATTTGTGTGTATATTATGTGTTTATACAGCATAAATGCAAGATACTTCAAAATACATCATTGAAATATTAAAATATTCCGAAATACGGAATAATCCGTTATCCAAAATTCTCCTGGTCCCGAGCATTTTGGATAAGGGATACTCAACCTGTATATATATATATATATATATATATATATATATATATATATATATATATATATATATATATATATATATATATATATATATATATGTGTGTGTGTGTGTGTATGTGCATTAAGTAAGCAATTACAAGTAAAACTGGTAATAGTTAAAAAAGCAAGAAGCAACAAATATCTATAAACTATAGTAGTAGATTTATGAGGCCAGAGTAGGATCACAGCTGGGTACACACTAAGCGATATGCCGTCTGGTCGGTGGGTTATCACTAAGGGCAGGATGCGATAAAAACCCTGTTATGGGAGTTTTTACCGCATTTCTGTATTATCTAACCACCCTCTGCAGTGTCAGCGCTGCGGAGGGAATCGCCAGCAAAAGCTGGCGATTCCCTGCAGAAGCCTATAGGCTTCTTACCGCAGTGCTGTGTGAGGGATCCGTCACTCATCCCTCCCAGTATGCCCTGTGCCCGTCTCCGGTGCTCTGGGCATGTGCAGAGGGACTCCCGGATATCAGACCCCTAAGTCCAGTGCTGTAGCCGCATTGCAAGGGACAGCTCTTATCACAAGAGCTGTCTCTTGCGTTAATAATCACATATGTTAGAGCATATGCGATTATAAACAAGGCGGTACCCGCTGAAGGGGGGCGTTAGAGGGCTGCGGATGTTAGAACAGCAGGTGTCACAGCCGGGAGGACATCCGACTGCAGGGGGTAGGAGGAGACGCAGGGGGGCACTGGCAGCCGCCGGGATGTGACGGAGACCCCCGCAGACCACATCAAAGGTATCGCAGGGGTCTCCGTCACCGCAACCCGATGCTAGCCGCATATGTTAGTACATATGCGGCAGCATCGCGGCGGCTGTCAGGCGAAGGGCGGCGATGTATATTAATACATCCCGCCCTAAGTGTGTACTGGCGATATGCTCACTCCCATTGTCCATTGCAACATCAGGATATGCTGCATATCAAACCTCACAATATCGCTAGGTACACCATGCATGCTAATGGAAGGACGGAACAGTGATCACTCCGTCCTTCCTTAACATTGCTCCAGTGTGTACTGTCAATCTGGGTTTTGCTCCAATGTGTACCCAGCTTTACAGTAATATTGGTAGGATTGTGACAATTTATTTAAACATCTGATTTTGCAACACTCTCTCTTCTCTATACAAAAATCCAAATGGATAAGCCAAACTTTCTAGAAGAAGTGACTCAGTATTGAATACTTATTTATTAATTGTAACCAGTATGACCACAAGACCCGTTGTGAATTTAAGGACTTCTTCAATTTACTCTGCATGTATCTTATCGCTTTGCTGCAGCCACCCTTTAACAATTTGTCTTCTTCGACAAATGTAATCAAATGGTACTAGCTTCTAAGGCACATGATTAAAAATGAACTGCAAATAACAAGCAAAATCCTTTAAAACGTAATAGCAATTTAAATCAAAAGAATAAAAAAAATCAATTTACAGAAACTAAATAAATGCTTGAGGTGCGTGATATATGTGACTCATGAGCTTGGACAGCAATGACTGTCAAACTCAAAATAGTAGCCCTTGGAATAAATGAGTGCGAATTGCCCAACCAGCCAATCTCAAATTGTATATTATTTCTGCTCCTGTATAAGTGTCAGTGGAGGTTTTATATCTATGGGCTGCAGCCCCCCCAGTTAAAATCCGTCACTGTGCAAATCCAGATGCAGTCTGTGAGACTGCACTGGATTCACTATGACTGGCCATACCCCGGACCCGGGACTGTGAATATGCTTTTATGGACTGCTGCTGAAACAGCCCATTGATATAGGCTGGGGAGCCAGAGCATGTGCAGTACCGAAGATATTTCTGCGCATGTGCTGGTCACGTGACCGCAACGGGGGTCAGGACTGGCAGCAGCAACAAGCAGGCACCGGCGAGGACCAGCAAGCAATGGCGGTGGGGTCCAGTAGCGGCGACAGCAGGGGGTGGGGGGGGGCAGCATCTCTGAATTAACTACTACAAAGTGTTTTTTTAAATCTTCGATTCTAGAACAAACCCCTCCCTTTCAGCACCTGAGGGGCATTACTAATTTGTAAACCAAGGTATGCAGAACACGTTTTATTAGGCAAGACAACCCAGCTTCTCTTATATACCCCATTAATGGTCATAGAATGCAGAGTAGCTGGATGCCACTAACAAATAATAAACCTATCCATCCAAAAAAACATGGTTTGGCAACCTTACTTTATCCCACAAAAGTTAATTTTATTATTTACCTTCAACAAACAGTGGGGGGAAATAATTAAATTCACAGTGGTTTTATTTCCCAGTCACATAATCATTTGCTGACCATTTGCTGAACCACGCAGTAGGCTCCCTAGACTCACAGCCTAAATAGGCAAGCACAGTTAGGTGGTATTTGTGAACCACTTCAATGCCTGTAGCTATCGGAACCCATAGGAGGCACCCGTCTTTCTTGGTCACATGAGCCCCTCATATGACCAGTCCTAACTCAGTGTAGGACTCATTGGAGTCACCTTCATAAATTTGTATCGGTAACTTACCTTTGTGCTGGACATGTGACAACACTAGTCACATATATCAACCATTTACAGATCCCCCTTCGCCATTAGGCTCTTTGGGGGAAATTTACTAATATGAATTCGTAAAAAATAGGTGTATTCGTAGGCAGAAATAAACCTATTTTTTACACATTTGTATTTTCGGGATTTACTATCCCCAAAATACAGCAATTCGTATTCTTAAAGATGGCACATTCGTAGTTGTATTTACAAATACAAATGTCTACACCATCGATAGGATACGACAGGAATCACCATTCAAAAGAATGGTGGTTCCTGATTTACTAAGCAGACATATTGATAATACGGCTGCTAATTGGCGTGAAACAGCCACGAAAATACGGCAGGAAAATACACCTTGATTGTCCTGTCGTATTTGGCTTTAGCCTGCATGGATCAGTCAGATCCGTGCAGGCTTTAGTGTAAAAAAAATAGAAAAATAAATAAATAGAAAAAAAAAACAGCGTGGGGTCTCTGCCACAGCCGTAACCAGCACCAGACTGACAGAGCCGGGGCCGGTAATTAAAAGTCAGGGTACCCGACAAATAGGGGTTCCCCGATTTTTAACAACCAGCCCCAGGCTCCAGGTCCGGGGCTGGTTCCCAAAATACGGGGGACAAAATGACTAGGGGTCCCCCGTATTTTAAGAACCAGCCCCAGGCCAAACCAGCCAGCAGGGTAATGCCACAGCCGGGGGGAGAATTTTTATACAAGTCCCCCCGGCCAAAGCATTAACCCCCTGACCGGTCAGCCTGGCCAGGGGCCCTGGGGGAGTGGGGACCCCCCCAATAAAGGGGTCCCCCCCCTCCAGGACTTACCTGACCAGGCTGAAGCCTGGTGCTGTCCCCGGTGGCCCTGTGCGGTGGCCACCGGGCTGATACTGGTGTAAAAAAATAGATGAATGAACTATTGTTTTAAACTGTGGAACTATGAGTCCCAGCAAGCCTCCCCCGCAAGCTGGGACTTGGAGAACCACAAGTCCCAGCCTGCGGGGCATTAAAGGGCCCGCTGGGTCTTGTAGTTCCACAGTAAAAAAAATAGTTCAATAAATACACACTGACACATGAAAAATAAAAGTTTAATACATACATTACACACATACTGATACTTACCTATCTTGATCCCGTAGGTAGGTCCCAGAGTCTTGATCCGGTGCCTTGTCCTGGTTCCGGATCCATGTCGCCATTCTTCAGCATGTCGATTTCCATGTCGGCATCCGGTCCGGGGTCCAAAGAAATCCATGGTGGACCTGTGGAAGGAAATCCAACTCACCCAGGTCCTCCATGGAAGTTCTTCAGGCTTGATCTGATGTTTAATTACCGGCCCTGGCTCTTTCAGCCTGGTGCTGGTTACATCTGTGGGGGGGACCCCACGCTGTTTTTTTTTTTTAAATTTATTTATTTTTCTATTTTTTTTACACCTTGCAGCCTGCACGGATCTGACTGATCCGTGCAGACTGCCTGTAGGAATTCATATTAGCGGCCGTATATATGGCCAGCTAATACGAATTACTACGACATCGGTGGGTTACAAAGCAGTCGTATATGACTGCTTTGTAAATCCCCCTCCGGAACACGACTTTGCATACGAGATATGCAGTCGTATTCAGTCGTAGCAAGAATACGAATACAATTATTTGTATTCGTATTCTTAGTAAATTTCCCCCTTAGTGTTCCTTAGAGGACTAGGTGCCAATATAGTTTTAAGGGACTTACTTGTTCTAAAAACAACTTGTGGTTTAGTTGTATATCACCGAATTTATTGTCATGTCTCAGTATCCTATAGTTACAAGCAATGATTATCTTAATGTCCATTGAGCCTCAGAAAGTTTTTTGGAGCATTTATTCTGAAGGAGAGATTGTTTATCCATTTCCATCACATCTATATAGGCCAGGTGTACGTTATATGGGTTTATATATCTTTATTAATAAATATTTGTGCCCATACACTTATGCAACCTCTTAGAGGGAGAAGTTGCATAAGATTTCCCTTGAACCCCCTGGCAGCTTCCCGGGTGCCAGGATCGCATACAATACATTGTATGTGGTCCTTTTGCATGCGATCCTGGCATCCCTTGTGATCTCCGACTCCGATGTGCATGGGACCTCGCATCGGATCAGAGCTGAAAAACATGCGATTTACTACTTTTCATCCAATTTATCGGAACAATCAGATGAAAAGTCTTAAATCGCACTAGTGTATGGGCACCTTTCATTTATCTTATCCGTCCATGTATATATATTTTGTTTTGAATACAATTAGTTTACTAGCACATCTTTAAATACCATTATATTATAGATTTTCACAATTAAAATACAAAAGGAAAATCTTTGGTTCAGTCCTAGAAGCTACTAATACAGGCACATTTTGGTGTCAGGGCTGTTCGGAGAACAGCTACCTGGCTCCCAAGATCTGGGTCTTTGGTTATTGAAGTGACAATCAGCAGAGGAGCGGTCCTGCTGATATAAAGAAGGACAAGCAGGGTACAGGAACATGGGCCTATTTGCTGTACGAAAAGTGCATGATTTCGAAGGTGGTTTCCAAAAATGGGCAACACTGTAGCCAGCAAGTGTTTATGATGAAAAGATTAAAGTGATAAACGTTAAAGGCAAAAAAAGGTTTTTCAAATGCAGCAGCACTGAGCAAAGTAATGATACTGTAATGTGTGTCTTGTACACTACTGCAATGAGGGTTTTAATCTGTTAGACATACAAGGGATGTGTCATTACACATTTATGTTACATTAGAAAAAAACTGTACAAATCCACAAATCACATGGACTTTTAGACTGAGCAGAGCGCTCACAATACAGAGATTGAGGTCACAGAGTGAAGAAGAGTAATTACTCTTATCTGTCAGGTTCTTTGTCACACACTGGATGTAATTACAGCAGGCAAGGCAGCCATAAGAGGACCACTGACTACAAATATATGAACATGCAAAGACATTTAGAAATGTATATATGTAAAGTATTCCCATAAAATGGCAGGAGGTAGCATATTAGACATGTAACATCACTAAAAGCATGAAGGTAAATTATATTACTCAATAGTTCCATTTTAAGGCAGGTCATAAAAAGCTTTAACAACCCTCTCCATCGGAGCTAGATTACCAACTGATGGAACCCAATGCAATGTACAGGGCTGAGGGGTCAGCCCAAATAAGTCAGGTCTGGACAACATGTCGCCCTTCAGGTGATGTGAAACTACAAGAACATGCATGCTCTGCCAGCTACCAGCATAACTTGTAGTGGCAGGGTTTGTTCAGGTCTGAAGTATACCAACAGAGACAGAACTCTGGGAGGCAATGGAGTTAATTGAAAGCCATCGATATTGATTCTGTGGCTGACTCCCCCTCCTAGCAGGACCTTATACGTAACAATCTCTTTATTTTAAATATAATGTACACAACATTCATAACATCTGTTATATATTTAGCCAGATCTGTCACTCATCCCCTGTGTAGCTAACGTCCCGCCCAGCTGGATACACAAACCCGCCCCCCCCCCCCCCCCCCCCCCCCCCCCCCCAGGGAAAAGTGTTCTATGTGTATAACGTTCTACACATCCCAACCCCTTGACATCACCTCCTCCCGCCCAGCCAGGACTACAGTACACACCCACCATCCACCATTACTCCACAGCCACCATTACTCCCGCACCCCCCCTCTGCCAGCAACCCCCACCCCAACACCCACAACCCCCCTCCCGAGATTCGAGGCACCCCCGCGACCCCCCCCTACCCCCATTCGCGGGACCCCCTGCGACCCCCCCCACCCACGACCCCCCCTCCCGCGATTTGCGGCACCCCCGCGACCCCCCCTCCCCCCATTTGCGAGACCCCCCCACGACCCCCCCTCCCCCCATTCGCGGGACCCCTGCGACCCCCCCTCCCGCGATTCGCGGCCCCCCGTGACCCCGCCTCCAGCAATTCACGGCGCCCCCTCCCGTGATTTGCGGACCCAAGCCCCCTCCCGCGATTCGGGGACACCCTCCTCCCGCTATTCACGGCACCACCCGTGGACCCCCTCCTGCGATTTGCAGCCCCACGCGACCCCACCTCCCGCAATTCGTGGCACCACCGCGCCCCCTCCCGCGATTCGCTGCGGCCCCCTCCCGCGATTTGCAAACCCCGCCCCATCCCACGATTCACGGCACCCCCCCTCCTGCGATTTGCGCCCCCCGCGATTCTAGCCCCCCGCATCCCCCTCCCGCGATTCGCGCCCCCCCCCGGAATTTGCGGACCCCCTCCCATAATTCACGGACCCCACAGCATCCCTGGCGCCCCCTCCAGCGATTCGGGACCCCCGTGACACTCCCCGCGATTCACACACCCCTCCCACGATTCACGGCGCCCCCCGCTCTCCCCCAATCCGCGCGACCCCCCCTCCCACGCTTCGCGGGACCCCCCCTCCCGTGATTTTTTGGACCAAAGAACCCTCCCGCGATTCACGGCACCCCCCGCCGACCCCTTCCCGCAATTTGCGACCCCCCTCCCGCGATTCGTGGCACCCCGCGATTCACAGCACCACCGCGCCCCCTCCCGTGATTCACCATGCCCCCCCGTGCTTCGCTGCGCCCCCCTCCCGAAATTCACGGCACCCCCCCTCCTGCGATTCACGGAACCCCACAGCACCTCCGGCGCCCCCTCCCGCGATTCGCGAATCCCCGTGACACCCCCACCCTCGTGATTCACACACCCCTCCAACGATTCACGGCCTCCCATGACCTCCCCCTCCAGCGATTCATGACCCCCCCGCGCCCCCCTCCCGCGATTCGCGGACTCCCACGCCCCCCCCCTCCCTTCATTCATGGCACCCCGCCCCCCTCCCACACCCGGAAGTCCCGCCAGTCCTGATTGACCCACGGCCTATTCAGTCAGATATATTGGATGACCATCGATAGCTACAACAAATCGATGGTTATCCAAGTAATATGTTACTACTATCTATGGCATGGTGCAAAATCGCCATCAATGCCAACCATCGATGGCGTCTGCACCAATCCCCATCCCTACTCTGCAACAGCCGAAAACCTTTACTACCCCTCATGCCCACACACCTCTATCACTGCCCTGCTTCCTGTTCTCCTGCCCCATAACTTCCGCCAGTGGGAAGCCGCTCACCCTGTGTTGCCCACATTCCCCTATCATGCTTTACCACCCAGCCTCCTGCACCCTAACTCCCACCCAGTAGGAGGAGACACTGACTCAGGGCCACCGTCCTGTACTCCTGTGCTGCCACACTGGACCCTCACCCACTGGCAGAAGCTGCACAGTGTCCCCCACCTTCCTCTTTAGTCCCCCTTATGCCCACACACCCCTCCTACCCAGAGGCGTAGCTAGGGCGGAGCCGGCGGAGCACCAGCTCCGGGCGCAGACATGTCATCTGGCGCCGGAGCTCTGCCGCCAGCACCCTGCCCAGCACCCAGCCCTGAGAGACAACTTCATCGCTCCTCACATACAGCCGACATCATCACCATTCCCCGACGGCTTCCAGAGTCCGGAGCAATGCAGAGAAGTCTGATGCCGGGTGACGTCATCAGTAGGAGCGCGCTGGGCAGCTGGACAGAGCAGCGCTAAGCTCCGGTGAAGAAAACGCCATAGCCATCATCTGTGAGACCCCGCAGCACAGCATAGTGCCAGTGGCACAGAGGGACCGATCCAGCAGCGGGGGACCTGTTTGCCATTGTGCGCTTTGCACAAACTTTCTTAGGTACCCATCAGGGGGCGTGCACTACAGGGAGTCAGGACGCCAGCTCCCTGTAACGCGACCCCCTTGCTCACAGAGACAGCATTGACTTTTAATAACCTTTACTTGTTCACATTCAGCCCCATCCCCATATGTGTAATTCTTTGCACAAAATAAAAAATTCACATTTAATTCACATTGCACTGTTCATCAACATAATCCCCAATAGGAGCACTGTAGCAATTTTAGATCCTGATTCAGCATATAGTGGTGCATCACACTGACATTCAGGAGCGTGCATTACTTCAACTATTCCACCTATAGGCAGCGACAACATCTCGTCCAATTCCCCAGCCCTGCTCGCCCGCTCCCTGCTGTGCCCGGCATCAGTCTGCACTGCGGACAGTTAAAACCCGGCGAGCACTCTCACTGCGCATGCGCCGGTTTGGGACGCCGGAGGCAGGTATGCGGCGCCATGATGTCCCAACATCATCGTCATGGCGCCGCATCCCTGCTTCCGGCGTCCCAAACCGGCGCATGCGCGATGTGAGAGTGCTCGCCGGGTTTTAACTTTCCCATTGACTGATGCCGGGCACAGCGGGCATCAACATCATGGCGCCGCATCCCTGGCACCGGAGACCCTATCCAGGTGTCAAGGCATGAGCACTGTGGGGTCCTATTATTAATATTATTATTATACAGGGGAGCAGCCATATTATTATACTGGGGGAGCAATCTGTGGAGTCCTTTTACTATTATTATTATATAGGGGGAGCAGCCTGTGGTGCCCTTTTATTATACAGGGGGAGCAGCCTGTGGGGTCCTGTTATTATTATTAATGAGCAAGGTCAGTCCTCTTAGCAACAAGCAAGGTCAGTCCCCCTTGGCAACGAGCGAGGACAGTCCCCCTTTTCGTCGCGCAGGGGGGGAGGGGGCGCGAAACATGCCCTTGCTCCGGGCACCGTGGAACCAAGCTACACCACTGCTCCTACCCAGCCTCCTGTTTTCCTGTGTTGTGACCTCCGCCAGTGGGGAGCCGCTGACTCAAAAACACCCTACTATACTGTTGCACACACACACACACACACCTAAACAACATGCACACACAGCCCCCCCCCACACCCACAAATGTCACTGTACCATCCACACTATCAATGTACATCTTACTCTGTAACCGCTTTTTAATTAAACAAAACAATACACACCCCCTTCCAAATCATATGCTCTCTATTTAACACATTTCACCTATAACTCAAGTTGCAATACAGGCCATCTTTCATACAATTCATACAATTCTAACCATATTTCTCATATACAAACTAAGGGGGCGCAGTGTGAAGAGCGCCCGTAGGGTGCGATGAATATATTTCAAGAAAGGGTTTAGGGGCTATGCAACACTGTTGTGTGAAATGTACCCTAGCAGCCACATCGGGGGAGGAGTGCCAGCCTCTGAAATACAATATGAAAATAGAGGCACGTGGGGTGCTTTAGTAATACATTAAAACAATGAAATGGACCAATATTTGACACTAAACAATTTATTAACAACATATATGCAACAAACACGGACAATGAATAAAATAAAACATATGAAATAATAATGAAAATAAATCACCTCCAGGGGGTGTAAATTAAGACCCATAAATCATGTTTAACGATAGCACACTTGCTCTGTGTGAGTGTCCTGAAGTTCTTAATTCAATAGTATTCCTTAACTGGATATATAGATGGTCCCGATGTAAATAGACTGCCCAACAACTGGTTAAAGCGTCCCACAGGGGTGACTGTTTTTATGCGGATAGGGTGCTGTGTGTGTGTGTGTGTATGTGAGTGAGTGAGTGAGTGTGTGTGTGTGTGGGGGGGGGGGTTTGACCATCATTTAACTTGCCTACGTGCAACTGGGACAAACTTACACCACTGTATATCCATATCTAATGGTGGCCTTTACAGTTTACTTCATTTCCAGTCAGTAGGTTCCTGATATCTCAGGTATGTACAGGAAGACCTTTCTGTTATTAAAACCCTTTGGCAAATGTCTGTTTTATGGTACTGTAAATGCAAGTTAATAGTAACTGTTTAAATAAAGTGTTCTTAATTTCAGGCTTGTTGTCCTATCATTAATCAAATGAATGTATATGAACTGGACTCCATATAGAGGTGCAAGGCAAGGAGATAACGAGCGATGGGATAGCCCTGAGAAAGAGGGAGCAGTGATTGGCTGTCAGGCATTACATCAGATAAGGCAATCATAATTCAGTTTTACAATGTTCTAAATGACATGTCCCAGTGACTGATAACAGATTCCCCGTACTCCCTGGTTCATTTCTCCACTCTTACTACACAAGCTACAATAAGGTGGTTATAATGTGTAATAAATAGATGAAGTTGGAGGTTGAATATATGACGGCATTAGAGATATAAATCTTACAGCAGTAACAGGAAAAATAAGGATAGGCTGCAACTGAAGCACCAATGCTTGTAATAAAATAGCCTAAAGGGGCCAATACTCCCAGAGATCTGTCTGTTTAACCCAGGCATTTGATCTACATCACAGAGTATATGGAAACCCTAAAGATAGAATGGGGCAGGGATAAAAAAAGGAAGATACTGTAGAATGGATACAAGATGGAGTGGATTATGCTGGGTACACATTTCAGTGATATATGGTTGACAGACATATCAGGACGGCCCTGCAGCACAGCCACGCTGATATGTCTTGCACATATATTGCCATGTCCAAATGTATGTATGGCTTGCCCGTCTCATATGCTGACTGCAGGAACCACCAACAAAGACATCACAGTTGGGAGGGAAAATACAAATGCCTGTCCAATTGTGATATCTGGCTAGACATATCGGCCAATTGGTAAGTGTATATGCTTACCAAATCAGCATCATTGTCAGATCGGTTGATGATCCATTGGCAATGTATACTTTTGCAGTGCAGGGTACCCAGTGCGGGATTCAGGCCCCAGCCATCAGGTCACTCCCCAATGTAAAGTAAGGGAAGAATGTAAAGGACAGGAGACGAGTGACAGCAATGTGGTGGTGCAGCCAACAGTCATTGTGCTTCTGTGGAACATGGAGAATCTTTTCACTGCATGCGTGTGTGAGGAGAATAAGAGACATGATGAGCTTGCTAGTGAGGGAGTTGGGATAAATCGACCACATATGCATTTCTTGGGAGGACAGTTTGTGTAATGGTTAGCATGACTGCTTCACAGCACTGAGGTCTTGGATTTCATTTCCACCAAGGCCCTGTCTGCGTGTTTTCCCAGTGTTTGTGTGGGTTTCCTCCGGGTGCTCCCACAATATAAAAATGTATAAAATCTTATTTATTTAAAAAAAATGTATTTATGATAATGAATATAGATATAAAGAACCAAAAATGCTCTGTAAGGCATTGCAGAATATGTGTGCAATGAATACATAATTGTAAGTAAATAATGCTTTTATTTGGCCTACATTATATGCCCCTTCTTTTTGTAAGCTTTGTTTTACCCAACAGTGTGCCGAGCAATATATGTGCAATACAGCTAGATGTCATATAGGGGGTGGTTAAGATTGGTTTGCAAAGCACATTTCGTTTGCTAATGGACAAAACCATGTGCACTGCAGGTGGGGCAAATGTAATGTACAGAGAGAGTTAGATTTGGGTGGGTTATTTTGGTTCTGTGTAGGGTAAATGCTGTCTGCTTTATTTTTACACTGCAATATATATATATATATATATATATATATATATATATATATATATATCAGATTGAAGTACACACAAATCTAACTCTCTCTGCACACGTTACACCAGCCCCACCTGCAGTGCACATGGTTTTGTCCATTAGCAAACCAAATGTGCTTTGCAAATCAACCTGAATCACCCCCATAACTCAGCTCAGTGACACATTATGCCTGCCAGCAACTGAGGATGCACTGACGACCCATTTGCTACAGCTTGGTTCTACCTCTGGCCACTTTTAAAGTAATATGGCTAAAAAACAAAATTTTCTTAGAAAAAGGAAAATACTGTATAACATGGTGGAACACACCTTAAAACAAACAATGAATGCCACATACCAATGGGAATGGACGATATTTGGGAGTAAAGATCCAGCATTCGATTGCCATCAACATCAACCAGATAGTTTCCACGACTTTCTTCATAATTGCAAAAAAAGTTCACAGCATCTGCATTCTGGGGTTAAGTAATACAAAGAAGTGATAACTTATTACCAACTCTACACACCGACACATTGCACAGGGAGTAATGAGTTAATCTGCCCAACAAAAAGAATATATTTGGTTTAAGAAGGTTATTAGTTTTAAATGATAAAGAACAGAATGAAAAAGGGTCCATTGCATCACGGGGTGGGTGCCGACCACACAAGGGTGCGAATTTGCATCCCAGCGAATGAACCAGAATAAGGGCCTAGGTGACATTGTTCAAGTGGATGACATTAAAATAGCAAATGAGCAGAGATAGTGGTAATGGAAGACACATGCACGTGTTACCCCACACTGTTCAAGGAGAGCCCCCAGCATGAACGGAAGGGGGCGGGGCACAATACACCACAGAAACATAGAATTGGACAGTGGTTACACTAACCCCAGTAATACCACTGAAGAAGGGTAAAAGCTTATTGCCACTGTTCCTGTGATTTCGCTGCTGGATTTAAAGCAGTGACTTTTTTTTTCAAGAGAAAGACAAATGTCAGTAAACGATTATCCCCCTTCGACCGACTGATTAAATAAATGTAATTTATATATATTAGCACAAGGAAAGCCAAAAACTAATACTTTTTTTATGCCTGACCACCCAGTTATTAGATTCAACCTTTTTTGTTTCCTTCTTTTAGTTAATGCATTAATCTTCACAGAGAGGATACATCAGGTCAGCCTGTATTAAATGTGTCATTATCACACACATATGAGTGTTTTTATTACATTGGTAGAAATGCATCTAGAAATGTGCTGTACCATATGACTCTTAGGGTAGAGTTAGTAATAAGCATACTTTCAAAGCTGCCAATCATCACGGCAACATAAATTATAAGCAAGCCAATGAATGACGACTTGGAGAACCTGCTCGTTAGTAGATCTTGATGTTAGGGAGGAGGCGAATTAGCTTGAAAAATTTTTGGTAGAGCAAAAAACATCCTTTTAAAATAATTTTCTGTCCGATATTTTTTCGGGGCAATTCAATTGTAGTCTCCACCCACACAAAGAGAGAGTTCCCCGGGGGATTAATTAGCCCGCAGTAAATTACCGTTGGCAATTGAATTTGCCCTTAGTCTGTTTGTAACACAACATACAATAAAATTAGCAAACTACTACATGTTTGGGCTTAAAGTCATACACATTCATTCTTACCTGGATGGTATTCAGCTGTTTAATCAACTCCTAAAATGAGAAAAAGAATACAAATATATATAAATGAGAAAAAGAATACAAATACATATAAATGCATATATACAACAGTTGGGATGAGGCTAAACTTTCTATACAAAGAATATACAAATACAAAGCCATGTGACTCGGTTATTTAATGACAATTTAATTTGGTTAGGGAAACTTTGTAAACTATTACTCCGTATGACCTGATTATAAAGTAGAATGCAAACTTCTATAGGATTTTTTTTTGTGTCACACAGTGTAGTATGAAAAGTAATATAAATGACAATATTTGTCTCGTCAATCTTATGTTCATGTTAATATTGTGACTATCAAAACCGTGCCAAGCACTTCCAAAGCATTAGAGGAGCTATTTCCTATTGACATTATTTATATATATATATATATATAAACAAAATGATCCCAAACTACACTAAAGATAAGAAAAAGCAGCTCCTCTGAAAGAATCCCCTGTTAGAAAGGATCCTAAAGACAAGAAACATACAATAAAGATTCAGAAGGCTCTAATATAAACCTTAATGGTATACATATAATAAAAGTACAAGGTATTTTTCAATATTTTTATTAAAATCTGATCACAAAGAATGAATAGTCGCAATGAATATACAGTCAGCTTGTTAACCTCAGTTTTGATGGTAATGATCCGCCAAATGGAGGTTGACAAATTAACGGCAATAAGATTATCCAAAATAAGAAACCATCGTGTTTCATCATAAAATGACTTAATTAGGGGTAGACATAACATTGATGAATAGGCGGTTGAAGAAACATATATCTCCATGAGGGTGTTAAAATGATATGTCTATCTGTTATTTGTTGTACAATTTAATAAACCATGAAAGAGAACTCTTTTAAAGGTCCATTTAATAAAAAATCCTTCAATTCGATTCGAAGCGGGCAGAATTATTTGGAGATAATGTAGTAAAAGGCATCTCTAAAGTTGACTCTATTGAGGTCAAAGAATAAGTTTGTTCACACATAGGCTCCTGCAGTAGGAATGAGCAGTTCACACCGCACTGACTGCGGGGTGAGCTGGCTTCCTCCGTTGTAATGACAGTGGAGAAACACGCTGTCACTGCTTTAGAAGCACTCAGCCCTGATTGGCTATAGGCCAATAGGCTATAGGCTGTAGGCATCTCCATGGAGACACCTACAGCCAATCAGGGCTGAGTGCTTCTATAGCGATTCTCCGCTGTCATTACAACAGTCAGTGAGCAGTCAGTGCGGAGTAAGCCGCTGCAGGGGACATCAGAGTCACCACTGGAGCCTGGATATGTAAGTGTAGTGTTATAAAATTAATGTGTGTGTGTGTGTGTGTGTGTGTGTGTGTGTATAATAAACGTTTCTCTGTGTCTGTGTTTTTTTAAAATGTTCTGGACTAAAAGTCCAAGGGGAAAAAAGATAACAAACAAAATCAACAATAATTGGATGATAAAAATTGAGTAATCAAACCAATTTTTATATAAAACGATGATACAGTCAACATCATGTCAACGTTTCAAGGCCAGTGCGGCTTTGTCATTAGGACATGTGCTAAATAAAGTGCATAAAGTGCTGGGCAAATATATATATATATCTTGGTAAGACAAGGGTTTACAAATCTCTGTCTGCTGGTATGTATTAGCCTCATGAGGCAGCATATAATAAATTAATCACACTGATCAGACTTATTGACTTACTCTTGACCTTGGTCCTGGGACTTCTGTCTTCATTAAAGGACTATCATACTCAAACTCAACATTCTTTTTGGCTGCAGCTTGGCTTATGTATCTGCAAACTGAATGTAACAGGTTCAGGTTAATTCCCTTTTAATATTAAAATCATTATGCAGTAAAAGCAATAAAATATGAACAGTTTACTGCTTCACTCTAAGAAAACTCAGTCATCGTTCAGTCTAGCAAAGCTCAGAACGCACAGCAAATCTCCCCGTGTGTGGGCTCCTTAAGTCACAGAAAGTAAGAAGAGGAAGGTCATAGGACGGTTATAGATAGAGGGCGTATGTGTGTTTCGAGGAATATAAAGAAAAAGATAACCTGTAGCGTTGTCTGATATAGTTAGATAAGGGTAATGAATAGTCTATTCAATGGAAAGATAAGCACAGCCAGGAAACTATAAAATTGACGGAGAACGTTTTATTGCTAGTAAATATGAATTCTAGCGATAGTAGCTTAACCAGTCAGATCATGTCCCGACGGCTATATAGGCACACATTTAAGAAAATTCCGTATAGTAGGATGATGTTATATGGGCAATCCATTCATCAACTTTTATGTGGACTATAATACTCCTGCTATGTTGTCCACACACCCTTACTGCCTCTGCCCCTCATCCACTGCTACACTCGCTCTTTTTCCTAACAGCAGCTGTTGCACTTATTCCCGTCCTTTATTTTGTCTCCTGATTCAGTATACCATCTGTGATTTCTGGCTTGATTTGGACTTTTTCAACTTCTCCCAACGTTCTACTGTGAATGTGTCCTTGCTTGACACCAGCTAGCCACGTCTAGTGGCAGATGGGAGAGTTGCAAACTGCAGACCTACTGCAGAGAAGCCAAAAAGTCCGGTAGGAGGGATTGGTACTAAATTCTGGCGGTCGGAATCCTGGCGTTCAAAATCCCGATGCCGGAATCCCGACAATGGGGGGGGATGTTGATGGCCCCCCATGCGGGCTCGCTGCGCTCGCCATGCAGTGGGCCCAGTGCCTCACTTCACTCGGCACACTAATTTATTCTCCCTCTATTCGTGGACACCCATAGAGGGAGAAAGTGTCTGGATTTCGGCGGTCGGGATTTCGGCGGTCGGGATTCCGGCGTCGGGATTTTGATCACCGGGATTCCGACCGATGGGATTGTAACTGCATCCCCTGTAGGAAGGCCCTTGTCCTCCGCAAGGGAATCATCGAGGTAATCATGGAAGATACCTAAGCCCACACTCAATCATGTCTTTTGGAGACAGACACAGTTATCCCTTCCTGGTTCATACTGATAAAAGTGAACTTTTAGCAAATTAAAGTGTTTTTAGTTCTTCAAGGAAATCTAAATCTACAATGTAAACTTCTATCATTTGTGGAGGAACTGATATTTATTTGTCAAAGAAGTATATACGAGACTATGGGGTAGATGTATGAAGCAGTGATAAGGGAGAAGTGATAAAATGCCTGGTACTTTATCACTGGCCAATCAGCAACTGACTGTTAAGTAACAGGCTGGGTTTAAAAAGAGACAGTTAGGAGCAGATTGGCCAGTGATAATGTGCCAGGCATTTTTCACTTCTCTATTATTACTGCTTCATACATCTACCCCTATAAATAGAATAATTACATTCCCTCTCAAAATGGGAAAATGCTTGTCTAACTAAAATTAACATTGGTTAAGGACAGTGCTATAACAGCAGCTGTTTGTGAATGGATAGGTACTCTCAATATGCCAGATAATGATAACAGGTAATTATGGAAATTTATAAATCTAAAGATCAAAGGAAAAATTACTTTAATCTTTAAAGGGTCTGTTCAATAAAAAATATTCGCCATTGAGAATAGTGTTCATTTTGTATGCTTAAAAATTTGCAGTAAAAGAGCATAAGTGTTTGTACATGGTTTAAATGATACACTTTTTCATTCACAATTTATTTAAAATCATTCCTGTACCGTAGTCTATCAGTAATCTATAATCAAATGACATAATCAAATAAAAGGTTGATGCTACCAAGTTTTTACATTTCAGGATTGCTCCCTGTAAGCCCTGGAGGACCAGTGTTCCATAGACACAGCTTATGAAGCTTAAAATAAGCTGTTTTTTAGAACCTGTGTTTCTAACACAATAAGGGCAACGTTGAAATCATTTGCTGGTAAATTCTACTCAATGCTGGCAGCGGGATACAGCTGTTTATGTACAGCTGTATTACAGGGAGCTGAGCATTTCTAGGGAAATAGACAAACAACTAAATATAGTTGAAAAAGTCAGGTGTGCATGCGATTGGTCGGAAAGAGGGAGCAGGGGATTGGGCATGGTAAGGAGAAGCTTTGGTTGGGACACCTATGAATCTGGCCCTGGCCTTAGGGATAGTCTCCTTTGACAGATACAGAATTTTTAAAGGAATATATAGATAGAATTAGGTTGTTCATAATATTAATAGATCAGCATATCAAATTAAGAACCTGATCAAAATGAATTATTGATTTAAGACACTATGTTAAAAAATGTTAAGATTATAGTAAATATATATTAGAATTGTTATTCTGTTAAAAAAAAACCTTTACTGTGGGATTGCTGGAACCTCTCAAAAAAACTAATCTGGACCCCAACTCTCCATCCAACTACAGGCCCATCTCCCTCCTCCCTTTTGCCTCTAAGCTCCTAGAACGTCTGACCTATAATCGTCTCCTAAGCCACCTTACTGCTAACTCCATTCTAGACCCCCTCCAATCCGGGTTCCGCCCTTTACATTCCACTGAAACTGCCCTGACCAAAGTCACTAACGATCTACTATCGGCTAAATCCAAAGGCCTCTTCTCTATCCTCATCCAGCTTGATCTGTCGGCTGCCTTTGACACTGTTGACCACCCTCTCCTGTTTAACACCCTCCGCTCTTTTGGCATCACTGGCACGGTCTTCTCCTGGTTCACCTCATACCTCTCCGATCGCTCCTTCTCCGTCTCCACTCCAAGCTCCTCCTCTCCTACTACCCCGCAGCCAGTCGGTGTTTCCCAAGGGTCAGTCCTTGGCCCTCTCCTCTTCTCCCTCTACACCACCTCTCTGGGCACCCTCATCAGCTCTTATGGTTTTCATTACCACCTTTATGCGGATAATACCCTAATCTATCTCTCCTCCCCCGATTTATCCCCATCACTCCTGTCCAAGGTCTCCGAATGCCTCACGGCCATCTCAGACTGGATGACCCAACGCTTCCTGAAACTAAACATGGCTAAAACTGAACTTCTAATCTTCCATCCCCCGAACATCCCCTCTTCTCCCACTATCTCCATCAGCATTGGTGAAACCGAGATCACGTCCACCGACCAAACGCGCTGCCTCTGTGTCATCATTGACTCCTCCCTCTCTTTCACCCCCCACATTCGTGCTCTCTCACAGTCTTGCCGCTTTCACCTACGCAACATCTCACGCATCAGACCATTCCTCTCCACTGACGCGACCAAAATTCTCATTCACTCTCTTGTCATCTCCCGCCTTGACTACTGCAACATCCTTCTCTCTGGGCTACCTCTCACTCGCCTCGCACCTCTCTAATCTGTTCTTAACGCTGCTGCTAGGCTCATCTTCCTCTCCCGCCGCTCTACCTCCACCTCCCCCCTCTGTCTATCTCTTCACTGGCTCCCCATTCCTTTCCGAGTTCTCTTTAAACTCCTTACCACCACCTACAAGGCTCTCTCCTCCTCCACAGCTCCCTACCTCTATTCACTGATCTCTATCCACACTCCCTCCCGTCCTCTTCGCTCCATCGCTGACCGCCGACTGACCTCTCACCTAATCACCTCCTCCCACTCCCGTGTCCAAGACTTCTCTCGCGCTGCCCCCCTGCACTGGAACAACCTCCCACCACCCATCAGGCTATCTGATTCCCTTACCTCCTTCAAGCGCTCCCTCAAAACCCACTTTTTTCGACTAGCCTATCCCTCCTCCTAACCTCTTTTGATCCTCCTATCCTGCCTCCGTTCCCCTCTGTTCCTACTTATCCTATTGTATTTCGTTCGTCCACCTACCTATTTTTAGTATGTTAACTCTTATGAGTAGGGCCCTCCTTCCTCACGTACTCACCCTACCTCATTACCTCACCTGTGCTCCTGTCCTGTTCTTCCCTTTCTCTACTTCATCTTCAGTCTCCTCGACAATTTTGACACCTACTTCTGAACTGATGATGATTTTAGTTTTACCAGCTATACCCCTATTTATACTGTATTTTTCAACACACCCTGTACGTTACCTTGTAATTAGTTTTTTTGTTTGCTATGTACGGCGCTGCGGACCCTTTGCGGCGCCTTATAAATGAACGTACTACTACTACTACCTTATCCATTATCCAGCAGTGCCATGACCAGACATTTTGGTGCCCTATATTGCAAACATGGATAGCATGCACCACAAATAAAGAGTTGTGACTTTGTGGGAAAGGGGCCTGGTCACAGAATAGTACTACTTATTCACATTACACCACACAGTAGTGTCTTCTTCACATTACACCAGTGGTGCCACTACCCCTTATACATGTCACCCCACACTAGTGCCAGTTATTCACTTTATGGGTGACGACTTTAGTGGTATCACCCGTAAAGTATAACTAGTGCCAGATATTCACTTTACACTGCACTGCACAGCACAGCAGTGTCAGTTATTCATATTACACCACGCAGTAGTACTCATTACGCACGTTATGCCACACAATAGTGTCTGTTATTCATGGTACATTACTCCATGGTATGTTATTCACATTATATAGCACAGTAGTATCCATTATTCATGTACAACCCAATATATACATTATGCAACACATTAGAGCCCCTTATGCATATTACACCATATTAGAGCACTTTCTTCTCATTTTCCCTTCTCCTCATTCCCACTTCTCTCTTTCTTCTCCTCCTCATTCCTCATCATACTCCCATCAGTGTGCATTATCATCATTCCTACTCATCATTCATAAACATTGTGAAGTTATCAGACTCACTGTAAGACTGTAATTATTATATTTTATTAGGTGTAGTGATTAATGTACTTTTTAGTCCGTCGGTACCCTCTTGTTCTCCATATATGTCTATATTCCCCATAGCTGCGTGTATTTCCAGATCAGATTGCTCTTGCCCAAATATGGTCTGACAGGAAATAGCCAGGAAAGAACATTGCATGGATTCACCCATATGTTATGTCCACAGGGGGTGATCCAATTCCCCTGCTATCAACAGGAAGGTTGTCCACAGGGGGTGACCACCACACAACGTAATCAGCTGGGTATTGTATCTTGTGTTGACACTTCTCTGCATATCTCTGGCCACTTCCAGACTTTCTGGAACCAGACCCAGCAGAGGGGCAGCAGCAGATGGCCAGCTGGATATTACCTGGGGGGATGTGTCTGACTCTTGGGTCCACCAATCCGAACCAAGTACCGGCCCCCTGGCAGTTTAAGCCCCGTGGGAAATTGGAAGTTTTTAAAATGACTTGTACACCTGCCAGCTCAGAATGTTAGTCGCAATCCTGGCTAAGAGGTCATACTCTGCCACTAGACCTTGTGAGCGCATCGTTTGCCTGGGGGGGGCATCCTACGTAAGCTCTGGTGTGGAGCGTCCGGTGCTGTGTGGATTCGCACAGGTTTCTGCTGTCACTGCTGTGTGGAATAAGTGATAGTTTTGTTATTTGGACTGTGATGCTACAAGGACTTTGCTACCCGGATGTTTTTATGCTACCATTTGAATCTTTTTCCTGTCTTCATCTACTTTTGTGTGCCGTGATAAAAATAAACCATATTTTGGTTTCATCTGCTCGGTGTCTGAGTGATTGAGGAACCCCGTATCCTCACATTTGGCGGCAGCGACAGTGGGATCATTCAGACACCAACCATCGAGCACAGAAAGCACAGAGAACAGAGGATCAGACCATATGTAAGGAAATGGAAAATGCAATAAGGTGATGTTCAGCAAGTGAGCAGGTGTCATTCCTGTGAAAGGGAAAATGTTTCCAAGGAAAGAAAATCGATGCCTCAAGACCCCTGGAGCAGAGGAGCTCAGGGATGGAGGTTCTTCAGTGTATCGGCAGGCTGGGAAGCCGGATCTGTTCTTTATTGTCAGAAAAATGCAGTATATCTGGGAGTACTGGGAAGAAGCTCAGCAGATGATCAGAGGGTGGAGAGTATCCAGCATACAGGACAAGTTGTGTTACCTGGGGGATGCATTCCTGCACTGTAAAGGTGAGGCCACCTCGTGGAATCTGCTGGGGGAGCCAGAGTTTGTAGAATTTACAGAGGAAGTGATTGCTACAGTTACCCAGATGCTACAAAGAGAACAATATTCTGAGGCTGAAGGACAAGTCCAGAATAAATTGATGCCCCAGATAGAACCAGAGGAAAGGTCTAGAAGGGGGCTACTGCAATCTGGGCAGACAACCGAGGGGTCTGCCACAGAATTATTTGTTACCACAAGAGAAGGGTCGTTGTCAGGGGGGCCCCTAACTGCCTTGGAAGAAATGAGCATGGAGGAGCTGATATCAGAATGTCAGCTGCAAGGTATACCCATCCGATCCTGCACTCGCGGGGAAATCCTTCAGCAGATCCTTCACGATCAGGGAGATCCTACAAATGCATTTGCTGATTATCGGGCATGGATCCTCCATTTCGGTGCACAGTTGAGTGTGTGGGAACAATTGCAGTGTCTGGAGGAGTGCTTCGTGGTGGCAGAGGAAGAGGCGATTGATCGCGGGCTCCTGGATACCCCAGCATGGCAAGATCAGTGTCGCAGGGGGCGTGATGAAAGGCACCGTTTGCAACTGCTTCTCCCCCATCCTAGGGAGGAAGCTGCTCAGTGTTCTCTGCAGGGGGAGGTTATCCCCAAAGTGAAGGAAGTGGGGCCTCTGAGCCAGGCACCCCGGGAGGAGCTGCACTACAGCTTCCCTTTTGCTGAGGTGGGAGATGCAGAATTATTAACCTGCTGCCAGGGGATCTATAAGGACTGCGTCCAAGAGGAGATCACCGTGGTTAGAGGAGTATACGACAACATCCAGGCCACAAGCATACCAGTCGCAGATGATGTCGTGCTTCAGGCTGCCCAGCATATTCAGCTGGGGAAGGTGGTTATCCTGGAGACTGAGGACTGCGCAGAGGAAGTGGCAGGTGAGACCCAGGCTTTTGAGGGGGTAGGACTGGCCTTGGACCAGCCTGCCCTGCAGCCACCAGCGGAATTGTTCCTGATGGAGGGTCCCTTCTCAGCCCTGGGCATTGAGACCAAATGCTGTACTGAAATTTGCCATGCCCCTAGTTTGGGTTTCAGGGAGGAAGGACTTGACAGAGTGGCGGAAGTGCCAGGGCCAGAGCTCAGATATTGGGCTGCCGTTTGGCAGATGTTCCTTGGGCAAGAGGGGGAGGTGGAAACTGCTCCCTGCCCCATTGTGCCAGAGGCAAAAGTATTAGCACACCCTATAGGTGTGCCCGGTGTGAAAGTTTACGATGTTGCAGAGGGGGGGTACCCAACATTTGAAGACGGGGAATTGCTAACTCACTTGTTAGTTAACATGCATAACTTATATTGTGATATTGCCCTTGCTGATTCTGCAAACCAGCCGCCTCTTCCAAGATGGGTTTGGTATGATGTCACTCTGTGGGACTCAGGTGGTACATCCAAACCTCAGATTCTCTGCTCTGCATCCCACTACAGGTTGTTATTGGTTCCTGAACAACTTGGTACCGGGACTAAAATAGTAGGGGAAGGAATGTGAAGTTATCAGACTCACTGTAAGACTGTAATTATTATATTTTATTAGGTGTAGTGATTAATGTACTTTTTAGTCCGTCGGTACCCTCTTGTTCTCCATATATGTCTATATTCCCCATAGCTGCGTGTATTTCCAGATCAGATCGCTCTTGCCCAAATATGGTCTGACAGGAAATAGCCAGGAAAGAACATTGCATGGATTCACCCATATGTTATGTCCACAGGGGGTGATCCAATTCCCCTGCTATCAACAGGAAGGTTGTCCACAGGGGGTGACCACCACACAACGTAATCAGCTGGGTATTGTATCTTGTGTTGACACTTCTCTGCATATCTCTGGCCACTTCCAGACTTTCTGGAACCAGACCCAGCAGGGGGGCAGCAGCAGATGGCCAGCTGGATATTACCTGGGGGGATGTGTCTGACTCTTGGGTCCACCAATCCGAACCAAGTACCGGCCCCCTGGCAGTTTAAGCCCCGTGGGAAATTGGAAGTTTTTAAAATGACTTGTACACCTGCCAGCTCAGAATGTTAGTCGCAATCCTGGCTAAGAGGTCATACTCTGCCACTGGACCTTGTGAGCGCATCGTTTGCCTGGGGGGGGGCATCCTACGTAAGCTCTGGTGTGGAGCGTCCGGTGCTGTGTGGATTCGCACAGGTTTCTGCTGTCACTGCTGTGTGGAATAAGTGATAGTTTCGTTATTTGGACTGTGATGCTACAAGGACTTTGCTACCCGGATGTTTTTATGCTACCATTTGAATCTTTTTCCTGTCTTCATCTACTTTTGTGTGCCGTGATAAAAATAAACCATATTTTGGTTTCATCTGCTCGGTGTCTGAGTGATTGAGGAACTCCGTATCCTCACAAACATCATTCCTCCTCATCATTATTTCCCCTTCATCTGCTGTGAATCATCATCATTCTTCCTCATGATTGCTCCTTCTGCTTCACCTCCTAATCATTCCTCCTTCCTTAACCCCCCTCCTTTCCCTCCACCCATAGAAAACAAAACCCATTTAAAAAAATCAAATATATAAAAAAAATGTACATATAAATTATGATTGCAGCAGCATAACCATAATACTAAAATGAGTTAGAAAGAGTGTTTCTTACTATATATTTTTCTGCTGGTTTATGATTTTGTTACATAAATAAGATCACATAATGGACCGGATTCAGAGATGGACACTAATGAAGGCGGCACCATCGGTGCATCGCTGCTTTCACTGACAAGCAAGCTACAGTCACACAATGCACGGCCATGAGACAGACAAAAATAGTCACCCCCGGTCTCCGCCCAGGAATGCCCATCAATTTTTCGTTCCATTTCTGATACAGTCTATCCAGGTGCATTTTAAGAGGAGGAGACTCGTATGCAGCCTCCTCCTGCTGGCCCCATTCTCTCTACCAGGAGTAGCTTAGCATAATAGGTTCTGAGCACCAGAGCACTCAGTCCCTACTGCACATGCAAAGATCTCTGGAAAAATGCCACAGGCCATTTTTCTGGTGATTTCTGCACCAGCAGCAGTGTGGAGACTGAGCACTAAAGCTCATACGTAGAAATGGCATGGTGCCCATTTTTCCATGGATTTCCACATCGATGGACTCCAGAGGGTAAGTATTTAAATAATGGGTGCAGTGTGTGTGGTGTGGGCACCCCTGGGACTTAGGAGCCTGTATGCAAGACTCACACTGCACCCATTATAAATACGTTACGGAGTCTGTCCCAATCGTAACAGCATCTTTGTATGTGCACTAGGAGTAACACATGCACCCTAGAGGCTGCCACTTAAGCAGCTGCTAAAAATCTAGGCGAACATTGCCATAGCGTGTAACTCAGAATCATTGTGCGAACCTTGGGATTTCACTATTAGTTTTTGTTCTCCAAATAAAAGGGTTAAGGGATCATGACCTGATGTGGTTTCCTCCTGTGTTTTTTTCTTATTAACATATCACTGCAAAGTTGATTATATGCATCTTGAAAAGTATTTGAACAATTTTGAAGTAACAGTGATTGTGTGAATGTTTAAGTACATGGGGCTTAATTCAGTAGTGATCGCAACAGGGCAAATTTGGCCCCGTTCCGATAGTGGGGGGTCTGCATATGTCCATGCACATATTTACAGACCATGGGAGCAAACAGCTTTGTTTGCTTCAGAGGGGTCAGGTGGGGGCTTCCAACAGGCCAGACCAGGGGAACGTCAAGTGTTTTATAGGCGTCCCCGTGAGTGGCGGCGGGCCAATGATGCCTGTCAGGGGCGGGCAGCTGACGTCACATGATGTTATCGCCCGCCCCCTCTTCGGCAGACACCGAAGAAAATAAAAGTCAGTTACGACTGGAGATGTGCAGGCTCTGATTTACTATGATTTACTCTGATTTCAAAGCAGGATCTTATTGGCTATCAACTGTCAACAACTGTCATGTGATTTGGGATAGCCAATAAGATCCTGCTTTGAAATCAGAGTAAATCAGAGTAATCAGAACCTGCACATCTCTAGTTACTACTAACTTATTTCCGAAGGGGAGATAAATCATTTGATGGTCCGCGATTTCTCTCCCCTTCGGCTGCATGCGAGGGTATATGTTCGCGCACACCCCACGCATGGCACCGTGGTGATTCGATGGCGGGGGCATGGGGACGTTGTTGAATCAGGCCCACAGTAACAAATTATTTATTTGAAGTAATCATATTATATAGGAGATGGAGTCTGCCTTATACTATGTTATTACAGCGCTATGTTTAAAAGATTGTGTGCACCACTGTTCAAGAACAAGTATGAACGGTCAGTGGCACTGATCGTTGATTTCGGCAGCTGCATATGTCATTGCCCCATTCACAGCCACTGTAGTGGTTTCTGTGGCTGCTATTCTCCAGCCATGCCAAATCTTGTGAAATCCAGGAGAAGAGACACACTCCTAGGCTGTGATACAAATAGCCAGAGGGTGGAATTGTTACTTTGCCAATCCGGCATCAGAGATGTAAATACATCTCATCGTTATTCGCTACTGCTTCCGGCTTTGACTTGATCAAGAAGCAAAGCAGGAAAGGAAATAATGTCACGATCCATGGCAGCATAATACATCTCCCCCTGAGGGACGGAATCTGAGTCACAAGCTAGATCTAGCAATCTGTTAGCAACTGTGCATGCATCACAGACTACATACATACAGTATCTGTGCAAATGATTGATTCACATGCATCTCAGACTTTTGTCTGAGAGATACAAATGTGCATTTCTTGGTGTCAACAACACAAACCCATACAAGAAAACAGTTATTAATTCTGAAGATAATGAAGACAGACGAAGAGAGAGGTAGTTTGATCACATAGATGTGCTTTACTCTGAATACCTGTATACCTATGTATAGTTGGATTTCCCCTAAAGAAGTCACAATTGAGTGTCGAAACGTGTTGGGCCACACACACAAGTAACTTAGAGTTTTGAAGAGCATTAACTCCACAAATGCCTGTCACTGTTTTAGAGAAAGGTCTTCGGCTGATTTCAAAATAATGTTTTGGGGTTTTTTAGTCAATAAATATAGGTTAATATTACAGACCTTAATTAGAGCTACTTACCTGCAACAGCCACCCACTCCTAACCAGAGAGGAAACCGAAGAGGGGGAACCAGCAATGGAGAGGACAACTCGGGGTACAGTAAGTAATAATTATTTCATCTACCACCATCCTAGGACAATCTGATACTGTGCCAGATGTATCAAGCTTCAAAAAGTGATAAAGTGGACAGTGATAACAACCAGCCAGTCAGCACCTAGCTGCCATTTTTCAAACCCAACCTGTAACATGACAGGTAGGAGCTCGTTGCCTGGCTGATTATCACTCTCCACCTTATCACTTTTTGAAGCTTGATACATCTGGCCCACTGTCTCCATTCTTTTATAAGGTGCTGTTTTGAAGTGTGTGGCAAATCAACATATGCAAAGATGGAGTGTTGAAAGTAGATTTGAGGTGCTGTATATTTTAGCAGGAATTGCAGTGGACTATTCTATATTAAAGACATTTACAAGAGACTACTATTCATAGCCAAATTACCTCTTTCAGTGGATTTAAGGAACTTTTTAACCAGACACATTAAGATTGAGGGGGGGATGCTCTTACATCTGCGCCCCCTTACCGCCGCCCATCGCCGGCTACCGCAAACATAATTAATCGCATATGATCTAACATATGCGATAATTATCACAGAAGATAGCTCTTGCCTTAAGAGCTGTCTTTTGCGTTGACCCGGCGATGAGCGGCGGGTCCTGGCAGCTCCCTGAAACTAAACATGGCTAAAATTTAACTTCTAATCTTCCATTCCTCGAACATCCCCTCTTCTCCCACTATCTCCATCAGCATTAGTGAAACCGAGATCACCTCCACCGACCAAACGCGCTGCCTCTGTGTCATCATTGACTCCTCCCTCTTTTCACCCCCCCACATTCGTGTTCTCTCACAGTCTTGCCGCTTTCACCTACGCAACATCTCGCGCATCAGACCATTCCTCTCCACTGACGCGACCAAAATTCTCATTCAGTCTCTTGTCATCTCCTGCCTTGACTACTGCAACATCCTTCTCTCTGGGCTACCTCTCACCCGCCTCGCACCTCTCCAATCCATTCTCAACACTGCTACTAGGCTCATCTTCCTCTCCCGCCGCTCTACCTCCGCCTCCCCCCTCTGTCTATCTCTTCACTGGCTCCCCATTCCTTTCCGAGTTCTCTTTAAACTCCTCACCACCACCTACAAGGCTCTCTCCTCCTCCACCGCTCCTTACCTCTCTTCACTGATCTCTATCCACACTCCCTCCCGTCCTCTTCGCTCCGCTGCTGACCGCCGACTGACCTCTCACCTAATCACCTCCTCCCACTCCCGTGTCCAAGACTTCTCTCGCGCTGCCCCCTGCACTGGAACAACCTCCCACCACCCATCAGGCTTTCTGATTCCCTTACCTCCTTCAAGCGCTCCCTCAAAACCCACTTTTTTTGACTAGCCTATTCCTCCTCCTAACCTCTTTTGATCCTCCTATCCTGCCTCCGTTTCCATCCGTTCCTACTTATCCTATTGTTTTTTGTTCGTCCACCCACCTCCTTTTAGTATGTTAACTCTTATGAGTAGGGCCCTCCTTCCTCACGTACTCACCCTACCTCTTTACCTCACCTGTGCTCCTGTCCTGTTCTTCCCTTCCTCTACTTCATCTTCAGTCTCCTCTCAAAATTTCGACACCTACTTCAGAACTGATGCTGATTTTAGTTCTACCAGCTATACCCCTATTTATGCTGTATTTTATCAACACACGTACGTTACCTTGTAATTTGTTTGCTATGTACGGCGCTGCGGACACTTTGTGGCGCCTTATAAATAAACGTACTACTACTACTACTACTACTACGTGTCTTGGGATGCATAAATAAAACTACTGCTGCTGCTGCTACTGCTACTACTACACTCTTACCCGGCCTGGAGCTGCTGCTGCAGGGGGGGCTGGCTCTCCTCCTCCCTGCACACGGAAGAGGATGTACAGTGCAGGGAGGAGGAGGTCACAGGTCCGGGCCACACAGCTCTGTGCTGCCCGGACACAGATGAGGGGGGGGGGGGTCGGTGCGGGGCGGCGGAGGGTCGGTGCGGGTGGCAAGGGGTCGCGTTAGAAGCCCATAGGCTTCTATGGGGCATCTTTTAGTTTCACAGGTCACATTCTTTTGTATCCCGATATTTTTCTTTTATTATTTATACATCATTATTATTTTTATTTATTTATATTTGTTCATTTAATTTTTATTTATTATTTACTCTTATTTAGTTTTGTTCACTGATATATCACCTAGCGCTCCTAGCACCCAAAACCCTAACATATTTTTTTACTGGAGCAGCTCTTTCCAGAGCGCGGTACAAAACCAAAAAATCTATTTCTATGGGGCATCGGCAGATTTTTCTGGCGATGCCACCCGTCGCGGTAACCCTAATAACGGGGGTTTTACCGCATTTTTAGTTTAGAGAATCTCCCCCTAAGAGAGATTAATTAAGACATTAATATCTGGCATCGAGATTTACCCTGGTGTCCAAATAATTATCACATCCACCGGAAATGTACACACTGTCACACACATTGGGCATGCATACCTCCCAACAGTCCCGATTTTATCGGGACAGTCCCGATTGTCAGGGCCTGTCCCGCTGTCCCACCCGCGGGCGGCAGTGTCCCGCGGTGTGGGGGGGCTGTTGGGAGTCCCCCGTCAGCTGCTAAGCAGCGGGGAATAAACGCTGTGCGCATGCGCACAGCGTCTATTCCCGCAGCCAGGGGCTGGGGGCATGGCTAGAGGCTCACAGAGCCTCTGAGTCATGCCCCCATAGCGGCAAAATGGGGGCGTGGCCTCGCGGGAAAGCCGCGAGCATAGGCCACGCCCCCAAATTAGGCCACACACCCCGAAAATTTCGCCGCGCCTCCGGCGCGCAGCAACAGCGTCCCGCCTGCTGGACGGCCAAAGTTGGGAGGTATGGGCATGTCACAGTTCCACCCAGAATACCTATTAAGAAGAAGAACTTCACCCTGTTTTAAGCGCTGCATACAATCATTTGACTTCATTTTTTACATAGAGTTTGGACTGTTCCATCATGGAGTCAGCACAACATGGTATTATAATCCTCCTCCCCTCCTTATATCTGAGCGAAAGATCTGTGTAATAGTCATATATGCATCCTATACACAGCAGAAGTAACAAACCCTAACACAGGACCTTATTCTGGTTCACTCTCAGAGGCAAATTCCTTCTCAAATGGACAAAACCATGTGCACTGCAGATGGGGCAGATGTAACACCAAGTTTGAGCGGCTTTCAGCTCAAAGCCGCCCAGTGTGTATGGCTCGGCGATAAGCGGTGATGCACAGCGCTATGCAAAGCCGTCTGCCCCCCTGCTGACCGTGCCAGGCAGAGGGAAAGACGCTCCGTGTGTATGCACTGAGCAGCTTTCCCCCAGTAATGACAGCGTTCACTGCTGTCCATACACGCTGGGCATAATCGCCCAGTGTGTATGGACCTTAAGACACAGTACATTGTCACCACTGTGTTAACACCATACACAGAGTATGTAGAGTACAAGACGCTGCTCCTCAGTGAGGCTGGAGCATCAGCCTGTGCATTCCCTGTAGTCATGACACCACAGCCTGGCAGATCCTTACATAAAAGAAACTTCTAATAAGAAGTGTTTGTCTTGAGTACAAAACACCATTTCTTGGCACTGCCTCTCACATCCTGCAAGGTCCATACTAAATTACTGTCAAATCCCTTTTAGTTAAAGTAAACATCTGTGTAAATTTTTTTTAAAGCACAAAAATGGTGCCAGTTTGATTTCTTAGTGATCAGGATGCCAGCTGTCAGTATGCCAAGGCCGGCATCCCAAATGCTGGGGGCTCGGAAGGTAATATTCCCCCCACCCTCTAACTCTCCTCTCCATCCTAACCCTAACCATACTGTAAACCTCCCCGCAGCCTAAACGTAACCCTCCCCCTTATGCTATTTACACATTCCTTTCGATCTGGCTATATAGTGAAAATCGAATCAAATAGATCTGAAATCGAATGGATTTCAGCTGTATTTGACCCTGATTCGATCCCGATGCACGCTCCCATTTAGTGTAAATCAAAGAGAAAAATAGACTGTGCAGGCAAGACTGTATAGTACAAATCTGTACTATATAGTCAATATCTAATGGGTGAAATGTAATAGGATGAGAGATTCAGAAAGTGAGAGATTTGGTAAGAAATCTCCAGTTTTTTTAAAGCAGCAATCATTTACACTGCTAAATCAAACTGGTTTTGCAGTGTACATGATTGCCGCTTTAAAAAAACTGGAGATTTCTTACCAACTGTCTCCCTATTAAAGTTCATGCCAATATGTCCACTGCTCTGTGCGATTCAATCCTGATCGAATTGAACAAGAATCGCACGGTATGTACACATCTTAACTGATAGTTTATTATAAGCGAATATATAATCTATAGTTTTTTACTTAAATGTAATATTGTTCTGTTTATTAATAAATATATTGTATATGATTGATGGTTTGCTAATTTATTTCCATCTGGTTAATTAGTTCTGCAAAACCAAATTTAGTTTTTTTTCTCATAGTCATTTTTGGTAATGGACAGTACTCAATATTTTGTCAGCCGCTTACGGACTTGTTAAGTTTTTATATTTTTGAAAAAGCGAATCATTTAATAATTGAATCAAATCAGTGTAAAGTTATTAAATACCTCACTATGTTTTTATTCCAATGGTCAATATAATAATGTGGTCTGTATTACATCAAATAAATGTTCATTTTGTATTATAAATTAATCAACACATTTTGTATTTGTCCCCTGGAACTAGAAAAGTGGGGCTGGCTTCCCAACCTTATCTTTTGTTTAAAAACATATTTCCAAATCCTAAATGGGCAAGATAATAATCAATACTGGACACAGAATCAGAAGGCACTGTTCCTACTACTGATTAGAAAGGTTGTGACATTGACTGACCTGCAGATTCTGTACAGGTCATTGGACCATGGACAGGGTCATTGCACTTGATTTTCTAGAGTTTGGAATTTTAAGCTATTATATATTATATAGGGACAAAGACATGAAATAAGGCACCCATTGTCATGTACTAGCTAACTAATTACTATCGGAGACAGTATATAAAGATAAAGATAACGGTCTCTTCATTTGTAACCATGGCTAAGTTTTTAACGTGTCAATACATTATAGGCAGCAGTAGAACGCTACTTTCAGTAGAGCAATGTCAAACCATTTCTGTAAACTCAATGACGGATTATCAATTTGGTTTCTACAAAATGCTGCTTCCTTCTACGGTTCAGAAGGGTTGCACGCAGTTTGCCGACACTTAATATGCTGACGGGACAATGCAGGCGTCATTATACAGACACGGTTGTCAGTAATAAACGTTCTATATCAAAAATGTTGCTTCAGCCATAATATTATGGTAAATTTATGTAAATCTTTTGTTACAGTAAAAATCATCATGACGGTTAGTAGGAAAATAAGACAAACTCTTATTCAGCATCTGCATCTCAGTGACACTACGGGCCTTATTCTGGTTACATTGCTTCCCCGCGTGTTTGCACGGGAGAGCAATGTTTTGCATCTGCGCATGTGCATACACTGGTGGCGAGCGGGAACAGCAAAGTAGCAGTTCAGTCCAGTGCGGGCTGTGCCCATGGGAATGCCCAGAGTTTCATGGAAATTAGATGCGGGTGCCAGAGTTGGGCAGCTGACATCACCAGATGTCAGCTGCCCGCCCTGTTCCCGTACAGGGAGCATGCAAAACTAAGACACCAGAAAGTGTCAGTTTTGCATGCTCCTTCCAAATCATTTGCCCCACCCCCACCCCTGATTTCACCCCCACACCCAAGGCTGCGAATGGATGTTTATGCAAAAGAAGGTCTGAACAGAGGGAATGGACTAAAGGCACCTTAATGCTCTCTCACTCACAGTAGGGGCCAGATGTAATAAGCTTGAAAAATGATAAAATGAAGAGAGATAAACCACCAGCCAATCAGCTTCTAACTACCATGTCACAGGTTGTGTTTGAAAAATGACAGGTAGGAGCTGATTGGTTGGTGGTTTATCACTCTCCATTTTATCACTTTACAAGGTTAAGTACATCTCGCCCTAGAAGAAATGTAGGTGCGCATGTAAATATATCTTTGCATACATCTAGGTCACACCTTATAGAATTGGAATCACAATCACCTAGATCCCAATAACTTCTGATGGTATCGTACCATACTCACACGGTCACACGAAGACTCATTCTCATAAAGGTATCTTTAAATTGGTTGACCAATACGACTCTTCATTTCGTTAAACACAGTTGCAAGTGTATGGACAAGAAATACAAAACAGATATCTCTCTCAGTCTAAATGTCATATTTATTGGGGCAATACAAAGGCAAACTGGGCATAAATATGGAAAAGGTGGTACCTAAGAAATTGGTAAATGGCCACGGACCGCAGGTCAGGTATCCACCAATCAGTCACCATCACAGTCTGAACACAATGCAGCCCCTCTCCACAGACACGTTTTAATAGATCAAGCTATCTTTATCAAGGCCGGAGAAACTGGTATGAGTAGAGGTATTTATACTCCTAGCAATAGCCCAATAATGAGATTAGTGATCTCAATAAGGAAGCTTCGATTCCGCTGGAAGTGTGGAATAACAATTCCCGGTCAGAGTTTGTAGAGGAGTTGCATATGTACAAACTCCAACCAGAAGTTGACAGTGACTTCACTGTCTGAATCCATTAACACCACTAGCGCCAGTTGCAGCATAAGGACAGGTACCCAGACTTGCAGTGGGCTACCCTGAGCACATGGTCAAACAAACAAGGAACACAGGGTGCAATTGCCCCACGGAAAAATCCATCAGTTCCTAGCGATTTGGACAATCCCCCCCCTGTTTTGCAACACTCAAAGCAACCTACTTGGGTCACCATTCTGTGCCAAAATCTTGTGCAAGTTTTGTCCTCAAGATCTCCCTGACGACCTTCTATGCTGTCTGCACCATATTTCCCAAGACATAATATTGGTCAATAAGTATGGTCAGTTTATATAAGTAAATAGACCTGACATACTTTGATCGTCAAACAAGGAGCTACTTTTGCCACCCACTCCTCTATTGGCCATTTAACCTGATTTGTCATCCTCTCAAAAGACGACAGAAAGGACTCAACATCGTCTTAGAGTGTCATCTTCTGCATCATGGCAGGCCTGTGTTCACCCAATGACTGAACTTTGCCAACAACATATGCAGCATTTAGTCCCTGCATAGTGGCCATATTAGTTAAGGCCCAGAGGATTTCCTCTATCTTGCTATCTAATCAAGCTAATAAATAAATAAAATAGGACAGTGAAATTGGTCCTCCCTTAACCCCTTCCCGACATTTGACGTACATTTACGTCATGGTCGGGATGTACTTCCCGACACATGGCATAAATGTACGTCATGAGTTCAAACTGTCACCGCGTCTATAGACGCGGTGACATAGGGACGATGTCTGCTGTCCCTGACAGCAGACATCTTCCCTCATTGCCCAGGGGGGGCAGCGATGCCCCCCGCCATCGGCGATCGCTGTGATTGGCTGTTCAATGTGAACAGCCAATTACAGCGTTTTCTGTGTACCGGCGAATAACGTTCGCCGGTGACACAGGGATCGGTGGTGATTGGTGCTGTTAAGTACAGCACCAATCACCACCGGGTGTAAGGGTGACGCTGGTGGTCACCCCACCCCACCTGCCCCCAAAGGCTGTGATTGGTCCGTCGGACCGACGGACCAATCGCAGCCATTACACCTCAAATGAGGTAACGGAGACAGCCCTGCAGCCGCCATTCCGGTCAGGAACAGCGTGCAGAGCGGTCTCCGTGCCCATCTGTGCCTATACTGACCTGATCAGCGTTGGTGGCATCCGTGCTGCCAGCTCCTGTGACTTCCTGGTGCTTGTGTTGCTGCTGCTGCTGCTGCTGCAGCAGCGTCATTGTGTCAGAAATTGTGTGATATAATTTTGTATCTGCTGCCCCCTGCTGCCCCCCTTTTGTGCTGATCAGTATAAACTAACTGATCAGCACCTTTTTTGGGGTGCAGGGTTTTTTTTTTTTTTATATATACCCTGTCAGGTTGCACCCACAGTTGTGTGCCTGCTGCCCCTCACTGCTAATCAGTTGCATCACTGATCAGCAGTTTTTTTTTTTTTTGGGGGGTGTTGTGGGGTTTTTTTTAAAAAAATTTTTACACCCACTGTGATTTTGTGGGTGTCCTGTGGCCGCAGAGCGCTGATCAGTGACGTACATCACTGATCAGCATTTTTGGCACAGGGTTGATCTATTTTTTTTTTTTGATCAAATTACTGTTGCCTTTGACTCATCAGCATTTTTTTTTTATTTTTATTTTTTGGACGGTGCTGTGGAGTCTTTTTTTTTTATTTTTTTTACACCCACGGTGCTTTTGTGGGTGTCCTGTGCCCGCTGAGCGCTGATCAGTGACGGACGTTACTGACCAACATCTGTACTCAATTTTTGGCGCAGGAGTTTTTTTTTTTCTTTTAACTTACACGTGTTAAAGCACTACATACACACTACATACCCCCCGTGTTGAAATAAAGTTTGTACCCCCCCCTACACTATACACGTGTTGAAACACTACACTTAAAAATAATAAAAATGTCCCAATCATCGCAAAGACTGTTTTCAGCGGAGGAGGCATATGCCCTTCTTGCCTCTGACACTGACACAGCCAGTGAAGTAAGCGATGAATTGGCATTTGTCTTAAGCTCCTCTTCCTCCTCTAGTGATGAGGGACCCCCTCAAAGATGCCCCCGTAGAGCAGCTGAGAACCCCCCCCATGATTGATCTCGTATCTCACCACCAGACAATTTTGAGCCCCAGGTTCCTGAGTTTTTGGCCAACCCAGGAATCCAATTTGATAGTACAGGCCTCAAAGAAATTGACTTTTTCAAAGTCTTTTTCTCTGATGATTTTATAAATTTAATGGTGGACCAAAGTAATTTATATGCCCAGCAGTTTATTGCCCAAAACCCCACGTCATCATTTGCTAGGTGGACCCCTGTAGATGCAGTAGAGATGATGACGTTTTGGGGTCTGGTGTTACATATGGGCATAGTTAAAAAGCCAGAAATTAGGCAATATTGGAGTACAGATGTTCTGTACAGCACCCCAATTCATCGTATGGCCATGACCCGGACTCGTTTTGAGACGATCCTTAAATTTTTGCATTACAACGATAATGCACAGTGCCCACCCAGAGATGATCCCACCTTTGACCGGCTATTCAAAGTCAGGCCGGTCATTGATCATTTCAGCGCCAAATTTGCTGAGATGTACATCCCCCAAAAATTCATTTGTGTAGACGAGTCACTTATACATTTTAAAGGAAGGGTTAAATTCCGCCAGTACCTTCCCAATAAGAGGGCAAGGTATGGCATAAAAATGTATAAGCTGTGCGAAAGTACCTCAGGGTACACCCACAGGTTTAGGGTATATGAAGGGAAGGACACAAGAATTGAACCGCCAGAATGCCCCCCCCTCCCTCATAGGTGTTAGTGGAAAGATTGTCTGGGATTTAGGCCCTTATTCTGATCGGTGCGGATTTTTCCGCATGCGGTCGTACCGCCGATGGTTTTCGACTGCGCATGTGCAGAGGTCACTCTGCGCATGTGCAAGCGGTTTCGCCGTACGTATTCTTTAGACGCCGCACAGGGGGCGGAGAGGGGCGTGAAGGGCTACTTAGCCTCATTACCCTATGCATACGCCCCGCGTTTCATGGGCGTCCCCATGCAAACGCAGGGCGTATGCATGGTAATGAAGCCGTGACGCATGTGTAGGGGGCGGGCATCTGACATCGCCGGATGTCAGCTGCCCGCCCCCATACATGATTTCATACGGACAAGTGTCCGTGTGGTCTAGGGTGGCGGGCGCTGGTGGAGCGTGCGGCCCTGCATTCGATGTTCGGCGACCATCGAATGCAGGGGCTGCTCCCAAGATGGAGGAGGCGTATCCCCGTCCACTTTCATGCGGACCGCCACATATCCGCGTACGGACGGAGGTGGCGATCCATATGGAAGGCGGGGATTCGCCTGCACGGTCCTGGCCGCATATTTATGATCTGGCCGCACCGATCAGAATAAGGGCCTTAGTGCACCCCTTCCTGGATAAGGGTTATCACCTCTATGTGGATAACTTTTACACCAGCATCCCCCTGTTTAAGGCCCTTGGTTCAAGAGGTACAGCAGCTTGCGGTACTGTGCGCAAGAACCAAAGAGGCCTCCCAAAAACGCACGTTGCCCAATTACTGAGAAAGGGTGAAAGCAGGGGAATATGCACCGAAAATATGTTGTTGGTCAAATATAAAGACAAGAGGGATGTCCTTATACTGACAACAATTCACGGAGACAGTACCACCTCCGTCCCTGTACGAGGTACCAGTACCCACACCTCAAAACCTAATTGTATCCTAGATTACAATAAGTACATGGGCGGAGTGGATCTTTCAGATCAGGTACTGAAGCCGTACAGTGCCCTGCTGAAAACAAAAATATGGTATAAGAAGCTGGCCGTGTATATCATCCAGAGGGCACTGTATAACGCTTACGTACTATTCCGTTCTACCAGCCAGACGGGGACATTTATGCACTTTCAAGAGGAAGTCATAAAGGGCCTAATATTTGGGAACCAGCAGGCAGAGGGCCCCAGTACTTCTAGTACTGGCCCCAGTACTTCTAGTACTGGCCCCCGTATTGTATCAGGGCAGCATTTTCCTAACGAAATCCGCTCCACTGGAAAAAAGGGCAGGACACAAAAAAGGTGCAAAGTTTGCTATAAAAAGGGAATACGAAAGCAAACTATTTTCCACTGTGAAACTTGCCCCGACAAACCCGGCCTATGTATGAAGGAGTGCTTTAAAATATACCACACATCTATGGATTATTAGGTTCATCATTTCACCGTGCTTCGGGGGTCTTGCTAATGCGACATAGCACCCACCATTCATTCCACCAGAATGTGTGCTGCAAAATCCAAATATCACTCCTTCCCTTCTGAGTCCTGCCATGCACCCAAATGATATTTTTTGGTCACATATGAGGCATTGCCGTACTCGGGAGAAATTGGGGCACAGATTTTGGGGTGCTTTGTCTCCTTCATTACTTGTGAAAATGAAAAATTTTGAGCCAGAACTGCATTTTTGTGTAAAAAATGTAATTTTTCATTTTCACAGCCCAGTTGTACCAAAATTGGTGAAACCCCTGGGGGTTTGAAATGTACACTATACCCCTAGATGAATTCCCTGAGGGGTGTAGTTTGCAAAATGGGGTCACTTGTGGGGGGGTTCCACTGTATTGGTGCTTCGGGGGTCTTGCTAATGCGACATAGCACCCACCATTCATTCCACCAGAATCTGTGCTGCAAAATCCAAATATCACTCCTTCCCTTATGAGTCCTGCCATTTTTTGGTCACATATGAGGCATTGCCGTACTCGGGAGAAATTGGGGCACAGATTTTGGGGTGCTTTGTCTCCTTCATTCCTTGTGACAATGAAAAATTTTGAGCCAGAACTGCATTTTTGTGTTAAAAAATGTAATTTTTCATTTTCACAGCCCAGTTGTACCAAAATTGGTGAAACCCCTGGGGGTTTGAAATATACACTTTACCCCTAGATGAATTCCCTGAGGGGTGTAGTTTGCAAAATGGGGTCACTTGTGGGGGGGTTCCACTGTATTGGTGCTTCGGGGGTCTTGCTAATGCGACATAGCACCCATCATTCATTCCACCAGAATCTGTGCTGCAAAATCCAAATATCACTCCTTCCCTTATGAGTCCTGCCATTTTTTGGTCACATATGAGGCATTGCCGTACTCGGGAGAAATTGGGGCACAGATTTTGGGGTGCTTTGTCTCCTTCATTCCTTGTGAAAATGAAAAATTTTGAGCCAGAACTGCATTTTTGTGTAAAAAATGTAATTTTTCATTTTCACAGCCCAGTTGTACCAAAATTGGTGAAACCCCTGGGGGTTTGAAATGTACACTATACCCCTAGATGAATTCCCTGAGGGGTGTAGTTTGCAAAATGGGGTCACTTGTGGGGGGGTTCCACTGTATTGGTGCTTTGGGGGTCTTGCTAATGCGACATAGCACCCACCAACATTCCACCAGAATCTGTGCTGCAAAATCCAAAAATCACTCCTTCCCTTCTGAGTCCTGCCATGCTCCCAAATGGTATTTTTTGGTCACATGTGAGACATTGCCGTACTCGGGAGAAATTGGGGCACATATTTTGGGGTGCTTTTTCTCCTTCATTCCTTGTGAAAATGAAAAATTTTGAGCCAGAACTGCATTTTTGTGTAAAAAATGTAATTTTTCATTTGCACAGCCCAGTTGTATCAAAATTGGTGAAACCCCTGGGGGTTTGAAATGTACACTATACCCCTAGATGAATTCCCTGAGGGGTGTAGTTTGCAAAATGGGGTCACTTGTGGGGGGGGTTCCACTGTATTGGTGCTTTGGGGGTCTTGCTAATGCGACATAGCACCCACCAACATTCCACCAGAATCTGTGCTGCAAAATCCAAAAATCACTCCTTCCCTTCTGAGTCCTGCCATGCTCCCAAATGGTATTTTTTGGTCACATGTGAGACATTGCCGTACTCAGGAGAAATTGGGGCACATATTTTGGGGTGCTTTTTCTCCTTCATTCCTTGTGAAAATGAAAAATTTTGAGCCAGAACTGCATTTTTGTGTAAAAAATGTAATTTTTCATTTGCACAGCCCAGTTGTATCAAAATTGGTGAAACCCCTGGGGGTTTGAAATGTACACTATACCCCTAGATGAATTCCCTGAGGGGTGTAGTTTGCAAAATGGGGTCACTTGTGGGGGGGTTCCACTGTATTGGTGCTTGGGGGGTCTTGCTAATGCGACATAGCACCCACCAACATTCCACCAGAATCTGAGCTGCAAAATCCAAAAATCACTCCTTCCCTTCTGAGTCCTGCCATGCACCCAAATGGTATTTTGTGGTCACATGTGAGACATTGCCGTACTCGGGAGAAATTGGGGCACAGATTTTGGGGTGCTTTGTCTCCTTCATTCCTTGTGAAAATGAAAAATTTTGAGCCAGAACTGCATTTTTGTGTAAAAAATGTAATTTTTCATTTTCACAGCCCAGTTGTACCAAAATTGGTGAAACCCCTGGGGGTTTGAAATGTACACTATACCCCTAGATGAATTCCCTGAGGGGTGTAGTTTGCAAAATGGGGTCACTTGTGGGGGGGTTCCACTGTATTGGTGCTTCGGGGGTCTTGCTAATGCGACATAGCACCCACCATTCATTCCACCAGAATGTGTGCTGCAAAATCCAAATATCACTCCTTCCCTTCTGAGTCCTGCCATGCACCCAAATGGTATTTTTTGGTCACATATGAGGCATTGCCGTACTCGGGAGAAATTGGGGCACAGATTTTGGGGTGCTTTGTCTCCTTCATTCCTTGTGAAAATGAAAAATTTTGAGCCAGAACTGCATTTTTGTGTAAAAAATGTAATTTTTCATTTTCACAGCCCAGTTGTACCAAAATTGGGGAAACCCCTGGGGGTTTGAAATGTACACTATACCCCTAGATGAATTCCCTGAGGGGTGTAGTTTGCAAAATGGGGTCACTTGGGGGGGGGTCCTAACTTTTAGCATCTTATGGTGCCTAGAAACCTACATGGTGCCTAAAAAATAATCTCATAAAAAGGAGGCTCCAAAATCAAGTAGGTGCTCCTTCTATTATGAAGCCTGTGGTTTGGTCAACGTGCACACTAGGGCCACATATAGGATATTTATGAAAACAAAAGAATTGGGGGAATCAATTTTTAGTCACATTTCTCTAGTAAAATCTACTGTGTTCCTTAGAAAAATGTATTAAAATTGCAAATCTGCAAAAAAAATGAAATTTTGAAATTTCACCTACACTTTGTTTTAATTCCTGTGAAACACCTAAAGGGTTAACAAACTTCCAAAATGCTGTTTTGAATACTGTGAGGGGTGCAGTTTTTGAAATGGCATCATTTATGGGGGTGTCTCACATACAAGTCCCTCAAAGTCACATCAGAACTGAACTGGTCCCTAAAAAAATCAGTGTTTGAAATTTTCTTGAAAATTTGAGAATTTGCTATTCATATTTTAAGCCTCCTAGTGTCTAAAAAAATTAAAAGGAGGTTGAAATAATGATGGAAACATAAAGTATACATATGGTCTATGTTAGTTATTAACTATTTTGAGTGGTATGATTATTTGTCTCACAAGCAGAAAAATTAACATTTTGCAAAATTTTCAATTTTTTTACGACATTTTGGTATTTTTCACAAAAAAACACAGACTGTATCGACCAAAATTTACCACTAACTTGAAGTACAATGTGTCACGAGAAAACAATCTCAAAATCACTGGGATAAGTAAAAGCAAAAAAAAGTTATCCCCACTTAAGTGATACATGTCAGATTTGAAAAAAAGGGCTCTGTCAGGAAGGCAAAAACAGGCTGCGGCGGTAAGGGGTTAACAAACACAGAGAAGCAAAATTCTCATGTTTTTTTCTTTGCATGTGTAAATACTTATTTCTCTTCAAGGACACAGCATAGACTTTATACATTTGCACTTTGCATGACTTTGCAACATGTGCAAATAAACCAATTTTTATGGGCAAGTAAACTCAGTCACCAGCCCAGCAGCACAGCATCTGGTCTCTGCACTGAACACTTCCACCATTGCCCAGTAATTGCCTTATGTGTACGTTGGATGTAGTGAGCCTGTACACCAGTATTCCTCATGATGCTGGTGTGCAGGCTGCACATAAATTGATTTCTGATAATGCATTATATCAGGGCCGAAATGTTGAGTTCTTCCTGGAATTGTTGCATTAAACGCTCAAACGTAATTATTTCTTGTTTGATAACAAATGGTACATAGAGCTACAGGGATGTGCGATGGGGGCATTATATTATATTTTTTCCTCAGACCCTCATGTGGCGGACAAAGGGGTTTTCTTTGTTCGCTACATAGACAACCTGTTGTCTATTGTTGTTATAGACAGGTGAGGAGCAGGAGCACCATGATTTGTTGGAGAGGGTCAATGCCTTAGATTCTCCCATCAGATTCACTTACAAAGTCAGTGCTGTTGGAAGTTCATTACTTAGAGGTTTGTATTTCCATTCGTGACCAATGTCTCCACACTAGCCTGTTTAAAAAAAGAGACAGGTAGAAACAACCTTTTGCATTTTCAAAGTAATCACCCCATCTCGACCAAAAAGGGTCTTCCCTTTTCCCAATTTCTTAGGATTCACCGTATATCAGATGACACCAGCAACACTGTTCATGAAATTGATCTGCTGACCAATTCCTATGCAGAGGGTATAAGTTGGATGACCTGATAAAGGCCAAACAAAGAGTTTTGTCAATTCCCAGATCTAAGACTCTTGTACCCAAACAGAAATCCCCTTATGCTGAGTCCAAAAAACTTGCTTTTGTCCAGAAATATCATGATGCCAGCCCTGCCATCAATCATAAAATTAAACAGTTATGGCCAATTTTCACTACGGATAGGGATATCAAAGCCCTCAAGGGGTATTCTTTAATGCCCAGCTATTCCAGACCGAGAAATTTAAAAGACTGGCTTGTGCATAACGACATTTCTTCCTTCAGATCTTCCCAGCCCAGTAATTTTCTAACTAAGAAACCGGGTTGTTATAAATGCACGGGCTGCACTTGTGTTGTAGTTTCATTGAGACGGGTAGCTATTTCTGCCATCCTCACACGGGGAACAAAATTCCCATTAGACAAGTCCTTAGCTGCACATCCACTTTCGTTGTGTACATCATTTGCTGTCCTTGTGGTCTTCTCTATGTGGGGAAGACCACAAGGCAATTCAAAGAAAGAATGGCGATGCACCGCTCCTCCATCAGATTGTCATTATGTGGCAAGAAAGTTGTGACGGAGCAACCAGTGGCTCGCCACTTTCGCTAGTGTGGTCATGGTCTGCCCATATTACGATACAAAATAATTGAGCAGGTCCCCAAGACCTTGCTGTAACATGAAGCGAGATGGATTTATAGGTTACGCACCGTATCCCCGGGTGGTTTGAATGAATATCTGCCCATGACATGTTTTCTGTAATTACTGACTGGTGCTGCTAGTGCATATGTTTCTTTTCTTTCTAACTTGGTCTAATTCCATATATTGTTGATTATATGAGGCACTGTACCCGAAATGTATGTCACAGCTTTCTCTGTCTTTTTCCCATGTTGCGATTAAGGTGCTAATGTGAGCACCTCCATATGATTTATTATGTTTGCATGATTTAGTGTTATTGTTATTTATGCTACTCATTGATGCCGCTTTTATATTGCTTTTGTGTTTGGTGGATGCCTTTGCTGCCCGTTTTTATATTCATTGGTGGTGTTTTTGTTTTTTATTTTTAGCTGTTTACTTTGGTTACCCGGGCAATCCACCGCTCGTCCAATGGAGTGGGGAAGCTGCAGGTCACAGGTCGGATGACCTCATCACAGGGCGCCTGGAGAGCAGAGAGGAAGCGGACGGCGCAGATGATGGTGGACGGCGGCAGTGCACCCGGGATGCCTAGTCTGCAGCCAGGGGATATAAGGTATGTGTGTATTGCATTGTCTTGCTCGTGAAAAAGGTTTTTAATAAACCGAAATGTCGATCTACTTTATTGTAGTTGTGACCTTCATTTCAATGTACAAGTCCTGTCGAGTGTCGCTCAACCCTCTCCCGTTTGGGATGGGACACTGGCTTGTATCGTGTACTGCTGTACACACAAGCGGACACCAAGGCATTGTTGGATTAGGAGTGCCAGGTCATTGCATAGTTATATATATATATCATACTTGCCTACTTTTGCGAACTGGTTTCAGGGAGATTATAATTGGTAATAGAATTTTGCACAGCGCCCCATTGGGGGCGTGTCATGCTCCATATAGGGAGAGATTGCGAAAAGAGATTGTGAACATGGCATCTAGAAGCGTGGGTATGTACTGCTACATCTGAGAGGAATCTTTTATGATTGACATATCCAAATGTAGATGAGCCCCAAAGCAGTTAGTAAGAGCTACCATACTTGGTAAAGTGCTGGAAAATGGTGCTGATTATTGAATGTAAATGTATCTATCTCTCATTAGTTTTTTCTCCAAAAATGTAACAGTATATATTTTATGAGCAAAAATGTATTACATTTAATTTTACACAGTCTCTGAGGGTAGGATGTATTAACATACATCCCCGCCCCTCAAAACGCCCCCGCCGCGATGCAAGTGCATACAGTATGTGGCTAGCATTGTGTTGCAGTGACGCATACGCCCCTCACCACACCTCCTGGGCTCTGCGGTGGTCCCCGGCGTCTCCTCCGCCCCCTGCAGCCAGAAGGACATCCCCGGCTGTGACATGCTGCTGGGGGAGGAGGAGCAGCACGGAGGATGGGGAGGGGGGTCTGCATTTGTGGCGGGTGGCGATAGAAGCCCATAGGCTTCAAAGGTGGCAATACCCTGCCTTGCAAAGTCAGGGCGGATGGATCTTAGCACATTAGAAAATGTTGTAAAACGCCCAAAAATGGGAATTTTACCACATATTCCTCTTAGTACATCCCGCCCTGGGAGAGATTTACTAAGCTTAAAAAGAGATAAAATGGAGAATGATAAAGTCAATCAGCTAACTTTCATATCACAGGTTGAGTTTGAGAAATAACAGACGTTGATTGGTTGATGGGTTCTCACTCTCCATTTAAATCACTCTTCAAGGCTTAGTACATCTCAGCCCTATCTGGATGGATCCAGATATAGGGGGTTATTCAGGTTGATTCGCAAGGCTGCGAATTCGCAGCCTTGCGAGTCCACCGAACCCCGCCCGGCGAACGCAGCCCCCCCCCAGCAATGTGCGGCTTTGGCTTTTTTTGCATAAACATCCATTCGCTTTGCTGGGGTGTCCGCCCACATCATTCGATGGTCACCGACCATCGAATGATGTTTAGCGTGCACGCATATATAAGTGACTTTTCAGTCACTTACATTTGCGTGCACGCTGGCGTGATATGGGCGGGCAGCTGACATCCGGTGATGTCAGCTACCCGGCCCACACACCCGCGTCACTGCCTCATTACCATGAGAACGCCCAGCGTTCTCATGGGAACGCCCATGGAACGCTGGGCGTTCCCATATGGTAATGGGGCAACCCGGCGCCCCCGGCCCATCTCCGCCCCCCCCTCGCTGCCATGGGTGCGTGCACCCGGCGACCCGAAAGGTCGCCGTGGGTGCACGCACCATATGCCTGCACATGTGCAGATACCCGTCTGCGCATGCGCAGATAGCCAACATCGGATCTGCGTGCGAATGCACGCAGATCTGAATAAGGCCCATAGTTACAGCACAGTGTCATATGGGTGAACTGAAAGCCGGAACTAAAAGAAAGAATTTCAAATGTCGAGATTCTCTTTGATAAATTTTGCAGCATTCATGGACATTTTCTGTCTGAAAAGCTTCTATTATATCATTTGACAAGGTAATAAATCTTAACGGACATTACCATAAAGCAGTCTCTCTGTGCATTGACAATTCATAGGCCTGTGACTACCATTCCCAAATACACAAGGGTCTCACTCACTCAGCTTAATGCTTTAGCAAACAGCGCAAAAATGGTTCAAAAGTTACAGCTCAGTCTTTAACAGACTTTAATGGGATGTTCCTCCTAGGTATAAACACATTACCCTACATTAGAGCCTGTTCAACAGAAATAGTGTAATTTAATGCGTACTTTAACAAAGCAGGGGTTATGATGCTTCTAGAATGGAAGGTGGATACCTTTTTACACTTCTAAGAAGAAATTAGGACATTTTCTATTGAAGCAGAACAAAACAAAAATATCTAACTTTTCTGCTTTTCAGGCTAATAACATTGTTTAACACAGTATAATTTAATTTTTTTTTTAAGACCTGGTCAAGTTGTTGCGTTCTACATATATACCACTTTTTTACATACAGTAGTATACAACAGTGAATGTTACAGAAATAAAGTGACAAATATTATTAGTAGAAATCAGTGCGTTTTAAAGGTCTTTACAAAAGCTTTGCACTACAACTAGAGTGGCATACACATGGTACAATATGAACTAGCAATATGGACAAAATAGTCTATATTGGTAGAAAGCATAGTACATATTGCACCGCGTTTATAAAACTTGCGTTGCTGATGCACACCATCGCGGGGTTGGTATCCCAATAAAAAAAGAGACTGTGCAGGAAGCTCACTTTGACTAGACCAGAAATGGCTAACCTTGACACTCTAGCTGTTGAACTACACATCCCAGCATGCCCTGCATCAGTTTTAGCATGGCCAAATAGTAAAACTGTAGCAGGGCATGCTGGGATGTGTAGTTCAACAACAGCTGGAGTGTCAAGGTTAGCCATCACTGGACTAGAAAATCACTTATTTCTAGTATAGTCAAAATCAGCCATAGCCCAAATGGCAAATGGCACAGTGTGTATAGTCAATATAGGTGATTCTGGACTCAAGCGAAATCGCATGTTTAAAAATCGGCCATAGCAAAAATTGCACCGTGTGTATGCACCTTAGGTCTCACTTAGTTAGATTGGTACTTGTTTCCTAGCACGGCGCCCATCGCGATGCGATATTCATGTTAAATTAACAGGAGTGCTTGTACAATGAAATATTGCATAGCATTGCATGCCAGCAAATAGCATGCAATGCGATTTTTAATTGTACAAGCACCCTGATGGGTGCTTACAATGTTAAATGCACCCCCATTGCCAACGCCACCCCCACTATCAACGCCAACCCGAAGCGTGGCGAGTGCAGCGGTACGCGTCCTCTGACCTTTTCATACCCCCACTATTCACATCGGCGTGGAGTTGACTTTAGATAGTGTGGCGAGTACAGCGAGCCACTGAACACGAAGCGTGGCGAGCGCAGCAAGCCAATACGCGGAATACATGTGAAGTAATCCTCGCCCGCTCGCCACGCTTCGGGGGCTCGCTGCGCTCGCCACACTGTCTAAAATCAACTCCACGCCGACGTGGATAGTGGGGGTATGAAAAGGTCAGAGGACGTGTACCGCCGCCCCTCCCGGGCTCACTGCGCTCACCACGCTTTGGGTTGGCGTTGATAGTGGGGGTGGCGTTGCCAATGTGGGTGCATTTAACATTGAAAGCACCCATCAGGTGCTTGTACAATTAAAAATCGAATTGCATCGCATGCCGCTATATTGCATGCGATGCAATGCGATTGTATAAGATGTACTATGATCAAAATCGTGGGCGCCGTGCTAGGAAACAAGTACTGTTAGATCTTTTGCCCATTTCACTAAGTTTGCCTGGCTAAGGCTACCTCAAGTGTAGACATCAATACCCTACAATATATTATATGGGTAAAATTACAGCTAATTCTCAAGGCCATTTTTTGTTTAGTACACCTCAGCAATGACACTCTGGGACTACAGTGTTTATATGGCAAAAAAAAACACATCTCATTCATCCAAGCTATGAGAAAAACTCAGTGACTGGGTCATTGCAGCTGATTCTACAGATAGTTTAAAAAGGTAACAAGCTTACAATCTATGGGGAAGTGTCTCCTAGAACAAGGACATTGTACTAAGGTTATTTTAGCTGAATGGGCAGGCTCCTGACTTCATACCTCCTCACCCTTCTGATCGTACATGCTGAAATAATGCCACCTCCATTTCAACCACACTATCACTATGGTCAGGAGTGTAACTAGATATTTGTAAGCCCCATGGCAAAAGTTTGTAAGGGTCCCTAGGTACCAACCAATGGTAACTTACACAAAGAAGATGACCCCCATAGCAGCTGCGCCCCATGCACCTATGGTAGTTACACCATTCACTATTAAAACAAAAATACAAAAATGACGTACAAAATGCTGTGGGGAAAAAATAAACACAAACAACTATCACAAATAATACACTAACTCAGTGGTTCCCAAACTGTGTGCCTAGACACCCTAGGCTGGCTTAGGGCAACTGCAGGGGTGCCTCAGGTTGGAGGTCCAAAGCCAACTCAAATTACTTATACCCCTTTCGCATCGCAGCTAAAAAATTTTATTTTGCCAATTGTAAAACATTTAAAAATGGTAATAGCTGCGATGTGAAAGTGCCCTAGTGAATTTACCGGCTCCTGAAAACCGGTATTTGAAACCGGTAAAAAAGAAGGATCCTACATGGTTCAGACACGGTTTTTATGTAGTGTGAACGGGTCTGAACCGGTATTTAGTACCCAGGCAGCAGTTAGCACTGAAACGGTCCTGCTCCATGCATATCTAATGAGCGGGACCCAGCGCAGTGCATATTTAATGAGCGGGTAACCACCCCCTGCATATGTAATGAGCGGGTCCTGCTCTGTGCAGCTAAGTGCATATTTAATGAGTGTTTGAACCTAGTTATTGTAGACCAAATGATCCACACTCCTTACGAGTGGGCTTACTAGTTAAACATATGTAGCCACTTTACTGGAGCTCCCAGTAGACTCCTAGAAAAGTGGGCAACTCTAAAGCAACCCACTGGAGGACACCACTAAATGCAGCCACAATGCAAAGCAACCAGAAATCAAGTAGAACTCACCAAACCAACAGTAACACAATATCCAGCAAATTATGCGCTCTCCTGCCTTGAACACTTGCAACACCCATAAATAATAAGGGAGAAAATAAGCATTCTGTGCCATGTGTGGAACACTAAGGTGCTTAGTTTTAGTACAACATTTCAACAAATAGAGATAAACGACTGCTGGTATAAATACTAAAAATGGGAGTATTCCAACTATTGGGCTCCTGGCAGTCGGGATTCCTATGTTGGATGACACGACTGTCGGAATAATGACTCCTGGTGAGGAAGCATTTTTTTTATGTACAGTAGGTAACAATTACAGAGTAGGAATTAGTGAGGTAGGGGAAATAACCAAATATTTGAGTGTTAATATTAGATTAAAAAAAAGATGAAAAAGTTGGGGGGGGGGGGGGGGGGATGAAAGAGATGGGGCGAGATAAAAGAGAAGGGGAGAGAAAAACAGATGGAGAGAAAAAAGTTTAAAAAAGATGGGGGAGAAAAAGATGAAAGACAAGGAGGGGGATGAGAAATCGGGTGGGGAGAAAAGAGAGGTAGTGAGAGGCAAGGTGAAAGAAATAGTGTGAGATATAGAGAGAGAGGGAAGGCAATGAGGGGTTTAGTTTGTGGAGGGGGGTGTGGAAATCAGGAGCTTTAAAAACTGATAACTTTTTTCCTCATAATCCCTTTCCTCCACCCCCCAGTAGAAGCGGCCTTGGTATATCTGGCAGGTGCAGGTCTCCCACTCACCAGCAGTCACTGCCGCGCTGGGTCCCTATTCAATGGCAGAGTTGGGTATCGGTCTCCAGGGCAGAGATTGGGCAGAGCTCTCCACGGCACTATTGCCGGCACCTCCAGGGCAGTGGCGTCGGGGTCTCTAGGGCAGCAGCAACGGTGGGGACTCCAGGCAAGTGCCAGCCACAGGCTCTTCATGGCAGAGGCGGTCCCGGGGTTCTCCAGGGCAGAGGCTGCGCCAAGCTCTCCAGGGCAGCAGCAGAGATGGCACCGGTGCTCTTCAGGACATAGGCTGCGCAGGTATTTTATCATGGGAGGTGCTGAGTCTATGCACCGGGTCTCTAGTGTGCGCGGCCCAGGCTGCAGGCAGTTGTGTGGGAAAATTTGAGCGCTAGGGACAGGTGTACTGTGCCGCGTACAGATGGCTGCCTTCTGGTAGAGGGATGCCGCCCTCACTTTGGGGGTAAACAGGAAAAAAGAACCAGTGGGCGCCTTCTGTACGCTAAAACAATTTATTACACAAATAACACAAAAACACAATATATACACACAAAATTATACTAAAAGACAATGGTTTGCATGCATGCAATACTTCAATAAAAAGATTATAAAAAAGCCATTTCACTGCATTTGCATGAGAAGTAACAAATAGTTACCAGTTCCTGATTGGATGGATAAATTGCCAGGTGTGGACAGATGTTTCAGTCTCGCACAAATTTGCTGTGGGCAAGATATTAGAAGTCTTTCCAAGTGGGATCAGGGCTTCCAGGACGGATACACACCGTATATATAGCAAAACTCCTTATTGGTGCTTGGTGCTGTCTCCTCCGATCATGAGGGCATCTGTGAATTGGTCTGATGGATGTACCGAGCCAAGTGCCTGGTGTTAACTGAACCCTATCTCCGGGTGCTGCGCCAGACGTCGGCCTGACTTTGGGCTAGGATGGACGGTGCTCCACTGGGTTAGGAACAGCCCAGCACTTCCATGTGCTGGCGTGTGCAGCGCAGACCTCTGGTGCAGACAGCGGCTGCTGGACTCACTTCCCAGCCGGCTGTCTGTATGCGCAGTGGGGACCTGGTTGCCGCAGATAAATGTCAGTCAGGCGGCGGGCTAGTATTGTTAGTGAAGTGCCCTGCAGGTCCTCAACTGCTGATCCTCCTCTATGGACTCCTCAAGACGCGTTTTGCAGCACTCAGGCTGCTTTGTCAATTTTGTTAATCCTAAAATTGACAAAGCAGCCCACTGGTTCTTTTTTTCCTGCAGGCAGTTGTGTGTCTTGCTTCCACTGCCATTGAATGGGGACACAAGACACCAGTGCAGCCACTGCCAGCGGCACTGTACAATATTTAAAAAAAGGAAAACAAAATCAAGAGGGTGCATGGGATAGCCTGCTGGTCCTTCTGGCCCCATAGCAGTTGCATCCCCATCACTTTACTGCCATAGTTGTATTGGGTGCAGGCAGTGGCATAACTACAGAGTTATGCCACTGCCTGCACCCAATACAACTATGGCAGTAAAGTGATCTATGGATCACAATTAAAACAAGCTTGCTTATCTTGATGTACTTAATTTAGAGATTTTTAATCGTTAAGAGAATACATCAAATAGGATAACAAAGCACACATTATTCTTAATAATAAATACATATAAATATTATAATATATAATATAATTCTAGTGCTGTCCTTTTTGAGGAAAAGCAAATAGCCCATACTTCAATAATGTATAGAAAGCTTTGTTGCATATTCGTAAAGCTAGGATTACAGTCTTTGATGGTTTGTTATCTCTGAGCTACATTACTGATGTTTTCTAGCAAATCAGTAGTCAGCAGCCAACTACTATCATACTTGAACCAAACCTAACTTAACCATGGCAACGGAGAGCTAAGCTTGTCTTTTGCATTCACTCTACTGGGTTCTCTATGCTCTATCCCCGAACATATAAATGAGCGAGAAAGAAGAAAATAAAATGTATTTTTAGGTTAGGAGATCCTGTGATGAAAATAAGAATGCTAAAGAAAATATTCCATTATATTCAAATTCCAAGTCCTAGACTAGATAGATAGTAAATAGATCTGTCTCCATATAAAGAATTCAGCAATCTTGGTGATTTATGTAGTGTGAACAGGTCTGAACCAGTATTTAGTACCCAGGCAGCAGTTAGCACTGAAACGGTCAGTTTTGTGGAAGTTCCGTGTCCCATATGCATTTATCACCATTGGTTGGTACCTAGGGACCCTTACAAACTTTTGCCATGGGGCTTACAAATATCTAGTTACACTCCTGACCATAGTGATAGTGTGGTTGAAATGGAGGTGGCATTATTTCAGCATGTACGATGAGAAGGGTGAGGAGGTATGAAGTCAGGAGCCTGCCCATTCAGCCAAAATAACCTTAATACAATGTCCCTACTATGCTGTAACATCCGCACCCCAGCTCCGCCGCACATCGCCGGCTGCCGCACACCTAATTATCGCATATGCTGTAACATATGCGATAATTATGGCAAAGGACAGCTCTTGCTTTAAGAGCTGTCCTTTGTGATCTTGCCGGTGATCCCTTGCCCAGGGCTGCTGCTGCTGCCGGGTGGCCTCTCCTCCTCCTCCTCCTCCCTGCACCCGGAAGAGGATACAGTGCAGGGAGGAGGTCACAGGACCAGGCAGCACACGCTGTGCTGCCTGGACACAGCAGGTGAGGGGGGGGGGGGTGTCAGCACGAGGCGGCGAGGGTCCGTTCAGGGCGGCGTGGGTCGCGTTAAGAAGCCCATAGGCTTCTATGGGGTATCGCCAGCTTTTTCTGGCGATACCCCTTGCAGCAAAAACCCGCCGCGCGGGTTTTGCTGCATATCAAAATGCGATAAAAACCCAGATAATCAGGTTTTTACCGCATAGTTGCTTTACAGAATCTCCCCCATAGTATGATGGCATGAAGAGAAGACTGAGGTGCATTAAAAGGGCATGCACTGTGTTCTATGGATCATTGCAGAGACATGTGCTCTGATGGCATTATGGAAAACTGAGCAGCACTGAAGGGGCATGTTGGATTGTTTAAAAGACACTGAATGGGCATGTGAGGAAGTGTGGCAAACATTTAAAAGGGCATGTGGAGCAGTAGGAGGAACATTGAGAGGGTATGTGGGAGGTTCAGGGCGGTATTCAATCCCCCGCCGCTCTTTCCAACAGGGGATATAGCGGCAGGAGCCTATTCAATGCTGTCTTTCCCAACAGTATTGAAGAGGCATCTCAATGGAACGGACACGACTTTAGAAGCAGTTGGGCCTGTTTTGCTGAGAACGGCCCTTGGATTGTTGAGATGATGGCCATATCTCGACAACCCACAGCCTTTTCCTCAGACACGCCCCCTTTTTGCCGTTCGGCAGGCGGGACATTGAATCCCGTTTGCCAATTAACAGGTGCAGAAAAGTATAATTCAAAAAGTATGATTCTCAGTATCACAGCGCACTATGAACTGCTGCTAGGTCACTATCTAGGAGCACCACTCCTAAAAACATATACTGTATTTAAAACCAAAAGTAGATCGTTTTCCCAGCGCAGATCAGATTCCCATATGGGATCCACAAGATGTTTCAGTGTCCTGGATGCTCAATTAGTGGGACCACACTGACCTTGGTGTTGGTCCCTATGTGCAAAACAAAGGTTTCTTTTCTGGCCAAGCTCAAATCTTCAATAACCAAACCACTATCAAGGGTGGAGGGGAGGATGCCACTGGTAAAGTAACGGACCTGGGAACTGGTCCCTATATGCACATCATTATATCTTTAACTTAAACTTTTTCAGGATTTATTTGAAACGCGTTGGTGTGTTGGGATTGAGGTGCTTATAGGACCCATACAGATCCTTTCCATCAGTCTGCTGGTTGGTGCAGATGGTGTGAACATCGCCATGACTAAGGTCCTGGTTGGGACCGAAACGTTGGCAGTCGCATCTATAACGTGATGGATACAAAAAAAATAGCTTTATCTGCAATGTGGTGAGTGCTCTGGATTACTATATATATTCTGGTGTTGGATCATTGTGTTGGATCTACTGATCAAATTTTATGTAAAACTGTATTATTGTACTGAAAGTTTTTATGTATCAATAACTGTAATAAATACAGATGTTTTAACAGTGTACAACTTCTGTGGTGAAAAAACTGTATTTGGGCGCACTCCTATTCCTTTTTTTGCATATATATATATATATATATATATATATATATATATATATATATATATATATATATATATATATATATATATATATGTATTTATTACAGTTATTGATACATAAAAACTTTCAGTACAATAATACAGTTTTACATAAAATTTGATCAGTAGATCCAACACAATGATCCAACACCAGAATGGAACTTGTACAGATACGACCCTACGCGTTTCGTCCGTTAGGACTTCCTCAGGGGTGATCTGGATCTAAGTGGTGAAACATGTATCATCAGTTACATAAAAGTTTAAAAACGGTGCAACATATAGTGCCTAAATATGAGGTTAGGTCGAATTGACCTTAAGGGGAGGAGACAAAAGATAAAAGATAAAATAGGAGGAGGAGGTGGTGTAGAACTTCTACACCTCCCTCCACATATATATATATATATATATATATATATATATATATATATATATATATATATATCCAAGGGGTTGGACAACACTCTCTAGGAAAGTCCATTATTGCTGGGGTGCACACTCAAAATGATCCTTCATGGGAAAGATATTTGGTATATACATGGGTACAGGAAGAGGCCACTCTCCAGACTGAAGTTTAAATGCAAGTAATTATTTTATTTCATTTGATTACGCTGCCATCACTCTGGTCCAGAGTGATGGCAGCGTAATCAAATGAAATAAAATAATTACTTGCATTTAAACTTCAGTCTGGAGAGTGGCCTCTTCCTGTACCCACGTACAAAGTTTTTGTCGGTGGCACTCCATAAAAAGCCACAGATTTCTGGACTGAGCAGAATAAACATTTGAAGCCGGTGCCCTCCATTTAAACAGTATAAACTGTTGCATATGCGCTTGCTGGGGGTGACGGCAGCACTTGGAATAACAGGAGACCAGACTGTGGTACTTTAACCCAACATTTCTGAGCCGAGAGGCTCCTTAATCAAGGTGCAGGAAGAACCTTGATAAAGGAGCCTCTCAGCTCAGAAACGTTGGGTTAAAGTACCACAGTCTGGTCTCCTGTTATTACGAGTGCCGCCGTCACCCCCAGCAAGCGCATATTTATATATATTATTACATTTTATTTATAAGGCGCCACAAGTGTTTCCCAGCGGAATAAAATGGAACAGTACAGGGAGACAAAACTTAACATTACAGTAAATAAATAACAAAAAATAAGTACAGGTGACAAAGAGCACCACGATACAATACACAATTCAGCTTAGATGTATGTAGCAAATGATGGTCACTGAGTAGGAGAAAGCAGTAAGTGAATTGTGAGAAGAGGGCTATGACAACAAAGGGAAGAGGGCCCTGCACTGAGGAGCTCACAATCTAGTGTGTGTGTGTGTGTATGTGTGGATGGGGGGGGGGGGGGGTCGGGCATTATGTACAAACACACACACACACACATGTATGTTTATATACACACATAAACATAGATACACCGGACCGGCTTTCCACTAACCATGATGAATACACCTAAGTGCCCTCCTGGAAATGGGTGCCGGCTGTACCACACCCCTGGAAATCCAGCTGACGTACCTCCACAAAATATCCATACACTCGGCAGATATTTTAAATAAACAAGCGTGTAGACCTGCTAAATCATGTCACAGTGATCAGGTCTAAATAACCTCCAAGGTTAGTTTCTGTGGCTGAGTGCATGGAAGGTTTTTAAATTCATCTCTTGAAATATGGGATCAGATGTAAAATTTAACTATGCCTCTTAACCATTCCTTGTTTATTTATTATTCATTATTTATTAACAGTTTATTATATAGCGCAGCATATTCCATTGCGCTTTACAAAGGAGACAGTGATACAACAAACAGGGTATTTGCAGACAGTCTTGTTCTACCCATATTTGTTTTTACACATCTGAACTGTCATTTTTCATTCTTCATTGTTTATATTATAGAACATATATACATTTAAATACAAAATAATATATATTGGTTACTTACATGGTACAGATAACCTGGATTTGTGTTGCAGAGCCTGTGTGATGTGTTTGGTCAGCAGCATGGATGCCATTTCCCCAGACTTACTTCACAGAAGAGACAGCCACCAGTTCTGCGCCCAACTCTCTCTGTAGGAATAAGAAGACAGGTTACATAATTAATAGGCAGTAGCATAATATAATCTCAAAATAAGTGTAAAAAGGTATCTATTACCAATAAAGAATTGCCACGTAGGCCAAGAAGAGAATCTATGGCCCAGATGTATCAAGCTTCACAAGTGATAAAATGGAGAGTGATAATCAGCCAGCCAATAAGTCCCTGCCTGACATGTTAAAGGCTAGGTTTGAAAAATTATAGGTAGGGGTTAATTGGCTGGTTGTTTATCACTCTCCAGTTTATCACTTTTTGAAGCTTGATACATCTGGCCCTATGTGAGAATTCAACCAAATTGATCTCCAAGACCTCTACTGCGAGTTCCATGGTGCAAAAAGCACTGACAATGAACTACCATGAAGAAAAATGGGTGAGATAGGGAAGGAAGGCTGCCCTACACTCTTGGGGACCGGGGAGATCTCCCAGAGTCTCCCAGGAGTTCGGGGAGAGCAGACAGGTACGGTGTGGCACTGCACTTAGGGCTCAATCACAAGGGAATAAAATATTCTATAAAAAATATAAAGGATCTCTCCCAAAAAATGGATTATGTAAAATGTCTGAACTCCAGTGAGCAAGTTGATAAGGGGTAATCTGATTCTGTGATGGAAAGCGCCCCTCCTGTTATTTAGCAAGGAGTGTTTAGCTAAAGAATCTCAGGTTACATTAAAGATTAAGATGCCCCACATGCATAGTTCGGACTACATTCTTACCAAGAGTTACATAAGAAAATCCCAATTCATTCTTCTACAATATATACTTGACATTATAGCTACAGTACATTATATACCTTGTTAATAAACAGATGTACATAGCATATATAAAACAGACCTGTCTGCCATCAGGGAGACTATAGAGGCAGATACTATGTTAAATAAACAATATCACATAGCTATGTTTGGTATGCATACTGTATATTGAGAAGTGTATACTCTTTTGATTTACATGATTATTTCTAAGGAATGCTTGTGAGCAAATGTCATAAAAGGGTCATTAACATAAGTACCACTTCTTTGGATGACTGCTTATGTGAGTGCTGTGGGGAATACTGTATATAGTTCATAGAACCTAGGCATTGTGACTATTCTGTCATAGTAAATTATATTTAACAACATTCTGTTTTTGTGGTCTTAAGGCCTCAATGGGTGAGGTCCGGGCAGCAGTGTCCAGGCAAAGGGGTCCAGGAAGCGGTGATTGGGAGCTTGTAGCGGTATTTGCCGGGCAGCAGGGTGGGAAGCTCTGCTGAATTTACAAACATAATTTGAAAAGACTGATTGGCTTAATTATCTCAGCCAATCAGCGTCCAGCCAGTCTTTTACAAATATTTTTTAAAATTCAGCAGCGCTTCCCACCCTGCCACCCGGCAAATACTGCTGCAGGCTCCCAGCTGCCTGGACACCGCTGCCCGGAGGGTGCTGCCCATACACCACAGCCTAGATGCCACTGCCCAGACCCCGCTGCCTGGACGCCACTGCCAACCCCCACCACTACTGCAGCACATAGGTGTGTGCCAGCGGTGCTTCACACCTACGGATCGGACCGACACAATGTGGGTACTAAATGATGGGTCCGATCTGATAGGTTTAATGTGCAGCATGACCGACCTCCCCACTCCAACCCGAAGCTTTCTAGACGCACGATAGAACTTATGTATGCAATTGCAAGATCTATCATAAGATCTGCAACTCCCAGCATTCTGATCGTTAGCAGAATCTTCATATCATGGGCGAGATGTAATAGGTTGCAATTTTTAGCAATGTTTTAAAATCACACTAAATCTCAAATGCAATTAGGTGCAAATTTTTGGATAAAGTTGGAATTCGCATCCCATTTAGTGCATACTTTCCTACTTTTGAAAATGAGTTTCAGGGAGATTATACTGTACTTGGTAATATAATTTTTCAAAGCAGCCCCGTTGAGGGGGCGTGTCATGCTCCACACAAAGGGCGTGTCTAGTTCCATTTATGGAGAGATAGTGAAAAGAGATTGTCAAAGAGGTATCTAGAAGCGTGGGTGTGTACTGCTATATCTGAGTGGAATCTTTTTAAAATGACATATCCAAATGTAGATGAGCCCCAAAGCAGTTAGTGGGCGGGATGTATTAATATACATCGCCACCCTTCACCTGCCAGCCGTCGCGATGCTACCGCATATGTACTAACAAATGCTGCTAGCATCGGGTTGCGGTGACGGAGACCTCCGCGATACCTGTGATGTGGTCTGCGGGGGTCTCCGTCACATCCCGGTGGCTGCCAGTGTCCCCCTGCATCTCCTCCTCCCCCCTGCAGCCTGATGTCCTCCCGGCTGTGACACCTGCTGGGGGAGGAGGAGATCAAAGGAGGATGGGGGGGGAAGGGGGGCGCGCGGACGGCAGGTGGCGATAGACTTCCCACACCAGCAATGACTTTCAGAATTTTACTGCTCTAATGGAGAAAAATCCTCTTCTTAATTCAGTACGGAATTTTTTTCCCTCAAGCCTCAGTACATGCTTGCGTGTCCTAAGTATAGGCCTGTTAGTGTACCAATTATCTCCTAGTCCCATAGGATTCCCAATCCTGTATTTGAACATACTAATCATATCACCTCTCAACCTCTGTCTTTCCAGTGAAAACATATTCAGCCTGGTTAACCTATCTTTGTATTCTAGTGATTTAAGACCTTTTCCTAGCTTAGTCACCCATCTCTGTTCCTGTTCCAATTGATTTATGTCCTTTTTAAGGTGTGGTACCCAGAACTGAACATAGTATTCCAAGTGTGGTCTTAGCAATGCATTGTAAAGCCTCACATCTCAAGCACTATCACATTGGCATCCCTTAAATCCCATTCCCCTTTCAATGCATGCCAGTATCCTATTTGCTTTCTCTGCTGCACTTGAGCAGCGTGCACTATTACCCAATTTTTCATCTATTATGACCCCAAGTCCTTCTCTACAGCAGAATTCCCTATAATAACTCAAATTCCCTATAATAACTCCATTTAGCCTATAAGTAGCATGTTCATTTTTGTTCCCATAATTAAATTACTGCATTTACCACCTTTCCAGTTTAATTAAGTCACTTTGTAGTGTATCAAATTCCTGTCCTTAGTTAATTTTTTTACTCAATTTCGTGTTGTCCACAAATATTGCAATTTTACTCACTATTCCACTTCCTATATCATTAATGAATATATTAAACAAGGTGGGTCTTAATATTAAATTTTGCGGGACTCTACTTTGGATCTTGCCCCAGCTGGAATGTATGCTATTTACCACAACTCTCTGTCCCAGATTGTGCAACCAGTTTTTAATCCAATTACACATTTTATCTCCTAACCCTAAATGATCTAGTTTTAATGACCTTTTATGAGGCACCGTGTCAAAAGCTTTAGCAAAATCAAGAATTATTACATCAACAGCTTTCCCTAACTTTAGCCCCCTACTGACTTCCTCATAAAAGCAAATTAAAGTAGTCTGACATGATCTATTTTTGACGAACCCATGCAGAGCCTGATAAAGCTTCTCCTGTTCTAAGAAATTTTGGATACTATGGGTGACATTCTATGGGATGAGATTTTTAGACTTTTGCGAATTTTTTCGCAAAAACGGCCGAAATCGCATTTTTTTCCATTTTCGCATATTTAATGAGCTCCGAAAATGTGAAAAAAATGCGATTTTTGCCAACAAGTTGGACACACTGGAAATGCGATGGCTGCTTTTCGCAGCACATCGCATCCAGATGTTTTCACATGGAAAAGTATACAAATCGCATATTTAATGGTATGCGATTTGTATAAAGTGTGACTATAATTCAGACCAGGTTCTGATGGGCGAATTAGCCAGAAACCTGCACAGATCGCAATGTTCTGTGCAGGTTTCTGGTAAAAAAAAAAAATAAACAGTTAAAATAAAAAAAAAACGAGCGCGGGGTCCCCCGCCCGAGCATAACCAGCCCCGGGCTCATTGAGCCGGTGCTGGTGACATAAAATCAGGGTCCCCGACAAATAGGGGTCCCCTTGATTTAATGAAACCAGCACCAGGCTCAAGGTCCGGCGCTGGTTCCCAAAATACGGGGGACAAAATGACTAGGGGTCCCCCGTATTTTAAGAACCAGCACCGGACCCAACCAGCCAGCGGGGTAATGCCACAGCCGGGGGACACTTATTATATAAGGTCCCGCGGCCAAAGCATTATCCCCGTGGCTGGTCAGCATGGGCAGGGGTCCTGGGGAAGTGGGGACCCCCCCAATGAAGGGGTCCCCCCCCCCTCCAGGACTTACCAGCCCATGCTGAAAGTCCGGGGCTGTCCCCGATGCCCCTGGGCGGTGGGCATCGGGCTGATGGATTGTGTAAAAAAAAAGAAGATAAACTATTGTTTTCTACTGGCGAACTATGAGTCCCAGCAAGCCTCCCCCGCATGCTGGGACTTGGAGAACCACAAGTCCCAGCATGCGGGGCATTAAAGGGCCCGCTGGCACTTGTAGTTCTACAGTACAAAAAATAGTGAAATAAAACACACTGACACCCTGAAAAATAAAAGTTTAATACACACATAACACACACACACTGATACTTACCTACCTTGAGCCCGTCGGTCGGTCCCTGGATCCTGGGTCCGGGCCCTGGGGCTTCAGGGCTGAAGAGTCCGGTTCCGGGGCCTTGGTCCTGGGGTTCCGGGGCTGGTCCTGGGGTTCCGGGGCTGGTCCGGGGTCCAGGATCCGATGAAGTCCACAGGGGTACCTGAGGAAGGAAATCCTACTCACCTGGTCCCCGGCGACGACATCGGCATCCTCTCCGGCAGACGCGCTGCTCCCGGCTGCTGTGGTACCCGCTCTAGGACTGAAGAGGCGAAGAGATTTTCATCTTCCGCGCCTTTCCTCCGGATGATTCTATTGGCCGCCTAGCGGCCAATCAGGAGCCGACTTTTTCGGCTCCTGATTGGCCGCTAGCCGGCCAACGGAATCATTCTGAGAAGAGGCGCGGAAGATGAAAATCTCTTCGCCTCTTCAGTCCGAGAGCGGGTACCACAGCAGCCGGGAGCAGCGCGTCTGCCGGAGAGGATGCCGATGTCGTCGCCGGGGACCAGGTGAGTAGGATTTCCTTCCTCAGGTACCCCTGTGGACTTCATCGGATCCTGGACCCCGGACCAGCCCCGGAACCCCAGGACCAGCCCCGGAACCCCAGGACCAAGGCCCCGGAACCGGACTCTTCAGCCCTGGAGCCCCGGAGCCCGGACCCAGGATCCAGGGACCGACCGACGGGCTCAAGGTAGGTAAGTATCAGTGTGTGTGTGTGTTATGTGTGTATTAAACTTTTATTTTTCAGGGTGTCAGTGTGTTTTATTTCACTATTTTTTGTACTGTAGAACTACAAGTGCCAGCGGGCCCTTTAATGCCCCGCATGCTGGGACTTGTGGTTCTCCAAGTCCCAGCATGCGGGGGAGGCTTGCTGGGACTCATAGTTCGCCAGTAGAAAACAATAGTTTATCTTCTTTTTTACACAATCCATCAGCCCGATGCCCACCACCCAGGGGCATCGGGGACAGCCCCGGACTTTCAGCATGGGCTGGTAAGTCCTGGAGGGGGGAGACCCCTTCATTGGGGGGGTCCCCACTTCCCCAGGACCCCTGCCCATGCTGACCAGCCACGGGGATAATGCTTTGGCCGCGGGACCTTATATAATAAGTGTCCCCCGGCTGTGGCATTACCCCGCTGGCTGGTTGGGTCTGGTGCTGGTTCTTAAAATACGGGGGACCCCTAGTCATTTTGTCCCCCGTATTTTGGGAACCAGCGCCGGACCTTGAGCCTGGTGCTGGTTTCATTAAATCAAGGGGACCCCTATTTGTCGGGGACCCTGATTTTATGTCACCAGCACCGGCTCAATGAGCCCGGGGCTGGTTATGCTCGGGCGGGGGACCCCGCGCTCGTTTTTTTTTTTTTTTAATTTGCGCTTTCCTGCAAACGTGCGATTTTCAGACATGAAAATCGCACATTTTAGGACTAAAGACATCGCACCACCTCGCACCTATTCGCACTTTTTGGCCCGTTTTTCGCATCTCATTAAATATGTGAAAAACGGCCCAATCTTGCGATTTGCAAAAGTGCGAAGTGGTGCGATAAAAAAAACGCGATTTTATCTCATCACATAGAATGTCACCCTATATCTTATTATTCCTTCTAATATTTCCCCCACAATGGATGTAAGGCTGACCAGTCTATAATTTTTAGGGTTAGTTTTGCTACCTTTCTTCCATATTGGTACTACTTTACCTATGCGCCAGTCCCTTGGAACGTCTCAGAGTTTATTGATTCCTTGAATAGCAGATATAATGGTAGTGTTATGACAGAACTCAATTATTTTAGTATCCTAGGGTGTATTTCGTCCGAGCCAAGAGATTTGTTGCTATTTAGGTTCTGTAATCTATATTTGACTATTTCGTCAATTAAACATACAGTTTGGGAGCAATCAAGAGCCGAGCATTTAATCTGTGGGAGATCTTCTTAAGATTCTTCCCTTGTAGGGTGGCCAATCCTGGGATCGTCGTGATCCCAGAATTTGGCCCCTAAAATGCTGGGATTTCAATTTTGGGGTTGGAGTTTCCAATCCTGGGATTTCGGGATTAGACTGCATATGCTCAGTCTAATGCCGGGCAGCTTCTGAGCGTGTGCTCAGATGCTGCACAGCTTCTCCCTTCCCCGGCAGTGTGGCTCTGCGCAGCGTGACAAGGCCAGAGGTCACGCTGTGCAGGCCAAGCATCTGCACAGACCCGTCCTGGGCGCACAGCATGACATCATCGCCCACCCGCCTGCCCGGCACCTGGATCCTGCTGCTGGCCGCTCACTCACCCGCCCACCTCCCGGCATCAGTAATCGGCCACCCACCCTCCCAGCTTCACTGACCACCCTCCCGGCCGCACTGCACCGCACATGTAAGTAAATTTGTGGGGCGGCCAGGGCGGGTTTTTTAATTAGGGAAGCCAATCCCGGGATCGGGCATTTTTCAATCTCGAATTCCGGGATTGGCAACCCTATTCCCTTGTAAATACCGAAGAAAAAAATGTATTGAATAATTCCGCTTTCTCTTTTCGTTCTATTACCAGGGTACCCTGCTTATTTTTTAGTGGGCTTTCCTTAACCGTTTTAGGTTTATATAAATGTAGATTTTTTTGGGATCAGATTTGCTATCTTCGGCTATTTTATGTTCAGTCTCTAATTTAGCCATCTTGATTGTATTTTTACATTTCTTATTACATTCGGTACTTGTGTAGTTTCACAGCGCCTGATATATCGGATGCGATATTGGCCGATATATCGATGCGATCCAAAGCAATTTTTTGCCTGTTCATAACCCCACTATCCACTACGCATGGTGTTGATTTTATATAGTGTGGCGAGCGCAGTAATCCGCGGTCCCTCACGGGGCTCGCTACGCTCCCCACGCTTCGGGCTCGCCACACTATATAAAATCAACTCCATGCGTAGTGGATAGTGAGGTTATGAACAGCTAAAAAAATCGCATAGGATCGCATCGATATATCGGCCGATATCGTATCTGATATATCGGCCGATATCGCATCCGATATATTGGGTGCCGTGAAACTACACAAGTACCTTACATTCCTTAAAATTCGGCAAATGATTTGGGTGTCCCATCATGTTAAATGCTTTAAATGCCCTCCTTTTTTCTAGCTATTTCGAATTTGACTTTGCTGTTAAGCCACATAGGTTTCCTTTTGACATTTGTTCTTTTAGTTACCCTAGGTAAAATGTATCAGTGCCCTCCTGCAGTATCTTTTTAAAAAGTTTGCCACCTTTTAGCAGTACCCATACCTCCAAAGAATTCTTTCCAGTTTGTATCCCTTAAGGACTCTTCAAACTTATCAGGTTTGGTCATTTGATCTCCAGGTTCCTACTCTTTGACTTTGGTCAGTTTACAGCAGCCATCAGATGACTAGGTCACAGAACTGGAAGCTGGTGATCAGATAACCAAAGTCATGGTGGAGCTCCCTGTGAATCACTAATCAGGGGGTAAGTACTCGGTGGCAGCGTGCATGTGCAGCAAATTCTCAGGGAATTTTTTATTTGTGAAAAATACCCCAATATCGATATAGCACATCGTTAAAGGTAATGATATAAACACTTGCACAGGAATGAAGGCAATCTTAAGCCCCATACACATGAGACAATCCTGCTAAGCGATGTGTGTTAAGCCATGTAGGGGAGACTATTTCCTCATTGGCTTGATCACCCATACGCATGTATCTCGGTTAATTTACTTGTTATTTTTAATTAGTGTTAATTGCAAATATCTACATAAAATTTGGAAACTCCGCTGTACCCTGGAGCTGGATCAACAGATTTTTTCTTAAATTGGATACACACTGACAGATATAAAGTAATGCCAATATATTTTAAGCCTACAATATTGCTCACAGACATACCGCGTCGGCTCTGCCTCACATCAGCAATTCATACGCATGTTGGCAAATCTAGTTATTGACATTTCAACTTGGTGGGCACATTGATTGGTGTGAATCTACCAATTGTCAGATAAGTCGTCGGACAGATGTGTACCCAACTTAAGAGTGAAAGTGATATGAGTAATCTAGCCAGGAGTGCCCAAATATTTGCATACATCCGCATGTACATACCATTTTTTCATGATGCAGATCCATTCGGTTAGTATCATTAAACAATACAATTCTTCTAGATACACTTTTATCGTATTATTTTGCGTCTTGGAAGGTGATGAAAAGGTACTTATTTCCTAGCACGGCTCCCATCGCATAGATTGTATGCCTTAAGGTGCTCACACACGCACCGATCCCGGCGTGCGTTGTGGGCTTAACTAGCACACATAGCATCGCATCGTATGCCTTGTGCATACGATGTGCATACGATGCGATGCTATGCCAGAAAAAGCTAGTACAAAAAGTATGTGCAGCACATACTTTTTGTACTGTGCGATGGGGTGCCGCGGGAGCACGCACCCCATCGTATAGCATCGCACTGCCGGGATCGGGGCGTGTGTGGGCACCTTTACTTAAGGCATACAATCAATACAATTGAAACGATTTTTTAATTGTATGGATCTCATCTTATGCATCTCATGGATCTTATGCATCCATAAGATGCATAAGATCCATAAGATGCTATAAGATAAAAATCGTGAGCCCCCAATAACCATTGTTAACGACACCAGCACTATCAACGCCAACCCGAAGCATGGCGAGCGCAGCGAGCCCGCGAGGGGTGGCGGTACGCGTCTGCCGACCTTTTCATACCACCACTATCCACATTGGCGTGGAGTTGATTTTATATAGTGTGGCGAGCGCAGCGAGCCATCGAGCCCGAAGCGTCCGCTCGCCACGCTTCGGGCTCGGTGGCTCGCTGCGCTCACCACACTATATAAAATCAACTCCACGCCGACGTGGATAGTGGGGGTATGAAAAGGTCGAAGGACGCGTACCGCCACCCCTCGCGGGCTCAATGCGCTCGCCACGCTTCGGGTTGGCGTCAATAGTGGGGTGGCGTTAACAATAGGGGGGCCATTTCACCCATGAGGGGGGGGTTAGCAATTAACATTGGGGTTTGGGGGCTTTTTACATTGGAATAAATGTTAAATTGGGTCTCAGGGACCGTTTCACATTGATTCCAATGTAAAAATCTCGTTGATTGCGTCGATTGTATCATCGCATGCATCTTATGCCGCACAAACACAAACACATTCAATGCTTGAAATATCAGCCCGACACATACAATATAGATCGTGGGCGCCGTGCTAGGAAATAAGTACTGATGAAAACATATTCGAGAGGACAAAAAGGATAGACCAAACATATAAAAATGTAATTCACATTAAAACCTATCCGTGATAAAAAAAATCACATAGCCTTAATGCGCTGCATAATTGTCCGCACTGGCATGTGGCGCTCTGCAAAAAATGCATTCTAGTGTATATTATATAGAATTTGTAGGTTGTATGTCATTGAACACAGCGAAAGCAACAAAAAGAGCACTTTCCAGTCAGAAATGCACAGTGCAGCTGAAAGTAAATTAAGCACATTATTACAGACATCAAATCAGTAGTCCTGAGACGGGTGACTGAGCAAGCTGATTAATGCTAATCAGTACTATGCAGGAAACCTGTGGTGCATCACTATCTCTAGAACAGCAACAATCTCTGTTTAGACCATAGAGAAGCAGTTCTTCAGTATGCAAGTGGAGAAGGCAGATCAAGGCTCTCATAAACAACAAAATGGCTCACAATTGTGCCGGAGCCAGTGTGTGACATATTGTATTGCAGGCTAGCTTCTGTAAAGATTATGTGATGCTGGATACAGCTAACTATAGGATGGAAAAATAAATTGTGAGGCTTAAGACAATGTCCAGTAATAACAGGAGAAAAATAACAATCAGATTAAAATAATGATTTCCCTTCCACTGCAGTTTATAGATTGTGTGCACAAATTGCTAAAAAAAAAAAAGCTTCAGTGTATGTTGCAGTGTGGATATAAATGGGAATGTAATATTTGGTACCTAGCTGCCTCGTCTAGAAGATGAATACAGGATATGATACACTGACAGGGAAGCAGATAAAGTAGGGCACAACATTGCTTATCTGTAATTACTATGACGGTGTATGTAGTAGCGTCATTACTAAGAGGTATCATGAAAAAATAATAATAAAGAGGGAGGGTTGCAAAGTAAGATGGATTTTAAGGCACAAATCAGTTCTGTTACTATGAAACCAGATCAGGCTTATGTAAAATGCTTTGTTTTGCACAGTGTATGAATTGCAGCTAATCTCAGTATTTCTGGCCAATAAATTATTTAATGTCTCCCATGGCTACATCGTTAGAAAAACACTGAGAAAATGTCATATCAAATCAATATTTGCACTAAGCGGCATATTTTTTTATAAATTGTGGTCTACCCCCAAATATTAACAAAATGTTTTCATTGCATGTTGTGACAATAAGGGTTTTTATGCATTTAAATAGATTTATATAAATCAACTATGGACATACTTGTGACTACAGATCTCCTAGAGACACCCTTGTGGCTACAGATCTCCTAGAGACACCCTTGTGGCTACCGATCTCCTAGAGACACCCTTGTGGCTACCGATCTCCTAGAGACACCCTTGTGGCTACCGATCTCCTAGAGACACCCTTGTGGTTACCGATCTCCTAGAGACACCCTTGTGGCTACCGATCTCCTAGAGACACCCTTGTGGCTACCGATCTCCTAGAGACACCCTTGTGGCTACCGATCTCCTAGAGACACCCTTGTGGCTACCGATCTCCTAGAGACACCCTTGTGGCTACCGATATCCTAGAGCAGGGGTCAGCAAACTTTTTTACCTTGTACCCCAAAATAGATTTAGACACGCCGACATTACCCCTTTGATTTATATGATTTAATTCCTTAGAATTGTAATACACACTATACCCCCAGAAATTGAGGCTATATCCTGCTAGTACGGTACACAGCCTGGCAGCCATTTATGATGAATTTGTACCACACACACACATACATAGTAATCATCATCATCAATGGTTGCCAGGCTGTGTGTGGTATAGCAGTTGATAATGTGACATCCAGGCAACTCTTAGTGTAAGTATTTCAAGATGATATAGTTACACTGTGCACATTTTTTCCCTAGAGATGGGTATACCTTGAAAGAAGCCTATAACCAGGTAAAGAAACTCGGCGCTGAAGCGGCAGTACAGACAGAAGTGGCAGATGGCGCAGCAACTAGCTAATTCTACTGAAGAAGAGGGCGGACTTGGAGGAGGGACCCGTGGCATCATGCAGCGAAGCGTGTTAAACACAAGGATACAGTAATTCATGGGTCTTCAACCTGTGGCCCTCCAGATGTTGTGAAACTACATGTTCCAACATGCATTGCCACATTTTTTCCTATAATAGCATGCCAAAACTGTCAGGGCATGCTGGGACATGTAGTTCCACAACATCTAGAGGTTGAAGACCTCTGCAGTAATGCTCCTCGTCTGTAGCCACAAGGATTCCCTGCAGCTCCCGGCCTTCATCCCCCAAGTGGCCGACCTCTGCTGCCACGGCAGCACCCGGGGACGAGCTGTGCTCCCCACCCGCAGCCAGTCAGCCTCCCTGCAGGTGCCGGCTCTCACCTTCGGGTGCCTGGCCTCTGCTGCCACGGCAGCACCCGGGGATGAGCTGTGCTCCCCGCCCGCAGCCAGTCAGCCTCCCTTCAGGTGCTGGCTCTCACCTCTGGTTGCCTGGCCTCCACTGCCACAGCAGCACCCAGGTATGAGCTGCGCTTGCTTTCAGTCAGCCTGCCTCAGTCTCCGCAGCTACCGGCTCCCATCCCCCGGATGCCCAGACTCCTCGCAGGTCCCGCATCTCATTCCCCAGGTCCCAGGTGTCTGGCCTTCACTGCCACTGCAGCACCTGCTTCATGAACACTGGGGAAGAAGGCCAGCCAAGGAGACATCAGCCAGTCCCCTGCCCAACCCAGGCGGCAGCAGCAGCCAGGACCACAGGGATGTGAACAAGCAGCTGGGCAAGCTCCTGCACTACCTTGGGACCCTGGAGTACACCCACCAGCACAGTTGATGGTAAGAGACCAGACTGGCATTTTTTTGGGGGGAAAGGGGGTGGATTACTAGTTTTAGCCCAGTCCTTTGGTATAGCTCAGGCACAGAAACCCTGTGGGACTACACATCCCAGCAGGTAAGAGTACTGGGGAATTATGGTGGGTGGCATAATATGTACTGGGCATTATGGTGTATGGCATGTTGTGTACTGGGCATAACGGTGTGTGGCATAATACGAATTGGGCATATCGGTGTGGCACTTTACGTAATGGGCATATCGGTGTGTGGTACAGTATAATGCAGGGCCCTCCTACCTCTATGTCAGTTTGTTTCTACCCAGTTTGTTTAATCATTGTTGTTTCCAATTGTAAAGCACAACGGAATATGCTGCGCTATATAAGAAACTGTAAATGAATAAATAATGGGCATTATGGTGTGTGTAATCCTGTTGCAGTGTATTCGACTGGCTCTAGCTGGCGCAGTGTGTACAATTGTGTGTGGTGTAAGGTGAATTGGTACTATTATGTAGCCAAACCGCTTTCCCACAAAGAGCCACTGTCCCAGTTTACAGATTATGTATTTTCTACTATAAGTCTGTCTATCTTGCTTTATGTGAGTGCACTCCCCCCCCCCCCCCCCCGACCCACCATAGCCACAGTGAGGGGCGCCCAAATCTGTATTTGCATAAATCGGCCCTCAGCTCAGGGTATATGCCATGTGGGGTAGAGGAGGAGGCTTCTGTATGTGCCATGCTCGGGGGAAGAGGAGAGGAGGCTTTATTCCGTTGGGACCCAGAAAAGGTCAGGTAAGGCCCCAATTTTTGTAAGTGAGGGGTCCCAGGGACCCACTTTTTTGCTGGGGTTTCGCGATCACTGACACTACAGTACTGTAAGACACACAGCCGTGTGTGAATAGAGAATCTATATATAGATTCTATATGCAATTGAATGAAATTCCTGGGGGTAATGGATGGTCGCACTGCTCAGACACAGCTGGGCATGCATATAGATTCATATACATGCCCGGCTGTGTCTCGGCAGCGCAACCATACATTACCCCCAGGAATTACATTTTTACCCCATTTGGCATAATTTACCCCTGTTCCCTGACCACTGTCCTAGAGACATCATTGCGATGCACATCAGGACCACCTGCAGATCACTGGAGAGGGATCACAAAATCCATCTTTGAGTTAATCTATTGCAGTCAAAGAGCCATTTTCAGATTGCATTACCCCACACAGACTAAATCTGAAAAACTATGGGGACAGAGGGGTGCGATAATATTTAAATTGCTCCAAGATAGTTTAATATAGCCAAGGCATAAAACAGCAAATAACAGTTAACAGCATGTCACATACTTGGCATTTGCCATTTAATAAGTATATATAGAAATCTAGGCATCAGCAATCAGAGACAAAAGCCAAATGTAACTATGGGTCATTTTCTTTCTGCAACCTTGTTTTATAACATATTATAAAATGATAAATGTTCTACATATTATAAAACTATAAGTGTTACTAATATATCATATAAAAAGGATTGCTCAAGATTAGATGAAAGTACAGATCCACAACAAAGTTCAAATCACAAGTACAGAAATGCAAGTTCACTAAAGCACAAACCAGAGCAGGTGCACTTTGGTGGTGAGAGCTAATTCTCATATAGGGGGTTATTCAGAGCTGATTGCTGGGCTGCAATATCCCTGGCCGTTCGATTATCGAATGACTGCTTATACATATGGATCATAGAGCAAGGCCATCCAGTGATAAAATCCAGCATCTTTTTTGATTTCAAGCCATTTGCACGTTGATTGACAGGAAGCCAGCATTTTTGGGTGTCACCAGGCCGTTTACTGAGAGCCTCAGGAAAAACAAAGGGTACTTCTTTCCTAGCACGGCGCCTGCGATCAAGATTGTATCCATCAGGTCCCAAAAAATCGTGTCGATCGCATCGCATGCAACCAAATCGCATGCAATGCGATCGAGGCGATTTTTACATTGGAATCAATGTGAAATGGTCCCTGAGACCCGATTTTACATTGGCCTCAATGTTAAATGGCCCCCAGACCCCAATTGTTATTGTTTGCCAACCCTGATGGGTCAAATGCCCCCCCATTGTTAACGCGACCCCACGATCAACGCCAACCCGAAGCGTGGCAAGCACAGCGAGCCTGCGAGGGGCGGCCGTACGCGTCCTCTGACCTTTTCATACCCCCACTATCCAAGTCGGCGTGAAGTTGATTTTATATAGTGTGGCGAGCGAAGGGGACGCGCATTACTTCACAGGTATTACGCGTCCGCTCGCCACACTTCGAGCTCAGTGGCTCGCCACACTATATAAAATCAACTCCACGCTGACGTGGATAGTGGGGGTATGAAAAGGTCGGAGGACGCGTACCGCTGCGCTCGCCATGCTTCCGGTTGGCGTTCATTGTGGGGTGGCATAAACAATGGGGGGGGGGGGGGCATTTGTCATGTCAAATACCCATAAGGGTGGCTATACAATGAAAAATCGGGTCCATTGGCCCATTTAACTTTGTTCCCAAGTAAAATAGCGTCCATCGCATCACATGCCTTAACTTAAGGCATGCGATGGATGCGATTTTTTAATTGTCGGGGAAAAGGCTAAAAATAGCCCTGAAATTGCGTCGGTTGCGTCCATCGCATACCTTAAGTTAAGGTATGCGATCATCTGCGATGGGTGCCGTGCTAGGAAATAAGTACCAAACAAAGGCATGCCCAATCATTTTCAAGGAGATTGTGTGACGCCAGCTCCGGCACCAATGAGCCTGTGTCTATCGCACTGGCTAAGTAGGTTCTGGGTTATACACAGACCGCGCACACTGAATAAATAATTTGATGGTGAGTGAGTTGCAAATGGATTTGCAGCTATTGGACAATCTGCAATATTTTCGCAGCCATCAGCAGGAAGGGATTTCACACTAGCGGGAAGGCGGCTATCTGATCACAGGGCTGAGAAGAGATCAGGTCTGAATATCCCCACAGTGCGGCCAACTTAAGGGCTACAGTGGAGGTGGCCAAATATACTTTTTTAAATAAATACTCAAATCAAATGCACATATGCATTATTAGAAGTACAGATGACTCGAGCTCTACACCAGTATCCTCTGTACAGAACATAAAAGATAGAAGCACAAGAAAAGTTTAACATTTGTTTAATAGCAGTTGGTTTTATTTATAAAAACCTTCCTGTAATACAGCAGATCTAATCTTCCTTCTTGTGAATGAATGAATATAGCGCAGATTCATACAGTATGGTTAGCTGGTGCTGGCGGCTGTCATCAGTGTGACTTTGCCTAAGCCTTCAGGCACCTGTAAACCAGATGGCCACCTCTCCACCATCTGTGAGTTTGTGCAGGTCTGCCTCATTTTGTCATTATTCCAACATATCCTTACTCAGTGGCGGATTTAGGGGTGAGGGCGCCCATAGGCACAACATTAATGGCCGCCCCCCCTGCCTAATTGTATTATTTTTATTGATTAGTTATAAACCCTCATTTAATGATTGCCAATTTAATATAATAATAAAAAAGCCAACAACTGTAACATTTTCTTTTATTATGTATACATATTTACTAAGTAGGACAACTTACAGGGGGGCAGTATCTGCATGTCCTATTCATTTACACTCTATTCAAGATGGAATATGGTACATTGCAGTGGATATTTTGCAGTTACTGGTACATTTCAGGCTGACAGTACTATCACATGCATCCAAGTGCCGCCCCCAAACATGTGCCGCCCCTAGGCACGTGCCTAATGGGAAATTCGGCACCGTCCTTACTGCAGTCAATCTGTACTCTCCACCAGTCTTCCGTCTCTCCAGTGGTGCAAGTTCCACATATGCGTACAAACAGAGAAGTACACCTTGTTTTATGGGCACATATAGTAGAAATGTCGACATGAGTTTTTAACGTTTCCTTTTTGTTGTCTACGTCGACTTGGACACTGTATAAGTGTACCGCATCCCCTCACATGGCTCGCCATGCTTTGGGAACGGTGCCTGATTATACTCAGCACATCATTATAATCTAACCCTATATCCACTTGGATGGTAAAGTATGAAAAACTGTTTTTTTGGGGTTTTTTTAACTCACGTCAACCTTTTTTATGTTGACTTATTGCTTGTGTCAACCTTTTTCTGGCTTCGACCTACACTAAACTACATACAGTATGCTATAAAAACAAATATTTGTAAAAATAAACAAGGTAAGGATCCATAGGATACTGCTCTGGATCTAGTGATATTTTGATGTCCCACAGAGCCATTACAAAAATGTAAGGTACTTATATTTTAGTTGGGCGCCCACTAAGCTATTTGCTTAGTTGTACGCGTGCGCTCGCCACACTATATAAAATCAACTCCACGCGGACATGGATAGTGGGGGTATGAGCGTACTAACTATAGTGGGTGCCCAACTAACATATAAGTACCAAAATGTAATTCCCACGGGGTATAGGAAACCCAGGCTGAGACCACTGTTCTAGTCTATCTTTCACAATGCTCCTACTATGTGCTGCTAACGCCTAGAGAATCACACCAACAATCCATACTGCTGAAGCCAAGACAAAAGAACAAGAAAGTGTGTCTCTGTGTGGTGCTCTGAAGATTCAACATAATAAAATGTAACTTATTTACTCATTTTAAAAGGTAGCGAAATAAAAACACATAAACAATGTGAGTTAAAAAGGATTGCACAATGCACTAAACACAATAAAAATACAATGGTATGTGGGGAGGGGGTACGGGGGGTGCACACTTAGCGTGCGGTCGGCGCACACTTCGCTGGGTCCTGATGAAGCTCTAGCGAAGCGTGCGCCGACCTCTCGCTCAGTGAGCACCCCCCGTACCATTGTATTTTGATTGTGTTAAGTGCATTGTGCGATCCAGGGTCTCCACTGTACACAGAACCCGCTAAGTGTGTGGAGCCTGAGGCATCTCACTCCATTCATACATAACCTAGCCATCTGCATTATTGAGGCTGTGCACAGGCAAACACACCTCTTACACTACCCGGCAGCAGAGACAGCGGCTAAGTCCGGAATGGTCGCAGTGACAGACAGGTGGGTGACAGGAACACTACGCGCACCCAGCGGTATCTGCCCTTGCTGCATACCTGGACTGTTACACAGCCACCCTCTACTCCCAGAAATTGTTTATTGGAGATACTATAGTGTCAGTCCATTGCAACCATACATAAGGTTAATTGAGCATCGGGCTGACCAAATTGGTGTTGATTGCAATATCATTAAAATTTGAACCAAAGTATTCCCATTTAAGGACACTAACATCCTCCTAGTCACTTTTACCTTATTCTGCATTATTATTGATAAGCAGGTTTATCGGGTTGACCTGTGTGGAGGATAACACGGTGTCCAAACACCAAACAATCTTCCAATCTGCCAATTAGCACATACACATTCAAAGATCTAACACATTGCCTTGCAAACTTTATTATTTAAAAAAAAAAGGGAAACGATATGGGGGTCCACTGAGTGAGGATTTTTATCCTTTTTATCTCACATTGTTTGTGTCTATGTGTCATGTTATGTGTTTTTATTTCGCTACCTTTTAAAATGAGTCAATAAAAGTTAAATTTTATTAAGTTGAATCTTCAGGTGCATCGCACAGAGACACACTTTCTTGTTCTTCTGTCATATTACCCAGTGTCCAGTGGTAGCACACCCTCCGGGCCCCAATTTAATATTTCAAACCGAGCCGAGGATAGAGGGTCCGCCAACGTGTATACTAAAACAAACATTTCCTGTGCGACTGGCAATTCTATTTTTGTTTCTCTGAAGCCAAGACAAGCAGAAAAGTACTCCGTGTTGGTGACCATGAAAAAGTGATGTCAAGTCAAAGCAATATTTGAGCAAGATCAGTGTTTATTTATCAGATACACACAGTGCCATAGTGAATGCAATACAGTTCAAGATGCAAAGTTCTTATACAACACATCCTGCTCTGCTTGCCAGATGGTAACAACCACCAACAAATCCTCTAACCCAGACGTCAGCAATGCTACACCTAGGCAGGATGCACAGATCAGTAACAGATTGCTCATAACTGAGCAGCTATAGGGCCAGATGTTTTAAAGCTTCAAAAAGTAATACAATGTAGAGTGACAAACAACAGCCAATCAGCTCAAACTGTCCTGTCACAGGCTGGGTTTGAAAAATGATTGGGTGGAGCTGATTGGCTGGTTGTTTATCACTCTCCACTTGATCACTTTTTGAAGCGTGATACATCTGGTCCATGCTGTCCTTACAGGTAAGAAAAGCATAACATTTTTGAGACTACACTGCATAGTTACCATCAGCGACTGTTCCTCTGCCATGCAGTGCAAGCCAGTAAGGGCCTAGTCAAAGAGTCAATGTCGATATCGCACATAGTTGGCCAAAGTTGTACTCATGCAATGAGAAAAAGCAATGAGACACAGCATCTGTGGTTTTCAGCTGGCATTCCTGAGAGGTGACAAAGCAGACATGGGGGTGCTGCTCCATTGCCATTAAAGCTTTAGTACTATAGAGCATTGACAGGTTACCCGGTTTTTCTCAGCTAAAAGATGATCATTCTGTATTGGCTTATTTAAATGACTTGCTTACTGCAACTTTCACATTACTGCCATCATAAGCAGCTGTGGATTTTCCATAAGCAGTTGTGGATTTTGGCGGTGGCACACAGGCTGATGAAGTCAGGTGATTCTTTTGTTTGTCAACTTATTATTATTTTTTAAATAATTGATTCTATATCTGGCAAGAGTGGGACAAAGGGCAACAAATTGTGGTTTGGGAGGTGGTAACGGGAGGAGGTCAGGGCTGCTTTGGTGTTCTCGAGGCACCTGCAATGGCTCCAAAATGAAGGGATCAGTGACGTGCTTATGCGCGCACGGGGGGGGGGGATTGGGGGCAATAAAGTGAATAGGGGCGAACTGACCCCTAAACCCACCACAAACACAACAACCAATAGACTAATAAAGCAGAGCTGCAGACCCTGTGTCATTATTTACTGATATAGTTCTAGATCAGACTAGGACACTGTTTTTTGACAGTAACACAGCTGGAAGCTAATGTGAGGTTCTCACTTCAGCAGTCTCCACATATCATGAAGGTAAAATGTGCATTGAAAACATACATTATGGATATATAGATTTTTTTTACCTACACCAGTTGTCATGGGAACCTAGATGATTATTGGGTGGCAAAGTGAAAAGAGCAAAGCAATGTGTTGGAAAGGCTCAAATACTTGTAAATCACCGTGACAGCTTTTTAGATGAGCTATTACATAGTTGCCATCGTTACCAATTGGGGAAATCTTGACGGAAATCTGTAATTGCTAGCTGGGTGAATTGAACTTTCCCTGTTCAGTAATCAGCACACTGCAGTGATTCCACCTGTCATAAACTCTCAAGGGGGAAAAAAAGGAATGGACATGGAGAATACAAGAGCATTGTGTTTCTGATACAATGATTGCATCATAAGTAATATTTCAAGGGAGTATATAATGTATCTTGTTAATGGATTTCTACACTGTAATACATTTGGGGAGGTGAAATTAACTTTCAGCAACCCCAGAAACATACTGCCAGTGGATTAGCATACATACAGTAATAATACAAAAATCCACATTAATGGGGCATACACACGGGGAGATTTTTGCATATTTTCTGTCTAGATCGCTTAGAAATTAAGCACAAATTGCTCTGTGTGTACACCGCATAGTAATGGCGAAGTGCGTTACATTGCCGGCTCAGAACTTTAGCACGTGCAGGCAAAATCTAGGGCCTGATTCGGTTAATTCAGTCCTCAGCGTATTCGCACCAGTAATCGATGTTTAGTCTCTGCACATGCGTATATTAGCACAGAAACCGAGGCATTTGCACAAGTGGGTGGCGGACGGGGGCGTTCGCATGGGGATGCCCTGCGTTTCCTAAGCGTTTCCACAAAAATGGTGGATGCACCCAGGAATACAATAGGACCTCCATGTGAACGCAGGCGGGCAACTGCCTGCCGGGGATGGGGGAGGGGGGTATGATGTCACAGAAGGTCAGCTCCCACCCCGTCTGCGTCCCAGACGCTCGCAAATATAAGTCAGCCTAGGCTGACTTATATTTGCAAAAGGGTGGCACAATCATTCGATGGTCGGCAACCCTTGCAAATGGATGTTTAAGCAAGACATTCATTCGCAATGCGCCAAGAATGTGCGGGTGGCGTTAGATGTCTCTCTAAGCAGCGAATTTACACTGCTTAGCGAGTCAACCAGAATCATCCCCCTAGTTAGATGTGTGTATGGGCGATCTAGACACCGGCAAGTTCAAGGGAAATCGCCTAGCCTACATCGCTGAGCACAGATTGCTAAGCACGCATCGTTCCCTGTGTATGCCCTTTCAGGGACAGTATTGCTTGAAATGTATAGTATGCAAACACTATATGGACAAAAGTATTTGGTCATACCTGTTAATTTATTAATTCAGGTGTTTCAATCAGACCAGTTGCTACAGCTATATAAAATCAATTACCTAGCTATGTGAACATTTTTGATACAAAATAGGTCGTTATAAAGAGCTCAGTGACTTCAAGTCTGTCACTGTGATAGGATGTCACCTTAACAAGAAGACGGCTTGTGAAATGTTATCCCTGCTGAATATTCCATCATCAACTGTAAAGGCCCATACACACTGGGCGACTTTGAGATAAAAAAACACTCAAAACAGCAAGTGTGTATGGCCCGCCAATGATCGGTGAGCACTGCTGCGAGCTCCCGCATCATAACTGGGAAAGATGCTCATCTGCTGGTATTTCCAGCAGATGAGCGGCTTTGAGGACGGCTTTGCATAGTGCTGTGCTATGCAAAGCGGTATTCCCCCCTGCTGAAGGCACCGGGCATGGGGAAAGCTGCTCAGTGTGTACAGAAAATCTCTGTCTTGCAATCACAGAGGAAGAAAAAGAAAATAAGCTCAATCTGTGTACTTATCCTGCAGTAATCTGCTCAGCCCGATCCTGCATGAATCAGGTTCCCACTGTTGCAGTCATAACACCTTCTTGGACGCGCGTTTCGCCTTTATAAAGAGGCTTGTTCACTAGTATATTGTTGTGGTCCTTCTCCTTTATATAGTAGTGTTAATTAACATTATCACCGGACATTATTCTGTTTAGAGGACGGGCCGGCACCTCTCAGCTGTTCTTCATTAGTAGACGAATGATACTTCTATCCACAGTCTGAGGTGGGTGCACCACGAATCAGCAACAATTGCGTCACTGTCCGTCCACAACGGTAGGCTTCGTTGCCCATCAATCATCCACCTGATACTACGTGCATCTACTGCCGCTTAATGACAGAGACGTCACTCGCCCTGCAAGATGATAGGCCGTATAGCCGCTCCGTCATAATGACAAACAGCGTAACTCCAATCAGGGGTAACAGATCATCTGTCCTCCCAATTGGTGGGAAGCCCTGTCCATCCACTACAAAAGCACTGCCGCCCTCTCAATAAGGCACTTTTTACTCGCTATCATATATGCTCAAACCACCTATGAACACATCACCTGTTGTCCGCGGTGATAAGCCACATTGCCCATCAATCATCTGTGCGGCAGAGATGTATGTGCTGCTGTTCAATGATAGAAGTATCATTCGTCTGCTCAATTCGTAAATTATATTGTCATTCAATCCTACTGGAGGTTATCTTATATTCCTCCAATGAGGGGCAGTCATTCATGCATCCTCCCACTTAATAGGCGGCACTGTCTGTCAACTATAGCGACTCTTTCTTAGTGAAATAGTAATTCCTCTCATAAGTCATCTATTATTATAAATATTTCCTTACATAATCTTAATCAAACCCCCTAACCCTCACATACAAGGCCCTTTTGAACTCCACTGCTCCCTACATCTCCAACCTCATTTCCCTACACACTCCATCCCGCCCACCCTCTCCGAGCAGCCAAAGTCCATTGCCTCTCCTCTGCATCCCATGCGTGTATCCAAGACTTTGCCATCGCTGCCCCCTTCACTGGAATGAACTCTCTCACTTTATTACTCTTCCCGACCTTGGAATGCTTCAAACTTTAACTGAAATCCCACCAGTTCATTAAAGCATACCCTCCAGCATAACCTAGTACAGAGGCTGCTCTACCGCTTTCCTGCCCATCCTTGCCATGCACAATGCTTGCCTTCAGGTCTTCCCCTCCCTCTAGACTGTAAGCTCCTTGAGCAGGACCCTCTTCCCTCCTGTTCTCACAGCCCTCTTCTCTCGCACATAAATGATTGCTCTCTTACCCACCTACCATCTATACCCGCATCTCATTTCTACCACGGACTACTTACCCTTGGTAACATGCAGACTGCTCCTATGATTCCCTACATTCCCAGCTGTATTGTGTACTAAGAATTGTGCTGCTAATTGTTGCCTGTGCTCTGTTTTTGTTCTAGTGATGCCTTATAAATAAAATGTAATAATAATAATAATAATAATAATAATGTGTGCTGGAAAGTATATGCAGATTAGCACCCCGTATTCAGAGTCAGCTGCATCTACTGTGCTGCACTGCCCCTATGCATCCACCTGTGAGGGCAGACGCCATCCCCATCAGCAAGGATTTAAAATCAGTGAGGGGCATACTGGCCATGGAAGTCACCAGGAAACTCCTGTTGCCCATGTGACTTATTTTTTATTTTTGATGTGTGACATCCTTTTGGGTCAGGACCAGGTTAGCATGTATCCATATTGTAGCTATACCACTGTGGCTGGAGAAAGAGTTTACAAGTCAAGAAACTGTGATGGTTCCCTTAAATAATGGGCCCATTTGCACTGCTTATTCTGAATCATGGTGGATAAGAACCCATACCTCCCAGCTGTCCAGCTTTTTCTGGGACCATCCCGATTTGGGATGTTACCGAGTCACCCCCGGGGCCGGCAGTATCCCGCGGCTGTGGGCAGTTGGGAGTCCGCCTGTCAATCGCGAATAGATGCTGTGCGCATACGCACAGCGTCTATTCCTGCAGCCTGAGGGGCATGGTCAGCATCTCACAGAGCCGCTAGCCATGCCCCCACGGCGGCAAAACGGGGCGTGTCCTCTGGGAAGGAGTGTCCCTCCTTCATAACTTCAAAAGTTGGGAGTTAGGTGAACCTACGGTCAGCAAAATCTCACTGCACATAGTCAACTACATTTGAGTTATTTATTTTCAATAATATACTCTAAAGCAGTGGTAGCCAACTCCAGTCCTCGAGAGCTACCAACAGTTCACATTTTCCAGACAACCTAGCTGCTGCACAGGTGCACTCATTACTCACCAATGCCCCTTTCAGGCCGCACTTTTTACCCGTTATTTTGCCTTTTATTTTACTATTTTAAAACAGTAATTTGTGCAGTCTGAAAGGTGCAGAGTAAATTCACAGATTCTATTGAACTGGTATTTCTAAACGGTAATAAAGCAGGGTCCTACCCGTTTCAGACCAGTTTTTTTTTTCATCCACTGTTTTCTATGGGTTAAAACGGGTTCAGTGTTGTGAAGGGACAAAAACTGCATTGCATTACCGTTTAAAGACATGCGGTGTGAAAGGGGTTTTAGCGGGCAGACCCGTTTTTAGAAATGTTTTAAAATACCTGTCAAAGCCAGTTTTGCGGTCTGAAAGCAGCATAACACATTTAAAAGATCCGCAGGTGGAGATTAGTGATTCTGTGAGGGGACCTGGAAAACATTAACTGTTGGTAGCTCTCGAGGACTGGAGTTGGCTACACCAGGTCTAGATAATATCTTCTATTAAAAAAAAAAAACTTTTTGGGGGAAACTTCAGAAGTATCAACAAATTTGTACTCAGAACTAACAATAATAATAATAATAATAATATCCTCACATTAACAATACAGAATATGAATGAAATTGTGTTGATTTGATGGAATACTGCAGCAAGAAAGAAACATCTGGACTCTATCCAAAGACTTGTAAAGCAGATAAACAAATCTGCCAGTGTTTGTGTTCTGCAGCAGAATTATCATCAACCAATTTCCTTTTTTATGTGTGATGAAAATTACAGGTTATTACGATTTTATGCAAAGTCAGGGTAAATTTATAACATAACCTGGTAATACATTAAAAACCGAGGTATTGAATGTCCAAGGTCTGCAAACTGGTTACATATTTTGTACCTTGATCAGCTTTTACAAGACACTTTGTTATGTATGCTCTGAAAACACACAGTCATAAGCAAAAGGGACACAGCCTGCACTTGTGCTGGAATTTGCATGCGTTCTGAATGCAAAGTGGGTACTGTTTAAGTTGACAAAGTTTGATTTGTTTTCCTAATAAACCTGAATGTTAAAGATAACTAGTGCATGACTTTCACGAAGTAACTCTAATATCAAGCAAGTCAATGTAGTTCCAGATAAATGGGCAAAAACTCAAAATTTTGAGAAATAAAAAAGTCAAAGTACAGAATAAACTGCTGCACAGTCTTATTTTATCTTTATAATATTGTACAAAGTTTAATCAGCACATTTTCTGCACTCCTGCTCAGAATCTAGGCTCCAAATGCAGAACTTCAGGCTTTCTGTATAGTCAACATAAGAGTATATGTCCTGAGCCTTGGAGAAGTAAAGTAGATGGAGATATAGTACCAACCAACCAGCTCCTTTCATTTTTTCAAACACAGGGCCAGATGCACTAAGCTTCAAAAGTGATAAAATGGAGAGTGATAAACAGCCAGCCAATCAGCCCCTGCCTGCCATTATCACTTTTAAAGCTTAGTGTATCATGTCCACAGTCTGTAACATGGCAATTACCAACTGGCTGGTACTTTATCTCTCTCTCTCTTAAAACTTGGTACATAGACCCAATAAGCTGTTCTGTGAGTGGGAAGGAGGGTGTCGCTGGCCATCCGCTGTGCAAGGAACGGGTTACCACCGGACATCCACCTTATGGGGGAGGCTCTGCGGCTGTGTGGGGAGGTGGGGCTGCCCGATTACTGCTGCCCAAACTGTGAAGTATATCTCCAAGCACTGTGACGGAGGTGGATCGCACAGCTCAGTAAGAAAAGAGCCAGAGTTGGACAACCCTGGTCTACCTGATCTCCCCTTCCACCTTCCGCAGAGCCGCAGAGATAATCAGCTGGTCGTAGGAGCGAGCTCCTGTGACCAGCGATTATAAAGGGGCTGAAAACGGGAGCACGCACCCAGCGATTTATTGCCGGGGCACACTCCCATTACTGCCAATATGGTCGCCACCCTCAACCGACAGTTCCCTACATTGTACAATATGAGTTTCCAGACCTATTTCACTTTCTCAAAAAATAGCATTATTTTTCTTGCAATTCCCTCGCAACTTGACTGACAGCAGGCCAGTGTTTGGAGGTGATAAAACGCAGGCTTTTTAGGGAGGACGTGTGATGTCAGTTCCGGCCTCAATTAGCCTGTCTCTGCCGGAGTGTCAGAGTTGGTTATGTTATAACTTACCAACTATCGGGATTCCGACTGTCATTTCTCCGAAATCGGAATCTTGACTGTCAGGAGCCTGACAAGGGGGCAAGGGCATTGAAGCCTGTTGCTGCACTCTACACCTATTCTACTCTCCCTCTTTGTGGGTCGTGGACCCCCACAAGATAAAATAGCCTGTGTAAGTTGGGATTCCTACTGTCGGCTTCTGACAGTCGGGATTCCGATGTCAGAGAAACGACCGTCAGAATCCCGACTGTCGGTCACTCATCTGGTTCCAGGCCGTGTTATGCACACTTGCACAGAATGGGAAAATCCTCTGATGGGGAGTTTCGTATTAAATTGCAGCTGGACGCTAATTGGCGATATTTTTGCAAGTCATTCGCAGACTTGCGCAGAGAACTTTTCAGTCTATGCCCAACTATCTGATCACAGGTCTCTGCAAATTCAAACAGCAGCAGTCAGGTCTGAATAACCCCTAAGAGCACTTCATCAGTTTGCCGTCCTCTCACTCGCTGAACCATTTCTGGGGGAGATAATCTAAGCTAAAAATGCGGTAAAAACCCCGTTATCTGGGTTTTTACCGCATTTTGGGATGCTGTAGCATCCCCCGCTGGTTTACCGCCCCATAGAAGCCTATGGGCTTCTACCGCAACCCTCCGCCGCCCCGCACTGACCCACCGCCGCCCCGCACAGACCCCCGCCACCGGGCATCGCCCCCCCTCTCACCTGTGTCCGGACAGCCCAGAGCTGTGCTGCCCGGACCTGTGACCTCCTCCTCGCAGCAGCAGCAGCGCCGGGTAAGGGAGGGAGGGGAGAGCCGCCGGGTCCCCATGGGACCCGCTGACTCTATCGCAAAGGACAGCTCTTAACGCAAGAGCTGTCCTTTGCCATAATTATCGCATGTTACTGCATATGCGATAATTATGAATGTGAAGTGTGGCAATAGGGGGCGGAGCTGGGGTGCGGATGTTAGAGCATTCCCCCCTCTATCTGGTTTCAGCTCCATCCCCCTCATATTACTCTCGCCTACACCCCATCTCGCCTTTCACTCCACTGGCCTTCTTGACACTGTACTATCCTTGTTTATTTCCAACATGTCCATTTGCTCCTTCTCAGAGGATTCAATTGGACATCCTTAGTACCTGCACTTGCAACAAATGTTCCTGACACATGCTTCCCTATGCGCAGTTTTTGATACTCGTCCATGACACTCCCACAAGTCAGTGCGATTATTGCAGTTCCCACCCAAAACACAGAAAGACAGATCCAGCCAAGCTGCGTCTAACTCAGATTAGGAGGGATATAAACAAGGACGTGTAATATCACATCTGTGCGTGCAATGTATGCATAAATAGCGGTTTGCCTCCATAAGAGATCGGTGCATAACCAAACCAGGAGTGTGTACAGCTTTACCACTTAACTCAGGCATGTGTGGTTGTCTGGTGTGTTTATCAGAGTTCTAAGATAACACAAGCAGATAACCTGTCCTAATAAGCGGTGTCTACTGGGGCATACACATTGGGAGATTGTGCTGAGCGATCTGAGCAACGTAGATCACTCAGATAGCTCAGCACACAGTACTGCACAGTGCTGTGTGCTGAGCAATCTGTCAGGGAACATGTGAGAACACTGGCCCTGATTGGCGATCTAACTAGATTTACCCAGCATGCTAGATATAAATGGCTGGGCGATAGTGATGCAGGCACATATACCACATATACACGCACAGACTTTCTAGGGTTAATTTTTGTTTGGAGCCAATTAGCCTACCAGTATATTTTTGGATTGTGGAAGGAAACTGAAGTACCCGGAGGAAACCCACGCAAGTACTGGGAGAATATACAAGCTCTGCACAGTTAGGACCATGGTGGGTATTGAACCCATGACCTCAGCGCTGTGAGGCAGTAATGCTAACCATTACACCATCCGTACTGCCCATGGAGCGATGTAGGGGTATTTTCTAAGCGATCTGGTCAGATCGCTTAGAAAATGGCCTCAAATCTGTTGGATCTGTCCAATATCAGTGCTTTGGATGTTCAGCCTGCTTGCAACGTCTGCTGCCTGCCTGTCCTTCTCTATATATGTCCCCCTACCCATACAGATCAATTCCTTTCATCACAGAAATGCACTAATACATAACAGGTCATACTGTCTGATATTTATAGACCTAACACAGGTTTCAGCAACATTTTCTGGATGCCAGATGAAAGCCTGAGGAATGTTATGCTTGAACGTCAAATTAAAATATAGTCATGCAGACATTAATGTGAGAGGATGTACGCCATGTTCTACTGCTTTAGTAGCCCTATAACCTTGTCTCCAGTATTTGCTTACTATGGGTTCTATTCAAGGTGAAAAAGAAATAAACAAAAATGAAGAAAAACCTTTATAGGTAACAAATACTTGTAATCATTGCATTTATAACAATACAATAAAGCATAGTCCATCACATATGGGAGCTCTATAGGTGCCCATGCACGCAGCAATGAGCTCCATGCTTTTCGCATTGCAAATAGTACAAAAAGCATGCATTGTGTTACAGCGGCGTGCGTTTTGTTCTAGTGGGGTGATTCTGGTTGACATTCAAAGCTGCGAAATTCGCATATATGCGCCGCCCGCAGGAATGCCGCCCCCGCTCGCAAAACGAATATCCCCACACGCATGCAAATGGATGTTTAGCATGCGGGGACAGAATAATTCGATGGTTGATGACCATCGGATGATATTGCAAGAGCTTGCAGGTCTAAGGGCGAGATGTATCAAATGGAAAATGCGGTAAAACCCCGGTTTTACTGCATTTTCCAATGTATCAAAAATGATACCGCAGTGTAGGGTATCGCCACCTTTGGGTGGCGATACCCTATAGAAGCCTATGGGCTTCTTTTCGGCACCCGCCGACGCAAACCTGCCGCCTCGCCGACCTCCCTCTCGCTTACCTTCCTGAAGGGTCCTCCTGGACCCTGGAAGGTAAACCCCTCCTCCCCCTAGTGACGCAGCCGGACGTCCTTCCGGCTGCAGGGGGGAGGAGGAGGCGCCGGGGAGGGATTGCTTAGCTGTCCCCGGCGTGAGGGATGCAGGAGCCGGCTGGGAGGTGACGGAGACCTCCCGCACACCACATTCCAGGTATCGCGGGGGGCCTCTGTCACCGCATCGCGATATCAGCCGCATATGTTAGTACATATGCGGCGGAATCGCAGCGGGGGGGGGCGCGAAGGGCGGCGATGTATTTTAATACATCCCGCCCTAAGACACCTCTCTGGTGTCTTATATTTGCGGACTCCCTTTACGGGAAGCAGACAGGCAGCTGACATCCGCTGATGTCACCTGCCCACCCCCAATCCCGCGTCACTGGCACATTTACATGGGAACGCCCAGCGTTTTCATGGGGATGCCAATGAAATGCTGGGTGTTCCCATGAGCACAGCCCCTCGCCACCTCCCCACACTGCTAGGTGCGAAAGGGATGGCGAATAACCAATTTGTGCTGTGCGATGTGCACGTGAGCGTGCATGTCCCCAGTAGTGCCAGTAGCTCCGTGTAGGGGCACCCTAATACAAACTGCTAAATCTTTACTAGTTGCATTTTTCAGTAAAGTTAGATAAATATTCCATTAACTTGTATAAGATACATGATCCCTATGCACGGATTTTTACCTAGAAAGTAATGAGACCATTTGCGTGGACCGACCGCTCTGTCATGTCACAGACAAGAGTAGCCGGAAGCATAGCACTCCTCTACATATAAAGGTTGCTATAAACACAAGTATTGTATAGTAAAGTGTAGGTCTGATGCAATCAGTTGTATGGGCTTATATATTTTTTTCTCTTCCCCTTGGAATAAAATGCTTTGGGCCATAGAAGCAAATCCCATAGAAAATAATAAAGTCACTCATCTGTATAACTGGCTCTTTCAGACATTAATTCCTAGACACACTAAGCTCTCACATGAAGTAGCATGAATGAGTGCATTACAAGACGCCAACAGAAACATTTTTCCAAGCAGTCCTGGTTACATATCTGCACTGCGTCCTCATCTTCTTCAGTTAACAATTTTATTTATTTTTAAAATCACCCCAACCACCCACAAAAAGAAAAAGCCTTAAGGCCGCCATACATTAGTCTGACTTGTCCTAAGGACAAGTCGGACCTGATTGTCCCAGCAGCTCCCCGGGAGGGATTTCATGGGATTAGGCACTTCATGTGCCAAGTTTTGCATGTGATAAATCACATGCAACTCTCGGGGAACTAGTTTTCATTTTCTGGAATGTTTGGTTTTCGGAATAATTTGGATAATGGATATTTGGATAAGGGATACTCAACCTGTATCGCATGCAATACCTTGGATAATTGTATGGCCACCTTTCGGGAGCAAATTATTGCCATTTGTGCTCTTCAATTACCATATTTTATTCCAATCCACAAGATTTGGCAGATATTTGTATAGTACATACCCAGCTTATGCCTTAGAGATAAAGTGGACAGGATTAGCCCTAACTGGAATTTTACAGGATATTTGAAAAAAAATATGTTAGGAGCTGATTGGCTGGCACTTTATGTCTCTAAAAAGGTTAATCAATAGACCCCTTTATCTTAGTAACCATGGTGTTTAATCTATGGTCTGTTCATGTAGGACAGTCTGTTTATACTGACCTCTGGGTTTACTTCAGCATTTATGCAATAACATTTAAGACATGCATGTGATAAAAGCACTGGGCATGGGAGCTATGTGTTCCAGGTTTCTGAGCTAAATATATGTTTTATTAGCCCCAGGAACAAGTCTGTGTAAGACTTTTGGGCTTCAGTAAATGCCACTTAAGGGTTCCTGGATGGAGATGGATGTATGTGGGCCCCATTTGGGTCTTCAGCTCAAGAACAAGATAATTAGTACTTGGACCTGTAGTGGCTGACAAATGTGCATCAGGGTCTCACTACTTGGGGGAACAGGCAGCAACCCTGTTGAGAAATAGGCTCACTGGCTGTGAGTACTGTGCCTATGCTCCTGCTTTGTGGTAGTGATGTTAGTTCCCTCTCTGAGTGGTAGGACCTACAGTATCAGTTTGGATAGAAGCCTAGATGGGCTAGAGTTTATATGTATACTTTTTGTACTGCACAATAAAACTATCTATGTAGCTTAACTTCCCCCACACTCTCCTTGTGTAAGCCACGGTCTGTGGCGGCCTCCTACGTACAGACTGACAGGAAGTTTCTGCGCTCCCATCAGCCTGTCTAGGGTCCCTGGTGCCAGTTACTCGGACACCAGAGACACTGCCGCGGCATTCCGCATCAGTCGGTCATCGTGTCTCTGGTGCTAGTCGTCAGCACCAGGCTGGGTGATCGCTTCTGTAGGGTGGTTGGCTAGGCAACGGGAGACACTGGTATTAACCCGCACTCCCGCAGGGGATTACTCCTGACCAGAGGGGTGGGCTAATTATCAGCCATCAATTAGGTCTAAGCCCTTTTAAGGGGCTCTGCTCAATCCAGCCCCACCGGTGATAGTTTCCTGTTTTCTGCAGGTCACCTGTCATCTGCTCTGCTTCATCCTGTTGCCCAGGCAGTATTCTTTTTGGTTTTCTCTTTGCTTCTCCCAGGGCAGTGCTTTCATTATACACTGGCCTTGTTTTCATGCCGCGGACCTGGTTGCTGGGTGTACGCTACAGGGTCCCGTTTACCCCGTTGAGGGTTCATTCCTGTGTTTATGTCCTTGCAATTCTTTACAGTGTGGTTTGCAGTGTCTTCTGTGGTGTCATATTGGGCCTTATTTTGGTTCATTCTTTCTGACAAAATCCTTCTTAGATGGGCAAAACCATGTGCACTGCAGGTGGGGCAGGTGTTACTTGTGCAGAGAGAATTAGATTTGGGTGGGGTTTTACTTCAAAGTGAGATCTATATTGCAGTGTAAAAATAAAGCAGTCAGTATTTTCCCTGCACAGACACAAAATTACTCACCCAAATCTAATTCTCTCTGCACATGTTACATCTGCCCCCCTGCAGTGCACATGGTTTTGTCCATCTAAGAAGGATTTTGTCAGAAAGAATGAACCAAAATAAGGCCCATTGTGTCATCTTATTGTCTTATGTTTGCGACTAGGTTGTGATTGGTCTGCGACGTGGTCACCAACCTATTTCTGTTTTTCCCAGTGTTGGCTCAGGAGCCGTTAGCTAGTGTCATTCCCAGTTAGGCCCTGTTAGCCAGTTTATCCTTTTGATCTGCTCTGAAGAATCGCCAGTACCTTGATCTGGTTGCACCGGAGTTGGGGCGGACTTAACTCGCCCCTCCAAAACAATTATAGGTGAAGCTTTAGCATCAGCATGTACTGTTTATTCTTCAGGGCAGACCAACAGAGGTAGTGTAGGACTCGCTGTGGCTGTCACAGCTGCTAGGTTTACACCTGAAACCTTAACACTTTGGGCTCATATGTACAGGCTGTGATGTAACTAATAGGTCTTGGAGAACTATTATGAAAAAAAAGCTCATTCTAGGTTACATTCCGTCAGAGTTTATAATTCACATATACTAACGTGTTTGTGTTTAATTACTAACAAATGCGTCACCACACGGGTGTTTTTAGTTGTTTTACCAGAGCATACAGGGCAGATCAGATCACACTGTTGGCACATGGTAACCACAACATTAATTATTATTTCTAAGTGTGCAATCTTAAGGTGTATACACATGGGCCGATCAGTCGGCTGCCAACATTGATTCGATATTAGCAGCTCCCAAGACCTAGCATCGGCTGGCAGGGAGAGAGGGACGGCGCAGGAAGGGGGTAGGCAGCCATACTTCCTTGAGCACTACAGTTCCGAGATAGTAGAAACAGATTGGGCTGCACAGTTGACTCATTTCTGCTTTGCTGCCTTAAATACAATGGTTAGTATAACCAAGGAATTCCATATAATAAAAGGCTAATGGTACTTCTCACCTCTTTGAGAAGAATTCAACTGCCAGCGGCCATTAATTGGCAGTAAATAGAGCATATTCAGCCACGCACAGACGTCATTTTGATGGGCTGGAACCTAATATTTGCATAAAGCAGAAGAGCAATCTTCCTTTTCCAATTTAAGTGTCTTTGTTTATTTTCATTATCACCCAGAGAAAAAATATATTATAACATAGCAGCTTAGTTACATCCAACAAACCCCACAGGTCCACAGCAGCATGTCAATTAGTAGGAACTTAAATACAAATAGTATGTGTCAGTTGACCGTTCACATATCCAACATAGGGATCTTACTGCATGATCTCTGAGAAGCAGCTGATGTACTGTTGGAGATATAGATCTTACATTTTCCTATTGTGTCACATGGGCAGTTAAGCAGTAATGCCCCAACACTTAAACAGAGCTCACTGCTAATGCTTTGGTACTTGTTTCCTAGCACGGCCACAAATCTTGGCCATCGGGGGTAATTTTAGTGGCCTGCGACGCGACCGACGTGATGCCCCCGATTTTTCCATTGAAATGCATTGAAAAATCGGGTCGGTCGCGTCGTGTGCGGCTAAAAATGCTTAAATGGTCCACACGCGACGGCCGCGATTTCACCATAGGGAACAATGTTAAATGGGTAACTTTACCCCCGATGACCGCGATTTCCCATAGGAAACAATGTTAAATGGGTCAATTTACCCAAATCATCATAGGGAACAATGGTAAATGGGCCAGAAAGCCCAAAAAACACCCCTGAACATTAACATGTCCCCCCAAAAGTAGTTCACGCCACCCCGCGATGAACGTGAACCTGAAGCGTGGCGAGCGCAGCGAGTCCGCGAGGGGCGGCGGTACGCGTCCTCCGACCTTTTCATACCCCCACTATCCACTAGGACGTGGAGTTGAGAATAGAATAGTGTGGCGAGCGCAGCGAGCCACCGAGCCCGAAGCGTGGCGAGCGCAGCGAGCCCCGCGAAGGGACGCGGATACCTTCACAGGTAAACGCGTCCCTTCGCGGGCTTCACAGGTATCCGCTGCGCTCGCCAGGCTTCGGGCTCGGTGGCTCGCTGCGCTCGCCACACTATTCAATTCTCAACTCCACGCCCTAGTGGATAGTAGGGGTATGAAAAGGTCGGAGGACGCGTACCGCCGCCCCTCGCGGGCTCGCTGCGCTCGCCACGCTTCGGGTTCACGTTGATCACGTGGTGGCGTAAACTACTTTTGGGGGGACATTTCAATGTTCAGGGGGTGCTTTTTGGCCCATTTACCATTGTTCCTATGATAATTTGGGTAAATTGATCCTTTTCACATTGTTTCCTATGGGAAAATCGGGGTCATCGCGGGTAAATTGAGGCATTTAACATTGTTCTCTATGGGGAAATCGCGGGCATCGCGTCTGGCCCATCGCACCCGATTTTTTTGCGCATGCGATGCCCGCGATGGCCCCGATTTTACCCCCGATGACCGCGATTATGATCGTTGTGACCGTGCTAGGAAACAAGTACCAATGTTTTTGTTCTTCAAAGGACAACTGGCTCTCAGAGCAGGACATGAATGGCAGTATGGCTTGTCAGGCCCAGCAAAGAAATGTAGAAGTGAGATGGTCAGAAAATGCATAAAATGGGCATTAAACATTATAGTGCATATTGGACCGGAAATCAGATCTGGCACTGCGACAAATATAGAACTGCATATTTGGCTTGGCATGTATAGCTCAATGTGTTAGAATTGGCAAATCTACACAAAAATAAACAGTTTGTCTTTATCGATAAATAACCTCATTATCATCATGTACCTTATATTAACCTGTTGACCAAGCATCAGGCATTGTTGACACAATGTACTTGATGGAGCAGCTTCAGTTCCTAGACACCCACTGAACTTCCAAACTGGAATTTTAACAATATGGAAACATTTTTCTAGATTTTAAAACCTAATTTTCAATCACTACTGTTTTGTGTGTAATAAATTGTTGTATGTATTACACTATTGGAGCGTTATTTCACCCTGGGTGAGAAATTTAGTTTTTAAGATGGAGAGCTGGAATTCTTTGAAGTTTGTGCTACAGGACAACTTGTGTGTGAATTCCAAATTTTAAGGGGTGCAAATATATTAGTGACAGTTAAAATCCAGTCAAAATTACGGCGTAGTCCCTATCTGCTCCTACCTCTGTCTTCAGTTACCCTTCTTCATATCCAGCAAGTTTGAAACAGATCATTTTGCTTTCACTTTCACCCCAGACATGATCAATAGAGATTTCTAGATACAATTAAACACCTGTGATGAAGCTAATGGGGAATTTGACAATGAAAAGCGAGTGCAAATAGCACAAGTGATTATAAACTTCTAGGTTGAGGGGTTGTGTGAGCCTTGCATAGTTCAGTTAGGTAGTGAAACAGTTAACAGGTTAGACTGTAGGTAATTTAAATAAAGGGAGTGTCAGGGAGGGGTTAATCGGACATTTTGTGAGATGCACTAGAATATTCCATCTCTTTCTCTGGAATTTTTCTAAGGAGGTGTGCTGCTCCTGTGAGTTATATATTTGCCTTTATGATCTTCTATTATCTCTTTATTTCATTTTCCCTATCATCTGCCTTTTAATCTGTGCTGTTCCTTTTTCTATTTTCTTTTCTGTATCATATAAATCTGTCATCCTTTTAGCGAAGTGCAGGGGATTTCTAGCTGCGTGTTAGTAATGGCAGCACGCCCAAGTAGGAGAGCGGCCCCCCAGCCCGTTATGTGGTTGATTACTCATTACCTGGGCCCCCAGCATCTTGCCGTCGGCGTTTCTACTCTCCTCTGCCCGCTGCTCTCCCAGAGCCTTCTGTGTCTGCAGGGCGGGGACGAGCTGCATGCGGTGTCTGGGGCTTCAGCGGTGAGCTCAGGCGGCTGCTGCCTCCTTGAGTCCCGCTGTGCCATCGGGCGCGCTCCGGCCCGTGGAAGGGGGCGCGCAGGGGGGCTTTGCTGGTGTCTGCTCCCACAAGGGGAGCTCAGAGGGAGACGGCAGCAGCGGCATTGAGCGGCGGGAGGCGGGCCCCTCCTGGTGGAGGGACTGTAATAATGCAGGCAGGGAGGCCAATAAATGATATACAGTAAGTGCAGGAGCTGTTATTGCTCCTGCACATGCAGGGAATAGGGGAAATACAGATTTGCCTTCAAGCAGGGCCCGCGCACGGGCTCGGTGTGTGGGGCATAATGCCAGCTCTAGCAACATGCCTGTAGCAGATAGCGATCCTGGGGCCTCTGTGGGTGGGGCTTTGGTGTCCACGCAACCCACAGTCCAGACTGATTGGGGTGCTTCCTGTCAGTCGGGGGTGGGTGGAGCGGATTCGGCCCTTCAACAACGGGGTCCCAGACGCAGGGCTGTACAGGGTGCAATGCCCAGAGGTGCGGGTCCTCGTCCGCTTGCCAGTGAGGACACCACACTGGTTACCTGTGGGTGCCCTGCTGGTGCGGCAGTTGGGAACCCTGGTCCCACACCATCAGCGGGGGACTCTGCGTCGGTGTCTTCACTTTTGCTTGCTGTATTGGGTTCAATAACCCCTATATTGGCAGCGCAGGCGGCTAGAAGTAATGCGGCAGGACAGGCAGGCGGTTTAAGTGCGGCTCTGCCTCCGCTGATAGCTCAGCTAACCGCTCTGTGTGCAGCTACCACTTCATCTAGTAACCCGGAACCATCAGTCTCTAGTGAGCCTGTAGCGCCTGCGCCTGCTGATTCCTTGCCTGGCCCTTTGCAAGCACGTTGTCCCCTCTTATGTTACAGAACCTGTTGATATGGAGGAGATGGACGGTACTGACAGTTCGGGGACCTCCACTTCAGAGGAGACGGCACAGGACTCGCAGACATCTACGTCAGGTGAGAGTGATGTGGATTTAGTGCCTGGCCAGCTAGTGGGCGGGTCGGAGCAGGCGCAGAGTGTGCAGAGAGCTAAGCGCTCTAAGGGTAAGCGCCAGCGAAATGGCCGCTCCCACAAACGCAGCAAGCGTTCACGGCGCCATAGGCGTAGCAGCGGTAGTAGTAGCCCATCTGATGTCGTCCGTTGCAACTATACCAAGGTTTTGCGTGGACTTCGCCCATCATATCGATAGCGGGAAATATGTGGATGTTTTTGCTTTAACAGCCAAGTCATGGACACCGTTGTCTGTGAAATAAGCCGATCTAAGACGGATCAGCTGGGGCGCGGCCGTTGGGTAACCTTACCCGTGTGCCCTAACTCCAGTATATGTCCTGTACAGTTGGCCCATGTGTATAGTCAGTCAAGGCCTCAGGGTGATGGAGCATGGCTCATGCACCTGGATGGGTCTCCTTTGACTGTTTATCAGTTCAGATGGGTGTTTCGGCAGTGCCTGATGGCGTTGGGATTGTCACCAGCTTTGTTTGGCACACATTCCTTTCGTATCAGAGCCGCTACAACAGCAGCGTCATTGGGTTTCTCTGCGGCTGAGATTAAATCTCTTGGTCGATGGAAATCCAATGCCTATACAAGATACGTGCGGTAGCTTGTTTCCTGTACAGGCCGGGCTCTTTTTGGTTTGGCTAATTTAGGTAGAGCATTTATCTTTTTGTATTTTTCTTTTATTTTTTCAGTTCACTCGTATGATGACAGGGATGCGGGCCGACGGTTTGGGGTTCAGGTGCCTCGCTCTGGTCGTCTTGCCCCGGGTCGTTTTCCCCATTTCCCTCGCTTTCTGCGGCTGAACTCGACCTGAAGCCTTTTTTGGCCACTCGCCACTGTTTCATCAGTGGGGGTCCTGTTGAATTTTGCCCTGCTTTTCTCCTGAGATACCCGGGGGGGGGGCTATTGGCTTGCACCCTCTGTGGCAGGTTTTCACTTCGGGGCAGGTCCCCCCCCCCCCGGCACTCCCCAATCCTACCCTTGCCCAGTGCTTTAGGTTAAGTTTACTGGCAAATTACAATACTAACCTATTTTGTCTAATTATTTTACAGGTGTGTCTATCGACGAGCAAACTTTATGGTTTGTAGTCCACTCTTTTATATTTTGGGCATCTAGGTCGCCTATGGCTAGGGATCCAGCTTCCTTTTCAGCTTGGGGTAGGGTTAGATGGATAGGTCGTAGGGGGATGCGTTGGAAAGAATTTTTAACAGTGTTGACCTTACACGTTAACTCCCATGAAGCTCCGGTTGTGTTGATCATACATTTAGGGGGTAATGACATAGGAACCATGTCCACTTTGGCATTGCGAGTGATCTTGAACAGGTCATGACATGGTGGCCTGGTGTCAGATTGTATGGTCATCCATTGTGCCGCGTCAGGTTTGGAGAAGTCCATTGTCTGGAGTCATTTTAGATAAGGCACAGTGCAAGGTTAACGCTTTTGTTAGCAGGAGAGTTTTGGCTCTAGGCGGTGTGGTTGTCTCTCATCCACTTATCCGCTTTCAAGACGCCCATTTATTCAGACATGATGGTGTCCATTTGACAGAGGAAGGGGTTTCACTGTTTTTAGAAAGCATTTTTAGGCTAGATAGCTTGGTTTTAAGGCTCTGAGTGTAGTTTTGTTGATTGGTTGAGCGTAGATTAGGGTATGGTGGCGGCACCGGCTCCTGCTGGGCCATTGTTTGGCGGGAAAGAATGGCAGTAACAGTGGCTATTGCGCTGCGGTTTTTATGGTGCGCTCTTTGCCCAGTACATTGTATAAAGTGGCTTTCCTACCGGGGGTCATTGGGGGTTTGGCTGTCTGGCCGGCTCTATTATGGTGTATTGGGGAGAGAGTTGGAGACCCGACATTTGTTGGCGTTGCCAATAAATTAAAGAATACCGTGTCGTTGACATGAGTGTCGGCGATAAGTCGTAAGGTCACTGTGGGTCTGGCCATTCTTTCTTATTGCCACCATATTTAGTTTAAAGATTTAAATAAATTCTGGTTGACCAATTTGAAAAGGCACTTCAGTTGTCCGTGTGATTATTTCTAGTTATAATAGTTAATTAGTGTTAGGATTATTATGCAATGTCACACAACACACATCTATAGGCTGTTTATAGGCTGAATTTACATTCAATCCATTTAGTGTTAGCTCAGTTTTTCCGACTTTTGGAAAAGATTCCGACAGACAAAAAAATGAAAATGGATTCGACAACACAGCATCTGTTTTTAACAAAGCAGATGTGACTTTTAGCTCAGTCCAATCTGCATAGGCAAGTGCCAGCAGAATACTTGGTGGAAATATCGGCCGAGATTAAGTACCCCCCTGAATGGTGCTATATTACATGAATGGGTCATAGTGGTCCAGTGGTGCTCATTTCAGATGAATCTGTTTATGGCATTTTAATCTGTCTGAAATACTTAATGGACATTGCAACAGGAATTGAGATCCTAATTCTAACCTGTTAGCAAAGCTGATTTAGTAGCAAATGGACAAAACCTTGTGCACTGCAGTTGGGGCAAATATAACATGTGCAGAGAGAGTTAAGGTCCATACACACTGGGTGATTATGCCCAGCGTGTGTGGACAGAGATGACCACTGTCATCGCTGGGGGGGAAACCCGCTCAGTGCATACACATTGAGCGACTTTCCCCCTGCCCGGCGCTGTCCACAAAGCCGCTCTTCTGCTGGAAATACCAGTGATGAAGTGGGAGCGCACATCACCGCTCATCGTCGGGCTGTACAAACTGGTGTCCTTTTGTGTGTCCCCGAAACACTGGCATCTGTTGGCAGCAAGTGAAACTACTGTACATCTCTTTCTCACATGTACAAACACAGAAGCAATCACAAGGTAGCAGACTAGCTGTCGAAGCATTGCTTCGAGTGTGCTTACTAGTCATCTATATATGTCTAGTGTCCGTTTGTGTGTCTATGAAACACTGCCATCTGTTGGCAGCGAGTGAAACTACATCTCTCTCACACATGCACAAACACAAAGGCAATCACAGGGTAGCAGACTAGATTTCAAAGCATTTTCTTTGAGCAGGCTTACTAGTACTGTATAAATAAATACATTTCAAATAAAGATGATGGCGGTGTGTAGTTTCCTCTTGCTGGTCTGCAGCCATGCCTTTGTATTTTGTTTCTAAATTCTTATTCAGTGATGCCACCCAAATGCTAATATTGGGGCAGATGTATGACAGTTCGTTATGGGGGAGAAGGGGTATCAGCACACTGATACCACTTCTCGCTCATGTATGAAGAAGACGGTGTGCGCTAAATGACGGGCGCTATGCGCCCCTGTCCATATCAGTGCCGCTATCTAACTGATAGCAGGCCGAATGATTGTCCGCCCGTTGCTGTTGGCTTAGCCAGCAGCAGGCTGGCAAAGCCCTATCTCAAAAGCGGTGTCCCTGCTGTTGGCTCTTGGCTGCGCTGGGGATCTCGCGTGGGTAGCAAGATCCCACACATGCCCAGTCCAGCCGGATGGGGGGAAGGAGGTGTAAAATGTTGTACAATTTTACATCAGTGTAAAATGTTGCCCTATCTCCAGGAGGGGACATCGGGGGTAATTAATACCTAGTGTGGTACTGATATACACAGATGCTGACTCCCTCCCTATGGGCCTTATTCTAGTTCACTCTTTCTGCCAAAATCCTTCTTGGATGGACAAACCATGTGCACTGCAGGTGGGGCAGATGTTACTTGTGCAGAGAGAATTAGATTTGGGTGGGGTTTTACTTCAAAGTGAGATCTATATTGCAGTGTAAAAATAAAGCAGTCAGTATTTACCCTGCACAGAAACAAAATAACTCACCCAAATCTAATTCTCTCTGCACATTACATCTGCCCCCCTGCAGTGCACATGGTTTTGTCCATCTAAGAAGGATTTTGTCAGAAAGAGTGAACTAGAATAAGGCCCTATCTGAGGATCCGGCTGCTGCTGTATCATCTGACCAGCTGTATCATCTGCTCCAGCACGTCTGAAGTAATCACCTCTCCTGCAGTGAAAACAGCTTACCCACCTGGCAGGCAGCGACAGGGCAGTATTCCAGATTGCCATCCTTAGCCTGATCGTAGAGGTTTGGTTGACCCCAAAATTATTACTTGGGTGAGATAACCAATAAGCCGGATGGCTTCCTGTTGCACCTACCTTTGGTACTGTTACCATCTAAGCGCCAGCCGCAGGTATAAATACCCAGGTATCCATATTCCTATATACCGTGACAGGACTCAAACACCTGTACTCTCTGAATTAACTATCATTAGGGAGGTGGAGCATAGTGCAATCCAAATATATTTTCAGGGACAGCTCATTTGTGGTGTTCACAAACGCTTATGTGGCCTACCCAATAATCCATGCTTATTAATGTATTATAGCATTGTGTATTTCCTATGACCAGTATTAACGGTTTTAAATTTACTTAATAAGAATAAATATTTGATATTTGTTTTGAGCACTCTTTAGTATTTATACAAAAAAATATTTTTTATGTACAGAGAGAGTTACATTTGGGTGTGACATGTAGAAACTTAAATCTACTGTATATTGCTAAGGCGGGATACGGTCATTGGGTCTACAGCAAGTTGGTCGACAAGCATTGGGTCAACATTGTTAGGTCCACATGGGGATATGTCGACATGGTTCTAGGTCAACATGGGTCTAGGTCGACATGGTTCTAGGTCAACATGGGTTTGGTCGACAGTTAATTAGGTTGACACAAGCATTAGGTAGACAGTGGCTAGGTCGACAGTCAAAAGGACGACATGGGGTTTTCACTGTTTTTTTTACCAAAATGTGCCGACAGGCGGTATTTCATGCCCTACCATCCACTAGGGCAGGGCTGGGCAATTGCGGCCCTCCAGATGTTGATGAACTACACATCCCAGGATGCTTTGCATTAGTTTTGCTATGTGGCCATGCTGAAACTGATGCAAGGCATGCTGGTATGTGTAGTTCATCAACATCTGGAGGGCCACAATTGCCCAGCCCTGCACTAGGGCATGGTGGGAGAATAAAATAGTGTGCCGAGCTCAGCAAGGCACCGTGCCCGAAGCATGGTAAGCAAAGCAAGGGGATGCGGTGCACTGGAAACTGTGTCCATGTTGACTATGTCAACATTCGGGTAAAAAAATAGTGAAGAACCCCATGTCGACTTTTTGACCTGTCAACCAAAACCCATGTCGACCAATTTGCTGTAGGCCAAACAATCCCAATCCGCTGAGGCAAGGCATACACTGTCTTTCAACTTAGAAAATATTGCATTGAACAGACATTCTTATTGCATTGAACAGACATTCTTACTGATCGATTGATACAATGTTAGGAGTGATCGCACGATAATACAGAACAATTATCTGGATTAGCCACCAATATAGACCCGATCGGCCAGATAATTGTAGTGTGTATGTCCAGCTTAAAGGCCCATACACACTAGGCGACTTTCAGTTGAAAATCGCTCAAAATGGCAGTTTTGAGTGATTTTCAGCTGAAAGTCGCCTAGTATGTATGCCCCACCAACAGCCGACGGGGCGATGATGTGCACTCCCGCATCATCGCCAGCGAGGTAGGCCATCTGCTGGTTTTACCAGCACGTCTAGCAATGATGGCAGGTTTTTCAGCCATCATCGCTAGGTGTGTACGCAGTGCAGGCTGAAAGGTGATGCACTTTCTGCCCGGCTGACCGCTTGCTCCCTCCCTCCTCCCCACGCTCAGCACTCACCCTGCTCATCCGCATGGCCCTGCTCCCCTGCTCCGTCCACATGGAGGCTGCTCCTCCTGCCCGGACACACAGTAATATTCTCTGTACAATGCAGCATGCTGCTCACCCAGCCCCCCCCCCCCCAAACCCCTTGCTCAGCACGTAGCCCTGGCCACCAATGTTATAAGTCAGTAATATATACATTGCTGGCACAGGCCAGCAATGTCTATATTACTGGCACCACTGAGGGTTTATTACAGAGCGGTGGAAAACCAGGCTGTCTCATAGCAGGTCCATCTGTCCGCGGCTTGGCTAGTACATAAGGAGGTCCATCCATCTATCTGCGCCGGCTTGCAACTCGCGAGCCAATAGGATCTCGTGGCCTGGCAGCCAATCAGGAGCCACCTCTGCCGATCACCAAGCTTTCACTGGGTCGCAAGCCAGCGTGTCATTTGAACTAGCCGGGCCACGGACGGATAGACCTGCTCTGGGACTGCTGGGTTTTCCACCACTCTGCCCAGCCCCTGGCACCGTGCATTTAACCCCTGTATCGAGCAAATAAACCCTAGCAATGAGCATAAGTAGCACTTATGTGGCATTATATGTAATGGGCATTATGATGTGCCTAATCCCCTGTCCCTCAAAGCCATGCCCTAAATGGTTCAATTTTTATTATGTGTTGGGTTGTTTTGCACTGTGGGGCATAATTTTAATTAGGGGTGGTATTATGTGGCCCACATTATTCTTTCCATGGGTATGTGGGATAGGCCATACATTTAAAGCTTGGAGGGAGGTGCCGAACACCCTAGCACCCACCCTGGTTGTGACGTATGAGGGGAAGAGGCGGGGTATGTGAGTTTCACCACCTCACCAGGACCACTTTAATCACTGCTGCCCACCAATGTATATTTATAATAGGCATTGACATAAACATTGCTGGCGCTGGCCAGCAATGTATACGCTACGGTCACCACTACCCCCATTGTATATTTTCTTATGGCAGTAATGTATACATTGCTGGTGCGGATAAACAGATTTCTCCCTGTGTGCACGGCTGCAAATCAAATTGTAGCAGTGCACATGAGCAGGATTTTGTTCCATCAGGGTGGCGTTTACTTGATCGCTGGGCTCCGAATATATACACAGCCCAGCAATCCGTTCTAAATCAGGCACCAAGAACAGAAATGCACTGAATAAAGTGGTCGCTGCTCCCACCCTTGGAATTGGAACCCTTGGAATTCAAAGCCAGACCATTATGTAAATAGCCATAATGAAAGATTTTCAGCAAAGTCTTTCGCCTCCTGAAAATCTCTTGCTCTTTGGGAAAATAGTTCAGTGTGTACGCACTACTTTGGTGACAGATATATCTATCATCAATTTTGGCAAAGTCTTTTGAAATGAAAATCTCCTAGTGTGTATAGGCCTTAAGTCAGTTCACAATTTAGAACTCTGTCCTTTGCTCCACTCGTTATGATCTTAGAAGAAACAAACTGTTGATGACCAATCCACGCTGGTGTAGTATCTGTTCTTATCAGTTGAGTCTGGACCGCCCCCTGGCAGAGAATAGAGAAAAGCAGTACCGCAGTATCATGTTACTGAGCATGATGTGATTAATCCACCTCATGTTCTGGGCGAGTGCTGGGAATGGCAGAGTATCGATGCCCTGCTAGGGAGGGAATAATATTATTTTCACTGGTAGGGAGGGGAGAAGCATCAGGCTTTGAGATGGGGCTCTTGTTCAGGGGTCTTTGCCTCTGTGGGAGAGTCACTCGAAAAGCCCGGTCTAGTATCCACTCCCAGGAAGAAGGGAAAAGCTGGGACCGAGTAGATTGCTCTCTGGTCCGGGGGTAACATGTCGCCCCCGGCCAGGGAGACAGCGAAAAGCCCAGCCCAGTACTCAATCCCTGGGAGAGGTGAAACGTCGGGACTGAGTAGATGGTTTCTTCTTCCTCAGTTGGTCTATTTGGGCCTCTGCGGGGGAGACTCACCGAAAAAGCCTGGTGGAGTATCCATTCCCATGCCGGGGGTCGGAAAGGGCCCACTGGTTGAGCGGAGAAACACTTGGTCGGACGCTGACTGGCTGGCTGCTTGGAGTCCGAGGCTGCACTGTGCCCCCGGGGAAACTCGGGGGGGGGGGGCCGAACATGCACGGGTGATCTCAAAATCACCATGCACTAGTAAGCACTAGCACTGCGCACTTCCCCTCTAGGTTAGCGCTTCACGTCCTTACATCGTCCTTTTGGATGGGGTAGGACAATTTTTCACACCCCCACCCCGGCCTTCTGGCTGGGGTCCTCTTTATTATTTATTTCTCTTCTTCTTCACGTTCGTGCACTTTTTCACGTTTTCTGTTTTCTGTAGTGTGTCACGTTTTTTTTGGGTTGTGTGGTCGTCCCTTACGGGCCTTCCATTTCCCCAACGTGCCAAAGCTCTCGCCTTTTGGGGAGAGCTGCGGTCCCCCCGAGGACGACCCCGAGCCGCAAGGCGGAGGGAAATCCACTGAGGGTCTCTCCAAACCTTAGGGTGCGGAGGACCCACCGTCCTAACCCTTCCGGGGGTTGAGGAATGAGGGTCTCTCTAAGCTTCGGCGAAGAGGACCCACCGGTCCCTATTTTCCCCTCTTCGACCTTATGGTTGAGAGGGGTTAGGGGAAAAACGGGGCCCGTCTCCATCGGGAGATAAGCCCACTCGATCGCACGGCCACTTTTGCACGTGTTTAGGCACAGCACTGGTGGTAGGGAGCACACCTCGGGCTCCTGAGTTTTTTTAAACTCAATCCACGCTGCTACAAGAGTAATCAACACAGAAATATTTAAAAAGTTTTATATAATTATTAACAACAATGAAAAATCCTTTCTATTTCTAGGAATGTCACGGGTTCTAGCTAGTAAAATAAACACGTCAAAAGAAAATACACAATTTGTGTGAAAGGGTAATACGCATCATGGATCACAAGGGATTACAGAGAGGTTTATAGAAACAGTATCTATTGTTTTGATACAATTAGCCACAAGTTATCACCCTGCAAATAAGAAGGCAAATTATGCGCCACTTACGATAGCTACAAACTCAACAAATTTTGTTCAGACATATAGGGCTGAATACAAACATCTGTGCGTCGTGGGGGAGATGGGAGCAAATTCATGTACCCTTCATGTAAGCCATTACAACAGCAAAAAATGGTACTTGTTTCCTAGCACGGCGCCCACGATTTTAATCTTATGCCATCGTTTTGATCGCATCGCATGAGATTGATGCGATCAAAATGATTTTTTAATTGTACAGGCACCCTGATGGGTGATTACTAGGTGATTCATCGCGCCCTACGGGCGCTCTTCACACCGTCGTAAGGGGCTGCGCCCCCTTAATTTGTGAACGTTTGTATTGTGAGAAATATGATTAGAATTGTATGAAAGATGCCTGTATTGCAACTTGAGTTATAGGTGAAATGTGTTAAATAGAGAGCATATGGTTTGGAAGGGAGTGTGCATTGTTTTGTTTAATTAAAAAGCGGTTACAGAGTAAGATGTACATTGATAGTGTGGAGGGTACAGTGACTTTTGTGGGTGTGGGGGGGGGGTGCGTGTTGTTTAGGTGTGTGTGTGTGCAATAGTATAGTAGGGTGTTTTTGAGTCAGCGGCTCCCCACTGGTGGAGGTCACAACACAGGAAAAAAGAAGGCTGGGTAGTGATAGTGTGTGGGCATAAGAGGGACTAAAGAGGAGGGTGGGGGACACTGTGCAGCTTCTGCCAGTGGGTGAGGGTCCAGCGGGGCAGCACAGGAGTGCAGGACAGTGGCCCTGAGTCAGTATCTCTTCCTACTGGGTGGGAGCTAAAAAGAGCTAATATACCCAGAATCTTATGGTACAGTATGTGGCCAACAGGTTGACAATGTCTAGGTCAACAGTCACTAGGTTGACATTGATTAGGTTGACGCCAAATAATGGTTGACACACTAGAATGATGCTGGCAGGTCGACGTAAGCAAAAAGGTCAACATGAACGACACAAATTTTTCATGATTTTTTTTTTAAAATAGACTTGTTTATACTTTAGCATCTCAGCAGGCATAGAGGGTGAATATAGCATGGCAAGTGCAGTGAGCTATGCGAGGGGGCACGTACCCCTCAATGTATACTTGCCAACGTTTGGAAACTAGTTTCAGAGAGATTATACTTGGTGATAGACTTTTGCACAGTGCCTCATTGAGGGGGCGTGTCATGCTCCTCCCAAAGGGTGTGTCTAGTTCCATGTATGGAGAGATTGTGAATGTGGCACCTAGAAGCGTGGGTGTGTACTGCTACATCTGAGAGGAATCTTTTACAATGACTTATATCCAAATGTAGATGATCCGCAAAACAGTTAGTAGAGCTACTATACTTGGTAAAGTGCTGGGAAATGGTGCTGGGAAATGGTGCTGGGGAATGACGCTGATGATTCAATGTAAATGTATCTATCTCTCATTCCTTTTTCCCCAAAAATGTAACAGTGTAATGTGCGCTAGGAGAAAAGAGGGAGATTGCTAGACTAATGAGGGAGAGAGGGAGATTGCTGCTATTTCAGGGAGTCTCCTGCAGAATGCCTCAATGGTGTCTTATGTTGATAGACACAAAAACCGTGAAAAGCTTGTGTCGACCTTTTCCTGTGTCAACCATGTTTATACTGACCTTTTACTTGTGTCAACAAGAGGGACTTTAAATATCTCACTGTAGCCCCCCCACTGGAAGTGACAGGGACTTTAGGACAGATAATATGCACACTACTAGAAAAGCAAACTTCCATATAGGCTAGAGGTCACATTTGCACATTTAATCTCTCAAGAACAAACAACAAATCCACAAAAATGACACTTGAGCTACAGTATGACAGTAAAAATACATTGTCCATTGTTACCCAGATATTCCAAAGTATTTCTATTAAACGCATCACCTGCCCACAGACAGCTGAAGTCCAGCAACATCTAGAGGACAGTGTACTATAGGTTAAAGCTGTGACTGCAGTACTTTCAATTCTCGTGACACCATTGGCTCTGGTCCTTATCAACCAACTACATCTGCATAGTGCAGTGGTTCCCAAACTTTTTTGAATCACGGCACCCCGGAGTATCTTTTTTTTTTTTCACGGCGCCCCTAGGATAAAAAAAGTTTTGTATTGAGACATTTAGAAAACAATATTAGGTTATATAAATTGTATTTATATCATCCTTAGGTTTAATTATGAGGTGAGGGACAGGATTCACTTATGTTTGTTCACATAGTTTATGATTTACAGCCACCAGCACTGGTTTTCACTATTTCACTGACTATAAATAATTAGCATTGTTTCTGAACCACTAACTCGAGGCACCCCTGCCAGGGTCCCGAGGCACCCCAGGGTGCCTAGGCTCACAGTTTGGGAACCACTGGCATAGTGTATTCCTTCATAAAAAAATGTCCCAAACAATCAAGTTTCTCCCGTACTGGTGCAGAGCTGAATGCATGCATATGTGTGTGTTTTCGCACTGTGATTGCCCTGGAACTGCCCGTGCAAAACAACAGGTGTATACTTTTAAATCACGTTTCCACTTCCAACTGAATGGGCTGTTCTCCTGGAGGTCAGTGACTAAACAGCAGGATATGACGAGTTGGGATACAAACACAGATATGCCTTTATTGAGGTATGATGTCTGCACTTAGGGTTAGTGTAAGTGCACACTGACTGATGATGGCTTAGGAAACAAAGAATAAAGATAGGAGGTACAGTAAGTAAACTGCACAATGATAAGTGGAACCACACACAGCAGATTTCCATCCAACCCTGCATCCTACCCTTGGGATTTAGGGGATGGTTCTAATCCATTGGGAACGGGGAAAATTGGGCCCCGTTATGATGGTTGGGCGACTGCACATGGTCTTTTATGCGCATGTGCAACTCCCCTTTGTGAACGGCTTCAGCAACTTGCATAGTCCCCAAACCATTCACAGGAATGATCCTCACAGCTTACCGAGTCAACCTGAATCAGCCCCTTAGTGTAGACGAGCACCTCTCAGCTTGCTGCATGGGAATTTGAGCCAGGCAGACATATCTAGTCAGTCTAGATTGGTTTATCAACTGTCTCGAAAGGAGCGGGGCATCCCGATTCATGGACTCTGAAATGGCACTGGCTCGCGGGGAAGCACAAGTATTTGGATGTGGTTTGCAAATGAGTTTTTGGGGAATGCAAGGACAAAGGACCGGATTAAAGGTTCCAGGTATGTTACGGAGGTAATACAACTGACATGTATGAATTAATGCCTCCGTAGTGCGAAGGAGACTTTGGCTTTAGCCTGCCCAGCTGGCACTGTAGCACAATGTACATAAAGTAATGGTTCCATCAGTAAGTTACATCTGGCAGTTACCATAAGAACTTTATCCCCCACAGTACATCAGGACAGGTGACAGCTAACAAGCATGGAATATATTAGGCCTTCATTTTATTACTTGGCTATCACCTGCAAGGCTCCACCCCAGTCCTGACGCCCTAGGCTGCAGCCTAATCAGCACATTGGTTAATCAGGCCGTGCATGGACATGCCTTTCACGGATTAATGGCAGAGCTTCTGTTGTGATGATTTTTCCTAGTTAAATGTCAAGACCTATGATATTATGTATGCCAAACCAAAACTTGTTACTGTTTTTATCTCCCTTCGGTGAGAGGACATCAAATTGGAAGGTGCAAGAGGCATGGCTTTGGGAATCACAGCATCTCCTGTTGTGCAACACTGTGAAACGTTACATTGTGCCACAAGGACAAGGTAGCAGATAATCAGGAGATCAAGCCCCCGGGTAACTTGGCAAAATTCAGGAGGCTAGTTTACTCTCATGGGAGTCTGGGAGAGCATCCCAAACTTAGGGCCTTATTCTGGTTCACTCTCTGAGGCAAATTCCTTCTCAAATGGACAAAACCATGTGCACTGCAGGTGGGGCAGATGTAACATGTGCATAGAGAATTAAATTTGGGAGAGTTATTTTGTTTCTGTGCAGGAAAAATACTGACTGCATTATTTCTACACTGCAATATAGATCTCACTTTGAAGAAAAACCCCACCCAAATGTAATTCTATCTGCACGTTATATCTGACCCACCTGCAGTGCACATGGTTTTGTCCATTTGAGAAGGAATTTGCCTCTGAGAGTGAACCAGAATAAGGCCCTTAGTGAGAGTAGATAAATGTGCCATAATATACCACCTGGGGCATAATGCTCATTTAATTTAGAATACCTTACTACTTATTAAATATATAATTAATTTCCAAAATGCATTGGTTATATCAATGTCAACTATCTGCTCATTAACCCCTTGAGTGGTGGGTTTTGCTGGGGCAGGACAAACCTACCAGGGCAGGTTTGTCCTGCCCCAGCAAAACCCACCACAGAACGTAGGAGCCCCCCCCCCCCCCCTCACTCCGGCGTTTGTACGCCAGAGGCTGAGCTCCCCTGCCGCCGCTGCCCCAGCCGCCAGTCACAACAGTGACCACAGACGGCAGGCTCGGGATGTTCGCGATGGCTCAGGAGGACTCGGGCGCCTGAACTCCCGAGTGCTCCAGAGTCCCTCCGGAGCCGCGACGAACATCCCCGAGCCTGCCACCTTCGTCACTGCTGTAAAGTGAATGTAACAGTCAATACAGTAAATAAATTTATTTTACACATATTCAGTCTCCAGGAACATCTTTAATTGGGTATTATCAGAGGTCCACACACGCTGGGCACACAAGTGAGTGCGCAGCTCACCCCAACAATATCAATTAATTACCGGGTTTTACAGACAAAAAAAAAAGCTAGAACCTGCGGCACCACCCCACATTATCTAAAGTGGAGCACGATACCACCACCACTCTACTGTAAAGTGGATGGAAGCTGGGGAAGCAGCAGGGGTCAGGGGAGCTTGGGCGTGCGATCACTGGAGCGGAGGAATGGGGGGGGGCAGAAGGGGGTGGGCCCTAGAGGTGGTGCACATCTGGAGGCACCACTGGCACGCACCTACTGGAGCATAGTGGTGTGCTCGGAAATTTTTTGCAGCAGCACAGCTTAGCCCAGAAAACATCCAGGCATACCACCCAAAGGGTTAGTGTCCAAGCTTATGGCTATATCAACAACTTCACAATAAACAAGAGACCTATTGACCTATGACTCCTGAGGACAGAGACAGTGCCCTAATATGGAATGCCATCTTACCATAAAGCTGCAACCTTGTCTGTGCAATAGTGCAAATCACTTGCCTACAGTGGTCACATTTCGTAGGTATTTCATACAATTACAAACAGTAAAAAATTATAAAAGTATAAAAAGAGAACCACAAAACGTTTTTATTACAAAAGACAATACATTTTAGAAAATATAAACAAAGTCAAGTAAAATATTTACAGTCATAAGTTTTTCTTCAAAGAGAACCTTTCACTTTGACTTAACATGTGTTTTATATGGAGAATACTACATTACTATTTGTAAAGCCCTGTACACAAGGGGCAGCCCGGCTGTTTAGCCCAAGTGACGTACTTCAGCGCGATTGCTTAGCACAAAGCATCGCAGGTTTTTAATAGGCAAAAAACCGAGATCTAGGGAAGCCAGTGCAAGCATTGGCTTTCACAGCAGATGATAGCGACGCGTGGGACCACGCATCGCCATCACTGCAGAGGCATACACTCAGAACGATCCGTGCTCCTTTTCCGTGCTCCAGTCCTCTGTTATTGAGTCTGAATAGGGAGCAATCCTTGGCTTTTGCTCAGTCTTAAAGGGGCTAGTAGAAATGACCCCGCAACGACCAGCCATGACCTGGCATCGACCCAGATCATGGTGCAGTGTAAACTTTTACCTTGGGTTATGCATCCCAGGACACCTTTACAGAATAGGAAGAGCTGGCTCACCAGTGCATGGATTTCAATGCCAAGCACCAGCATTGCATCTGTGTGGTGCAGTGTAAACATGGCCATCCAATGAATATCCAAGTCACCACAGCCGGGTCCGACCTGGGTTGAAACCAGGTCCAAAATCCTGGGTCGGACCTGGCATCATCTGAAAGGGATATATGTTAATACCTTAAAAATGTTCTATACTATCCTCACTTAGAGAAGTATACGGACTCCAGGACACAATTTCTTCCAGCTTCATCAATCATTTTAAAGCAGTGGTTCCCAAACTGGGTGCTGTTGCACACTGAGGTCCTTGGGACAATTGCAGGGTTGCCCTGGGTTGGTATTCCAAAGTAGTAACATAGTAATTAAGGCTGAAAAAAGACGTTAGTCCATCGAGTTCAACCTATCTGACAAACTACTGACTTAACTCCTATCTATAGGATTCCCCTAGTGGCCAAAAATGTATCCAGTTTTCATTTAAATTGATTAACAGTAGTTGCTGTAATCACCCCCACCGACAAGGAGTTCCAGAATGTTACTGCTCTAATGGTGAAGAATCCTCTTCTTAATTCAGTACGGAATTTATTTTCCTTGAGCCTCAGTACATGCCCGCATGTCCTAAGTAGGGATGGCCATCGTTGCCTTTGCCATCGATGGTTGCCATTGATGGCAAAAGTGTAACTGGCCATCGATAGTGTATAACTCTTCAATGGATGACCATCGATGTTTTTGCATATTGATGGTCATCCATTTTCTGTGATTGAGTGGCCTGTGGGCCAATCAAAATGTGGGGGCGGGGCTTCGCATGTGTCGGGGGCGGAGCTATGCTCCGTGTCCTGGCACTTTAGGGAAACAGCGAAAATGAAACTATTCGTTTAAGCTTTACATCGATGGCGGGAAACGATCTGGTTCTCCCCCATCGATGGCAAAACTATTCGACATCGGCCATAAACCATCAATGATTTTTAATCATCAATGGTCGATGGCCATCCCTAGTCCTAAGCATAGGCCTGTTAGTGAACAAATCATCTTCCAGTTCCATATGAGTCCCAATCCTGTATTTAAACATACTAATCCATATAACCTCTCAACCTCCGTTTCTCCAGTGAAAACATATTCAGCCTGGTTAACCTATCTTTGTATTCTAGTGATTCGAGACCTTTTCCTAGCTTAGTCGCCCTTCTCTGTACCTGTTCTAATTCATTTATGTCCTTTTTAAAGGTGAGGTGCCCAGAACTGAAGACAATATTCCAAGTGTGTTCTCACCAATGCCTTGTAAAGAGGCACTATCACATTGTCATCCCTTGAATCCATTCCCCTTTTAATGCATGCCAGTGTCCCGGTTTGCTTTTGCTGCTGCACTTGAGCAGTGTGTACTATTACCCAAATTTTCATCTATGATGACCCCCAAGTCCTTCTCTACAGCAGAATTCCCTATAATAAGTCCATTTAGATTATAAGTAGCTTGTTTTTTGTTCCCATAGTGAATTATTTTACATTTATCAACATTAAACTGCATTTTCCACCTTTCCGCCCACCTTTCCAGTTTAATTAAGTCACTTTGTAGTGTATCCACATCCTCTCCTGCGTTAATTTCCTTACTCAATTTCGTGTCCTATGCAAATATTGCAATTGTACTCACTATGGGCGGGATTCACTAATAACCCCCGCAGTACATCGCCGGCATTCGCATTGTTAATAATCGCATATGCACTAACATATGCGATTATTAACTCAAAGGCGATGGCCGGCGATGTGCAGCGGGTTCCCCCCTCTCTGCCTGCACCCTTACCTGGCTTTAAGGGCTCCGTTTCCTCCTCCCTGCACTCGGAAGAGGTGCAGGGAGGAGGAGGTCACTGGTCCGGGTAGCACAGCAGGAGGCTACCCGGACACAGGTGAGGGGGGTGCGTCGCGGATCGGCGGGGGGCGCGCAGGACGGCGGGGGACGCAAATGGGAAGCCCATAGGCTTCCATGGGGTTACGCCATCTAGAACTGGCGTAACCCCCACCCCCCGCAGCAAAGCCCCAGTGGTGGGGCTTTGCTGCATATGAAAATGCGGTAAAAACCCCGAAAACTGGGTTTTTACGGCATTTTCAGTTTGGTGAATCTCGCCCTATGTCACTACCTATATCATTAATGAATATATTAAACAAGGCAGGTCCCAATATTGAACCTTGCGGGACTACACTTTGGACCTTACCCCAGCTGGAATGTATGCCATTTACCACCACTCTATGTCCCCAATTGTGCAACCAGTTTTTAATCCAATTACAAATTTTAATTTGAAGGTCAATTCAAATTACTTGTGGCTGCCAATCATACAATAAGGGGACAAGCAGAAGAGAATCTTGTCCCTCGCCCTATAATTAAACTGAAACACAATTTATTAGATTTAATGTGTATTTTAATTTCACTGTAAAAAGCCTTTGACCTAGAGGCCGGAGCTAAATACACGATAATTATGGCAGCACACGATAAATAAACAGGGGGGTTCCTAAAGGACAGATATACAGTATCTTCAGGATCAGCAACAATGGTGCCATAGACTCAGTGAGTCAGGATGGATTAAGCAAAGCCAGTTCTAAATCTTTTTTTTCTTCCTATTACATTGACATTTACTGTGCCTTGATTACACTATGTAATGATATATGACAAAACGATATCCATTATCCTATAATTAATCATGTACATTTTTCCTGCATGCTCATTACTAGCCTCACCCCCACTCAAACCCGACTATTTTGCCAAGATGACATACTATTCTACATGATTCTTCCCCTGCTACAGTATACATACACTACACCATTATTTTCTGATTTCTTTCCCTACATTACTCCTTCACAATAACCCAGCAGAACAGAAGATACTGGTTTCTCGTAAACAATAGGTGTAATTACTATAACGAGCATCTTCCTAAGCATATCTTTATAGTCACACCACTAGCTTGCTAATAAATCTATTGTCATTCTTATTTGTGTATTGAGGTCACTGGCATGAAAAAGGGATTTTTGTAAGAACTTACCGTTCGAATCCCTTTCTCTGATATGGTCCTGGTGACACAGCTCAACACTGAGATGTAGGAGGGTCCGAAGGAGCCAGGCACCTATCCTAAAGCTTTAGAGGGTAGGCTCCTCCCCTACTGCATCCCTGGACTCTTCAGTTCAATCTTTCAAAGCCACTGGAATACATTAACTCAGTACAAACGCCTGCACATATTATATGCACATTTTATAACAGAAACTGTTAACTTTAACCATTTTAACATGAACATCATGAAACTTCTGGCATACTTACTGAGCGTAAGGGAGGGATCGCTGTGTCACCAGGACCATATCAGAGAAAGGGATTCGAACGGTAAGTTCTTACAAAAATCCCTTTTTCTCTTTCAATGGTCCTGGTGACACAGCTCAACACTGGGACATTCCAGAGCCGGTCCTTTGGGAGGGTACGCTCAGGTCTGCAGCTCTCAGCACTGCTCGCCCGAATGATGCGTCCTCCGACGCGAACTCATGGAATCTATAGAATTTGGCAAATGTGTGAACAGATGACCAAGTGGCAGCTCTGCAAACCTGCTCAGCTGTGGCCCCATGTCGAACCGCCCAAGAGGTGGCAACTGACCTGGTGGTATGCGCATTAATTCTGGCCGGCACAGGCCTACCCACTTTGGTGTATGCAAAAGCTATCACAGATCGCAACCACCTAGCAATAGTCTGCTTAGAAGCAGGCCAACCAATTTTGTGTACGTCATACAGTACCAATAATGTGTCAGTCTTTCTGACACTCTTCACTCTGTCCACATATATGCGTAAAGCACGCACAACATCCAAAGTTTTCAACTTGTCCCTTTTCTTAGAACCCTCTGGGGGTTGAAACACAGGTAGAACTATCTCCTGATTTAAATGGAAGGCAGAGACTACCTTCGGTAAAAACTGAGGTACTGTTCTCAGAACAGCCCTGTCATCATGAAAAATTAAGAAGGGAGATTTGCATGACAAGGCTCCCAACTCTGACACTCTTTTAGCTGATGCTACTGCTAACAAAAACACTAGTTTCCACGTGAGAAACTTAAAGTCAGCCGACCTTAAAGGTTCAAAAGGTGCCTTCTGAAGGCAATCCAAAACCAGTGACAGATCCCAAGGCGCTACTGGTTGCTTGTAAGGGGGTTTTAGTCTGGATACCCCTTTTAAAAAAGTTTGAATCTCCGGCAAAATGGCTACTCTTTTTTGGAAATAGATGGATAAGGCCGAAATCTGCACCTTCAATGATTGAAGGCTTAGGCCCGATGAAAACCCATCTTGTAAGAATTCCAACATTCTTGCTAACTTGAAGTGAGATGTGTGAACCTTTCTCCTCTCACACCATCTAATGTAAGTCTTCCAGACTCTATAATAATTCGCCGAGGAAACAGCTTTCCTGGCTTTTATCATAGTCTGCACTACTGCGTCAGAAAGCCCTTTCCTTTTCAAAATGGCGGCTTCAATAGCCATGCCGTCAAAATCAATCGATCGGAATCCAGGTGACTGAATGGGCCTTGTCTTAGTAGATCTGGTCTCGGAGGTAGACGCCATGAGTCCACAGACAACCTCTGAAGCCTCGAGTACCAGGACCTCCTTGGCCAATCTGGGGCCACAAGAATCACCGTAACCTTCTGGTCCTGTATCCTTTTCAAAAGTCTCGCTAACATTGGAACCGGAGGGAATGCATAAAGAAGATCTCCCTGCCACTGAGTAGTCATGGCATCCACTGCCTCTGCTAGCGGATCTCTCGTTCTGGCATAAAACCTGGGCACCTGATGGTTGAACCTGGATGCCATCAGGTCCACATCCGGAGTTCCCCACATCACAGTGATCTGGTGAAACACCTGAGGGTGTAAGCTCCATTCTCCTTCCTTGAGCTCCTCCCTGCTCAGGAAGTCTGCTTCTATATTCTCCACTCCTGGAATGAATATAGCTGATACCGCAGGAACATTCTGTTCCGCCCATAGGAAGATTCTGGACACCTCCCACATGGCCAATCTGCTGCGTGTACCTCCCTGGTGATTCAGATACGCCACAGCTGTGGCATTGTCGGTCTGAATCCTCAAAGGGAGGTTCCGTAACCTGTCTCCCGCCAGGGAAATCACTTTCCAGACAGCCCTCAGCTCCAAGATGTTGATTGGTAATGCTGATTCCTCTGCCGTCCACAGGCCCTGCAGCCTGAGATCCAGGACTACTGCTCCCCAGCCCCTGAGACTGGCGTCGGTAGTTACTACCAACCAGTCCCAGGTCTGTAATGACCGACCCCACTGAAGGGAATCTACTTCTGTCCACCATTTCAAGGAGTCTCGAGTGTCCGAAGACAGCACTATCCTCTCCACCTTCATGGTCAGAGTGTTTCCTGACCAAGCTGACAAAATGTTCCATTGGAACACCCGAGAGTGGAACCTGGCAAATTGAAGCGTCTCGAATGACGCCACCATTTTCCCCAGGAGCTTGAGGCACCTCCATACTGACAAGCTCGGAGCTCTGAGAATCTCCTGCACTAGAGTGACCAGATCCCTGGCCTTTACCTCTGGGAGAAAAACCCGATGGAGATGGGTATCCAGTATGACTCCCAAGAATTGAAGCCTCTGTGATGGTACCAACTGAGATTTTTGTAAATTTAAAATCCAGCCGTGAGCCTGCAAAAAACTGATGGCCTCTGCCAAGTGACTCTGAAGCATGGCTGCTGACCCTGCTTTGAACAGGAGATCGTCCAAATAGGGTATTACTGTGATTCCTCTGAGCCTCAGCACCGCCGCCATCACTGACATTATCTTTGTGAAAACCCTTGGCGCGGTCGCTAGCCCAAAGGGTAACGCCCGGAATTGTAAATGCAGGTTTCCTATAGCAAACCTCAACAGGGTCTGATGTTACGGGTGGATGGGAACGTGCAGATATGCGTCCTGGACATCCATGGACGCCAAAAATTCTCCCTGGTCCAGACTCAGGAGTACTGACCTTAAAGACTCCATTTTAAAATGGTCTACCCATAGATGGACATTTAAGGATTTCAAGTTTAGTATTGGTCTGAAAGACCCGTCTGGTTTGGGCACCAGGAACAGCGTGGAGTAAAAGCCTTTCTTCCACTCTGCCCTGGGAACCGGAATAACCACCCCTTTTTCCAAAAGGGAATGAGCCGCTCTCATGAGAGCTGTGCGAAGAAGCGCCTGTTTCGGCACGGGTGTGGGTATGAACCTCTTCGGAGGCAACCCTCTGAAAGGGATTTTGTAACCCTGGGTAATAATCTCTAAGACCCAGGAATCCTGGTCTAGAGAAGCCCATGCGTCCCTGAAATGTGTGAGACGCCCCCCCACCTTTATCACTGTCGGGCCTATCCCCTGACAGTCATGCGCAGGGTTTGTCCTCTCCTTTGGAGGCAGGCTTCTTATGGAAGGAGCCAAACTTGGACTTTTGAGTTTTGCCCCTAGAGGCCTGAAACTTTCCCCTGAAGGACTGTCCTCGAAAGGACGCACCACCTCTAGGGGAGGGCCGAAAGGACGGCCTAAAAGCAGAAAATCTGGACGTCTGCTTTGCTGAGGAGGCCGGCAGAAATGTACTTTTGCCGCCCGTGGCCTGTTTTATAATCTCCTCTAATTCAGTACCAAAGAGTACCTTTCCTTTGAAGGCTAATGTTTCCAGAGCCTTCTTGGACTCATTGTCTGCTTCCCAGGCTTTAAGCCAAAGCACTCTCCTGGCATTAATGGAGACTGTGGACACTCTGGTCGCCATTTTAATAGCTTCCTCCTCTGCTTCCACTGCATATTCTGCAGCAGCCTTAATCTTTTCTGCAAGCAGCAACGCACCAGGATCAGCCTGCAGCATGGTGCATAAATCACCAGCCCACTCTATCATGGCCTTAGAGACCCAGGCTGAAGCAATAAGGGGCCGTAAGGTAAACCCCACCCCTTCAAAGATAGCCTTGAGGTTACCCTCCAGCTTTTTATCCACAGAATCTTTGAAAGCTGCACCGCCCTGTACTGGTAACACAGTAGCCTTGGACAAACGTGCCACTGAAGCGTCCACAACTGGGACCTTTTCCCAGAGCTCCGCATGAGACTCTGGCATGGGGTACAGACTAAGGAATCGCTTAGGCATCTGTAGCCTCTTATCAGGAGTTTTCCAAGCCCCTTCTAACAATTCCTGTAACCCCTCATCTGAAGGAAAAGTAACAGCCTCCTTCCGCTGTCGCTTAAAAACACCTTTCACAGGAGTCTTATCCTCCACAGACAGCTTTAAAGCCTGCTTCACAGCTACAATGAGATCCTCTATACCAGCAGCAGAGGTCTCTTCCAAATCATCACCCTGATCCCAGGGGATGTCAGTATATTCTCCCTCCTCCTCATCTACCACAGTAGGCATAGCATAAGACCTTCTAGGGGTCCCTGCAACATCATCCATTCTGTCCAGCATTTCACTGAACCTGTTAATCCCTTTAGCAGTATCCTGCATCACCTGAATCAGCGCAGGATCTGCCTGGGTAAGAGGTAAGGAGCCAGACGACTGCTGAGATGATGGCATAGGTCTCTGTGATTCTACCAGCCCATCACTCTGCCTGTCCAGAAGCTGCACCAAAGCGTTTACTGACCTGCCTAGGGCCCTGGCCCACGCAGGTTCCATCTGCTCTGCCCTATGGGGTTCACTGCCCATGGGTCTCACATCAGCGCAAGTAATACATAAGCCCCCCTTGGCCATCTGCTCAGGGACAAACTTTTGTGTGCAAACATTGCACGCGCTCAGTGCACTAAGGGCTCCCTCCCCCAAAACCACAGCCTGATGCTCAGACATGATGCAAGTGATAAATGTATATCTATCAGTATACACAGTGCAAACAATGTACAAGCGTTTATACAGAGGCAATGCACCCAGTCACTTAGCTGTCTGTAGGTTTCAACTGCGGGGAAGCGATGCCCAGGAAATCCAAGTCACTCTGCCAGGATCAGTAAGCCAGCTCAGCTCCGCTGCAAGCGTTCTGAAAGGCGCCAAAGTCAGAGTGAAGGAAGAGACCACAAGTCCCTGCTGCTGCGGGGTCCGTGACCTCTTGGCGCCAACCACCCCCAGCCAGCCGCTCCTTAGGTAGGATTTCCTAGTTCCAGTGTCTCCCCCTCGACTGGGGATCACTTGGAACATGCCTGTCACAACGCTGCTGTCCTCTCATATAGGAGCTCAGCGTGTAAGCTCCGCATAAAATGGCCGCCGCCATCACGGAGCGCCTGTCCCCCATGATCCCCACCTAAATGTGGAGCCGGTTTCAGGATACTCCGGAGCCCAGGCAGCCTCTTAGAAGAGGCTGTAAGCGCTGCACAGGGAGACCAGACAGCGTCTCCCCTGTGCACAGTGAGCTGACAGGACGCGCTTCTGTCAGCTCCTGCTGCGCTAGCAGTGTGAGGATTCACTATGAGAATCCTCACACTGTGCCTACCTAGCTAGGGTAAAAGTTAATAAAACAATAAAAATTCCCTAACTACTCTAATTCTTCGGCTGCTCCTGCAGCCCTTTAGAATAGCACCCACTCCAGTGGGCACCTAACACGAACTGAAGAGTCCAGGGATGCAGTAGGGGAGGAGCCTACCCTCTAAAGCTTTAGGATAGGTGCCTGGCTCCTTCGGACCCTCCTACATCCCAGTGTTGAGCTGTGTCACCAGGACCATTGAAAGAGAAACTGGAAATGCCTGCAAGAAAAGGAGACGGAATGGAAAGAAGGAAAGGAAGTAAATAAATATATAAATAAATAAAAAAACATAAATAAAAATGACTTGCTGGGTACACACTGGGCAATATATGTCAATGATATGCACGATATGATAACGATATATGAGGAACATAGGTCAATGTGCATCTTTAATGACCCTCCCGGTCATTGCTACATGCGGCTGAATATAACATAATTGCTAGCGGCTGCATGTATGGGGCGGGGGGCAGAGTGAGTCACTGACCGATATCGTGACCAATATCGATCAGTGTGTATGCAACGCTGGCCAGGCAGGGATACATTCCTTAACCCTTTGATTGCCAGATGAATTTGTCAACATCGGTGTGAAAATTGCCGAGCAAACACTTTTATTCATCATAATGACCTGTAATGTTCACCTTATATAATAAATGTCATTTTTTTTGTACACATTTTTTATTTGAATTTATGTAACAAATGTGAGCAACACTGGCATTTTTGACAGAGAAGTTGGCACTCAAAAGGTTAACTGTGAGAAGCTGGCAACAGTTGGATTTTCATTTAAATGTACAATGCACAAGCCATGCACATAATGTTAGTGATAGGCAAAACATGTCTTTTGTTATACTCCCCAAGGGAAGTGGCTGTAATACTGGTGTTCCATGATACTGACTACCTCATATGCATGTCTGTTTTATATATTTATATAATCATCCCACCATCACTGTTCTACAGCCTATTATGCTGCACAATTATTGTAGACAGCAAATGGAAGAGGGAAGGTGCACCCTAGGCAAAGCTTCACCTTACTGCACCCTAATCCCCCAATGTATTTCTTCACTCCATATACCTAAAACAACACTTACTAAAGTCTATGACACAGGCATGAGTAATTTTTCAGATGCAGACCTGGGAACCAGTGCTAGGATAAATGGTGGAGTGAGAGGGAAGTTGAGGAAAGGAGACGTGATGCCCATGCTGCTTGTCTGCAGCACCAAGCTGACAACATTGATGGTCAGAAGACCAGGCTACAACAGGAATATAAATAATCTGGTGCAGCTGCAGATCCTCAGTGGACTGCCCCGTCAGATCCTGGCACCATAAAGCAGCAGCCTGAAGCTGCCTAATGGAAGAATCGGCACTGGTCAGCTGAATAAAGAAAAGGTGGATCAGACGGTATGACAACAAAACTATCCAGATGGCACCACAACCCTTATCAGACTATGAGGGACGGGACAAACATCTATTCAATGTGGCTGTTTTGAAGGCATGCAAATTTGACATTTTAAAAAGTGGAATCTGCATTGTTGAAAACCGATGCTGGATTGTCGTATCCGCGGCAGTTTTCCATCATCTGCATCTGTTTTTGGCAATCAATGGCTATATCGACTGTCAGAAACTTTTCCAACATTCAGAAGATTGAATGCGAACGATCAAATTAACATTGGAAATGGACGATATTCCCACTGTGGGAAACGCTCCGACAGTCAGAATGAACATTAAATACCCCCTTACGACTATTAATACTCCTGGACATACAATGTATAATAGTTGCTCAGAAGGTCGCCTGAATGACTACTGTTCTGTGTGCGGCCAGCATTACACCTTTTTCACATTCTAGATGACCTGCCCTAAGTAATACAACTCATAGGAGGTGTAGGGTACAATTCCTCAAACGGAACATAAGCAAGTGAATGATCAGCTAATGAAAATCCCAAACAATGCGCTAGGAATTTGCCCTTATTTAAAGAATGGATTTACTTGTCATGCAGATTAAGGACCTGGCTAATTAAAATCCAAATCAAGCTTGATTGTTATATTGCGGATACAGCCATTGCAGAAACATTAGCACTGAGACACTAGTAGCACTGAGACAACGCAGGAGAAATAAAATCTTATTTGTTATTTTATCAAATAGGTCTACGGAAGCCAATCCCAGGCCAGAGGCCGCACCATGCTAAAACTACTATTGAGTTGTCCTTGGAGGATAGGTGGAAGTGACTGCAGTGGCGGGCAGGTTGGTGGCTGCACAGCATGACCTCTAACATCCAATCCTGGGATTTAAAACCTAGCAAGTTCGGACCTAAATCTCTGGATCCCACCGATCCCGGGACCAATATCGGCGGATGTTGCCAGCAACACATCAACAGCATTCCGCTGAGGAGACACACCATGGGAGTAATGGGAAATACAGCAGCACATTCATTGCTATCGCGGAGATACTAAGTTAAACTAATATCCATCTGAAATGGTTTTCTTAAGGCGAGTACACACGGGTGCAATTTCATGTAAAATCGCTGGCAATATGGTCGCTGAACGACCATATTGCCAGTGATTTGGAGCGCAGCAGGCGAGTGCACTGCCTAATGGCGGCTTTCTCCGGCGATCGCTGTGCCTGGAGGTCAGCGCCGGGGAGATCAGCGTTGATCTCCCCAGCCCCGTGCCGCTGCTCCCTCCCTCCTCCCATCAAAGTGACAGCAGCAGCGTCTGCTGCTGCTGCGCTCCTCCTCCGCTCCAGAGCAGTGTCTCCTTTTCATCGCTGATGAAAAGGAGACACTGAGCAATATGATTGCTGGGGATATATTGCTAGCAATATATCCCCAGCAATCATATTACCCCGTGTGTACACAGCATTACTGTGCGTTCCAACAAAGTAAGAGCAAACTCTTCTGGACAAGTTCTAAGATCACTTCTAGAAACAAGATATTTATTCAGGTGTTCCATGATCAGATTCATACAGTATATTGGTTATACCATAAGATAATATATAAATACTGTATGTTCACATGCAGTTCTGCTACAGAAGCATTGCTTTAAGCTCAGTGATGTATACTGTGCATTTCATGCCTCAAGGAATTATAAAATCGGTCAGCGATGCATACATTAAAGTTTTTATTTCTAGACAAGCAAATACATCCATTGCTCATTTTAAACATATATCTACATGTACAGGAGAACAAATAGCCAATGACATCTTATCATCAAACACAACAACACTTCCTCTATAGCATTTCAGATATACCATCACTGTCATAAAGGCCTGTCATTTGTATAGACCTGCAACATACAATAACTTGTCTGGGCAGTACCTAGCTTATTGGGAAAAAAATATGGTACTTGTTTCCTAGCAGGGTGCCCAGATTTCTTACATACGCAAACGTAGAGAAATCGCATCTCATCGCATCACATGGTACGTTTTTACCATGCGATGTGTGCGATGCGATATATGATTGTACAAGCAGCCATGCCATGAGATGTGATGGGTGCTTACAATGAGATGTGATGGGTGCTTACAATGAGATGTGATGCTATGTGATGTGTGTATAGTATGTGATGTGATTGGTGCTTACAATTGTTTAGCGTATAGTGGGGCTCGCTGCACTCGCCACACTATCTAAAATCAACTCCACGCCAACGTGGATAGTGGATGTATGAAAAGGTCGGAGGACACATTCTGCTGCGTTTGCCACGCTTCGGGGTGGCGTGGATACTAGGGTTGATGCTAAACAATGGCGTAGGTGCTTACAATTGTAAGCACCCATCACATCACATACTATGCACACATCACTTCTAATTGTAAGCACCTATCACATCTCTTTGTAAGCACTCATCACATCTCATGGCATGTACAATCAAATATCGCATCGCATTTGGTGCCATGAGATCCTATGTAATATTTCATTGTATAAGCACTCCTGTGCAGTTAACACGGACATCGCACAGCACTATAGATGGTACACAATGCGATGCGATTTTCCTACGCAGAATAGCACACTAAGCTATTTGCTTAGTGGGCGCCCTGCTAGGAAACAAATACCAAGAATATCATAGGATGCCCATTACTGTAAATATGAAAAGAAACAGAACATGTGTGCTTCTGTTCATTTCTGTAGATTCTGCCGTAAAAATGACAATAATGTGCAGTACAACAGAAATGTAAGATGGAGAACTGACAAGACGCTGTACCTAAGCACATGTGGGGGTTGTCTTTCCACCTGGATACCTCTGATCCCTATGGAGATCATGAAAACCACACACAAGCAAACACAATATTTGTTGTTTCATGCCATATGATCAAGCTTGTTTGGGGTTCTACATACACACACACACACACCATATAATAGAACATTTCTGGATTTCATGCATGCATAATGTAATAGAGTATTTTGGAGTTCTATTCGGGCACCATATAAATTAGTAGTTCTGGATTCCTTACACGTACCATAAGCTGTGTACACATGCTTAGATTTTTCCCTGTTTTCTATTCGATTTTGCTTATAGAAGCAAAATCGAATGGTTTTTAGGACACTTTCGATCTGCATTCGATTCGATGCGCGCTCCTGTTTTCTCACAATAGAATAGAGAAATCTACTGTGCAGCCAAGGAAATCTTGAATTCGATCCAGTAAATCGAATGAGTACATTGTGCCTACATTGTGAAATCGAATCGAATGCAAAAGTACAGATCTAATGCCAAATTGAATGGGATGATCTAATGCCAGATCTAATAGAAAATCGAATCTAACATCAAATCTAAGCGTGTGTACAGCACCATATAACGGAGCATTTCTGGATACCATACATGCACCATATAACGGAGCATATCTGGATACCATACATGCACCATATAACGGAGCATTTCTGGATACCATACATGCACCATATAACGGAGCATTTCTGGATACCATACATGCACCATATAACGGAGCATTTCTGGATACCATACATGCACCATATAACAGAGCATTTCTGGATTCCATACATGCACCATATAACAGGGCATTTCTGGATTCCATACATGCTCATATAACAGAGTATATCTGGATTCTATACATGCAACATATGGAGCATTTCTGGATACCATACTGTACATGCACCATATAACAGAGTATTCTGTATTCCATACACGCATCATATAACACAGTATTTCTGGATTCCATACATGCACCATATAACAGAGCATTTCTGGATTCCATACAAGAACCATATAACGCAGCATTTCTGGGTTCCATACATGCACCATATAACAAATAATTTATGGATTCCATACAAGCACTAATTAACATAGTATTTCTGGATTCCATACATGCACCATATAACAGAGCATTTCTGGATTCCATACAAGAACCATATAACGCAGCATTTCTGGATTCCATACATGCACCATATAACAAATAATTTCTGGATTCCATACAAGCACTAATTAACAGAGTATTTCTGGATTCCATAAATGCACCATATAACAGAGTATTTCTGGATTCCATAAATGCACCCTATAACTAAGCATTTCTGGATTCCATACATGCACCATATATGCTCCGTTATATGGTGCATGTATGGAACCCAGAAATACTATGTTATATGGTGCATATATGGTATCCAGTAATGCTCCTTTTTGTGGTGCATGTATGGAATCCAGAAATACAATGTTATATGGTGCATGTATGGAACCCAGAAATACTCTGTTATATGGTGCATGTATGGAATCCAGAAATACAATTTAATATGGTGCATGTATGGAATCCAGAAATACTGTTTTCTGTACCATGCATGCACCATATAACATAGTATTTCTGGATTCCATACACTCTCAATATAAAACTGAGCATTAATGGGTTCTACCCATGGGCACAGACGATAGGCCTGACTGAGAGGTGTATGCAGTTGCATGCGCAGCTGCGATTTTCATTGCAGTGCTTTTGAAATTATGCTCAGACTTAGCCACCATCTTGTGCGTAAAGATCACTGATGGCATCTTACATCCGCCACTCAAGTACACAAAGGGAAACATCGGATGCACCATCTGAGCAGCCCTGTGCTGCCTCAGGCCGAGCGCCTCTCCTAAAACACTGGGACCAGCTGCAACTGAATTCACAGTGGCTGACTAGACCCCCCCCCCCCTAACCCCCATAGCCTCTCCCAATACTGACCACATGTCACTCACTTTGCATGCACCTCTGTATCAGGCCCTACTGTATACTACCAGGAATTTTAGGATTCCCCGCACACGCCATTCCATTATTAGGTACCACACACACATGCCAAGTCAATAGACAATGTTGTGTTCCTCACACATAGCATTCCAATGAATGGTTTGAGGGTTCCATGCACCCGCCATATCATCAAGCATAGTTTGGGTCCACATACAGAAGTCATACCTCTCAGCATTATTCAGCTCCCACAAACACCAGATCAGAACATATCTTGTGGGTCTATCTTCTGTGCTATTAATGGAATAAATATACTGTGCATGCATAGCACTACAATCCTCACACACATATTTGTCAATATTGAGTTAACTTTACATGAAAACTGCAATAGATTATGCAGCGATCAGCACCCATGATCCCTAAATGGAACATTTCATCCTTCATGTATGACACAGCACCATGTTACATGTGTAAAGATATCACCATGCATCATACACTAGGGATTGCACACACAGGCTGCACAATCAGGGATCCCGCACCCTCTGCTAATGATGTCAAGGACACTGTTCCTGGATGCAGGGACTGTGCGGAGGAATCAGAGCGCTACGTAAACAAGTACAGGGTAGCTTGTGCAATGCTGTGTGCGGGAGCCTGGCAGCAGCATTTCCAGGGGCAGGTTTCATCGCTTATATAATGGATAAACACCGTGCACTGGGATGCCAGGGCGCTATGTGTGTGCGGCGCATCGCTCCCACCATATGTATGTGCAGCCTCACCATTAGTACATCGCGCTGCATCTAACGGTCTCCCCGGAGCTTACCTCCTGCGTGCGCTCTGCAGGCTCCCAGCAGCGTGTGAGGCGGAGGACCCCCCGAGACCAGATCGGCAGACAGAGACAGCAGCAATCGGAGCGGCGCGATCTCTACAGTCCCCGATATCGCACATACGATGCGCCCAAAGATCAGCAACCCGGTCTGTCAGCTACCACGTGAGGACAACCGCAGCATCCAATCACCATCCTCCACTGTCAGCAGTGGCCTCGCCCATCCACGGAAAGTGACAAATCAAAAAAGGGGCAGGCACCATCGGTCACTCCCCCTTGTCCCTTTAACCGAATGCAGAACGAGGAAGGGAGGGATAAATTGGAGGCCCCGCCCCGCTGCGTGGAAGAGGCGGTGCAGCAGGAACGGGTTTAAACCAGTGTGGAGCCTGGAGATGGTTATATTATGGTGACAGCGAGCTGCGCGTACCGCTACATGAGTGGGGGTTATATACTGTAGCTGCCTTGTGAACTTGTAGAATGCGTCGGCGATAAGTAAGCGAGGAAAGCGACGTGCGAACGCTTGTAGCAAATGTGTGTAAACTACGAGGCTGAAGTTGGCTTCTTATTCGAGCTCCAGCTTCTTATTCGAGCTCCAGCTTCTTATTCAGAACAATCACTTTTACAAGGGTTAATGAATCATGAACCACAAATTTGACTGCAGAAATCAACAAAGGGGGGTCACGTACATATGACCCACTAGCAATTTCTTTTGACCAACAAGGTTTTGGGCAGAAATTGGGCACTAAAGTGGGCATGGGTCCCAGAATCATCATTTTGAATAAGTAGCTGGTGTTCTGCAAGGGTTAAACAGCGTTGGTCAAAAAATCTTACACTTGGAATCCACACAGGGGGGTCACTTACATATGACCCACTTGCCATTTCTTTTGACCAACAAGGATTTGGGCAGAAATAGGGCACTAAAGTGGGCATGGGTCCCAGAATCATCATTTTGAATAAGTAGCTGGTGTTCTGCAAGGGTTAAACAGCGTTGGTCAACAAATATTACACTGTAAACCCGCACAAGGGGGTCACTTACATATGACCCACTTGCCATTTCTTTTGACCAACAAGGATTTGGGCAGAAATAGGGCAGTAAAGTGGGCATGGGTCCCAGAATCATAATTTTGAATAAGTAGCTGGTGTCCTGCAAGGGTTAAACAGCGTTGGTCAAAAAATATTACACTGAAAACCCACACAGGGGGGTCACTTACATATGATTCACTTGCCATTTCTTTTGACCAACAAGGATTTGGGCAGTAATAGGGCAGTAAAGTGGGCATGGGTCACAGATGTCATTATTTTGAATAAGTAGCTGGTGTCCTGCAAGGGTTAAACAGTGTTGGTCAAAACATATTACACTTGAAACCCACACAGGGGGGTTGCCTACATATGACCCACTTGCCATTTCTTTTGACCAACAATGATTTGGGCAGAAAATGGGCACAAAAATGGGCATGGGTCCCAGATATAATTTTGAATAAGTAGCTGGTGTCCTGCAAGGGTTAAACAGCGTTGTTCAAAAAATATTACACTGGAAACCCGCACAGGGGGGTCACTTACATATGACCCACTTTCCATTTCTTTTGACCAACAAGGATTTGGGCAGAAATAGGGCACTAAAGTGGGCATGGGTCCAAGAATCATCATTTTGAATAAGTAGCTGGTGTCCTGCAAGGGTTAAACAGCGTTGGTCAAAAAATATTACACTGGAAACCCGCACAGGGGGGTCACTTACATATGACCCACTTGCCATTTCTTTTGACCAACAATGATTTGGGCAGTAATAGGGCACTAAAGTGGGCATGGGTCACAGATGTGATTATTTTGAATAAGTAGCTGGTGTCCTGCAAGGGTTAAACAGTGTTGGTCAAAACATATTACCCTTGAAACCCACACAGGGGGTTGCCTACATATGACCCACTTGCAATTTCTTTTGACCAACAATGATTTGGGCAGAAAATGGGCACAAAAATGGGCATGGGTCCCAGATATCATTTTGAATAAGTAGCTGGTGTCCTGCAAGGGTTAAACAGCGTTGGTCAAAAAATATTACACTGGAAACCCGCACAGGGGGGTCACTTACATATGACCCACTTGCCATTTCTTTTGACCAACAAGGATTTGGGCAGTAATAGGGCAGCAAAGTGGGCATAGGTCACAGATGTCATTATTTTGAATAAGTAGCTGGTGTCCTGCAAGGGTTAAACAGTGTTGGTCAAAACATATTACACTTGAAACCCACACAGGGGGGTTGCCTACATATGACCCACTAGCAATTTCTTTTGACCAACAATGATTTGGGCAGAAAATGGGCACAAAAATGGGCATGGGTCCCAGATATCATTTTGAATAAGTAGCTGGTGTCCTGCAAGGGTTAAACAGCGTTGGTCAAAAAATATTACACTGGAAACCCGCACAGGGGGGTCACTTACATATGACCCACTTGCCATTTCTTTTGACCAACAAGGATTTGGGCAGTAATAGGGCAGCAAAGTGGGCATAGGTCACAGATGTCATTATTTTGAATAAGTAGCTGGTGTCCTGCAAGGGTTAAACAGTGTTGGTCAAAACATATTACACTTGAAACCCACACAGGGGGGTTGCCTACATATGACCCACTAGCAATTTCTTTTGACCAACAATGATTTGGGCAGAAAATGGGCACAAAAATGGGCATGGGTCCCAGATATCATTTTGAATAAGTAGCTGGTGTCCTGCAAGGGTTAAACAGCGTTGTTCAAAAAATATTACACTGGAAACCCGCACAGGGGGGTCACTTACATATGGCCCACTTTCCATTTCTTTTGACCAACAAGGATTTGGGCAGAAATAGGGCACTAAAGTGGGCATGGGTCCCAGAATCATCATTTTGAATAAGTAGCTGGTGTCCTGCAAGGGTTAAACAGCGTTGGTCAAAAAATATTACACTGGAAACCCGCACAGGGGGGTCACTTACATATGACCCACTTGCCATTTCTTTTGACCAACAAGGATTTGGGCAGTAATAGGGCACTAAAGTGGGCATGGGTCACAGATGTGATTATTTTGAATAAGTAGCTGGTGTCCTGCAAGGGTTAAACAGTGTTGGTCAAAACATATTACCCTTGAAACCCACACAGGGGGGTTGCCTACATATGACCCACTTGCAATTTCTTTTGACCAACAATGATTTGGGCAGAAAATGGGCACAAAAATGGGCATGGGTCCCAGAATCATCATTTTGAATAAGTAGCTGGTGTTCTGCAAGGGTTAAACAGCGTTGGTCAAAAAATATTACACTGGAAACCCGCACAGGGGGGTCACTTACATATGACCCACTTGCCATTTCTTTTGACAAACAAGGATTTGGGCAGAAATAGGGCAGTAAAGTGGGCATAGGTCCCAGAATCATCATTTTGAATAAGTAGCTGGTGTCCTGCAAGGGTTAAACAGCGTTGGTCAAAAAATCTTACACTTGGAATCCACACAGGGGGGTCACTTACATATGACCCACTTGCCATTTCTTTTGACCAACAAGGATTTGGGCAGAAATAGGGCAGTAAAGTGGGCATGGGTCCCAGAATCATCATTTTGAATAAGTAGCTGGTGTCCTGCAAGGGTTAAACAGTGTTGGTCAAAACATATTACACTTGAAACCCACACAGGGGGGTTGCATACATATGACCCACTTGCAATTTCTTTTGACCAACAATGATTTGGGCAGAAAATGGGCATGGGTCCCAGATATCATTTTGAATAAGTAGCTGGTGTCCTGCAAGGGTTAAACAGCGTTGGTCAAAAAATATTACACTGGAAACCCGCACAGGGGGGTCACTTACATATGGCCCACTTGCCATTTCTTTTGACCAACAAGGATTTGGGCAGAAATAGGGCACTAAAGTGGGCATGGGTCCCAGAATCATAATTTTAAATAAATAGCTGGTGTCCTGCAAGGGTTAAACAGCGTTGGTCAAAAAATATTACACTGGAAACCCGCACAGAGGGGTCACCTACATATGACCCACTTGCCATTTCTTTTGACCAACAAGGATTTGGGCAGTAATAGGGCAGTAAAGTGGGCATGGGTCACAGATGTCATTATTTTGAATAAGTAGCTGGTGTCCTGCAAGGGTTAAACAGTGTTGGTCAAAACATATTACACTGGAAACCCGCACAGGGGGGTCACTTACATATGACCCACTTGCCATTTCTTTTGACCAACAAGGATTTGGGCAGAAATAGGGCACTAAAGTGGGCATGGGTCCTAGAATCATCATTTTGAATAAGTAGCTGGTGTTCTGCAAGGGTTTAACAGTGTTGGTCAACAAATATTACACTGGAAACCCGCACAGGGGGGTCACTTACATATGACCCACTTGCCATTTCTTTTGACCAACAAGGATTTGGGCAGAAATAGGGCACTAAAGTGGGCATGGGTCCCACAGATGACATCTGTGACCCATGCCCACTTTACTGCCCTATTACTGCCCAAATCCTTGTTGGTCAAAAGAAATGGCAAGTGGGTCATATGTAAGTGACCCCCCTGTGCGGGTTTCCAGTGTAATATTTTTTGATCAACGCTGTTTAACCCTTGCAGAACACCAGCTACTTATTCAAAATGATGATTCTGGGACCCATGCCCACTTTAGTGCCCTATTTTTGCCCAAAACCTTGTTGGTCAAAAGAAATGGCAAGTGGGTCATATGTAAGTGACCCCCCTGTGCGGGTTTCCAGTGTAATATTTGTTGACCAACGCTGTTTAACCCTTGCAGGACACCAGCTACTTATTCAAAATGATATCTGGGACCCATGCCCATTTTCTGCCCAAATCATTGTTGGTCAAAAGAAATTGCAAGTGGGTCATATGTAGGCAACCCTCCTGTGTGGGTTTCAAGTGTAATATGTTTTGACCAACACTGTTTAACCCTTGCAGGACACCAGCTACTTATTCAAAATAATGACATCTGTGACCCATGCCCACTTTACTGCCCTATTACTGCCCAAATCCTTGTTGGTCAAAAGAAATGACAAGTGGGTCATATGTAAGTGACCCCCCTGTGCAAGTTTCCAGTGTAATATTTTTTGACCAACGCTGTTTAACCCTTGCAGGACACCAGCTACTTATTCAAAATGATATCTGGGACCCATGCCCATTTTCTGCCCAAATCATTGTTGGTCAAAAGAAATTGCTAGTGGGTCATATGTAGGCAACCCCCCTGTGTGGGTTTCAAGTGTAATATGTTTTGACCAACACTGTTTAACCCATGCAGGACACCAGCTACTTATTCAAAATAATGACATCTGTGACCCATGCCCACTTTACTGCCCTATTACTGCCCAAATCCTTGTTGGTCAAAAGAAATGGCAAGTGGGTCATATGTAAGTGACCCCCCTATGTGGGTTTTCAGTGTAATATTTTTTGACCAACGCTGTTTAACCCTTGCAGGACACCAGCTACTTATTCAAAATTATGATTCTGGGACCCATGCCCACTTTACTGCCCTATTTCTGCCCAAATCCTTGTTGGTCAAAAGAAATGGCAAGTGGGTCATATGTAAGTGACCCCCTTGTGCGGGTTTACAGTTTAATATTTGTTGACCAACGCTGTTTAACCCTTGCAGAACACCAGCTACTTATTCAAAATGATGATTCTGGGACCCATGCCCACTTTAGTGCCCTATTTCTGCCCAAATCCTTGTTGGTCAAAAGAAATGGCAAGTAGGTCATATGTAAGTGACCCCCCTGTGTGGATTCCAAGTGTAAGATTTTTTGACCAACGCTGTTTAACCCTTGCAGAACACCAGCTACTTATTCAAAATGATGATTCTGGGACCCATGCCCACTTTAGTGCCCAATTTCTGCCCAAATCCTTGTTGGTCAAAAGAAATTGCTAGTTAGTCATATGTACGTGATCCCCCTTTGTTGATTTCTGCAGTCAAATTTGTGGTTCATGATTCATTAACCCTTGTAAAAGTGATTGTTCTGAATAAGAAGCTGGAGCTCGAATAAGAAGCTGGCCGAATAAGAAGCCAACTTCAGCCTCGTGTTTAAACTATACCATACTTGCCTACCTGACCCTCTCCATGAGGGAGAAAATGCTCTGCTTGGACTTCCCTGGTAATGTAGGATTGCCATCACCTGTGGTGAAACACCTTTCTAATCCATTACCTAGCTCCCCACAGGTGATGCAATCATACATTACCAGGTAAGCCCAGGAACAGAGCTTTTTTTCTCACTCATGGAGAGGTAGATAGGTAGGCAAGTATGAACTATACTCTCCAGCATACCCTGCAAGTCAGAGTGTGATTATAAGCCACTTATCTCCGAAGCAATGGACTAAAATAATAATTATTATTATTAGAAAATAGGGTACCTTCCTCCTCATATTTGCGGCCAGGGCCGGCGCCACCACTAGGCAGCTCTAGGCATTTGCCTAGGGCGCCGGCACCTGGAGGGCGGCAGTTCGCCCCTCACCCCCAGCATGGAGGGTTAGCGAACTGTGGTACCTGTGTAAAAAACTTGCGTCGCTGTTATTGTGTATAAGCTAGCCGCGGCCGGCGGGGTCCCTACAGTGAATAGAAAATAACTAGCGCTATGCGCGCGGCAGCGCTAGTTATTTTCTATTCACTGTAGGGACCCCGCCGGGCGCGGTCAGCTTATACACAATAACAGCGACGCAAGTTTTTAACACAGGTACCACCCCCCCCCCCCCCGGCACCGGGGCGCCCCCACCCCGACTTGCCCGGGGGTGCTCCGGTGCCTTGCACCGGCCCTGTTTGCGGCCAGCGCTTATGCTACAGAACTTAAGTACATAATGTACAGCTAGACAAGAGATTAAATAATATATGTCCAGAAAACGTTTAACAGAAACCAGAAAGAAAAAAAGCAGTATCAGGTCAGGAATCTTTGTGCATCACCACCCTCGGTCCAGGCCACCATCTATTACCTTTAGTAAAGTTGTGGCAAGCGCATACCTCCCAACATGACCCTCTGCAGGAGGGACACATCGCTCTGTTCCTGGACTTCCCTCTTAATGTATGATTGCCAACACCTGTGTTGAACAGGTTAATTGCTGAGAAAGGAGTTTCAACACAGGTGATGGCAATCATACATTAAGAGGGAGGTCCAGTATGGAGCGATGTGTCCCTCCTGGAGAGGGTCATGTTGGGAGGTATGCGAGCCACCGAGTCGAAGCGTGGGGAGTGAAGCGAGCCCGCAAGGGGACAATGGTGCTGCTCAAAAAATCTAGAGCAGATTTGTAATGGTTCCTTCCCCGAAAATCTTTACGTAGCGGCTAACGTAACTGGCGTAGTGGTGGCCGCAAAGATGAGAAAGTACCGAAAATAGTAACTGACTGGGGCCTGATTCAGAGTTGATCAGTGAATTTGCAGCTCTAGCGATGATGCAAATATGCGATAGTTAATAGCAACAGAAATGGCATATGGATCGTAAACAATGTGACCAGAGGTTGCCAGACAGGAAGCTGGAGTTTGGGGGTGCTACAGTAATTGTCCTTTTTCAGGGAGTGTCTGAAAAAACGCACTCGTAAGTTCTGTAGCATAAGTGCTGGCCGCAAAGATGAGAAGGGAGGTACCCTATTTTCTAATAATAATTATTATTATTTTAGTCCATTGCTTCGGAGATAATTGGCTTATAATCACACTTTTGCAGGTATTCAATGCCGTGGGCGAGTGGCGACAACGAGCAGGGTTCCTGCTCGCTGTCACCACTCACCCTGTCAGTATTCAACGCCAATTCCCCCTCGCTCCATTTTTTGAGTGAGGGAGAATTGGCGTATGCGGCTCCAGAAGCAGCGAGACTCGTGGCTAAATACAGTGGGTTCGCTGCATTAGCCGCGGGTCTCACTGTTTGGGGGAATCCTCGGCGTGGATTTCCCAAGAACGTTGAATAGGGCGAGCGGCTGGTGAGGGGGTTAAACAGCAAGGATCGCTGGTTTTCTGAAATCCTCGCTGTTTAAACCCCTCGCTGGCCGCATTGAATACCGGCCTCTGACTTGACTTGACCTGACCCTCTCTATGAGGGAGAAAAGGCTCTGTTCCTGGACTTCCCTGGTAATGTATGATTGCCATCACATGTGGGGCGTAAGAAAGGTGTTTTACCACATGTGATGGCAATCATACATTACAGGGAAGTCCAGGAACTGAGCGTTTTCTCCCTCATGGAGAGGGACAGGTAGGCAAGTATGGTATAGGTCTGGGGTAACCAACCCTAGTCCTTGAGAGCTACCAACAGTGCATGTTTTGCAGGTCTCCTCACAGAATCACAAGTGAGCTAATTAGCTCCATCTGTGTATCTTTTAAAATGTTTCAGTGATTAATGAGTGCAGCTGTGCAGCAGCTAGGTTGTCCCGAAAATGTGAACTGTTGGTAGCTCTCGAGGGCTAGGGTTGGCTACCACTGGTATAGTTCTATACATTTGTTACAAGCTTTCGCACTTCGCTTTCCTCGCTTACTTATTGCCGTACGCGTTCTTTATGCAATTCTACAAGTTCACAAGGCAGCTACAGTACATCACCCCACTCATGTAGCGGTACGCGCAGCTCGCTGTCGCCATTATAATAACCATCTCCAGGCTCGTGCCCAGGCATTTTTAGGGAGTGTCTGTGACACCAGCACTGGCCTCGATCAGCCTGTCTCAGTGTTGTGGAAGGGTCAGACATATTTTTGCACAGAAAGTTCATATGGATTTGCAAGTTGACAGTAATCTGCAATAATTTCACAATTCATTCACACATTTACACGGGCAGGTGTTTTTATGCCTTGGCGACAGCTAACTACTCGCAATCATCATTCTGGATCACTGCCCCGATGCGCATGTGCAAACACCGGCTGCGGGCCATTCGCAGGAGGGACAGAGGTGGTGGCAGAGCCAGGCCATGGGAATGGCCAGCATTTTATGGGCGTCCCCATGAAAATGCTGGGTGTTCCCATCGGTGTGCGGGTGGGCCAATGCCTGCCAGAGGCTGATGTCACATGACTTCAGCCGCCCGCCCTGACTTCATCCCGGCGCCTACAAATAAAAGTCAGTTGAGACTGAATTTTATTTGTGAAGGCAGGAGAAATCATTCGATGGTCGGTGACCATCAAATGATTTCTCCTGCAGTGGCAGCATGCGAGGGGATGTGTCTTCATTACACATCCCCTTGATGCGGCAGGGGGGCGGGTATTCATCGGGACGGCCTCCATAGAGCGCTGTAACCAGTGATCTTCAGATGGAAGAACTCCCGGGGAGGTGCCATAGACAAGTTGCACTAATGTATGGGGACCGTTAGTGCAGTTCAAAAATGTAAAAGGTATGCTGCTTCTGCGAGTGCACCCACTGTACCACTGACTGATAGCTGGGCAGAGCTGCCCACATGGTCAGCCTGGAACAGCATAGGCAGCACAAGGAGAGAAGAGGAGAGGCAGTCTAAGAAAGAGATAGTGATTGAGGTGGCCCTAATGTCAATGAGAAAACCAGGCAATCCAGGAGAGAGGGCCATATGTATTCAGCTTTAAAAGTGATAAAATGAAGACTGATAAACCACCAGCCAATCTGCTCCGACCTACCATGCTACAGTCTGTGTTTGAAAAATTACAGTTTGGAGCTGATTGGTGGTTTATCACTCCATTTTATCTCTTTCCAAGGCTTAGTACATCTCGCCCATACTGAGGCATAAAGGTGGCCACTACAAAGGGTATAGGAGGGCCCCAAGGACCAGCAATCCCCTGCACCCTTTTTTTGACTAATAGAGCGGCGCAGGCAATGGCTGCACCGCTGTTCTGTGTCTCCCTTCAGCGGTGGTGGGAGGAAGAGACTCGCCGCACATGAGACTCACAGCCACATAAGGAGACCCGGCACTGCACAAAACATCCCACTGCCTGCACCTCACAGAGGAGTCCCTGGTCACATGAGACTCGGCGCAGCACAAAACACCTGTGACCCCACTTCCAGCACCGTGCAAAGGAGTTCTGGCGCATATGAGATGCACTGCCACACACGGAGCCCTGGCGCCACACAAAACACCCCACTGCCTGCACCGCGCACATGAGATGGCGCTGCCACATGAGGACACCCACTGGCGCACAAGGAGAGGAGACCGGCCACTGCTGTTTTATGGGAGGCCCAGCACTGAGGGGTAGATGTATGAAGCAGTGATAAGGGAGTGATAAAGTGCCTGGTACTTTATCATCGACCAAGCAACTCCTCACTGTCCCTTTTTAAACCCAGCAGGTAACTTAACAGTCAGGAATGGATTGGCCGGTGATAAAGTACCAGGCACTTTATCACTTCTCCCTTATGACTGCTTCATACACCTACCCCTGTGGGCTGGTTAGTGGAAAACCTGCTACTGCCAGAGGGGTAGATTTATTAAGCTTGGTGAAGTGATAAACTGTCTTGTTTTTATCACCGGCCAATCAGCTCCTACCTGTGAAGCTACAGGCTTGGTTTGAAAAATGACAGGTAAGAGCTGATTGACCGGTGATAAAAAAAAACAGACAGTTTATCACTTCACTGAGCTTAATAAATCTACCCCTTAAGGCCCCCATACATAGAGCCGACTTGTCCTAAGGACAAGTCGGACCCAATTCTCCTCCGAGCCGCCCGGCAGCTCCCCGGGAGGCTCACATACGATTTGACTTGATGTGCCATTTTTTACATGTGATAAATCGCATGTGATTTATCACATGTAAACAAAATAACAGGGAGCTGCAGGGCGGTGAGGAGCAGTGGGGGCGGGCGGCGGCTCTGAAATGAGTGGCCAGCTGGGGAGGAAGCAGTGGGGCAGCAGCGTTATTGAGATCAGTCGGGGCGTGCGGCGGTGACCATCAGTCTCCACTGTCCAGCGCCGTAGCGGGCGGGCAGCAGCGGCTATTACATCTTTAAAATAATGTGTCAAATGACTCTCCGGCTTTTGATTGGCTGAAATAGAGCACTCTCAGCCAATCAGCGGCCGCGGAGGGAGGCCACTGATTGGCTGAGAGTGCTCTATCTCAGCCCATCATTAGCCGGGCAGTCATTTGACATGTTATTTTAAAGTTGTAATTGCCGCGGCTGCAGTGCCCGCCCGCTACGGCACTGGACAGTGGAGACTGATGGTCACCGCCGCCCGCCCCGACTGATCTGATACCACCACCGCCCGCTGCAGTGCACATAGAAACATTGCAGGTACGAAAAAGCACCTGCGATGTTTCACTGATGTGTCCGATTGCGACACATCTTATGTCCCGCCGGTCCGACCCCTGGGGCCGGGTCCGATACGCACGGGACCGCACATCGGACCTGACGTCATGTCATGAGGAACCGATTTGGTCCGATTTATCTGGTCGATTGATCGCAATCGGCCCAAATCGGCTCGATGTATGCCCACCTTTACTCTATACAGTGCAATTTGTGCTAGGGGGTGGAGGAGGGGGATTGGAGGGACAAACTAATGCCTGTGACAACTCTTTCAAACGCCTGCTCTCCATCCCCTACACATTTCCTCTCTCCCCCTGCATCTCCTCACTCCCCCTCTCTGTCTCACCTCTCTCCCTGCTTTTTCTCATCCCCCCACCCTGTCTCTTTCCTCATTTTTGCTCTCTCCCCATCCACTCTTGGTCTCTTCTTTTTTTTTTTTTTTTTCGTACCCCTCTCTATCCCATACAGTCTCTCCATTTTTTCTCTTACCCCTGGACCCTTCTTTCTCTCAATAATTTCTCACTCTAGGCCAGATGTATCAAGCTTTAAAAAGTGAAAAAGTCGAGAGTGATAAACAACCAGCCAATCAGCTCCTACCTGTCATTTTTCAAACTCAGTTTGTAACATGACAGGTTGGAGCTAATTGGCTGGCTGTTTATCACTCTCCATTTTATCACTTTTTGAAGCTTGATAAATCCGTCCCTCTGTCTCAACTCTCTATTACTCTCTGCCCCTAGTCTTTTTCTCTTTTCTTCACACTACTGCGCTTACTCTCTTTCCCTGTCTCTCCCTGACACCCTCTCTCAACTCTCTGGGTGGGATGTAATGCCACCCAAGTTCGGCAACCATGCAAATTGACGGCAGAACTCAAACTTTTTTTTTTTAAGGAGCAATTACTTGCAAGAGAAAACTATGCCTTGTTAGTGATTGCTTCTTTAATAAAAATGTCCCAGTTCAGCTGGCATCCCGCACAACCTTCTAACTTGGTCGGCATTACAACTGGCCCTGTATCTCGCTCACACCCTCTCTCACTCCCCATCTCTCGCTCACACTCTCATTCCCTGTCTCTCCCTTACATTCTCTCTCTCAACAATACTGTGTGTGTGGGGGGGGGGGGCTCTCAAAATTTTGCTATGGGGCCCGCAAAGTTCTAGTTATGCCCCTGAGCCACCAGGAGACAGAGAAAGATATAGCGCTGCAGAATATGTGTGCGCTATATAAGAAGCTGTTAATAAATAACTAAATATATAAATACAAATAAAGTAAAAAAGCAAATCGTACACAAAAACAAACAAACCCAGGCAAGTCAAGTACAAAAAATGGGACTGTAAGAAGAACAAACTATTTTAAGGATATTAAACATTAATTTCCAAACTGTTTATGCAAAGTGTGACCTCTGATCAGCGGCAGTGGCAGGGTGGCCTTTTGCCAGACAGTCAAATATTTATACAGGTTTCTTTGAGAGACCAAAACTGATGGTATAGATCTATCAAAGTTTTGACAGCAGATGCCGCGAAACTCAATAACTGAATGTTTTTTTTTTTCTGATGTGTGCAGTTATTAAATATATTATGCATATGAGTTAAATATTATTACAGACAATAAGTATAGACTAAAAACTATTGTCATGATAAACAATGATAACTGGTTATGTAAATAAAGCCTGAGCACCTTTGGAACTGAACTCTTAAGGTGAACATTATGTAAGGTCCTCTGCAAGCTAACACCCCTGAAAGCCCTAAACCAGAACATGCTGTCACCTTCCACACTGAACCCTTAGGCTTATTAGGTAAATACAGTAGGTGGCTGTGTTCCAATAATAAGTTCCTTGACACTTCACACATTAACACTGCAGAACATTTAATTCAGGAACCTTACTGTTTGTGACAGCTGAGGACAGTGGAGTTGGCAGAAGATCCTCTGACCTTTTATGTGGTGTTCTCAGCAGAGCTAGATCTGACAATTGATGGTTACTTCAAGGGCTTTATGGGTATGGCACATTGCACATACGGTATTTTCAGATCTACAAGTACAGGGTGATGTAAAAGTACAAGGTGGCCATAGGCTAAAGTAGAACATTGGTAATGGGTGGTCCCTGATCCAAATACTAGATTTTTTAAAGAAACAATTTTCAAAATGGGCATGGACATGTGTCATGAGATGGTGTGGCCATATGAAACTAGGGGAGTGGATACATGTCATTAGGGGCATGGCCACATTATGCCACACACACCTAGATAAACTGGAGATTTTGACTAAGTAATGATAGTCTATGATCTAGTCAAAATTGCCTTGCCTGCACACCTAGCAATCTATGCTAGACAATATTGACTAAGTAGGAGATAAACTGGGAGATTTTGGCTAACCTAGAAGATTTTGACTATCTAGTCCCTTGATGGCTAACCTTGACACTCCAGCTGTTGTTGAACTACACCTCAAAGCATGCTCTGCATCAGACTAAGGGGGAGATTCTCTAAGATAAAAATGTGGTAAAAACCCCGTTAACGGGTTACCGCAGCGGGGGGCATAGCCAGAAAAATCTGGCGATGCCCCATAAAAGCCAATGGGCTTCTACCGCATCCACCCGCCGCCCCGCACGGACCCCCGCCGCCCCCTCACCTGTGTCCGGGCAGCACAGAGCTGTGCTGCCCGGACCTGTGACCTCCTCCCTGCACTGATCCTCTTCCGAGTGCAGGAAGGAGGAGAACCCGGCGCAGCAGCAGCAGCGCCGGGTGTGGGAGGGAGGGGGAGCTGCCGGGACCCGGCGACTCTCACCGCAAAGGACAGCGCTTAACGCAAGAGCTGTCCTTTGCTATAATTATTGCATATGTTAGAACATATGCGATAATTATAAATGCGAAGAGAGGCGAAGGGGGGTGGAATCTCCCCCTTAGCATGGCCAAATAGCAAAACTGAAGCAGAGCATACTGGGATGTGTATTTCAACAACGGCTGGAGTGTCAAGGTTAGCCATCAAGGAATTCTAGTCAAAATCTCCTGCCAAAATCTCATTGTGTGTACACTCCTTTAGACACCTCTTTTCAAACGTAAACATGCCTAAACTTGGTTAGCCTTTCCTTATAATCCAATGACTCTAAATCATTATTTAATTTAGTTACTCTTTTCTGAACACTTTCTATTTCTAAGAAATGCCTAGAAGTGTACACTGTATTCTAGGTGTGGCCATATTAATGATTTACACAGTGGTTTCCCTTGTTTCTATGTGCCTTTTTATGTATGTTAGTTAGAGATGTGCGGTGCCCACTTATTCGGGTTTTGGTTTTGGATCTGGATCTCCCTTCGTGTTTTGGATCTGGATTGGTTTTGGCAAAACCACCCTTGCGGGTTTTGGTTTTGGATCTGGATTTTTAGGAAAAAATGCTAAAAATGGCCAAAATAACAGAATTTGTGCCTGTTTTTGCCCCTAAAGTATTATTGACTTCAATAACATTAGTTTCCACTCATTTCTAGTCAATTTTGATCACTTCACAGCTCACAAAATTGTTTTAATTTACTGTAGTTGGGCCAAAAGGTTATACCGAAGTAGCTGGATGACTAAGCTAAGCGACAGCAGTCGGCATCACATACATGTGGACCTTACACTTCCAACCTGGCACATCTTGGAAGCAGAACTGCACTGCAGGGGCAGACAGGGTGGCAGTTTAATTAACTACCCTAAAAAAAAGAGAAATGCTCCAAAGAGCAAAAAATACAAAGAGGTGCAAGATTAAATTGTCCTTGGGCCCTCCCACTCACCCTTATGTTGTATACAGGACATGCACAGTTTAACAAACCAATCATTTCAGCAACAGGGACTTCAGCGGCAGGGACTGCCTTTGACCATCGGCCTTGTCATGACTAGTGGTAGCAGCTTCAGCACTTCTATCAGGTTGCTGATCTCCCAATATTTCCTCCTCCATCATCCTCCAAAAATGTGTTTTTATTTCATTTATTACTTTTATTTATTTTTCTTACTTTACACTGGACACAGCCTGTCACACTGGACACAGCCCCTCGACACTGCCCCTGGACACAGCCCGTCACTTTGGACACAGCCCCTGGACAATGGACACTGCCTCTGGACACAGCTCCTGTACACTGGACACAGCCGTCACACTGGACACTGCCCCTGTACATTGGACACAGCCCGTCACCCTGGACACAGCCCCTGGACACAGCCCCTGGACAATGGACACAACCTCTGGACACAGCCCCTGGACACAGCCCCTGGACACTGCCCCTGCACACAGCCCATCACCCTGGACACAGCCCCTGGACAGTGGACACCGCCTCTGGACACAGCTCCTGTACACTGGACACAGCCATCACACTGGACACTGCACCTGGACACTGCCAATGTACACTGGACACAGCCCCTGGACAATGGACACAGCCTCTGGAGACCGCCTCTGGACACAGCTCCTGTACACCTGACACAGCCATCACACTGGACACTGCCCCTGGACACTGGACACAGCCCGTCACCCTGGACACAGCCCCTGAACAATGGACACAGCCTCTGGACACCGCCCCTGGACACAGCTCCTGTACACTGGACACAGCCGTCACACTGGACACTGCCCCTGGACACTAGACACAGCCCGTCACCCTGGACACAGCCCCTGGACAATGGACACAGCCTCTGGACACTGCTGTCACACTGGATACTGGACACATCCCGTCACCCTGGACACCGCCCCTGGACACAGCCCCTTGACAATGGACACAGCCTCTGGACACCGCCCCTGAACACAGCTCCCATACACTGGACACAGCCGTCACACTGGACACAGCCCCTGTACACTGGACACAGCCGTCACACTGGATACTGCCCCTGGACACTGGACACAGCCCCTGTACACATCCCCTGTACACTGGACACAACCCCTGTTCACAGCCCCTGTACACTGAACACAGCCCCTGTCACACTGGACACAACCCCTGTACACAGCCCCTGTACACTGGATACAACCCCTGTACACTGGACACAGCCCCTGTACACTGGACACAACCCCTGTACACTGGACACAACCCCTGTACACTGGACACAAATCCTGTACACTGGACACAGCCCCTGTCACACTGTACACAGGCTCTGTCACACTGGACACAAGCCCTGTCACACTGAACACAGACCCTGTACAGACCCTTGTACACTGGCCACTGCAGCCCCTGTACACTGGACTTGTGTACAGCAGCCCCTGCAGACCCTAATCGAGTGAGCAGCAGCAAACAAAATAATATATTATTATTATAGCACAGCACACAGCACAGAACACAACCACCCTCTTCCCTCTCCTATGCTGGAGTAAAGATGGCGGGGCGCGCGTGCGTCTTATATAGAATCCAGATCCCACGAGAATCCGACAGCGCGATGATGACGTTTTGACTCGTTTTCGGTCCGGAATTAGGCGGGAACTCCCGAGTCCGCTCGGATCCCGCCTCGGATCGCGATGTTCGGGTGGGTTCGGATCTCAGAGAAACGGACCCGCTCATCTATAATGTTAGTATCTTGCTGGCCTTTGCGGCTGCTCCTTGACATTGAGCACTGTTGCTAAGTCTACTAATGAGCATCCCCAAATCCTTCTCCATAAATGATTCCCTTACATTTACCCCATTTAATTTATAGATTGCACACTTTTTTCTTCTCCCAAAATGCATACACTTACATTTCTCTATGTTAAACCTCATTTCCATTTTGCTGCCCAATCCTCCAGTTATTTAAATCACTTTGTGGAGTGGCGACATCCTGATCAGATTTTATTACCTTACACATTTTAGCGTCTTCTGCAAAAATGGAAACTTTGCTCACTAGACCATCGCCAAGGATATTAATAAATATATTAAAAGGAAGCGGCCCCAGCACAGAACCTTGCGGCAACCCATTTAAAACTTTAGCCCACTTTGAAAATGTTCCATTAATCACCACTCTCTGGGACTGTTCACCAACCTGCGTAGGTTCGTAACCTAGTGAACAGGAAAACGCCCCATCCCCCCACCCCACCGGACGAATCCGCTTACTCGCATGAGAGCGGATGCCTTTGCATATACATGCGCTTGCATGCGGCTGAACGGGAAAGAAATCATTTGATGGTCGCTCACCATCAAACGATTTCTCCACTGTTCGCTACGAAAAGTCAGCCTGGACTGACTAATTTTTCCAGCATGCACTTACCGGCGAATTCAGGGTGGACGCTAACATCATGTCATGTCAGCCACCCACCCCAAGCAGGCATAGACATGCCTGCGTTAGCAGGCGTCCGTCCAGCAGTTTCATTGGTGTACCCACCGTTTTTGTGGGCACGACCATAAAACTCTTGGTGGTCTCCCCCTGACCGCCCCCTGCCTATCCCATTTGAGCAAACACCCCGGCGAGTATGAAAGGCATTCCCTCTCAGGGTTTGCATATGTGCATGTATGCGCACATGCAAACCCCTAACATCGGACGTGAATTTGGCCCACTATGAGAGGTCTGAATCACCCCCTCTGTTCCCTATTTTCAAGCAAATTTTTGACCCAAGTACAAATGTTGTTTCCTAGACCCAGCTCCCATATATTGTACACCAACCTCATGAAAGGCACCTGGTCAAAGGCTTTGGCAAAATCTAAACCACATGTACTGTGTTGCCAGGGTCTAAGTTCCCACTCACTTTCTCATGAAGTGAAGTTAATTAGATTAGTTTGACATGGCCTGCCTTTTACAAATCCATGCTGCTTCCCACTAATAATTTTATTGCACACTGAGTACTCCTGAATGCTATCCCTCAATATACCCTCCAGTAAGTTCCTCACTATAGACGTCAGGCTAACAGCTCTATAAATTCATAGTTGTGTTTTACTTCCCTTTTTAAATAATGGCACAACATTTGCAATTCTCCAGTCCCTTGGTACAGAGCCTGTTAAAATTGAATCTGCAGCGCAAGCGCATGCAGCAGGGGTTTCTGAGTACTTGGAAACCCCCTCTGCCTGCCGAACTATCATTGCAGTTACTTACAATTTTTTTTTCAAGAGGAAGCAGCTGAGCAGGGGTCGGCTGCAGTCACAGCACGGCAGAGTGGCTAGTTCCTAAGTTCTTTCTTATAAAGAGCTGAGGCTACTGGTGCTGCCTGTAGGGAGAAGCTCTGGCATGCAGCTCCTCTCAAGCATTATGGAGCTGCACTGGCCGGGTGGGGAGGCAGCAAAAGCCTTGTGAGGGACAGACACTGAAGGTATGTGTTGTATATGGGGGGTTGTTGGTTGGTTGGGGTTGTATCTATAATAAATCATGCTGGCTATGACTTTCTTGAAGCTAACTTCAGCCTTGTGGCCAAGTGCTGGGGTGGGGGGATCCGGTGCAGCCTATGTTACAATTTATTGTGACATGTGCTTTAAATTATGTTGTTTTTATGTGAAACAGGTGTGTGTGTCATCTGTGTGCAGGCTGTGTGTCTGCATACTGTATGTGTGTGTCTCCTGTATGTATGTGTTTATGTCGGCTTTGTGTTTGTGTACTACAGTATGTGTTGGCGGTGTATATATACAAGGTGTCTGTGGGCATATGTATTCCATATATGTGTGTGTGTTGGCTGTGTGTATGTCTACTATTGGAAGGGTAGCCAAGTGTCCCTGACTTCTATGTATGCTTTGTGTGTGTATGTATGTATGTACAGTATGTATGTACAGATGTATGTATGTACAGTATGTATGTATGCATGCATGCATACACACACATACAGTATATATTAGGCAACATGCTGTTATATGATTTCATTATTAGGATAATACTGTAAGTGTGTTTGGATACCATGTGTGTGTGTGTGGATACCCCCTCATGAGAATCCTGCGTTTGCCCCTGTGCAGAATTAGGTATAATGGCCTTGCTATTTCTGAGCTTAGCTTCATTAGAACCCTTAGGTGTGTGCTATCTGGCCCTGGAGCTTTAATTAGCTTAATTTTGCATAGTCGCTTATGGCTATTGTGTGAATTTGCATCTTTATCAATTGACTGCGCATGTGTACGAGTCAAAAAAAGTAAAAATATCTAATTGCAATGCACTCACAATTTGATGAACAAGAAGTTGGCGTTTGGGGGTGGACACCTGACATTTTCTGGGAGTGTCAGAAAAAATACAGGCGTGCCCAGACAATTTAAGGGAACCCCGCAGTTGTCAAAGCCTCAGACTGAAAAATGATTTCATGGTGAGTGCATTGGCAGCTAACTTACATACTCTGCAAGTGAAGGTTGTGATGGCAGATTCAATTGATATGTTTAAAAATGGGTTAGACAATTTTTTAACACAAAATGGTATCTAGCGGTATAATCATTAATTATAATGAATAATTATAATATACTGTAGTGGACAGTCACTTTGGGTCATCGGGATTGAACACATGGCAACCTTGCAATTTACACCGCAGGAGATCAGTTATACAGTAGGTTGAACTTGATAGACTGATGTAATGTAATGCAAACTAACTAATGTAATGTAATGCGAACATACGCAGCCTAGTGAACAAGTCTGAATCAGGCCACATGTTACTATGAATGGATGTGAGAGAGGATACCGGATAGCGATTTGGGTGGCCGCTAACTACTCCCAGTCATCTGTAAATTTGCAATCAAGTTTTAATGGGTGTGGTACAGGGGTCCGGCAGTCGGGATCCGGACAGTCATTAGCCTGATGTCGGGATCCTGACTGGCCCGACCCAGACAGCATGGTGAGCGCAACTAAGCCTCTTGCGGGCTCGCTGTGCTCGCCACTCTGCGGGCACGGTGGCTCGGTACGCTACGCGAGCCACCTATTCTATTCTCCCTCTATGGGGGTCATGGACCCCCAAGATGGAAAATAGTTGGTGGTCTTCGGGAACCCGGATGTCTGTGTTTTCACAGTCGGGATCCCGACTGTCGGGACCCCATCCAGGCCCTAGGTCATGGAGTTTTAGCAGGAACTATGAACTAGGCAGGTTTGATGTAAGCCCTTCGAATAGGCTGGAGTCTTACTGTCTATACAGGCAGATGGTGAAGACCCAGGACAGAAAAGTAGGGTCTAATCTGCTGGTGGTCTTCTCCAGGGAGCCCCACAGTGGACTTTGGTCTTAGCTGTGCCCATACTGCATTTCGCGGCTCTCTGCCTGGGTTACCTGGTACAAAACGGAAAGCGACAGGATTCGTTGGAATAGTAGATCAGAACTGAACTGAACTGGATGCAACATAACTTAACCATACTGGATACAAACAGGACTTTGCCAGACTAGATAAAACAGAACTTAACCGGACTAGCTGGGCTGAATATAACAGAACTTTATTGGACTATATACAAACAGGACTGACCAGACTGGATTTGACTTAACTGAACTTGACTGGTCTGTACTTGACTGGAATGGACTAAATTTGGACATGGACTTAACTGGACTGGACTTGGATTTTAATGGACTGGATCAGATTGGACTGGACCATTTGCATGGTCCAAGGTGTTTGCCATTGACCTGAGGATTGCTTTTTGGGACCAGCCTAGGATCCAATACATACAAGGAGGATGCTAATACACTTGTAAGGTGGACTTTTCTCTGTCAGAGGAACTGCGATACACCAAAGAGCTGCTTACATAATTTTCACAAGGATTACATTAGTCTGCATCATATCCAAGGACATTTTTCAGTCCACTTGTGGCAACCAGCCTGGTAACTAAACACCTCCAGAGATACCACTTATTCCTCTATTCAGATTTGGCAATTTATGGTTTTCATATATGTCCCCATATCCACCACATATTGATATGGCTATTCAATACCTCAGGCTGTTTTAATCTCAATTTTTGTGCCATTTCCTTTACGTGAATCATTTTATATATAGATGTTTTATTATTGTATATTAAAATTGGTTATTTTTATTATAAATGTGTTTAGCGCTGCTTTTTATGCTCATGAGGTACTCTCACTAGCATAATTTGGTATTTTGTGGGAACAAAGGGTTATGGTTAGGCACTTAGAAGGGGGTTAAGGTTTAATAAATGTTGTATTTTGAAAGGCGGGCCACTCTGCCAGATATAGAAAATGGGGTACAACGCTTCCATAAAAAGTGAGGAGTCTATATTGATTCATTGGATGCTAACACTAAGTGGAGTATTCAATGCACATTAACGAAATGTGCAGCGAATTCTGTTTAGGATTCGCTGCACATTCGCAGGGTTCCGGAGGGCTGGAGCATTCGCTGCCAGCCCTCTGTGTCACCCTATTCAACTCGTCAGGGGCAGCGAGCCCCTGGCGGCGAATTTTAACCCCTGCGGCAAATGCAGCAGTGAGCTGGGGGAAGGCTGCAGGCAGGAAGATAGAAGTCTCCCTGCCTGCGCCTGACACTAAGGAGGAGCTGGCAGGGGGCTGGGATCATAAGCCGCTGCACTCCCTGGTCCCGATCTTGCATATGTAATGATCGGGACCAGAATACAGTGAATAAATGAATATTAATAAGCTGCTCTCGGCTCCCGGCCCCCTGCTGGCCAAAGTGTATTAAAAAAAATGTCGAATTTTTTTTAAATAAAATTAAATATATATTAATGTGCTTTAAGCACATGATTACAAATAGCATGCCCCTTCTTAGAAAAAAAAATCAGATTTTTTGACACCAAACTCCCCCCCCAAAACCCTTTATTTCAAAAGATCACTTTCCTGTTCGGGATGCCGTTTTAATCCCTGCGGTCGGGATCCCGGCGTTCAGGATCCCGACGCCGGAATCCCGACCGCCGAAATCCCGACAGTTTCTCCCTCCGTGGGTGTCCACGACACCCCTTGAGGGAGAATAAATTAGCGTGCAGATCGTAGCGAGGCACCGGGCCCGCTGCGCGGCGAGCGCAGCGAGCCTGCAGGGGGGGGGGGGGGCGATCCACGTCCCCCCCTTGTTGGGATTTCTGCGGTCGGGATTCCGGCGTCTGGATTTTGAACGCCAGGATCCCGACCGCCGGGATTTCATACTGAATCCTCCTGTTCACCTAAAAAAAGATGTCGAATGCAAAACGGCGAATCATGGCAAAAATCCCAGTGAAAACCCCATTGAAATACACCAGCGAATTGCAGCGAGCATGAAACGGAAAACTGGCTGGCATTCACTGTTTGCTTTCGGTGAACAGTGAACATTGAATAGGGTGAATCATATTTTCAGTGAAACAGATTCACCGCAAGGAGTGAAAACCGCCCGATTCGCCGAAAAAAACGGAGAATTGGGAGCATTGAATACTGGCCTAAGATGCATGTCTTCAAAATGTTTGAAGGCACTACATGGGATTTACTTCGTACATTGTCTTGAAATATCCTGGATAATTCCTGCAGGGGGGAGGGGGTAGGGGAGATTAGGGGGTTGGGGAAATATTGGGTTGATTTGTAATGCGATTATACTGCATTTATTTGTTATTGTGTGAACAAGAAAAATATATCACAATGAGTGTTCTAAGTAAATTGATGTTTATTGATTATCCTGCTGTAATAACAATGACGCTCAATAATAATTGTTTAAAAATAATAATAATGGGGTTAGGGTTAAGCACTAGTGGCAGGGGAAGCTCAATAAACTCACCAGACACCTGCCGGGATTCCCTCGGGATGCCAGCGTTGCTATTCTGTCCACCAGTCATCTGTATGTATTCTGCTGTTAAGGATTCTGTCATAGGAAAGGGATGAAGCCATGGATTTTTTGACTAGCCGAAGAATCCAAACATCATTGAATATCCCCCTTAGTGTTATAAAATAAGGTACTTGTGTAGTTTCATGGCACCAGCATGGGTTCTACGCTCTACGCTCGGCAAACTATCTAAAATAAAGTCACTTAACTCCATGCCAACGTGGATAGTTCATACCCCCACTATCCACGTTGGCAGGGAGTTGATTATAGATAGCGTGGCGAGCGTAGCAAGCCACCGAGCCCGCAACGTGGGCGAGCGAAGTGAGCCCCGCAAGGGGATTCAGACGCTGGCGCCGTGAAACTACACAAGTACCTAAAATAATTTCCCTTACTAAACATTTCTGCTCGGTACCTAGTTGGAGGTAGCTGCAAATAACTAACAATTAATTAAAATAGCAACACTGACAACCATATGAAATTCAAAGTAGGTCAAATCTTTGTATTTACTATTGAAAAAAAAAAAAAAAAGTCATTTTGGCAAATAAAAATTGGCAGCTAAGCATTATCAACAAAAAACATCTTACTGTATGACAGCAATTTGACAACACGCTTGCAAGGTCAATCGGCCATCTCAAAGGAGAGATTTAGATACTGTACAACCCCCTTGGTACTTATATATTAGCCGGGCGCCCAATTAGCATCCATACGGCACCGTACGTGCATGCAATTTTTGAATGCACCCCCCCACTATCCACGCCACCCCGAAGCGTGTCGATCTGCGGCGTAACATGTCCACCTAACCTTTTCATACCCCCACTATCCACGTCGGTGTGGAGTTGATTATATATAGTGTGACGTGCGCAGCGAGCCACTGAGCCTGAAGCGTGGCGAGCCCCGCAAGGGGACGCAGAATACATGTAACGTAATTCGCGTCCCCTCACCACGCTTTGGGCTCGGTGGCTCGCTGCGCTCGCCACACTATATAAAATAAACTCCACACCGATGTGGATAGTGGGGGTATGAAAAGGTCGGGAGGATGCGTTACGCCGCCGATTGACACGCTTCGGGGTGACGTGGATAGTGGGGGGGCTGCCTAAATTCCATTGTATGTCATACAAGTGTATACTACATTAAATGGCATTGCACCCTTTAAAATCGCGATTGCACGTACGGTGCCGTATGTATGCTAATTGGGCGCCCGGCTAATACATAAGTACCAAGGGGGTTGTACAGTATCTAAATCTCTCCTTTGAGATGGCCGATTGACCTTGCAAGCTTGTTGTCAAACTGCTGTTGTCAGATTCCTGATTCCAACAAGTCCAGTTCTCAAGTTCCAGTCCAGCCCAAGTCCTGCTGTCCCAGCCCGGCTCAATTTCTGCCGGTTCCAACCCAGTTCAAATTCAGCTGATTTCAGCCTGTTTAAGCTCTGTTATCATTCCTGCTGTATACTTTCATTGGTGAACCAAGTGGAGGGCTGCCACCTACCCATTGGTCACAACCATGGCCGGTGCAAGGCACCGGAGCGCCCCAGGCGAGTCGGGGTGGGGGCGCCCCGGTGCCGGGGGGAGGGAGGGAGGGGGGTGGTGGTACCTGTGTAAAAAAATTGCTGCCCCGGCGTCCCTGCAGTGCTGGGGCGGTCAGGGGTGTCCGTGCCGTAGGGGTACCTGCGGCGTCGTCATGTGTATAAAGCTGGCTGCGGCCGGCGGGGTCCCTGTAGTGAATAGCAAATAACTAGCGCTTCCCGCGCCGCCACGCGCATAGCGCTAGTTATTTGCTATTAACTACAGGGACCCCACCTGCCGCAGCCAGCTTTATACACATGACGGCGCCGCAGGTACCCCTACCGCACGGACACCCCTGACCGCCCCAGCACTGCAGGGACGCCGGGGCAGCAATTTTTTTACACAGTTCGCTGGGGGTGAGGGGCGACCTGCCGCCCTCCAGGTGCCGGCGCCCTAGGCAAATGCCTAGAGCTGCCTAGTGGTGGCGCCGGCCCTGGTCACAACGAAGATCCTTGCTGGGGTCCCTGGTAAAGCTCGCCTACGTATATAGACTCTGGGCCTCTATCTTCATACTTAGCCAACCACCCTGATACTGAGTATTATATGCTATTATCACTTCTCGTGATCTTATTGATTAATGCCCATGCGCAGAAGGTATCTCAAGCTGCATAGTTTCCATAAATTCTGCTACTGGTTCACTGCATTCATGTCTGGGTACAAAAAATCCTTCAGTCCTGACAACTGCAATGTGTCTCAACTCTTAAAAGACATTATCAAGGTGACCTTAGCAAACTTTTTCATTATTGTCTACCCCAGGAAATTATAACTGTTCCCCTAATCCTATTCCATTATATATACAGTATATGTATGCACGCAGTTGTTTCAAAAGTAGGGTAGCCATAACAATGCTATAAACTGGATATGTACGATTTTGGATCTGTATTTGGTTTGCCAAAACTGCCCTTGTTAGTTTGGATCTCTATTTTTTGTAATTTAAATCATTAACCCCTTCCCGCCGCAGCCAGTTTTTGCCTTCCTGACAGAGCCCTTTTTTTCAAATCTGACATGTATCACTTAAGTGGGGATAATTTTTTTGCTTTTACTTATCCCAGTGATTTTGAGATTGTTTTCTCGTGACACATTGTACTTCAAGTTAGTGGTAAATTTTCGTCGATACAGTCTGTGTTTTTTTGTGAAAAATACCAAAATGTCGTAAAAAAATGGAAAATTTTGCAATTTTCAAAATGTTAAATTTTCTGCTTGTGAGACAAATAATCATACCACTCAAAATAGTTAATAACTAACATAGACCATATGTCTACTTTATGTTGCCATCATTATTTCAACCTCCTTTTAATTTTTTTGGACACTAGGAGGCTTAAAATATGAATAGCAAATTCTCAAATTTTCAAGAAAATTTCAAACACTGATTTTTTTAGGGACCAGTTCAGTTCTGATGTGACTTTGAGGGACTTGTATGTGAGACACCCCCATAAATGATGCCATTTCAAAAACTGCACCCCTCACAGTATTCAAAACAGCATTTTGGAAGTTTGTTAACCCTTTAGGTGTTTCACAGGAATTAAAACAAAGTGTAGGTGAAATTTCAAAATTTCATTTTTTTTACAGATTTTCAATTTTAATACATTTTTCTAAGGAACACAGTACATTTTACTAGAGAAATGTGACTAAAAATTGATTCCCCCAATTCTTTTGTTTTCATAAATATCCTATATGTGGCCCTAGTGTGCACGTTGACCAAACCACAGGCTTCATAATAGAAGGAGCACCTACTTGATTTTGGAGCCTCCTTTTTATGAGATTATTTTTTAGGCACCATGTAGGTTTCTAGGCACCATAAGATGCTAAAAGTTAGGAACCCCCCCACAAGTGACCCCATTTTGCAAACTACACCCCTCAGGGAATTCATCTAGGGGTACAATGTACATTTCAAACCCCCAGGGGTTTCACCAATTGTGGTACAACTGGGCAGTGAAAATGAAAAATTAAATTTTTTACACAAAAATGCAGTTCTGGCTCAAAATTTTTCATTTTCACAAGGAATGAAGGAGACAAAGCACCCCAAAATCTGTGCCACAATTTCTCCCGAGTACGACAATGCCTCACATGTGACCAAAAAATACCATTTGGGTGCATGGCAGGACTCAGAAGGGAAGGAGTGATTTTTGTATTTTGCAGCTCAGATTCTGGTGGAATTTTGGTGGGTGCTATGTCGCATTAGCAAGACCCCCAAAGCACCAATACAGTGGAAGCCCCCCACAAGTGACCCCATTTTGCAAACTACACCCCTCAGGGAATTCATCTAGGGGTATAGTGTACATTTCAAACCCCCAGGGGTTTCACCAATTTTGATACAACTGGGCTGTGCAAATGAAAAATTAAATTTTTTTTACACAAAAATGCAGTTCTAGCTCATAATTTTTCATTTTCACAAGGAATGAAGGAGACAAAGCACCCCAAAATCTGTGCCCCAATTTCTCCCGAGTACGGCAATGCCTCACATGTGACCAAAAAATACCATCTGGGTGCATGGCAGGACTCAGAAGGGAAGGAGTGATTTTTGTATTTTGCAGCTCAGATTCTGGTGGAATTTTGGTGGGTGCTATGTCGCATTAGCAAGACCCCCAAAGCACCAATACAGTGGAAGCCCCCCACAAGTGACCCCATTTTGCAAACTACACCCCTCAGGGAATTCATCTAGGGGTATAGTGTACATTTCAAACCCCCAGGGGTTTCACCAATTTTGATACAACTGGGCTGTGCAAATGAAAAATTACATTTTTTTACACAAAAAAGCAGTTCTGGCTCAAAATTTTTCATTTTCACAAGGAATGAAGGAGACAAAGCACCCCAAAATCTGTGCCCCAATTTCTCCCGAGTACGGCAATGCCTCACATGTGAACAAAAAATACCATTTGGGTGCATGGCAGGACTCAGAAGGGAAGGAGTGATTTTTGTATTTTGCAGCTCAGATTCTGGTGGAATTTTGGTGGGTGCTATGTCGCATTAGCAAGACCCCCAAAGCACCAATACAGTGGAAGCCCCCCACAAGTGACCCCATTTTGCAAACTACACCCCTCAGGGAATTCATCTAGGGGTATAGTGTACATTTCAAACCCCCAGGGGTTTCACCAATTTTGATACAACTGGGCTGTGCAAATGAAAAATTACATTTTTTTACACAAAAATGCAGTTCTGGCTCAAAATTTTTCATTTTCACAAGGAATGAAGGAGACAAAGCACCCCAAAATCTGTGCCCCAATTTCTCCCGAGTACGGCAATGCCTCACATGTGACCAAAAAATACCATTTGGGTGCATGGCAGGACTCAGAAGGGAAGGAGTGATTTTTGTATTTTGCAGCTCAGATTCTGGTGGAATTTTGGTGGGTGCTATGTCGCATTAGCAAGACCCCCAAAGCACCAATACAGTGGAAGCCCCCCACAAGTGACCCCATTTTGCAAACTACACCCCTCAGGGAATTCATCTAGGGGTATAGTGTACATTTCAAACCCCCAGGGGTTTCACCAATTTTGATACAACTGGGCTGTGCAAATGAAAAATTAATTTTTTTACACAAAAATGCAGTTCTGGCTCCAAATTTTTCATTTTCACAAGGAATGAAGGAGACAAAGCACCCCAAAATCTGTGCCCCAATTTCTCCCGAGTATGGCAATGCCTCACATGTGAACAAAAAATACCATTTGGGGGCATGGCAGGACTCAGAAGGGAAGGAGTGATTTTTGTATTTTGCAGCTCAGATTCTGGTGGAATTTTGGTGGGTGCTATGTCGCATTAGCAAGACCCCCGAAGCACCAATACAGTGGAAGCCCCCCACAAGTGACCCCATTTTGCAAACTACACCCCTCAGGGAATTCATCTAGGGGTATAATGTACATTTCAAACCCCCCGGGGTTTCACCAATTGTGGTACAACTGGGCAGTGAAAATGAAAAATTAAATTTTTTACACAAAAATGCAGTTCTGGCTCAAAATTTTTCATTTTCACAAGGAATGAAGGAGACAAAGCACCCCAAAATCTGTGCCCCAATTTCTCCCGAGTACGGCAATGCTTCATGTGTGACCAAAAATGGCAGGACTCAGAAGGGAAGGAGTGATATTTGGATTTTGCAGCACAGATTCTGGTAGAATGTTGGTGGGTGCTATGTCGCATTAGCAAGACCCCCAAAGCACCAATACAGTGGAACCCCCCCACAAGTGACCCCATTTTGCAAACTACACCCCTCAGGGAATTCATCTAGGGGTATAGTGTACATTTCAAACCCCCAGGGGTTTCACCAATTTTGATACAACTGGGCTGTGCAAATGAAAAATTACATTTTTTTACACAAAAATGCAGTTCTGGCTCAAAATTTTTCATTTTCATATGGTATGAAGGAGAAAAAGCACCCCAAAATCTGTGCCCCAATTTCTCCCGAGTACGGCAATGCCTCACATGTGACCAAAAAATACCAGTTGGGTGCATGGCAGGACTCAGAAGGGAAGGAGTGATTTTTGGATTTTGCGGCTCAGATTCTGGTGGAATGAATGGTGGGTGCTATGTGGCATTAGCAAGACCCCCGAAGCACGGTGAAATGATGAACCTAATAATCCATAGATGTGTGGTATATTTTAAAACACTCCTTTATACATAGGCCGGGTTTGTCGGGGCAAGTGTCACACTGGAAAATAGTTTGCTTTCTTATTCCCTTTTTATAGCAAACTTTGCACCTTTTTTGTGTCCTGCCCTTTTTTCCAGTGGAGGGGATTTCATCAGGAAAATGCTGCCCTGGTACAATACGGGGGCCAGTACTAGAAGTACTGGGGCCCTCTGCCTGCTGGTTCCCAAATATTAGGCCCTTTATGACTTCCTCTTGAAAGTGCATAAATGTCCCCCTCTGGCTGGTAGAACGGAATAGCACGTAAGCGTTATACAGTGCCATCTGGATGATATACACGGCCAGCTTCTTGTACCAGATTTTTGTTTTCCACAGGGCACTGCAAGGCTTCAGTACCTGATCTGAAAGATCCACTCCGCCCATGTACTTATTGTAATCCAGGATACAATTAGGTTTTGAGGTGTGGGTACTGGTACCTCGTACAGGGATGGAGGTGGTACTGTCTCCGTGAATTGTTGTCAGTATAAGGACATCCCTCTTGTCCTTATATTTGACCAACAACATATTTTCGGTGGATTGTGCCCTGCTTTCACCCCTTCTCATTACTTGGGCAATGTGCGTTTTTGGGAGGCCTCTTTGGTTCTTGCGCACAGTACCGCAAGCTGCTGTACCTCTTGAACCAAGGGCCTTAAACAGGGGGATGCTAGTGTAAAAGTTATCCACATAGAGGTGATAACCTTTATCCAGGAAGGGGTGCACTAAATCCCAGACAATTTTTCCACTAACACCTACGAGGGAGGGGGGGCATTCTGGCGGTTCAATTCTTGAATCCTTCCCTTCATATACCCTAAACCTGTGGGTGTACCCTGAGGTGCTTTCACACAGCTTATACATTTTTATGCCATACCTTGCCCTCTTATTGGGAAGGTACTGGCGGAATTTAACCCTTCCTTTAAAATGTATAAGGGACTCGTCTATGCAAATGAATTTATCTGGGATGTACATCTCTGCAAATTTGGCACTGAAATGATCAATGACCGGCCTGACTTTGAATAGCCGGTCAAAGGTGGGATCATCTCTGGGTGGGCACTGTGCATTATCGTTGTAATGCAAAAATTTAAGGATTAACTCAAAACGAGTCCGGGTCATGGCCATACGGTAAAGTGGGGTGCTGTACAGAACATCTGTACTCCAATATTGCCTAATTTCTGGCTTTTTTACTATGCCCATATGAAACACCAGACCCCAAAACGTCATCATCTCTACTGCATCTACAGGGGTCCACCTAGCAAATGATGACGTGGGGTTTTGAGCAATAAACTGCTGGGCATATAAATTAGTTTGGTCCACCATTAAATTTATAAAATCATCAGAGAAAAATAATTTGAAAAAGTCAATTTCTCTGAGACCTGTGAAATCAAATTGGATTCCTGGGATGGCCAAAAACTCAGGAACCTGGGGCTCAAAATTGTCTGGTGGTGGGCACCATACGAGATCAATTATTGGGGGGGGGTCTCAGCTGCTCTACGGGGGCGTCTTTGAGGGGGTCCCTCATCACTAGAGGAGGAAGAGGAGCTTAAGATGAATCCTTCAAATTCCCCGCTTGCATCACTGGCTGTGTCAGAGTCAGAGGCAAGCATGGCATATGCCTCCTCCGCTGAATACATTCTTCTGGATGACTGGGATGACATTTGGGATGACATTTGGGATGCCATTTTTATTTTTGTGTTTCTGGTAGTAAAATGTTTCAACACGTGTATAGTGTAGGGGGGGTACAAACTTTATTTCAACCCGGGGGGGTATGTAGTGTGTAGTGTGTATGTAGTGCAGAAAAAAAAAGGTCCTGCGCCAAAAATTGAGCACAGATGTTGGTCAGTAACGTCCGTCACTGAACAGCGCTCAAAGGCAACAGGAATTTGATCAAAAAAAAAAAATAGATCAACCCTGTGCCGAAAAAGCTGATCAGTGATGTACGTCACTGATCAGCGCACAGTGGCCACAGGACACCCACAAAATCACAGTGTGTGTAAAAAAAAATTTAAAAAAAGACCCCACAGCACCCTCAAAAAAAAAAAAGGTGATCACTGATGCGACACTGATTACCAGTGAGGGGCAGCAGGTGCACAACCTTTGGTGCAACTGACAGTGCAACTGGCAGCAACTGACAGGTATATATATAAAAAAAAAAAACCCTGCACCCCCAAAAAGTTGCTGATCAGCACAGATATACTGATCAGCACAAAAGGGGGGGCAGCAGACACAAAATATAGCACTCTCTATCACTCTCTGTCACTATCTCTCTCTATCTCTCTATCTCTCACTATCTATCACTCTATGACACTGCAGCAGCAGCACTGACAGGTATATATAAAAAAAAAAAACTCTGCACCCCCAAAAAGTTGCTGATCAGCACAGATATACTGATCAGCACAAAAGGGGGGGCAGCAGACACAAAATATAGCACTCTCTATCACTCTCTGTCACTATCTCTCTCTATCTCTCTATCTCTCACTATCTATCACTCTATGACACTGCAGCAGCAGCACTGACAGGTATATATATAAAAAAAAAAACTCTGCACCCCCAAAAAGTTGCTGATCAGTTAATTTATACTGATCAGCACAAAAGGGGGGGCAGCAGTCAGTTGCACACGCAGCACAGCTGTATATATATAAAAAAAAAAACCAGCACCCCCAAAAAGTTGCTGATCAGCACAGATATACTGATCAGCACAACAGGTGGGGGGGCAGCAGACACAAAATATAGCACTCTCTGTCACTATCTCTCTCTATCTCTCTCTATCTCTCTCTATCTCTCTCTATCTATCTATCTATAACTCTATCACACTGCAGCAGCACAACACAGGAAGTCACAAGAAGTCACAAGATCCAGGAAGCATTCAGCACGCTACAAGCAGTGATCAGGTAAGTATTTGCAAGGATCAGGTCAGTATATCACGGCAGATAGGCACGGTGACCGCACTGCACGCAATTCCAGACCGGAATGGCGTCTGCAGTGCAGTCACCGTTAGTTTAAATCACCCTCCATGGCTGTGATTGGTCCGTCGGTCCGACGAACCAATCACGGCCTTTGGGGGCGGGTGGGGTGAGGTGGGGTGACACCAGTGTCACCCTTACACCCCGTGGTGATTGGTGCTGTACTTTACAGCACCAATCACCACCGATCCCTGTGTCACCGGCGAACGTTATTCGCCGGTACACAGAAAACGCTGTAATTGGCTGTTCACATTTGAACAGCCAATCACAGCGATCGCCGACGGGGGGGAGGCATCGCCGCCCCCCCTGGACATGCTGGGACATCTATAGACGCGGTGACAGTTTAAAGCCATGACGTACATTTATGCCATGCGTCGGGAAGTACATCCCGGCCATGACGTAAATGTACGTCAAATGTCGGGAAGGGGTTAAAACAGTTAAAATCAATGATATGTGGCATTTTTCTTTGTTCCTACAGTATTAAAAACCTCAATTAAATTAATTTCCAGTCGATTTGGACCACATCACAGCTCACAACAATATTGTTTAGATTCAGACAGGGTGGCAGTTTAATAAATTATGAAGCAATGCTCCAAACAGCGCATAATGCAAAGAAAAGAGGTGCAAGATTGAATTGTCCTGGGGCCCTCCCACTCACCCTTATGTTATATATATTAAACAGGACATGCACAGTTTAACAAACCAATAATTTCAGCAACAGGGACTGCTGCACTTGTGGCTGAAATTATTAGTTTGTGTAGATCCCCACAAAACAGGTTGACAATGATGTCTCCCTGCACAAACTGGCTCTACAGAGGCAAGATGTCGTCCTCATCCTTTGATTCCTCACCCTCACAATTACATCCACTTCTTCATACAATATTAATTTGTCACCGCTGGAATCCACCATTTCAGACGCCTCTGTATTTTGTGGACGTAATTGCCGGCAAGGATCTTCCTGGTGGAATTTGTAATTTTGATGACCATATTCTCCCCATTTTGGGGTGATATTCTCTTATGGCGATCACGGACAAGGTTCCCGACTGACAGCAACTTATGCAAAGCAAAGCCAGATTGTGTAAGGACCTCCAAATTGTCTTTTTTTTCCCAGCCAGTAGACAAAAGGACTGTCTGACATGCCTATTTCGGTGCTGTCACTAAAATAATCATCCACCATTCTTTGAATGGTGAGTGTATCAGATGGAGTCACGGTCCGACCATATGCTTTGGCAGAAAGATCTGCATCACCACCAGTTGCTCCCTTGGGAAAATTTTGTGTTTTCCTAGCAGCTGCAGTTGCAGGAGAAACTGAAGGAGGAGATTATGCAGTGTCACGTGTCTCTTAAGCTGACATTTTTTTCACCAACAGCTCTTTTCATCTTTTCAGATTTCTGTCTGTTGGAAAAAAGATACAATGTATGACTTAAACCTAGGATCAAGCATGGGCGCCAACCTATAGTGGTTTAATTTCAAGAGATTGATGACCCTTGGATCCTGGCAAAGGGAATTAAGGGCTTGATCCACAAAACATGCCTAGCAGCTTTGCACTTTTTTAGCTCCTCCTTCAGTTTCTCTAGCTGCTATTCCAAGAGCATAATAAGGGGAATGCTCTGGCTCAAACTGGCAGTGTCTGAATTGACTTTAAAATGTTTAAGAACCTTGCTCAACACTGAAATTATTCTCCACCGTGCTTGACGTGCATCCCCCCTCCTTTCCCTATATCATAGGCCAATTTGTACCCTTGCATGGCCGTTTGCTGCTCCTCCATCTTCTGAAGCATATAAAGGGTAGAATTCCACTTTGTTACTACCTCTTGCTTCAAATGATGGCAGGACAAATACAACATTGCATGCTGCAATCTATGGCACAGCGGCGTAACTATAGCACCGCAGCCCCCGACACCGCGGGGGGGCGCTGTGCATGTGGGGGCGCCGGGGGCTGCGGTGCTATAGTTACCCCCCCCAATCCCCCGCAGACTTACCTATGGCGCTGGTCCCGGCGGCTCCGTTCTTCTGCTGAGGACCACCACAAAATGGCCGCCCCCATATAGCACACAGTTCTCTGAAACTGTCTTCTGTATGGGGGCGGCCATTTTGTGGTGGTCCTCAGCAGAAGAACGGAGCCGGCGGGACCAGCGCGATAGGTAAGGCTGGGGGGGATTGGGGGGGGGGGTTTGCATAGGCGGCGAGGCGGCGGGGCAGGGGGATAGGGATGCTTGGCGGGGCGGTGGCGAGGGGGGGGCGCCCCCTTCCCTAACGGCGGGGGGGGCACCCAAAACGTAGCTACGCCACTGCTTCGGCATGCACTTGCTGAATCTCGAAAATGCCCCAACATTTTTCTGGCCACAGAGAGCATCTCCTGCACACCTTTGCCAGTCTTGAAATATTCTGAACCACCAGGTTAATTTTGTGAGCAAAACAGGGACTTTGTTTAAATTCACCCAACTGTAATGCTCTCTCATATTGCTGGCATTATCACACAGTTTGGGTAGGTCCGGCAGTCACATTACTAGATTAACAGTTGGGGTATGGCCGGCAGTCACAATACCATACACAGTGTGGTTAAATTATGGCCAGCCATACACAGTAGGGTAAAATGGCCAGCAATGATAGTGTACAGTACACATGAACAGTGGGTTTTCAGTCACATTAACACTGCACAGTGGCATATAGTTTATATAATTTTATAAGTCAAAGGCAAACTTTTCAATAAAAAATACGATATCACTGAGTACGCAGTGAAGAGTACACTCAGGAGGCTTAGATTATTATATGGGATCCAAGTCTCGTGAGAATCCAACGCCGGTAAGACGGCTTTCGGCCTCGCTTGGGGATCCGAGTCTTACTACCGTAACTAGATAATTGTAGACCCTATAGCAAAAGATTTAAAGCAGGGGTGTCCAAACTTTTTGCGATAAGGGCCAGATTTGGTAAGGTGTAAATGTGTGGGGGCCGACAATTCAGACTGACAGTCTTTGAATCATTAATCACATCAGAATGGTCCCCCACTCTGCCCCCATTCACTCTATGTCCCCCAGCCTGACCCTTCACTGTATTTCCCCCAGCCTGCCCCTCCTTCACTGTATATCCCCCATTCACTGTATGTTCCCCACTCTGCACCAATTCACTCTGTCCCCCAGCCTGCTCCCCTTCTCTTAATGTCCATCAGTGCCTCCATTCATTGTATGTCCCCAAGCCTGACCCTCCTTCACTGTATGACTCCCATTCACTATGTACCCCACTCTGCCCCCAATCACTGTATGTCCCCCAGCCTAACCCTGCTCCTCTTTCTCTAAATGGCCATCACTGCCTCCATTCACTGTATTTCCCCCAGCCTGACCCTCCTTCACTGTATGTCCCCCACTCTGCCCCCCCCCCCTTCTCTGTATGTTTCCCAGCCCCTTGTGTGAGCCAGAGGAAGGAGAGGCAAAGCAGGCACTGCAAGGGCAGGAGATGCTTGGGCTCCCGCTGCTGCCCTCCACCACTCTGCATGTTACGGGAGCAAGCTTCTCCATTGCTGCCCCCCTCCCCAATCACTGCTGTCACTGTGATTGAGGAGTAGGGTGATATACGATTGCAGCAGCAGGGGTAGGACGCCAAAAACATCTGACTGTGGTGGCCGGCACCTCCTCACTGCAGCAGACAGCAGGGTAAAAGTGCGCTCGCCGGAGCCCCACCTTAAGTGTCCTATGCTGTGCTTTCCATATGTGATGATCTGCCCGCTTTCAGCTGGAGGTTGAGGGCTGCTTGAAATGACAGCACGGGCCGCAATTGGCCCCCGGGCCTGACTTTGGACATGCCTGATTTAAAGGGACCCTAGGTACCACACAATGGTGAAAAATATAAATAGGACATGTTAATTTGACAGGGAAGGTGGCCCCACTCAGCTATTGTCCACAATACAGTTGTACTCCCTGCACTTATGGTAGTTACGCCCTTGCTTATCAGCATGTATGAAGGAGAAGTGTGCTGTATGGCAGGGATGGCCTGTGCCCCTGTGAATATTGGCACTGCTATCTCCATTACTATCTAGATAGCAGCGCTGATAAGGGAATACATTAATAACTGTGATTAATTAAAATAATGAATTTATCTGATGTTTAAGTTAAAACCAGATACTTAGAAATAATTAAATATTAAGTATGGTACTTATGTAATATCTGGACTCCCGTTTTTCTTATGAGACCGCGTCCCCTCGCGGGGCTCGCTGCGCTCACCACGCTTCAGGCACGGTGGCTCGCTGCGCTCGCCACACAATATAAAATCAACTCCATGCGTAGTTGGATAGTAGGGGTATGAAAAAATGGGGTGCATTTAACATGGGAGTCCAGATAATACATAAGTACCTTAAGTATTTACCACAACGAAATAAAAACCATAAATATATGAACACAATACCAAAAAATATTATTGCAGTGTATCAATAGTGTCACAGCATTTTAAATGGACTTCTAACAAGGGTATACAATAGTAGTATGTATTGATTGCTTTTTTTATGCGTCTTGTGTGCATCTATTTCAGATGAGATGAGACCACCATCTAGTGGTGAATGGATTTTATGCAGTAACTTGTTTTACTGTCGAAGCACACTTTTCAAACTTTTGGGGGAAATGGACTAAGCTCAGCCTAATCAGCAGAGCAACAAAACAAATATTTATGAATGGCTTCGGCCACAATCGACCTTATTTTTGGCCTGAGAACTCAATAAATTAACATAGCTGCAGCCAGTGGCGTAACTAGATACATGTGGGCCCCATAGCAAAAGTTTGAAAGGGCCCCTAGTTATCAACTAATGCTGAAAAATGTATACAGCACTTAATACTTTGACAGGCAAAATGGGCCCCTTTCAGCTCTGGGCCCCATAACAGCTGCACCCCCTGCACCTATTGTAGTAACGCCCTTGGCTGCCGTGTTCTCAAATACATCAAATCCGTGAGATGCTTCTCTACTGTATGTAAAATTAAAAGTTAAAACAAATTGTGGAGTCCCCCCTCCCACAAGCATAACCAACCTCGGGCTCTTTGAGCTGGTCCTGGTTTTGGAAATATAGTGAAAAAATTACATAGGGGTTCCCCATGTTTAATAAACCAGCACCGGGATTTACACTATCTGCTCTTGACTTTGCCACTTATTTCACATCCAAGATTGACTCCATACATCAAGACATTGTATCCCACCAGAACACCAGCAACCAGCCACCTCCTATCCCTTACCACCCCTCCCCTTCCCTCTTATTAACTCCGATATATTTCTCCCATGTATCTGGTGAGGAAGTTATGGCCCTCATCCAATCCTCCCCTACCATCACCTCCCCACTTGACCCTATTCCCTCCCACCTCCTCCGCTACCTCTCTCCTTCTGCCTGTTACCATCTTGCCCACCTTCTCAATTTCTCCCTCTCATCAGGCACTGTCCCCTCTGCCTTCAAGCAGGCTATTGTCTCCCCTATTCTTAAAAAAAAACTACCCTTGATCCTAACACCCTCTCTAACTACCGACCCATCTTTCTCCTCTCTTTTTACCTCCAAACTCCTTGAGCGTATTGTCTACAATCGCCGCACTGACTTTCTTTCCTCCCACTCTCTGCTTGACCCATTCCAATCCAGCTTCCATTCTCTCCACTCCACTGAAACTGCCCTCACAAAGTCTGCAATGATCTTCATGCTGCCAAATCTAAGGGCCACTACTTTCTGCTTATTCTTCTTGACCTCTCTGCTGCTTTTGACATTGTGGACCACCCCCTCTTTCTCCAAATCCTTCACTTCCTTGGTCTGCGTGATACTGCTCTCTCCTGGCTGTCCTCCTACCTCTCTGATTGTTCCTTCTCTGTCTCCTCTCATGACACTACCTCCTCCCCACTTCCACTAACCATTAGTGTCCCACAAGGTTCTGTTCTTGGTCCTCTCCTTTTCTCTCTCTATACATCTTCTTTAGGTGAGCTCATTATCTCTACTGACTTCCAATATCATCTCTATGCTGATGATACTCAAATCTACCTTTTCTCCCCTGACCTTGCCCCCACTCTCCTCACTCATATCTCCAACTGTCTCTTTGCTATCTCTTCCTGAATGTCCCAGCGCTTTCTCAAACTTAACATGTCCAAGACTGAGATGATCACCTTCTCACCCTTCCACCCTCCTGCACAACCTCAAATCTTACAATCTCATTATCTATTGATGGCACTACTATTATCTCTAGCCCCCAAGTACGCAGTCTTGGAGTAATCCTTGACTCCTCCCTCCTTCAAACTACATATTCAGCACCTCACAAACCTGCCATTTTCATCTAAAAAAAGTTTTCAGAATTAGACCTTTTCTCACTCAGGATGCCACTAAGACCATTATCCACTCACTGATCATATCCAGGCTGGACTACTGCAATCTCCTCCTGGTATCCCTGACAAATGCCTGTCCCCACTCTATCCACAATGCTGCAGCCCAACTCATCTTCCTCACCAAATGCACTACCTCCACCTCCTCTCTTCTACAAGCTTTTCACTGGCTTCCCTTCTCTTTCAGAATTCATTTCAAACTTCTCACACTCACTTACAAAGCTCTCACCCACTCCTCTCCCATTTATATCTCTGACCTTATATCCCTTTACACTCCCACTCGTCCCCTTCACTCTGCTAGCACCCGTCGGCTCTTCTGCTGACTTATTACCTCATCCCACTCCTACCTCCAAGATTTTTCACATGCTGCTCACTTAGAATTCTCTACCTCTCCCCCTCAGACTTCTATACAGAACTTCAAATAGGCTCTTAAGACCCACTTCTTCACCAAACCCAGCAAACTGTCCTCCTAACCTTCTGTTCCTTGTCCTGTCTACCCCTCCTGTGTCACCCCTGTCTGTCTGCCCCATCTCTTTAAAATGTAAGCTCTCACAAGCAGGGACCTCTTACCTTATGTGCTTATCCATTCTTATTTCAGTAGTCTTCGACTGCCCCCAAAGCATGCTGTTTGCTGCCACCTGGATACTTATGTTGCAGTAATCGGCTGATGTTCCTATAATCATTTCCCCTGTATTTGTCCTGTATTATCTTCAACTGTAAGTCACTGTTTTGATTATGTGTACTCTGTAATTGGGCACTGTAGAACCCTTGTGGCGCCATATAAATAAAGGAGGATAATAATAATAATACACAAGCAGTTCCTCCCCGAAACGGAAGGGGAATCCTCCTAACGTCAGTCAATGGGACTCCTCTTAGCCAATAAATTATGAGCTCCAGAGGAACTCTGCACCGGATGGGCTCTTCTCCTCCCATAGGAGTCCATGTTATGAAAATACCATAGGCTCCAATGGCCTTTCCCAGCATAGGAGCCTATATAATAAAATTAACATGTGCTCCTATGATTGGAACCAGCAAATCAGCCTGACCACTAAGCTAATTGAAGTGATCAGTGAGCCAATAAGATCTCGCCCTGCCCTAGCTGGCCACACCCCCGGTGTCTGATGTAAAACACTGCCGGGAAGGCCATATGTTACTCCAGCGGCAGAGCAAAGGGCTCCTGAACAAAGAAGACTGCCGAAGAGATCAGAAGATGACGGGATCAAGAAAGAAGATGCTTGTGCCAACTGGACAAAGAAAGAAAGAACGGGGGGGGGGGAGGGACTTGCAGGAGCATCATCCTTGTTAAGCCACAGCCCTTTTCACGAGGCCTTGCCACCTTTTCAGCGCACGTGGGTCCCTACTACAGGAGTAGTTGAATCTGGAACCACCCATTACCATATTTCTAGATTCGCCAGTGCACATACCATATTAATTATACTTGGCACAAAGTGTACAAATGGCACTATCGTGTAGTGTATGGTGTATTGTGAACTTTACTATTTTGTGGTCACGGCCCTTCTGATGGAGGCACGCCCCTACATTTTTTATGCACTCCTGGGTATGGGGGGTACTAATTCCTTTTTTGGCACAGGGCACCAAAATATCTAGTTACGGCATGGGTATATCTATACCCATTCCCTAACACTCAATTTTGCCAAGTCTGATAATTCGAGAACCTTCCAAATGAAAGATTTTGGTAATTGCAATAAATCTTGGGTTATATATTTGTTGGAATATGTTGGTAAAACTAAACAACCGCTAAAGATAAGAATACAGGAACATACAGATGTAGCACCCGTCTTCTTTGCTGGGCGCCCGCCAGATCCCTTTCACTGGCAAGCGCCGACGATAGGGACTGGGACGCACGTGCGTCTCACACGCACGCGCTTCCCAGTGTCACGCCGGTTGGGCAACGTCTCCCTGCCGGTCTCTGCTTGAGGAGACCAGCAGGCATCTCGTGCGCCACTGGTGGTAGCCGCCTGCTGGTGGGGGCTGGCAATTCTATCTGCAAAGACGGCAGCAGCTACATCTGTATAAGTATTAAGAACAAACATGATATTCAAGTAGTCCCTAGACATTTTTCAATACGATTTGTAAACTGGGATTGAGGTAGTGACCTTCCTTCCTGACATTCCAGCAGCTGTGCCTGTACACTGGGATAATACTGTATACTCTTATTGCTTGCAAATTCTACCAATATTAGAGAAATGTATAGGGTAATCGGTTACCACATACAACCTATCCTCCTGATGAGGTCAGCTATTTGGCATGAGAAAACGCATTGAGGTGATTTTCACCCTCTGCTGCCTACTACATGTGCTTGGGCTCTTGAATATTATGTTTACTCTTTGTTATTAGATGTACATTTTGGATACTATTCATTAAATTAATTGTATATACTACTACATTGTTGCTTTCTCTATATATTTTATTTATATTGATCACTGGGCTGCAACTTTTTTGCAGCCCAACGATTAGTTAGCTGCTTCCCTGCCAGCTTAAAATCCCACTCCTGTGCATTTTGTATTCCACCCACACACACCCTCCCCATATGCAGCGGCCGTGTAAGCATAGAATCAGCACTGTGATGGCCCTGGGGAGATCGGGGTTGCTGCTGAAGTCAGAGGCCCTTCCTCCCCACGGCCGAGAGCCCCATGCCCTTTTCCCAGTCTCTTCCAGAAAATGCTGGGGTGCCACTCACAAATGCTGGTGCCTGTCACTCAGCCAGAGTCTGGGCTGGCTGCCTGCAAAGGCGGTCACTGGCTCTGTTCGCAGCGAGGGCTCGCGCATTAGCACTGCAAACCGTATGCATGCCCGGTCTTCCAATAATTGGACGGGCTGCGAATATTGCAGCCCTGCAAAAGGGTGTGAATCAGGCCCAATGTCTTTTTCCTTACATTTATTACTGAGAACTTTCTAGCACTGAGCACTTAATGGAGACAATATTTTTGATGTTTTTGTGGCATACCTGATTGCAGTGTATTCCTGGAACACTGCATTGGTTCGGTTGGGATGTTTTCATTTGATGGTATACTGTATGTGGACAATTACCACTAATTCTATTTCTTTTATATATTCTTCACAAGTTCACCAGAATTCTCTGAGAAGTGGATTACAACAATCAGCAACATCATATAACTATAAACTTTTGTACGTTTGTATTTTTATTTATAATCATTTTATTTATAATCATTTATAATCACTACAGATACAAATCATTTATTGTAAATAAATTTGGCGTGAGAATGTCATATTGAGAACACGCATACGTTTTAAAGATAAAAAACAAACTGAACACAGTTGAATAGATATAGAACAGAAAGTCTACATGTTGAGAACAATTACATAGAACAAAAAGAGAATACATTTGCTTAACGTGTCACTGACTCACAAACAAAAGTTTATTACTTTTCTGCTATATTTAAGCAATATTAGCTGATCTACTAATCATTTAATAATGAGACAAGGAATGGATTATTTGTGTACTTTCTCACATGCAGTACCATGATTTTAATATCTTCTGAACTTTGTACCTGGAAACCGGTTTTGTATCTATCACAAAAACAAATTTTCCATGATAAAGACTGTCACCTTGGTCACACATTGCACCTGTAATATGAATTATAAGCAACACTCAGTGGCGCAGAGCGAGGGAGGGGTTACTAATTACCTGTGCCCAGGTCTGATGGAGGGGACAATGGGGCTCCTGTTACCTGGCAGCAGCAGATCTTTTCAACCCAGGGATATGGTTGCTAGGTCGACAGTTTGAAGGTCCACATACATTCAGTCAACCACAAGGTTAACTGGGTTTAGGTTGACACATGAATGTGGTCGACAGGTTGACGGGGTCAGAAAGTCGAAACAAGCATTAGGTCTGCAATGGGAAGGTCAACAGTCAAAAGGTCAACATGCGTTTTTCACATTTGAAGAAAAAAAAACAGGCGGTATTTTATACCCTACCATTCACTACGGCATGGAGGGAGAATAAAATAGTGTGCCCGAAGCATGGCAAGCGCAGCAAGGCCAACAGTGTCCATGTTGACTTATGTTGACTTATGTCGACAGACACGAAAAAAAAAAATTATGTTGACCTTCTGACTGTCCACCTTCCCATTGTTGACCTAATGCTTGTACGAGGTAGAAATGTTATTTCCTTATCTACAGTATATATTGCAGTGATATGGGACCCATAACTAAATATTATAATATATAATAATAAAAAACATCAGGCAAACAACTACCATGCTTCATACAGTTACCATCTGATTATATGCCATCAGTGGTAATAGTATTTATTGGGAGCCTTGGCCGTCATTGCTTTTTGAAACATTAACCATCCCTACGCGGGACTTTGGAGAGCTGAGCACTGAATATTGATGCAGAATATATGAAGGGGCACCGCAGACACTGCACTCATTATACAGTAGCAGTGATTTGACAACAAACAAAACCCAATGGCCCCCATATGAAAAAATAGTAACACTGGTCCCCACAGGTAACAAAATAAAATACATTGGGGCAAACGTATTAAGCCTTAACAAGAGATAAATGAAAGGGTGATAAAGAGAGATAAACGTCCAGCCAATCAGCTTCTTACTTCAAACAAAGCCTGTAACATGGCAGTTAGGAGGTGATTGGCTGGACATTTATCTCTCTTAATCACCCTTGCAATTATCTATTGTTAACAATGCCAGATTAAGGTTTAAATGGGCCTGGAGCTGAAAATGATCAAGGGCCTATTATGTGCAATAATAGGGGTTGTGGCCAGCACCTAATAATGTGGGGGCGTGACCAGTGTTCTGGTTGGGTGGTCTGCTCATGGGTGTGTCTCTATTTGTGTAAATACTTTCAACTAATTATATATAAAATGTGTGTGTGTGTATGTGTGTGTGCGCGCGTGCTGAGAAAAGGCAGGAAAAATGCAAAGAGTTTAGTATATGGTGGAAAAGGGCAAAGAGGTTGGCATATGCAAGGGCCTGGCACAGAAAATAGAATATACTTACCTTTCAGTGGCGGCTGCAGACTTTGGGCTTCAGTCCGACTATGTATTGCCAGCACTGAAAGCATCGTATGATATATATGCACACTCCCTCCAGCCAAAGAGTGCAATGGCATATATATATATAAATTATGCCACATGGAATGAGCCAAAATTCACACCGACTGAGCCAAAATTCACTATGGCACATGGATTGATTCAAAATTCACATTATGCCACGCAGATTAAGGCAAAATTAACATTGCGCCACATGGATTGAGCCAAAATTCACAATATGCTTCACAAACAGAGACTTACATCATAATCATCATAATTTACATCATAATGCCCATTACATGTTAAGCCACACACCATAATTTCCATAATGTATTATGCCAAACACCATAATGCCTATTAAAAATTATGCTACATAAGTGCTGCTTACCTACATGCTCATTGCCAGGGGTTCCATGCTCATTGCCAGGGGTTCCATGCTCGTTGCCATGTGGGATTACATGCTCACAGTAACTGGGGCATAGCCGCCACCGGGCAGAAGTGACAGCCATTGACAGCTGGGCAGAGAGCGGGGAGGGGTATAGTTTAACTGCCTATATCTTCGGAACCAACTGACCCATTTACAGGAGACCAGTATCATATTGAAGAACTTTTGAATGGGCCTTGAATGATTTTGTTTCATGAAACTGGGCCATTTGGTTTCAGAGAAATCTGCCCTCAAAGAATATGAACAGCCATGAAATTACATTTCAGAAATAAAAAAATTGTTTTTTCAGCAATATCTCTGGAACCAATTAACCCATATGAACCAGCCTGGTGTCAGATTGAAGGCCCAGCGATTTGGGTTAGAATGCAGGACCTCAAGCTTCTATGATGCTGGTGGGGGGGGGGGGGGGGGGGGGGGCGGTCAGCCGTTGGACCTGGGTGGGGGTTGGAATTAGCGGGTCCCATGTTATCCTATGGAGAAAATGTTCCAGCTTTGCCCCACTGTATTTCTGGTTCCCGGGGGACTAGCGACGCAGGGCTGGGCTCATTGGAAAGCCCCAGTCATCATCTACAAAATGGGCCTATTTGGAGCTGTAGCTCCATCAGGCCCATTGTTTTTCTGGCTCTGCTTGTTAAGGCGATATATATATATGCCCCATTGGCCCTTACATGAAAACAAGAGACCAGGGAATAACAGTTGAACTGTTCTAGTGGCACACTTGAGAACAGCTCAAGGCACACTAGAGTGCCATGGCACAGTGGTTGATAAACACTGAATTATAGATACACCACTGTGCTGAAGATACAGTATGGATTGGAAATATAGATTTGTTTTCATTATCCCATAATTCCCGGTTATAAATATACCTGTCCATTATTTTCTAGCATCACTGATAAATACTGTTTTACTACATACTAATAATTAGAGATGAGAAAAGCTTCTGCTATGCCAGATATGTAATATAATTTCAAAGTTTCTATTTTAGGCCAATCACATCAAAGTACATTGTGTAAGTTATACATACATTTCAAAGCTATTCTATAACAGGGAACCCACAGTTTTTTTCTATAAACAATCTACTGTATATCAGGGGTGTGTCTTGATTTAAATTTTACATTTACATGAAATAATCTTTACTTAGATGTATACAAATGGGACAGAGTCCTCTTTATCAAGTTGTGCCTACCCACCTGTGGTTGCTGCCATAATGACTGGTACAACATGGGGGCACTGTTTGCATAAACGTTCTATCTGTATACTTTTCTAGCTCTTTAACCGTACCCAGCTATTTCCACATACATAAAAGGCAGGATGAAGAGGCTGTGTAAAGGTGGTTGAAAAGGTATGTAAGTGTCTGAATGGTTCACATAGCTGGTAAAAAGAAAGCTGACCAGCCTCATAGTTGAGGTAAATGCCAATTGCCTGCAGGGGGCTATCTATGTATATTGATTTACTCTCAGAGTTATGAAGTACTGATAGATTGTTATTAAGCATTACCAAGCCCCAAGATTTGTCATTGCATCCAATAAGGGATTCATTTCCAGTTTTCTTTAACGTTGGATAGGCCATTCCAACAACCCAGTATCCAGACTTGCTGACTTCTACTTCCAAGTAATGTTCTCCTCGGTTAAAACTGGTTGTGCCCAAGACCTGAGTGGATGTAAATCTCTCTGGTATCAGAGAAGATTTAACTTCTGTTTGTAAATAAGAGGCAGTCTTAAGATCATTTGAAAGAATAACCTTACTATTGGAAGTGGTAGAGTCCATTACTATATCCGAATGTGCTTTAAGGTAAAACCCTCTTTTTGCCTTCAGTTTAGATATGGAATTAAACAGATTGTCCAGGCTGTTCTGCAGTTTAACAGAGACCAGTACATCATCCAGTTTATGTTTGGTGGTCTTAGTTATATCCTGATCCAGCTTCATGCAGTCCTCATAAGAACACTTGTAGAAAAGTAATTTACATTCTTTAAGGAAACTTACTGAGTCATTGACAACAAAGAGCTCCTCAATATGAAGTATTGTATGGTACAAGTCATCCTTCTGTATCTCCATTTCTTGGATCCTTTCTGATACTTGTTGTAGTGCTTCATCCTTTTGTCTACTGATCTCATCTAGAACTTCGTTCTCAAGCTCATCCACCTGCGTTCTGATATCCACAAACAGATTAATAACCCTGATCTTTAATTCTGTTGTCTTTTCTTGTTCTTTCCTAGATTTTCTTTTTAATTCATGTATTCTCTTGTCAATATTCTTCCATGCCAATATTATTTTATCCAAAGTATTCTTTAGTTCTTCCATTTTTTGCTTACATAAATTATTAAGGGTACCGACCTGGTGAGTGCTATGGGTCCTTAGGCTGCAGCAGGATGCACACAGAAAAACATCATCGTGGAAACAGTAGTATTTTAGAAGTTCCTTGTGGGCGGGACACTTACTGCCCGAGTCCATTAGCACATTGGAATTGGCCTCCGTTAGGACATGTTCCTGTGACTTGCTGTGTACTTTGAGATGTTCCTCACACAAGAAGGCTTCACAGAGAAAGCATCTTCTAACAGCATGTGTAGTGAAGCCAATGCAATATGTACACAAAGCCACACCATCTTTCTCTGTCTTGTCAGAGAAGTGCTCCACAATGTTACACAGCTTCCGGCTTCTGGTCAGTTCTGGTTTCTTCTTAAATACAGTTCTACATTCTGGACAAGAGTAAGTCCTGGACTCCCTCTGTTTCTCAAAGGCATTCTCTATACAGTTCATACAGAAGTAATGTCCACAGCTCAGGCATACTGGGTCTGAGTAAATGTCAAGGCAGAGGGAGCAGCATAATTCTTCTCTCACTTTTGCAGATGCCATCCTTACAGTATTTACAAGGGAGTGAAAAGACTGAAGTCATTCAGGTGAGATATATAGGGAGATGGGTGTGGTATGCCGTACACATACTTTCAGGAAGTTATAAAGTAATGGAATGAAGTAGCTATAATCTGACAATAAAACAAGATCATTTTACCACTTTTGTGAATTCCGGTCATAATTTTAATTTCTATGTTTAAACATTTAAAGTGATATTTGGAGGTCAGGATTTTTTAAAGACCTTATATAAGGCCGATCATTAATTTAGATGTTATACAATGTTTAAATTGAGTCTTATGGAGAACACTATGGACCTTATTTACATTTTAGGCAACCGAGTATACTCGCTGCCTAGCAGTATATTTAACTCTGAATACTTAGTACTGTAGGTGGAGCAGATGTAACCTCTGCAAAGAGAGTTACATTTGGGTGGGGTGTGCTGAAACTGAAATCGAAATTGCAGTGTAAAAATAATGCAACCAGTATTTACCCTGCACAGAAACAAAATAACTAACACAAATCTAACTCTCTCTATACATGTTACACCTCCACCTGCAGTGCACATGGTTTTGCCCATTTTCCAAACATTTTTGTACTGAGCTCAGATCTGAATAAGGCCCTAAATGTATATAGGGCTGCTATTGGCTGTCTTACCAGTGGCTCTCTAAAAATGTAACAAATAATGCACTTTATCTTTCAGTGTAACACACTGTAGTGTATATTATTGGTAGTGGTTTCCAAACTGCGCCTAAGCACCCTTGGATGCAACAAGACACTTGCAGGGGTGCCTCGGGCTGGTGATCCAGGATGAAATCAAATTAATTATTTATGGTCAAAGTGATAGACATAACCATTGCTAGTAGCTGCCAATCATAAAAAAATTGCCAATCAGAAGTACATCTGTACGTCACCACATATAACTGACCCTAAGGATAAAAGGAGTGTCAAATTTACTTCATTTAAAAAAAATTTTGTTCAAATATAGTAATAATAAACTTTAACATAGGTATGCGGTAAACAAATGCTGGTACCGTGACTCAAGAAAGTTTGGGAACCAATGGCCTAATGATATACTGCATGCCTGAGACCTTGGGAGGGTTTAGCAATAAAAGCATCATGAACAAATAGTGGGATAAAAAAAATAAACATGGTCAGTGAAAAACGTCATCAAAAGGGACAGGTTTATCTACCTTTGAAAGACTACTTAGAGCTGGGGAGCAGAGGAGATCTCCTGCATTCCACTCTCTAGTGAGATGGAACAGGCTGTGGTGGTTGCTTAAATGCCCATGTTATGCCCAAGTAAACCACAGAAATAAAGTTTGTAACAGACAAAGAGAAAAAGCTAGACGTTTGCAGTAGACACCATGTTGTTTATCCAGGGAAGCAGTGACGTGCGGTGAGGTTAGTGTCAGGTGAGGCAGGCAGACAGAGAGGGATGCGGGACAGTGATAGACAGGAGAGTGACAGTGGGGACACAGGTCTGAAGCACTACTAGGTATATTCAATGACACTTCCAAAAATGATGGTAGGCACATGTGTTAAATACATACATATTTAATACATTTACTGTTCACTGTTATGAGGTATAAGGTATGAATAGAACACACATAATCTCACCGATATGGAAGGGAGTCCCACTTGGAGGGTGGAGAGCCGGGCCATCCGGCGGAGACCGGGGTACAGCTGTCGCCAGCTTTCACTGTCCTGGCCCATGCCTGGGCTCCAGCAGTGGAAGGGAGAGCTAGGCCACTCGGCGGGGCTGCAGCAGGAGGAGCCATCCTTAAATGCCGATGCCGGGGCTCCAGCAGCGGCAGGAGGAGGGAGGGAAGCCGGTCCTTGCGGCGGTGGGAGGAGGAGGTGAGACTGGCGAGTGGCCACCCTGACATGCCTAAGCTGGGGCGCCAGCCGCGGCGGGTGGCGGGTGTGGAGCCGGGCGGCGGCGGGAGGAGGAGGGAGGGAAGCTGGTCCATGCGGCGGTGGGAGGAGGATGTGAGACTGGCGAGTGGTCACCCTGACATGCCTAAGCTGGGGCGCCAGCCGCGGCGGGTGGAGAATGTGGAGCCGGGCGGCGGCAGGAGGAGGAGGGAGGTGAGTCGGGCCGATGCCGGGGCTCACTGGCAGCTGGGGGAGGAAGGGGAGCCATGCCTGTTGGTGGGGTCTCGGGAGACAGCGCAGCCACCACAGCTTAGCATGACAGCAGATACAGGCTGTCAGTGTGTGACAGCCTGATCTGTTGTCCTATCACATCTGCCTCAGTGACAGGGTGTTCGTCCCTGTCACTGAGGCAGATGTTTAGATGCCGCCTTCTTATTGCTTTTTAATGGGCTTTTCAGCCTCATTTCTCCCCGCGGCTTAGCCCTGCCCCCTGTTGCTGACATTTTCCAATTGTCAGCGGGAGGCAAAGCTCCCGCTGCCTCCTAGACTCAGACAGTGTCCCAACTCCATAAATAATAAAAAAAATAATAAGATAATTATAAACACAGTATATGTGTTATAAATATCTTTGTAATTTTTTTTATTATTTATGACAGGGGAGGCACTGCCTCCCCTGCCTCCCCTGACTGCACGTCCCTGCAGGGAAGCTTCATTCCTATTTCCAACATGACCACCGAGGCTACTACTGATCATCTCTGGCACCATCTTGTCACTTGTAAGAGTACCCCACTTAAAGACATTTTGGGGTCACGACTGTCAGGCCGGCCTGACAGTTGTGACCTGGTCCCGTTCTCGACCCATTCGACTGCATCTCGGCAGGCGGGATTCAATGCCCCGCGCTGTCGAGTGCTGGAAAGGGGGAGTGGCTGCAAGAAACGGCCATGGATCGTCGAGATCTGGCCATGAGCTCGACAATCCACAGCCGTTCTCTGCAAAACAAGCTTGACTGCTCTTAAAGTCTTTGCTTTCACTGCTGCATGTGCATCCCGACTTACCATGGCCGTCTGATAACTTTTGGCTGGCCATGGCATCTAGGGAAGCCAATCCCGGGGCATTTTTTCAATCCCGGGATTCGGGATTGAAAAATGCTCAATCCCGGGATTCCCGGGATCCCGGGATTGGCTTTCCTAATAAAAATACACCCTGGCTGCCCCACATTTACTTGCGTTTCAGGGTCCAGCAGGGTTGCCAGGAGCCCGGTTGGTGGGTGGGACGACGGGTCGTCCATGCTGCTGGCTGGGTGCGGGCTGGCGTGCTGGCTGGGTGGACGAGCTGACGCGCTGGTTTTGCAGTTGGCGTGGTGGGCTTGCTGGATGTGCGGGCTTGCTGGCTGGGCGGGCGGGCAGGTGGGCTTGCTGGCTTCTTGCTGGCTGGGCGGGTCGCCTGGCTTCTTGCTGGCTGGCTGGGCGGGCGGTCTTGCTGGCTGGGCTGGGCTGGCTGGACGGGCGGCGCGGCATCACACTGCCGGGCGCAACCTCTGCCTGCGCAGCGTGACCCCTGATCTCCGTCACGCTGCGCAGTGCTGCCGGGAGAAGTCGGGCCGCGTCTGAGCTACGCTCAGACGCTGCCCGGCATTAGACTGCGCGCATGCGCGGTCTAATCCCGAAATCCCGGGATTGGAAACTCCAATCCCGGGATTGAAATCCCGGCGTTTTGGAGGCCAAATCCCGGGATCCCGCCGATCCCGATCCCGGGATTGGCCTCCCTAATGGCATCCTTGCTCCTCATCTCCTGAAGTAGAGGAGCAGCTAACCAAAATTAAGCATTTATTGGCAGGGCTCAGCGCTGCCCTCTTCTGGCTAGTGCCCATAGAAAAATGCATAAAGCTGCCTAGTGGTGGTGCCGACCCTGTAATATGTGATGGGCTGTGTATAATGTAATATGGGGTGGGCTGTGTATACTGTAATATGGGAGGGGCTGTGCATAATGTAATATTGAGTGGTCTGTATAATGTAATATGGGGGGGCTGTGTATAATGTAATATGGGGGGCTGTGCATAATGTAACATGGGGACTGTGCATACATCACACAACCTTCCCTTATTGGCTTTGGCACGCCTAATGTTTTCCTAGGCACACCTAGTGTTTTTCTTGGCACTCACAAATATTGTTCGTCGTCATCCCCCCCCATCAATCACCCTGTGAACGGCCAGCATACAAAAATAGTAGCAGGATTACGCAGCACAGCCTTGTGCATGCACACTGCAAACTGTATGCATGCTCAGTTCATTGATAATCGGCCGCAATGCAAATTTGCAACTGTGCAAACAAGTCTGATTTAATATGGTGCTTGTATAAGGGGTGCAATATGGGGGTGTGTATGTAATTATAATAGAAAATAGACTGCACTAAAGATAACAACATTAATATAAATTAATACAATAAGAGGTGCTGATAGTATTGAAATGAAATATTTAATACTTAAAAATATAATATTTAAAAATATATACATGTATGTATATAAAAACACAGTTACACATGAGTACAGACAAGAAATTAATATGACTGAATAATATTATGAAAATGGCAGTTCATACGATAACTTATTTAAAATGGAGATGTCCAGCTGAGCTATTGCAGTTATCAGTGGCCGTTCCTATTTTGCCTCACCCAGTGGGATGCTGTGATAATACTTGGGTTTTCCAAATGTGGAGTTCCTCGGTAGTGGCTTAATGGAGGATGCTTGTCTCCTACTGTTTATAGACAATATAATAAAAGAGAGTCCGCTGGGTAGTTGGTAAGTCCCAAGTGCAGCAGGTGAAAGTTTCAGAGGCTGGTGCACTCACACAGTTGAAATATGGTATTACAGAAGGTAAAGGACTGGAGTCTGTCACTTATAAAAGGTCCACCTACGCGTTTCACTGTAAAGTACGCTTATACATCTGCTCGCATGTGGCCGCACGGAGGAAAAATCATTCGATTTCGCTCACCATCGAATGATATTTCCTCCCTTTGTAGATAAAAGTAAGTCTATACTTACTTTTTTCGTGGACGCTGATGACCGAAATGGGGGGGGGGGTGCTGACGTCATGTGACGTTGGGCCTTATTTTGGGTCACTCCTTCTGGCAAATTCCTTCTTAGATGGACAAAACCATGTGCATTACAGGGGGCAGATGCAGGGGCGGATTGGGAATTAAAACCAGCCCGGGAAATATCTCGAAGCAGCCCTTTTTTGGGGGCGTGGCCTATAGATATGGGGGTGTGGCCTATTACGACGAGGCCATACCCCTTTTTCGCCGCTGTGGGGGCATGGCTAGTGTCTCTTAATATTGTTTGTTCTTATGACGGGGGAGACCCCGAAACGTTGACCTGGAATAAACCTTGTCCTTCTTTCACCTCTACACTGAGAGTCCCTGAGAGCCCATTTCTTCCACGCACTATATATATATATCCGGGGTGCGGACTGGCACTCAATCCTTAAATAACGTCTGCTGCGGTGCCTCCCAATGGCACAATGTATAAGCAGGTAAAGGAATGGTGGCACTCGCAGGCTGAATAAAAAGGTGTTCTTTATATAAACATTTCGAAGTGCATACAAGCTCCGACGTTTCGGGGGTATAACCCCGTTTTCAAGGTGCAGAATAGTGACCCAGAATAGTGAATAATCACTATTCTGCACCTTGAAAACGGGGTTATATCCCCAAAACGTCGGAGCTTGTATGCACTTTGAAATGTTTATATAAAGAACACCTTTTTATTCAGCCTGGGAATGCCACCATTCCTTTACCTTCTTACATATATATATATCTATATATATATAGATATATATATATATCTATATATATATCTATATATATATAGATATATATATATATCCAGCGAGGTGTCCTGATAATGCAAAGATCTCAGGACACAGAACAGCACTACAGTAGCATTCTTATGCAATTATTTATTAGCCCAACATTTCGGGGGGTTGAGCCCAGTTTTCAAGAGCCACACAAACACATACAATGAGATACAGTAGCTCACCTTAACCCCTTCCTGACGCAGCATGTTTTTGCCTTCCTGACAGAGCCCTTTTTTTCAAATCTGACATGTATCACTTAAGTGGGGATAACTTTTTTTTGCTTTTACTTATCCCAGTGATTTTGAGACTGTTTTCTCGTGACACATTGTACTTCAAGTTAGTGGTAAATTTGGGTCGATACAGTCTGTGTTTTTTTGTGAAAAATACCAAAATGTCGTAAAAAAATGGAAAATTTAGCAATTTTCAAAATGTTAAATTTTCTGCTTGTGAGACAAATAATCATACCACTCAAAATAGTTAATAACTAACATAGACCATATGTCTACTTTATGTTTCCATCATTATTTCAGCCTCCTTTTTAATTTTTTGGACACTAGGAGGCTTAAAATATGAATAGCAAATTCTCAAATTTTCAAGAAAATTTCAAACACTGATTTTTTTAGGGACCAGTTCAGTTCTGATGTGACTTTGAGGGACTTGTATGTGAGACACCCCCATAAATGATGCCATTTCAAAAACTGCACCCCTCACAGTATTCAAAACAGCATTTTGGAAGTTTGTTAACCCTTTAGGTGTTTCACAGGAATTAAAACAAAGTGTAGGTGAAATTTCAAAATTTCATTTTTTTTGCAGATTTGCAATTTTAATACATTTTTCTAAGGAACACAGTAGATTTTACTAGAGAAATGTGACTAAAAATTGATTCCCCCAATTCTTTTGTTTTCATAAATATCCTATATGTGGTCCTAGTGTGCACCTAAACCACAGGCTTCATAATAGAAGGAGCACCTACTTGATTTTGGAGCCTCCTTTTTATGAGATTATTTTTTAGGCACCATGTAGGTTTCTAGGCACCATAAGATGCTAAAAGTTAGGAACCCCCCCACAAGTGACCCCATTTTGCAAACTACACCCCTCAGGGAATTCCTCTAGGGGTATAGTGTACATTTCAAACCCCCAGGGGTTTCACCAATTGTGGTACAACTGGGCAGTGAAAATGAAAAATTAAATTTTTTTTACACAAAAATGCAGTTCTGGCTCAAAATTTTTCATTTTCACAAGGAATGAAGGAGACAAAGCACCCCAAAATCTGTGCCCCAATTTCTCCCGAGTACGGCAATGCCTCACATGTGACCAAAAAATACCATTTGGGTGCATGGCAGGACTCAGAAGGGAAGGAGTGATTTTTGGATTTTGCAGCTCAGATTCTGGCGGAATGTTGGTGGGTGCTATGTCTCATTAGCAAGACCCCCGAAGCACCAATACAGTGGAACCCCCCCACAAGTGACCTCATTTTGCAAACTACACCCCTCAGGGAATTCATCTAGGGGTATAGTGTACATTTCAAACCCCCAGGGGTTTCACCAATTTTGATACAACTGGGCTGTGCAAATGAAAAATTACATTTTTTACACAAAAATGCAGTTCTGGCTCAAAATTTTTCATTTTCACAAGGAATGAAGGAGACAAAGCACCCCGAAATCTGTGCCCCAATTTCTCCCGAGTACGGCAATGCCTCACATGTGACCAAAAAATACCATTTGGGTGCATGGCAGGACTCAGAAGGGAAGGAGTGATTTTTGGATTTTGCAGCTCAGATTCTGGTGGAATGTTGGTGGGTGCTATGTCGCATTAGCAAGACCCCCGAAGCACCAATACAGTGGAACCCCCCCACAAGTGACCCCATTTTGCAAACTACACCCCTCAGGAAATTCATCTAGGGGTATAGTGTACATTTCAAACCCCCAGGGGTTTCACCAATTTTGATACAACTGGGCTGTGCAAATGAAAAATTACATTTTTTACACAAAAATGCAGTTCTGGCTCAAAATTTTTCATTTTCACAAGGAATGAAGGAGACAAAGCACCCCAAAATCTGTGCCCCAATTTCTCCCGAGTACGGCAATGCCTCACATGTGACCAAAAAATACCATTTGGGTGCATGGCAGGACTCAGAAGGGAAGGAGTGATTTTTGGATTTTGCAGCTCAGATTCTGGTGGAATGTTGGTGGGTGCTATGTCGCATTAGCAAGACCCCCGAAGCACCAATACAGTGGAACCCCCCCACAAGTGACCCCATTTTGCAAACTACACCCCTCAGGGAATTATTCTAGGGGTATAGTGTACATTTCAAACCCCCAGGGGTTTCACCAATTGTGGTACAACTGGGCAGTGAAAATGAAAAATTAAATTTTTTACACAAAAATGCAGTTCTGGCTCAAAATTTTTCATTTTCACAAGGAATGAAGGAGACAAAGCACCCCAAAATCTGTGCCCCAATTTCTCCCGAGTACGGCAATGCCTCACATGTGACCAAAAAATACCATTTGGGTGCATGGCAGGACTCAGAAGGGAAGGAGTGATTTTTGGATTTTGCAGCTCAGATTCTGGTGGAATGTTGGTGGGTGCTATGTCGCATTAGCAAGACCCCCGAAGCACCAAATACAGTGGAACCCCCCCACAAGTGACCCCATTTTGCAAACTACACCCCTCAGGAAATTTATCTAGGGGTATAGTGTACATTTCAAACCCCCAGGGGTTTCACCAATTTTGATACAACTGGGCTGTGCAAATGAAAAATTACATTTTTTACACAAAAATGCAGTTCTGGCTCAAAATTTTTCATTTTCACAAGGAATGAAGGAGACAAAGCACCCCAAAATCTGTGCCCCAATTTCTCCCGAGTACGGCAATGCCTCACATGTGACCAAAAAATACCATTTGGGTGCATGGCAGGACTCAGAAGGGAAGGAGTGATTTTTGGATTTTGCAGCTCAGATTCTGGTGGAATGTTGGTGGGTGCTATGTCACATTAGCAAGACCCCCGAAGCACCAAATACAGTGGAACCCCCCCACAAGTGACCCCATTTTGCAAACTACACCCCTCAGGAAATTTATCTAGGGGTATAGTGTACATTTCAAACCCCCAGGGGTTTCACCAATTTTGATACAACTGGGCTGTGCAAATGAAAAATTACATTTTTTACACAAAAATGCAGTTCTGGCTCAAAATTTTTCATTTTCACAAGGAATGAAGGAGACAAAGCACCCCAAAATCTGTGCCCCAATTTCTCCCGAGTACGGCAATGCCTCACATGTGACCAAAAAATACCATTTGGGTGCATGGCAGGACTCAGAAGGGAAGGAGTGATTTTTGGATTTTGCAGCTCAGATTCTGGTGGAATGTTGGTGGGTGCTATGTCGCATTAGCAAGACCCCCGAAGCACCAAAACAGTGGGACCCCCCCACAAGTGACCCCATTTTGCAAACTACACCCCTCAGGGAATTCATCTAGGGGTATAGTGTACATTTCAAACCCCCAGGGGTTTCACCAATTTTGATACAACTGGGCTGTGCAAATGAAAAATTACATTTTTTTACACAAAAATGCAGTTCTTGCTCAAAATTTTTCATTTTCATAAGGTATGAAGGAGAAAAAGCACCCCAAAATCTGTGCCCCAATTTCTCCCGAGTACGGCAATGCCTCATGTGTGACCAAAAAATGGCAGGACTCAGAAGGGAAGGAGTGATATTTGGATTTTGCAGCACAGATTCTGGTGGAATGTTGGTGGGTGCTATGTCGCATTAGCAAGACCCCCAAAGCACCAATACAGTGGAACCCCCCCACAAGTGACCCCATTTTGCAAACTACACCCCTCAGGGAATTCATCTAGGGGTATAGTGTACATTTCAAACCCCCAGGGGTTTCACCAATTTTGATACAACTGGGCTGTGCAAATGAAAAATTACATTTTTTTACACAAAAATGCAGTTCTGGCTAAAAAAAATTTCATTTTCATAAGGTATGAAGGAGAAAAAGCACCCCAAAATCTGTGCCCCAATTTCTCCCGAGTATGGCAATGCCTCATATGTGACCAAAAAATACCAGTTGGGTGCATGGCAGGACTCAGAAGGGAAGGAGTGATTTTTGGATTTTGCAGCTCAGATTCTGGTGGAATGAATGGTGGGTGCTATGTGGCATTAGCAAGACCCCCGAAGCACGGTGAAATGATGAACCTAATAATCCATAGATGTGTGGTATATTTTAAAACACTCCTTTATACATAGGCCGGGTTTGTCGGGGCAAGTTTCACAGTGGAAAATAGTATCCTTTCTTATTCCCTTTTTATAGCAAACTTTGCACCTTTTTTGTGTCCTGCCCTTTCTTGCAGTGGAGAGGATTTCGTTAGGAAAATGCTGCCCTGGTACAATACGGGGGCCAGTACTAGAAGTACTGGGGCCCTCTGCCTGCTGGTTCCCAAATATTAGGCCCTTTATGACTTCCTCTTGAAAGTGCATAAATGTCCCCCTCTGGCTGGTAGAACGGAATAGCACGTAAGCGTTATACAGTGCCATCTGGATGATATACACGGCCAGCTTCTTGTACCAGATTTTTGTTTTCCGCAGGGGACTGTACGGCTTCAGTACCTGATCTGAAAGATCCACTCCGCCCATGTACTTATTGTAATCTAGGATACAATTAGGTTTTGAGGTGTGGGTACTGGTACCTCGTACAGGGATGGAGGTGGTACTGTCTCCATGAATTGTTGTCAGTATAAGGACATCCCTCTTGTCCTTATATTTGACCAACAACATATTTTCGGTGGATTGTGCCCTGCTTTCACCCCTTCTCAGTACTTGGGCAATGTGCATTTTTGGGAGGCCTCTTTGGTTCTTGCGCACAGTACCGCAAGCTGCTGTACCTCTTGAACCAAGGGCCTTAAACAGGGGGATGCTAGTGTAAAAGTTATCCACATAGAGGTGATAACCTTTATCCAGGAAGGGGTGCACTAAATCCCAGACAATTTTTCCACTAACACCTACGAGGGAGGGGGGCATTCTGGTGGTTCAATTCTTGAATCCTTACCTTCATATACCCTAAACCTGTGGGTGTACCCCGAGGTGCTTTCACACAGTTTATACATTTTTATGCCATACCTTGCCCTCTTACTGGGAAGGTACTGGCGGAATTTAACCCTTCCTTTAAAATGTATAAGGGACTCGTCGATACAAATACATTTTTCAGGGATGTACATCTCTGCAAATTTGGCACTGAAATGATCAATGACCGGCCTGACTTTGAATAGCCGGTCAAAGGTGGGATCATCTCTGGGTGGGCACTGTGCATTATCGGTGTAATGTAAAAATTTAAGGATTGTCTCAAAACGAGTCCGAGTCATGGCAATACGGTAAAATGGGGTGCTGTACAGAACATCTGTACTCCAATATTGCCTAATTTCTGGCTTTTTTACTATGCCCATATGTAACACCAGACCCCAAAACGTCATCATCTCTACTGCATCTACAGGGGTCCACCTACCAAATGATGACGTGGGGTTTTGAGCAATAAACTGCTGGGCATATAAATTACTTTGGTCCACCATTAAATTTATAAAATCATCAGAGAAAAATAATTTGAAAAAGTCAATTTCTCTGAGACCTGATGAATCAAATTGGATTCCTGGGATGGCCAAAAACTCAGGAACCTGGGGCTCAAAATTGTCTGGTGGTGGGGTCCATACGGGATCAATCATTTGGGGGGGGGGTCTCAGCTGCTCTACGGGGGCGTCTTTGAGGGGGTCCCTCATCACTAGAGGAGGAAGAGGAGCTTAAGACGAATCCTTCAAATTCCCCGCTTGCATCCCTGGCTGTGTCAGAGTCAGAGGCAAGCATGGCATATGCCTCCTCCGCTGAATACATTCTTCTGGATGACTGGGATGACATTTGGGATGCCATTTTTATTTTTGTGTTTCTGTAAGTGTAATGTTTCAACACGTGTATAGTGTAGGGGGGGTACAAACTTTATTTAAACACGGAGGGTATGTAGTGTGTAGTGTGTATGTAGTGCAGAAAAAAAAAAATTATACAGGAATTTGATCCCAATAAAAAAAAAAAAATTGAAGGGGTTAAAAAAAAAAAAAAAAGGTCCTGCGCCAAAAATTGAGCTCAGATGTTGGTCAGTAACGTCCGTCACTGAACAGCGCTCAAAGGCAACAGGACACCCACAAAAGCAACGTGGGTGTAAAAACAATAAAAAAAAAAAAATACCACAGCACTCTCCAAAAAAAAAACAATTTAAAAAAACTGCAGAAAAAAAATTATATCAACCCTGTGCCAAAAATGCTGTTCAGTGATGTACGTCACTGATCAGCGGCCACAGGACACCCACAAAAGCAACGTGGGTGTAATAAACCACAGCACTCTCCAAAAAAAAAAAACAATTTAAAAAAACTGCAGAAAAAAATGATATCAACCCTGTGCCAAAAATGCTGTTTAGTGATGTACGTCACTGATCAGCGGCCACAGGACACCCACAAAAGCACCCACAAAAGCAACGTGGGTGTAAAAACAAAACCCCACTGCACTCTCCAAAAAAAAAAAAACAACTGCAGATCAGTGATGCAACACTGATTAGCAGTGAGGGGCAGCAGGCAGACAACTGTGGGTGCAACCTGACAGGGTATATATATAAAAAAAAACTGGACCCCCAAAAAGTTGCTGATCAGTTAATTAATTTAAACTGATCAGCACAAAAGGGGGGGCAGCAGGGGGGGCAGCAGTCAGTTGCACAGGCAGCACAACCTTTGGTGCAACTGACAGGTATATATATAAAAAAAAAAACCCAAAAAGTTGCTGATCAGCACAGATATACTGATCAGCACAAAAGGGGTGCAGCAGACACAAAATATAGCACTCTCTATCACTCTCTGTCACTCTCTGTCACTATCTGTCACTATCTCTCACTATCTGTGACTCTATGACACTGCAGCAGCAGCACACAGGAAGTCACAAGATCCAGGAAGCATCCAGCTGCTGGCAGCACGCTACCAGCGGTGATCAGCGGTGATCAGGTAAGTATCAGGCAAGGTTCAGGTATGTATAGCACGACAGAGTGGCCGGTGACCGCTCTGCACGCAATTCCAGACCGGAATGGCGTCTGCAGCGCAGTAACCGTTAGTTTAAATGACGCGCCTTGGCTGTGATTGGTCCGTCGGTCCGACGGACCAATCACAGCCTTGGGGGCAGGTGAGGTGAGGTGTGGTCATCACCGGTGACCCCCTCATGCCTCCTCACACCCGGCGGTGATTGACACCTGTGTTACCGAGCGTCTGATTCGCCGGTAACACAGGAAAACGCTGCGACTGGCTGTTCACATTGAACAGCCAATCACAGCGATCGCCGACGGGGGGAGGTATCACCACCCCCCCTGGGCATGCAGGGACATGTCTGCTGTCAGGGACAGCAGACATGTTTAAACTGTCACCGCGTCTATAGACGCGGGGACAGTTTAAAGTCATGACGTATATATACGTCATGTGTCGGGAAGTACATCCCGGCCATGACGTATATATACGTCAAATGTCGGGAAGGGGTTAAAATACACCTTTGAGGTCCGGTACGCCAGTCACGCACGTCGCCGGGGGAGGCACCCGCCATGGAAGGGCAGTGAGAGATTACATCATCGCCAGACGCTCCCCTAGCCTAGTTGCTACGGAGACGTATAAACACGCACGGGATCTCACTCCGGCGGCGCTGCTGACGCAGCCGGGACCACAAAGCTATAAAACATATATGAAAAAAATGTGAGGAATTTTTTTTTTTAATTTATATATATATATATATATGTATATATATATATATATATATATATATATATATATATACATATATATATATATATATATATATATATCCAGAAAGGGAAACATTTTCCACAGAGCGCACTCACCAGACTTCAGAACAAATGTAGTTTAAAAGTTCCAAATTTTAATTCATCCTTTTAAAAATGGTAGTCGACGTTTCGGGCCATTGCACGACCCTTTTTCAAGACCTTACTCCAGCCCAATCTCCTGCTGACAGCGATAACACTATCCCCCTGTGTCCAGCCTTAAATGCTACATGCTCCGCCCATCAAACTGAATACCTAGCCTATCGGGGCAAGTATTTTACAACAAATCAGCTGTTTAAATTAAGTCACATACCTGTCCTCATGTAGGGACTCCCGCCGCTCACTCATGGTGCAGCGTGCGTTCCATACACCCTGTCGCATCACCGCAGCTTCCGTGCGGCGTGCGTTCCATCGGGGGGAAGTGATCATTCAGACTTCCCTCAAAGCACTTGTTCACGTGATACCCTGCCGGACGTGACGCGATTTGCGTTCCATCCACGGGTTTGGTATACTGCGCTTGTACTTCCTGCGTTCCACCAGAGCGGAAGCAGGATTGGAGAATGATTACATGCTATATTATCGGATGTGACGCTACTTGCGTTCCATCGGGGGGTGTGTGGTATGTTATTTCTTAACTTCCTGCGTTCCACCAAAGCGGAAGCAGGTTAATAGATTAACCTGCTTCCGCTTTGGTGGAACGCAGGAAGTTAAGAAATAACATACCACACACCCCCCGATGGAACGCAAGTAGCGTCACATCCGATAATATAGCATGTAATCATTCTCCAATCCTGCTTCCGCTCTGGTGGAACGCAGGAAGTACAAGCGCAGTATACCAAACCCGTGGATGGAACGCAAATCGCGTCACGTCCGGCAGGGTATCACGTGAACAAGTGCTTTGAGGGAAGTCTGAATGATCACTTCCCCCCGATGGAACGCACGCCGCACGGAAGCTGCGGTGATGCGACAGGGTGTATGGAACGCACGCTGCACCATGAGTGAGCGGCGGGAGTCCCTACATGAGGACAGGTATGTGACTTAATTTAAACAGCTGATTTGTTGTAAAATACTTGCCCCGATAGGCTAGGTATTCAGTTTGATGGGCGGAGCATGTAGCATTTAAGGCTGGACACAGGGGAATAGTGTTATCGCTGTCAGCAGGAGATTGGGCTGGAGTAAGGTCTTGAAAAAGGGTCGTGCAATGGCCCGAAACGTCGACTACCATTTTTAAAAGGATGAATTAAAATTTGGAACTTTTAAACTACATTTGTTCTGAAGTCTGGTGAGTGCGCTCTGTGGAAAATGTTTCCCTTTCTGGATATGGATTGGCACGCATAGGATCCCCTCTGTGAAGCCTGGGCTTATCTGGCACCCCAGCAAATGTCTCCAGGAATATTGTGAGTGCTACTTTATACTTTGGATATATATATATATATATATATATATATATATATATATACTGAGGCCACAAATACGGAGCAATGCAATGTGCAGTGGTCACTAGGTAATTGCAGGCAGCAGATAGCTTCACATAGATATCACACTGCAGATGGGGAGGACACAGACAGGGAACCCCAACAGAGCTCATTACCCACTAGGTGCAGCAACCCAAGTTCTACCTCTAGGACAGTCATGTCAGGACTTCATTTCCCATCCTCCTTCTGTACCTTAATGTAAGAGTCAGCCCTGGCTCAGTCACTGGGATCTGCAGGCACAGGGAAGCAGCAGCATCTCTCCAGTCACTCTGCTGAGGATCTAGCAGCGCTGCCGTGCTGTGACTGCGCCGGGAACCCCCGCTGTGTGCTCAAATGCCGCCGGATCTCTCCGCATCTCCCGGGCGCTGACTTAAGCAGGCAGAAGCTTCTAACCTGCTAGAAAAGCTCCCAGCGCCCCCCGCAGACCCTAATGGCGGTGGCTCCCCCCAACCACCGCGGGAGTTGTGGACGGGACCATAGCTACGCCACTGCCCTGGAGCCCGGGCCCCACATGTCCTTATTCCGACTTTAGGCAAGCAAAGCACCGCGGGAGGAGCTGTGTGCCCGCGCATGCGCACCAGCCCTCCCGCGGCCATTTTAACTATGGGCACAGCCGCGGCCATCTTTAATATGAGCATTTTGCTGCGGCCGCGGCCGGTAACCACAGAGATGGTGGTTCGGCGGCCCAGCCAGGGAGAGTGGGCGGCCCCTACTTCTCCAAAATGTGCTGGCCCACCGGGAAACGGCCCGGTTTCCCGGTGGGACAATCCGCCCCTGGGCAGATGTTACTTGTGCAGAGAGAGTTAGATTTGGGTGGGGGTTTACTTCAAAGCGAGATCTATATTGCAGTGTAAAAATAAAGCAGTCAGTATTTTCCCTGCGAAGAAACAAAATAACTTACCCAAATCTAATTCTCTCTGCACATATTACATCTGCCCTCCTGCAGTGCACATGGTTTTGTCCATCTAAGAAGGAATTTGCCAGAAGGAGTGAACCAGAATAAGGTTTAAAGCTTGTTATGTCACTATATTTGCATGTGATTGTCAATAAAATGCAGCAGTTATAGATATATAGATATATTGCTTTGCTTTTAAACACATTTTAAAAAAAGGTTAAAGTTTATTTTTTTTCTGCCATAAAAGTGTTATTAGGTCATAGTACCACACAGCTCTACGTGACATATGTGATGAACACATGGGGTGGGTCATAGTACCAGACAGCTCTACATGACATTTGTGATGAACACATGGGATGGGAGAAGTGAAAAAGATCGGTAACACCACTTAGCGCGAACTGAATATTCACATAAGGTTGTACATATCTTTCATGGTACAGGGGTCCAGATGTATTCCGGTTTCACAAGTACCTAGAACAACACAAATGATATACCCTTTTTACCACATTAGTGAGAGGATTAGAAATCAAGGGTATATCAATACAAAAGGATCATAGTGTAGTATCCAAGTATAACAGAGAATTTTATTACATACAGGGAACTCACAATATTGGTAGATAAAATAGCATATGATCACAATTCCTTAAGGAAAAGCTGCTGCAAGAAAACTTCTCCCATCCGACCTTGGCTCCAGATGTTAAATTCAGGAAGCTCCGGGCACCGGTATCCTCAGTCTCCCAATGGTCCAGGTAGGGTGGGTAGCAGTCCAGCCAAAAAGTCAATGGTATGCGCCTCACAATGCATTTCGGACGAGTCATCCTGCTTCAGAAGCTCCTATTGGCTCGCGGTCCAGCGGGAGAGTTGAAAATAGCGGCGGACCTGCTTTGACTATACAGCCGGGTAGTGCACAGCTCTCTCTGCCTGGCTGTCATTGCTTTAAATTGTGTTCGGCCAGAGGATGTCATTTTCCCTCCCCCTTGGCAAATGAGCTATTCCCTCCCCTTTGGCAACAAGCAATTGCCTCCCCCTTAACAATGAGCAATTTTACTACCCCTTGGCAACGAGCATGTATTCACCCTTGGCAACGAGCATGAAGCCCATGGCATCAAGCAAGAACCCCCTAGCAATGAGCATGTAGGTGAGCGGCACTTCTGTATCAAATATGTATTGGGCATCATGGTTACATATACATAGTAGGTATGGCTAAAAAAAGACTTGCGTCCATCTAGTTCAACCTGGTATAGATATCCATTGCTGATTTGGTAGGTTCTGATATTTTACAGACAGATTATATTTCTTATTTGTACCCATGGATGTTTTTATCCAGTAAATGTTTGTCCAACTTTGCCTTGAACGCATTTAATGAGCCAGCCGTTACCACCTCTCTGGGAAGAGAGTTCCAGAGTTTGACTGTTCTGACAGTAAAGAAATTCTTTTTACTAGCTGAATTAATTTTTTTTTATTCTAATCTATACTCATGCCCTTGTGTCCTAGATTCCTTTCTAGTAGAAAAGAGGGTGTGTGACAGTTCCTTATATTGGCCCTTGATATACTTGTACATGTTGAGCATGTCCCCCCTTAAACGTCTCTTTTTCAATGTAAATAGTCCCAAATTGCTTAATCTCTCCCCGTAGCTTAAATTCTCCATTCCCCTAATAAGCTTTGTTGCTCGCCTTTGGACTTTTTCTAATTCTATGATGTCCTTTTTATAGTGTGGGGCCCAGACCTACACTCCGTACTCGAGGTGAGGTCTCACCAATGCTTTATACAGTGGCATAATTACCCTTGAGCTTTAGTTTCCATTCCCCTCTTAATAGATGCCAGAAATTTGTAGCTACATTACAATGGGCACTACATCCCAGTTTGCTGTCTATTTGGACTCCTAGATCCTTTTCAAGTATGGAATTACCCAGTTCCTCCCCGCTAAGGTTGTAACTTGCACACTGGTTGTGTCTCCCAAGGTGCATAACCTTACATTTATCTACAATGAACCTCATCTTCCATTTTTTTGCCCACTCATCTAGAATTGCAAGATCATTTTGAAGCATGGTGACATCTTCTGATGATTTGATGACTTTGCTAAGTTTTGTATCGTCCGCAAATATGGATACATTGCTGAGTAACCCTATCCCAATATCATTAATAAAAATGTTAAACAGAATGGGCCCCAAAACCGAACCCTAGGGCACTCCACTTAGTACCGGTATCGTATCTGATACGGCACCATTCACAACCACTCTTTGTTCTCTATTACATAGCCAATTCCCTACTCATCTGCAGATATTTTCACCCAATCCTAGGTTCTCCATTTTATTAATCAATCTCTTGTGTGGGACAGTATCAAATGCTTTAGCGAAATCTAGGAAAATCACATCCACAGCATTTCCATTATCAAGGTTTTTGCTAACCTCTTCATAGAACCCTAGTAGATTAGTTTGGCATGAGCGATTTTTCACGAACCCATGTTGGTTAGTACTGAGTAGATGGTGATGGTCTAAATATTCCTGGATACCATCCCTTAAAAATCCTTCAAATAGTTTACCCACAATTGATGTTAAACTAACGGGTCTGTAATTAGCGGGATCTTCCTTTTTTGAATATTGGCACTACCTCTGCTATTCTCCAATCTTTTGGTACTATACCTGACGATAGTGACTTGCTAAAGATATAATGTAGGGGGGTAGATAGTTCATCCCTTAATTCCATTAATACCCTTGGATGAATCCCATCTGGCACTGGTGATTTATTTGTTTTGAGTTTGCTTAGCGTCAGTACTATTTCCTTCGGCATGAAATCCACAATGAGATCTGGCTTATTTGTCCTGTTTGTGGTAAATGTTCGTTCCACAGTCTGCTCTCCCTTAGTTTTGCTTTTCCCTTGTCCTCAGTAACACTTTTTCCACTAGTATCAGTTAGTGGGCCTATGTTTTCCTTAATTAAACGTTTACTATTTATGTATTTAAAAAACTTCTTTGGGGTGGTGTGTGTTATATTGTGTGATGGGCATCACGGTGTGCGTTATATTGTGTGATGGGCATCACGGTGTGGCATAATGTGTGACGGGCATCCCGGTTTGTGGCCTTGGGTATTACAGAGTTTGCTAAAATGTGTAATGGGAATTACGGTGTGTAGTATAATGTGTAATGCCACACCCCTTGTGGGATGCCACACCCCTTCCCTCAAGGCCACACCCCTTTTCAGCACATGGCTTCGACGCGCAGGGTCCCTACAGTATGGGTAGTTAAATCTTGGACCACTTATCATATTTTTAAATTCGCCTATAGTACCCACACAGCTCTACATGACATATGTGATGAACACATGGTATGGGTCATAGTACCACACAGCTCTACGTGACATATGTGATGAACACATGGGATGGGTCCTAGTACCACACAGCTCTACGTGGCATATGTGATGAACACATGTGATGGGTATTTTTACATTTGCTTGTATGGAAAATTATTTCTTAAAAACTCACACTAATCACACTATTAAACAAAGCTAGTAAGAAGGACTTCTTCTTCTTTCTGATGACCAGCGCTCTCAGCAGCATTTCTCCATAGTTTCTGCAGGAATGACATTGATCAGGTTATTTAACTAGTTAAAAAATGCAGCATTTCTAAGCTTGTCTCCACTGGCAGAACATAGCTGTCACGGTCTCAGGCTCAGAATAGCGAATGCCAGGCTGGGGATTGACTGGATCTTATGCAGGGGTTGCGGAATCTTACCGTGTCATAGGTTTTAGCCAGTGACTCCTCCAATTGGGATATGGGCTTTGCTGCTTTGAACATGCCGGTCGCAGTCCCCTGATCAGGTTCACCACATGGTGCTGGTAAACACTGGGAGTAAGACAGGGTAAGCTCTGGAATGCTCATGGTCAGACTAGCCGGGTCAGGAACTTGCAGATACAGGTAACAGTAGCAGGCATGAGCAAGAGTCCAAGTACTAGCTGGGTCATACCCTGGGAGTCACAGGATGCAGTACACAGGGAGCAGGCAGGAGAATGGTCACTAGGATAGCCGAAGTCAGGAGCCAGTAGTCACTGGGTACGGTACACAAGGATTAAGCAAGAGAATGGTGAGGAGAATAGCTGGAATCATGCATTGGAAACTACGGATGTCACACAAAAATGCTGGAGCAGGTTAGTGAACCAATACTCTGGCAGAATGGACAATAGATTTAAACTAGAAGATCGTGCGCTAAAATTAGCAGCCCTGGTAACCACTTTCAAATTTTTTTAAGAACCACTTCAAAAGAAGAATTTTTTGACATACAATACCATACGGAATTTTAGAGTCTGCCAGAGATTGCCTTTTATACGAAGCACAAGGAACTGGATTCTCACAGGTGCCTCAATCAATGAGGGCTGAACATGTTTCAATCAAGTGCTTCAATCATTAAGCAATGGTCAGGTTACACAGAACTGCCTGGCAGCATGGGCTCCCCCAGGTGCTGCAATCAGACTGCAGTGTTCAAAGTGTCACTAGCATGAGTCAGAGCAGAACCAGCAGGATTTCACAAGCAGGTAACACTAAAATACTGAATATTGTGACAAGTGTTAACCTGCTTACGTCTGTGGAGTAGCGCAATGGTAGAAGAATATTGAAATCCCTCCCCAGTGGTATTGAGCTGATTATACTGCCCAATGCAACTTTGCGGCTTTATGCATGCGTGGCCTTGCACTTAATTTTGTAAGGCAATGTACAATTCCTTAAGTAAAATAAAAGCTTTAGCTATCCTTTAGTTTTTGCTCATCACCAGGACAGGCTCTTATCGGCAGTGCCATAAAGAGGGGTGTGAGGGCAGTTGGCCACACTGGGCAGGACAGCCTGGCCAGCATTCTCATCATCAACTTGGGTAACACCCTCATCATGAACCTTCTATTTAATGATTGGAGTTAGTCTTTCCAAAAAATTGTTTTGTGGGAGTCCAAACAAGGCAAGCACTTCAGCAACAAAAGTAACAGTAACTGTAACTGAATTGCTTGGTTTTTAAACTGTGCTTGTCCTTTTATATCCAACATAAGACTGGAAAACTCAATCTTGCACCACTTTTCTTTGTTTGTGCACTTAGAAACTTGCCAGCTCGCTTTAGCCTTTGGCCTAAACTGGAGGAAAATAATATTGACAGCTGTGAGAAGGTCAGAATTAAGTGTAAATGAGTACAAATGGATGTTCAAGAGGATAATAATCTGCCATTTAATACCATACTCATGTCAAGTAACATGGCTGTAGTGTAATGTTCTCCTACAAGCTGTTTGTATTCATGGTACAGTACAGGTATTCAGAATGGATGCAAATTAATTGCAATACAGCTCTTGTAGTTCACATTTTTGCTGGGATTTACTTGGTTTTACTTTGGATTTACTGGTTAAACAGCTGATTTTGTCTGATCTATTTAAAAGATATACATTTTATAATCTTACAATAGAAGGATGCATACAGGACCTGTTTACTGTACAACATTTGTATAGTGTTTTATATTATTAGCAATCATCACTTACCAACTGTATACAGTAACACTTAACCCAGGGTCACTCTTCACCTTTATGTTGTGTATATAAAAGGGCATGTTAAAAAATCCAAGCACTTCAGGGACAAGGACAGATCTTTTTGTGACCGAAGTGTTTGGTTTATTTAGGCGACCACAAAACAAGCTACTAATGGGTTTAAGGCAGCTATGATTTTTTTTATGTATTCTGTTTTTATTGAAAATATAGAAAACAGCATCATAACTTCAATTGAACACCCAAGTTTGAGTAAGCAGTAATATTCATAGCAGACAATAAACAATTTGGGTAAAAACCTCATGTGTTTTCATTTTGAAAGGGAAGAAAGAAAAAGGAAAAAGTAGGGATGAAGATACGGGGGGGCACCATGGACCACATTTTTAAAGTTTGTAATAATAATAATAATAATAATAATAGTCATAATAATGCTAGTGGAGGAGGGGTAAATTACGTGGAGTAAAGAAGGGCATCTATACCAGCGCATTAATATCTTATATTGAATATAGAATGAGCTCATTTGAGTTTTAAGGAAAATAGCTTCCCAGTCTTTCTCGTTCAGTGTCACTTCTAGATCTCTTTCCAAGGCTTGAGTAAAGGAAGAGGAAATCTGGGGGTCACTGTATTGAAGGAGTTTGTATAGGGTGGATATTGTGTGTGTAGGGTTGCCTGTAGTTATACATAACTTTTCAAATGGGGTGAGTTCTCGGGAGGCCTGAGCTAGTATGGCTTTTGAGCTTAAGAAATGACATATTTAGAGGTATTTCCAAAAGTCTGACACTGGAATATTCCATTTGTTTCCAATCTCAGAGAATTGTTTCACTGCTGAGGACTTTATCAGCTGGCCAACCCTGAAAAGACCCTCAATAGCCCAATTGTAAAAATGTGACATATGAAAGCCCGGTTGAAAATCAGGATTTGCTAAAAAGGAAGTCAAAGTAGCCATAGGCGTGCGCAGCCCATTTTCTTAGGGGGTGCACCATTGGAGGGGCGTGTTCATCACGCCTACTGGGCGTGTCCATCAAAGCCTACTGGGCGTGTCCATCACCGCCTACTGGGCATCAATGCAGACTAAATAGGTGACTTTTTTATGTATATGGGCTTCAGGATTAATTTTTCCCATCACACACACTAGAAACAGGGACAGTGCGCGCTGAAAATTTACACTGTAATGGCCATTACACATAATGCCACACACCCTAATGCCCATTACACATAATGCCACTCACCGTAATGCCCATTACACATAATGCCACACAACATAATGCCTATCACACATAATGCAATACACAGTAATGCCCATTCCACATAATGCCACCCAGCATAATGCCCATTTCACATAATACCACACACCATAATGCCCATCACACATAATGCCACACACAGTAATTGACATTCCACATTATGCCAGGGCTTGACAAATTTTTGTAAAATAGGGATTATAGGGATTACATAGTATACCACATGCCATTATGCCCAACACACGTTATGCCACACACCGTAATGCCCAATACACATTATACCAAACACTGTAATTCCCATTACACATTATGCCACAAACTGTAAGGCCCATTACATATTACGCCTCACACTGTGATGCCCATTACATGTTGCACCTCACACTGTGATGCCCATTACACATTGACTCAGACCACTATGCCCATTACTCCTCACAACGTGATGCCCATTACACATTACGCCTCACACCGTGATGCCCATTGTACATTATGCCAGAATGCCCAGTACACATTATGACACATGCCATAATGCCCATTACATATTATACCACACATTGTAATGGCTATTACATATGATGTCACATAAGTGTTGCTGGGGGACCCACACGCTGTACACCCTTCACCCATTTAATTCTACTCACCTCATCATCGGTCCGGCAGAGCAGCGGTAAAGACCACTGGGAAAATGGCTGCATGGTGACCCATAATCACATTACACAGCATGTAGTGACCCATAAGCACATTACACAGCATGCAGTGAACCATAATCACATAACACAGCATGTAGTGACCGATATTCACATTACACAGCGCGTAGTGACCAATATTCACACGTAGTGACCCATATTCACATTAACAGCACATTGGCCCTTATTCTGATCGGTGCGTACTTTCCCGAATTCTTACGGAGCGGGCCGCACGCAACGCTATGCGGACATCGTCCGTAGAAACGCCCATCGAGCCTCCGCATTCGAACGGACTCACTCTTTAAGAACAGGGCGTGTGTACGGACGACATACAAACCTTGCGTGTGCGGTGGACCCGTACAGATTCTGCACGGTCTTACAGCGTAAGCACGGTCTTACAGCGTAAGCACGGTCTTACCGCGTCAGAACGTACGGGAACCTGGCCGTACGCACCGATGCGGAGTATTTACGCTAAATACAACACTATTTATCTGAGCACAGACAGCGATCACATGACCCACTTATGCAATTAGGCAACCTCATTAAAAAGGGATTGTTTTCTATTTGATTTAATTAAATCCTAATACATACTGAACCACATTACTACTACATTCATTACACACATTAACCCTTACAGCATGTGAACATAACATACATCTATATACAGTATGTACATTTTGCTAATTTAAAAGAGTATAAACAAGTTACACATATACTTTTCCATGTAAACAAAACACACAGACAACTTCGAACTGTAAGAAAATATTTATTAAAAGAACACATTTTTAATGAAAAAAATAATGAAAAAAATTAAATAGCTACATCGAGCAGCTGGTCCAACTCGGCCATGACCTGGCGCATGTGTTCCCTTATTCTTAAGAGGGCCCCACGTAAACCCTCTTCTGCTTGGGCTGGCTCATCTGTGGACATATTAAAAAGGGTCAAATTACTAATGATATTCATGCATACATTTAACATAGTCATACCTAAATTTTAAAAATGCAAGGTGACAGGTGTGTGTTTATATATATATATATATATATATGTATATAGACACATATATAACTATATATGACACATACAGCTATACATACATGCATACATCCTAAATGGAAAGCCTGTTTTTTCCCCTCTACCCTTTACTCTGTATAACACCTCACAGTCATAGTGTTCCTTCTGAATCCAAACCCACCCATGACTAAGCTCTGAGAAGCATGTCATGCGCTGCACCAATCCCAACTCATCAAAAAGCGCTCAGTGTCTGTTATATGATGGAGCGTTGCATGGGACTTAGTCAACTCTCAGGAATGCTCAGTACATTTGTGCAATCAAGCATGGCTTGCCGGCTGATGGTCTGCTCCATAAATCATTGTCATAATGCCAGTTAGGTGAAGCTGCAGCACTAACCCACTCCCATGCACAAAATCATTACTAAGACCAAATCAACACACAATTATGGTGCCAACCATACATGCAGACCGCAGGGGGGGTTTAGCTAGAGAAGGGCCCAGGGGCACTGACCACTTGTTACTCCATTCTAAGCCACGCCTGTCCATACTCCATTTATGTCATACTTAATCTAGTTTAGAAAGATCAATCACCAGTAAACTCTACTCACCTATATGAGGCTACAGATTGTATGCTTGCAGCAGGGACATGTAACCCTTACATGAGCAAGTCATCCCTTTCTTCCAGGATACAGATTAACTACACAGGTTCAGTGGCACTTAAAATCGACCTGAAAGCCATCCTCACAACCTGTGTCATTAATATGTGTCCAGGATGAAAGGGATGGTTTGGCCACCCTATATAAGTGTGTCTGTTGGTACCCTGTTTGTTATATGAATTTATAGTTTTTAAAAACACAATTGAATCACCAGTGCTACATAGCAAATAGTAGATGAGAAAAGGAATAATTAATCCTTATGTATACATACCAATTTCGGGCGCCTGCACCACCTCACAGGCCTCCACCTCCTCCTCTTCTTCCGGGGCCTCCTCTGCTGGCACCTCCTCCTCTGCTGGCAGCACCTCCGCCTCCACAGCCCACACCTCCTCCTCCACTTCCTCTGCCACCTCCTCCGCCTCCACTTCCTCCGCCATCCCTTCCTCCAAAACCACCTCCTCGGCCCTCGCTTCTGCGACCTCCTCCTGGGCCACCTCTGCCTCCTCCCGGGCCTGTCTTGCTCGATCCCGTGCTGTGTTTGAGACAAAAAAAAATGCCAATTAGGGGTTATTTGGACAGATGTATTAAGCCTTAACAAGCATAAATCCAAAGGTTATAAGTTGAGATAACTGTACAGCCAATCAGCTCCTTAGTGTCTTTTACACAACACAAAACGAATTTTGTGCGTGACTGAAGTTTTGCGCTAAAAGCAGCTATAAATAGTCTCTGGAACTTGATAGGACCTACACCAAAAAGGTCCTGAGGTTGTTTACAAGTAGAAAAAAAGGTTTTTAAGATCCAGAAACAGTTCACAGCGCTAACAAATTAAATAAAAAAAAAAAAAAAAAAAACGTGAAAAATAAATAAAATACAAAAAAAAAAAAAAAACGTGAAAAATAAAGTGAACAAAGTCAATGTGCACAAATGTAAGATCAAAGGTACTTCCCTTTCATATGTTTCAATGGGAGGGAGGTAAAGATATCGGTCCTTTGAAGAGGTTTCTTTTCAAGTGTTAAATCCGTGTGTTTTCTTATTTTTCTCAAAAAAAGCATGAAATGAAGAAAATGTACATTGTGTAAACAAATGAAATTCAACACAATTAAAACATGAATAAAGTTCAAAATGTTGGCAGAGGAATTGTTTTTCTCCTGATTTCTAGATTTTGTCACGAAGTTTACTTCAGGGGCATACCTCTACTCACTTAAATATTATATGTTATAATCCCATAAAGGTATCTTTTCCAAAAAGACAAACAATTTTCTGTCAAAAGGGATGAATAAGCGTACCCCCACTCACTGGTTATTCGGTGGGTTAAAACTCATCAGGGTATCTTTTGTAGGGGTTATCTCAACACTTTATATAACAGATGAATGAGTATATGTTTGGCGTACCCCCACTCACATCCAAGATGGTGAATAAAAGCACATCAAGGTATCTTTTATATATAATTCAGATGGAAGTTTTTTAGAGAAGATGGCGTACCACACTCACGATGTTTTAGACTGGAGCCAGACGCATCAAGGTTTCTTTGTATTTTCAAAGAGGGGGATCTTTATTTCCACAGAGAATCTCTCAATGTGGGTGTTGGTGACCCCAAAAAAACAAAGGAAAAAATGGTGGATAGACTGAAGAATTTTTTATTTTACAAAAAGTCCATAATTGGACTAAAAATACGTATTTTTTTATTTAATTTGTTAGCGCTGTGAACTGTTTCTGGATCTTAAAAACCTTTTTTTTACACAACACAGCTTGTAACATGGCAGTTATGATGTGACATTTGGGCCATTGTAAGCATCACAATCAATAATCCTACACAATGACATATTTTATCACCATTACAGGGTGTCAAACAGGAAGTAGCACACATATAGTGTATGCCATGTTTAACTCATGATCAGGCTGGTTACCTTATTGGCTTAAATAATGTCATGTAAGCAATCATGTACAAATGGCCATTTAATGCGTACGGAACGCAGGGTGTCGCTGATGTACGCCAATTACAGAAATAGGATATAAAGGTGTGTTAGACAAATGCAATGTTGTTGCAAACATGGCTGGCTCAGATTCAGAGGAAGACCAGGTGTTGCAGGACCTGTTTGGCAACATGGACTCCAGCACCACCTATGTCCCCATCAACCCAGACCAGCCATTGGGAGAACAGCAGCCAGATGGGCCATCTACATCAGGCCAATCGGCAGCTGGCCCATCTTCAGCCTCAGCAGAATCATTGGGAACACAGCAGGTGGCTTCCCAACAGAGTAGCCTGCCCAGCACTTCGAGTACAGCGACAGGTGGCCGTGGCAGTTACGGTGCCAGTGGCCGTGCCGGTGCCAGTGGCCGTGCCGGTGCCAGTGGCCGTGGCCGAAATAGGGCAACAGAGGAACCAACCACCAGAAACATGGCATTCGAAGCGCAGGAGCTTGCCATCCTGGTGACCCGCGCACTTGATTGGATCGAGTGTCCACAGGACCAGTTGACACACACAAGGAGATGGAAGATCTGGGAGGACATAACGGCGGAGATTAATGCGGTGGCTCCACAAGTTCTTGAGACGGAGCACGTTAAGAAGAGGCAAGTTCATGTGTGTTACATTTGAGCACTACAAGACCAGTAATGTTTACATTAGATGTTAGATGGAGTTGGTCAATGGCCGGTCATGTTGCTTGGAGGCACAGACATGTTTGCCATGTCATTTAATTGATAGTTATTGTAGGGTGAGTGTATCTTCTAAGGGTTGGTTTTCAAATTTTATATAATGTAAGTTTGGTGTCATGAGGCACATGTTGTAATCTGTTGCAGATTGCAATGGGTGCTACAGCAAACATGAGGAGTGACATGTATTAATATGTAAACTTTGATTGCAGGTGGCACGACTTCAAATAGAACCTCAAGAAGAAATTGACCCAGCGGTGGGAACACAGCCACACCTCTGGGGCTGGCCCCATGCCATCAAAGCTGAAGCTCACCCCCCTGGAAGAGATGGCAGAGTGCTGCATTGCAGTCGAGGAGGTCCGGGGGGTGAGTGTTAGGTTAACCCTTGGTGCTCCAGGAAAAACAAAACCAACGAACAAACTGATGCAGGGGAATGCGGGGTGTTTTATTGAAAAACCGAATAACACAGGAACTGATGCAGAAAACAGGAACAAACTTTATGAAACAAAATATGAAGTGGCTGGATAGCAGAATAAACACAGAGGTACCGGGTACAGGTGCAGGTGCAGGTGGTCTGGCAGTTGGCTGAGGCTTAGGCTGAGGCACGAGGCACAGGACACGAGGCAATGGCTGTAGGAAGCTGTGGCACAATACACGAGGCACAGGACACGAGGAAATGGCTGAAGGAGGCTGAGGCTGAGGCACAGGACACGAGACAATGGCTGAAGGAGGCTGAGGCACAGGACACGAGGAAATGGCTGAAGCTGAGGCACAGGACACAAGACAATGGCTGAAGGAGGCTGAGGCACAGGACACGAGGAAACGGCTGTAGAAGGCTGAGGCACAAGACACGAGGTACAGGATACATGGCACAGGACACAAGGTAACAGCTGTAAACTCCTTCCAATACTCAGACAAGGCAGATAGGGAATGACCAGCCCTGAGTACTGGTCTCAGAGAGAATATATAGGCCAATAACAGGTGTCTCACATGAGCAATTGTCTCTAACACCAGGCACCTGATCCCACAGAGTCAAGAGAGACAAGTCCAACAGGTGCCTGGTGCCCCCTAGTGGTAGTACACATGAAAAGGCAAACAGACATAACATTATGCCCCCCTGAAGAAGGCGGATTCCAGACGCCTTAAGAGTTATCTTCTCCTCCTGTTCTTCTTGTTTCTCTTAGTACCAGATGAGGTAGCCTTACAGAGCCCAGAGGCCTGGAGGGAGTCCTTTAAAATATTCCAAACCTCTGGTGGACCGAACCTTTTGGTAATTGCTTCCGTGAAGGCAGCCAAATCGTGCAATGCTGGATCTTTAGAGTCCACCAAAAAATTCGCCCATGCCAGTGCCTCCCCTCTAAACCTCATCAACATATGGCCAATCAATTCCTCCATATTTGTACCTTCCCAAGGCTGGCAGAAAAAGGCATTAAGCGTGGAAATATTCCCGTCAAAAAAGATAGTTCCGGGAATATACCCCGTGTCATCGAAGACTATGCCTGGGGTTGTGGTACTGGTGTCCCCTTCTCGGACCCCTGGCACGTCAGGCGGAACCTCTCGGAACTCTGGCACGTCAGGCGGAACCTCTCGGACCTCTGGCATGTCAGGCGGAACCTCTCGGACCTCTGGCACGTCAGGCGGAACCTCTCGGATCACTGGCACATCGGGTGGACCCTCACGGACCTCTGGCACATCGGGTGGACCCTCACGGACCTCTGGCACATCGGGTGGACCCTTACGGACTTCTGGCATGGCAGGTGGAAATGCTCTGAAAGAAAAAACATTGCAACTGACGGCCGACACGGCGGCCCTCAATTTATGCCCAATGGAATCAGCAGGAGCGGACTCAAGACAGGGGGGCGCAGGAGTCACAGAGGCAACAGGCCCGGAGGCCAGGTCAGAAGCGTCCTCAGGCCCGGAGGCCAGGTCAGAAGCGTCCTCAGGCCCGGAGGCCAGGGCAGAAGCGTCCTCAGGCCCGGAGGCCAGGGCAGAAGCGTCCTCAGGCCCGGAGGCCAGGGCAAAAGCGTCCTCAGGCCCGGAGGCCAGGGCAAAAGCGTCCTCAGGCCCGGAGGCCAGGGCAAAAGCGTCCTCAGGCCCGGAGGCCAGGGCAAAAGCGTCCTCAGGCCCGGAGGCCAGGGCAATAGCGTCCTCAGGCCCGGAGGCCAGGGCAATAGCGTCCTCAGGCCCGGAGGCCAGGGCAATAGCGTCCTCAGGCCCGGAGGCCAGGGCAATAGCGTCCTCAGGCCCGGAGGCCAGGGCAATAGCGTCCTCAGGCCCGGAGGCCAGGGCAATAGCGTCCTCAGGCCCGGAGGCCAGGGCAATAGCGTCCTCAGGCCCGGAGGCCAGGGCAATAGCGTCCTCAGGCCCGGAGGCCAGGGCAATAGCGTCCTCTGACCCGGAGGCCAGGGCAATAGCGTCCTCTGACCCGGAGGCCAGGGCAATAACGTCCTTTGACCCGGAGGCCAGGACAATAGCAACCCCCTCCTGGGGCTGGATAGGACCCCTTCCTGGGGCTAGACAGACGGAACCCCCTCCTGGGGCTAGACAGACGGAACCCCCTCCTGGGGCTAGACAGACGGAACCCCCTCCTGGGGCTAGACAGACGGAACCCCCTCCTGGGGCTAGACAGACGGAACCCCCTCCTGGGGCTAGACAGACGGAACCCCCTTCTGGGACCGGATCATCGGGCTCCTTTGCGGGGACCGTATCATCGGGCTCCTTGGCGGGGACCGTATCATCGGGCTCCTTGGCGGGGACCGGATCATCGGGCTCCTTGGCGGGGACCGGATCATCGGGCTCCTTGGCGGGGACCGGATCATCGGGCTCCTTGGCGGGGACCGGATCATCGGGCTCCTTGGCGGGGACCGGATCATCGGGCTCCTTGGCGGGGACCGGATCATCGGACCCTCTGGCGGAGACCGGGACATCGGACCCTCTGGCGGAGACCGGGACATCGGACCCTCTGGCGGAGACCGGGACATCGGACCCTCTGGCGGAGACCGGGACATCGGATCCACTGGCGGAGACCGGGACATCGGACCCTCTGGCGGAGACCGGGACATCGGACCCTCTGGCGGAGACCGGGACATCGGACCCTCTGGCGGAGACCGGGACATCGGACCCTCTGGCGGAGACCGGGACATTGGACCCTCTGGCGGAGACCGGGACATCGGACGTTGGCCTCCCCCCAAGAAATTCCTCAGACTGCAGAGACTCTGGCTGGGCAGCTCTGGGTAGAGACTCTGGCTGGGCAGCTCTGGGTAGAGACTCTGGCTGGGCAGCTCTGGGTAGAGACTCTGGCTGGGCAGCTCTGGGTAGAGACTCCGGCTGGGCAGCTCTGGGTAGAGACTCCGGCTGGGCAGCTCTGGGTAGAGACTCCGGCTGGGCAGCTCTGGGTAGAGACTCCGGCTGGGCAGCTCTGGGTAGAGACTCCGGCTGGGCAGCTCTGGGTAGAGACTCCGGCTGGGCAGCTCTGGGTAGAGACTCCGGCTGGGCAGCTCTGGGTAGAGACTCCGGCTGGGCAGCTCTGGGTAGAGACTCCGGCTGGGCAGCTCTGGGTAGAGACTCCGGCTGGGCAGCTCTGGGTAGAGACTCAGGCTGGGCAGCTCTGGGTAGAGACTCTGGCTGGGACTTGGCCCGAAGTTCCCCAATTTTAGGCCTGCGATTGGGACAGGAGTTCAAGAAGTGTTCGGGGCTGGCACAATATAAACACAAAAAGTTATTCCTGCGAAAGGCACGTTCTGTAACCGATAGTGGAGCACGAGGACCACCAGTTAGTGTATGGACTATATTAGTAGCCACATCGACAGATGGTAAAAGAGTATCTTGAGGACAGGAATAAATGGTAGGTCCCTCTTGCGGTATGGAGGATTGTTTTGCTGTCACATGTCCAGGAATACCAGAAGCAGAATAAACTTGTAGCAATGCAGACATTTTCTTCAGAAAATCAGGAAAAAAGACACAGACTTGAGCCAATTGAATACGCAATAAAATTATGTCTGCATGCAAAGGGTTAATTGCAGTTTTTTCACAGGAGTCATCAGCAACCCTGCAAACACCTGGGAGCTCTGCACACAAGGTTTTAATTAGAGAATCCAGACTGACATGATCCTTAGAATTCTCTTGTCTGTTTTGGCTGGTCATTATGTTAGGTTAACCCTTGGTGCTCCAGGAAAAACAAAACCAACGAACAAACTGATGCAGGGGAATGCGGGGTGTTTTATTGAAAAACCGAATAACACAGGAACTGATGCAGAAAACAGGAACAAACTTTATGAAACAAAATATGAAGTGGCTGGATAGCAGAATAAACACAGAGGTACCGGGTACAGGTGCAGGTGGTCTGGCAGTTGGCTGAGGCTTAGGCTGAGGCACGAGGCACAGGACACGAGGCAATGGCTGTAGGAAGCTGTGGCACAATACACGAGGCACAGGACACGAGGAAATGGCTGAAGGAGGCTGAGGCTGAGGCACAGGACACGAGACAATGGCTGAAGGAGGCTGAGGCACAGGACACGAGGAAATGGCTGAAGCTGAGGCACAGGACACAAGACAATGGCTGAAGGAGGCTGAGGCACAGGACACGAGGAAACGGCTGTAGAAGGCTGAGGCACAAGACACGAGGTACAGGATACAAGGCACAGGACACAAGGTAACAGCTGTAAACTCCTTCCAATACTCAGACAAGGCAGATAGGGAATGACCAGCCCTGAGTACTGGTCTCAGAGAGAATATATAGGCCAATAACAGGTGTCTCACATGAGCAATTGTCTCTAACACCAGGCACCTGATCCCACAGAGTCAAGAGAGACAAGTCCAACAGGTGCCTGGTGCCCCCTAGTGGTAGTACACATGAAAAGGCAAACAGACATAACAGTGAGCACCATGGACAGCGAGTCCCCAGCGGAAGTCATGGCTTCTTTGCTTGAAGGTAATTATTTGCCATGCCATAAGTAGCTGGTTCTAATTTTTCATGGAATGTGTTGTAATTGTAATGTTCTCTTTCACCAGCATCCCCACCACTTGGTCAAGAATCTCTTGAGGAGGTTAAGGAGTCTGTGCCACCTGCCACCAGTACCAGGCCCGTGCAGCAGCAGCAGCCACTGACCGAGGCTGAATTGACCAGGTGGGTGCAGGTGCTTTCCCATATTCAGCAGCAGGGAGAGTCGGCATCAGAGCGGGTGCGTAGGACCGAGGAGGTCTTGCAGGGTTTGGTCACCAGCCACCAGAGTATCGCTGGGAGCCTGCAGCCTGCAGGTGCTGGCTGATCAAGCCCTGCGGCAAAATGACCTCCTCCTCCACCATAATGAGCTTATGGTGGAGCTAGTTGCCAGCAATAGGGTCCTAATGTCATCCGTTTCTGGTGCATTCCCACCATCAGCACTCCCTGCTGCCAGAGGGGGAAGACCATCCACCCCCTCACCAGCATCTGCTCCACCTGGGCCACCATCTGACCGTGACCGTGGCCGTTTACCTCAGCCTCTCCTTTCTAAACTCTCATCCCCCCCCCCCCCTTCCCCCCCCCCCCTCTTCTCTCTTTTTTCCAACTTTTCTTTTCCGTGCCAAGAGAGACTTTCTGGTGGCGAATTTCAGCCCTGCAATGCTTCAGTATCAGGGCTGACCTAACACCACTTACAGAAGTGTCCTCTTCTCACTTGCTACATTTTCCATCAGTGCATCTAACTCTTCTCTCACCCCCCTTCCGCTCATGTTTATGAAGAAGGTGGGCAGCAGAAAGATTAGATTCTAATTCACTGTACGTTTTCTTTTCTTTTCCCATCCTTAAAAGGATACCTACACTAGTTACCATACTGATATGGTGTCTATAACATACGGCTAACTACCATCTGGGGGTATACTACATGTGATTCTTTATATTATACTCTCAAATCTAAAGATAATAAAGTATTCATAGATAAATCACATATCCTGGATCTGTCATCAGCCAACCTATTATAGGTTCAAAAAAAAATTTCTTAATAAATTAAGACTTGCATAATTTATGCGACATGTCTATTTAGAATAACACCACTAATTGCCACTGATTCTGATACGAAGATACTATAAGATATATCAGTGGCCATCTTTTTGTTCACATGAAATATTTAAATTGTTGTTTAACTCTACACAGCTAATTTTGCCTTATATTATTTATTAGAGTTATCACTATTTTAGATTAATCGGAATTAAAAGTTAATTTTTAAATCATTCACTATACATTATTCTCAACAAATTAAAAGTGTGCCTCCAAAAAGGAATCCTTGTCTGTGAACGGCTGCCCACCCCTTGTGGACTACCGCTTCTTTTCTTTCTAAGTATTTCCGAATGACGCCCATAATACGCCCATATTTCACGAGTGATTGCGGTGCACATTTCTAAACGGTATTAGTGAGAACAAGTACGTAGACCATGCGTGGCACATGCGCATAGCGTTCCCCACGCAGGCGCAGACGGCTAAAAAACACCATCCGTAAGAATTCGGGAAATTACGCACCAACCAGAATAAGGCCCATAGTGACCAATATTCGCACATAGTGACCCATAGTCACATTACACAGTGCGTAGTGACCCATAGTTACATTACACAGCACAGTGACAAATATTCACACGTAGTGACCTATAGTCACATTACACAGTACGCAGTGACCCATATTCACATTACACAGCACGCAGTGACCCACAGTCACATTACACAGCACTTAGTGACCGATATTCACATTATACAGCGCGCAGTGACCCATATTCACATTACACAGCACATAGTGACCCATATTCACATTACACAGTGCGCAGTGACCCATATTCTCATTACACAGCACGCAGTGACCCACAGTCACATTACACAGCGCGTAGTGACCGATATTCACATTATACAGCACAGTGGCGAATATTTGCACGTAGTGACCTATAGTCACATTACACAGCACAGTGACGAATATTTGCACGTAGTGACCTATAGTCACATTACACAGCGCATAGTGACTAAAATTCACACATAGTGACCCATAGTCACATTACACAGTGCATAGTGACTAATGTATGTATTATATGTATACGCTAGATGTACCCTGGGGGGATATAGACACAGGGAACATATATTCGCTGAGCTGCGCAGTGCCTTGGCAGCCATCAGCCGCACCACTGGACCCCCGGGTGGGTAACAATATAGGCAGAGACAGCACAGTTATCACACAGGGAACAAATACCCGCCGAGCTGTACAGCGCCTAGGCAGCCATCAGTGGTACCACTGGTCACCGCATCAGCCAGGCAGGTAACAATACAGCAGGGACAGTACAGTTTTCCCAGTTATTCGTGGGCAGTGTTCCGCTTGCTAGGCAGCAAAAGATTGCTGCTTAGTGAGTGATCCTGAATCAGGCCCCCTGTTCCCCTCACTACATTCTCACACACAGCCCACTCCCTCACAATAAATGGCACACTCCCCAGTCTCTGCATACATTACCTTCAGGTTTCAGCCAGGAGCCATCCTGTGAGCCTGACACAGAACAGTAGGCTACAGGGCTACTGCAGCTGCACTAGTTCACCCGGGCACAGGAAAAGCCCGGGGCATGGCCTAATCACGGACCCCCATGGCCACGTCCCCTTTTGAAACCTCTAATCCTGCTGACTGCTGAAGGAGCCCTGCCAAGTGAGGCAGGGCTGGCAACAGAAATCTTGGGGCCCGGTACACTCATATATCTGGAGGCCCAATACCCCGCCCCTTAAACAGAACATTTTAGTACACTTCATATTGAACGTTTTTTTTTTGTTACAAAAGAAACAATTCATATTCACTAATACCGGAGGGGGGTTCCAGGCAAGCACCCTTACAGGTATCCAGGCGGGTACCTTTATAACCAATTGCTAGGCACTGCACTGCCGCAGCCATGCTTACAGCCCCTGAGTTCATCAGAACCTTGGTGCCCCTCACAAGCTTGGGGCCCAGTACAGGTGTCCCCTTTGACCCCCCCTGTCGCCTGCCCTGAAGCCAGCCCAGCCCAGCGCAGGTACTGCCAGGTGGCCTGCAGCTGCACTACTTCACTACTACTGCAGCTGCACTAGTTCACCCGGGCACAGGAAAAGGCTGGGGCGTGGCCTAATCAGGAACCCCCGTGGCCACGCCCCCTTTTGAAACCTCGAGTCCTGCTGACTGCTATAGCCTGAAGGAGCCCAGCCAAGCCAGGCCAGCCCAGCGCAGGTACTGCTAGGCGGCCGGGGGAGGGGGCACTGCCGCTGCTGGTCATTAGGAAGTGCTGATATTGTGCCGGTCATTAGGAGGTGCCTGTGCACCCCCGGCACCCCCTGTGCGCACGCCTATGAAAGTAGCCCAACGGCTGCCTAGTGTAGTCAGCATAGTGACTCTGCGGCAGCCCTGCGTAGTCAGCATACACATCACCCATGCCAGCTCTCCCGCCTGCGGCGTGCAAATTTATACCAGGTCTCATGTACTAATTATACCTGGTGTATTTAAGTGTGTTTAAGTACTCAGTACTGAGAAAGGATACAGTACCAAAACTGCGAAATTCACTTATTGTCCATTGGTTTGGGATTAATCTGGCAAATGCTTCCATTTCAAACCCCCACTAGCTATGCCAGCTCGAAGTGTGGCGAGCGCATGTGTTACGCGTCCTCCCGACCTGTTCATACCCCCACTATCCACGTCGGCGTGGAGTTGATTTTACAAAGTGTGGCAAGCCCGAAGCTTGGCAAGCGGACACGGAACACATGTAAAGTAATCCACGCTTCGGGCTTGGTGGCTCGCCGCACTTGATAAAATCAACTCCACGCTCACCATGCTTCGGGCTGGCGTGGATAGTGGGCGTGTATCAGGAACACATTCACATCTGCCATGTCAGCCAGGTTTAAATGGTCAATGGTGCCCACACAATGTAATAAGCGCTGACTGACTATGCTAACTGCTTAACGCTGACTGACTACACTAACTACATAAGCTTCGGCTGGCCGCGAACACAACGCTGATACTAACAGGGATGCCTGACTGACTACACTAACTATGTAAGCTCCGTCTAGGCGCGGACGGGCGGGAACACTACACTATGCTCTACGCTGATTCTGACAGCGCCGATACGCTAACTGCCATGCTAATACACAAGTACCCAATCTTCCTTTAAAAAAATAATAATAATAATCATATAAAATATATTGCAGTTTGATTTTAATTATTAATTTGCTGACAGTTTCCATTTCTGCTATCTAAAAACTCAACCTGAAATACATGGATCCGAAGATCAGAACATTTCCATACATACACGCACAAATTTGATGTTTATATTCTTATAATCAGTTGGGTATTTATAACAGGTGCAATGTGCCTGGTGCACATGGACCCCTAAGTCCCAGAGAAACCGACACCGCCCACACTGCATCCATTGTTTAATACTCACCCCTCCGAAGCACTGCCGGAATCGCCCCCCCCCCCCCAAAATGGGCGCGGCACCATTTTTTTCAGAGTTCTGCGCATGCGCAGTATAGTATAGTATAGTCTGAGCCCTCTGGTACTGAGACTCTATTGCACTGTGCAGAGTGCAGTGCTGCGGCCAAGAGAGAGGCGGGGCCTCGAACGGAGGAGGCACAGGCCTTCTCTTCTGTTAAAGCATCCCTGCTTCTAATGCATGTGGAATCATTTATTCCAAAGAAGTCGTACAGAGCTTGTGTTACATTATGTGTACACACAGAGGTGCAGTTGCTATTGAGACACTTGGGGTGAGATTTAATAGGATGAGAGATTCAGAAAGTGAGAGATTTGGTAAGAAATCTCCAGTTTTTTTAAAGTGGCAATCATTTACACTGCTAAACCAGTTTGATTTTGAAGTGTAAATGATTGCCGCTTTAAAAAAATAACCTGGAGATTTCTTACCAAATCTCTCACTTTCTGAATCTCTTATCCTATTAAATCTCACCCTTGGTATCAGAAATGTACTGAAAATGTTCTGGGCATTCCTGGGCGGTGACTGGATGTTGGCTATTCAGACGCATGAAGATGGTGGGCTAGATGTATCAAGCTTCAAAAAGTGATAAAGTGGAGAGTGATAAACAGCCAGCCAACCATCTCCTAATTACCATGTTACAAGCTGGGTTTGAAAAATGACAGGTAGGAGCTGATTGATAAAAAACCAGCCAATCAGCTCCTACCTATTATTTTTCAAACCCAGCCTGTAACATGGTAATTAGGAGATGGTTGGCTGGCTGTTTATCACTCTCCACTTTATCACTTTTTGATACATTTGTCTCAATATATGTTTTATAGGCAAGTTATGTACTGAGGTGGCGCTGTGCTCCAAGGCTTACTCGCTCACATTGGAGGCAATACTCAGAATGACAAACTGAGAACGAGTGCAAGTTTTGGTGGAGTGACCGATGGTGTTGTCTAAAGATCCCCAAAGTGGGCTTCAGTCCTTCCACATTCATTTTAAATGGGGGAAGAAGCAGACGCGACTATGGCAATAGACACTGAAGAGATCACAACACTGCGCATCTTAGAAGAACCAGACACTACGTTAGCATGAACAATAGTTACCAGTAAAAAGGTTTGATTTTTCTTATCCAGTCCAGCAGGTGGCATGTTTGTTACATAATAAGGTAAGGTTTATTATTATTGCGTGTTCTCCTAAGTAGTATTGTGTACTTGTGTTCAGAACACAGTTCAAGGCAAAACGAAATGACAGGTTTGTAAACACGATACTCATCTACCATCTGTTCTTCTGTTTGCTTCTCAGGGTTTTCTACTCTGTTCCATAATGAAATAAAATAAACTTAGGTCACCAGTCAGTAAATGTACTGTAACCATTTCTGAATTGGAGATCAACACACACAGATCAGTAAATTAACTTAAGTACAATAATTGTAATTGGGCCCTCCTTGTGATGGAGCAATAAAGATATCCTAGTTATGTTATATTTGTACAGTATGCTGTAATTATAATGCAACGGAAAGTGTATAAATTGAAAAACATAAGATCAATTATTAATTATATAACAAACTTTCAACAATGAAATAGCAGTAGATTCTGAGGTGGAAGCAAAGAAAAAAAAAAAAGGAACTTTGGGCCGGTTCCAAACGTAGTTCTGATTCAGTTGCAAATGACCAATAATATTTCTGTGTGCATGTTCTGGAGCTGTAGTGTAAATGTGCTGCGGCTCCCGCCTGGGGCCAGCAGTATCCCACGGCGTGTGTGGGTGGGGGGGCGTTGGGAGTCCGCTGTGTCACTCGTGCGCACAGCATCTATTCCTGCAGCCTGAGGGGCATGGTCAGCAGCTCACAGAGCCACTAGCCATGCCCTCACAGCGGCAAAAACCGGAGCCGTGCCCGCACAACGACGAAAACAGGAGGTGGCTTCGTGGAAGGGTCGCAATTATAGACCACGCCCTCTTTCCACTAGGCCACACCCCCACATTTTTGGGTGCGCGGAGTGTCCCTCCTCTGGATCTTCTAAAGTTGGGAGATATACTGCAGGCATTTGGAGGTGAAGACAATTTAGTGGCTTTGATAATGCAGGTGTGTCGTCTCATTTTATGGGGGCTTGTTGATGCCAGTCCCCAGATGCAGATTTTCTGGCTTAGGCTGGGCATTCTGAGAAACATTAGGGGTGCTCAAATGCTTAACGGTCGCAGTGTGGTTACGATCTGCATGTTCAGATGCAGGTAGTGGATTTGAGCAGCAATTGGACGGTATCTTTTTACAAAAGCAAAATCAGAACTTACTTTCATGGACTCTCTATATTAAGTAACAATAATGAAAATTGGAGCTTTAGTTCATGTATAGATCAATGTAATTTAAGTCTACAGCCCCTCCCCTGCTATGTGGTGGCTCAGCAGTCAGTCAGTGCAGCCGGTGAGAGATCCCTGCGCTTCCGGCTCCCATCTGCACTGACTGACAGCTGAGTTGCCATAAAGCAGAACAGGGAAGCTGAGTGACTCAGCTGTCCAGTAGTATGTAAAGCAGCATACTGCTGCTCAGTCATTGGCTGGGCACGCAGGCTGCAAGGAAATTCCGGCAGGGTGGCTTCTGAGTATGTGTGGGCCCTTCATTTATGGGAACCCCGGGACGACTAACCCCTATCGCCCCTCACGTAATCTCTCCCTGGCCAGGACACACAAGGTTGATTACCTTACCCTGCATTGCTCAGCATGCAGGCTAGTAGAATTTGTTCCTTGTGTGCAGCTCACAGCAATTTTGCTTTTTTTTTTTTATTTTTTTTTTTTAAAATTTGAATTTATTTTCTTTTTGCAAAAGATAACATACATACGTGTTACATTAGTACTTACATACTTTTTACAATTAAATGACATACATTACGAATACATATAATACATTTCATACAGTTGGACAAAAACCCTCTTTTAGGACATCCCGGCATATAACTAGCGTTCTATTGCCTGTGGAATTCGGTAACGGGAAAGTTTTCATGGACAGATCTTATGAACATTTTACTCGTTATAGTTTTAATAATATAGTACGGGCTCATCTCCCCTAGATACCAGAACATACATAGTTTGTGTTCAGCTCAAGCATGCTATCCGTCACCCTTTGTGACAACATTTTCCCTGTATATTGTGTCCATACGTTATATAATTTTGTTTGTATATATACATTTTTTTTTTTTTTTTTTTTTTTTTTTTTTAATTTTTTTTTTAATTATAATTTTTTTTTTTATACATGTACCCACTTGTGATAGTCTCTAAATTACATATTAATATCATTATCATAATGCTGCGTTGTGATACTACATATCAACGGCGTGCATATTTAATCATATTTGTGTCTCTTAAATGCATTGTGCTTATACAATTCTGTGATTAACCAATACTAACCTAAGACCGGACTAACTAACGTATGCCCGGAACTACTCCATCTGTGCCAGATCTTTGTGTAAGTGTTCGTGCTGTTTCTGCCCATATATACATATTTTTCTTGTTCCATTGTGAGATTAACTAAATTAATCCAAGTTACATGTTCTGGTCCATCCTTTGCCATCCATACTCTAGCTATGAGTAGTTTTGCCAAGGCACATAAGTTAATTATGTACATTTTATCATATTTGTTCATATTCCTATCCATACAAATTCCAAGTATGCAGCTTTTTGGCCCTAACGCTGATTCAGGTATTCCTGTGTTGCTAATTGTTTTAATTACTTTAGTCCAAAACTTTCTCAGGACTGGACATTCCCATAGCAAGTGCCATAACGTACCTATACCATCATTACATTTGGGACAGGAAGCTGAAACATTGCCCTTAATTTTAGCCAATCTATTTGTAGTCAAGTAGCTCCTATTTACAATGTATAGTTGTACCTGCTGGGTTTTTATTGAGTTAGTAGCTACTGAGGCCATCTTCAAGGCCATGATCCATTCTGTTTCTGTTATGTTACCGACATCTTCTATCCATTTTACTCTAAGATCCCCCAATTTATCTTCATAAATGGCTTCCCCTATATAATTATATATTCTTGATACTACTTTCTTTTTACCCCCTTCCCGTAAGATTTTTTTTAAAGGGGAGACTGAAAATATGGGTGGTTCGTTCCTGAACTGGGTCTCTAATGCACTTCTTATTTGTAGAAATCTAAAAAAAAAAGACCGTGGGAGTGAAAATTCATCCACTAACTGTGAAAATGATTTCAGCCCCTCAGTGTTAAACAGTTGACTCATTGCACCAATCCCATATGTACCCCATGTTGCATCAGGTCGAAGTTCGCTAAGTTCCTTAAATCGTCCATAATCTGATAGGGGGTGGTCTATTTCAATATCGTTGTATTTTATTATTTTACCAACCTCACGCCAGATTTTAATCGCCTGCACTACTAATGGTGCATCAAATTTTGATACAACCCCCTTCAACAAACGTTGCACTGGACTATTGTCTTCCCTACCTTGCGCGATCAAAACTTTTACTAGATTAGTCCCTGTGTCCTCCACCACCCATTCCCGTATATGTGCCAACTGGCCAGCCAGGTAATACAATCTAAAATTGGGGAGTGCTAATCCACCTTGCCCCTTTTTTCTCATTAGGGTATCTAGTTTAATTTTAACTCTTTTGTTATCCCATATAAAGGACAATATCAAACTATTCAACCTCTTAAAGATGGCCACTGGCAAATACACCGGAGACTGCTGCAGGATGTACAGGACTTTCGGCAAAATGATCATTTTTATTAAGTTTACCCGCCCGGACATTGAAATTGGGAGCTTACTCCAGGTTTTGAACTTTCTACCCACGTACTCCCATAATGGCTGTATGTTTAACCCAATAAACTCAAAAGGATCTCTGGTGATCCATATCCCGAGGTATTTAAAGGCCTCTGTCCATTTAATTGGCAATGTTCCCTGTTCCCCAGTTGTAAGCTGTTTTTTCACTGCCAATATGCAGGATTTATGAACATTAATTTCAAAGCCCGAATATCCTCCATGTATTGCAATTAACTGTATGACCCTAGAGGCTGCATCCATATAATTCTGCAAAAATATTAATACATCATCGGCGTATAAGGCCACTGTATCGGTCACCGGACCTGCCCCAAAGCCCTTTACATCAGGATTCCTTCTCATAACACAAGCTAAGGGCTCCACAGCCAGTGCAAACAGGATCGGCGACAGTGGACATCCCTGCCTCGTCCCTCTTGAGAGGGAGAAGGCAGAGGACGTCCACCCATTCACCGATACCCTAGCTCTTGGATCAGAGTAGAGGAGCTGAACCCATCTCACATAATTAGGCCCGAATCCGAACGCCCTCATCACCTCCCACAAGTATGGCCATTCGACAGCATCAAATGCCTTAATGGCATCTAATGACATTATTGCTGCATCATCTGTATTATTTTCAATAACTTGTAGGTGTCTAAATACTTTCCTGATGTTAATGGATGTAGATTTCTCGGGCATGAAGCCGGTTTGATCCGGGTGTATAATCTTATCGATATTTCCACCCAGCCTCCTTGCCAACAGTTTTGCCAAAATTTTAGCTTCTGAGGGCAATAAAGAAATAGGTCTGTATGCCTCTAAGTCCTCCTGATCCTTACCCTGCTTTGGCAGTAGGATTATTCTCGCCTCCATCATTGTTTGCGGACAGTCTCCAGTCTCAAAACAGGCTTTATACATCTCCAACAATAATGGGGCGAGAAATTCTGCATACTTTTTATATACATCCATCGGGATGCCATCTAATCCCGGGGCTTTCCCAGCTGGTAATTCTTTAATCGCCGTCATAATCTCCTCCAATGTAATGGGGCCTTCCATGGACTGCTTTTCCACCTCCTCCAGGGAGGGCAGCCCTATATTACCAATATACTCCCGGATTTGGTGCTGATCAAATTGCACCCTGGTCCTGTACAGCCTGCAGAAATACTCCCTAAATGCACCACCTATTTCTGGAGTATTAAGTTGCAATTCCCCTGATAAATCCTTTATTTTATGAATCGTGTTTAATGGTTTATCTACATTAGCAAGATAGGCTAAATATCTCCCAGCCCTATCTGAACTATTATAAAGCCTCTGTGCATTTATTTTCATGTTTTTGATATTTGCTGTTTTTAAGTAATCCAACCACCGCTCTCTAGAAGCCTCCCACGCTTTTTTCGCCTCTGCTGTGCCTTCTGTCAAAAATTTTGCTTCGTTTATGTTACAATTTTTTTCCAATTCCATTAATATTTGACGGTTTGTTCTTTTCACTATGCCTATTTTTTTTTTAAGTGTCCCTCTTAAAAAGGCCTTAAAAGCATCCCAGGTTATGTTTTCTGGTGCAGTTCCCCTATTGATTGCCCAGAATTCATCCCATTGATCTAACAGTCCGGTTGTCACCTCTGGATTGTTTAACCATACGGCATCACACTTCCAAAATTGGCAACCCCTGTCAGTCAACTCTCTCAGTTCTATCACTAGTGGGGAGTGATCAGAAATCCCACGAGTTTTATAGCTAACTTCCCCAACTGATGGCAACAGCACCCGAGAAACAAATACCATATCAATTCTTGAGAAGGCTGTATGTGATGCAGAAAAACATGAGTATTGTATTGCGTTTGGATTGTTTTCTCTCCATGGGTCCGCCCACCCCATATCCGTCACAAAACTACAAAAATTCTTAGAGCTACTATCCCTTTTAATACCCGATGCACTTTTGTTCCATCTATCCATTTTTAAATCTAGCACATTATTAAAGTCGCCGAGACATATTACTGGGACCTCTGGGGTTAATGCAACAAAATCTGCTATCTTCACCATAACATCAAAGGAAAAGGGGGGCGGGATATACACAGCAAGTAAAAGAATATGTAAGTTGTTAATCACACAATCCAGACAAATAAATCTCCCTCCAGGGTCAATTTTAACTCTTGTATATGAAAATGCTATTGATTTTCTAATAAGAATTGATATACCTCGTGCTGACGATGTAAAAGGGGCATGAAAAACATGACCTACCCACGCCTTTTTTAAGGCCTGAAGTTTCCCACCTATCAGATGGGTCTCAGTTAAGCATACAACATCGACGGCACAGCCCCTAATATACCGCAAAACAAGAGACCGTTTAATCTTGTTGTTCATCCCCCTAGTATTCCAGGTTAATAAACGTACCATCAATCAGCTTTAAGGTACTCCCATTTTTCCCGTCCCCTTACCACCACAAGCATAATTGCAAATATTTTCTTGGTGCCTTGATGTCCTTGTCCAACATATAACACACAACACTTTACATTTACCCCCCTCCCACCAACACACACCACACAGACCCTTACACATACCCCCCTCCCACCACCCTGTATACCTCCCCCCCTTGGTATACTTATCCTCTCCACCCTCCTCCCTTGCAGGATTAGGTCACCCTATCCTGCTCCCAATTTGTATGAGGCTATAGTCCCCTGTAACCACTTTTACCTTTGAGACCGTAATAGTACCCCTCCCCTGGCTTATTCGTTGTTTTTGCTTTTCAGTGAAAAGTAATTTTTCACTTCTTTTTTTTTTTTTTAAGGGTTTTTTTTTTTTTTTTAGTTTTTTTTTTTTTTTTTTTTTTATAAGAAAAATGCATATACCTTGTTATTTCTACATTATTATTCAATACCCGACTATGTAAAAGCTTTTAACCGGCTTTTCTACTTGCATTTATACAATGTCCAGTGCGGTCACTATTTGTACCCCTTCCCACCTCACACCCCAGATACCCCGCATCATTATCCAACTTATATTGTACTTTTACGTTGTTACTTAATATTTCAGCTGGACTATAAATACTAATGGCATATCATGCCAATAACACCAGTTCTAACATTTAACAACATTGGCCTCTTATACTCTAGCAACACAGAACAACCGGTTGGTCACAGACATCCCAGCTTAAACAGCTATTTGATGCCCAGCTGGAAATCTGCTGTCCAGCCATTCTCCAGCCTCCTTAGGTGAATGAAAAAATTTTGTTCCATCGTCAATGATGACTCTCAGTTTGGCCGGGAACTGCATGGAGTATTTTATGTCCAGGGACCTTAGGCGTTTTTTCACATCTACATATTTTGCCCTGCTCTTCTGCACCTCAATAGAAAAGTCTGGGAATACTGCCAATTTTACGCCCTTAAAGTCCATAGGACCTTTCACCCGTGAAAGGCGCAGGATTGTATCCCGGTCTTGATAGTTAAGCATCTTGAATATAAGAGTACGAGGTGGGGCCCCTGGTGGCAAAGGTTTAGTTGGTACTCTATGCGCCCTTTCGACCGCAAATTGACCCGAGAAGGAAGAGGCACTGTAGTTCTCCTTCAGTAGTTGTTCCACAAATTTCGGCACCTCGTTACCCTCCTCTCTCTCAGGGAGGCCCACCAACCTCACGTTATTCCGACGTAGCCTTCCTTCCACGTCGGATAGTTTCAGGTTTATGTCCCGAATTTGCCCGGCCATTATATCCATTGTTTTTAGCATTTTCGTATTAGAGTCTTCTAGACTAGAGACACGATTTTCCGCTTCTTTAATTCTCTCTTTTACTGATTTAACGTCCTGCTTTATCTGTGCTGTATCCACCTGTATATCGTTAATTTTCTCAAGCAGTCTAGTTTCACTGCTACTGATTGCATCGAGTATCTGTTGCAATGTTGTATCTGTGGAGATAGCAGGGGTTATAGCAGGGTTTGATCCTTTAGCTGGAGTGGTTTGGGGAGTGGTAATATTTGACTGTGATGAATTCCCTGCTTGGGACCTTGCATATTTTTCCAGGCGTGCTGCCGCCGCTGTATTGCCTGTCTTCCCCATTATGATCAAAGCTTAATACAATCTCCCGGCTTTTGTTGAGGAAAGTCAATTCCTTCCTACAAGGGAAATATTATATAGGCACTGGACAAACAACCCAAATGTAGTGGGCCCTTGGTGTGGATGGTTCACCAGGTTTATTTCTTACAGGACTACACGGTTACACAGTCTGTCAACGTTTAGTTATTAGACACTTTTTTTTTTTTTTTTTTTTTTATAAGCCGGATTCACTCACCCCCTTCTGCAACCGCGGGCTAGCGCCGTTTCACTGAGTCCAGCTGCTGTCGTTGCTCTCCAAACACTTACAGCTTCTTATGACACAGCCACAGGTTTCAGATGGTTTGGAAGAGGGTTTTTCCAGTGGGGGGCCCGAGCAAATGTTCGCACTTCTGGTTGCTGATGATTATATATGCCGGTGTTCCCAATATCTGTGCCTTTTGTCCTGGTTCTTTTAGGGCGTTGCTGGTGCTTCGCTCAGTAGTTTATGATCAGGCTGCCTTTTTCTGTCTGGCTTATACAACCAGCACTTCTCCACTGCGTCTGCCACACACAGGCAGAAGGCTGGGAAACAGTTAATGTCTCTAAGTGCCCTGAGTGCCACCACAATCTCAGACCAGACTTCTGTAGGGGGGTGTCACCATTACTGGGTGCTGTTGATGAGTGGGGTAGACTGCCGGGGTAGCTGCACCAGAGCCAGCTTTTAACATTTATCTCCGCCTCACCGTGTCTCCTTGTTGCCACCAGCGCAGCTTTGCAGCGGCACACAACAGGCTGCTAAAGCGTGCACCTGGTTTTGCTAGTCGGCTGAAGGGGAGACAGGCGCGCTGTATGCAGGTTCAGCTCCTGCAGCCCAGTCCCCGTTCACAGCGTCTCCGCGCTGCCTCGCTTCCCCACACTCTCCAGGAAGTGTGCCCGGGAAAAAGCGCTCCCCGTCACTCAGCGAGCTGCCTTCTGTTCCGGCTGCCAGTCTCCGCTTCCAGGGCAAGGCAGCTGCACCGCGCTTCCACCGCACTCAGCTGTGCCTCCGTTCAGCGGTCCCCGCCGGTGTCACCCCCCGTTCACTGCCGGAGATTACAAGCACAGACGGGTAAGCAGGCTTATTGTATGCGCATTTTTCTTTACGGATGTGTAGCCAGGGGAGCTGCGACCATACTCCTCACTCCTGCACGTCCGTGGCCACGCCCCGCAATTTTGCTTTTAAAAGTGAGACATTGACCAACACACCTTTTGTATAGCACCTAGGAAAACAGCGGACCCAAGCTTTACTAAATAAGTTAAAAACATGGTGCAGGAGAAAATGTGACCACAAAAAGATGAATTCACAATTAAACTCATAAACAAAAGCATTTACAGTATTAAGTAAAGGGGCATTTTTTGCCGGGATTTTGACCCGGGAACCTTTCACACCTGCGCTAGTCGCGGGTTGTTCCCAGGCCCAACCCGGGAAATTATGCTGGTGTGAATGGGGTAAAAGTAAAATCACTCGACACACATTGCTGCATGTGTATGGGCTCTCTATGAGCGATCTAGACCAGGCATGTCCAAAGTCCGGCCCGGGGGCCAAATGCGGCCCGTGCTGTCATTTCAAGTGGCCTGCAGTCTCCAGCTGGAAGCGGGCAGAGCATCAGACGTGGAAGCACATGACACTAAAGGTGGGACCCCGGCGAGCGCGCCTTTACCTTGCTGTCTGCTGCAGTGAGGAGGTGCCGGCCGCCACAGTCAGATGTGTTTGGCGTCCTACCCCTGCTGCTGCAATCGTGTATCGCCCTACTCCACAAATCACAGTGACAGCAGTGTTTGGGGAGGGGGGCAGCAAGGGGGGAGCTTGCTCCCGTTACATGCAGAGCGGAGGAGGGCAGCAGCGGGAGCCCAAGCATCTCATGTCCTTGCAGTGCTTGCTTTGCCTCTACTTCCTCTGGCTCACACAAGGGGCTGAGAAACATACAGAGAAGGGAGGGGGCAGAGTGGGGGACATACAACTGAAGGAAGGTCAGGCTGGGGGACATACAGTGAATGGAGGCAGTGATGGCCATTCAGAGAAGGGGGAGCAGGGGCAGGCTGGGGGACATACAGTGAGTGGGGGCAGAGTGGGGTACATAGTGAATGGGGGTCATGTAGTGAATAGGAGTCATACAGTGAAGGAGGGTCAGGCTTGGGGATATACAATGAATGGAGGTACTGATGGACATTATGAGAAGGGGGGCAGGCTGGGTGCAGAGTGGGGAACATACAGTGAATGGGGGACATACAGGGAAGGAGAGGCAGGCTGGGGGACATACAGTGAATGGGGGCAGGCTGAGGGACATACAGTGAAGGGGCAGGCTAGGGGACATAGCGTGGGGGACCATTCTGATGTGATTAATGATTCAAAGAATGTCAGGCTGAATGGTCGGCCCCCACACATTTACACTTCACCAAATCTGGCCCTTGTCGCAAAAAGTTTGGACACCCCTGATCTAGACACTGGGAGAATTGCCTACCCTAAATAGCTCAGCAAACATCTCTACGTGTGTATGCCCCTTTAGTTTTGACCTTCATTTTTTTATCCGAAATTTATTTGAGACCAATCTACAGTACATAGAAACATAGAATTTGACGGCAGATAAGAACCACTTGGCCTATCTAGTCTGCCCCTTTTTTAAACATGTTACCTCAAACCATATTTGATCCTTATTTTTTGTAAGGATATCAATATGCTTATCCCAAGCATGTTTAAATTGTACTACTGTATTTGCGTCTACCACCTCTGATGGCTATTCCACTTATCTACTACTCTTTCTGTGAAGTAATTCTTCCTCACATTTCCCCTGAATCTTCCTCCCTCTAGTTTCAGTGCATGTCCTCATGTTCTGTTGCTCCTCTTCCTGTGAAGAATGTCTCCCACCTGTACCTTGTTAAAACCCTTGATATATTTGAAAGTTTCTATCATGTCCCCCCTTTCCCTTCTCTGCACTAAAGTATACATATTAAGATCTTTTAGTCTTTCCTGGTACATTTTGTGATGTAGGCCATGCACCATTTTAGTTGCCCTTCTTTGTGCAGTCTCTAATGTATTTATATCTTCTGGAGATATGGCCTCCAGAACTGAACACAATACTCTAGGTGAGGTCGTACCAATGACCTATACAGTGGCATTATTACTTCTTTCTTTCTACTGCTGATACCTCTCCCTATGCAACCAAGCATCTGACTTGCCTTCTTCATTGCTTTGTTACATTGCCTACCTGCTTTTAAGTCCCCTGAAATAGTGACACCTAGATCCCCCTCTTTCTCAGTAGTTTCCATTATAGTGCCATTTACAGATTGGGCCGTGCTCTTCTTTGCTGGCGAATCGCCAGAACGTCACCGCTGGCGATCCACCAGCAGCCCGGTTCGCCATCTGACTGAGACACGAGTGCGTGGCGGCATGGCGATGGGAACCCTGTCCGTCTCCGCTTCAGGGAGACGGACAGGGTTGGGGGGGGGGGGGGGTGCGGGGAGGCGTTGGGGACCCCGAGTGACCGCCGACAAGCCGGCGGTGACCCGGGGGAAGCGCCGTCGGAAGAGGATGCGCGCGCGTCCCCTTTCGCTGTACAGATGGCGGCTGGCATCGGCATCCCCTGCAATGATGAGACCTGCCCCATCTGTATACTATATTTAGTCTTTGGATTTCTGAGACCCAAGTGCATGATTTTGCATTTTTTGGCATTAAACTGTAGTTGCCATGCTCTTGACCAGGGGTGGCCATCCGGTCAGAGCTAAAGAGCCGAAAAATATCGGCAGTCAAGCCAAAGAGCCGACATAATGCTCGCACTTAAAGTCGTGGTCAGAGGCGTGGTCATATGACACAATGGGGAGTGGCTACATGACGAAACTTTATGCCCCCCGTGCCAGATATGCCCCCCACAGTGCTAGGTATGCCCCCAGTGCCACACATATATGCCCCACAGTGCAACACATATGCTGGAAGGCCCAGCTTCCTAGCTAAAGGGCCCACCTACTCTCTGAGGGGCCAGGAGGGCCCAACAAACAAATGAGCCACGGGCCAAGAGAGCCCGACTAATGCGGCCACAGGCCGGAAGGGCCTGAATGTGCCCACAGGCCTAGTGTCCGACAACCCGGTGGTCCAGGGTGGATGGGGGGTAGGTGTCCAAAGGCTTCTACCTGGTGTTGGGAGAGGCCATGTGGGGAGCTTCGTCAGCTCTATTGCATCCCACCCCCGCTGGCCTCTCCAGCCGCCATCTTCTTTCTTCTGCCACTGGCCAGCGGCGACGCCGGATGTTTTCTTCTTGCAGAAGGCGCCGGAGATCTTGTCTTGATCCCGGCGTCTTCTGGCCTCTTCAGCGGCCGCCGGACCTCTTCTCCCCGCCGTGGTCTTCTTCGCCGTCCTCCGGCGGCTTCTCGCGTCTTCAGGAGCGCTCCTGCGCTCCGCCGGCGGGGAGCCGTCTTCTCCTTCGCCCTCCCGGAGGCGTCTGACGTTAGACGCCGGGGGCGGGACAGAGTACGGCGCGGCGAGCGCTGATTGGCTGGCTGCGGCCATTTCCTATTGGCCGCCGATTCGGGAGCCCTGATTGGGGTAGGGCAATAAACGAATGAATCAAGATGTCTAGGATTGCTTTGACCTTGGTCAGCTCAGGCAAGAGATGATGCGGTATTCGCCAGGGGTGGCATACCACCACAAAACAATTGCTAATCTCTTGCCAGGGTGGGGAGTTCCAGGAGTTAATTAAAGGTGACATGCGACATCCTAAAATGAGCCTTCCACTGGTTCTCTGTAATGCCTCCACTGTAGCCTCACCATGTCTGCGATCTCAAGCCCACATTGTTATTAATTTCAATATGGATGAGATGAGATGCTGGTCATGATCAAGGCCCTCCCCTTGGCAGTTGGTCTCCCTCTCCTTCAAAAAAATGTCCCTTCTCCTTTTTAATCCACAATTAAGAACAGGGTAAGTATTCTCATGAGAGCATCATTTGCTTTGTAAAACAGCAACTCCAACACAAAAATCCACCTCTCCATGCTACACAAGTGCTAGTCAGCCATGAGTCTAGTAGTGCATTAAGGCAACCACCCCCATGCCATTTATAGGCTCTCCCAACCTATGCATGACCTCATAATTATGTGCCTGCAAACCATCCCCTTATGATGACACTGCCTTAAAAACCGGAAAAAAAAAACAGCATATGTCTGAAAAGGGCCAAACCGGGAATTCCCTGGGTCTGTGGAATAGTGTGAAAGGGGGTCTCAAACAAAAATCCTGGCTTGAACAGGGAAATTCCTGGGTCATACATACGTATCTCTGAAAGGAGTTTAAAATGTTTTTCTCTGAAAAAAATCACACCCTGGTAATTTTTCGATGCGACCAGACATTTGAAGGCTGAATTTAAAAAGTATATGTAGAAGTACCTATTTGTCATGTATTAAGTAACATATGAAAGTATATATATAAAACAGAAAATCTTCTGTGCCGATGCTATGAGAGTTTAGATATGTGCAGAAGACCAAATTGCCTTGTAGCATTTCAGAGAACAAATGATAGTAGTTGAACATATAATAGTATACGTATTCTATTTTTTGAGAGGACAGATAGTAATTTGAAACTTTAAAAACATAAAGTATGTTTTAAGGACAGGCATATTTTATTACAATGCAAAACCTAATTTTAAGATGACATGATAATTAGACAAATTTAATAGATCTCTTCAGCTTAGCAAGCACTGTCATGATTTTAGTCCTTGCATTATTAGGTTATTGCCTACTATTCTAATCTCTTTACCATTATATTCTAATATAGTATGTGTATTACAGTTATGTTTGGATACTATATGAACATGGAAATAAGCTGACAGTTCTGCTGTATATGAGGATAGATCCTGGTTTAGGAAATGTTATTGTCTCCGGCACCCTCCCGTGGGAAGAGGCTACTGCAGAAGATTCATTGCAGAATTCAATTCTGTCACTGAGGTTAATTTACTAAAATGGGAGTTCTATTTCAGATGGGATGTTGCTGTGGGCAACCAATCAGATTTAATTTATTATTTTTTTAGAAGTAGAAGGGTCCAAATAAATCAGTAGATTCTGATTGGTTGCCTATAGCAACATCCCATCTGAAATAGAAATCCCAGCTTAGAAAATAAACCCCTGAATCTGAGGTAGTCTTATAGTCTTCAAGATCATTTTTTGTTAGGTTAATTTAGTTCCTCAAAATTCCTTCATTTGGATTTAATGGAGCAATTGCATCTTTGTCTAGTTATACTTTGAGGATTTATTTGTATTATTAAATAGATTAGCTTTTGTTTAAATATTTTATAACATAATAATTATGACTGTGTGAGTCATCTTCTTTGCAGGGAAATAAGTTGCCATGGGAAATAATAATTCAGTGACAGTCCTTAATTTTCCCACTGTTTTTCATATGTGTGTACTTAATGTTCAATGTGTTGATTACTTTTGTGCTATGGGATTATTTTTTATCAAGTAATTGCTGTTCTGATATTAATTAAAAAGTAGTTAATTGTTTGGTCTTAATAGTTGTCCTAACTTTAGTGAAATTGATTGGATGCACAGTAGGACTAAAATGCACATTTTAAAGGTTAAATATAAAAAGACAAGGTTCTTATTAAAAGTTTTTTTATTTTTTATTTGATGCACTAAAGAAATCCTTTGATGCACTAAAGAAATTCTTTGATGCACTAAAGAAATCCTTTGTAAAAGAACAGTTTAATATTTTGATGATGATTCACACATTTTGTAATTTTGTGGGTGTTGGATTTGGTATGATCTAATGGCAATTATATCGTCAGCAGTGTAGTATTTGGCATAATAGGCCAGCCTGATACTAAGGTTAGAGCACTATCAACGGGTTGGCAATATAAAACATCATGTTTAAAGTTATAGTGCTGATCCGGTAACAATGCTTTAACTAACATTAGTGCCACATTGGCATACTTTGCTTGATATTACAATACTAATGAAGTGATTGTAGGCATTGTATATGTGGCAAAATTATATATCTCTCAGGGTAGAAAATTGCTTGTTTTTTTCCCCTCATTTAACAACACAACTCAACAAATTAATTTTTTTTTTTTAAGGTATTGGAATATGTTTTTTAACTAACATACGGATCATAAGTAAAGTAAAACAAAACAAATATTAGATACACACAAACAATAAAAATAGTAATGATTAAATAAAGTACTATTAGTGAAAATTTAAATTAATTTCTGATTAAAGTATTCTCATTTCATTTAGAAAATACTAATAAAAGTTTAAAAACTGCTGAAATTAAGTCTTCAAAAACCCTTTACAATCCAAATTTGCCATAATGTTACTGAAAATAAAATAAAAAATCTAAAGTAACTGCTTTAGGGAAATATAATGACGCTTCTCATTTGTATAGTGTCTAATTGGTCTCTCTACAAAGTAGACATACAGATAGTGGTAGATGCTCAATTAGTTCAGTAATACCACTCAGGTGCATGCAAGGGAGGGGTTAATACTGAGTAAGTAAAAAAAAAAACATTGTTTCCCCCAGCTCACTGAGTGGTATTAGTAACCAATCTTGAACACTACATGATAATAGAATTCAGAGATATTGGTTACATATACCTGCGCAGTTGTATGGTATGCCCCCAAGCCACGTCAAGGCTTCTCTGTATATTGGGGGTCCCTAGCGCTATATCTAGGTGCAGGGTGCGGCACTCCAAAAAACTAGCATAAGCTAGAAAGCCCAGAGTGGCACACCAGTGAAAAACTATAGTGTTAATAAATATTAGTGAGAAGAAGCCAAAGCTATGTATAGAGAGAGATAAAAAAAAAAAAAAAGTGTAATTAAAATATTAAAGAAATAGTGTTAGCGAGGAAAATAAAAAAATGTTAATAGAATGTAGGGGTGTGCCGCATTAGAGCCACCCAGCCCAACCGGTCCAGGGGCGGGGCACCGCACCCCACCCCACCATTACCCTAAATTGGGTCTACGATTAACCAGCAAGAAGCCACATGATAATGGCTCCTTGCTTGATATATCCAAACTAAGAGCTACCTACCTTGGAGCAACCCCAAACTACTCCATGTGGCATATCAGGACCTGCATCTCCTCCTAATGCAGGCTCCTTTCTGCCTCTAACAACAGACATACAGATAGTGGCAGATGCTCAATTAGTTCAGTAATACCACTCAGGTGCATGCAAGGGAGGGGTTAATACTGAGTAAGTAAAACAAGACATTGTTTCCCCCAGCTCACTGAGTGGTATTAGTAACCAATCTTGAACACTACATGATAATAGAATTCAGAGATATTGGTTACATATACCTGCGCAGGTGTATGATATGTTCCCAAGCCACATCAATCCTCCTCTTTATATTGGGGGTCCCTAGCGCTATATCTAAGTGCAAAGTAACCATCAGTAGTTCATCGTTATTGCAAGGTCCTTGGTAGTGATGATCCATTGTTAAAATGTCCCGGTGAAAATGTTCCCCTGTTCATCAAATATATATATTGGAATTTAAGAAGTGAAAATAATTGATATTATAAAATCCATATTCTTGTAATTGTCCAATAGTTCATTCCTGATAGACACACAGATGGAATTGTTTCTGTTCCCTACGAATTCACACAGCAGTCTTGAAAGTGGACCAAGCATAAGAGAACTAACTAATTTATCCTTTAAGCAGTGCCATTATTTGAGGGCCAAAAAATATGCCATATTTTATCTTTGCTTACATATTGAAACTTTTCCTTCAGAAAACAGAAAGACTGACCATCTTTATCCAAAGCTTTCACACAATTCTTTAATAAAGCCAACTTAATATGAATCGGAAGTAAAATTATTGACATTTTCAGTATACTTGGCCTTTATCTCTCCAGCAACATGATAACACAATTTCTTATTTATTTATACTTTATATACCATAAATATAACGACAAACGCTGAAATAATTGCACGCCAACACAAACTTGTAAAAAAATGTATGACAATGCTTTACTTGAAAAATAGCTTAGCCAGTATTTGCCAATGCAGACTAACACAAGAAACATAAAATTGATTAGCTAATACTTAAACAGTAATTCTAAATCAAATCAAAATGGAAACCTATAAAGGACAGTGATCAGCCATTAAACCTAATTTCATAGTTACCTCCAGCCCCCTGCTTGCCTGTTCTTCCTCAACTGCCTTCCTCTTCCTTCTCTAACTCTGATATTTAAACCTTAATCACATTAATTAATTACTCATAAGCATTGAGTCTTATTGGCAAGCTTTGCTTTCAACCATGATGTTATCATTAACCCAACACTCAACTTCCTTGTTACTAGGGAAAGATTCAGTGGCCTTGGGGTCTACGCATGTGTGGCCCTGTTCTCATATTGTTGATACGTTTGTAGAGACTAGCTGTCTGTCCTTGCTCCACTATACTGGCAACATCTCATTCTTAAGCTTCTTAAGCCAAAAACAATTCTCTATACAAAATCACTTTTACAGCACTGTTCTGAATCTACAGCCATTTTATAATGTTTTTATGCAAGTCATAGTTGACCAAATGGTTTCTGCTTCTAACAAACACATGCTGTTTAGCGCAAAGGGTAGGCCTCATACGCCATGGATAGTACCTTGTGCAACAAGCTAACACCATCTGCAGCAATAATAATAAAATAATATAATAAAGTAATAAAAGCATCAGTGGCGGAACTCCCGGAGGCAATGGAGTCATCTGCCACCGGGCGCCAGGCTTACAATGGGGGCACTGGCTCCATTGCCTCCGTTGTTCCGCTTAGTGCCGCTGCCTCCTGCCGCACTTATCTTGCTCATACTATGGTGCGGCTGTTATGTAGTAGTGCGGGTCAGTGGGCGGGCAGGCGCTCCCGTTTTCTTATTAGTAGTGGGTAGTGGTGCGCCGTGCAGGCGTGCGGTCGCCCCCCCTCCCCTGTGTTTGGGTTGCTCCCCCCCTCCCCCGTAGCCATGTGCGCAGCCCGCCCGTGTCGCTGCTACTCTGTCACCTAGCGATGAAGAGCCAGGAGTCGGGCGGCAGACAGTACACTCCACACAGCCGGTGTGCGAGTGTGACTGTCTGTCACTGAAGCAAGCAGGCGGCAGGGAGATGCGGCAGCGTTTGAGAGTAAGTCAATCTCTCTCGCTCTCTCTTTTTCTATGAGGGGGGGCACTTTTATCTTGCCTCCGGGCGAATTGAAAGAACTTACGCCACTGAAAAGCATAGAATTATTGATGCGTTATTTCTGTTTTAACAAACATAAAGCAGAAAGTCGGGTGGTTTATGAACCAATAAATAATGCGCTAAATAACCAGTTTAAGGTCCTACTTCCAAATAATTGAAACACCACTTCAACCAAGACATACGATACCAAGAAAAGATATGGGAGTGTTCCTCTGGCACTTAAAATTCAAATAAATTTTTTATTTTCTTCCCAGATGGGTATTACCCAAAAGGAAAATATAAAAAAATACAAATAGTGTAATACTGTTCAACATTGGCATGAAATCACACACACACAAGTAATCAGGTGGTCCGTACCAAAATGAATGGTCTACTCAAGGGGTAGACACAAGCGTTAAATTGGGGGGACAAACTCCTGTCACCAAGGGCTTTAAATTCCTCCACGTCCAAGGACAGTAGCTCAGATAGGAAATATAGAGTAAGACACCATCATAGAGTAATACAATTTAATAAAAATAATTTAAAATAACATGGTACAGAGGTACAGGAAAAAATGGACTCTCACCAAATGTTTTTGTCCACAAATGAATGTAGACAAAACAAGTGCAAGTATGTTTCCCAACACAGGCGTCCCTGGAAGCGCTGCAGGCGAGGCTGGAGTCCAAAGAAAAGTCCTTCTGTGATCCACAAGAGCTTGGTAAACAAACACTTTAACGATATGAACGATAACGATATCGCTAATGACAAATAAATCATATCGTCTAGTATCACTCCCACGGGTTGTTAATGATGTCCTCCGTTGTCTGTTTATGGTATAATAGATCTAAAATGTCTAGGTCAACAGTCATATTGTCGACCACTAATGGTCGTCAGTCAAATGGTCAACAGGGGTAAAAGGTTCAACAGGGTCCAATGGTTGACATTGAAAAGGTCGAGAGTAAAAAGGTCAACAGTCAAAAGGTTGACAGGGTCAAAAGGTCGACATGGAAACAGTTGACATGAAGTTTAAAAAAATTTGGTTGTCTATGTCGATATAGGTCGACATGGACACTGTCTAAGGCCCCATACACACCAGAACGACCAGGATCGTCTAACGATCGGCTACCGATTTGGCGTGCACTTTCCTGGTGCGCTCTCCCGCTGCCGGTAAACGACTAGGGAACGATCATGTTCCCTGGTGCACACGATTAGCTAACGATCCGACATCGGTAACGATGGTCGTACGACCGTCGGATGTGCGGATCGTTAGTAAATCGCGAGTACAGTGGTACAGTCGTTTTTAAAATGTTAATAAGGGGCAGGGCTAGCATAGTGGGGCAAGGGGGAAGGAAAAAAGAAAACAAAGAATATGGGCTGGGCTAGCAGAGGGGGTACAAAGACTAGGGGCCATTTTGCAGGACCTCATTTCTGCTTTGTGACTAGTGAGGCTTGGTGTATACCTGCTGAACGCTGCACATTGCTATTTTTGGCTGCTTTGTTTTTGCTTTGCACTACAAAGTTTGCTTTTTGCTTTTCCCATACTGCTATTTGCGTTATGGATTCTGCCCAGCAAGATTTCCTGCTTTCCTACGCTGTGCTCAGGGTGAGGAGGATGAGGGCCCAGCGCAGGAAGGCTCGATCTTGCTGGACCAAGCAGTGGCTCCTGGGCCGACAGGCGCGGTCTCATATGCCCCTGCTGATGGAGATTCGCGAGAATAATCCCCAGGATTATCGGAATTTCCTTCGCATGGACGATGAGACCTTCCAGGAGCTGCTGCGTCTGGTCACCCCCCACATCCAGAAGCAGGATACCAAGTACCGGATGGCTATCCCTGCTGAGGACCGGCTGGTGGTGACCCTCCGTTTCTTGGCTACAGGACGATCGCTGGCGGACCTAAAGTTTGGATCCATCATTTCCCCGCAAGCGTTGGGACTCATCATCCCGGAGACCTGTAAAGCCATCGTGAAGGTCCTGCAGCATCAGTATTGCAAGGTAAGTAAAAATGTACTAGACACGTGTAGTGAAAATAACTGTTTTTTTATTAAATAAGTAAAAGACTGCAATATTTTTTTACAAATGTACTGAGGTAGAGACAATTTTTTGTTGTAGAAATATAAAAAAGGTACAAAAACAGTATTGCTACTATTACAGCTCTGTCCTGGCATGAGGTAGAGAAAAGTAAATTTTTTTGAAAAAAATGCACTTTTTGGCTACATCACGTGTTGCATAGTGCAGATGCAATGGTCCCGGCACCATTGATGTGCACTATGCACCACGTGAAGCTTTGAGGCATCTGCAATGCTGCACCCTGCATGCAGCAATGGTGACATCACGAATAAAATATTAGCAAAGTGCCCAAAAAAGTATAATACTGAACATACAACCAAACAGAAGTCACCTTGCCATGCGGTCACAGGTAGCATTGCAGATGCTGCATGTAGCACAGATCATAAAAACACCCTCATGCATCTGTGGTGCATAGAACAGAAGCAATAGTCCCGGCCCCATTGCTCTGAACTATGCACCACAGCTGCAGGAAGGTGTTTTCAGTATTTGTGCAACAAGCAGCATCTGCAATACTGCACCCTGCATGCAGCAATGGTGACATCACGAATAAAATATTAGCAAAGTGCCCAAAAAAGTATAATACTGAACATACAACCAAACAGAAGTCACCTTGCCATGCGGTCACAGGTAGCATTGCAGATGCTGCATGTAGCACAGATCATAAAAACACCCTCATGCATCTGTGGTGCATAGAACAGAAGCAATAGTCCCGGCCCCATTGCTCTGAACTATGCACCACAGCTGCAGGAAGGTGTTTTCAGTATTTGTGCAACAAGCAGCATCTGCAATACTGCACCCTGCATGCAGCAATGGTGACATCACGAATAAAATATTAGCAAAGTGCCCAAAAAAGTATAATACTGAACATACAACCAAACAGAAGTCACCTTGCCATGCGGTCACAGGTAGCATTGCAGATGCTGCATGTAGCACAGATCATAAAAACACCCTCATGCATCTGTGGTGCATAGAACAGAAGCAATAGTCCCGGCCCCATTGCTCTGAACTATGCACCACAGCTGCAGGAAGGTGTTTTCAGTATTTGTGCAACAAGCAGCATCTGCAATACTGCACCCTGCATGCAGCAATGGTGACATCACAGATAAAATATAAGCAAAGTGCCCAAAAAAGTATAATACTGAACATACAGCCAAACAAGAAGCTGCAACATGCAGCATCAGAAAAAATGCATAGCATCTTACGACAAATCCTGTAATAAAACAGGGGTGTCATCAGTCCCCGTACCCTCTTCCAGCAATGAAGAGTACAGATGGGTGTAGCGAGGAGGTGTGGTTGATATGCTAGAGGATTGTCCGCTAGTTGGTGTTGTTTCCTGCAACGAGGCAGGGATGGGCGATGTTAATTCGGTACTGGTGGATGGTGTATCTTCCCACGGTACAAGGCCGGCCAAATGCGTCTGAAATGACAAACGGCGAATGCGACCCATAAACACCAGCTCACTGCAGACACGTTCAAAAGCCATCTGTTGTGCGGGTTCCAATTGGCGTAAGCTCTCTGCCACATATTTCCCATATGTGTCAAAACGGTCTGGGGGCCTACGCAGCACCTCTTCAGCTCGCTGTAGCAATTCATCCTCTGGTTCATGGACCGGCTTACATCTTTTTTTTTTTCTTTTTTGGGTCGTTACCGGCGGTGTGGGTGTTTCTGGCACTCCGCTAAATGTACCTGAGGATACAGGGCCAGACTGTTCCAGGGGTGGGTTTGTGCAGATCTCTTTTTCTGTACTTGTGGTCTGTTGAAAAAAAAACACAAAGACATGTCAAACTAATGTTTTTTTTCTATTTCTTTTTCTCCCAGTTCCCCAACACCGTGCAAGAGTGGAAAGATATTGCTGCGGAATTTGAGGACACTTGGAATTTCCCTAATTGTGGAGGAGCTATTGACGGCAAACACGTGCGCATCAACCAGCCACCCCACAGTGGATCTTATTACTTTAATTATAAAGGGTACTTCAGCATAGTGCTGATGGCTGTGGTGAATGCCAATTATGAATTTATTTTTCTGGATGTCGGCAGGAATGGGCGAGCCTCAGATGGTGGAACTTTGAAGGACACAAAGTTCTACCACAGGCTCGTCTCCAACAGCATGCACTTGCCGACAGTCCAGGAAACCAAACATGGTCTGAATTTTGTGTTCGTGGCGGATGAGGCATTTGGACTTCATGAACACATCATGAAGCCATATGCCAAAAGGGGACTAGACCACGACAAAAGGGTCTTCAATTACAGGCTGTCCAGGGCACGGCGGCTTGTGGAAAGTGCGTTCGGTATCATGGCTAGCCGATTTCGCATTTTCCACACGGCCATAAACCTGCGCCTGGACAAAATAGATTGGGCCGTCATGGCGTGCTGTGTCCTGCACAATTTGTTGCGCCGGAAAGAAAGGCCCAATCGCCAAAGTGGACCAGCGCCTGATGAGGACCCAGAAGAGCCAAGGGAAGTAGCCCCAATCTCATCCCTGCAAACGCCGGCACTGCAGTATCGAGGGAGTGCGTGTGCCAAACAGGTCAGGGATGAGTACAAGGCCTACTTCAATGGAGTGGGTGCTGTCCCTTGGCAGGAGGACCACATATAATTGGCCGGCAAATGAATTTAAAGTGGAGACAAAAAACTGAAAAAACTTGTGTAATCAGTGGGATGGTACTTACCGATAAGGCCTGTGAACTTTCATCCTGTACTGGCACCACGTCATCTGTTTCGCTCTCTACCATGAGGCAAAGCCCCGTCCTTGGTAACTCCTGGCTCAAGGTGAAGCAAATCAGGTCGTAGTACCAAAGGGACGTTTCATAGACATCTGCTGCTCCTGCCCCTGATTTTTTGGACGCCTGTATCTTTTTGTGTTCCTTGAGGAACACAGTCCGCAGGTTTTGGATTTTCTTTTTGACCCATTCGGAGTTGGCATCTGGGTTGTGACTGCGGCTGAACTGGACAAGGTCCTCCAGGGCTTGACTGCGCTTTACTTTATTGCTGTAGTCCTTTGATTTGGTTTTCCAAAGGCACTCATGTTCCCTGTATTGTTCGATGAATGCCTCAATGAACTCTCTTTCTTTTTGTATGGCTTGTGACATGTCTGCCCAAAAAAAAATTATTTAACAATAAATATACATTCACACAATGAAGGAAAATTAAATGTATTATTATTTCTTAAAAGGACATTAGGAAGACAGTACAGTTGGGGTGGGCTGCTGTGTCCTAATTAGCAGGCCAGTGGATACACAGTACAGGTGGGGTGGGCTGCTGTGTCCTAATTAGCAGGCCAGTGGATACACAGTACAGGTGGGGTGGGCTGCTGTGTCCTAATTAGCAGGCCAGTGGATACACAGTACAGGTGGGGTGGGCTGCTGTGTCCTAATTAGCAGGCCAGTGGATACACAGTACAGGTGGGGTGGGCTGCTGTGTCCTAATTAGCAGGCCAGTGGATACACAGTACAGGTGGGGTGGGCTGCTGTGTCCTAATTAGCAGGCCAGTGGATACACAGTACAGGTGGGGTGGGCTGCTGTGTCCTAATTAGCAGGCCAGTGGATACACAGTACAGGTGGGGTGGGCTGCTGTGTCCTAATTAGCAGGCCAGTGGATACACAGTACAGGTGGGGTGGGCTGCTGTGTCCTAATTAGCAGGCCAGTGGATACACAGTACAGGTGGGGTGGGCTGCTGTGTCCTAATTAGCAGGCCAGTGGATACACAGTACAGGTGGGGTGGGCTGCTGTGTCCTAATTAGCAGGCCAGTGGATACACAGTACAGGTGGGGTGGGCTGCTGTGTCCTAATTAGCAGGCCAGTGGATACACAGTACAGGTGGGGTGGGCTGCTGTGTCCTAATTAGCAGGCCAGTGGATACACATTACAGGTGGGGTGGCCTGCGGCGGCCTGTTTACATTGCTGCGCCTGGCACACTGTGCAACCTGCGGTGGGGCACCATTGGTGGACAGTGGGGACACATACAGGTGGGGTGGGCTGTGCTGTGACCAACAAACAGTGGTGGGCAGTGGGGACACATTACAGGTGGGCACCATTGGTGGACAGTGGGGAAGGGCTTTTGTAGAGGGCTGCGTGCAGTTCACATACCTGTTTTTTGTTTTGGCAGCTTCCCACGCCGAGAACCTCCGTAGCTGTGCTGTCTGCGGCATCCACGAGGCAAAATGGCTGCGGTGGGAGTGTCTTTATAAACAAGCCGGATTGGAACGACGGTCCGTACGACGGGAGCACACACAATGTGCTTCAGATGTGCATACAATCAGCACCCGACCTGCGGTCGGATTGGAGATTCTGCTGCAGGAGGCAAAATCTCCAATGCGACACACGACGTGACGGGAGCGCGCATCCCGTCGCAAACGATCCTGATTGTGAGTGAAAAACGAACGATTGACCCACAATGCATGCACAACCGTCGTTACAACGGTCGAAATTAGCCCTAATCGTGAGCTAATCTTTCTGGTGTGTATGGGGCCTAAGTGTACTGCGTACGCTCGCCGTTCTTCAGGCTCGGTGCTTTGCTGCACTCGGCACACTATTATATTTTCTCTCCATGCTGTATTGGATGGTGAGACATGAAATACTTCTAGGATAGATGTGGATGAGTCCGCACACAAAAAGAGGGCTTATAAGCGTTTTTATTTATCAGAAAAAACCAACATTTGTCTCATAAAGGTTATCAAATGCCTATTTACAGGGTTGGTGGTGCTCCCAATATAAGTTCAGAGAAACTTAATCACAGGGGAAGGGTGGGCCTTGCAACAAGAATGCAAGAAAAGACTGATATAATCTTTTTGGGGCACTCTTTTATTATCAAATTTATGTGTATATTATCTTAATTTAAGAATTAACTTTTATTTGGTATGCCTTAAAATAAAACGTGCTTTATCGTATAAGACTAATCTTTGTTTAAATTTATGCAAATAAGTACAAAGATTAATCTTTGTTTTAAAAAATGCAAAAATACAAAACCATGTTTACCCAGTTCATGCAGAATGACTCATTAATTCTGCATGAACTGGGTAAACATGGTTTTGTATTTTTGCATTTTTTAAAACAAAGATTAATCTATGTACTTATTTGCATAAATTTAAACAAAGATTAGTCTTATACGATAAAGCACGTTTTATTTTAAGGCATACCAAATAAAAGTTAATTCTTAAATTAAGATAATATACACATAAATTTGATAATAAAAGAGTGCCCCAAAAAGATTATATCAGTCTTTTCTTGCATTCTTGTTGCAAGGCCCACCCTTCCCCTGAGACATGAAATACTGCCTGTTGTCACGTCTGCTCAAAATTTTGTTAAAAAATGCATGTCGACCTTTTGGCTGTCGAACTATTGACCCTGAAGACCTATTGACTGTCGACCTTTAGACCCTGTTGGCCTTTTTGGCTGTCGACCATTAATGGTCGACCTAATTGACCTAGAGTCAATCTACCATAACTCCGGATACCTGTCATCTGTACATGTAACTCAATCTTAACTACATTGTTCAGTGTGTATGCACTATATAGTTTGGCCAGGAATCGACAATATCGCTCATGAAGCGATTTCGTGTAGTGTAAAAACAGCTTGAGACCTTTTATAAACAAACTGTACTGCATTGGGTGCTTTAGGCTCCTATTGTTTCCATCCCTCCTTTAGCATATCCAAAATGAACCAGTATGAAACCGATGTGTGTCAACTGTATATTAAGTATTATTGTATGTATTTAATTTTTTCACTTCCAGGAGTTTTATATTATGGGTTTGGATGATACAGATGTAGTTACACTCATTTGCTGTTCACTATGTTGTGGGTGCAAAATTGGTAGCATAATGTGCACACCTGCGAAAATACATTTTCATTTCATTCTATACAGTCCAGTTAATGCACTTACTGACCCAGCAAAAGCAGCATCTATTCTCTGCCATGTGAAACGGCTAGCAGAAGGATCCCACAAATTACACTATGGCCCTTATTCAGATCTAATTGCAGTACAAATTTGTTTGGAAAATGGTCAAAACCATGTGCACTGCAGGTGAGGCAGATGTAACGTGCAGAAAGTTACATTTGGGTGGGGTGTGTTGAAACGGGTGCCGGACGGGGGAGCAAGGGGCTTCATTGCGCTCCCCACGCTGTGCAGTCGGGATTCCGACGTCTGAGTAATGACTGTCGGAATCCCGACTGTCGGGTAATTATACCACACCCGTTGAAACTGAAATCTAAATTGCAGTGTAAAAATAACGAAGCCAGTATTTACCCTGCACAGAAACAAAATAACTCACAAATCTAACTCTCTCTGCACGTTACATCTGCCCCACCTGCAGTGCACATGGTTTTGCCCATTTTCCAAACAAATTTGTACTGCGATCAGATCTGAATAAAGGCCTATGTGTAAAAAAAAAAAGCCTTGCAAAGAATAACTTTTTACTCAGGTTGCTGTCAGGTGGGTTCTTTATTTCTTACAAATGTCATCACATCACATTTGTTCTACAAACACAGCTTTCTTGACAACTAGATAAGCCCAAATCAGCCCTCTCTATCACCAGCCACTAACAGGCTACTGCTTCACACAAACCTTTATACAGTCACACAACTAATTAGTCATAATCACCTAGTGTAGCAGTCTGTATTACTTTTGCTTCTTAACCCTACCTGCTCCTTGTCCTAGTCCTGTTCTAAAAATGTGAATGTGGCAAGGGACCCTCTTTGCCTCACCAGATAATGCTTTGGTCTCTTCCACATTTAGACTATACTCATCTAAATTCCCAGACACGCTAGATGATTTTCAGCTGGAAATCGCTTATTTTGGCCGTTTTAAGCGATATTCAGATGAAAATCGCCTAGTGTGTATGGACCACCGATGGCATGCTAGCAAAGTCTTCTCGTCAGCTGGATTTACCAGCAGGTCTAGCGATGATGGATGGGTTTTCATTCATCATCGCTAGGTGTGTACGCTGCCACGGTTGCCGGGCTGAAAGATTAGCCACTTTCAGCCCGGCAGACTGCCTCGCTGCCTCCCCTTCTCCCTCCCTCTGCTCCATCCCCCTGCTCTGTGTATTGATGCAGAATGGAGCAGGGAGTCCACCCGGTGCAGGTAGTCTGTCTGCCGCCGCCACATAGAGCTGGGAGACTGTGTCTGTCCGACGTTGCATGTAGCAGGGAGACGACCGAGCGCAGGGTGTCTCGCCGCCACACAGAGCAGGTAGCCAGTCCGTCGATGCAGGGAGTCTAGCTGCCGCCCGCCCTTCCGTTCATCAGCCCACAGCAGGTCCAGTTCCCCCACCCGTGGCAGCACCAGCTCCCCCACACACAGCAGCACTCGCTCCTCCACCTGCAGCAGCACCCAAATATATAACACTGCCAGCAATATCTATATTAGCCAGTAATATATACATTGCTGGCCCATGCCAGCAATGTATATATACTGGTACCCCTGCCCACCAATGTTTATTTATATTAGCCAGTAATATATACATCAATGTTTATTTAGATTACTGGTACCCCCCAAGGCGGGTGCAAGGGGGTGTAATGCTCCACTGGGGGGTGGGGTGGTGATGCTGCCGCCGCATCGCTCCACGGGGGATGGTGGGTGATGCAGCGAGGGTAGTGCTAAGTAGTACTGGCTTTCTCAGCGCTGCGAACAGGGGGAAAATAATTTAATGGTGAATGGTTTCTACCTACGTGCACGGCTGCAAATGAAATTGCAGCTGTGCACATGGGTGGTATTTCGCTGTGGGTGGGGCGGTGATTATCTGATCGCTGGGCTCCGAACATATGCAGCTCAGTGATCAGTTCTGAATCAGGCCCCAAGACCAGAAATGCACTGAATAAAATGGGCCCTGCTTCCAACCTTGGAATTCAAACCCAGCCCATTATGTATATAGGGTACCTATATGTTAGTTGGGCGCCCACTAAGCTATGCATATTGGAGGTATGAGCGTACTAACTATAGTGTGCGCCCAACTAACATATAAGTACCGTAAATAGTCTTATAATTAAAGATTTTCAGCAAAGTCTTTCGCCTCCTGAAAATCTCTCGCTCTTTGGGGAAAATAGCTCAGTGTGTACGCACTACTTTGGTGACAGAAATTTATATCAGAGATTGTGGCAAAGTCTTTTGAAATTAAGATCTTCTAGTGTGTATGGGCCTTAAGTGTATCTACTAACTAGATACATTGTAGGCATCCTGTCATGATCCTGACTTTCTACACTCATGTTCCAAGTTAAAAAAAAAAAAAAAAAAATTTTTATTGAAGCATTAAATCAATTCAATACAAATGTGTTGTGTACATGTTTCAGGGTAGATTTTATACAATATTTTTTTCTGTCAAATAAAATAACATATCTTCACATTATTACAGTGTGATAGTATTATTTGTGCAGGAAGATATACAGATACAAAGAAAAGTATACAAAGAAAATCATTCAATGGGCCTGAGTCTGCCGCCACAACAGCACCTCCATAATATACATTCTTGTATGTTGAGAATGTGAATTCTGAATCAGGTTGTAGTAAAATAAATAGGGGGAGCTTGTGTTCAGATCCGCGTTTCATACCATAATGTATTTTTAAAACATTTCTGGACCTGTTCCTTTAATGATTGAGATAGTATATATATATATATATATATATATATATATATATAATCTCCCAGGTATCAAAAAAATAATAATTCTGTCTATTTTTCCTTTTGTAATGATGTTTCGAGCCACTCCATTCTAAAACTAAAAAATTACTGGGAGTTCTATTTCACATGGGATATTGCTATGGGCAACCAATCAGATACTATCTAATAACTTATAGAAGGTTCTAAATAAAGAAGTAGATTATGATTGGTTTCCCAAAGCAACATCCCATGTGAAACAGAACTGCCAGCTTAGTAAATTTCCCCCTAAGTTTAGGGTAGCATATTTCTATAAATGATCCCAAAATCCCCTTATTATAAACCATTATAGATCACCCTTTGTGACCCACATTGAAGACATAAATGATCGTCAATTAATCCCATCAAATTGCGACAATGTGGTGTCAAGCATGTCCTATGTAATATATGGGTGCCGGGCGGCTCCCCGACAGTCAGTACTCCAACGTTGGAATCCCAACTGCTCCCTCGTGGGGGTCCACGACCCCCATAGAGGGAGAATAAAATAGGTGGCGAGCGCAGCAAGGGGCTTCATTGCGCTCCCCACGCTGTGCAGTTGGGATTCTGACGTGTGACTTATGACTGTCGGAATCCCGACTGTCGGAGTATTATACCACACCTGTAATATAATAAATATATATAAAAAAAGTTCCATAGGAGGTTGCAGGGACCAATTTAATGGAAAGTTCAAATGTTTTTTATACAGTAATTTGTTGGTGCTTAAAGATGTGAAACGGTCTCTCCACTGATATTCCAAGTAATTTGTCTTGTGACTTACCTTAGTCAACGGTTTTGCGGGTTAGAATTTCTGTGTTTTTCTGTTTTGTGAAAAGATGTACAGATCTTTCCATGTTGCAGTATATAAGCTGATCGCAGTCCACCTTGTCAGAGTGCTCTGTGCCTCAGCTGATCCTGGCAGCCAATCAGAGACCTTCAACTCCTATCAAAGCCCTCTCAGTGAGGGCCGGAGCAGTAAGCCTCATCCTAGGTCCGATCTTGACATTTAGGCTTCTCCTTGTAGTAAACTATATTGCTATTCCTGTCTCCAGACTATTACAGACTACAGTACTCTGTTTCCACATTTTTCTTCATTTTTGGGTTACAAAGCTTCACTACTACTGGCTCCAGAGTTCCATTTAGCCTGTCTCCATTTGCAAGTTACGGTATACTGTACTTGTTTCCAGTTTCGTAGCCTTGTACAGATTTCTGCTACATTTCAGTATTCAGGGGTTTATTCTAGTTCATTCTTTCTGACATAATCCTTCTTAGATGGACAAAACCATGTGCACTGCAGGGGGGCAGATGTAACATGTGCAGAGAGAATTAGATTTGGGTGAGTTATTTTGTTTCTGTGCAGGGAAAATACTGACTGCATGATTTTACACAATATAGATCTCACTTTGAAGAAAAACCCCACCCAAATCTAATTCTCTCTGCACAAGTTACATCTGCCCCACCCGCAGTGCACATGGTTTTGTCCATCTAAGAAGGATTTTGTCAGAAAGAATGGACTAGAATAACCCCCTCAGTTTGGAGAATTGACAGCTCTGTACACTTATTTGCTTTTCATGTTGCTAAGTTTCCTCTCAGGCTAATCATTTACTTGCAAGTCCCACCTGAGTTTCCAGCTTGTAGTTTCCTAACCAGTCTTCATAATCAGTTGCTGGCTCTGTGCTTTCATCAATCTGCTGCAGAAAACCTGACATGCAAATAACCACTTTATCTAGAGCAAGAATGCATATGATTCTGTAAAAACTTGCACTTTGCTTCTAAGCCATAGTACCAGCTACAAGTACCACAGATTTTGGGGTAAATGCAATAGGGTGCGAGAAGCCAGCAGTGCAGGAGTTTATCTGAGAATGATCAGGAATCCAGAAGTGTGGGAATGTGGAAGAATGGCCGCACCAATCAATTTTAAAGCAAAACAAACTTGATTTTGTATTGTAATAATTGGCACCTCCAGTTTTCGCACCCTATTGAATTTACACCTTTATTTTTATTTCTTTGTTTCTAGACAAGCTGTTATATCCAAAGCCTTAATACTGCTGTACCCTGCACAGCTTTCGGTGCCACTTTACCCTGCATAGCATCCAGAACTGTTCCCAGCCAGTGCCCAGAACAACCAGGACCAGCCTGGTGTCCAGTCACAGAGCCACTGGTTCCTACCAGCATCCAGAACCACCAGGTTTGGCCCAGTGACATGCCTACTGGTTTCAGCCCTGTGACCAATTCTGTCATGTGGACAGTGGTGTCAGTGCCTGTGTCCACAGACATAATCCAATGGATCCTAACAGGACAGATCCTGGTAAATCCATATTGTAGGCTGTGCATAATCTAGGAACCTGTGACATAACCAGGGCACTGCCTAATATTCTTGAGATACAATATATATTAATGAGCTTCTGTATCTACAGTACAATAGTAACAGTGGGGTTTATTCTAGTTCATTCTTTCTGACAAAATCCTTCTTAGATGGACAAAACCATGTGCACTGCAGGGGGGCAGATGTAACATGTGCAGAGAGAATTAGATTTGGGTGAGTTATTTTGTTTCTGTGCAGGGAAAATACTGACTGCATGATTTTACACTTCAATATAGATCTCACTTTGAAGAAAAACCCCACCCAAATCTAATTCCCTCTGCACAAGTTACATCTGCCCCACCCGCAGTGCACATGGTTTTGCCCATCTAAGAAGGATTTTGTCAGAAAGAATGGACTAGAATAACCCCCAGTGTGAGGATGTCATTTTCATACTGTAAATGAGTGACTCGTGCTATGCATGGATATGGCCTCATTTACCCAAGTAGGATTAGTATAGTACATTGAGAAGCATATTTTAAGAATACGTTGTGAAGTCCATTGAGAGCTAAATGGGACATTTTGGTGAAAGGTGTGTATGTGGACACATTTGTATTTAATAGCTACATATATCTTATATCTTTTAGTTCCACACAGTGTACGACAGTAAAACATTTGGACGGCTGCTAATTCGCAGCCCATCCAATAATTGAACAACCACGCATGTGCATGGTATGTAGGGAGCATGTGGGAGCTGCTTGTCTGAAGGCAGCCAGCGAAGGCTAGAATTAGCAGGCTGTTCGCAGGGTTATTGAAAAGTTTCCACCCGCTGCACACAGGGGGAAAATCACTCCCCCTTACTCAGCACTTCTAAGGCCGTGGGGAGAAGGAGGCTGCTGCTGACATCAGTGTCCCTCCCCACAGCCAGGGAATGCCTGCGTTTTCTGGGGCACTCCCAGAAATCACTGCGTTACCACCCTCAAATGGTCACAGGGTTCATATAGACAGCAAAGGCTAGCCTTCGCTAGATCCGTTCATACAGATTGCTCGTGTATGCGCACAGCATACTGTGCACATGTGGTTATCTGATAACATCAGAGCTACGAATTCAAACTCCTGCGTGTAGGCCTGAATTGGGGCTTATGTGACTATCACTGTTACCCAAGGATTCCGACATGGAGCAACCAAACATCCATTGACACCTGCCAGATATTGTGTAGGTTCCTTTTTGCCCCCAAAACAGATGTGGCACATTAAGGCATACACTCCATGAGACCTCAGAAGGTGCCCTGTGGTATCTAGCACCACAGCGTTAGCAGTAGATCCTTTAAGTCTCGTAAGTCGCAAGGTGGAGCTCTGTGTTTTTTTCCAGTAAATACTATAGATGCTCCATCAGATTGAGATGTGGGAGATTTGGAGGCCATAGGAACACCTTGAACACTTTATAATGTTCCTCAAACCATTGGTGGACAGGGGTCAGCATGGACACTGACTGATCAGCGGCTATGCAGCAAGCAGTGGATTCACCATATGTTTTGTATCATAGCCAGCATTAACATTTTCAGACATTTTTGCTACTGCAGCTCTTCTATGGGACCAGATGGACTAGCCTCTGATCCCCATGCACATCAATGAGCCTTGTGTTCTATTGAACCCGTTACTGGTTCAAAAGTTTTCCTTCCTTAGATTATTAATGGTAGGTACTAATCATTGCATACTGGGAACACTGCACAGGGAATGCCATGTTGGATAGAATAATCTAGCCATCACAATTTGGCCCTTGTCAGTCACTCAGAGCCGTACGTTTGCCCATTATTCCTGTTTCCAATGCATCAACGTCAAGGTTATTTGCTGCCTAATTTATCCCACTCATTGACAGTTGCCCTAGTAAAGAAATAATACCGGTAATTATTATTAACTTCACCTGTCAGTGGCTTTAGTGTCATGGCTGATGGGTGTACACTGTATATGATACTGATCTGTGTTCAAGTATTCAATGTCCCTAATTGTGATGTGCAGCGAATCCTGTTTAGGATTCGCTGCACATTCGCCGTGTTCCTGAGGGCTGGAGCCCTCCCTTACACACTATTCAATGAGGCAGGGGCTCGCTGCCCCTGATGGCGAATGTGAACCCCTGAGCCTCAGGACAGCGGCAGGAAGGGAGATGGAAGTCTCCCTGCCTGCCCCAGAACGTATGTGGGGGGGAGGTGGGCTCCCTGGGAGCCAGGCAGCACAGGCTGCCCCTTGGGAGAGCCAGAAGGGGACTGGGTATTCACTGCACCCGATCGTGCATATGTAATGATCGGGAGCAGTGAATATATGAATATCTAATGAGCGGCTCTCGGCCCCCTGCTGGCTGCTATGTGTAAGAAAAAAAAAAATTATATAGGCGAATTGGCCTCATTGAATGCTGCCCACTGTGTTATAAATATAAATTTTTTTAAATACATTTCTTTCTAAATAATTAGAGCCTGATATTTTTTATTTATAAATATAATATGCCATAAATGATAATTTCAAAATTATATTATGAATTAACTAGCAGATAAATTGTGCCTGTGTAGATAAAACGGTGCATTTCATTCTTAAAGAAACACAAAGGACAAAAAATACTTAAATTCAAGTTCTAGAATAATATTTATTCCAATGCTTATATTACAGTAAAAACTATTCATAATATAAACAATTATTTTGCATAGCATATTTCTAAATCTTTAAATACTTCACAGATAAATAAAAACCATAAAACTCACATTAAAAACTCTGGGCCACATTTATCAAATAAATGTAATACACACTACAAACACTTTGGCTTTGCCCAGTATGCCTTGGTGGTCTACCAAATACTCAATGAGGTCCATGCCACTTCATACTTGATACAGTGTAGCCTCTGCAAACTCTTAATAAAAAGGCTTGAATAAATGATAGGTCTTTAGAGAAAGAAGTAGATTAGCAAGTGCGTGCACTTTGGTCTCCTAAGTCAGATGCAGGGGATGTTGTCTGCACCTGGGAGGAGGTGACACCTCAGTGCCATTTCTTCTGCAATGACATAAGTTGGGTGCTACAGTTTGGTGACACCATAGTGCCGGCTCTTCTGCAGTGACAGGAGTTGGGTGCTGCAGTGTGATGACACGACAGTGTCGGCTCTTCAGTAGTGACAGGAGTTAAGTGGTGCAGTGTGGTGATACCACAGTGCCAGCTCTACTGCAGTGACAGGAGTTGGGTGCTGCAGTGAGGTGACACCACAGTGCCGGCTCTTCTGTAGTGACAGGAGATGGGTGCTGCAGTGCATTGGCACCCAGTGGTGGCTGTGTGCACACACTACCCATAATAAATCAGTTTCCATGTACACTGCCCTCAGTAATAAATTTATAGTCAGCATGCTTCCCCCCAAATCCTGAAGTAAAATACTAATTAATTAGCCAGCAGTGCAGCATGTCATATGCCTCGTTAACTATAACTACCCATGCACACTGTAAAGCATTATTTTAACTTTATCCTTAAGTTGCAGTATTTTCAGAATTCTTTACCCTGGACATCAAAAGAACAAATACAGTATAAGGAGAGTAGCAAAACAAAAAAATAGAAGTATAATAATGTTAATGAGCACTAGACTAAATCAAACAGCATGTGCCTTATCTATTTCTCACAAATTGCTGACTTATTAGAACATTCAAGACCGAGTACTTGAATAATATTTCTTAATAATATTTCTTGACAATAAGAAATATATGTAACTAAGATTTGTTTTCCAAATCAAATTGAAATTATTATGTAAGTCTGTCTTTGCTACTACAATTCAAATCATTTAAAACAAAACTTACTATTTATCATTTATAGAGAAATTAAAGAAATCTTTCACTGTCCTTTCTTGTTAGAAAGCTAAAAATCCAATAAAAATGCAAGCTATGGAAGACCAAAAACAAATGACTAAAGCTTGGAAAACCAACCGCTAAACAGTAGTCTCCAGAGCACAGTATTCAGGATTTGTCCTTACATTTGTATATGAAATAATAAAAAAAAAATGTACGTAAAAAATTATTTATTTTGTTTTTAGAAAATGGGGAAGATCAATTTAAATCAAAACTTCAGAGAAGTAAGCCGCCACTCACACAGAAAGAGTAATCGCCCTTTGTAAAATAGCAAGAAAATTATGAATGGATTACCATCCACTAACAAATCCATACACAATTCATGACCCATTTAAAGGATTTTACAGATTGTGTAAATATAAGTAAGTCTGAGGCTTCCAATAATCTATGACTGAGACAGGGTGGAAATGGTCATCCCTGACGCAGATCCTCCTAAAAAATGCTTGAGCACAACTAAGTTTTTTCCACCAAACTCAGAAAACCTCAGGCCCCGCCCCCCTGTACACTGGCTTCCTGTCAATCAAACTGCGAGTGGATTACGATCCATACACATTTTTCTCACTATTTCCCCTCGCTCATGAGTGATTTGATCGATACGCATGTGCAGTTATTTCATAATTGCTCAACTTGTGAATTCTTACATTAGCGATCAACTCTGAATCAGGCCCTGTGTCCACAAGGAGGCACACTCTCAATTCTTGGAGGCTACTGTTGAATGCAAAGAGAAATCAAGAATTACCTAGCTGAGGTGGGTGTGGTATAGAAGCCCGACAGTCATTATCCCGGCTGCACGGTCTCAGACAGCGGGGAGTGGAGCGCAGCGAAGCCCCTTGCAGGCACAGTGGCTCGCTATGCTTGTCACCTATTCTATTCTCCCTCTATGGGGGCCATGGACCCCCACGAGGGAGAATAGCCGGTGGCCGCCGGGACCCCGAGTGTTGGGGTTTTAACAGTTGCGATCTCGACGTCAGGCTAATGACTGTCGGGACCCCATCTGGCACCCGCTGAGGTACACTGGTGCAAAGCCAAGGTGCTTCACAGGTATGGTGAATATGATGCTTACATATATGAGGCCCACAGAAACACATAATAAATATGCATATTTTTTAAATGGAAAAATGTAGTTAATTTTTGTAATTTGTTAAATCATTGAAATACACGCTGTATTACATGTAATAGTGTTCGTATTTGACCAGGGATGAACAAATCATTTAATTGGTTTTCTTCCATACGAACATTTGGTAAGTAGTTATGATCCTGGTACTTAGAATGATTGAATCTCTAATGGTCATCTGTAAAAGTTTCAAAACTGTAACACAAATACTGTAATACTCTTTTGTCGAAAGACACCCAGTTTTACCAGGAAACATGAGTTTGCACGTTTAGACAGTGGTATCTGCAGAGGTGTAAAAGTTTGCACTGTCTAATGAGAGTGGTGGGGAAGTGACATTTACTGCAGGAGGGAGCACAGCCAATCAGTTTCTGTTATTTATCAGTACAGTATTTTAAAATGAAAGAAGCTGATTTGTTGTTTTGGGCAACTACTGCACTTTCCCCGAGGCTTGATACATGTCTCCAAAACTGATGCCTATTCTTTCTCCGTGTATATTCAGCAAGTCAAACAAAACTAGGAACAGTCTAGTCACCTGTAAGTGTGGCAGCTAGCTCACACACTAACTACTGACTCTCTGTGACTGGATACTAATCTAAAACTAAAAACAGATCAATTCTGTGGACATGCACCTAGAAAATGAGCTTGAAAATTAAGGAGCCACACTTATGCACATAGAGTACCATCAAAGGTTCTACAGATTTTGTGGTTTGTGAAATAGCTTTCTGTTGTCCAACACCAGTAATCATTACTTATGCTTTGTACACATTCGAGGATTTTTGCTAACAATATGCACAAAATCGATATTGTTAATGATATTTGCATGCATATCATCTCATGTGTACACACTGTTTTGTTAATGATGCGTGCTTCCCATAGGCCGTTAGCAAACCCCTGTGTCATCTGTTCATGCAGTTAAATCCTGACTATGGGGGGTATTAAATCTGTGCTGATATTTCTCGACCTGGGAAATATCTGCACTCGCCTATTCAATTCTGTTGTTAACGAGAGCACTAAAGGCTGTCAGTTTTTTTTTTTAAAGTCGAATCTGTTCGGTTGGAAACGGCCGTGGTTTGTCGAATTCATGGCCGTTTTATCAGATTTCAGGACTTTCTGACACTAATTCGATATTCATATTCGGTATCCGAATTAGTGTCGGAAGCCGTTGAAATCGTCCAGGATTTCGACTGTCGGGACGTTTCAGTTGGAATCCCGGATACCCTCCTATATGGTCAACAACAGCTGTACACCGGGATGTAGCCACTGACCAATATAGTTTGTTGAACTATTTAATGTATATTTACTATATTATTTGCCAAGGAGAACAGCCAGTTCACAGGGAATTGTTGATGACATTGCATAATTCGCACTGTTGTCTAATTAGTACCCAGCTTAAGTTCTGATAGTGGGAAGCATGTAGTAAAGTAATAACAATTAACCTTTAATTAAACTGTTTTATTTCTCCAGTAATACTTCACTAACCAACTGATAGCAATCAACAAAGGTGTTGAAGAATGTCCAATGCTGACAGACCATGTAATGAACAAAATGTATAAGTTAATAACATGGTGACAAAACACATGCACTGTCAACTGCTATCTCCATAGTAACTGAGATATTAGCCTTCATGAAGCTGGACTAAAGAAATAAAATATGTTTTCTGTAACTTATAATAAACTTGTACTGATTTCACTTTGGCCCTTATTCTGGTCTGTGCGGTACGGCCCGCGTGCGGCCGTACCGCCGATGTTTTCGCTCTGCACATGCGCAGAGGTCATTCTGCGCATGTGCAGGGGAATTCGCCGCACAAAAATTTCATACGCCGCAAAGGGGGCGTATAGGGGCGTGAGGGGCTTAATACCCTCATTTCCCTATGCATACGCCCCGCGTTTCATGGGCGTTCCCATGCAAACGCGGGGCGTATGCATGGTAATGAGGCTATGACGCCAGTGATGGGGGCGGAAAGCTGACATCGCAGGATGTCAGCTCTCCGCCCCCATACAAGCTTTCACATGGACGATTGTCCGTGTGGTCTAAGCTTGCGTGAGCTGGTGGAGCGTGCGGCCCTGCCTTCGATGGTCGTCGACCATCGAATGCAGGGGGCAGCTCCCACCATGGTGGAGGCGTACGCCCCACCATTTTCATGCGGATCGCCAGCCGTCCGTGTACGGACGGCCGTGGCGATCCGTATTGTGGGCGGGGATTGGTTTGTGCGGCCGGAGCACCGTATGCGGCTCCGGCCGCACAGATCTGAATAAGGGCCTTTGTTATTACATAAGCATGCTAGGGACATACATATATATTTACTTGACTCTGTTGACTTTCCAGTGCAGTTATACATTTCTCAGTAATAATTATTTACTTATGTACAGTATGATGTTGCAAATTAATTTAGGGATGTGAAGTTAGGATTGGCATTAATAATCTGGACATAGGGAAATCGCCTACCCTAAATAGTTTAGAAAAATTGCTTTGCACACATCTCTACGTGTGTATGCCGCTTTAGTTTCAGCTATGTTGTGAGGGACAAGATTTGCTTCTGTTTGTCCACATAGTTTATAATTGGCAGTCACAAGTGCAGGTTTTGCCTAGGTACCCCAAGATATACAGAGTATACCCATGTGAACGCCCCTTGTTCCCCAACACCCCCCCCCCGTGCGAGCGACACAACGACTAAGCAAGTAGAAGCCCTGCCCAAGCGCATGTGCTTTAACATCGGTCCCCATTGCGAATTCCCCGGGGACCGAGCCAACTAGAATGAGGGCAATAGTGTAATGTGTACCCAGCTTAAAACTCCTCACTGCAAACAAAATGTTCAATATAATGTCAAATCTAGTTAAAACAATAAAATGCCATCTTGGATAAAATCTTGGATAAAATAAAAACAAAATTCTTAGAAGCAAAACAAATGCATACAAAGAGGTCTGAGGTTTTGTGGCCAAATGTTAAATACTACTTGCTTACTCTTTATACCTCCTCGCCATGGTTTGTAACCCTAAGCCCCCCCCCCCCCCCTCCCTTCACCAGGTCTTAATACTGTAAATTGCAGTCCTCAGATGAGGGGCAGAGATAAAATAATACCATTCTCATTTAACCCTCTGAGTGCCAACATCTGTGTGAGAGATGTGCAAATTATCCACTATAAATGCCAGCGTCACTCACATTTGTTATATAAATTCAAATAAAAAATGTTGTTTAAAAAAAATTATATTTCCTATATGAGGTAAACATTACAGGTCATTGTGATGAATAATCTTCTGAGGAAACCGCCAAAATTTATGTCGGAGAAACGCGTCAAGAGCTTCAGTAATTTGCTACAATAACATCAGAAATCGCCATTGGGTTTGTTACAATTACTGCCGCTATACCATCTTTTTTCAAGCCTACGTCCCGGACCCGGCAATTACCAGCTATTGACAGCGGGAGCTGAGCTGCCAAAAAGTAATACTACGGAGGAGCGGGTGAGTGCTGAGCAGCAGTGATATTAAGACTGCAACAACAAGTGTCTGCCCCCGGCTGAGTGTGAGCGGACTACTCGCAGACGCAGTTGGAAGTGAGCCGGTCTCACGCTGCGGTCTGACTAATCCTACAGCAACCCACTGTCAGCTCGTATCTCCCCGTGGCTCCCTGAAATTCAGGTTCGTTATGTCAATTGCTTTTTGAAAAAAGCATTCAATACTATCTCATTTGGCTTTTGCTACCAATCAGTAAGACTGTGTCTGATCGCTAAAACAACTGTAACTGTTTAACATCATAACAGAGACTACAGTTTAAATACATCAGATTGGAGTATTAATGACATTAATGGTATTTAAATCGGCTACATTGGATTGATGTACTATATGGACCATCTGACTGCTAACATTGATAACTAAGTGGTCACCATTTAGAGACAATGGCCCTTATTCAAGTTCGTGCGGTACGGCCCGCGTGCGGCCGTACCGCCGATGTTTTAACACTGCACATGCGCAGAGGTGAATCTGCGCATGTGCAGCCCCCTTCGCCGCAGACGGATTTCGTCCGCCGCAAAGGGGGCGGATAGGGGCGTGAGAGGCATCATGCCCTCATTTCCCTATGTGTACGCCCCGCGTTTCATGGGCGTTCCCATGCAAACGCGGGGCGTATGCATGGTAATGAGGGCATGACGCCACTCATGGGGGCGGAAAGCTGACGTCGCCGGATGTCAGCTTTCAGCCCCCATACAAGCTACCACACGGACGATTGTCCGTGTGGTCTTAGCTTGCGGGAGCTGCCGCGGCGTGCGGACCTGCCTTCGATGGTCGACGACCATCGAATGCAGGGGGCAGCTCCCACCATGGTGGAGGCGTAGCCTCCACCATTTTTATGCGGATCGCCAGCCGTCCGTGTACGGACGGCCGTGGCGATCCGTAGGGTGGGCGGGGAATGGTTTGTGCGGCCGGAGCCCCGTGTGCGGCTCTGACCGCACCAACCAGAATAAGGGCCTCTGTTCTTTATTACAATTGGTTCCAAAGTATTATTACCCTATATGGCTTTTTCTTGTGATTTTTTTTATATGTGTCATTTATCCATGTTTTGGATTTTTTATGTGATATAATAATAAATTATTATTGGTATTTACTAATAGACAGGTGTCATATGTGCGCTCTCTTAACAATATATTGTTTAAATGTGTATATACTTTGGATTTTATTGAGAGACTTAGAGGTCCTCGATTGAGAGCTGCGGGTGATACGTTTTAAAATATTAACACCGCCTAGCTAATCATTTATTGTGCGCCCGATTATCTGGTTTCTCTTTTCCCCTTCCATCTGTGGGTCAGCGGGCCGTGTGTGTAAAGTATCACACGGCTTCTGAGACACAGAGGCAGAGGAATTGACAATATCAGTGTTGTGTGTCATTATGATGAATAAAATGTTAATTTTGACACCTATTTTGACATCTGCCTAAAAAATCTGTAGTCTTCCAGACTTTCCAGGAAAGTAAATATTTGCAAAATTGACATTATTTTCCTTTTTCCAAAATGGCCTCTTATAGGTGTGCAGAACTCAAAGCTGATTTTAATCTGGGAGAACATTGTTGTTCTGATGAACCATTGTTGCAAGGTGAGGAGTGCAAATACATTTTTTTTTTACATTTTTTTTTGCATGCTGTCTACAAATATTTAAATTTTACGAAAATATAGCTTTATATATGGACACACCCCTCTCTAATCTAAATTCATCTGCATATTTTAATTCTGCCCCTTCTGCGGTGCAACATAGTTTTGCCACGGTGCGCAATGCAATGTACTTGCTCTTTTTCGCTTTGCTCCCAACTAAGAATCGGCAATACAATGTACTTGCTCTTTTTCGCTTTGCTCCCAACTAAGAATCGGCTCCACTGTGACTTGTCTGGCTTCCTTTCACATATTTCAAATATTTCAAATTTCAATTAAAATTTATCCCCAATACCTTGATGTCAATCATGGTATCCCTTTCTAGCAAATTATGTGTCATTCTCAAATCATTAGCTTTTTAACACTGTATGGAAGCTCTTCTGCATTCCAATTTTATATATTCGCATTTGTCCAAATACTTGATGACATTGTATAATCATGTATGGGATGCAGCAACAAGTTTCCATAGCTCCTATTAAAGACAAAAAGATATATTTTAGATTTAATGAATGATATCAAAATTCTTTGTTCATGCTACTTCATCTTACGTTTAAATACTGTCACCAACCATAAAAGAAATAAAATTGCCTTGTAAAAATGAAAACAAAAAACATAGGGGGGTATTCAATCCCGGCCCATTTTCATTTTGCTCGACTGTATATCGCCGGGCAGGACTCAATGTTCTGCCTGGCGATTGGCAAAAAGGAGCATGTCCGCGTAAATGGCCGTGGCTTGTCAATCTGCCTCTTCAATGCTGTTGGTCCATCGGTATTTCCCATGTCAAAAATATCAGCGTGGATTGAATATCTCTCACTTTTAGGGGGAAATATACTAAGATCGAATCAGTAAGAATGCACCCATGTGATGTGACATATATGGCCGGGACCCGTTAAATTTACATATAGCTGAACTCAGTGGATTTGCCGTTTTTACCAACAGCAACTTCATCAAAATCCAGCTGTAGGAATGATTACACCAGGGGTGTCCAAACTTTTTGACGAGGGCCATATTTGGTAAGGTGTAAATGTGTGGGGGCCGACCATTCAGGCTGACATTCTTTGAATCATTAATCACATCAGAATGGTCCCCCACTCTGCCCCCATTCACTCTATGTCCCCCAGCCTGCCCCCCTTCTCTTAATGTCCATCAGTGCCTCCATTCATTGTATGTCCCCAAGCCTGACCCTCCTTCACTGTATGACTCCCATTCACTATGTACCCCACTTTGCCCCCATTCACTGTATGTCCCCCAGCCTAACCCTGCTCCTCCTTCTCTGAATGGCCATCACTGCCTCCATGCACTGTATTTCCCCCAGCCTGACCCTCCTTCACTGTATGTCCCCCACTCTGCCCCCTCCCTTCTCTGTATGTTTCCCAGCCCCTTGTGTGAGCCAGAGGAAGGAGAGGCAAAGCAGGCACTGCAAGGACAGGAGTGGCTGGGGCTCCCGCTGCTGCCCTCCACCACTCTGCATGTTACGGGAGCAAGCTTCCCCCTTGCTGTCCCCCTCCCCAAACACTGCTGTCACTGTGATTGAGGAGTAGGGTGATATACGATTGCAGCAGCAGGGGTAGGACACCAAAAACATCTGACTGTGGTGGCCGGCACCTCCTCACTTCAGCAGACAGCAAGGTAAAGGTGCGCTCGCCGGAGCCCCACCTTTAGTGTCCTGTGCTGTGCTTCCAATATCTGATGCTCTGCCCACTTCCAGCTGGAGGTTGAGGGCCGCTTGAAATGACAGCACAGGCCGCAATTGGCCCCCGGGCTTGACTTTGGACACCATTGATAGAACTTGGCCATATATGGCCATAGAGTTCTATCTGATCAGCAAATTTACAATAATTCGTACTTCTGAATTTGGCTATGAATTCAGCCATAAATAGGGCTGGAAAATAGACCTTATTTTCCAGGCGTATTTGGCTGAAGCCTGCAAGGATCAGTCAGATCCGTGCGATGCTTCTCAGTGTAAAAATACCACCATTTATAACCAGCCCTGGGCTCATTGAGCCGGTCCTGGCTGCAGAAATACAGGGAGGAAAAAAAGCTGGGGTCCCCCTGTATTTCTATAACTAGCACCAGGCTCTTGGCCCAGTCCTGGTTCCTAAAATACAGGGACAAAAGGTTGCCCCATATTTTGGAAACCAGCACCAGGCTCAAACAGCTAGCAGTCACAGTCAGGGAACACTTTTTACATAAGGTCCCCCGAGGCCAATAAAGCCCCCCTCCTCCGGGGGAACCAAGGCCCAGGCTGAAGTATGGGGCTGTCCTCACCAGCCCTGGTCTGTGGGATGGTAGTAAAAAGTGTACAAATAAAAATAAAAGTATTGCTTTTTGCTGTGAAACTACAAGTCTCAAGCAAGCCTCCCACGCATGCAGGGACTTGGAGAACCACAACTCCCAGCTTACAGGTATCAATGGGCCTGCTAATTCTTGTAGGTCCACCACAGAATGCATACCTGAAAAAAAAACCACACACAGTGTATTAAAGTATAAGTTTAATAAATACTACATATACACATACATACATACTTTTCTATAGGGTCACCGTAGGCCTGTCCTCTTCTCCAGGAGAATACATAGGGTACCTGTGAAAAGAACGTATACTCACCATCCTATCCTGCATAGATCGGGTCCTCTTCATTCCATATGTACAGTAGGTATCCAGAATTAAAATAAATAAATAAACTCACCCGTCTCCAGCGCACTTGCAGCTCCTCCCCAAAAATTAGTGAATCTCCGGTGACGTGAGGCTCTGGGGGAGCTCCGCACTTGATTGTCTCTACGCGGCTCCATAGAGCCCATGTTATGAATTTAACAGTGTCCAATTTGGGACAGTGTCCAATTAGCCGGAATGTCCCACTGTAATTGTCACAGTCGGGAGGTATGTGACTACAGATGGAGCTGCACTTATCCAGCCTGTCAGTGTCACATCTCGGCGCGCCACTTGCCAAATCTCATAAACACACACACACACTCGTACTCATTGGTTACAAAAGTATATGCCTAATATTTTAAGCATTGAAAAAAAGACATTGCACATAATATGACAACTCCATATGTAATATAACAGTGGCTTTATGTCTCTATCTTCTCCACTGGAGCATACATAACTTACCAAGTGTTCTCGCTCGTAGCTGAAGAATTGTGGAAATACCGGTTTGATTTCCATTGCTGTCCATTTTAGTTTTCCATTACTGCCGCTCTCAAAATTATTTAAGCAATTTCGAAAATGATTGTATGCATCACATGTAATGTCCATATGTCTTAGGGTAAAGTTAAACCTAATAATAGAAACATAAACAAACAAATAATTACATTTACATATCATTTTCATCCTCTTAATTTGGCACCGTTTTCATTTAGTCCTGCTGTGTTTGGACTTTAAAGTTACTATATTAGACATTATAGTACACAAGTTAATAACCATTTATGAAATGATGAGAAAATGACATGCTGGAACGTAGAGATGATAGTTTTCCAAGTAGGCTGATGGATAGCATGGGACAACTGCTTGATATGTATTTCCAATTGTTTCTTTATTTTTAGGTTTGCTTCTTTAAAAAACAATAAACCTGATCCAATTGGCTTGGACATTATTGGTTCTGGATCCATCAGAGCTGTGTTTCCTAAGGTCTGGGTCTTACATACGATTGGCCACCCCGTTGAGTTTGACAATTTTTCACTCTCCCTCTGTGTAAAAGGTCTTTCTATCCTCATGGCATCTTTATTCATCCCCTTTGTGTGCGAACATCCCTCTGTCTTCCTCCTGTCTGAAAACTTCACTCCCACTGTACTATAGTTATTATGATCATTTCATTATGGTTTTACTAGCACTTAAATTTAAACATAAAGAATTTAAAAAGAAACAAAGCACTGGCTTAATTAAAATAAGATAAAATTCTATGGTTATCACACAATTATTATGGCAAGCAGATATTAAACAATAAATAAGAAACATTTATTTAGACACCTAGAAATAAAAATACACTAAAAGTAATAATCATAAAAATGTATGTATCCACTGGAGTGAAACAAAAGTTATTTTCACTATAAGTTTATGACAGCGCAATACTTACGAATGACTGGTATTTAAAATTAGCAAAACATTATACAGTACATGTATTAGCTGCGCTATACAGAAGGTGCTAAAAGTAGATTCACTTTAGGGCTAATATTTCTATTGGGGTCTATTAAATTACATTTATGTTCCCATTCGAAAAACTCAATATCATGTGGGGGAAATAGAATTTTGTATACCATGGTTTGGTAAGAGTAAGGGTGGTATTCGATCTGGGATTCAGACTGTCGGAACGTCCCGACAGTCAGAATCCCGGCCCATTTTGGCCCAGCTCGACAGGTGGAATTAAATTTTCCACCTGTCGACTGTTATAAAGTGGGCTTGTCAGCGCAAACGGCCGCATATTGTTGAAAAACGTTTGCTTAAAAAAAACAAAAAACAGATCGGACTGGTTTAAAAGTCAGATCTGTTTTGTCGAATTCCGCCTTCAATGCTGTCGGAAATGGCAGCATTGAATAGGCGTGGGCAGAAATAGCGCAGGGGATTAAATACCCACAAGGCTCAGATGGAAAAAAAAATCTGATATTGTGATATCCGCCCGATTCTGATTATCAGGCTATTCTATTACAGGCCGCTTTCTTTGACTGAAAAATGTGCTCCCGAAAAACATGGGATCTGCATTAAGTTTCAGGACCCATGTGTTATCGCAGGTCCAAAGTGTTGTTTGTAGCAAATTATGCTTGCCGTCATAATAATGATTATTGGGGGATTAGTTATAAAGCCGACTGTCAAATTACATTACTTCACATTATTAACATGCCGGCATAGTGAATTGTCCCTGCACTTTCTCGGTTCCACATTCTATTTGTTGAACTTGTAACTACATACCTCGAGCAAGATGCTCCAAGCTTCAAAATGTGATAAAGTGGAGAGTGATAAATCAGCTCCTAATTGTCATGTTACAGGCTGGGTTTGGAAAATGGCAGTCAGGATCTGGTTGGCTTGTGGTTTATCACTCTTCATTTATCATTTTTTGAAGTACATCTTGCCCCTTGTGTTATCATTTATATTTAGAACTATTAAACTAATAAATAATAAATGGAAAAATAAAATGGAATTAATTCAAACAGTTATCTGGCCTTGTGTATATAATTGTGTATATTATTGTTCATCCTGCAGACAAGGGTGGTACGGTTGTCCAGGATTTTTCTGTATATAAAGCAGAAATTGTCCATCAATTATCTTACATATCTGTACACCAACCAGTGCCTAAGAAACCTACTAAGGGTAAGATATATTTTATGCCACGTACGTTTTTTTTTCATTTGAACTGGTTCCAGGGAACAATTTACAGATTTGATGTACACGTACAATATATTAGGCAGTCCTATTAAATTCTCATACTGTTTTTTGACCCAAATGTCAACACTGTCAACAAAGGCGGTACTTCATGCCCTACCATCCACTAGGGCGTGGTGGGAGAATAAAATAGTGTGCCGAGCGTAGCGAGGCACTCTGCCCGAAGCATCGCGAGCGAAGTGAGCGATGCACTTCAAACTGTGTCCATTCGACAGTGTTGACATTCGGGTCAAAAACAGTGAAAAAACCCATGTCGACCTTTTGACTGTCTACCTAATGCTTGTGTCAACCTAATGTCCATTCGACATAGACCCATGTCGACCTAGACCAATGTCGACCTATTGGTGTCGACCCAATGCTTGTCAACCTAGTTGTTGTAGACCAAACGATCCACACCCCCTAGAAGATAGTGAAATGTAAGAGTACAATTATTATAAAGCATAATACAAATTCAGCAGCTCATTCGAGAAGTTTAGGAGAGTGATTTTAGAAGCTAATCATTTAAAGGGTTCTGTTATTTTTAAACCAAGGTCACATCATCCTGTGCCAGCACCTTCTGTTGTGTTCCTCTATCTACATTGCTACATAGTGCTATTAACACCTCTGGAAGCGATAGGGCCACTGTGATTGCAGTTTACTTGTCCAATACGGGGAAATAGTCCCCTCATTGCCTGGTAGCCGTTGTCCACAGACACATACATGACCTCTAAACAAGCTGCACCACCAGAATACCCAAGGAGTGCTCAGTGAGTGTGTTTTCTTCCCCCACTATAAAGGATATATACTATATTGATAATCTTATTACTAACAAAACTGTTACTTTCACATGATGAAAAAGAATAAGGAGGTAGAGCTTAACGCTGACCCTTCAAAGTTCTGGATCATTATGTGGTAAATTGTCCATTCACCTAATAAGGCTACTTTTACAACACTGGACTTTACTATATTAATTTATATTGGCTATTGAACGGTTAAATGTATGATCTGTGACTGTTATTATAGGTCTTTCTTAATAAATATTGATTTATGCTAAATGTGTGCTTTTTCCTGATACCTATTATTAAATGAAGAGTCTGAGAGAAATGTTAATAAATCCCATGTGAAACAGTAGTTTAACCCCTTCCCGCCGCAGCCTGTTTTTGCCTTCCTGACAGAGCCCTTTTTTTCAAATCTTACAGGTATCACTTAAGTGGGGATAACTTTTTTTTGCTTTTACTTATCCCAGTGATTTTGAGATTGTTTTCTTGTGACACATTGTACTTCAAGTTAGTGGTAAATTTGGGTCGATACAGTCTGTGGTTTTTTGTGAAAAATACCAAAATGTCGTAAAAAAATGGAAAATTTAGCAATTTTCAAAATGTTAAATTTTCTGCTTGTGAGACAAATAATCATACCACTCAAAATAGTTAATAACTAACATAGACCATATGTCTACTTTATGTTGCCATCATTATTTCAACCTCCTTTTAATTTTTTTGGACACTAGGAGGCTTAAAATATGAATAGCAAATTCTCAAATTTTCAAGAAAATTTCAAACACTGATTTTTTTAGGGACCAGTTCAGTTCTGATGTGACTTTGAGGGACTTGTATGTGAGACACCCCCATAAATGATGCCATTTCAAAAACTGCACCCCTCACAGTATTCAAAACAGCATTTTGGAAGTTTGTTAACCCTTTAGGTGTTTCACAGGAATTAAAACAAAGTGTAGGTGAAATTTCAAAATTTCATTTTTTTTGCAGATTTTCAATTTAAATACATTTTTCTAAGGAACACAGTACATTTTACTAGAGAAATGTGACTAAAAATTGATTCCCCCAATTCTTTTGTTTTCATAAATATCCTATATGTGGCCCTAGTGTGCACGTTGACCAAACCACAGGCTTTGGAGCACCTACTTGATTTTGGAGCCTCCTTTTTATGAGATTATTTTTTAGGCACCATGTAGGTTTCTCGGCACCATAAGATGCTAAAAGTTAGGAACCCCCCCACAAGTGACCCCATTTTGCAAACTACACCCCTCAGGGAATTCATCTAGGGGTATAATGTACATTTCAAACCCCCAGGGGTTTCACCAATTGTGGTACAACTGGGCAGTGAAAATGAAAAATTTAATTTTTTACACAAAAATGCAGTTCTGGCTCAAAATTTTTCATTTTCATAAGGTATGAAGGAGAAAAAGCACCCCAAAATCTGTGCCCCAATTTCTCCCGAGTACGGCAATGCTTCATGTGTGACCAAAAATGGCAGGACTCAGAAGGGAAGGAGTGATATTTGGATTTTGCAGCACAGATTCTGGTGGAATGTTGGTGGGTGCTATGTCGCATTAGCAAGACCCCCAAAGCACCAATACAGTGGAACCCCCCCACAAGTGACCCCATTTTGCAAACTACACCCCTCAGGGAATTCATCTAGGGGTATAGTGTACATTTCAAACCCCCAGGGGTTTCACTAATTTTGATACAACTGGGCTGTGCAAATGAAAAATTACATTTTTGTACACAAAAATGCAGTTCTGGCTCAAAATTTTTCATTTTCATAAGGTATGAAGGAGAAAAAGCACCCCAAAATCTGTGCCCCAATTTCTCCCGAGTACGGCAATGCCTCACATGTGACCAAAAAATACCAGTTGGGTGCATGGCAGGACTCAGAAGGGAAGGAGTGATTTTTGGATATTGCGGCTCAGATTCTGGTGGAATGAATGGTGGGTGCTATGTAGCATTAGCAAGACCCCCGAAGCACGGTGAAATGATGAACCTAATAATCCATAGATGTGTGGTATATTTTAAAACACTCCTTTATACATAGGCCGGGTTTGTCGGGGCAAGTGTCACACTGGAAAATAGTTTGCTTTCTTCCCTTTTTATAGCAAACTTTGCACCTTTTTTGTGTCCTGCCCTTTTTTCCAGTGGAGGGGATTTCATCAGGAAAATGCTGCCCTGGTACAATACGGGGGCCAGTACTAGAAGTACTGGGGCCCTCTGCCTGCTGGTTCCCAAATATTAGGCCCTTTATGACCTCCTCTTGAAAGTGCATAAATGTCCCCCTCTGGCTGGTAGAACGGAATAGCACGTAAGCGTTATACAGTGCCATCTGGATGATATACACGGCCAGCTTCTTGTACCAGATTTTTGTTTTCCGCAGGGCACTGTACGGCTTCAGTACGTGATCTGAAAGATCCACTCCGCCCATGTACTTATTGTAATCCAGGATACAATTAGGTTTTGAGGTGTGCATACTGGTACCTCGTACAGGGATGGAGGTGGTACTGTCTCCGTGAATTGTTGTCAGTATAAGGACATCCCTCTTGTCCTTATATTTGACCAACAACATATTTTCGGTGGATTGTGCCCTGCTTTCACCCCTTCTCATTACTTGGGCAATGTGCGTTTTTGGGAGGCCTCTTTGGTTCTTGCGCACAGTACCGCAAGCTGCTGTACCTCTTGAACCAAGGGCCTTAAACAGGGGGATGCTAGTGTAAAAGTTATCCACATAGAGGTGATAACCTTTATCCAGGAAGGGGTGCACTAAATCCCAGACAATTTTTCCACTAACACCTACGAGGGAGGGGGGGCATTCTGGCGGTTCAATTCTTGAATCCTTCCCTTCATATACCCTAAACCTGTGGGTGTACCCTGAGGTGCTTTCACACAGCTTATACATTTTTATGCCATACCTTGCCCTCTTATTGGGAAGGTACTGGCGGAATTTAACCCTTCCTTTAAAATGTATAAGGGACTCGTCTATGCAAATGAATTTATCTGGGATGTACATCTCTGCAAATTTGGCACTGAAATGATCAATGACCGGCCTGACTTTGAATAGCCGTTTAAAGGTGGGATCATCTCTGGGTGGGCACTGTGCATTATCGTTGTAATGCAAAAATTTAAGGATTAACTCAAAACGAGTCCGGGTCATGGCCATACGGTAAAGTGGGGTGCTGTACAGAACATCTGTACTCCAATATTGCCTAATTTCTGGCTTTTTTACTATGCCCATATGAAACACCAGACCCCAAAACGTCATCATCTCTACTGCATCTACAGGGGTCCACCTAGCAAATGATGACGTGGGGTTTTGAGCAATAAACTGCTGGGCATATAAATTAGTTTGGTCCACCATTAAATTTATAAAATCATCAGAGAAAAATAATTTGAAAAAGTCAATTTCTCTGAGACCTGTGGAATCAAATTGGATTCCTGGGATGGCCAAAAACTCAGGAACCTGGGGCTCAAAATTGTCTGGTGGTGGGGTCCATACGAGATCAATTATTGGGGGGGGGTCTCAGCTGCTCTACAGGGGCGTCTTTGAGGGGGTCCCTCATCACTAGAGGAGGAAGAGGAGCTTAAGATGAATCCTTCAAATTCCCCGCTTGCATCACTGGCTGTGTCAGAGTCAGAGGCAAGCATGGCATATGCCTCCTCCGCTGAATACATTCTTCTGGATGACTGTGATGACATTTGGGATGACATTTTTATTTTTGTGTTTCTGGTAGTGAAATGTTTCAACACGTGTATAGTGTAGGGGGGGTACAAACTTTATTTCAACCCGGGGGGGTATGTAGTGTGTAGTGTGTATGTAGTGCAGAAAAAAAAAAGAAAAAAAAAAAAAAGGTCCTGCGCCAAAAATTGAGCACAGATGTTGGTCAGTAACGTCCGTCACTGAACAGCGCTCAAAGGCAACAGGAATTTGATAAAAAAAAAAAAAAATAAAATAGATCAACCCTGTGCCGAAAAAGCTGATCAGTGATGTACGTCACTGATCAGCGCACAGTGGCCACAGGACACCCACAAAATCACAGTGTGTGTAAAAAAAAAATTAAAAAAAGACCCCACAGCACCCTCAAAAAAAAAAAAAGGTGATCACTGATGCGACACTGATTACCAGTGAGGGGCAGCAGGTGCACAACCTTTGGTGCAACTGACAGTGCAACTGGCAGCAACTGACAGGTATATATAAAAAAAACAAAACCCTGCACCCCCAAAAAGTTGCTGATCAGCACAGATATACTGATCAGCATAAAAGGGGGGGCAGCAGACACAAAATATAGCACTCTCTATCACTCTCTGTCACTATCTCTCTCTATCTCTCACTCTATGACACTGCAGCAGCAGCACTGACAGGTATATATATATATATAAAAAAAACTCTGCACCCCCAAAAAGTTGCTGATCAGCACAGATATACTGATCAGCACAAAAGGGGGGGCAGCAGACACAAAATATAGCACTCTCTATCACTCTCTGTCACTATCTCTCTCTATCTCTCACTATCTATCACTCTATGACACTGCAGCAGCAGCACTGACAGGTATATATATAAAAAAAAACTCTGCACCCCCAAAAAGTTGCTGATCAGCTAATTTATACTGATCAGCACAAAAGGGGGGGCAGCAGTCAGTTGCACACGCAGCACAGCTGTATATATATAAAAAAAAAAACCAGCACCCCCAAAAAGTTGCTGATCAGCACAGATATACTGATCAGCACAACAGGGGGGGGGGGGGGGCAGCAGACACAAAATATAGCACTCTCTGTCACTATCTCTCTCTATCTCTCTATCTATAACTCTATCACACTGCAGCAGCACAACACAGGAAGTCACAAGAAGTCACAAGATCCAGGAAGCATCCAGCACGCTACAAGCAGTGATCAGGTAAGTATTTGCAAGGATCAGGTCAGTATATCACGGCAGATAGGCACGGTGACCGCACTGCACGCAATTCCAGACCGGAATGGCGTCTGCAGTGCAGTCACCGTTAGTTTAAATCACCCTCCATGGCTGTGATTGGTCCGTCGGTCCGACGAACCAATCACGGCCTTTGGGGGCGGGTGGGGTGACACCAGTGTCACCCTTACACCCCGTGGTGATTGGTGCTGTACTTTACAACACCAATCACCACCGATCCCTGTGTCACCGGCGAACGTTATTCGCCGGTACACAGAAAACGCTGTAATTGGCTGTTCACATTTGAACAGCCAATCACAGCGATCGCCGACGGGGGGGAGGCATCGCCGCCCCCCCTGGACATGCTGGGACATGTCTGCTGTCAGGGACAGCAGACATCTCCAAACTGTCACCGCGTCTATAGACGCGGTGACAGTTTAAAGCCATGACGTACATTTATGCCATGCGTCGGGAAGTACATCCCGGCCATGACGTAAATGTACGTCAAATGTCGGGAAGGGGTTAAGAACCTGAAAAGAGAATACAGTATTTGTCGGGTGCCGGACAGGTTCCCGACAGTCGTTTACCCGATGTCGGGATCCCGACTGTCAAAATGCCGACAGCCGGGTTGCCCAACGGCCACCCGCTATTTTCCCTCGTGGGGGTCCACGACCCCCATAGGGGCTTTTTTGCGCTCGCCATTCTGTCTGGGTCCGGCCAGTCGGGATAATGACTGTCGGGATAATGACTGTCGGGATCCCGACTGTCGGAGTCCCATACCACACCCGTATTTGTCATGTGAACAAAGGACATTCACATTGCAATCTGTGTTGTGACATACTAAAGCAGAATTATTTAATACTTAAATTTGCATGTATGAATGTAATGCCTAAAATTGTATATATGTATTGTTGTGACAAACAACACATAGCAAACTGCTTTGACAACAAAAAACAACATGTAAAAATTGGTGTAAAAAAATAATTATACCCAACAATTTAACCCTTTGAGCACCAAGTGAATTTGTCAAAATTGGTGTGAAAATGTTTTAATCAAAGATAGACTTGAGCACTGAGCCAGGTGCCAGTGGCGGAATTACTGAATATGCTCTGAGCCCCAGGAGCAGCCTTCTTCTCTCTGCTGGGAGCAGTGCTGTGTAGTAGGGTCTGAGCACTAGAACCCTCAGACCCTACTAGGCTTGGAGGAAAACTCCTGTATAGCAGAACCACATGGAAACTGTAATGGCTGTAGAGGCAGCGGAGGCTGTGAACATGTTGGGATGCATCTATAGAGTCGGTAAGGGCTGACACTTGGAATGGAAGTATATCACATGCGCTTCTGCGCATGGCACAGACAGACGAGACGCCGGCAGGGCAGTGCTGCCAAACCGCGCTTTGTGACAGAACCTATACAGAGGTGTATGCATCTCAAGATGCTATTTTTCCATCCACATTTATTTTGCATCATGTACGCCTGATTTACTACTAATCTCACTCAGCCACTACCTGTTTACTGGTGTAATGGTCAGTTTTTGCTGCTGTACACATGTAAATGTTTTCAAAAGACACAGATGTTACTGTAACTCTTCCAGCTGGTAATGACTATTTGATATGTTTTAGCTTCACAATCTCTTTGGAAATAAAATGATATGCCTTCTGCAATCAGTACTAAAAATAGCATCCTCAGATTTATCTGATCCCACTGGGACTTTCCAGCCAAGCAAGACCGAAGTACATGAAGTTATGTGACGCCAGCTCCATTCTCAATGGCACAGAAGAAAGATGCAAACCAGATGTTTCACAATTCTGTTATTTCACTTGCTCTCGACAAATGGCCATGTTAGATATGGTCTGCTGCTCTCATTCTTTATGTCCCATATTTATTTCACATAAGCAGTCAACAGGTTGACACCAAATGGTTGACATAGACAAATGGTGGACACTTGCAAAATATCAACTTGGAGATGGCACACAAAAAAGTCGACATTACTTTTTAATATTTTTTTTTGTGTCAATTTGTCGATTCCATCATGTAGACTCTAAATTAGTTTAGCATGTCCCTTCGGACCAGGTGCCTTGTCCCACTACCACTGCCAAAAGCCCACAAAAAGAAAAAAAAATCCAAAAGACCTCATGTTGACCTTTTCATGTGTTAGCCAATGACATGTCCACTTGTGAATGTTGATCATCTGATGTCAACCTAGAAACTATCCACAGGATACCACAAAGACATAGTGCTGTATTCACTGCGGCCGGCGAGGGGAATAAATGGCGGGGATCACTGGAAACAAGCGATACTCGCCGTTTAACCCCCGTGCTGGTCTCTCGCCCTATTCTATGTTCCGAGGGAATCCTCGCTGTCACAGGACGGTGGGGATTCCCCTAAACAGCGAGGCTCGTGGCTAATATGTATGGCATATTTAATATAAAAAAGTAATTTAAAATTTTAAAGAAGTACAATATTTAGAAATGCTGAAACACTTACCTTCTTTCAACAGATAAGTAAATAGTGCAAGGTTTATTCAAGTTGTGCGTAATTCGTGAAATAGTTTCAAAAAGTGCATTTGTAAGGACATCATCATAAAATACTGAAAAACAAATAATATTTTATTGTGAATTTAGCAGAGTGACAACAAATCGACATAAGCAAAAGGTTGATACAAATTTTTCAGTTTCTTTGGAGTCTATGTCCACACCTGAGCAGGTGGACCCCCAAATAGTGTACCACTTGGATACCATGTGGATAGTAAAGTATGAAAAAGTAGAAAGAAAATCCCCCAAAACTCATGTCATACTTTTCATGTGTCAATCATAGCCATGTTGACCTTTTGACCATGTTGACCATATGGTGTCGACCTAGCATCCAGACCCTAAACAGAACACTGTAATTTTCCTCAGTGTTTTTGGTATATTTGTAAACATTATTTTATTTATTTTTGTATACTTTATGGTATAGTTCCCTAAACACTAATTCCCTCCTCTGGTGTATATTTTTGAAAGCTCTAAATTTGGGGTAGCCAACTCCAGTCCTCGAGAGCTACCAACAGTGCAGGTTTTTCAGATCTCCTCACAGAGGGGTGAATTTATGAAGCTTGGAAAAGTGTTATCTATCCCCATAAAGAACGTTATGAGCAAGGTGATAATGGTTCAGCCAATCAGCTACAATATGTAAATTGACAGGTAAGAGCTGATTGGCTGAACCATTATCACCTTGCTCATAACGTTCTTTATGGGGATAGATAACACTTCTCCAAGCTTCATAAATTCACCCCTCAATCACATGTGAAGTAATAAGCTCCACCTGTGGATCATTTAAAATGTGTCAGTAAGTAATGATTACACCTTTGCAGCAGCTAGGTTGTCTGGAAAATGTGATCTGTTGGTAGCTCTTGAGGACTGGAGTTGGCTACCCCTGCTCTAAATAGTGACAACTGAGACTGTGACCCAAAACTTCAAACGTTTTATATTTTTTTTATACATTTTTTTAAATATAAATTTAGGAAATATTTGCCCTTTGATTTTTCCAAATAACAAGAAATATGAACAAAACCACAATGCAATTAATGGTGAGTGAAGTTTTGCAATGAAGACGTTTATTTCACAGATATGTGAAGTTTTACTATTGTAAAGCAAAACTGAATCTGCTGTGCTATATAAGGAACTGTAAATAAAGTTGTAGAAGTACCCAGTTTTGCTTTAGTTTCACCCTTCTATTTTACAATATATTTCTAAATTTGGCAAAATGTATTATCTAATGAGCCAGGGATGATAAGTAAATCTCTCTGCACATGTTATATGTACCCCACCTGCAATGCACATAGTTTGGTCCATTTGCAAACAAAAACGTGCCCTGCAATCAAGTCTGAATTAGGATCAGAATCTTAGCATAAGATAATGCTGCATAATATAAATAAATTCAAAGTGTAGCATATATATATATGGTAACATAAGGTTCATACAAAAAAAACAACAATAAAGGGTATTTGTCCAAGCCGTGCTCCTTGCATGTAGTGCCTCCAGGCACTGGCAGTCCAAGTCCCTGGCACTACAACACTTAAGTCTACTAACTGGCCCCTAGTCAGCACCATCAGCAGCACACTGCACAAGGTTTAAATCTCTTCTCCTGCAATTATCCCAGTTCCCACCTGTAACTGTGCAGCCCACCTGTCTTTCCGCCAGGCACACATAAGACACCCGTTTGTATATTCTCTCTGTGCTTGCGTGGGTTTCTGTCGGTTACTATTGATTAACCCTAGCAATATTTGGGCATGTGATAGGGAGTAGATTGTAAGCTCCATTGATGCCGGGACTGATGTGAATTGCCAAATATTCTCTGTGCTGCAGAATATGTGCGCTCTACATAAATAACTAGTAATACATAAAGTGTGTCTACAAATCCAGCTGAGCTTTATATCATCGCTATTTATTATAACATTTATCAACTCCACAGATAGCAGTCATACTGTAGCTGCAGACCTCCGACCGTAGTTTGATAACTTAATAGGTTTTATGTAGGGTACACACCAGGACGACCACCATCGTATACGACCGATAGACGACCATGGAACGATTTCCCTTGGACTTCCCGGGAGCTCCCAGGCAGTCCCCAGCAAACGATTAGCAAAAATTGTGGTTTTTTGGCGGAACGATCCAGATCCGATCCCGATGCGCCCGCGATGGTCGTTAAGACGGTCGGATCGCTGGTTTTTGTTTTTTTGCAAGAACACATGCGACCGTCGTCAGATTGGCCTTTGAAATTTGAATGAAGGGGCTGGACTAGCAGAGGGGGAGGACTAGCAGAGGGGGATAGGAATAGCAGCAGCCATTTTAAACCAGTGTATTTCTGCTTTGTTACTAGGGGTTGGGATCGTTTGGTCGAATGCATTATGGTCGAATGTCATTACATCGAATCCATTAGGTCGAATTGCTAAAAGGTCAACATGATTTTAGGTCGACATGGGAAAAGGTCGAAATGATTCTAGGTCGAAAGGTCATTAGTTCGACAGGTCATTAGGTCGACAAGGTCATTAGTTCGACATTGTCTAGGTCGACATTCACAAAGTCGACATGGGGTTTTTCACTGTTTTTTTACCTGAATGTCAACACAGTCGACATGGACACAGTTTATAGTGCACTGCATCCCCTCGCATCGCTCGCTGCGCTCGTTATGCGTCGGGCACGGTGCCTCGCTACGCTCGGCACACTATTTTATTCTCCCGCCACGCCCTAGTGGATGGTAGGGCATGAAATACCGCCTGTCAGCACATGTCGGCTCAAAAAACAGTGAAAAACCCCATGTCGACTTTGTGAATGTCGACCTAGACAATGTCGAACTAACGACCTTGTCGACCTAATGACCTGTCGAACTAGAATCATTTCGACCTTTTCCCATGTCGACCTAGAATCATGTCGACCTTTTAGCAATTCGACCTAATGGATTCGATGTAATGACATTCGACCATAATGCATTCGACCAAATGACCGCATCCCGTTACTAGTGAGGCTTGGTTTATACCTGCTGAACGCTGGACATAACCCTTCCAAAAACTCTTGTTCCTTTGCGTTGGACATTGGGACTGTAAAAAGATAAAACCATTTTAGTTGTTATAGTTATATCCATGTTTTGTTTCATATTTAAATTTGTATAGTTATAGTTATATCCATGTTTTCTTTCATATTTAAATTTTTATAGTTATAGTTATATCCATGTTATGTTTAATATTTAAATTTTTATAGTTATAGTTACCAGTTTACCTAGTTCTTATTATGTTTTAAGTAATTAAAATGTTAATAAACTTTTATGAAAACCACTATACATTTTATTGTGCAGATTGCCATTCACACACACAAGTGAATGGGGCCTAGCAGAGAGGAGTGCATGGAATACTGCAATGGTGGACAATGGTTATATGTATATATCTATATATACACAAACACAGGTGAATGGGGCCTAGCAGAGAGGAGTGCATGGAATACTGCAATGGTGGACAATGGTTATATGTATATATCTATATATACACAAACACAGGTGAATGGGGCCTAGCAGAGAGGAGTGCATGGAATACTGCAATGGTGGACAATGGTTATATGTATATATCTATATATACACACAAACACACACACACAGGTGAATGGGGCCTAGCAGAGAGGAGTGCATGGAATACTGCAATGGTGGACATTGGTTATATGTATATATCTATATATACACACAAACACACACACACAGGTGAATGGGGCCTAGCAGAGAGGAGTGCATGGAATACTGCAATGGTGGACAATGGTTATATGTATATATACACATGGGGCCCACCCGAGCAAACAGTGACATGGTCGGGTGCACGGTTGACAAACCAGTGCTCTATACACACTATATACATTGGTGGCAACAGTGGGCATGCATAGGAGAGCATTGGGAGTGCAAACATACCAGGTTGTTGTTCTGGGAGATGAGACAAGAAGGAGAGTCCAACTGCTGCGCCAGCGCTGTTTGCTATGTGGAAAAACATGGCGCCGGGGGAGTGTTTAGGAAATGCCACTCAAATAGGCTGGATCAAACGACGGACGCACCGACGGACGCACGACGGAGGCGGCAAAAAACACTCACGATCTGCATACGATTGACGGTCGTTCGGCCTGGGATTGCCGGATCCTACCTGCAGCACGTAGGACCAAAGATGCGACCAAACGAGTGGCGGGTACGCGCATTGGATCGGAATCGGATCAAATAAATGGCAAAAACACACGATAGTACATACAATCTGCATACAACCGGTCGGAATTGGATCTTAATTGACAGAATCGGGCCCTAGTCGTCCTGGTGTGTACCCAGCATAAAACTTCCATCAGACAAAAGAGATTTACAGAAACCCATTTTTGTAAAATGATCTTTTCTTGCCATTGTAATAATTACAAGATGAGGAATACTTTGCTGTTTTCTGTGGCCTAGTGTAGGTCCCAGTTTTAAAAATGACAACTAAGCTATGGCATCTGTTCGTAAAGACATAACATTTATAAATAACATAACTTTTTTCCTAAACCAGTGAATTTCCATTCAATAAAAAGAATGAAGGTATCTGCTATGTGTCCTGGTAGGCTTAAGGTGCCCATACACAAACACTGTTCTCCATACTTTTTATACTAGATTGCATCGCATCTATTACAAAAAGCATGCGATGAACTACAGCAGCATGCTTTGTGTACTAGATTTGATGCGATCTAGCACAAAAAGTACGGGCGGCACATACTTTTTGTGTTGTGCAATATGATGTGTGCAGGAGTGTGCATCGCACCAGAAAAACGCACTGTGGCCCTTATTCTGGTTGGTGCGGTCAGAGCCGCACACGGGGCTCCGACCGCACAAACCAAGGGCCGCCCACCCGACGGATCGCCACGGCCGTCCGTACACGGACGGCTGGCGATCCGCACAAAAATGGTGGAGGCTACGCCTCCACCATGGTGGGAGCTGCCCCCTGCCTTCGATGGTCGACGACCATCGAAGGCAGGCCCGCACGCCGCGGCAGCTCCCGCAAGCTCAGACCACACGGACAATCGTCCGTGTGGGAGCTTGAAAGGGGGCTGAAAGCTGACATCCGGCGACGTCAGCTTTCCGCCCCCATGTCATGGTAATGAGGGCGTCATGCCCTCATTACCATGCATACGCCCCGCGTTTGCATGGGAACGCCCATGAAACGCGGGGCGTACACATAGGGTAATGAGGGGCTGAAGCCCCTCACGCCCCTATACGCCCCCTTTGCGGCGGACGAAATCCGTCTGCGGCGAAGGGGGCTGCACATGCGCAGAATGACCTCTGCGCATGTGCAGAACAAAAACATCGGCGGTACGGCCGCACGCGGGCCGTACCGAGCCGAGTAGAATAAGGGCCTGTGTTTGGACACCTTTAGGACTAGGAACACTTAAAATCCAAATTCCGTCATCACAGTGTGCAAAATATCGCTGCTAAAAGCAGAACAGGAGTAGTCATCTATATACTGTATATGTCTAGTGTCTGATTGTGTGTCTCTGAAACACAGCGAGTGAAACTACATCTCTTTCTCTCTCACACATGCACAAAGACAGAGGCAATCACAAGGTAGCAGACTAGCTTTCGAAGCATTTGCTTCGAGAAGGGCTTACTAGTAATATGAAGATGAGTTTTGGAAACAGTTAATCTTATATCTGTACACTGCGTGGTAAATACTAAATTGGGAACAAAAATTACCTATCCCAAAGCACTTAACCCTTTGATTTCCAAGGGATTCAATATACAGTTGGGGTGAAAATTGCAAAGCAAACCTTTTTATTTATCTCTTTATTTATCTCTGCCATTGTTGCTGTGAAATATCCTCAAGATATTTGTTAAAAATGCCAGCGCCGCTCACAGTGACTGTTCATTTTTATCGGTGCAATATTTAACTAAACTTCAGTTAGTTGACTTGGCTGAATTTGTAATTATTTAAACAAAAAGAACAGTCGCTGTGAGCAGCACAGGCATCTTAAATGGCATGCGGTCACTGGGTCTACAAGCATTAGGTCGACACCACTAGGTCGACATGCATTAAAGTCAACATGCAGGAAGGTCAATATGGGTTAGGTCGATAGGGGCATAAGGTCGACATGGGAAAAGTTGACATGGTCATAAGGTCAATATGGGGTCTTTCATTGTTTTTTGAGCCGACACATGGTGTGAGAATAAAATAGTGTGCCATGCGAGGGGACGCGGTGCTACATTTCAGTGTCCATGTCGACATCCAGGTTAAAAAAAAAACAGTGAAAACCCCATATTGACCTTATGACCCAGTCGACCTAATGACCCTGTTGAACCCATGTCGACCTTCAATCATGTCGGCCTAATGCTTGTAGACCTAATGCTTGTCTACCCAATGATCCCATTCGTTGAAACAAATATTTTGATCTAGCCTCATTGTCTGTGTAAATACAGATGACCAAATATAGGCGTCTAACTAGACGTATTGTTGACCTAAACCCGCTTGATCCGCTAAGCTAGTTATCATTTTAGGGCAAACTCCTATGTTGGTTAACATTTTTTTTCATCAGAGCCTGAAAAGATCCTATTGAGCTGTGTTATGCTTGTAACCCACACCAGATTAACACCAGATTCTCATTTGTTTCTTGGTGATTTTGAGATTGGCTAAATAGCTAAAAATGTATTGCCATTGACAACTGACAATGGATTTACAACATCATAAATGATGCTTCAATGCCTGATAAATACTGTTACTTTTGACATGAAATTGCTGTCCATGTCCGTCTGTTTAATTTAACAAAACTGATGCTTAGTGATTTATTAAATAGGAGTGGCAACACATATTAAACAAAAAATATTGGCAAACTTCGAGAGTAGCAAGAAAGATTATTCTTCCAACCAAGGGCCTAATGTTGACCTGATTGCAAAGCACCTTTATGTAATGGACACAACCATACTTCACTGCAGGCGTGTCAGATGTAACGTGCAGATAGATTTAGGGGGAAATTTACTAAGATGGGAGTTCTATTTCACATGGGATGTTGCCTTTGGCAAACAATCAGATACAATCTATTATCTTCTAGAATGTGCTAAATAAATAAGTCGATTCGGATTGGTTACCCACAGACACATCCCATATGAAATAGAACTCCCATTAGTAAATTTCCCCCTTAGATTTGAGGCGGGTGCATTCAAACTGAAATCTAAATTGCAGTGTAAAAAAAAAGCAGCAATGTCATCAATCTAAGATTTACATCTGTGAACACGAAAGCTCAAATATACTACAGGTTATCGTCATCTGATTTAAGTCTTTGTGGTATTCATCTGAAAGGAAATCTGATGCAGACAAATATATACAGTACTGTGAATATATTTTCCATGATCACATTCTTATTTTGAAAAAAATGATATACAACATGGTCTGATAGGTATCAAAAAAGGTTAAACTGAATGAATAAATAAAAAACACAACAACATAATACATTACCATCTGCCGCAAGGATGACAGTTGTTTGATCATAAAGGTCGGCTATGTCATCTTCTGTCCAGCTGTAAGAAGCATCTGCTTCTAAAAAAAAAAACAGGATACTGTATGCATCAATTCGTCTTAATTAACTATTACCACAAACATACTCTGGGCAGTATTCAATGAAAAAAATTCTCTGTGCATGGCGAGAGATTTTTTCTCTCGCCATGCACTCTCCCTGTTCCGGAGCCTCCTGCTGCCACTATTCAATGTATTTAAGACTCGCCGCCACTCGCGGGGAGTCTTAACCCCATGCAGCGGACGAGCGTCCGCGGCAGGGAGCTTTCAGGGAGCCGGGGGACGGAAGCAGCCAGAGAGATTAAAGTCTCCCTGGCTGCTCCAGAGGAATGTGGAGGGGAGGGAGGCTCCCCAGGACCCAGGCAGCACAGGCTGCCCCCCCCCTATAGCCAGCGGGGGACCCAGTATTCACTGCACCCGATCGTGCATAAAAAACGATCGGGTGCAGTGAATATATGAATATCTAATGAGCGGCTCAAGCGCTCCGGCCCCCTGCTGGCTGCACTGTGTAAAAAAAAAAAAAAAATTAAAAAAAAATATTTTTTTAAAATTAAATATATATTCATGTGCTATAAGCACATGAATAAAAATAACATGCCCCTTCACAGAAAAAAAAACCTGATTTTTTTACACCAAAATTAAAAAAAAAAACCTTTTAGTTTAAAAGTTCACATTCCAGCTCTCCATCAAAACATGGAGAATTTCTACATGCAGAGAGACGGCGAAAATCACTTAGAAAGACGGCGAATATTTCACATTGAATAGGGTGGTTCACTTTTGGAGAGCAAAATGCTCCGTCCAAGGCGAAAAAAGCAAAAATTCTCCATAAAACACAGAGAATTTTTCTCATTGAATACTGCCCTCTATGAGAAAATTTGAAAATTGATGTACCTAATATAACGTTTAGTAAATATAAACTTTCTTCTACTAGTGTAATCTAGAAAATTGTAGAGATGTGCGGGTTTGGTTTTACTCGGATTTACTTGGTTCTCAAATCTGGATCTTATTGTTCATCGTCTGTCACATGTTTTGTATAGCCACTAAGATCTGGATTTGAGAACCATGTAAAACCGAAGCCGCACATCTCTAGAAAATAGTGTAGTGCCTTGGATGACTGGCCTGTGCTGACTTGGGGGGTCCTGTGCACTGGACTTGTAGTTTAGTGTTAGGGACTCACATGATGATGATGAGGACACCTTGACACGAGGGTGGGCTCATACATTTTTGGACAAAAAATATTTTTTTGTTAATTCCAGAGTTATCTATTATTGTTGTTCTTTGTTGCTTCTTTGTAGCACCTCTCATTATTTTTGTAATTATGGTGTGCAATCTAACCCCCTTTATTCTATATTGTGTACATGCAGAAACTTCGATGGAGACTCCTTCAGCTTGACAACTACCTCTCCTGGGTATTTTTAATTAGGAATGCGTTCCTTGCATTTAAAGACCGCAAGGAACACTTTATTATATGGAGTTGGTCCCACCTTTGCTGCTTTAACTGTCTCCCTTCTGGGAAGGCTTTTCACTAGTTGTGAACCCATTCAGCCACAAGAGCTTTTATTTGCATATTTTCTTTTATGAAAAAGGGAAAAGACACTCCTGCGCAATCCTATACCATGGATAGTACAAAAGACCATATAGAAACATAGAAACATAGAATTTGACGGCAGATAAGAACCATTTGGCCTATCTAGTCTGCCCCTTTTTTTACCCTTCAGGTAAACTCAACCCTTTTTAATCCTTATTTCTTTGTAAGGATATTCATATGCCTATCCCAAGCATGTTTAAATTGTTCTACTGTCTTAGCCTCTACCACCTCTGATGGGAGGCTATTCCACTTATCCACTACCCTTTCTGTGAAGTAATTCTTTCTAACATTTCCCCTGAACCTACCTCCCTCCAGTTTCAGTGCATGTCCTCGTGTTTTATTACTTGTTTTCCTTTGAAGAAAATTTCCCTCCTGTACTATGTTAAAACCCTTGATATATTTGAAGATTTCTATCATGTCCCCCCTTTCCCTTCTCTGCTCCAAACTATACATGTTAAGATCTTTTAGTCTATCCAGGTAAGTTTTGTGATGTAGGCCATGAACCATTTTAGTTGCCCTTCTTTGTACACTCTCCAATGTATTTATATCCTTCTGAAGATACGGTCTCCAGAATTGGACACAGTATTCCAGATGAGGTCGTACCAATGACCTATAAAGTGGCATTATTACGTCTTTTTTTCTGCTACTGATTCCTCTCCCTATGCAACCAAGCATCTGACTAGCCATATGACTATATACACTGACTATATACACTTCTGTATATAAACGTAAATTTATTGAATAAAACTCATATCATAAAAATAGGGAAAAAATGTACAAATTGTACTGGCAATGTTAAAAAGAAAAATGGGGTAGTGTGGCCTAATACCGGTATACACTCTGGACATACACACATAAAATATATAAGGGACCCTTAATAGGGTATAGGTTCAGTATTTGTAAAAGTCACTCATCAATGCTATATTAGGCAGGGTGACTTAGAAAGTATCAAAGCACAAGGTTCCACACTCCTGTACAAGTTGTAAAGTACTCGTGAGAGGGACTGAGAGATAGGTACCGTATGTCCTCGGGGAAACAGATGGTGTCTGCCGGCAGACTTCAAGTTCTCTCCTGCCGCTTGCAGCTGAATAGCCTGGCGTGCCCAGAGGTCCTTCTCTGTTAATCAATGCGTTTCACCCGCGGGCTTTGTCAGGATACGCAGAGTGGATCAGTCTGTCCATGATTTTCTCTTATGCCGTTGCCGCGATACAGACCTCATGGAGAGGAGGGGATTTTGACACAATGCTGTTCCTGCTCATCTCCCAGTGTGATTCCTCCAGTCAGTAATCTGCTGTTGGCTATTCCTTGTGTTCCTTTCCAAGTCCCAGAGTCTCTACTCCAGTTATCCTCCATGCAGCTAATGCTCCCAGCAACCAGACTCCAGTTTCCAAGCTGCAGTACAACATACCACTTCCAAGAGCAGCCGAGACTTCCAGCAGGTGTAATCACCAGCAAGCATGAAAATCACTAAAATAGTGTTTTTTGAAAACCAAAGTTGACAAACTGTTGTAAATCTTACTAACTATATTATTGTATACACTCTGTAGCCCCTAACTCTCTAATTTTTGATACCCGTAGGGAGCAAGACAAATCGCCAGTCCTGTTGAGGGCTCGGAATAGATCCAGCTTTAGTTGAATATCAACAATCTATATTCTAGAAAGCCTTATTACACCCTTACCTGTTTTCTGTAAATCAAGAACTGGTGTAGGAGGAGATATCTGAAAAACAGTTGCAGCATGGAAGGCTAGGGGATAGAGGGTGGTTTCAGAGTGGGGAAAGTGACCCCCCTTGGCTTGTTTGTTTTTCAGTTGCCAAAATATAGCACAAATTATATAAATGGTACCATTTATTTTGAAAGGACATTACGTTGTAAATCCTGTCAATATATATATAATCCATGCAAAAATGAACTGTAATTCAAATTAAATTAGGATAACGTATTAGATTTTAATTACTTATAAAAATTGGATTTTACAATATTTACCTATGAAGAGCAAACAGAAGTAATTCATGTCTAATAACTGACAATAGCTAAAGGTACACAGGGATTAGAAAATATGGGTGTGGTATAGCACTTCAACATTTAGGATTCCAACAGTCAGTATACTGCCATCTGGATCCTGACTATCGGTACTCTGACATGGGAATGAGCGCATCAAAGCCCCTTATGGGCTTGCTACAGGTTCTATTCTCTTTCATGGGGGTCGTGGACCCCCACAAGGGAGAATAGCCCCTTTTATGTCAGGATCTCAATTGTCTTTCATTTAAACAGTCGGGATGTCATCCAGCACCCAAAATGATATCAGATACCAAATGTAACTGTAAATGTGTTATAAAGATATTCTACAATATGACAAACATGAAATAAGATTTTGTTGTTTATGCAGAAGCAGATTAAACAAAACACACAGTAAGTAAAATCATAACATGAAAAAACAAAAAACCTTTGTAATTATTTGCTTTACATAAACCAAATGTCCCTTCATATTAAATTCTGCAATAGAAAATAATACTTTGCAAAATCAACATTAAGCAGTCAACTCCCTGGGGATTTAGGAACATTTGCCATCATTCGTACTTATAGGAAAGCTGTGAAAATCTTCAACTATGCCAACATTTAAATGTGACTTTTCATTATTTCAGTAATTAGGAAAAAATCCAGTAAATTGAGGACGGTAAATACATGACAGGTAATAAAATGTGACAGGAAATAACAAAAGTCTTAAAATCAAATAAATACTGATTTTGAAAACAAAAGAATAATTAAAATAATGAAATAGTTTATCGGAAGCTACATATAGAGATGTGTCCTTAGGGGTGGTATTCAATCCTAGCCGCTATTTCCACTGGAGGAAATAGCGTCTGTCGCCTATTCAATGCTGCCATTTCTGACAGCATTTAAGGCAGTTTCGACAAAACAGATCCAACTTTAAAACAAGACTGATCTGTTTTGTTGGAAACGGACATGGATTGTCGTATTCACGGCCGTTTTTCGGCAATCTGCGGCCGCTTTCACCAATCTTGACTGTTGGTACTTTGAATACAACAGTCCACATCCGGTTGAGAAAAGCAAAAATCGCCTGGACTGAATACCCCCTATGGGTTCAGAAGCACAAAATGGAACATCTTGTAATTCAGATCCCAGAAGTCTTGGCTGCAGCGAGCGCCTTTTTCACTAAAAATATGTATCTTATTCACATATATAAAACTACACTGTTAGACTGTAGTGATCACAAACGAGTCTGCATCTGCATATGCAGCTGTTGAAGTTTTATTTGCAACTTTGTACATGTCTAAATCTAATTTCAGTTAAAGTGGCAGCAACTTTCAGTGGTGTATCACGGTCTGTGATCCCAATAAGATGCAAAATGTTATGAAAAAGAAGTACTATCCACATCTCGGAGCAGCTCAGTTGCATTGGGCACTTTGCTTCATTTTGCGTATTGAGGATAAGTGTATGAGGACACATCTATCATCTATAGATATGTCTAGTGTCCATGAGACTCTGAAACACTGCCTTCTGCTGGCAGAGAGTGAAACTACATCGCTTTCTCACACTTGCCACAAACCCAGAAGGTAGCAAACTAGCTTTCGAAGCTTTTGCTTCGAGCGGGCTTACTAGTTATATATATGGTCATGAATGAAACTGAAGCAGCTAAAACATGCAGACCATTATCTTAGGCAATCTTGGATATTACTAATAGCCAAAACAAAAGACAGATAACATCATTAATAATATATAAAATGGATATATTTTGCAAGAATATTATTAGTAGGTTTCCATTTATGCAATTACTGATTACTATTCAAATATAGCTTACATGAGGAAATGACATAATTATATAAATGAGAAATATAAAAGATAGATGCATTTACACATCAATTTGACTAATGTAGCAGTGGGTAAACAGTCTGATAATTACAGCTACGCAGCTCACAGAAATTATTAGTGCATGCCAAACTCTTATACAAGTATTATTAGTAGAGCATATTATGTAAATATATTACCATGGAGCTCTCTCACACCCCTCTTTTATTAATTAAATGTATTAAACATATGTTTCAGGTTTGTCCATCTGATACAAGAGGACCGCACATGCAGGCAGTCTTTTCGGCGCGTGCCGCAGGCAGTATCTGGGTATTCCCCATAAAACACAGACGTTCCCTAGCCGTTGGGAGGGCTTAGCAGCCTCCTTCTCTACATGGCCTACATGAGCCCTGGCTCACTCAGCACTGTGAGCAGGGTAAAAAAAATTATTTGATGGTGAATGCACGGCTGCAAATATTTTGGCCGCCGTGCAAAGGGGCGGGGAGAGGGTCTAGATCGGTCTTCTGTGCAACAGATATTCATAAGCAACAAAGTCTAACATTTGTCAAAGTACGACATCCAGGCGCTGTGAAAAGCAAAGGATGATGGGAACATGTGTAATTTTAGAATAGCTGAGGATTTGCTTGAGACAGATCCTTGATATAGGAATTGCTCATAATGTTGATGAAAAATGCCTCAAACTTGCCATAATATATATAGTGAAGCACAAAGACAATTGCTGACTTCTTATCCTCTCTGTTCAGGTGTCATCCACTTAGATTTTTCAATCTACTGCCCATGCTTATCTGGAAATGTGTTATGTGGCACTGAAGCTTATGCTACCTGCTTTTTGACTTCATATTAAGCTCTCTCTTATCTCCTGTAAACCTTTCTGCTTCATGTAGATGCAAATTTAAAACCCAAGAAGAATAACATTATAATCAATGACAGCATAAAGAAACACAATGTAACATACATGCCTTTTGGCAATGTCGACGTTCAAACTAGACACTGTAGACTTCTCAACTGGATATCGATCCAAGGAGGGTGAAGACTTGTTTTCTGACTATTGCTGATCTATCATGGAACTTGCCTTAAGCTGGCTAAAATGACTGACTAAAGATATTGTCCAATCTGGCCGGTAACAACAAAAATCTGGTAATATCTGTATGACCCTTTTGTCAGTTTTCCAAAATGGTCAACTTTTTTTAAGTATATAAGTGAAAGGAGAAAATCAAATGGAGGAATAATAAGACTTCCGACAGACACTGAGAATTTGGTGGAGTGAGACAAGGCAATTGCAGATCATCTAAATAATTATTTTTGCTCCGTATTCACTATAGAAGGAGAAGGGAAGGGACCACAGTTAAGTTGCAAGGACATTCATAAAAATAATGTAGATGGAAGTACATTTACTAAGGAGAAAGCCCTAACAGAACTCTCAAGACTGAAAGTGGATAAATCAATGGGGCCAGACAGAATACATCCAAGGATACTAAAAGAACTAAAAGATGTGCTGGTAGCGCCATTAATAGATTTATTCAACCAGTCACTAGATACAGGTGCAGTTCCAGAGGACTGAAAAAGAGCAAATGTAGTTCCACTGCACAAAAGCGGAAGCAAATAAGAAGCAAGTAACTACAGACCAGTGAGCCTTACATCAGTAGTAGGGAAATTAATGGAAACACTATTAAAATAAAGAATAGTGGAATATCTTAAATGAAACAACTTACAGGCTCCAAAACAGCATGGTTTTACTACAGGGAGATCATGCCAAACAAATCTCATTGACTTTTTTGACTCCGTGACCAAAATAATAGATGAGGGGGGGGGGGGGGGGGGGGGCTGTAGATGTGGCATATCTAGACTTTAGTAAGGCATTTGACACTTGAAAGTGTGGGATTGGATTATAAAACAATTAAATGGATAATCACCTGGTTGCAGGTAAAGGGGTGTATTCACTGTTGGTCGTTAGGTCAATTCTGTCTAAAACAGCATATTTTACGCCTGGAAAAAAAGTCTAGATGAATTGTAGTATTCACTATAATTTTTTCTAGACAGTCTAAAGCATTTCACCTGTCAACTCTTTTCGTTTGCCTCGCCTGTCTAAATGAGTCATTTAGACTTTTTTTTTCACTTTGTCTAAGCTCCGTCATGTTAATCTGATTTAGCCTATTTAGTGTGTGATTGTCTAAATGGATTCTACAGTTTTCAGGCAGGCTTTAGACAAAGTGAACTAGACAATTTCTTCTGTCGGGACTGCTCTACAAAACCTTAAATATTATTTTATTTATGTCGTTTTTGACATGAATCGATGTAATTTATTTTCATTTTGTTTGTAAATATATTTTGTATGTTTATTATTGCCCATATGAATATATTTTGATTTTTATAATTATTTTTTTTACTCTACCCAGTGTAGTGGTCTAGTGCTGGGTGAGTGTAAAACTTTATATTTTTCTTCAAACTCCCCTGCTTCGTTCATGTAAATGCAGGGGAGTTAACTGGGCACCAGCTGTTTTAATTTTACTGTGTGGGAGGGGGGACTCCCTGCTGGGCACAGACCTGTCCCCGGAGTGAAACTCCGTTTGCCCTGCATGATTTCTGCTCACACGCTGGCAGCCAGCCCCCCGGCTGCTGACACAGCGTGACCCGGTCCCGTAGCTCTGATGCGGCTCACCCCAGACACCCAGAGGATATTACTGCGCTCTGCTGTGTCCCCCCCTCCCTGCTGGGTACAGACTCCGTCTGCCCTGCATGATTTCTGCTCACACGCTGGCAGCCAGCCCCCCGGCTGCTGACACAGCGTGACCCGGTCCCGGAGCTCTGATGCGGCTCACCTCAGACACCCAGAGGCTATTACTGCGCTCTGCTGTGTCCCCCCCTCCCTGCTGGGTACAGACTCCGTCTGCCTTGCATGATTTCTGCTCACACGCTGGCAGCCAGCCCCCTGGCTGCTGACACAGCGTGATCCCGTCCCAGAGCTCTGATGCGGGCATGCATCTCACCTCACCTCACGCTCTCCCCCTGGTCCCCCTTTGCTCCGGACTGTGTCAGCAGCCGGGGGGCAGGCTGCCAGCGTGTGAGCAGAAATCATGCAGGGCAGACGCAGTCTGTACCCAGCAGGGAGGGGGGGACACAGCAGAGCGCAGTAATAGCCTCTGGGTGTCTGGGGTGAGCCGCATCAGAGCTCCGGGACCGGGTCACGCTGTGTCAGCAGCCGGGGGGCTTGCTGCCGTGTGAGCAGAAATCATGCAGGGCAGACGGAGTTTCACTCCGGGGACAGGTCTGTACCCAGCAGGGAGGGGGGAACACAGTAAAATTAAAACAGCTGGTGCCCAGTTAACTCCCCTGCATTTACATGAACGAAGCAGGGGAGTTTGAAGAAAAATATTAAGTTTTACACTCACCCAGCACCAGACCACTACACAGCACCTCTCCATAAAGATAATGGCAGAGGAGTGTGGGTGTGACTGGCCTGCAGGCAAATTGGACATGCCCCATTTTGCCTAATAGGTGTTTTAACGCCTGGAGGCGTTCCGCCCTGTATTCATTGTGAATACACTAATTGGTGAAAAGCTGAAACCAAATACGCCTGTCTAGCTGATGTAAAAGCTAGAACAGGTGGAACTACATCAGCTAACGACGGACCCTGAATATGCCCCAAAGAGGGAAAGTATGCCTTTTTGCAGACGACACAAAGATTTGCAACAGAGTAGACACACCAGAAGGGGTATATCAAATGACTGATGATCTAAACTTGAGAATTGGTCAAGAGCATGGCAACTACAGTTTAATGCAAAATTATGCACTTGGGACTCAAAAACCCAAAAACTCAATATAGTATCAAGGGTACTACAGTATAATGGAAACTGCTGAGGAGGAAAGGGATCTTGGAGTCACTATTCCAAGTGACTTAAAGGCAGGAAAGCAATTTAGCAAAGCAATGGAAGGCTAGTCAGAGGCTTGGTTGCATAGGGAGAGGAATCAGTAGCAGAAAAAAAGAAGTAATAATGCCTCTTTATAGGTCATTGGTACGGCCTCATCTGGAATACTGTGTCCAGTTCTGGAGACCATATCCTCAGAAGGATATAAATATATTAGACAGTGTACAAAGAAGGGCAACTAAAATGGTGCATGGCCTACATCACAAAACTTACCTGGAAAAACAAAAAGATCTAAACATGTATACTGTAGTTTGGATCAGAGAAGGGAAAGGGGGGACATGAAAGAAATATTCAAATATATGAAGGGTTTTAACATAGTACAGGAGGGAAAATTTCTTCAAAGGAAAAGAAGTAACAGAACACGAGGACATGCACTGAAACTGGAGGGAGGTAGGTTCATGGGAAATGTTAGAAAAAATTACTTCACAGAAAGGGTAGTGGATAAGTGGAATAGCCTCCCATCAGAGGTGGTAGAGGCTAAGACAGTAGAACAATTTAAACATGCTTGGGATAGGCATATGTATATCCTTACAAAGAAATAAGGATCAAAAAGGGTTGAGACTACCTGAAGGATAAAAAAGGGGCAGACTAGATGGGCCAAATGGTTCTTATCTGCTGTCAAATTCTATGTTTCTATGTAACTTGCTCCCATAAATTACCAGTTTTTGAACAAACCAGCTAGATTGGACAATAAATGTTTAGGTATATGTCCAGCTTAACTCCTGCTGACGAATTACAAAAATACTTCTTTACCAAAGTGGAAGTCAGTCATTTAGTGTAGAGCAGTGGTCGGGGAACAGGGGAAAATTACCCCAAATGGGGTAAAAATGAAGTTCCTTTATGGACAGCCCACCACGTGGCAGTCACACTGTTTAAGTGCTGCTGCAGTGCGGACAATGAAAATAAATTCCAGGGGTAATGGAAAGTCGCTCTGCTGAGACACAGCCTTTTGGTAGCACAAACATCCATTATCCCCTGGAATTTATTTTCATTGTCCGCACTGCAGCAGCACTGAAACAGTGTGGCAGCCAGGCAGACATGGTGGGCTGCCCGGCTGTCTTCAGAGCAGGTCCACTCCATGGTTGTTTGAAATCTCACACCGGGCCGCTAGCCAATAGGAACTGGAGGCCCAGCAGCCAATCAGGAGCATAATATGTAACGGGCATCTCAGTGTGTGGTATATGTATCAGGGTTCACAAAAACGCGCTATATCGCGTATTTTACCCGAAAACGGTCCCCGGGGACTCAGATTTTAAAACTAAAGGGGTCCCCGAGGACGCGCTGTACTAAACATGTGAGCCGCCGCCGTGAGCCACTGCGAGCCAATCACAGCAGCGGCCGCCGGGACCCAATCATTGAATAGAGGCCGCCCGACAGCCAATCACTGTAGGTTTTGCTGCACACCCTAAAGCCGCGCGCCCTGCATTTTGAGAGCAGGTTACCGAGTCACTGTGCGTCCCCCTCCCGCCATGTAAGTTCATTCCACTGCTGAGAGGGGGGGACAGGATGGGATGCAGATGTAACAGCCGCTCTCAGCAGAGTAGATGAGCGGGCTGTCAGGGTGGTGGGGGACTGGATGTGGCTAAAGCAACTCAGAGCAGGGTGTCAGCTATTCCAGCCACATCCAGTCCTCCGCCGCGCTGATAGCCCGCTCACCTACTCTGCTGAGCAGCATGTCGACATGTTTTCCAGCCTTTGGGAAACGACACCCCCCCCTCCCCGTGGCAACAAGCAAAAAATGCCCCCCCCTCCACTGTGGCAACGAACCTAAAATGCCTCCCCACCTCATGGGGCAATCAGCATAAAACACCCCCTCCCCTGTGGCAACCAGCATAAAATGCCCCCCCCCCCCCCCCCAGCATATAACCCCTGCAAGGAGCATATAACGCCTAGCAACAAGCATGTAGGTAAGCAGCACTTATGTGCTATAATAAATACTGTAAATAAAAATCACTGTACTATAACGTGTACTAGGCATAACGGTGTGCGCTGTAATGTGTACTGGGCATTACGGTGTGTACTATAATGTATACTGGGCATAACGGTGTGTGCAATAATGTGTACTGGGCATAACGGTGTGCGCTGTAATGTGTACTGGGCATAACGGTGTGTGCTATAATGTGTACTGGGCATAACGGTGTGTGCTATAGTGTGTACTGGGCATAACGGTGTGTGCTATAATGTGTACTGGGCATAACGGTGTGTGCTATAATGTGTACTGGGCATAACGGTGTGTGCTGTATGGTGTACTGGGTATAGCGGTGTGTGCTGTAATGTGTACTGGGCATAACGGTGTGTGCTGTAATGTGTACTGGGCATTACGGTGTGTGCTGTAATGTGTACTGGGCATTACGGTGTGTGCTGTAATGTGTACTGGGCATAACGGTGTGTGCTGTAATGTGTACTGGGCATATCGGTGTGTGCTGTAATGTGTACTGGGCATATCGGTGTGTGCTGTAATGTGTACTGGGCATATCGGTGTGTGCTGTAATGTGTACTGGGCATAGCGGTGTGTGCTGTAATGTGTACTGGGCATAGCGGTGTGTGCTGTAATGTGTACTGGGCATAGCGGTGTGTGCTGTAATGTGTACTGGGCATTACAGTGTGTGCTGTAATGTGTACTGGGCATTACAGTGTGTGCTGTAATGTGTACTGGGCATTACAGTGTGTGCTGTAATGTGTACTGGGCATAACGGTGTGTGCTATAATGTGTACTGGGCATTACGGTGTGTGCTGTAAAGTGTACTGGACATTACTGTATGTGCTGTAATGTGTACTACTATGTGACCACACCACTTCCCCCCCAAAAAACATGCCCTAAACTTTTAGCGCGCGCCTTCGGCGCGCAGTGTCCCTGTTTTCATGTTTATATCGTTTCCAGTATATATGTATCTTTATGCGAGTGTGCCAATTGATACTTCCCCCCCGTCCCACATGAGCCATGCTGGGGAGAAGGGGAGAGGAGGCTTTATTCCGTTGGGACCCAGAAAAGGTCCGGTAGGACCCCAATTTTTAGAAGTGAAGGGTCCCCGGGACCCACTTTTTTGGGTGGTTTTCGCGAACACTGTGTATAATGGGCATCACGGTGTGTGGCATATCTGTAATGGGCCTCACAGTGTGCGGCATATCTGTAATGGGCATCAAAGTGTGTGGCATATCTGTAATGGGCGTCTCAGTAAGTGGCATATCTGTAATGGGCGTCACTATGGCCCTTATTCTGGTTGGTGCGGTCGAGCCGCATATGCGGCTCCGACCGCACCAGACGAATCCCCGCCTACAAGACGGATCGGCACGGCCGTCCGTACACGGACGGCTGCCGATCCGCATGAAAATGGCGGGGCGTACGCCTCCACCATGTTGGGAGCTGCCCCCTGCATTCGATGGTCGATGACCATCGAAGGCAGGGCCGCACGCTCCCCCCGCTCACGCAAGCTTAGAGCACACGGACAATCGTCCGTGTGAAAGCTTGTATTGGGGCGGGCAGCTGACATCCGGCGATGTCAGCTTTCCGCCCCCATCACTGGCGTCATAGCCTCATTACCATGCATACGCCCCGCGTTTGCATGGGAACGCCCATGAAACGCTGGGCGTATACATAGGGTAATGAGGCTATTAAGCCCCTCACACCCCTATACGCCCCCTTTGCGGCGTCTAAATTTTTTACTCGGCGAATTCCCCTGCACATGCGCAGAGTGACCTCTGCGCATGTGCAGAGTGTAAACATCGGCGGTACGGCCGCACGCGGTCCGTACCGCTCAGATCAAAATAAGGGCCAATGTGTGGCATATGTGTAATGGCCATCACTGTGTGCAGCATATGTGTAATGGCCATCACAGTGTGTGGCATATGTTTAATGGACATCACAGTGTGTGGCATATGTATAATACCTGTGTATGGTGCAAATCAAGGGGTAACGTCAACGCATCTAAATATTTTTTGGGGTAAAAGCTAAAAAAGTTCCCTGACCCCTGGTGTAAAGTGTAATTTTATCACTGAAGTCCTCTATTTAAAATGTCAATCAGCCATCCTGTGACTAAGCAGCCGATATCAATATGACATTTTTACCAATCCAGGCAACTAACATACATACAACAATCCAATCAACAGAGGCCAGTAATGGGCATGACCTTCCACATTTACGGTGCTGGCAATTTATGCTTATGTGTAATGCAAAGTGCATTCAACCACTCTGCAATGGTTATAAACTCCAATATGGAATACACTGTGCGTTCCACTTTCTGGAAATGGCATCTTTGGCTAATGAATGAATACTGGTGTGGAACGCCAATGTCCGCGCTCATTATTCCAATAAGTTGCTGTAAATGTGACTCATCTGCTAAGAATAGTGTGCCCAAGACATGCAGGCAGATGCATACACTTCCACTCCCACTGAAGCACTGTGAATGGTCACATACTGTACACTGCAGCTAACCTCAGCAAGCTGCTTATAATCACTGCAGTGATTAATTCCCCCCTTAAGCAGCCCATACGCGCTGCTATGAGGGCGTGCTTTCCGTGCTGTACTAGCACGGATCACATTGCATTGCATTGCCTGTGCACACGTTGTGCATGCAATGCGATGCAATGTGATGAAACCTAAGTACAAAAAGTATGTGCAAGCACATACTTTTTGTACTGTGCGATGAGGTGCCGCGGGAGCGCGCACCTCAAAGCACACATCGGAACAGCACGCATAGCAGCGTGTATGGGCAGAATTAGAACTATAAGTTCACTCTATTGGCGGTGTCGCTGTTTAAACGACAGAAGTGCATACAAACGGAACAATATTGGTTCCAGATATCATTCAGTGACGTCACCAGTTATGCAGCTCTGCGCGCAGTCACTGATGATACAGTCAGATTGAGCTGCATGTACAGACAACATGGGGGGTTGTCGCTACACAATAGACATTTAAAAAAATATATCGCTAAGAAGGGCCCTTCTAAGCGATAACTTATCTAGTGTGTATGGGGCTTTGTTACGTCTGAGGGGTGACTCTGGACTTGAGCTGGAGTATAACGGAAGCTGGGTTCTTTAATAAACTTGGACTGCACATAGAGTACAAAAAGTCTGTGGAGGAACCCCTCACAGGGAAAGATGGAGTCTCTGGAAGATTAGATGAGCCAGGGATGAGAGGTTCACATAAAGGCAACAGCAGGTATCTGTATTTAGAGCAGATATTGATGTTTGTCTCTCTGACTGGTGACTTGACAGCTATAGTGAGGATGAAGAAATGCAGGTACTAATAGCAGGTAGATAGACCAGCAGGTGCAGAAGGCAAACAGAAAACCAGGTATTCTGATAGGGGATGCAATGTCCCGGATTGGGCACTAGAGGGAGTCAGGATGCAGGTGGTGAGTTAGCAGTAGTACTAGGAGAGTTTGGAGAGCTGCTACTCATAGGACATCATTGTACTGGCTGACTTCTGGCTCTAGTCTCAGTGTATAGATAGTGTGTATATAGGTGGAACCTGTGGGTGATAGGTTGTTGCAGGATGATGTCAGAATAACCATTCCCGGATTGGTTGGTGAACTCCTGGGAATCAAACCAATATGGCCGCTCCCATGTTGGAGACACAAACAATGTTTGATGTGCATGTGGAAAGGCCTGAGGCCTGTAACAGAGAGAAGGCCCAGTGCTGGGAATTTGTGAGCAACAAGGCCACAGTGGTACCCGCCGAGATGACATCGCAGGAGAACTGACCACACATTCCCGGTGCCAGCCGGACAACGTGAGACCGCAGCGCTGACCTGGATTACAGTCTCTGAGCAAGCCTGTCCAAGCACCTGGAATGGTGATGAGTAGGTCTCAAACCCTGAGTCGTGACAGGCTGTAAAAACTAATTACAACTGAAAAAACGGCTTTCAATTTTAAATTCAGCAACTCCAAAATACAATAAATTAATTTAAACACCTTTAAAAACTACACTTGTATTTTTTGGCTGTATAAACAGTGATACTGGTGAGATGTTATCCAGTTAAGAGAAAAATCAATTACCTTATCCCTTTGCCTGACAGGATATGGCAGCCCGATCATGCACAAAACTGTTTGCTGCCACATTGGGTAGCAAGCATTTTCTGCAAATATGGCAATGGGCTAGCGAAACCAAGGGTTGAAGATAGGGTGCAAACTCTTCGAGTTATTTATAAAAAAGGAAAAACAGAAAAAGGGAAATTGTGCCAGATACTTTGTGTTGCTGATATCAGCAGTCACCCCAGAATTGTATCACCCGTGTAAATACAACTTTGCTTTTATTTGGTCACAGAACCCCAATCGAATTCTAGCTTCTGTGCAATTTATAGCAGTGAATGCATTTTCCTATAGATTAATTCATATGACCAGTTGAGCACATGAGTAGCAAGCAGCACATCAATGCATCAGACTGTTATGTTATGTGAAGGAGGACATTAGATTATGGTTGCCAATGAAGCAAATAGTGCATTGTCACATTGCTTCTAAAATTACTTGGACATTTTGAGCCATTGGGCAAAATTCAGACTTAATCATAGGACAAATTTGTTCTCAAATGTAATATGCACAGAGAGATTGAGAGAGAATTAGATTTGGAAATTATTTTGTTTCTGTGCAGGGTAAATTCTGGCTGCTTTATTTTTACATTGCAATTTTGATTTCAGTTTTAAAACACCCCACACAAATATAACTCTCTCTGCACGTTACATTTGCCCAATCTGCAGTGCACATGGTTTTACCCTTTTTGAAAACAATTTTGTCCTGAGATCAGGTCTGAATTAGGCCCATTGTTAGGATTCTGTATGTAATTGCCTCCACTTCTGAACAAATACCGTACCATTTCAGAAATGAGCATTTGTAACATACACAAACACCTGTTCTTTTTGTCTACATAGGAGTCTATAGCTGAGCACACAGTATGCTAGTAATGTTTTGGAGGGATACGGTCATTAGGTCTACAGCAACTAGGTCGACAGGCAACAAGGTCGACATGGGTCAAGGTCATGAGGTTGACACAAGCATTAGGTTGACATGGGCATGGTCGACATGAAGTTTTCACAGATTTTTGAGCCGACATGTGCCGACAGGTGGTATTTCATGCCCTACCACCCACTAGGGAATGGTAGGAGAATAAAATAGCATGCCGAGCGTAGCGAGGCACAGCACCCGAAGCATTGTGAGCGAAGCGATGCGAGGGGATGTGCTGCACTTCAAACTGTGTCCATGCCGACTGTGTTGACATTCGGGTCTAAAAATCCCCATGTCGACCTATTGACTGTCGACCTTGCCCATGTCGACATAATGCTTGTGTCGACCTAATGTCCTGTCGACCTAGTTGTTGTAGACCTAACAACCCACACCCGTTTTGGAATGGTATCATGTAAAAGTATTTATTTAAAAAGACAGGGATATAATCTGATAATTTAATGTAAAAAACCTTGACACACTAGGTGAAGTTAGCTTGCATGGAAACATTTGTTTCACAATAATAAGAAACATGCATCATGCCAATTTGTACAGTATAATTACCTTTACAGAATTGGTTATTCCAGTCTAATTCTCTCACTTTCACTTGCCCTCCTGTAAGAAAACATGAATAAAAGGAAAATGTTACTTTAGTATACAGTATGTAACAGGTGAGACATGTATAAAGACAACAGACAAAATCAGTCATGTCCATAGGCGAATCTAGAAATATGGTAATGGGTGGTCCCAGATTTAAGTACAGTATGAATCAGCTCACGCTCCAAAAAGGGGTGTGGCCTTGTGTGAAGGGGGGTGGCGGCACTCCTGCAAGACACTCCCCGTTTGTTTCGCCCCTGTAAGGGCATGCCCAGGGCTCTATGAGCTGCTGGCCATGCCCCCAAATGAATTTATATATATATGCGTATGCCCCCATCTTCATTGCACCTCTGTGATCCCCCTGTCCCCCTTGAGCCTCTAACCCACATGCACCTTTTCTTCTCCTTTTTACCTCTCTGTTAACCCATCTCCCCTGTACCTCTTCTTTCCCCTGGCGGGCAGTGCGGTGGACGTTAGGCAGCAAGCTTGCATCAGGCAGGCAGACTCCTGACGGGCGGGCGAGAGAGGGTAAGGCAGTTTATCTACCACGGCTGGGTCCTTAACTGCAGCCTGATATTCCTCATATTGATGGCCCGGGAGCAGTGAATATCTAATTAGCAGGGACCCGACGCAGTGCATATTGAATAAGCGGGTCCCCGCCTGTGCATATCTAATGAGCGGGGGCCCGCTCATTGGATATACACGGGGCGGGAACCCGCTCATTCAATATGCACTGCGCTGGGTCCCCGCTCATTAAATATGCACAAGCAGTGACCTGTTCATTGCTGCTTGAGCGGGACACAGCTCATGCATATCTAATGGATGGGAGCCCAGCGCAGCGTACAGTGCCCAGCGGGTGCTTTCGCTGGACTTGATCGGCCAGGCGGTCAAATGGGTGGTCCGGTGCACCCCCGGACCACCCCCTAGATTCGCCTATGATCAGGTCTGATAGGAGGGACCTTCCTGTTTCAAACAAATAACAATAAGTACCCAATGCCGCATTTGAGAATTATAGCTAAAGTAGGTACAAACTACAAGATATTTTGTATTGATATGCATGTTAACTGTATCTTGTCTATCTAATCGGTTAGCCACACCAGTTTGAATGGATTAAATTATTCTGAATGCCATCTAAGATCAAATTCAAATGCACTGAATCAATGTATCAAGAAAAAGCGGATCATGTATATGGACATGTTTTTATATTTGAACATTGTGATTCAAATCTTTGTTGTTTTTAATGTGTATGGTTTCACTGTAAAAAAAATGCCAAAGACGTCTATGAATCTAGGTGGTTTACGGTCATCGTGCCCTTATACCTTGGTACCTATATCTTTCTTTCCTCCACTAATAGAAGGGTTTATCTGGAGGTGCTTTTCCCATAGCACTTAGTAAGGGTAGTATGTTTTTGTGTATATTATAGTTATAATAATGTGCATATTGGCCATTATTCAGATCTGATCGCACTACAAATTTGTTCTCAAAATGGGCTAAACCATGTGCACTGCAGGTGGGGCAGATGTAACATGTGCAGAGAGAGTTAAATTCGGGTGGGTGTGTTGAAACTGAAATTTGAATTGCAGTGTAAAAATAATGCAGCCAGTATTTACCCTCCACAGAAACAAAATAACTCACACAAATCTAACTCTCTCTATACATATTACATCTGCCCCACCTGCAGTGCACATGGTTTTGCCCATTTTGAAAAGGAATTTGTACTGTGATAAGATCTGAATAAGGGCCATTATCTAGTGTGTGAGCGCATTATGGGGGAAATTTACTAACATCCCAGAATACAGCCGATCCCGGGTACGAATTTTTAACATTGGTGTCTATGATGGGAACAGCCCAAGTTAAACTTTAACATGGGCTTCTATGGAGCCATGAAGAGTCAATCAGCTGCAGAGCTCTCCAAGAACCTGCTGTTGATTGGCTGGGGGAGGATCCAGTGTATGACATTACCGGCAAATCCACTAGTTTGGGGTAGAACACACTTGCGGCTCCTCCAGTTCATTATGGGTGGAGGGGGGTGGTTCCACTCCTCCAGGGTACCGACCTTGGCTGACAAGTGAGGGGTTAATGCTTTGGCCAGGGGAACCTAAATAAAAAGTTTCCCCCGGGTGTGGAATTAGCCTGCTGACTGTTTAGGCCTGCTGGTTTTCAAAATACCCCATATTTTGGAAACCAGGACTGGCCCATGAGCCTGGTGCTGGTTATAGAAATATGGGGGGACCCTAAGTTCCACCCCCCTGTATTTCCACAACAAGGACCATGCTTAATGAGCCTGGGCTGGTTTTTGCTGGGTGGGGGGACCCCACAATTTTTTATATATTTATTATTTTTTTTACACATGGAAGCCTGCACAGATCTGACTGATTTGTGCAGGCTTCAGCCAAATACACCTGGAAAATGAGGATTATTTTGCAGGTGTATTTTCGGGACAATTACTGGTCATATTGTACCTATGGCCCGGTAGTAAATTTGGAATCACCATTTGAATGAATGGTGAATTCCATTCATATTATTTTGATGGTGTATGCATTCATATTTTGAAATACAAATACCCCTGCAAAATAATACAAATAGCCATATACTCGCCTTAGTATATTTGAAAATCCTAATTTACGTCTGTTTATGGCTATGAATAAGGAGCATCTGTAGCATTCACATTTTAGAAATTTCCCCCTGTATCATTAGTGACAGTCCCATGTGTCTTAATGATATAGTTCAGTGTGTATGACCTATATCGTTTGAGCAATATCGTTGGGCCCGCTAGATCGCTCAGCACACGTCGCTACACAGCGATGTCCAGTGCTGAGTGATTTGTCACGGCCAATGTTCTCCGTTGAGAACACTAGCGATCTGACTACATTTATCATGCATGCATGATCTACATCGCCTGGCGATAGCGATGCACGGGGTTGCGCATCACTATCGCTATGGCCCCTACACGCGGAGCAATGTAAAGTAATTTTCTAAACGATCTAGTCAAATTAAATCAGATTGCTTAGAAAATTACACAAAATCGCTATGTCTGTGTAGGCCCCATTACTGTGAAGGTGCAACACAGTGATAAACAAGGATAAGCTACAGAGATAAACATTTTACAGGTACAGTAATTGTTTAAGTTTAACAAAAATTATAGAACTCACTAATCTTATTATGTCTCAATGATTTGTAGATTGCATTGAGAAACAATTATTCTAAGAAGTACTTGTATACTGACTTCATGCTGATTTAATTACCTTTTATATTCTGTTTACTGTGCATCATGGAAGATTTCATCTCTTTCCATTACCCAAGTAACCATTCAATTCAAGTAAACAAAAACAACAACAGACGTTTGTCTTTCTTTATGCTTGCTTACTATGTAACAACAATAATAAAAATCTTCGGTAATATACCCGCTTTGTCAAAGACACACCAATCAAATTACAGTACACGTCCATGTCTATGTACACTGTTCTGTGGAAAGAAAAACTATTCTATGCTAAACAACATAAAAATAAACCATAGTGTGTAATTGTGTGCATGTACAGGTGTTTAGGATGGACCAGATGGGCCAAGTGGTTCTTATTTAGAAACATAGAAACACAGAATTTGATAAGAACCACTTGGCCCATCTAGTCTGCCCCTTTTTTAAACATGTTACCTCAAACCATATTTGATCCTTATTTTTTTGTAAGGATATCAATATGCCTATCCCAAGCATGTTTAAATTGTACTACTGTATTTGCCTCTACCACCTCTGATGGGAGGCTATTCCACTTATCTACTACTCTTTCTGTGAAGTAATTCTTCCTCAAATTTCCCGTGAAACTTCCTCCCTCTAGTTTCAGTGCATGTCCTTGTGTTCTGCTGCTCCTCTTCCTGTGAAGAATGTCTCCCACCTGGACCTTGTTAAAACCCTTGATATATTTGAAAGTTTCTATCATGTCCCCCCTTTCCCTTCTCTGCTCTAAAGTATACATATTAAGATCTTTTAGTCTTTCCTGGTACGTTTTGTGATGTAGGCCATGCACCATTTTAGTTGCCCTTCTTTGTACAGTCTCTAATGTATTTATATCCTTCTGGAGATATGGCCTCCAGAACTGAACACAATACTCTAGATGAGGTCATACCAATGACCTATACAGTGGCATTATTACTTCTTTCTTTCGACTGCTGATACCTCTCCCTATGCAACCAAGCATCTGACTTGCCTTCTTCATTGCTTTGTTACATTGCCTACCTGCCTTTAAGTCCCCTGAAATAGTGACACCTAGATCCCTCTCTTCCTCAGTAGTTTCCATTATAGTGCCATTTATACTATATTTAGTCTTTGGATTTTTGCAACCCAAGTGCATGATTTTGCATTTTTTGGCATTAAACTGTAGTTGCCATGCTCTTGACCATTCCTCTAATCTTCCTAGATCATCAATCATTTGTTTTACCCCTCCTGGTGTGTCTACCCTGTTGCATACCTTTGTGTCATCTGCAAAAAGGCACATTTTACCCTCAATTCCATTTGCAATATCACCAATAAAGATATTAAAAAGCACTGGTCCAAGTACAGATCCCTGGGGTACTCCACTTGTAACCTTTCCCTCCTTTGACTGTACTCCGTTTACTACAACTTTCTGTTTTCTGTCCTGCAACCACGCTCTTATCCATTCAACTATCTTAGAATCCAATCCCAAGCTTTCAAGTTTATTTAACAGTCTGCGATGTGGGACAGTGTCAAAAGCCTTACTAAAGTCTAGATAAGCTACATCTACAGCCCCACCTTGATCTTTTACTTTAGTCACCCAGTCAAAAAAGTCAATAAGATTTGTTTGACATGATCTTCCCCCAGTAAACCCATGCTGTTTTGGATCCTGTAAATTGCTGGTTTTGAGATATTCTAAAACTCTTTCTTTTAAGAGTGTTTCCATCAATTTCCCTACTACTGATGTAAGGCTCACTGGTCGATAGTTGCTTACCTCTTCTTTGCTTCCACTTTTGTGCAGTGGGACTACATTCGCTGTTTTTCAGTCCTCTGGGATTACTCCAGTAGCTAGTGACTGGTTGAATAATTCTGTTATTGGTTTTACCAGCTCCCCTTTGAGCTCTTTTAGTAGCCTTGGATGTATCCCATCTGGCCCCATTGATTTATCCACTTTCAGTTTTGAGAGTTCTGTGAGGACTTTCTCCTCTGTAAATGTACTTGTTTCTCCCTCAGTTTTCTGACAATACTTGCAACTTAATTGTGGCCCCTTCCCCTCTTTCAGCAGTGAATACTGAGCAGAAATAATTATTAATATTATCTGCTATTACATTGTCCCCCTCAAGAAAACTTCCACTCTCTGTCTTTAGTCTTATTATCCCACTTTTTGTTTTTCTCCTTTCACTTATATACCTAAAAAAAGTTTTCCCCCCTTTACCCACTGATTGGGCCATTTTCTCTTCAGCCTGTGCTTTTGCACCTGATTACCTTCTTAGCCTCCTTCTGTCTAACAAGATACACCTCTTTGTCCTCATTCTTCTGCGTCTGCTTAAACTTCTTAAAGGCCAACTTTTTTGCTTTCACAATACTTGCTACTTCTTTTTCAAACCACAATGGCTTCCTTTTTCTTGTGTTTTTCCTAACTCTTTTGACACAAAGTTCTGTTGCTTTTAGAATTGCACTTTTTAATTTTTCCCACTTATCCTGCACTCCTTCCAAGTTCCTCCACTCTGCCAAAGAATCCCTTACAGAGTTTCCCATCTCTACAAAATCAGCCTTCCTAAAATCTAACATGTTTTTGTGTGCGATGAGTCAGTCTCTGTCTTTATTTTGAACCATACTGCTTGATGGTCACTGGATCCCAGGTTTTCACCCACATTTATGTCAGATATTCTGTCACCATTTGTAAGTATTAAGTCTAATATTGCGTCCTTACGAGTGGGCTCCCTCACCAATTGCTGGAGGGATGCTCCTTGCAAGGAATTCAGCATGTCCCTACTTCTGGTGGAACTTGCAACAGGCAGCTCCCAGTTTACATCAGGTAGATTAAAGTCTCCCATGATTATCACCTCTTCTTTTAATGCCATTTTATTGATGTCCTGCCATCACATTCTCGGTTTTCCAAATGTAATAATAAAAAACTTGAGAACTGTTCTCTTCCCATTTCTCTCCTCAGTCAACAAATCCACTGATAGAAGGGTAGATGTATGAAGCAGTGATAAGGGAGGAGAAATGAGCCAGAGGAGAAGTGGCCCATGGAAACCAATCAGCTGCTCTGTATAATGTTATATTATTATAGGAGAATGTCCTGCTTAGGAAGGAATTTGCAGTAATGGGGGCTTCATGATGTTAAGATCAGGCCCTGTCCCCCAAAGTGCTGCTTAGTCTCCTCTCCGGCCTTCTCCTGGAGAGGAGACTCTAAAAGTAGCTACGCCTGTTATGGCCTGTCCATTTTATGTGTCCATTCCGTCTGCCATATCACACAGTGGGGCAGATGTATTATAGCGGCGCGATAATACTTCCTGCTTCGCCTCATTAGCGAGGCGAAGCAGGAAGGGACATCAACAAGATGTATTAACATCTTGTCTGCCGAAGCGGGGGAGCGCTAACTCCCCCCTCCGGCGATGTCCCCTCCTGGAGATAGTGCATCAGTTTAAACTGATGCGCTGTCTCCTGTCCCCCAGCGGCTGGACTGGGCATGCGCGGGATCTTGCTGTTCAAGCGAGATACCCAGCGCAGCCCACAGCTAACAGCAGGGACAGCGCTGTCCCTGCTGTTTAGATAGGGCTTCGCCAGCCTGCTGCTGGCGAAGCCAAAACCCGACAGCAGGTGGAAAAGTGAGCGGCCGGCAGTGGCGGATTCAGGGGGGGGGGCACCCGGGCACGTGCCCCCCCTGTCATTCATTTTGTAGATGAGGACCAGAGCTTTCCAACGAGCCCAGCCCCATGTCTCTAGCCCCCCGGGAACCGGAGATATCGCCTGGCAAAGCTGTAACATTTTTTCCCCATAGGATAATATGGGACCCGTCAATTCCGACCCCCACCCGGTTCCGACGGCTGCCAGTTCCCTCCCTGGCATCACAGGAGCTTGTGGTTGATGTCATTCAATTCCAAATCGCTGGGCCTTCAATATGGTACCAGGATGGTCCATATAGGTCAATCGGTTCCAGAGATATAGCGTGTAAATCGATTTTTTTTTTTTTATGTAATTTCATGGCTGTTCATGTTCTTTGAGGGCAGATTACTCTGTAACCAAACTCACTGGACCAAAATCATTCAAAGCCCACTCAAAAGTTCTTCAATATGATACTTGTCTCATGTAAATGGGTCAGTTAGTTCCGAAGATATATAAATGAGATAACTGGTTAAAGGGGGGGAGGGGTGGTTTTCTCTCCCCCTCACACTAGAAAATGCAGGGACTAGGCTGGTGTAAAAGGGGCCAACCTGGGAATGCATTTTCTGGTGTGAAATGGGTATTATTTCAAATAGCTGGGACCTGCAGTGCTCGAAATTCAGCCAGGCTCTGCCACTGTCAGTGGCTATCACTTCTGCCTGGCGGCGGCTGTCCCCCATTTACCACGAGCATGTATTCCCCATTGGCAATGAGCATGTAATCCCACATGGCAACGAGCATGGAACCTCTGGCAATGAGCATGGAACCCTTGGCAATGAGCATGTAGATAAGCAGCACTTACTGTATGTAGCATAACTTTTAATAGGCATTATGGTGTTTGGCATAATACATAATGGACATTATGCTGTGTAACTTAACGTGCAATGGACATTATGGTGTCAATGTTTAATGCGCGCCTTTGGTGGACAATGTCCCTGTTTATGAAGCGTATTGTGAATTTTGTCTTAATCTGTGTGGCATTATGTGAATTCTGGCTCAATCCGTGTGGCATTATGTGAATTTTGTCTCAATCCGTGTGGCATTATGTGAATTTTGGCTCAATACGTGTGGCATTATGTGAATTTTGGCTCAATCCATGTGGCATTATGTGAATTTTGGCTCAATCCATATGGCATCTTATGAATTTGGCTCAATCCGTGTGGCATTATGTGAATTTTGACACAATCCTTGTGGCATTATGTGAATTTTGGCTCAATCCATTTGGCATTATGTGAATTTTGGCTCAATCCATTTGGCATTTTGTGAATTTTGGCTCAATCCATTTGGCATTATGTGAATTTTGGCTCAATCCATTTGGCATTTTGTGAATTTTGGCTCAATCTGTGTGTTATTATGTAAATTTTGGCTCAATCTGTGTGGCATTGTGTGAATTTTGACACAATCCATGTGGCATTGTTTGAATTTTGGCTCATTCCATTTGGCATCATGTGTAAGGGGCAAGTATAATGGGGTCTAGTATTTTGTAGCATAATGTGTAGAAGTTGTATATGGTGTTGTACACTCCACTCAAGGACATGCCCCCTGTTGAGTGGCCACACCCCCTTTTCCAGAGCGCGCCTTCGGCGCGCGCACAACTACATCCTTCACTTTTGTTGCCATGGTGGGCCTATTTTTAATCCCATTGCCACCCTCTCTCTGCCGCTCTCTTAGCATGTACACTGGCACCACTAACACTGGCCCTCACTCACCTAAACCCTCTTTTATCATGGTGCCCCCCCTGTCATTTTATCCTGGATCCGCCCCTGGCGGCCGGTCATACATTCGGCCTGCTATCATTTAGATAGCAGTGCCGTTATGGACAGGGGCGCATCCCCGGGCTCCTTCATACACGGGGGAGAAGCGGTATCAGTGCACATACCGTGCGCTGATACCCCTTCTCCCCCATATCGCCCGGTCATACATCTGCCCCAGTGCGTGCTATTTTTCATTCAGTAAATCTATTTTTAAAAATACCTACTCTCTTACATCTCCACCCATCTCATTGCTTCCTCACATAACTGGCTTGATTTTAATTTATTCTGTTCCTCCACTGATCACTAGTGTGATTCACACTGTAGCTTTACATAGAAGCAATAATAACTGAAGCCATTCTGGAACCCAGTAAAACATTTATTGTGAGGGTATTAACGGCTTTTATGGTGTTATGCACCTGCTGTGCCACATAAGACCAAATGCACTTGAGGTTATAAAATGCTGGAGAAAATTGTCTCTAAAAAAGCGAAGTATAAATTGCAATAATATTTCTTTTTCGCTTTGTTAATTATCCTACTGGTCCTGTTGAATGGAAGGATAGGTTATCTGCATCTGTTAACCAGCTTAGTCAACTACAAACTACACGCATTATATGTTAGGCTAGCGTAAGACAGACTTTCAATATTCCTCTCAGCAGTCTTAGGGCAGTATTCAATGAGAATACTCGGCACGTGCAGCGAATCCGGTTTAGGATTCGCTGCACAGTCGCTGTGTTCCTGAGGGCTGGAGCATTCGCTGCCAGCCCTCCCTGTCGCCCTATTCAATGCCGCAGGGGCTCGCTGTCCCTGATGGCGATTCTTAACCCCTGCAGCGAACGCTGCAGAGAGCTGGGGGACGGCAGCAGGCAGGGAGATGGATGCCTCCCTGCCTGAGCCGGACACTGTGGGGCAGAAGCAGGGCTGCTGGGGAAACAGGCAGCAGAAGCTGCCCCCCCGGGAGAGCTGGCAGGGGACTGGGCTAGGGAGCCGCTGCACTGCTCACGCTCATGCATATGTAATGATCGGGAGCAGTGTGAAGTGAATATATGAATATCTAATGAGCGTCTCTCGTTGAAAAACCACAGTAAATTGTGGTGACTATCAGACGGCAAATTGCGGTGACTATAAGATGGTGAATTGTCCATCATTCACTGTTCGCCTTCGGCGAATAGTGCACGTTGAATAGGGTGAATTCGTAGAACATGGCGAATCAGCCTCATTGAATACTGCCCTTATAGTTTACTGCAAGTAAAGAAATATATTATATTCGGTCAGGGATCAAAACAGATACATTTCCCTTACCTCTTGCTAAATATACAGGGCATTTGTTACATACTGTAATGCACCAACAAGGTCAGCCATTATGACAGGGTAGTATACAGTAAAAGATTTTTATTAAAACTAGCAAGTTCAAAGAGTATGGCGACAGATGTGTTTTACACCCAAAGCATGCTCAGAATGACTCTCATATACATTGCATTTAACATTTGATGCTGAATGTATTACTGCCATAGACTACACTATTCTTTAGGATTTTGCATAGCAACAAAATTTATAGGAATAAGTCATTTTACATAAGTATTTACAATACCATATATAACCACAAGATGCTATTTCGGTTTCAGCCTATAAAATTATATTGACATATATTTGGAAATGCAAGGCTCCCCACCTGGCATATTCAAGACAGGATGCGGTCGTATTGTTGACCAGACTTAGGTCGACAGTCATTAGGTCGATACCGTTGGGTCGACAAGCAACAAGGTCAACATGGTGTAAGGTCAACATGGTGTTAGGTCGACATGGGTTTTTTCACTGTTTTTTGAGCCATGTGCCGACATGGTATTTCATGCCCTACCATCCACTAGGGAATGGTGTGAGAATAAAATAGTGTGCCGCGCACAGCGAGGCATCGTGCCCGAAGCATTGCGAGCGATGCGAGGGGCTGCGGTTGACTTCCAACTGTGTCCATGTCGACATTCGGGTAAAAAAACAGTGAAAAAACCCATGTCGACCTTGCGACCTGTCGACCTACCCCATGTCGACCTAACACATTTGTCGACATTAAACCATGTTGACCTAGTCCCATGTCGACCTAGACACCTGTCGACCTTCACCCATGTCGACCTAGAACCCTGTCGACCTAAGTCTGGTCGACCATACAATCCACACCCATTTAAGACTGACCAGACTTAAAAAGCAGGGTCATGACAATAATATATTGTAGAATCTACGTTTACTTAGGATTATATGCAATGATAATTCACATTCACAGTAGAAAGGATATACATGTAAGTGTAACCATAGAAATATATTTTTTTATTGCATTTTGTAGTTTATGCTATTTTTATGGTTAGATTTACATTCATATTCCTTTCTATTTGTAATGAAATTTTGGGTGAAATGTAATAGGGTGAGAGAATCAGAAAGTGAGAGATTTGGTAAGAAATCTCCAATATTTTAAAGAGGCAATCATTTACACTGCAAAATCAAACTGGTTTTGCAGTGTAAATGATTGATGCTTTTAAAAAAAAACTGGAGATATCTTACCAAATCTCTTTCTGATTCTCTCACCCTATTACATTTCACCCCTTGTTTAATTTTGCATGTGAATGAACACTGCCTATAATACTAACTAAATGTATGTTCTACAATATATTATTGTCATATACCATTATTTGTCTATATGAATTGACAATCACAAGGCAGCACTAATCCAAACACAAATTACGTACCTCAAACGAATGTAGTCATTCATTCAAGTGCAGAAGCGAGCTGATACACACAAAGACTTTGCAATTGCACTTGTATACTCTAAGAAGCAGGGTGATCTAGCAGTACTACGTTTACCAACTTGCAATTATGCATGTTTAGTGGCCCAACACAGTTACTGAATGTTATTGACCAGCATAAAAGCCTTGGGTGGTTTTGGGTGCACTTTCCCCACTATTCCCTTCCCGACCTCTAAAGGACTCCCAGAGAGATATGTCCTTTAAGTGATCTGTCTCTGAGGAAGCCGCCGAATGCTGACAAGGCGGAGAAACGCTTAAGCCAAGTGATTGCTGGTACCAGTTTCTCACAAGTAGTGACTTGGCTGTGGGCGGACCCAGGTGTAAGGAAGTGATCTCTAAGATCCAGTAAATTGCCGGGAACTAGGAGCCCTTTGCCTTATCCTCTATTGTATTCACCAGAGTACATACCACCTTGGAAACCATTTTCTATGGAGAAAGAACTGAACTGTGCATTAAGGATGTGGTAGATATATCCTCTCAACTGCTTTGTGGTAGATGTGGTAAATATACCCCTCCAGCTGCTATACCTCTATGCTAAAAACTGTCGCAACTAACCTCTGAGCTGCTTACACCAAAACTATTGCATTAACCCTTGAGCCACCTGTACTTCTACGAACTGTGCTATATTCTTCTGCTATAAACCATCCAGCTATTAAATAATTTAATACTATTTGCTACTAACTATCCAAAGAGCCACATTTCATTGTAATATAACATCTGACAGAAGATATGCTTAAATAAACATTTTAAACAAGCTTACTAACAGCATTGTGAAAAATCTAATTAATATAGTCTCTACTAATAGTTCAAGAAATTCAGCTACCTATTGCATTTTGTCACTTATTCCTTGTATCCCAATGTGAATGTCGCTTTAATGTTTTCATGTGCTCTGTTTGTTTATGTATACATGTGGATTTTATATGTGATTTTATTATTGTTTAATGTATTAAAAACCCAATATTTCCTTTTTTAGCACAGTGTCTTTTTTTTGTTTTTTCTGTGTTGCATTTGAGTGTGGACTGGTAGCCACACATACACTGCAGCTTTAAGAGGAAGTGGTACATTATTACACACCTTGGTTTGGTCTAGCGCACAGATCATTCTCTTCTGTTTGCTTTATGTCCTTTAAGTGCCCATACACCCAAATTATAATTTGGTCCTCATAATTAAGTCTTGTCAGCTTTTAATTTATACCTCGGGGTACATTCTAGTTTGATTCTTGACATCAATTTAAATAATTGGCGTAATTATGCAAGCAAATTTAGTTTACCGGTCTAAGGGGGTTATTCTGGTTGGTGCGGCCAAACGTGCGTACGTTCCATATTAACGTACGCTCTCCGTACGCGGCCGTTGAGGTTAAGTCCACCCACAAATCTGCCGCATACGTACGGCCAGAAACAACGTCGAAGGGGAGTGGCGTACAATTGAGCGTACGCCAACGTACACGGACGGATCAGCCCTTAGACTCTGACAACTGGCGTACAACAGAGCGTACGCCCCCGTTTACGGACGTCTCTCGTCCGTCTTCCCACCGACTTCTTGCGGCTATCTGAGCGTACGCCACCGTGCACGGATGGGTTTCTATTGTTTTCAATGGAAAACTCAGCGTATGTCACCGCTCATGAGAGTGAGCGTACGTCCGTGCACGCTGGCATACCCTTCACATATATGGACCTGCAAATCTAGCCTTTCAACTATGATTAAGGCAATTAAATGAATTATTCTAATTGTTATTCAATTATTGTTTTATATTACCTCAATTGTCTACCTTAATGAACACCCTAATAAAAATACATTTTAACCCTCCTTACATGTATATTTATTATGTTCTAATGTTGCATTTTAATCACTATCTATGTGTCCCCACATTGCTGTTACTTTTAGATCAACTTATGTTGATGTTAGAGTGAAAACGTTGACACATGTCGACTTGTGTAGATTGAGTGTGCTACTGTGTAAAGTCTATGAAAGCACGTAGTGAATGTGTATAACTGTTTAACAAATACCTACCTTAGCATATATAAGCAGGTCTTACAAAGATTCTTACCTTAAATTAAACAAACCTTTAAATGTCGAGAAGTATAGAAAGATAAGCTTCCAAGGTGTTTGAGTGCTGTGTGTGGCTTGCAGGTAGTGAAATCATGGTTTGGACTTAATAGACTGCAGCATTGCTTATTACATTCAGGTGTATGTGTTTGAGGAGTAATCAGCGTAAATTAGCAAACCCAGGCGCACGCTGTCATGCGGTATCTGTAGGGGTGGTCTGAGGTGGCGGTTGGCGGCCGCCTGTTTTGTGTCCGAAATGAACGGTGCTTTAGCCGATCGAGCGGTAGTAGCACCGTTCATTTTTGGTGCACACCCCCGTGTACGCCCATGTTTACGCCCATTTTCCCTCATTATTTCGGCCGCTCCCCTCAACACGCCCCTATGCCGCCCCCAATGCCCGTACTCTCGCGTACAGGTTTTTTCGCACGGAGAGACCCGTCCGTAAGCGTTGTGGAGTGTTCGCGCCTGCGCATTGGAGATGGTACGCATGCGCAGATCATTAAAAACCCCGGAACGTACGCGTACGGCCCGCCCGCACCAACCAGAATAAGGCCCTAAATCTCATAGGCGTAATTATGCAAGCAAATTTAGTTTACCGGTCTAAATCTCATAACTATACTGATTTACAATTTTTATTTCTTCACTGCCTTTATGTTACCCCAATGGAGCATCACAAACTGTTGTTTTCTGAATGAAAATAGCTTTTGGAGACATATTTTACATATTTTGGGAATGTCAGTTGGTCCAGTATGTGTGGTGGGAGCTAATTCAGTTAATATCTAAAGTATTAGAATATTCTATGAAGACTTCTTCGCTAGTCGCTCTGCTTCATATCTACCCTATAAATGTTCCAAAACAAGAATACCATGTATTATGTTAGATTACATAATGGAAAACCTGCCTGCCACCTCCTCTTGGGAAAATCATAGCTAAAGGCCCCCATACACTACAGCGATTTGGGCTGATTTCACTTGTTTCCAATGGATAGGGCCAAGAAATCAGATGTATATGACATGTCATCATGTTCGATCCGTGGTCTTGTGCACATCAGACCTGTATGCTGGTCCGTCCTCTGACTTTGACCCCCCATCTCGGTGGTGGGAAACAGTGGTCGCATGCGATATATCACATGTTAAAAGGTCGATCCCGGGCGGCTCACAGGGGATCGGATGGCACCACGAATCGGACGGGTTATGTGGCTACAGACACAGCTTGGCAAATTTGCGACCATTTCCACAGGGGAAAAAAAACGTGGATTCGCGGATCCAGGTCTATTCTGGTTTTCAGAAAAAATGAAAAATATTGAATAGATGGAATTTGAATTCCATCTATTCTGTGCAAAAACGGCCACCATTTTGCTGTATTTGCGTGGATTAACAACATTGAATACCCCCCTAAATTGGCAATGGGCCCTCATTTTGGTTTATACTACATTTATTTCTCACTATCCAGAAGTTCCAGTGGTCACTACCGTAGCCAACACCTCGGCCAATCACTTGGGCAGCTAATCCATCATCAAGAGCCTTTTTCTTCTTTCCTGGAAACACTTATATTAAGACAGCATAGGTGCTGCTGATTACACAACCTTGTTGCTGCTTCTGCTCCAAAACGTGGTCTGGATCCACCACATTACTCTAATATGGAGAGTTGTTGTCTCCATTATCTTATCCATATTACTTCTGGTCCGGCACATTTTGGATGAGGGATACTCAATCTGTACTAACATTCCCCATGAAGCTGGACATGCAGTAATTAAGGATATACTGTTTGGATGAAACTTCCAGCCCCTGGACTGATCAGTCACATTTGCTGAGCTCTCAACTTGGCTGGCCATAGCAATCCTGTGAATTTGGGCCCCCGGATTTTTTAGGTTTGAAAGTATAGCTCACTGGCTGCCTGCTGAGCACTGCAGATGCCACTGCTGATGTCTCCCGGCTGTCACAGCTGCTACTCTACATAGCAGCAGTTCACAATGGGATCAGTTTCAACTACAGAGGATCTGCTGCATGTGACCTTACCATGCCTGGGGCTGCCTGATCCCCACTGTGGATGAGTAGGAGAAGTGGAGCCATGTATGTATGTATGTATGCACACTGCTCACTGCTGTGTCCTCCTACTCAACCTACTCAGCTACTGGTAGTCACCTTGGGGTCTGATGCCGCTCCTGATGATCCTGGACTACGTCTTCTACTTTTTCTCCATTTTCAGTGTTGCATGACTCCTGCTCTTCTGCCATGTTGAGCTTTGAAAACAAATGGTCCTCTCCTGCCTTCCATCATCTTGCTTACATCGGCTAACAGGTTTCACTGCATCCCACATTGGTTCCCACTGTGATCTTTGCACTGCTGGACTCATTTTTTATAACTTGTTTGTTATACTTTCTTCTTGCAACCCCCACTATATGCTTGACCTCTACTAGCTGCACACCCTGCCAGCAGCAACCTACGCATTGTGATTCAGATGGCTGCCTTGGATGGTTCCTCCATGGGCAGGATGTACTACATACTGATTAATTCATACAGGATATATCATGCATGTCAGTTGTTCTCATATTTGCATATAGTCCATTATCTAAAACAGCGTAATCTTCATAGTGTGAAAAATACATGGACATGACAGTTATGTTAAGACCCTACTCCTGCTGCTATCATCTCATTTTGTCTCCTTTCTTCCAGGCATGACCTAGTCCACCCAGGGTAATCCTAAGTAGTGCACCCAACAGGGATGCCTCATCTGGTTTCTTTCATTAAGTGACCATATAACACATGGAACTTATTACCAAAAAATGACTGATATATGTGTTTCATCTGTTATTGTGGTCTAGTCATGGTCATCAAAAAAGAATACTTCCAGTGTGTGTATACAGATGGGCCAGCAGCCCGGCTCGCCATCTGATTGAGACACGCATGAGTCTCACGAGCACGTACGTCTCATTTTCCGTCGGCGGGGCGACGGGAACCCTGTCCGTCTCGCTGTACAGATGGTGGGGGATGGCGGCTGGCGTCACCATCGCCATCCCCTGCAATGATGAGACCTGCCCCATCTGTACTTCTTTTATGAGAAGATACTACTGACTGGGATGAGTCCCTTCAAGTACACTGGTTTGAAAGTCCAGTGTTTTGTAGTGCACAATGGTTTTACTTCATAAATTCCCAATACTGTTTGTTCAAGTCCTGCTAACTTCAGAAAAATCCCCAATGCTCTGTAATAAAACTGAATACAAAGATTTCTAAATTTTTAATATCCATGAATTACAAATAAAACTAAATACAAAGACTTCTCGATCTTAAATATCCATGAATTACAAATAAAGTCTGTGTGGCTCATTTGATGAAGTAATATCCCTTTTCCACTATCAGAAATAACCCGGTAATCTCCGCTGGGAACGCGCATCTACCCAGGTTATTCTGCTAGTAGAAATGCTCCCTGTCAAATAACCCGGTTTGGATTCCCTGGCAATCCTACCCAGGTAATGATCAGGGTAGCACCCGGTTTGCACCTGGGTTCAGTGTTAGTGGAAACGCTCCCAACCCGGTATATTTGAAAAACAGAGATGATTGGAGCTTCTGGGGTATGTTTATGTGCATTTTGTACATGTCTATGTGCACTTTTTTTAAATTGAGTATTTTTTATTGCTTTTTTTCAAACATTTAAGAACATACAAGTTTCTGACAGAAACAAAACTAACATGTTGCATATAGGAATAAGCACTTTTTTTTGGAATGTACATAGGATAGTATATGTATGAAGGCAAATAAAACAGAACAGATTCCCCTTTCCATTACAACTGAAACATATTTGCCCAGAGGCGCCATCTGGGCATGCATAGCATCAGGGGAGAGAGTAGCACAGTTACAGGATAGTTATTTTAAATAATCCTACATCCCCATAAAGGAGAAACATATCAAGGAGCAACATCTGTCGGAAACCCTATGCTAAACCGGCTAACTCTACTAAAATAAAACATCCATAAAACCCAAAGCAAACCTCCCAGATAACCCCCCTCCCTGTACAACCCACCCCCAACTGAGGCGTACCTGGATCCCATTAACTACCCCTTTACCTTCTCTAGCTATACTAATCATACCAAACTTCCTCCCCCTCCCCCCCCCCCCCCACACACACACACAACCAAAGGATATATAAAACTATGGACTAGCTGGGGCGATATGATAAAGATTTTAGTTGGGACAAACCTGAGCCTCCCACCAACGTATGGACATAAAGGTCAAGTAGCATACCAGCCGAATAGCAGCAGATAACAGGGACAGGAAAGGATATAAAGAGAGGATATATCAGGGGTTATTACCTTAATTTAATAGTCTCAGCTATGTTAGAACAGCACATCCCCCTAAATATTATAGTATACCGCATTTAGCAACAAGGATATATAAGAAGAAGATAAAGAATTTCAATAGTATGTCTATACATATTCTCTACCCAGGGTGTACACGTCTGGGATTAAACATGGAAAACAATAAAAAATATATAGATAGCAACACAAATAGAAGGAGAACAAGGAGAAAGAACCCCGCTCTCCATAATAGGGAGTGACACTGAAATTCTGTCCACTACTAATCCGGCCAGTAGTCCACAGTATGAATATGCGCAGTCTTAGAATATGTGTCCTCACATTTTACGAGATGGCAGAGAGAAGAGCACCAAGTATTTATATTATCCAAGTTTCGTGAACAGCACTCGATCAGGAACAGTACTGCAAGATTTTGGAAAGGAATGGCAGTCGGACCAAGGCATCCAATAGTAGACCAACATGACGATTCAGCCGCAGATGGGAAGAGCACAAGCTCCCTCTCGCACCCACTCGCAGTAGATATTGGCAATGTAGAGCCAGGCAATGGGCCAAGATCCTGCAGATGTCCAAGGCAAATTACAGGATTTTGTGAAGGGATGGTAGCCAGAGCCGGTTGACTAATAGTGAAGCAACTTGTAGAGTCTGCTGTAAGCTTGGTCAGCGAAATCACCGAATCCACTCCGCACACTGGCATAGTTGGTATTATCGATGTAGGGCCAGCTAGTGAACCAGATCCCTGTACATCTCCAGGATAACACAGTCCACATGGATAAGGCAGGGCATCACCCCCCAGCACAGCATCAAACATTTGGATGAGCCTCTGAGTTGAAGCAGCTATGGCATCAAGTAGTTGTTGTAGAGAGGCTTCCATGGCTTGGTCGCAGGATCTATTATACAGGGGACCGACACAGCCAGGAGTACCATTCACTGGGCTAGAGAAGTAACAGAACGGTAGCAGCTAGCACGCCACCTGTACCCATCACCTCCCACAGCCAATCACCCAGCAGGGTTGTCAGGCAGCCACGCTGAGGGGCAGTGTAAATTTAAAAGAGACCTCCAAGTCACAGTGGCACCAGGCAACAATCTGAGGATCTAATGGGTGCCAGCGCAAGCGTCACAGCTCAGTGAGCGAGTGGGCAGACAAGAAGGCACCCCCTCCCTCCGTGCGGACAGCGGCAGCGCGTCTTGGGGGAGACCGCTTCCTGCTTACCCCGCTACAGACTCCGAAGAGACCGCCAGGGCGCACCACCCTCGGCCACCAAACGCCCAAGAGCAGGGCGCCGCGGAGTAGGAACCTGCGTGTACTGCGTCACAAGCAGTACCTTAGTCACACAGCCACAGCAGAGCCAATGGCGGCTATAGGTCCCCTTCGTTAGGTCCTCCAACTCCTCCGTGAGATACTGCTGGAGTGAGTGAGCTGCGGTGTCACTCAATCATATATCCTCACCATAGGCGCGGCAGCCAGAAAGCATCAGAGGGGAATCCAAAATGGCGCCCGGACCTGGAGCGCTGTATGTAGGAGGCCAAAGCTGTCACCACCGTCTCCACGGGCCGTCCACGAGGGTCGCAGACGGCGCAGTGTGCGCAGAAGAGGTTCAGAAAGACAAGGAGGAGGTGCACCAATGGCTCAGGTACGCTGCAAACAACAGTTTTCACAATAGTTTTACGTGTCATGTGTGAAGACTCTTTTGAAATGGTTTCATATTGAATATTTGGGACGAAAATAAAGGCAAAACTTTTTCAAATAAATATTTCTGGTCTATTCCTTAATCAGAAAATGTTTTGTTTAATGGTGGCCCTTTTAGGTAATGGTGGCCCTGTTTTATGACCTCCCCTTTGGTAAAGCCCATTAAAAAGGCCTTTTCTTATGTAATCTATAGGAAAAAACAGGCTTTATCTGGGTTAAGTGTAAACGGGGCTGATCCAGCAATTTATCGGGTAGCACTGTAGTGGAAATGTGTCTTAAACCCAGGTCCAACCCGGTATCGATCCGGGTACAAAGTACCGGGTCTGACCCAGGTTGCTAGTGGAAAAGGGGTATAATAACATTCCATATTGACAAAAACTGAACCTATACTGAATATCTTCTGCTGTTTTACACTAAAATCCAGCAAGCAATTGAAACTGGTAACCTAATAATCTTTCAACAGTTGGGGAAAAATATTGGTGTAGAAAAAGAATGGAAATAATTTATTTCTTATTACAAACTGCATACCGACAGATATCTTGTAAAAATAGTTTGCAACATCAGTCTGTTATGCAGTGATAAAAATAAATATACTGTAGTAAGGTACAGTAAAGCTTGCAAGTCACTTAGCATAAGTATGTAGCAAAGCACAATTCTTTAAAGGTCAATCAACACTGAAATGTCTTTAGGCTGTGCACGTAACCATCACCAATGTATACTGAAAGCAAAAGTCATAGAATTTACAATTTAACACTGTAGATCCAATTAAATTGAAAACAAGAGTTTGATTCAATGGTTTGTGGGGGACTGGCTAAATTTGTGATGCATGTGGTCAGGTCTGGACCAACATAATTCTGGCTATGCTGATGTGTAGGATGCCAGACATCAGAGACCCACCCAAAAAATGCCTGGATACGTCTGCGTTTTCACAAACACATCCAGAAAATCCACTCCTAAATTATAGCTTCTTGTCAATCAAACTACAACTTCTATGAGTTTTTTTAATATAAAGAAAACTGTACTGTACTTATCAAACGATCTGCTTCTAATGTAATTCAGTTTAACACATTTACTGCATTTAAATGTAATAATTCAATATGGAAGTGCACAACTGCATAATCGGAGGATAACCAGATTCACTAGTCAAACAAGCCCTTCAGATGTTATATAAAGGAGACACTGGTTTCCGGAAAGTAAACTATAAAACTATTATATATCTTATTTACATTCTATTTCTCTTCCCGCCAAACTGGAATTGAAAGTAATGGAATATACCAGCTTCAAGAGGATTGGATGAAGTTTATTTATTATCTGCACCAGGAATAATTTATCCATTTGTGTGTCTTTTTGAAGGATGCAGCTAAGGTTCAACCTACTTAAAAAAAAAAAAAAAGATAGCCTTAAGCTGATAAACTACATTTTTATTAGCAACTGCCCACATAGGAGTGATTAAAAGCTGCTAACTGAATTGCCTCCTGAACCACTTGCCTTTCACATCAGATATGGGCCCTTATTCAGATCTTATCGCAATACAAAATTGTTCTCAAAATGGGCAAAATCATGTGCACTGCAGGTGGGGTTGATGTAACATGTATAGAGAGAGTTAGATTTGTGTTTCTGTGCAGGGTAAATACTGACTGCATTATTTTTACACTGCAATTTAGATTTCAGTTTCAACACACCCCGCCCAAATGTAACTCTCTCTGCACATTTTACATATGCCCCACCTGCAGTGCACATGGTTTTTCCCATTTTGAGAACAAATTTGTACTGCAATCAGATCTGAATAAGGGCCATGATCACACCAGACTGGGTTTTCCATGACTTGGTTGTATGTGTGACACACAGAATGAATTTTGCGATCGATTTGGTTATATAGTGAAAATCGCATAGCAAGTTAATCAAAATCACACAGTGTTCAGCCGCATAACATCCCGATGCGCTGCCCTGTGACATTGGCGTTGCATGGCTAAATAGACCGAGCAGGCAAATCTATCTTGACTAGGTCGCCTGTAGTATGTATTTGGCCTGGGGAAAAATAGCAAGATTTTAAGTGCAGTTAGACAAAATTGGACAGTTAAAATTGTCCATTAGCCTGAATCTCACTGTGGGTACACCATTAGTCCCTCTGCCTCCTGGTTCCCTTCCCAAGTGCATGCCATGTAGCGATTACTATTTTTGTTTTTTGGGATATGTTTTAAATAAATGTTCTTGAACTAACTCAATTCTAAGCCCCCCCCCCCCCCCCCCCTTCCCGACAATAGTTGTTGATAAAAATATTAGCAAATCTGCTCCTAAACTGAAGCAGTGATGTATAGTAAACGTATATAAAATAGAACAGTGCAAAGAAACACCATCATGAGTGGTTTATGACAGATGCTAAGGGAACACCAGCAATGGTGGCTGCTGGAGCCTGCATAGCACACGCAGGCTGCTAGCAGTGAGGCTCCCAATGGCGGCTGGATCAAAAACGCCGGGTACAGAGGACAGGCTGGGCAGCTAGCGCCAGTCACGGTGCAGAAGGTAAAACCTCTCTACCATCTAGGAGCTGCTCTCCGCCTGGCCATGCGAGCCCCTTCTCATGCAGGGAGTCACAGTCTGCACATGCAACATCTGAGGATGCTCCTGCTGCTGTGAACTGGTGGCACATTTCTGCTCAATTGGAGATATTTTTTTCCATCAATCTATACCCTAACTAAGTGGATAGATCTGTGTACTTTGTACCACTTACCGGCCTCCACTTAATTGCCGGCTACGGTACTTGTTTCCTAGAACGGCCACAATCGTGAGTGATCGTGGCTCTTAATTAAGGGACACGATCCTCACGATGTGGCCGATTTTTTACAATTTTTTCCATTTGATTGACAGAAATCGGGTCAATCGGTCGGTCGCGACCAATTAAAATCGGCCGCGATGCGACCGACCGATTGACCCGATTTTTCCATAGACTTCAATGTTAAAAAATCTTTTAACATTGAAATCGGTCGGTCTTGTGCCATTATAATGGCACAAGATGAGATGGACTTGATTAAGTCCATCTCACATAGGGAAAAATGATAAAAAAGGTGAAATGGGCCAATATGACCCATTTCACATTTTTTATGTGCCCGCCATGACCCCACGATAGACGTGAACCCGAAGCGTGGCGAGCGCAGCGAGCCCGCGAGGGGCGGCGGTGCGCGTCCTCCGACCTTTTCATTTCCCTACTATCCACTAGGGCGTGGAGTGAGAATATAATAGTGTGGCGAGCGCAGCGAGCCACCGAGCCCGAAGCGTGGCGAGCGCAGCGAGCCCCGCGAGGGGACGCGTATACCTGTGAAGTTAGACGCGTCCCCTCGCGGGGCTCGCTGCGCTCGCCACGCTTCGGGCTCGGTGGCTCGCTGCGCTCGCCACACTATTATATTCTCACTCCACGCCCTAGTGGATAGTAGGGGAATGAAAAGGTCGGAGGACGCGCACCGCCGCCCCTCGCGGGCTCGCTGCGCTCGCCACGCTTCGGGTTCACGTCTATCGTGGGGTCTAGCACACTTATTAACATTTGGGGGGGCAATTTAAACAAATCTGGTGTAAAAAAAAAAAAAATCGGGTGAAAAATCGGCAGATCGGATCGGTCGCATCGTATGCGACCAAATCGCATGCGATGCGACCGATCCGATTTTTTATCTTACGACCACAACGATCTAAATCGTTGTGGCCGTTCTAGGAAACAAGTACCCCGGCTACTTCCTCACCACTAAGGATTTTCGTTTATACGGTAGTGGGTTGAGAAGGCCATTCTGTCAGTACACTAAACTGAACATTCAGGTTTCTTTTTAATTGATAACTTCTGGGAGCTATGTATTGCTATTTACAACTGCAATTTATAATAATCATCAATTGTGAATTTTTATTTTTTGTCTTTATTATTATTATTATTATTATTATTATTATTATTATTATTATTATTATTATTATGTCTTGTGTTTTTATTTGTTTATTATAACATGTTTTCCAAGTGTGTCACTGGACGCCCCACATTTCTTTAGATGCTAAGGTAAGAAAGATAAAAACTGCATTATTTAAAAAAAAAAAAAAAAAATCATATTTCATTTCATGCTAATGAGAAAGAAATACAGCATAAAATTGCAAATCTCTAGATCCATCTTTCCTGGGGCCGACAACATGATCTAATATTAAAATAATTTTACGTCACACATTGTCATTTATATTATCTTTCATTTTATATGCCATCAAATGCCCAGAGCACTTTATATATAAAGTAATAATACAAACAACACAACAGTATAGAAGCAAAAATAAAAGTGAGAATGCTATAACAAAATATGCTATAACCGTAGCGATCAATGAATGGGCAGACAGAAGAGATCAGAGTTGCCGATTGTGAGTGAAGACAAAAAAAGCGCAGGGTGAGAATAAAAATGATAAAGGGCTGCAAGTGAGAGATTACAATGTAATGTACTCTATTGTATTCTCCCACAGGGGAAGCCAAAGCAAGGGGCGTGGGGAATTTAAGGTAAGACAATAGCCTGAACAATGCTTGTAAACCTACTAAAGTTTTGGACATACATGTTCACAAGCACTGCCCAGGAATCTAAAAATAAAAATGTTAACCCTAGTCCTCACATCACATCTAAAATTTGCCCATCGGAATGAAAATATGCCCTCCTCACTGATTAGGTGCAGTGTGCTAAAATTAACACTATCACACTGTAATACGGAAAACCTAACGTTAGGACTCACAATATTCTTGGATTCTTAAAGCATGCAAGCAAAATGTATAGAATGCTGCTGCTAAGTGTGCTCACTCCCTTCCCACACCGGGAGGAGGGTGCCCTCTGATTACCCAACACACACCCTCTGTAATACCCATTTTACACCGCCTAAAAATCCGGGACAGCGGCAGGTCAGACCCGGATCAGTGGCGATGTAAATGGGGTCAAGCAGTGTCCATTTACACGGGTCCTGGACCTGGGTAGAACATGGTTACGACCCGTGTAGAGGCCGTTGTAAATGGTCCCGCTGCAGCTTGAGGCACCAGCGGGAGGAGGAGGTGAAACTAGTCGATCCTCGTACATCGATCCCGCCGTGGAGTTGCACTGTACACACTGCGACCGGTGGTGAAGTCTGCCGGCAGACCCCCTGCAATCCCGGAAACCAGAGTCTCCAACATATGAAGCAATAGTGTGGACATAAGGATAAGAGACCCCTCCTACTACCATTAACTGTTTACGGTAACAGAAGCCTGCCTCACACCAGCCCCCTCTAAGGGTGGACGGAGGACAGTCAAACTCCCCATTCATTCAGGGAGCCCGCTGTAAGAGAACTGTTCCACCACTCATAAGCCAGTTAAGTGGTGATGAAATAATATAACTGTGGACACTGCCATTTTAGACAAATCTTTCCATAATAGCAGATGGTCTCAGACCACTTGTTTATTGAAAAAAACAGAAGGAGGTGACCCTAGGGCCACTTAGGAGCGCTGGAGTATTTCACTGGTTAGTTAAATCACAAATAATGGTTTTTACACCAGGCAATACTGCTGCTGCTTTTAAAATAGAGGATGTGTGGCCTCTTACACAAAACCATAAAACAGAAAGAAAAAAGAGACTTTGGCCCAATATGGGTCACTGCACTTTAAGAAGCGCAGTCTTGTCGGTATCAATGAATAGATCAATCAATCTGATATAATTCAGTATATTTAATATAGGATACTAATACATATAAAAAAGAGAAGTGCACTTCACAATTACAATAATGAATAAGTATAAAACCACATACTAGACCAGGGCTGGGCAATTGCGGCCCTCCAGATGTTGAGGAACTACACATCCCAGGATGCGTTGCATTAGTTTTGCTATGTGGCCATGCTGAAACTGCTGCAAGGCATGCTGGGATGTGTAGTTCCTCCACATCTGGAGGGCCGCAATTGCCCAGCCCTGTACTAGACAGACAACATAAAACATATAATGCTGGATATTATCCGTGAGGCTTATTTTTCATGAAGCTTAATATGGGCTTGGCTATGGGCTATTAGTTATGGCAATATAACAGTTCCTTTGAATAAGGCATTTTGTAATCCTTAATAGTTACCAGTCCTTTATGGTTAATGGACTCTGCAGCTGTGATAAGGTGAGTATGTTCCGCTCAGGCATTGCTTACTCTTGTGGGTGAAAACTCTTTTACCTTCCTTTACCAGTGATGTAACTGGACACAGTCTCTTGTTGCTGCCAATGTTGGAGAGCCCAGGCGCTGATAATGCCTTCCAGGGACTGATAGTGAGCTCAAAAACGCGTTTCTCCGCCTCAGATACTGATCGGCGGCTTCCTCAGTTTGAGCTACTGCAGACACACACCACATATTTAAGGCATGCCGGTTCGCGCGTCTCGCGCCCCCGCACTTCCGGGTTTGACATCCAAGCCTCATTTTCAGTTCACTTATATTTATAGAAGACGGCGGCCATTTTATTTCCTGTATTCCAAGCCTCATTCCTGTGTAATGGATTGCAGCGGCCATCTTGGTGACACTGATATCCATTCTCATTGTATTCCAAGCCTCACTTTCAAGCACAGCCATATTTAGCATACTGTAGCTATATCGATCCCATAACCAAGCCTCATTTTAGTCTTTTGTTTGGTTATTTAACCCTATCTCGCCCCAATTCAGTTGCTATATTGCATTATAAAGACAAACAACATTTAACATGAAACATACTATAATACAAATTAATATATAATGAAATTAAATCAAATCATCCATAGCCATATATATTATAATAGATACCCATACAGGCATCATGTATGCGTTTTTTTTATTTTATTTTTATTATTATTTTTATTTCTATATTATTATAATTTTTATTATAATTTTATTTATAAGGCGCCACAAGTGTTTCGCAGCGCCGTACAAAGGAACAATACAGGGAAACAAAACTTGGCATAACATTGAATAAATAACAAAAATACAGTACAAATAAAGAGCGCCACAGATCAATACACATTACAGCTTGGATATAAGTAGTGAGGACTCAATCAACAAACAACTAGAGGCTTGAGGCCAATGATGGAGAGGAGTATGCAGATGAAGATGGTCACTGAGTGTTGGAGTAAAGGAGAGCTGTGAGTGAAATGTGAAGAGAAGTGGGCTTTGACAACAGGAGGGAAGAGGGCCCTACTCGGAGGAGCTTACAATCTAGTAGGAAGGGGAGACAGACAGATTACAAGAGGTGCAAGCGAGGGGGTGGTGGTTAGATAGCAGGATGTAAACAGGAAACAGGCAAGGGGTCGGAGAACCAGCTGGTTTATGCAGTGGAAGGGTACGCTTTGATGAATAGGTGAGTTTTCAGTGCCCGTTTGAAGCTTTGCAAGGTCGGGGAGAGTCTAATGGAGCGAGGGAGTGCGTTCCACTGAAGGGGTGCAGCACGGGCAAAGTCCTGTACTCTAGCATGGGAAGCAGTGATCAGAACAGTGATATATATAAACACATATATAGAACCCCACGTGTTTCTAGGGGAAACAACATACTTGCACATATATAAATGTGAGAGAATCGAGGGAGTACTATCCATACATAATTATACAATAAGGTCTTGTCTACCCCATCTTACAGAAAAATTCACATAGAAATACATATAAATATACACATATAGTTGGGGAATCATTAAACCATAGCTCTCATATTAGTCTATATACCACTGGACAAGTATTATGGCCCACCCTATAATCCTACATTTAAATATATATATATATATAGATGTATACACAATTCACCTAGATATTACTACACAAATATAATGATGGGTAGATATGACTAGAAAGGGGGGCGCCAGTGAGCCCTCCCCCTAAAAAGTCACTAGTCTTTCATCTTGATGGAGGTGCATACAACCAGATCATAGAACGTTGTTCAGTTCACAATATGATGTTTATTCGGACTGATAAGTGTTTAGATGTTGTTCAATTCAATACTGTCGTTCAGACCAAAGGGACTAAGTGTTCTTAGGCAAAATATCCAGTATGCTTCTCGCCTGCATAACTGGACATATCTATCTCCTCCTCGAGGGGTACTTTTAATGTGCTCTATTCCTATCATCTTGATCCCTTTCATTTCCCCTCTTTGGCAACCAGCATATGTCTATAGAGGCTATTATTTTTACTCAATTTCATAATATTTCGTTTGTGTTCCATGTAGCGAACATGTAGATTCCGAATGATGCAGCCCACATACTGTAAGCCGCATCCACACGTCAATATGTACAGTGTAATTAGTTTTACAATTCAAAAAACCTTTTATGTGAAAGGTTTCGCCCGACACATAAGAGGTAAAGTTTATGGTTTTTCTTTCAATGTACATACATGATAAACAGGAGCCACCTATCCCTCCGCCGCCACATGAATGATAACCTTCAGGCGGGAGTGGTAGCCATGTAGGATTGAAAGTCTTATTCTTCCATTTTTCTTTATAGAAGCTGGGTGTTTTTAATTTTCAAGATTTCCTAAACACTACTGATTTATTAAAATCAATTTCTTTGTTTAGAATCGTCTGATTTTAACAGGTACATGTTTCTTTTCACTATTTTCTTTATTTCCATTGCTTTAACATTGTACTGTGTGACGAAGGCTGCCTACCTTTCTTTAGTCTTATCTTTTCTCCTATAGGTCCGTGTAGTTGATTTATCGTCCTTTTTCCCCAACAACACTCTTCTCTCCATACCTCTGACTAGATCTAAGGACTCATCTAGCAGTTTTAGGGGTAACCTTGTTCCAAAAATGCTTGGTGTAGGTCTCTACTCTGTTTGTCGAAGGCCGCATCTGTTGAGCAGTTCCATTTCATTCTCATGAACGGACTCTTGGGTATGTTGTTTTTCTATTTATTGTAATGACTATTCTTATAATTTAGATATCTATTTTGGTCGAGACTTTACATAAGTCTGGGTCTCTATATTCTCACCCTCTACCGTGAGAGCAATATCCAAGAAAGTGACACCCTCTGTGTGACTATTACTGGTGAACTTTAAACCATATTCATTGGTATTAAGATTATTAGTGAACTCAGTGACAGAATCTAAAACCCCATCCCAAATGAAAAACAAATTGTCTTGTTTGTTGATCATTGATCATAGAAAACATTGTCTTTCGTAATAATTTTTTACATTTATGTTTATTTAATTATTCCATTTGAGCATTTTTTTTTTTAATGTGTCCGTATACCGGTATTAGGAATTAACTTATGTAAGATTATTGCAACATTGCTTCATATATTTTGCCTTTTAAATAGGCAACTGTGCGGTACTGAGAATATTGCATATTTGTCCCAATAAAATTTGATTATTTTATCAGAATACTTAGAGGTTCTGAACTCATCAAGAGAGAAAGCTTCTGGATATATACCCTCAATTCTCTAACACCAAATGGCTTGAATGAGGGAATCGATGTCGTAGCATTCCTATAACTCCACTGTGTCCCCATTCTCGTATCTAATCCCTTATTCTCGTATCTAATCCCTTATTTCCTAATTCATTTCCCACCTATCCTTTCAGCTAAAGCCCATTTTTTCCATATACAGTTCGCTTTAGCGTATAGTTGGAATTAGATGTAATTATCCTTTTTTTGTGAATGTAAGTTCAGTAAAACAGTCACTTTCACAATTATAGGGCTCACTTTAGGATCATACGATTTATCCTTAATTATGGGATAATTCACTAGGTTCACCATAAATTAATCACGGTAGCTGTAAATAGATTTACACTGAAATCAACAAGTCATTATATTTAAAATTTGTACAAAATATAAAAAAAAAAAATGATATATGATCCATACTAGTATTATTTTGTAATAGAGGGCTTAAATAGCGCCATCTACACAAGGAATAAGATAATATCAGATTTTCACAATAGTTTGCAGTTTCACTTAATTATGCCCCATTTCACGGATGATAGAAAACTATGAGAATTTATGCCTCACTTCTCAGATAGTAAATGGACAGTTTTAAGTTGTCCATCAGATAAACCATGCCCCCATTTCATTGATAATTGAGGTGGACAACTTGAAATTGCACCATTCCTGCACAAGTTAATTGTATATGGAGCGCACTGAAGCGCTATCATATTTTGGCCGCCTGATGGAACGCAGGGAAGTGAAGCTTGCGTTCCATTGTTGTCACGCCGCTCACTGGGAGCGCATTGAAGCGCCTTAGTATGGCCGCCGGATGGAACGCAAGGAAGTGGAGCTTGCGTTCCACCGACGTCACGTTGCTAAATAAAAAGACCGGAAGAAAATGGCCGCCAGGTGGAATGCACGCCACTACATAGATGCGTTCCACCTGCTCTAAACAGCGCCTTATACATCAGCTATTAGCTGCACTTTCCTGCCACTAGTTGTAGAGGTTAATAGAATAGAATAGAATCAACTTTATTGGCCATGTGTGCTTGCGCACACTAGGAATTTTTTGTGGATTACAGTGCAGCATCAAGCAGGGATGAAAAGGGCGGGAGGGAGACATTACATATATTACATAAAGACATTACAAGCATTTCATTTCTAGCTACGACTATGGTGGTCAGGTCGCCACGTAGGGACACGTTGTTTGGCTGTTGATATTGGGATTGCATTCGCTTTGATTGGATTGTTCAGGTGATGGACGGCTAACAGAAAGAAGCTTCATGCGGATCTGGACGTTTTGACGGAGATGGGCCTGAACCGTTTTCTGGATGGTAGGATGTCGAACAGGTTGTGACCAGGCTGCAGGATTGTCGTTTGCGATCTTCTCAGCACGTTTCCTTACCCTGGATGAGAACAGATCCCTTATCGGGGGGAGGTCGGTCCCTATGATCCTTTCCGCAGTCTTCACTACCCTCTGCAGTTTTTGTTTGTCGTTCTCGCTTGCGCCACCGTACCAGATTGTGATCGAGGAACATAAGACAGACTCCACGATGGCGGTGTAGAATACGCACAGCAGCTCCTGTGGGATGTTGAATTTCCTGAGTTGCCTCAGGAAGAACAGGCGCTGTTGGGCCTTTTTGATGTTTGTGGTTATGTTTAATCCCCATCTTAGGTCACTGGACATGGTTGTCCCTAGGAATTTGAAGGAATCAACCCGCGACACCACTGCGTTGACTATTGTTAGCGGGGCTAGTGCATTTGTTTTTTTCCTGTAGTCGACCACCATCTCAACTGTTTTGGTGGGGTTTAGATCGAGGTTGTTGCTGCTGCACCAGTGTCAGCTTCTCCACTGCATGCCTGTACGCGGTCTCGTCACCATCCTTGATTAGGCCGATGATAGTGGTGTCATCTGCGAATTTGATGATTTTCACTGACTGCTCAGCTGAGGTGCAGTCATTCGTGTAGAGAGAGAGGAGCAGAGGGGAGAGGACGCATCCTTGGGGGGCTCCAGTACTGATTGTTCGTGTGCTGGACGAGAAGGCGCCGGCTTTGACCACCTGTTCCCTTGCCGTTAGAAAGTCCACTATCCATGAGCATGTTGATCCTGGGACTCCTAAGGAGAGGAGTTTTAGCTGCAGGATGCCGGGAACGATAGTATTAAATGCTGAGCTGAAGTCCACGAATAGGACTCTTGCATAGGTGCCTTGGTGGTCGAGGTGTTGTAAAATATGGTGCAGCCCGAGGTTGACCGCATCCTCTACACTTCTGTTTGCCCGGTAGGCAAACTGCATGGGGTCAAGGTGAGAGTTCATCACTTCTCTCAGGTGCTTCAGTACTAGTCTTTCAAATGCTTTCATGGCCACTGAGGTTAGTGCAATTGGCCTGAAGTCATTTAGGTCCTTTGCGGGTGTTTTCTTAGGGACCGGGATGATGATAGAGCGTTTGAAGCAGGCAGGAACCTTGCACAAGTCCAGGGAGGAGTTGAATATCGTTGTGAAGATGGGGGCGAGCTGAGCTGCACAGGTCCTAAGGCTGGATGGCGACACACCATCTGGTCCTGCTGCCTTCTTAGGTTTTATTCTTTTGAGTACTGCTTCTACCTCGCCTTGGTCCACGTGGAGGGCCTGGGTGTGGTGGTCTTTGTGATGGAGTGGGGGAGGTATGGCCTGCTCAAATCTGCAGTAGAACTTGTTCAGGTCTTCTGCAAGTTCATGGCTGGTTTCAGACTGTGTTTGGGCTTTCTTGTAATTTGTGATGTTTTGCATGCCCTTCCATACTGCCGCAGGGTCCTTGAGGTTGTGAGTCAGCTTGTTTGTATATTCCCTTTTTGCGAGTTTGATACCCCGAGTCAAGGAGTTCCTTGCTTCTTTGTACTGTGTCCTGTCCCCGCTGCTGTATGCCTCCTCCTTGGCGGAGTTTCCTGAGCTGGCTACCGAACCATGGCTTGTTGTTGTTAAAGGATCGGATTTGCTTGGCTGGTACACATAAGTCCTCGCAGAAGCTGATGCAGGATGTGACTGCATCCGCTAGTTCTTTGTCAGAGGCAGAGGCTTCGAACACCATCCAGTCAGTGCAGTCGAAGCAGGCCTGAAGCTTTGTTTTTGCCTCGATTGACCAGTTTTTGACAGACTTGATAACAGGCTTAGCAGACATTAGCTTCTGGATATATGTCGGAAGAAGGTGGACTATGCAGTGGTCGGAGAGACCCAGTGCTGCATGGGGTATGGATCGGTATGCAGACTTTATGGTGGTGTAGCAGTGGTCTAGCGTTTGCCCCTCTCTTGTGTGGCACGTGACCTGCTGGGTGTATTTTGGGAGCTCCTGGCTCAGGTTGGCACAGTTAAAGTCACCAAGCACTATGAGCAGCGAGTCTGCGGGGAACTTTTTAACCTGGTTACCAGGCAGTGAACTGATTAATCAGTTAGGTTCACTGGTAATATTGAATTCGGGATTACAGGAAGTGATGTCATCACTCATTGCTATATAAGCTTGCACTGATAGAGACCTATTCATTCACTGTGGTGGATTCATGCTGTATGCACATCTCCATAGAACTCCATTGTAAGTATTGCCCATATGGGATTGTGATTTTTTTATTTTTTGCTGAACTTACATACAATATAAACTGGGACCTTCTGCCCCTGGACTTCTGTCAGAATGGTACTATATATATTTTTTTTTTGTCCATACTGGTTGGTTGCTTTGAAATTGAGGTACCCTCAATGCTTAATGGTTATGCAATTTTGGTGACAATTATGCTAGATTTATTAATCCCGGTTTCACTAATCACACTAAAAATCGTTTAAGGATTAGAGTATATGGAATTCTTCAGTAGCACTATTATTGTCTATACCGATTTCTGTATTTTCCAACAAGCTAAAACATAGCTATTGATTCCATCATTAGATTGTACAGGCCGTTTTTCATTTGAGCCCAGTATCGCACATTATTGGAGAAAATCAAGCCCATCGGGTATGTAAAAGGATTTCTATTATGAATGTGTTTTTTTTTTTTTTACTTATATTCTTTTATTAGGTTTTATAATTATACATAATACTTAAAAAGAGAAATCAATAAGACAAGAAACATTCAAGTTGAATTGACGAACATTTACACTTAGTACATACCTATACAGGGCAGCCAGGCCCGGTCTTAACAGAGTAATAGTAGAAGAATACGCGACATGCGGGGGGCCTTCATCCACTAGGGATTGAGCCTTACCACATCTCTCATTATTGGTAGTGTTCCTTTCCCATATGGAGTTATCAGTCTACTTCAGGTCCCTTATAAACGCTTGGGTCATATGAAGCTCAGGTACAGATTTTTAGGTCAAGGGGCGGACCACTAGCCTGTCCAATGCAGAAATAAAATACAAATGGAGAGGGGAGAGGAAGCCACCAAAGAATAAAGGAAAACACAAATCCGGAGAATATGGGCCATAATCCCGTGAATTCATAAAGTATAACCAGCCAATTGTGAGTAATCATAATGTATTTGTTATATATATCTATAATTAGTGATATGGGATTGTAGAAATACGATCCATTAAAGTGCGCTTTTAAATCTTTCAAGTGACCAATATTATGTCAGTGCAAGCAATTTCTATTCCATGTGTACCTTCACATGTGCAGGTATTTCATTTATCAAGCATTGAAAAAAATAAAGGAAATAATAAAAAGAGAAGAAGTAAAAAGGAAAAAACACACAAATTATGAGAAATAGGATGCAAAATAAATTAGGTTTAAACAATTATCATGTGTTTTCAAATCCAGCATAAATACTGGGTGCCCGTAGTATGTGTACCCAACCATATCTATAATACCTAAAGTAAGACAGTCTCGTTCCTGGAGTCCCAATATTTTGAGCATCTCCAGTTTCGCCAAATTATATCATATTTATTTAATGTATTCCTTCCCATGTGTAAATATTTCTCTTGGTAGGCTGTGTAATTTACAAGTGCTACCCATTCGTCCAGCCCTGGGCCTGTTTTTGCCATCCAGTGCCTGGATATAACCACCTTTGCAAGTGCTGTTAATGTTATGACATACATTTTTTGACCCCATTCCCAACCTTGATTTGTAAAAATATTAAGAATACAACTTTTTATAGAGAGCATTTCGGGCTGAATGCCGGTTTCAATTAAGACTAGTCTCACTTTACTCCAGAACTCCATTACTAGTTGACATTCTGAAAGCAGATGGAAAAAAGTGCCGTCAGCATTCTTACATCTCTTACACAGTGTTGACGAAACTGCACCATATTTAATCATCCTAGTAGTTGATAAGTAGGCCCTGTGTAAAATAAAAAATTGCACTTGCTGGACCCTTATAGAATTGGTGGCTTTAGGTATTGAGAGTATTGCCATCTGCCACTCCTCTTCTTGCATTAGGCCTAGATTCTGCTCCCACTTAACCTTCAAACTATTGAGATATTCTTTTGATGATTCATTAAGTAGTAATTTATATAACTTAGATGTGGTTTTCTTATTACTAGAGACTATAATTTTTTTTATCGGAGAAGGACCGAAACAAAGGCGGGGGTCAGGGAAGCTTTGATCTAGCGCGCTTCTAAGTTGGAGGTAACGGAAAAAGTACGATTGGGGAAGATCAAATTCTGCTTTCATTTGCAAGAAGGATTTCAACCCATCCTCAAAGTACACCTGACTCAAATAGAACACAGAGTATGGAGCCTAAACTTCCCGAATCTGCAGTTCCTTTAGGTCTCCTATCAACCGTTTATCATCTATTGGATATTGTTGATCATAACTTGTACAATCTATTACTTTATTTGCCTCCTTCCAAACCTTTATAGCCTGGGTCACCAGTGGGGGGTCCCCTGTCATAGTATAGCCCTGAAGCAATCTAGAAAGGGGTTTACAGCCAGGTGTATTCATATTTATCAGATCCTGGATCAAATTGCCTTCTGGTTCATATTTCATCCACTCACTCATTTGTGCTAATTGAGCCGCCAGATAGTACTTCCTAAGGTTTGGTACCCCTAAACCCCCCTGGTCTCTATCCCTCATTAATGCCTCCAATCTAACTTTAGGTCTGGAATTTTTCCAGATAAACGATGTTATTAAACTATTAATTTTTCTAAATAGTGACGTAGGAAGGAAAATTGGGGACTGTTGGAATACATAAAGTAATTTTGGGAGAACAATCATTTTCACAAGATTAATCCGCCCAGACGGCGTTAAGGGGAGTTTTTTCCAAGATTTAAATTTAAGTTCCAGATAGAGCACCAAGGGATGAATATTTAATGGAGTGTACTCCTTTGGATCTAAAGAGATCCAAACCCAAAGATATTTGAACTTAGAGACCCATTCCATGGGGAATGTGTGCGAAATGGGTGGGGCCCCTTTGCAATTCACCGAAAGAATATTCGATTTACTCCAGTTAATTTTCACCCCCGATATCTCACCAAATCGATCGATCGCACTCAAGACCTTAGGCAGTTCCACCACATAGTCAGCTAAATATATCAATAAATCGTCTGCATACAAAGATATCGTATCGCAACTAGAGCCTGCTTTGAAGCCCGTAAGTCCCGCCTGCTTCCGCAACAAACATGCCAGGGGCTCTATTGCAAGAGCGAACAAGACAGGGGAAAGCGGGCACCCCTGCCTCGTCCCCCTTGCCAGCCCAAAAGCCGAAGATATCCAGCCATTGACTGAGATTCTAGCTTGGGGTTGTAAATACAATAATTGAATCCATTTTATAAAACGTGGTCCTATGCCAAAGATCTTAAGAACAATCCATAGATATTGCCATTCAATTACATCAAAGGCTTTAGTGGCGTCCAAAGAGGCCACTGCGGCCCGTGTTGTTTCCCCCTTCGGGGTTTGCAAATGACTATGTAGTTTGCGTAAATTCATAGAGGTGGTCTTACCGGGCATAAAGCCACTTTGATCTGGATGAATTATTTTGGTGATATGTTTATTTAACCGACTGGCGAGAATTTTTGCCAAAATTTTGGCTTCCACTGTGAGCACTGAAATGGGTCTATAAGACTCAACTTTTGTGGGGTCCTTATCCTGCTTTAAAATAACGGTGATTTTTGCCTCAACCATTGAGGGGGGCAATTCATTCATCTCAAAGCAGGATGAGAATGTTTCCAACAGCAGCGGGGAGAGACTATCAGAAAACTTTTTATAGAGTTCCGCTAGTATTCCGTCCAGTCCGGGTGCTTTCCTTACCGGAAGATCACTAATTGCCCTTTTAATCTCATCTATAGTCAATGGGGCCTCCAATTCTGTACTTGCCTGAATATCGAGGGATGGAATGTCTATTCCCATGACATAGTCCTTTATCATGCTTTGTGAGCTTTTGAGATTAGAGGCATATAAGGTGGAGAAGTAGCCCACAAACTGCTCCGCTATATCTGGTGTAGCATATGCCATTTCCCCATCTGCTCTCATTATCGATTGGATGCTGCCAGAAGGGGTCTCCACCCTGGCCAGATAGGCTAAATATCTTCCTATTCTGTCTGAGTTCTGGTAGCCCCTCCGGGCAGCGCCCAGTACCAATTTCATATTATGATCCTGTAGTGCCTCCATCCACTCACGTTGTGCTGCCAGCCACTCCAGTCTAGCAGGTTCATCTTTATCCAACAAATATTTTCTCTCTCGCGTAGTACACTCTTTCTCTAGGTCTGACATTCTATTTCTACATTTATTTTTTATTTCAGCGATCTTCTTTTTCAGTATCCCTCTAGTAAAGGCTTTGAACGCATCCCACAATAGGGCAGATGAAGAAGAACCCCTATTTAGGCTCCAGAACTCTTCCCATTGAGAGATTATTAATTCCTCTTGTCCAAGATTCCGCAACCAATTCGCGTTAAATTTCCAGAACTGATATCCATGGTCTTTAGCTCCGACAGCTCTAATATCATCGGGGAGTGGTCAGAGACCCCTCTTGCCATGTAATTAGTATTAGTGACCTGAGTAATCAAATCATTAGAGACCAATGTGAGATCAATTCTGGAGAATTCGGCAAACCCCCCATTCCCCTGTTTCCTATCCATCTGGATCTGCCGCCACCTGTCTATTATTGGATCCATGGTGTTATTCAAGTCCCCCATACAGATTACAGGAATCTGAGGGAGAGATGTAACAAATTCCGCCGCTTTAAGCAGTACATCATACGAGAATGGAGGGGGAATATATACAAATAGTAACAGTAAGCGGATGTTATTCACTAGACAATCCATAAATATATATCGACCCCCTGAATCAATACATACATTATTACACACAAAGGGTAGGGACTTTCGAATCAGGACGGATATACCTCGGGAGGAGGAGGTGAACAGGGCATGGTAGGCCGGACCAATCCAAGTCTTCTTTAACGATAAAAGTTTCCCACCAGTCAGGTGTGTTTCTATTATACACATTATATCGGATTTGGATTTTTTAAGTTGGCCCAAGACTAAAGATCGTTTAATTTTATCGTTTATGCCACGCACATTCCACGCGATTAATTTAACCATGGATTTGATCTAAATAAATTTAAACCATTATAGGTCTGCCGTTCATCCTCCTTCCGTGCACATCCATCCCTTACCAAAAGGAAGGGTCGCCACCAATAAACTCTTTCTGGGCCTGGCTGTAGTACAACATAACAGTACAAGAAACACAATACAATAATCCCGAAGACCCCCCCCCCCTCCCCACCTCCCCGTATACCATCCCCTGGCTGGCATACTTAAGATACCCATAATCGCCACCCCGCCCCCCCCCCCCCCTAAAAAGGAAGAAAAAAAAAAAAAAAAAAAAAAAAGGAAACAAAAAAAAAAGGAAAAAAAAAAAAAAGGAAAAAAAAAAGTATAGAAGAACAGACAAAGCGCTCCTGTTGTCGGGCTATAAAAAATAAGAACCCTTAACCACCAAGGTAGGGGGAGCTCTCCGACATTATTAATTTTAAATTACTAGCAGATAGTATTAGCTGGTGGCCATTTGCTTAGGGCCGGGGACCCTTTTATCGAGCCACTTAGCTGCATCTTCTGGGGAAGCGAAAAATTGAGTCTCTCCATCATGTATGATTCTGAGTTTTGCTGGGAAAGTCATAGAGTATTTTATGTTACAGTCCCGCAACCGTCTCTTTATATCAATAAATTTTGCACGGCTCTTCTGCACTTCCATAGCAAAGTCCGGGAAAACAGAGATTTTATTTCCATTATATTCCAACTGTCCCTTTGAGCGAATTAAACGGAGTATTGTGTCTCTGTCCTGGAAGTTCAAAAATTTTGCAATGAGGGTGCATGAAGGAGCACCCGGAGGAGGAGGCCTAGGGGGGACCCGGTGGGCCCGTTCTACCACAAAGTGGGATGAAAAGGCAGTTTTGCCAAACACCCCCAATAGCCATTTTTCCAGAAATTCAACTGGCTCGTTCCCCTCTACGTGCTCAGGTAGTCCCACGAATCGCAGATTGTTCCTGCGTAGCCTGCCTTCAATTTCTGACATTTTGGATCTCATTTCAAGCATCTGTTTAGACAGATTATTCACTTTTGTCATACAATTTGCACTGAGATCCTCCAGGCTATGAATGTGTTTAATTCACTATTTACAAATGGCTACATACTCATGTATTGTTAAATTTGCATGTAGCTTCTATTTGAACAATCGTGTGTATTGAACAATCATCTTTCTGGCTTAATTTGAGAAATTCACTCTGGATACTCGATACCTATTTCAGAATACTATAGGTATGTGTTCTTATTTTTCACACAATTCCATTTTTCCTCAAACTGGTGATTCCATCCATTATGGGTTTTAATGGTGACATCCTTACACTTAGTCCAGTTCGTGTGCTTTTTCCTCCTCCTCCTCTGAAACCTGTTTTTTACCTTCAAGTGTATTCTGCCAAAAAATTCTTATTGACTGGTATGTGCACTTATATTTTCTGTATTCATTTATTGTTTGTATTATGAATTGCAGTTGTTTCAATTGTTCCACTGCCCCTGATGAAGTCATGAATATGACGAAACGTGTTGGGCCTTCCATTCTGAATTGACTATACCACCAGTGTCATCGATCCAATTGTGATTTGCAATGTCTCACCAGAGTTGTATATCTGTTGTTTATGTGTGAATATCACACCCAAGTAGGTGTTTTTTACGATAATTTTTAAATGTGGTTGTAATAAATACCATTTTTTATTGAAATTGTTGTGGAACATTAGCGCCCTCTGAAACCCCACTCTTTTTTTCATTTCTATTCCTTGGATCTTACCTAACAGAAGATCCCTCAGAGGGGCTGCTCCATAGTCCTTGAGCGCAGAAAGGGGACCCCCCATATCTGGTTATATATATATACACACACATACATATAATGCTCTCAAGATGGCCCTGCCCCTTGGCAATGAGCAATTTCACCCCCTCCCCACGTGCAATTTCACCCCCCCTCCCCCGGCAACGAGCAACTTAACCACCACTGACAAGGAGCAATTTCACCACCCCTGGCAACGAGCAAGCATTTCTAATTACATCCACAAGAAAAAGCAGGGCTGACCCAGGTTCAGTGTAAATGGTGCAGACCTATGTCCGACCCAGGTCGAAGTGCTGTGTAAATAGGGTATAAAGCAGGGTCAGATCCTGGAAACTCCAGCATTCAAAGACCAGGGTCCGACCAGGGTTTTTGGTGAAAAAGGGGTATAACAGATTAGATTTGGGTGGGGGTAAGAGGGGCAAGAATTAATAGACAGGGAAGAGAGGGGGGTTGAATAGAAAATAACGAGAGAAGATGAGTGTCAGAAATAAAAAAAATCCTGTTGTTCATTAAATCCTTTTTAACATATCATACAAAAGTAAACTACACAAATCATACACAATGACGGACTACAACCTGTGGCTTCTGTGAGGCATCTATTTAGGGTCACATTTCTCTCGCACATTTCTAGAAGGTCTTCACCAACATCTAAAAAATAAAAAATGATAACATTAAATAATGCCAAGATATTAAACAATAATGTGCATTCAACATTTTACTTGAAGAGTTATTGGAAGTTGGCTTAGGAGAAGTCTGTCCAACCTGCAAAGCATTAGCTACAGTAACATACTTTTATTGACAGCACCAATAGGATAAAGCATAACAGTATATGCTGCGCTATACAAGAAACTGTAAACAAATAAATAGCAACTCTCATTGCTGCCTGCGCTGATTGAACATTAACACCAAGTGCAACAATCACCTTGAATTTCCAAGTCTGCACCTAACACACCACAAATGGCAGCTTCGATACATACACTGAGTGACTTTGACTGAAATAGGGAGATTATCACCAGTAAGGACGATGTTGAACAATTGTCTGGGTTGTTCTCATACACCATTGTCACAGTTGCGCCAAACCACTCCTCTAGGTGCGCCAGATGTTTGTTGCCAAAAATGCATCTCAGTCACAACACGATGAACAATATCCGACATATATGCACCTGAATCATTGAATCTGCATACAAAGTGCTGGTGGCTTTTTTCCCATGGCAAGTTGCGTTGTGCTTCATATACAAATTCAGTCCTCATATTGCCGCTAAGACATCCAATGCTAACTGATTTGCATAGGACATGGTGGCTCACTTGTGCCAGGCAAATTGTGATGCGTATTGAATGTATTTTTATTCCACTAATCGAGATTCTATAAAACGAGCAGCTCAAATTTATTTTACCAGATACATTGTAGCCAATTTTACTGAACACCGAAATGGTTTACAACTAGTTTGTATTTGGAGTACAATTACATCCAGTGGTAGCTCCTTGCCTATCCGGCAGGGGGGATTTTGGGTGAGCTCCTTCCAGCTCCCTGGCCTTTCCTCTTGGTGACCGACAGCTAATGTCAATTGGATGCTTAGGTTCGATCAGTAGAGCGAGGCAGTTCTGAAGTCTACCTCTGGTAGAGAAAAGCCAATACAGTCCATACAAGCCAAAAAGGGATAACACAAAAGCAGGGGAGTGATTAGCAGGGAATGCACCCAATGGGAAGCCACTGCTAGGCAGTCAATGCAAGCCATGGGGCACCAAGTACCATTGATGTGAACGAAGGTGCCAACTCTCTCTGCACATGTTACGTTTACTCCATCTGCAGTGCAACATGGTGTTGGCCATTTGAGTAAGATTTTGCTTTCAACTATGAATACAGCTTATAGGCCCTTATTCTGATCGGTGCGGCCCGATCAGAATATGCGGCCGCGACCGTGCAGGCGAATCCCCGCCTTCCATACGGATCGCCACCTGCCGTCCGTACGCGGATATGTGGCGATCCGCATGAAATTGGACGGGGATACGCCTCCTCCATGGTGGGAGCAGCCCCTGCATTCGATGGTCGCCGAACATCGAATGCAGGGCCGCACGCTCCACCAGGTCCCGCAACACAAGACCACATGGACACTTGTCCGTGTGAAATCTTGTATGGGGGCGGGCAGCTGACATCCGGCGATGTCAGATGCCCGCCCCGTACCCACGCGTCACGGCCTCATTACCATGCATACGCCCCGCGTTTGCATGGGAACGCCCATGAAACGCGGGGCGTATGCATAGGGTAATGAGGATAAGTAGCCCCTCACGCCCCTCTACGCCCCCTGTGCGGCGTATAGAGAATCCTTGCGGCGAAATCGCCTGCACATGCGCAGAGTGACCTCTGCACATGCGCAGCAGATAAACATCGGCGGCCCGTACGCAAGCGGGAATATCCGCATCGATCAGAATAAGGGCCATAGTCTCAGTTTAGTAAATTATAATGCAGGCAGTATCTCAGTCCATCGTGGTAGTGATGATACTGGCAGAGAAAAAGAATGTCCCTGCTAAATGAATAAAAAAAAGGGTGTTAACCTGTTGATTAATATAAAGTCCCTCTATTTGTATGCACAAATATATGAGTTCATAGTAGAACAGGTATATGCTGGAACGGGCAACTAGAAATCTTGGCATGGTTGATCACAGACATTTACAATAGCAGATGTCCAGCACAAGAAACATTAATGGCAATGTAAAAAATGCTGGGAGCATGCAAAAATAAATAGCCGGTGTCGGTATCCAGATTATAGGTGGATAGTTAATAGGTCGACATGCACAGTGTCGATATTGACAAAAGACACAAACAAAAAGCAAAATTGGTTACCCATAGCAACATCACATCTTCAAAATAACTCCCATCTTAGTAAATTTACACCAGAGAAAGCATTCATTTGTATAGTTTGTCCCTTATTTTTAATGTTTTCAGGACACTGTTTTCAGGACAGTGCGTGTTATGGTCAATAATGCCAATTCTGCTAATGGTAGGGCTGCCACTTTTTCCCTTAATATTTGCTTTAGCCATGGACCCCCTGGCGGCACGGATGCATTGTGAAAATTCTGCTTTAGGCAGATGATACCTTACTCTCCCTTACTAACCCCACTAAGTCCCTTAAACCTCTCTTTTCTGAAACAGACTTATACGCTAGCCACTCGGGATATGAAATCAATGTTATGAAAATGTTCTAGATTTTCATATATCTTAAACAGACTCTAGCGGCATCTCTTTCCCATACATGACATAAAAAGAATCTAATACATTTAGGTGTCTTCATAACCTACATTCACTAACCACTATTCCAAGATAATGCTCTCCATTGGTTGGACAGCATTAAATCTGATCTCTACACCTGGTCTAGTTATTTTATTTCCTGGATAGGTAGGTAGTTAAGATAAGAGGCCTTTCTTGGCTCTTCTATTTACAGTATTTCAAATTCTTCCAAAATACATTTCCCCTATGTTTTTAAGTTCCTTCAACACCAAACCTCAATTTATATGGATCCATAAATATCCCAGAATTAGATTACATCTACTTCAGTGCCCCACTGGAGGGGGTGGACTGGGTATTCCTGATTTCAAGAAATATTAATATGCCACGCAACCTGCTGATTGCAGGCAGTGGTGTAATCTTGATATGATGAATGTCTGTGTCGCCATTGAAAATAAGGAGTTGGGTCTGTCAGCTGTCTCTTCTCTTTTATGGCTCCCAAGGATGCACAGCTCATTGGCTACCTGGGACTTTGTTAATAGACAAGGGCGGTATTCAATCCCAGGTCAAGACTGTTCGGCTGGCCCGACAGTCGTGACGCGGTCTCATTCTCAGCCCGCATGACTGCATCTCTGCAGGCGGGATTCAATGTTCTGCCTGCTGAGTGCCGAAAAGGGGTCCACGGCCATTCTTGGCAAAACGAGCTGACTGCTTTTAGAGTCGGGCTCATTTTGCTGAGATGTCTGTTCAATGCTGTCAGGAAAGACAGCATTCCCCCGTCGGAAATTGTGGTGTGGGATTGAATACCCCCCAATTATGCAGAATCCTGCTTTTCCCCTTGGTATATGTACATCCTTCTTCACTGCCTGGCAGCTGAAAAACATGTTTTATTTACAGTAAATAACATGGCCACTGATCTAATTTTCCCTCAATTCTCAGAAATTTAAGGAAGAGCGGTTCTTTTGTCTATAGGCATGTCAAACATTTGAATTCTAAAGGTGCATATGCACACAGTGCAATTTTGACTATGTACGATTTTGGCCTGATACAATTTTGATAATGTACGATTTCGGCTTGATACAATTTCGACTATACTATAGATTGTACACTTTATAGTCAAAATTGAGGTGCCTGCACAGTCTATATTTTCTTGCGCTACTGACCCTGCAGGGGTCGCGCATCGCATCATGAATACACACAGTGCGATATGTACTATGTTTTTTACCAATATGGACTAAATAGTCCATAACAATAGTTGCTATCACACCGTGTGCATGCCCCATAAGATTAGTTCTGTCCTAGTTATTAGTAGGGATGAGCGCCGGGGCTGAAGATTTGGATTCGTCGCTGAGATTTGGATTTGGCTTTGTCGAGCGGTGGTGAAAATCTTTTTTTTTTTTTTTAAAGATCAAAAAACACCCAAATCATGTAATTTTTGCTGGTTTTTTTTTGTCCCTAGAGTAATATTAACCTTTATAACATTAATTTCCAGCCTTTTCCAGACAATGTTGACCTCTTTACACCTCACAATTTTGTTTTTAGGGCAAAAGGTTGTACCGAGGTAACTGGATAACTATGCTAAGCCACACAAGCGTGTGGCACAAACACGTGGCTCATCTAGGAGTGGCACTGCAGCGGCAGACAGGATGGCAGTTTGAAAAACTAGGCCCCAAAAAGACCACTATCTGGCTTGATCGTGTTTAGGATGTGCAGCAGAGGAGCAGTGGGCATTTCGTGCAGCACTGACTTGTTCTGCAAGTGTGTATCTGTTTTTGTCAGTTTAATACCCAATAAGCCCCCTATAAAAAATAAAAAAATAAACTAGGCCCCAAAAAGCACATAATGGATAAAAAGAGGTGCAAGATGGAATTGCCACGCACAATAAAAGAAGCAATGATCAAAAAAAAATAGTGCATTATTCATATAATAATTCAATTTTATAACAAAAAGCGATCCATATAATAATCTCACTGCACAACTCTGTGATTATTACCACTCGTCTTTCAATACATTGCCTAATGGGTGGAGGGGGTAATTAAGTGGCAGATGGAAGAGAGTTCCCCCGCCTCTCTAGGACCACTTTTACCCCTGGGTTGGAGCTGTATGCTGTACCTGTTCAGAAAACAAGGGCTTCCATCCTTTGTACATGTCGTTTAACACCAAATAAGACCCTATCTGGCTTGATCGTGTTTACGATGTGCAGCCGAGGAGCAGTGGGCATTTCGTGCAGCAATGCAATATCTGCACTGCAGAGCTCCAAAGGACCTACTGACCAGACATAACCACCCCCCTTCCTTATATCCCTTTTAGTATATGGGGTGTGCCAGTGAATCTTCATATGAGGGATCTATTTGTAAGTTGGACAGAAGTAGCTGGATAACTATGCTAAGCCACACAAGTGTGCGGCACAAACACATGGCTCATCTAGGAGTGTCACTGCAGCAACGGGTAGGATGGCAGTTTAAAAAAGTAGGCCTCAAAAAACACATAATGGCAAAAAAAAGAAATGCAAGATGGAATTGTCCCTGGGACCACCCACCCACTCTTAGGTTGTAAATAGGACATTGCGCACTTGACAAAGCAGTCATTTGAGCCAGAGGGACTGTCAAACCTGTGACTGTTTGACAAAGAGGAAGAAGAATGTCCTGGTGTGGTGCACCTTAGAAAGATTTCAAACTAATAAAAATTAACTTTTATTGATAATATTAAGAGAGCGAAATATAAAAAAACACAAACAAGACATAAATGTGTTTAAAAAACGTCGGCTCTCCGACTCCACACTGTTTTTGACTGTGTATCAAAATGTAAAGGTTTATGACTTTTTAACAGGTATTAATAGCCGACACTCTTAACCGTAATAGGTTTTATTTTAGTATCCTGGTGCCAGGATACTAAAATAAAACCTATTACGGTTAAGAGTGTCGGCTATTAATACCTGTTAAAAAGTCATAAACCTTTACATTTTGATACACAGTCAAAAACAGTGTGGAGTCGGAGAGCCGCCGTTTTTTAAACACATTTATGTCTTGTTTGTGTTTTTTTTATATTTCGCTCTCTTAATATTATCAATAAAAGTTAATTTTTATTAGTTTGAAATCTTTCTAAGGTGCACCACACCAGGACATTCTTCTTCCTCTTTGTCAAATTGTACATTTTCGTGTCCAGTGGTAGCACACCCCTGACAAACTTTACGTAGAAATACTTACAGTATACATTACCTGGGGGTCCACCCATCACCCTCAACATTTATGAGGGTCCTGTGCGAGTAGCAACCTTCTCTTTCTCCTCAAACCTGTGACTGAAATTACTGGTTCGTTTGGACCCCCACAACAAAAGAAGCAATACTCAAAATAGCGCATCATATAAGAAGAATCTCAAGAAAATGAAGAGGGCAAGGTGGAATTGTCCCTGGGCCCGCCCACCCACCCTTAGGTTGTAAATAGGACATTGCACACTTAACAAACCAGTCATTTCAGCCAGAGGGACTGCCAAACCTGTGACTGTAATGACAAAATTGCATTTTACTTACTTTACAACATGCTGGTTCACACAATAAGGTACAGGACTGACTGATGTCATCATTCCCCATCCTAATATTCACTCTCATCAGTGTGTACATCCTTGGAGTCATCATCATCATCATCATCATCATCATCACCACACAATATCAGTCCATCACTGCTGGAATCCTCTATGAGCGATGTCTGTGTTTTGTGATGGAATTGGTGGGAAAGGTCTTCCTCGTGAAATTTGTAGTTCATTTTTATGAACATCATTTTTTCAACATTTTGAGGAAGTAGCCTCCGATGACGATCACTCACAAGGTTCCCAGCAGTGCTGAACACTCTCTCCGAGTACACACTGGAGGGTGGGCAGCTTAAGTAATACAAGGGCCTCCATATTGCCTTTTTTTCTTTCCAGTATGTGAAAGGACTCTCTGACATGGCTACAATGACTCTGTCCTGAAAATAGTCCTCCACTAACCTCTGCATGGTGACCGTCTCTGATGGAGTAGTCACGCTAGAGGTGTCACTGATACTGGTCAAATCACTTAGACCCGACCAGTGCTTTTCATCCCCACTAGATGTTTTTGGAAAATGCTGATTTTTAGGGGCAGATTTGTGTAGGAAATTGAAGGAGGAGACGTCACTTCAGCTGCAAACTTGCTCACCAGGAGATCTTTGCATGTCGTAAGATCTGTGTCAGTTGGAAAGAAAGACACAGCATAGGACTTGAACCTCGGATCAAGCACAGGTTGCCAAAATGTAGTGTTCCACTCTCAACATATTGGCAACCCATGTATCCTGTCAAAGACAAAAAAGGACTTGATCTACAAGTCCAGCATATTTTGCGCATGGGCCTTGTTTGATCTCCTCCTTAAATTTCACAAGTTCATTCTCCAAAAGCCTAATTAAGGGAACCACCTGGCTCAAACTAGCAGTCTCGGCACTCACTTCACAGGTGGCTACTTTGAAGGGTTTCAGCACCTTGCACAGCACAGATATGAGTTTCCAATGTGCTGGGCTAAGGTACATCCCCCCTCCTCTCCCAAAGTCATGGCTTGTTGTATGCTGTTCTTCCATCCGCTGAAGCATATACAGTTCCACCTTGTGGGCACCTCCTGCTTCAGCTGATGGAAGGGAAGATTAAATGCATCTTGCAGCTGCTGCAATCTCCTGCACGCTGGTGCGGAATGCCGGAAATTGTTTGTGCAACCCACAACATCTCTTGCACACTCTTGTCGTTCCTTAAAAATGCCTGAACCACTAAGTTGATCTTGTGAGCAAAACAGGGGATGTGTTTGAATTCACCCAGCTGTAATGCTTTCACAATTTTCCTGGTGTTATCTGAAATGATAAATCCCGAGGTGAGTCCAAGTGGGGTAAGCCATGTCGCTATGACATCTCTCAGTTTTTGCAAGAGGTTCTCAACAGTATGCCTCTTAGTAAAGCCAGTGATACATAGAGTAGCCTGCCTAGTATGAATGAGCTGGTGATGCTTGCTATATCATACTGCTGCTGCTGCTGGAGGGGATTCAACCACCCAGTGGGCTGTCACAGTCAGGTAATCCTTGGTCTGTCCACTGCCGCTTGTCCACATATCCGTGGTTAAGTGGACACCGTCTCCAATCCCACTTTTCAGGCCATGGATTACTTTAGACTTGATGTCCTGGTACAGCTCAGGAATGGCTTTCCAGATGAAATGCAACCGAGATGGAATCTGGTACCGGGGACACGCAGCCTCCATTAATTGTGTGAAACCCACACAATTCATGGCAGATATTGGACGCACATCCAATACGATCATGGCAGTCATGGGTTCTGTGATCCGCTGTCCCACTAGGTGGGACCTGACATACTTGTTTTTCCTCGCCAAGCACTGCTGAACAGTTGTTTTTTCAAAGTATTATAATGGGTTTTCTTGGGACACTTTTGGGTTGAAGAACTACCCCCATCAGCAGCAGCAGTAACAGAAGGCCTTTCGATCAAGGATTCTTCTGCAGTATCATGGAAAGGGGAGGATTCTTCTAGCACAACAGTAGTATCAGAAGAACCATACCTGGTCATTACTGAGGATACTGAAGTTGAGGGTGAGTGTGTTGGTAGTGGAGATCGCAAGTGGTGGGGTCCACTAAAGAGAAGGGATACATTTGATGCTGGACTTCTTGTTGATGTTTATTTTTCAGCACCAATTTTGAACACATCCCTATACTTCCCATGAGCTCACTGCAGATGACGTAATAGGGTAGATGTTCCGAGATGCTTAATGTCCTTACCTCAACTTATTTCGTTTCCACAAAGGCTACAGATGGCTTGGCAAATGTTTTCTGAATTGGTGTGAAAATAATTTCGCACATAAGATGTGCATTTGTTGGTCCTATGACCAGGCATGACAATGGCAGTCTTATCATGCCCATCAGATGGTTGCACTTGTGCCTCACTTACACACACAACATCCTCATCCTCAATATCCAATTCCTCAGTAGTGAGATTGTCTGCTACACGAGTCAACCCCTCATTCTCTTGCTGTAACTCGACGGGAGTGGAAGGCGGCTTCTATGGGAGATTAGGCTCACACGTAGCACTCAAGGACACACTTGGACTCCCCTCAATGCTTTGTGACATTTCTGTTCCTAGGCGCAGTTTGTTTTGATGACTTAGTGGTTTGGCCTGTTTTCTCACTTAGGAAAGTGGAATGACAAGGTCTTTGTCAAACGCATGAGATGCCTCACTGGCAGCTGCAGATTCCCAAGACTGACAGAGGGCAAGCCCGGAGTCTTTCCTTGCCACTGCGTGATGTGAATGGCATTCTGGCAATTTTCATTCTTTCATCTACAGGAGGAACAAACTTACTTTTTCTTTTTATTCCTGTTTGAGGTTTTTTTTTGTTTATAAACTTTTTGGGTAACTCTCCTTGCCCAGTTTGAGGATGAGCATCAGCTAAGGCATTAGTATTAGTAGTAGTACCATATTCGTCACCATGAATGATGGCAGCAGCTGGTGCGGGAGTATTTGGTCCAAGCTGTTTGTTCTCCATTTTTTTAATAAAATTTAAATAAGAGCAAAATGTTTTTTTTTTTTTTTGAGGACAGAGTTAAAAAAAGAAAGACGAGAAAAATTGATTAGGATTTTTTTTATTATAATTTGTTTTTAATGCGCAGCTTGTACAACACTGCTTGGAGGCCGAACAATCACACACCCACCTTCTGACAGCGTCTACTATGGGTGCTGCACTACACACAAAGAATGAAGAAAGACAAAAAAAAATTGATTATGATTTTTTTAATTTAATTGTTTTTTAATGCGCAGCTTGTACAACGCAGCTTGGAGGCCGAACAATCACACACCCACCTTCTGACAGCGTATACTATGGGTGCACTACACACAAAGAATGAAGAAAGACGAGAAAAATTGATTAGGATTTTTTTACATTTAATTGGTTTTTAATGCTCAGCTTGTACAACGCTGCTTGGAGGCCGAACAATCACACACCCACCTTCTGAAAGTGTATACTATGGGTGCACTACACACAAAGAATGAAGAAAGATGAGAAAAACGGATTACAATTTTTTAAAATGTAATTTGTTTTTAATGCGCAGCTTGCATAACGCTTCTTGAAGGCTGAACAATCAATTAATTTAATTTGTTTTTAATGCGCAGCTAACAACAGCTGCATGAAGGCCGAACAAATGCACCTTCTGACAGTATACTATGGGTGCAGTACACACAAACAATGAATTGATGTGACATATTGACCATGATGACAAGTGATTGATGAGTCCACGATGACAAGTGATTGATAATTCCATCCCATGCTCTGCCGGCAAGCAGCACAAGTTTTACCGCCGGAGACACAAGCAGAGCATGAGGGTGAAATGGCGCAGAATTCTCGGGACGCCAAGCTTTTATAGACTCTGCGTCTCGCGAGAAACCGATGCCAGATTCCAACGTTCTGCCGTGCTCAGGTTTCCGAACAAAGAGCGTGGCTTGTGGGCACTCGGGCCAGGGATGTTCGGAGTGGTTCGGATTCCATGGAATCCGAACCGCTCATCTCTAGTTATTAGGCCTTTAAATTCATTTGAGTTTATCTACTGGAGACCTGACCTTTGCTCTATATACTTTGTTGGACAAGGAAATGAGTATTACACAGGACTCCCATGAATTAGCTTGGAAGCTTGATTTAGAAGTTATTTTGGATAAAGAACATTGGTCTTATACATGAGACAATGCTGCCTCTAGCTCCATGTGTGTTAAAATTAGAGATGTGTTGGTTCGGTTTTACTATCATATTATAATCATATAAATGATAATTTTGTTGGTATTATGTACCTTCACTGTTAAAATCCAAGTTTCCTTTTGTTTCGTATAGGTGTTTGAGGGGATGGTCTAATGAGGGTTCTTTTACATATATGGTGGACTTGCCCAAACATTTTTAGTACATGGCAGGAAGCTATCACTCTCCCCTAGCACCTGTTTGGGGTGAGCATTCCCTCCTCACCTTATATCTCCCTATATTGTCTAGACACCAAAATAAATTACTACGTTATCTTTGCCATGACTTGACAAATCGAAGCCAATTGGAAGAACCTTATGCCGTCTCCTTTACATACAGTTGTGTCACATATATGATATGTGTATTAGATCAAGTAAATATTTTTATAAACTATGGGATCCTTGGTGAGCCTCCCAATATGTTTCTTCCCCATTTGGCACTTAACTGTATTTATACATTTTCAGGATTGAGGACCCAGACAATTTCTTCTTTTTTCATCTGACTTTCATATTTCTCTATGTATATTTAATGTTCTCCTTCTTTGATGGTCTGGCAGGATAATTTTTTGCTATACTTGATAGATGTTGTGATGTTAAATGTATTTGCCAATATTCATAATTGTAAAATCTGTTTTATGTATCCCTGGTCCGCTGAATGGGACTAGACAGCAAAGCACAGTTTTTTCTCGAATGGAAAAGAACCATGTGCACTGCAGGTGGGGCAATCAAAACGTGCAGAGAGATTTAGATTTTAGAGGTGAGTTCAAACTGAAACCAAAATTGCAGTGTAAAAATAAAGTAGTCAGTATTTACCCTGCATAGAAACAATACAACTCGCCCAACTCTAAAGCTGGCCATACACTACTGCAATGTATAGCAGCAGTGTATGGCCATCTGATCCTAACACTCTCTGCATGTTAAGCTCCATACATCATTGTAGCCCTGCCCTCCCGCTGTGTAATGCCTGAAATACCAGCACTGCACAGTGGCGGGCGTGGCCACGAGGACGTGATTGCGCTGGCCATGCCCCTCACACCTGATGACCTGCTGGTCGAACCTCCCCCGTCCCGCACATTTCCCTCCCCATCAGCAGCTCTGCCCCCTGCCTCACTGAACTGACTGATCAGTTAAAAGAATATTTTCAAATAAGGTGGTTAATAAGGTGATTTCTATATTGAACTACATATAAACAAACCTTTTGGTATTTTTTTCCTGTTATCTATTGCAGGTCCAAAGATAGAGGAACCTTTCAAACAGAGCTGTGAACAGGGGGAAAACCATTTGATAGTGAGTGATTGCGAATAGCATTTACCTGATCGAATGGCTCCGAAGAGTCGCAGCCCAGCTATCACATCTGAATCAGGCCCCTAGTCACAAAACAGCCGCAATATTTAGGGACCTCTGAGAAGTCATTAATGATTATTACTTATTATCATGAAAGGAACACATATCTAAGGATCTTCGAAGGTCAGCAGAAAACATAAGCTGTGGTTTCATTGAGCCTTCTTTGTATTCTCTCTAGTAATTCTGCATGCAAAAGATCCAGGGCATTGCCTTTTACAGTAAAGAAAAAACTCTTTAACAGAGCCTCAGGGTGACCCCCAGTTAAGAAAACCTGCACAATATAAGTGAATACTGTTGGGTTTTGCTAAAAGCAAAGAAATACTAGGCGCTTGTGTAATGAGGAAGGTTGGAGAGGGTGCAGTATAGCGGTGAGGATAGAGGTACCGATAGGACTAGAATAAATAAAAAATGATTGGAAATAGGAATAAGGAATAAAAATAAAATAAAAAATAAATAAATAAAATGAAACCGTGCACAAATTGTTTACACTGTTTTTTTTGGAGGGTTTGGGAGGGCAACAGTCCAGTTTAAGCGATATTGCTAGCTCACCCTAACTATAACCTGATTGTAGGTGAGGACGGAAGTGTTTAGCCATTCAGCGTCTTCTGTGTGCAGCGGGCGGCTTGGGGTGACGTCACCCGTTTCTCCGGCTTCTGCTCGCAACTTGCGGCATTCAGCTGGGGCGGGTAGCAGCGTTTCCCCTTGATGTCCTGATGTTCCTCTTACCAACGCATTTCACATCCAACAAGATGCTTTTTCAAGCCTGTTGGATGTGAAACGCGTTGGTTAAGAGGGACATCAGGACATCAAGGGGAAACGCTGCCACCCGCCACAGCAGAACGCCGCAAGCAGAAGCTGGAGAAACGGGTGACGTCACCCCAAGCCGCCCGCCGCACACAGAAGATGCTGATTGGCTAAACACTGCCGTCCTCACCTACAATCAGGTTAGATTTAGGGTAAGCTAGCAATATCGCTTAAATTGGACTGTTGCCCTTCAAAACTCTCCAAAAAGAGTGTAAACAATTTTGCACGGTTTCATTTTATTTTATTTATTTTTCTATTTTAATTTATAATTTTAAATTTTACATTTATTTTTAGTCCTTATTCCTATTTCCGATCATTTTTTATTTAGTCTAGTCCTATCGGTACCTCTATCCTCACCGCTATACTGCACCCTCTCCAACCCTCCCCATTACATAAGCGCCTACTATTTCTTTGCTTTTAGCAAAACCCAACAGTATACATTTCCATCTACAGGGCTGCTCAAACAAAAAGCGCAAAATCGTTTTGGGAAACTCCCTAACCTTCCACAATATAAGTGAAAGCAAACTACTATAGGTCAATCAGACTCGTAGGCTGACATTTAATAGGATGCCGTTTTTAGTAAGGTTCGGAAATCGCACCTTATAACATTTTTTTCAAATCGCATTGTTTAGCCAGAATTCATATATTTAATGAGATGTGAATTTGCGGGGGAAAAAAATGCGATATGGTACACTTTTTAGTCGTGGAAATGTGCAATTTTGTGTAAAAAAAAAAATAGTTGAAAAACCCCCCAGAAATTCGCAACCCATTACATGTCAACCAATGTGTTGTTTAATAAGAATCCAGATTCTATTACCAGCACAATTACACATTTTTAAGAGGACATACATCAGTAACTGTAATTTGGCATACAAATACGGGGAACAAGGGGCTTCAATGCGCAAACCCCCCCCTGTCGGGTTCCTGACACTCGGAATTCCGATGTTGGAGAAATATTCATCAGAAACCCGACTGTGAGTAAGTTATACCATACCCATTGTAAAATACACAGAAATTGGCAAAAAGGTGATCATTTACATTATCTGCCCGCTCCCTATGTTATTCTCCTAAATGTTCTTTTGTCTACAAGGTAATTTGTCACTGTGTAGCATACAGAGAAAAAGCTTTTCACGTCTTGCTGGAGGCAGATAATCATTGCTAAAAATAAACCATGCTCACAGGGGAAATTGAGAATACTTATGTGCTTAAGCTGTTGCTGTAAGTATTGCTTCAAATTACTCATATTGAGTGATACGGCTATCCTTTTTCCCAGGAAATATAATGCATACAAAGCATGTATGCTAGGGATGCCAATCCTGGGATTGGGATCGGTGGGATCCTGTGATTTACAGCAATTTACTGGTGATCTGACTAGATTTAGCCTGCATGGCAAGATCTTAATCGCCTGGCGATAGCGACGTGTGGGGCCATGCATCACTTTGGCCCATACACACGGAGCATGTAGGGTCATTTTCTAAGCGAACTGGTCAGGTTGCTTCGAAATTGGGCTGAAATCACCCCGTGTAATTTATCCATAGGGTTAAGCTATAGTAGCGCGGTTCACACTAACACATTCTGCACTATATTACTTGCAGCAATGGTGACCATGCCTGTCACCTCAGTGCTAACAAAAATGACAGGCTTAAGTCTTTTAAGATAGAATAGCAGCGATGCTGACATCATAGCTTAGCATCTCTATATTTTCGATGTGAGTAAGTGGCACAAACACCTTGTAACCTACTCTGCTCTAAATGTGTAAGAAAGAGAAAGTTTGTCCCTAATCTGGTGCACCTAGATCAATAAAAATTTACTTTTATTAGGTAATAGTTAAAAGACTGCGAAATATAAACCTAAAAAAACATACGACACTAGTGCTATAAGGACGCAACAAAGACAGTGACAATGTTTAAAAAGGAAAGAAGGTGGCTTGTAGGTGGCACACTTTAATAAACACTTGGGATTTAAACAGTTTCATTAACTGCTATGAATTTTGACCAGTATTAAAGTGGTTAACAATTCAATTTTTAACAATGTTCAGAAATACATCCCTTTATCTTAGCTCTGTGGCATGGGGTGAAGTACTCTGCAACATTGTATTATATACGTGTCAAAGATGAAGGTTTGTAACCATTAGTTGTAAATAAGGATTGATTGACAGGGGAAATGTTCCCACCCTTGCTAGAAAAGCTTAACAGTAAAGTAATTACTTGACAGTTATCAGCTTACAACTGTGTTGCGCAGGGTTATAATATACGCGGCACACGATGCTGGTGTCTCACCACACTGCCCGTAGAAGTGACTTTATCAATCCGTTAAATGGGTACAAGTAAGCTTCAGCTTGTCTTTATATGCCAAATGTTCGTCCTCGTGGTAAGCGGTGCTAATATTTCCCCGCACTGCCCGTGTGGCTAACTGTCAGTTAAGCAGTATAAAGAGTATATATCGCAAGTAAGCTGACGGCTTCTAACTATATTCCGCCGGATTGTAGTGCAAGCGGCATGCGGTGCTGTTGTTTCAGACTGCAGCCTGTATACAAAACATATCAATCGATAGTGCAGATCAAATGCTGCAAGTGAGGACAGGTTTTTACTGTATATGACCGGATAGTGGTATACACAGCAATTGGTACTGATATCTCGCTGTGCTGCCTGTGTGGGTATTTGTCGATTAATAACACATTTAATAACACATTATGAGCAGTTCAGCTATTAACAGTATTTGCCAGACTTCAATACACAAGACTACAGCGGCGAGTGTCATCTTTATTAGTATAAGTTCCTGCATGCCAAAACATCCGGTTGCAGAGGAAATCAGAAACTCCATACCCAATGCTAGCTGGGAGGACAATTGGAGTAGATCCAACTTGCAGTTTTTTTCCATTTCCCTTGGTGGTATCACCAGTGCCAGTGCAAGGCACCGCAGCACCCCAGGCCCTGGTAATACTACTTGGCTCCACGGGGTGGGGCCCACCGCTGACCTGCTCCCAAGTGCCACCCCGGCAGTGGCCGGCATCCACAGGTAAATGCCTAAAGCTGCCTACTAGTGGTGGCGACGGCCCTGGGTATCACACAAATTAGTGGCCGGTCTGCCCGCGAAGTCAAGAGTCTCCTGCTTTGTTCTGGACTGGTCTGGAGTCTCTGGGACCGAGATATCAGGGAGCAAAATGTACCCATTTTCCATTAGACTACAATAGGCCTCTTAATTCAGACCCACCATAGGTACCGACGCTTGCCTTTAGCCTTGTTGTGGTCACAGACATCCAGACAAAGCCTGCACTTTCTCCAGTTTTGCCTGTAGGCAGGCTACCCACTCTGCTGGTTATTGGAGCAATAGCCACCCAGTGGTAAAAATGTGTATTGCATTTGTGTATGTTGTAGTGCTTCAAAGTGCACGTGGTGCTATGCGATGCGATTTTCCTTAGTTAATTTATAATGCACCCATGCCCGCGGATCGTATCGCATGCCATTTGCAGTGCAATGCGTTTTTTCATTGTATAAGCACCCATGCAATGAGATGTGATGGTACTTAATTTTAAAGCACCCATGCACACACGGTTACGCATCCTCCTGACCTTTTCATATCCCCACTATCCACGTCGGCGTGGAGTTGATTTTATAAAGTGTGGCGAGCCACCGAGCCCGAAGCGTGGTGAGCCCCGCGAGGGGACGCGGATTACATGTATTCCGCTGTGCTCGCCATGCTTCGGGCTGGGTGGCTCGCCACACTATAAAATCAACTCCACGCAGATGTGGATAGTGGGGGTATGAAAAGGTTGGGAGGACGCGTAACTGCATCCCCTCGTGGGGTTCGCTGTCCTCGCCACGCTTCGGAGTGATGTGGATAGTGGGGGGGTGCTTTTAAAATGAAGTACCATCACATCTCATCGCATGGGTGATTATACAATGAAAAATCGCATCGCAAATGACATGCGATGCGATCTGTGGGCAGGGGTGCACTAAAAATTAACTAAGGAAAATCGCATCGCAAGATTGCATGCAATGCAATTTTCCTACGGTGCGGTACGTATGTAAATTGGGCGCCCTACAAATACAGAAGTACCTAGTAATCCCTCACAGCAATTATGGTTTAATACTGTATATACCTCGTTTGTCTTCCCAGTGTTATTGGTAGTTATTCCTCAGTGTAAGTATTTTTTTACAGACTTTTTTTATGGCTTTATATCTCATATTGCTGTGGATATACACACAAATAGTTTTTCATTCAAATAATACTAGTCTTATATCTCTATATTGTTGGGTCCAGCGACACTCCTTGGTTAGAGCTATCTAGTTCCAGGTAGAGACATGCATTTCTCCAATATAAGTTGATTAAAATGTCTAATTTAATAGACTGAAGACAAGACATATTGCAGATGTGAACTATTCAGTTAGCATTTACTCTCTCCTTCTCTGTCTATGCCATGTTTTTTTTTTTTTTTAATCCACATACTTTCCATTCTCCATGGTATTTACAGAAAAAATAGTTCTGGAAATTCCTCAACCTTTAAAAATCTAGCTACTGTATGCTTGTCGTGATTGCAGACTAATCAAGATAATAAATTATTTGATATGAATGAGGTCATTATCACTATAATAAAAATTATGTTTCTTTAGATCACATAGCTTCCAGCAAGCCACTGAGTCTAAAGGACCCCATCCAATAGTGCAATAGACCCATTTCATAAGATTTCGAGGCATCAGGCTGAGAAATTGAATGAGAAGGGCCAAAACGCATGCGTTTAACCTCCAATTCCAATCTGATGCACGATCCATGCTCATTGGATCGGACCAGAGATCGTCACGACTGCACCAAGGCTCCATCGAATCCCGCAGCCAGGAAAAGGATAACATATTATACATGTTATGCAAAAGGCCACATACGATGTATCTTATACAATCCTGCTACCTGGAGCGGGTGAGATGGTGTAGTATCGCATGAGAGGTAGGGCATTTCAATGCCTCTCTTAAGTGTATGGGGGCCTTTATAAAGTAAAGCATTAATACAATTTTATGTATGCTTCAGATTTTTTGTCAACTGGCTTTGTTTATTCAAAGATGCCGGTTGTCACACATGGTAGGTAAATATTGTGTTTATTGCAGTACGGATGGTGTAATGGTTAGCATTACTACCTCACAGTATTGAGGTCATGGGTTCGATTCACACCATGGCACGAACTGTGCAGAGTTTGTATATTCTCCCCGTATGGGTTTCTTGCATGGGTTTTCTCCGGCTACTCCGGTTTGATTCCACAAAAATATACACAAATATACACAAGTACCCAATTCTGTAATAGATGCAAGACTGGGCCAGCACAATCATATAAATAAATGTTTCATATGTTAGATCACACCAATGTAATGACATAGGTCAAAAAGGACAGTGTCTAATTACTGCATGCATCCCACAAAATGCTTTTTTTTTTCTTACACTCCAAATTGTTTTAAATTTCACATGAAATCAATGTTTTAATTGCAGAGAGCCATGTTAAATGGAGTACTGCACAGTGATTAAATGTGACTTTGGTTTAATCAATCAAATGATGCTAAGCGAACCAATTCAACAGCAACAAGGAAAGGTCATGGAAGGCATAAATGTACTCTGACAATCTAGGGGAGTTACATATTCTGCTGCTGTTACCTTTCAATTTCAATAACAACATCGAATACGGAGGGGATTTACATAGCAGCTCCAGAGAGCGGTTATAATTGCAAGAGCTTAACATAATGCAGCAATATGTACAGGGAAGATACAAATATTTGCATATTTCACTATATGTTTCCTTTTATACCTGCTCTGGTCCAAGATTAACATCTATTGTTTGATATTGGAAATACAAAGGGAAACCAAAATATCCTTTGCGTGTGTGAAGCTTAGTGACAAATCTGTACATCACAGCTCTGTAGCCTCTGTAGTCTACAGCGTGCAGTTATGTTCAGCTCAATTTCCTCTTATAAACATCAACTAGAAGACTAGCATGCTGAATAAATAAATAGCACAGGCAAATAATGTGTATGTCATGGTATGCCTAGGACTTGTTTTTCCCAATTGTAATCCTTAAAATAGAATTGATTTTTTTTTTCTATTTCGATTAGATGTCAAAAAGGATTTACAGGTGGATTTACTGTACAGTGGGAGGTACAGTTTGTCTTTCCTGAAGTGAGTACGGTTTATTTTTAAAAAAAAAGTGTTATCTGGTCCAAGATGATGAAGTGTAAGAGAGGATTTCATGTAACATGTTTGATGGCATAGAGAAAAGATGTTGAGGAGTTACACAAAGAGGTTAAAGTCAGGAAATTGGTACGTACTGTAGGTTATGTTCAAGCAGTAAATCAGGATTTAACTATTTGTAGTATAATTCCCTATGACAAAATCACTTTTTTTGCATAGCCAAACTTGTGTGACGATATTGGGACACTTTAATTACTGTCAATAGTTGCTTGTGCTCTCACCTAATTCTGGATACGCATTAGACGTACATGACCAACAATTTAAGGATACGTTGGTTGTCCGTACACACCAAGCGATATCGCGTGCAACTTTCTCATATATCATTTAGTAGCTGCATTCAGCTACATATTGTTGGCTGCTGGTTCATCCCATTGGTCTGATGTGCAAGTTATGCCTGTCAGATCCACTAGATCTGGCAGAATATTCCCCAGAGTGTACCCAGCTTAAAAGCAATGTCTATTCAATGCTATCAAATAAAATATATAGGGGGTATCTAATTAGCTGCAAATATTGGTAGCGAAAAACTGATGTTTTTCCCAATTTGTTTTGATAATTTTTTTCAGACTAATCGATTTGGTTGCTGGAAAAAAAAAAATTACTCCAGAAAACACACAGGTTCAGTGAAACCTGTTTGTTTTATGCAGCAGCTCGAGATCGGGGATGCTTTCCTGGAATTGGTTTAGCCCTTATAAATCACTTCTCTGGCCGGCCTATCAGGGATAATAGTCATATGCACATACAAGCAGTCCCTAATTGACATGATTCACTCACAAGAACCATAGTAATAATATATTTACAGACACTGCACTATAAAGATATACAGTAGCTGTACAATTGTAAAGCGCAAAGGAATTTGCTGTGCTATGTAAGAAACTGTTAATAAAGAAAGAAAACAAAAAGGTACTTCCTCATCTTTGCGACCAACGCTTATGCTACAGAATTTACGTACTGTACGGCGAGCCGCGAGGGTTACCCTGGGTCCAGACTACCACCCTGTGTCCACGCCACCATCTATCACTTTTAGTAAAGTCTGCTTAGCATGGCAAGTGAAGAGAGACAGCAAGGGGACAAGGGTGCTTACGTAGTGGTTAAGTAGCGGCTAACGTAACTGTCATAGCGCTGGCCACAAAGATGAGGAAGTACCAAAATAAATATTATTTTAACAGTGAAAATAAAAGCAGTGTCAGTGACGCTGATCACTTGTTGGTGTGGAAGTCTCCAGAAAGTAGAAAATCAGGAAATGGCATTCGCCTCATACTCTCAGAGACCAGCACACCACCCAATGCCCTCAATCACCGTCACTGACTCTGCCTGCTACAAGAGGGGGACCGGACGGATACTGCACATGGGACCCTTACTCTTATATACCTAACAAAAATGTAGAATACAAAAAAATAGCTTTCATAAAAAGTATTGTTCAGCACCTCTAAAAGCACAACACCTATGTTATTTTACTAATGTTCTGAATTCTCTGTAAGTGAATATACTCCAGTTATAATGCGGATATCTTTAATAGCGAAGATACCTCAATAATATATCTAAATTGCTATAGAAAGGCAACGTTTATTCACTCTCTTTCATGAGATAGCAATCTCCCCCTTTTAGTTCCTTACATTTTAAGCTTTTTCACAGTGAAAATCCTCTGTGTATAACAAGGTCAGCCTAAACTGTAGATTACTGTTACTAACCTGGACTTGGAGCATTGGAGCAGCTCACCCAGTGTGTGACATGAGTTTATTAGAATAAAATAATATGCTGTACCTGTGCAATAGACCGTCTTAGCAACTGTTGCCATGATGATGCTTGTAAAACCAGTGCCTGCCCCCAGCTCCAGTACTGTACAACCTCTGAAGAGATCTCTCTGCCAGAGAATATAATCAGCCAGCACAAAAGCTCCACGCCATATCTGAAAAGGACGGAGAGCACATGAATGTCATACAAGTATTCCTGTATTAAGTAAAAATTGCTAAATGAGGGTGCGATTTAATTGTACAGTTCAGTTAAATCATTTTCATAAACTTAAGCATTGACATGCTGATGGCTAACGATGAAACAATATGTTGTTAGCTTATTATTTTATAGAAGCCCTATACTAGAAAAAAAGAACAGATTGGAAGTCTAAAATAAGGGTTTTATTTGTCATGTGCAACTTTAACATACTGTAGTACGGAACGGCAGCCCTATTTACATCAGCAGATCATTCGGTACTCTTTACCTAGAACGGCGCCCATCGCGACCATCGTATGCACTAAAAAACGGGTGCGATGCCCGCGATGGCCGCGATTTCCCATAGGGATCAATGTTAAAAGTCAGATTGGACGCGATTTTAGTGTTCAATGCCTCAATGCCCGCGATTTTTCAATAGGAAAGAATGTTAAATGGGCCACAGAGCCCAAATAGTCACCCTAAAGTCTGAAATGGCCCCCACAATTGTTAACTCCACCCCACGATAAACGTGAACCCGAAGCGTGGCGAGCGCAGCAAGCCCACGAGGGGCGGCGGTACGCGTCCTCCGACCTTTTCATACCCCCACTATCCACGTCGGCGTGGAGTTGAGAATAGAATAGTGTGGCGAGCGCAGCGAGCCACCGAGCCCGAAGCGTGGCGAGCCCCGCGAGGGGACGCGGATACCTTCACAGGTAAACGCGTCCCTTCGCGGGCTTCACAGGTATCCGCGTCCGCTCGCCACGCTTCGGGCTCGGTGGCTCGCTGCGCTCGCCACACTATTCTATTCTCAACTCCACGCCGACGTGGATAGTGGGGGTATGAAAAGGTCGGAGGACGCGTACCGCCGCCGCTCGCCACGCTTCGGGTTCACGTTGATCGTGGGGTGGTGTTAAAAATTGTGGGGGCCAGTTAAGACTTCAGGGGGACTATTAGGGCTCTGTGGCCCATTTAACATTGTTTCCTATGTAAAAATCGCGGCCATTGAGGCATTTAACACTAAAATCGCGTCCAATCTGACTTTTAACATTGATCCCTATGGGAAAATCGCGGGCATCGGGGGCATCGCGTCGCACCCGTTTTTTTATGTGCATACGATGACCGCGATGCCCGCGATTTTTTACCCCCGACGCCCGCGATTCCAATCGCGGGCGCCGTTCTAGGTAAAGAGTACCGATCATTCATTTCATAGGAATGGTTTGCTTATGCCCTGAGTTTTTGGAACAAAGGAGGTGACCGCATTCAACTGAGTATCAGACGCTTAGGGGAAATTTACTAAGATGGGAGTTCTATTTCACATGGGATGTTGCTATGGGCAACCAGTCAGCTACTACTGGATACATTTTTGGTCATTAAGGTGCCCATACATGGTACAATTGCTGGGTGCGATGAGATGCGCGCTCCCGTCACACATCTCAAAAAGTATGTGCTGCACACTTTTTGTACTAGATCCCATCTCATCGCATTGCAAAACCTATGCAATGCGATGCAAATTGTATACAATAATTGTACTGTGTATGGGCACCTTAAGGGAATCCTATAGATATGACTTACTGAAGTCAGTAGTTACAAGTGAAATAGGTAGAACTCGATGGACTAATGTCTTTTTTCAACCTTAATTACTATGTTACCATGTTACTAATGCACGTGCTCTCAGAAATGTCTTACAAATGTATTGTGAAGTTCTTGGCAGTGACTATGCCCATGCATGGAGATATACTGTCTTATGAGAGTGTAACAGGCATTTAATTGCTTAATCACTTACATACTTAGCCCATACTCTGGCAGAGAATCTGCACCTGGGGCTGGTGCGACCGATGCCTGCATCTAAAGACACAGCACGTGGTATTTGAGCATCTTTTCAGACACACCAGGGAATGGTCGCAGTGGTATTTGCATGAATTCACAGGGCAATACTGGCAGAAGGCCCTTATACAATTCAGAACCAGGCCCTCAGTGTGCCACTGCTAGTGCTTGATGAGCAAATAACAGACATTGGGGATAATTCAGCTAGCCCCTCAGATTACTGGAAATTGCTGATTGCGATTTTTCATGCATGCACCAGTGTGCATGCCTGAGCACTGCAAATGAATGTGACTGCAGTCTAAGGTGTGATGGGGGCGGTGTCTGAATATTTCTGGGGTGCGTTCCAGGCAACGCAGGCATGTCCAGACCATTTTTTTGGAGGCTGGGGGGAGTGCGGTAGCTGTCCAATGTCACACACAGCTGCTACGACCTAAAAATGCCCATCCCTGTAGCTAGGACAAACCAAGGGGCTACTGCTAACATATGAGCGATTCACTGTATAGCAAAGTGCTCACACAATAACAATGCAAATGCTAAATTTTGCGTTTGCATCGAGGAGAGGGACCCGACATGCAGGGTGGCCTTGCCCAATACTAGGCGGCCTGTGATGTCTATGACACAATTCAAATGCATGAAATGATTTACGTTGATGCCTTCCTGAATAAATCCATTATTCTTTTTTATCCCAGTGAAATAACTTGCACTGTTCTGAGAGAGTGGCTTATCTAACAGAGCAGAATAAAAGACGTACTATATATCGGACAATTTATTTATTATTTATTTACAGTTTCTTATCTAGCGCAGCAGATTCCGTTGTGCTTTACCATTGGATTCTGTGCAGTGCATGTGAGAAGTCAGGGCTCTATCTCTGTTGCGACCACCAAAATCACAGAATTTCTTAGCACCCCATAATGGTTATTCTACTAGAATTCCAACACATGTGTGTAGCTGCACTTTGTAACTTCAAATTGTTTGGAACTGAATTGCTTTACACCATCTATGTGGATTGGTGGTTTTACACAGGAGTAACTTCAATAAATGTGTCCTTATACTGTACATTTAGCCATGCATGTTAAACAGCCCTTTTATGATGCAGGAGGTCTCTTGGGTGGGACGAATTGGTACTTTTACCTAAATTGATGTATCTACAGTATTTCATACTTTCCCCTGTCCTTTTCCTAAACCTATTCTTAATGATTGTATACTTTATGGTTATGTTTGGGGTGGAAAGAGACCAAAAATAGCATGATCCGTTTTATCTGTTGACAAAAATTAGGTGGTATAGTATACCCTGACCAATCGGCATGCATATTAAGTCAGGCCAATGACTGATTTACTCAGTATGTCCCTAAACCCTGGGTGATTATACAACGTGCTGCCGTGTACCCTCTAACTCTGTGTGACACATTATGGCTACAGTACCTGCATCTGCAGTTCCCCTAAGGGAAAGCTATACATACGACTATGGGCCTTATTTTGGTTCATTCTTTCTGACAAAATCCTTCTTAGATGGACAAAACCATGTGCACTGCAGGGGGGGCAGATGTAACATGTGCAGAGAGAATTAGATTTGGGTGAGTAATTTTGTTTCTGTGCAGGGAAAATACGGACTGCTTTATTTTTACACTGCAATATAGATCTCACTTTGAAGTAAAACCCCACCCAAATCTAATTCTCTCTGCACAAGTAACACCTGCCCCACCTGCAGTGCACATGGTTTTGCCCATCTAAGAAGTATTTTGTCAGAAAGAATGAACCAAAATAAGGCCCTATGTTAGTATGGCATAGGCAGATTCCTATTAATTCAGTTTTGCCCTACTTTTCCCACAATAATCTCAATAAGCTATAGTCCTTTTAGTTCCTAATTTACATTTGAATTCATGGTTTGAGCTGGGTCTCCTATAGTTACAAGATGTTGTCCTAGATGGGATAATAGCCCCCTTCTCTTACCTTCAAGCACAATTCAGACTCCCAAACCAAGATTTCTTCAAATACTGTCAACTAAGACATTGGGCTCAATAGCTGTTTTCCTAGACAATTTGGTCTCCCTAAATTTTGCTTATGTCTTTTTGCTTATGTCCCAATCTATCCGTGGTGGTATTTCCAGATCAGTGGCAAATGCAGGAATTTCAGAAGGGGGTTTCCAGAGGGGCTGAGCAAAGCACGGAGATGGACACTTAGGTGACCCAGTATATGCCGGGTCAGTTAAAGTATTATAGATAGACCAAATGTAATATATATATATATATATATATATATATATATATATATATATATATATATATATATATATATAGAGTATGGAAGTGGTGGCACTCGGAGGACTTGACATAAATAACGAGGGACAACCAAGTGTCAAGCGACGTTTCGGTCTACTTATTTCAGACCTTTTTCAAGCTCATACAGAACATACAATGGTGACTTACCTAAATAACCTTCACCAACGACTCGTGCAGCGGGCACCAGCTCTGCCCCGTAGGTCCGTTGCAAGTGACGTCACCAGTTGGCGGCGCACACCCGTCGGTGTGTCTGGAACCCGTGGGGTGTTGCTAGGCAACCCTACAATCATATATGTACAACAAACATGAAACCCACAAATGTGAAAGATATGTACAATACAGCACTAATGTCAACCCAAGTAACATGCAAGAACACTCCAATGAGCTTCCCTGATAGAAAACAGTGGAAGTAAGTTAGAACATCGACAGCATAGTACATAAACAAATACATTGAAGAACCGGCTATATATGCTCAGATTCAGGCCGTCTCATGGACAGCAAAGGTCCATGCATGTTACATGGGTTGACATTAGTGCTGTATTGTACATATCTTTCACATTTGTGGGTTTCATGTTTGTTGTACATATATGATTGTAGGGTTGCCTAGCAACACCCCACGGGTTCCAGACACACCGACGGGTGTGCGCCGCCAACTGGTGACGTCACTTGCAACGGACCTACGGGGCAGAGCTGGCGCCCGCTGCACGAGTCGTTGGTGAAGGTTATTTAGGTAAGTCACCATTGTATGTTCTGTATGAGCTTGAAAAAGGTCTGAAATAAATAGACCGAAACGTCGCTTGACACTTGGTTGTCCCTCGTTATTTATGTCAAGTCCTCCGAGTGCCACCACTTCCATACTCTATATTTGGTGTCCCTACACCTAGGAAGGCACCGAGGCCAATACCCATCGTCTACCCCCAGGAGTGCCGACTCAACTGTCTGTTATATATATATATATATATATATACACACACACACACACACACATATATATATATATATATATATATACACACATACATGCATACACATATATATATATATATATATATATATATATATATATATATATATATACAGACAGGGGCGTCAATAGCAGTGTAGAACCCTGGGCATAGCAATGTATTGGGGCCCCCACCGATCCTCCAGCGGTAGGGGTGGGGGAAGCTTTGATGTCCCGTGGGTGGTAGGGGGTATTATATCAACCACTCAGCATGTAGGGCCTGGATCAGTAATTTCCACTAATTACCACTTTACTGCACAGATGGTGGGAGATGGGGTGGGAGAAGGGGACATTGGGCTGAATGAAGGGGCCCTGATACATAACTTTAAGGGTGGTAGAGGATGTTTAATACGCAGAGGAGGGGTGTATAGTGGAGTGGGCTTATTATTCATAATTTTCTGGTGGGAGGACAGCTTGCTTGACTGCAGATATCTCCAGTTCCCAGAAATAGATTTCTTAGATTTTAATGGAGTTAAAAACTAGAGAATCCCACCTACCAAATGGTACTGGGGAATAGGGGATCATAGTTCAGGAGGCAGAGCAATCTGCCAACGAGATTATAAAACTACATACCAGGTGTGTGGAGCTGGAGCAGTAACCAGCTGCTGGAAGGCTGATATCTCTGGTTATGGGCACAGTAGAGACAAGCTACTAGTGTCGATCAAAGGGGGGGAGTCCCAGCTTTTGGAATATACCCTCAGAAAAACTCTATGTCAGAGAAAACCTGAAATATCTGACTGGGAAGAGCAATTAACAGGCTTGGATAAGGAACAATGCTTTGAAATCAGATATCTCCGGTTCCCATGGGCCAAATTTTACAATTCTTGTACCCATGGAAAGAGGGGACCCTCGGCTTTCAGCCTAGGGCCCTTAAACTCCTGGGGGGGTTTCTGGGTACTCAGAAACCCCCCTTGCGTGCACTACTGCAGATGGTATCGATACCTTGTCTCAGAGGATCAGAGAGGGGCATTCCCTGCACAGGCCAAGTGGGAAAAAGATTTCCCCAATACATTCACTGAAGAGGTTTGGAAATGTATTTTCCAGTGTTTTTTTTTTTAATTTCCAAATATGAAAACCATTCAGAGAAGTTCTACAAATTCTACAAGTCTCTCCTTATTGTTGAAGACAATGTGGGATGGTAGGTGATATTGCACATATTTTCTGGTCATGCCCGGCACTGCAATCATTGTGGCGTGCAGTGTTTTCCCTCCTCTCGTCTGTGCTGGGATTTAATATCCCAAAGGATCCCATGCCTAGTCTTATTTGACTATTTCTCAGACGATGCATTGTAATGTAGTGCAAATATAATGCACAATGCTTCTGCTTATTAAAATGATATGCAGCATGTCTATATTCTGTGTGGATTGCTGCTGTATCTGCATATGAAATGCTACGTTACAGTGTTTTCCATTTGCAGATGCACTTGCAGCCGCACACAGAATATAGGCATGCTGAATGTCATTTAAATACACCCAAGCAAACAATGTTTGTGCATATTCACACTCTTACACATTGTAACAGAAAAAGTTGTACGCAAAGACACTTGGTACTACCTAGTCATATGGTGCTCACGTGTCACTAGAAGACAAACAGAAAGCGGAAATATTTAATTTTTTTTTTTTTTGCTTCGTGTTTAAATGGAGAATCATCAAAGGTTCTCCCACAGATTGGGAGCAATCAAGAGCTGAGCATTCAAACTGTATGTTTGAGTGGGGAAATCGTCAACAAATATCTTGGCCTGGACAAAATACACCCTAGGGTACTAAAATAATTGAGTTATGTCATAACTCTGATATTCAATGAAACAAACTCAGGAACGGTACCAAGGGACTGGGTTATAGCTAACGAGTACCAATATAGAAGAAAGGTAGCAAAACTAACCCTGAAAATTATAGACTGGTCAGCCTTACATCTATTGTGGGGAAAATATTAGGATTATCCAAAATTTCTTAGAAAGGTGAAAAGTAAGGCTCAGCATGGGTTCTTAAAAAATAGATTACAGTATGTCAGACTAATTTAACCATGACTTCCCCCTACTGACTTCTATGAAGAAGTCACTAGGGGGAGGACTTAGGGAAATCTGTTCATGTAATACTTCTTGATTTCGCAAAAGCTTTTGACATGGTGCCTCATAAAAGGCTATTAATAAAACTAGTTAACTTAGGGGGTTGGCGATAAAATTTGTAATTAGATTAAAAATTGGTTGCACAATTGGGGGCAGAGTAGTGCTAAATGATATACATTCCAGCTCGGGTAAGGTCCAAAGTGGAGCCCCGCAATATTGGGACCCACCTTGTTTAATGTATTCATTAATGATATAGGTAGTGACAGAGAGTAAAGGGACATACAAACGTAGAAATGTTTGCTAAGCTATCTTGCTAAACTATTTAGAGTAGGCAATTTCCCTGTGTCCAGATTGCCCATGGACAGCACATACACATAAGGGGCATACACACGTAGAGATCTGTGCTTACTTTCTAAGCAATCTAGTCAGATTGCTTAGAAAATAGCACAAATTTGCTCCGTGTGTACACCCCTATACAGTGATTTGTGCTAAGCAATTTTACTTACGCAAAAAAAAGGCAGGCTAGTGGTTCAGAATGAGAGATCTTGATCACTATTGCTTACCGAGAGATTTGCAGTCACTTGCTAAGCAATTTGACTAGATTTTGACTGCATGCCCTGACTTAGTTAGCAGGAGATAGCGTCGTGCGGGACCGCGCATCGTAATCGCTCAAGGCATATACACAGAGAGATCTGCGCTTACTTTCTAAGCAATCTAGTCAGATTGCTTACTAAAGAGCACAAAATTGTTCCGTGTGTATGCCCATTAAGATTGCAATATTTGCGGACAACATGAAATTGAGTAAGGAAATGAACTCAGGAAAGGATGTGGATACACCATAAAGCAACTTAACCCCTTCCCGACATTTGACGTACATTTACGTCATGGCCGGGATGTACTTCCCGACACATGGCATAAATGTACGTCATGACTTTAAACTGTCACTGCGTCTAGAGACGCAGTGACAGAGGGACGATGTCTGCTGTCCCTGACAGCAGACATGTCCCTGCATGCCCAGGGGGGGCTGCGATGCCGCCCCCCCGTCGGCGATCGCTGTGATTGGCTGTTCAGTGTGAACAGCCATTCACAGCGTTTTCCTGTGTTACCAGCGAATCAGACGCTCGGTAACACAGGTGTCAATCACCGCCGGGCGTCAGGGGGCATGAGGGGGTCATCGGTGACGATGACACCTCACCCCACCCTCACCCCACCTGCCCCCAAGGCTGTGATTGGTCCGTGGGACCCACTGACCAATCACAGCCAAGGCGCGACATTTAAACTAACGGTGACTGCGCTGCAGACGCCATTCCGGTCTGGAATAGCGTGCAGAGCGGTCACCGTGCCTATCTGCCGTGATACTGACCTGATCCTTGCTAATACTTACCTGATCCTTGCAAATACCTTACCTGATCACCTGATCACTGCTTGTAGCGTGCTGGACGCTTCCTGGATCTGACTTCTTGGGACTTCCTGCTGCTGCTGCAGTGAGATAGAGAGATAGAGAGATAGAGAGAGAGATAGAGAGAGATAGAGAGATAGTGACAGAGAGAGCTATATTTTGTGTCTGCTACCCCCCCTTTTTGGGGGTGCAGGGGTTTTTTATATATAAATAACTGTCAGTGCTGCTGCTGCAGTGTCATAGAGTGATAGATAGTGGTAGATAGTGAGAGATAGAGAGATAGAGAGATTTGTGTCTGCTACCCCCCCTTTTTGGGGGTGCAGGTTTTTTTTTTATATATATAACTGTCAGTGCTGCTGCTGCAGTGTCATAGAGTGATAGATAGTGATAGATAGTGAGAGATAGAGAGATAGAGAGAGATAGTGACAGAGAGTGATAGAGAGTGTATATTTTGTGTCTGCTACCCCCCCTTTTTGGGGGTGCAGGTTTTTTTTTATACATATAACTGTCAGTGCTGCTGCTGCAGTGTCCTAGAGTGATAGATAGTGATAGATAGTGAGAGATAGAGAGAGATAGTGACAGAGAGTGATAGAGAGTGTATATTTTGTGTCTGCTACCCCCCCTTTTGTGCTGATCAGTATATCTGTGCTGATCAGCAACTTTTTGGGGGCGCAGGGTTGTTTTTTTTTATATATACCTGTCAGTTGCTGCCAGTTGCACTGTCAGTTGCACCAAAGGTTGTGCACCTGCTGCCCCTCACTGGTAATCAGTGTCGCATCACTGATCACCTTTTTTTTTTTGAGAGTGCTGTGGGGTCTTTTTTTAATTTTTTTTTACACACACTGTGATTTTGTGGGTGTCCTGTGGCCACTGTGCGCTGATCAGTGACGTACATCACTGATCAGCTTTTTCGGCACAGGGTTGATCTATTTTTTTTTTTTTTTGATCAAATTCCTGTTGCCTTTGAGCACTGTTCAGTGACGGACGTTACTGACCAACATCTGTGCTCAATTTTTGGCGCAGGAGCTTTTTTTTTTTTTTTTTAACCCCTTCAATTTTTTTTTTTTTTTTTTATTGGGATCAAATTCCTGTATAAAGTATTTTTTTTTTTCTGCACTACATACACACTACACACTACATACCCCCCGGGTTGAAATAAAGTTTGTACCCCCCCCTACACTATACACGTGTTGAAACATTTCACTACCAGTAGCACAAAAATAAAAATGGCATCCCAAATGTCATCCCAAATGTCATCCCAGTCATCCAGAAGAATGTATTCAGCGGAGGAGGCATATGCCATGCTTGCCTCTGACTCTGACACAGCCAGTGATGCAAGCGGGGAATTTGAAGGATTTGTCTTAAGCTCCTCTTCCTCCTCTGGTGATGAGGGACCCCCTCAAAGACGCCCCCGTAGAGCAGCTGAGACACCCCCCCCCCCCAATAATTGATCTCGTATGGACCCCACCACCAGACAATTTTGAGCCCCAGGTTCCTGAGTTTTTGGCCATGCCAGGAATCCAATTTGATTCCACAGGTCTCAGAGAAATTGACTTTTTCAAATTATTTTTCTCTGATGATTTTATAAATTTAATGGTGGACCAAACTAATTTATATGCCCAGCAATTTATTGCTCAAAACCCCACGTCATCATTTGCTAGGTGGACCCCTGTAGATGCAGTAGAGATGATGACGTTTTGGGGTCTGGTGTTTCATATGGGCATAGTAAAAAAGCCAGAAATTAGGCAATATTGGAGTACAGATGTTCTGTACAGCACCCCATTTTACCGTATGGCCATGCCCCGGGCTCGATTTGAGACGATCCTTAAATTTTTGCATTACAACGATAATGCACAGTGCCCTCCCAGAGATGATCCCACCTTTGACCGGCTATTCAAAGTCAGGCCGGTCATTGATCATTTCAGTGCCAAATTTGCAGAGATGTACATCCCTGAAAAATTTATTTGTATTGACGAGTCCCTTATACATTTTAAAGGAAGGGTTAAATTCCGCCAGTACCTTCCCAGTAAGAGGGCAAGGTATGGCATAAAAATGTATAAGCTGTGTGAAAGCACCTCAGGGTACACCCACATGTTTAGGGTATATGAAGGGAAGGATTCAAGAATTGAACCGCCAAAATGCCCCCCCTCCCTCGTAGGTGTTAGTGGAAAAATTGTCTGGGATTTAGTGCACCCCTTCCTGGATAAAGGTTATCACCTCTATGTGGATAACTTTTACACTAGCATCCCCCTGTTTAAGGCCCTTGGTTCAAGAGGTACAGCAGCTTGCGGTACTGTGCGCAAGAACCAAAGAGGCCTCCCAAAAACGCACATTGCCCAAGTAATGAGAAGGGGTGAAAGCAGGGGAATATGCACCGAAAATATGTTGTTGGTCAAATATAAGGACAAGAGGGATGTCCTTATACTGACAACAATTCACGGAGACAGTACCACCTCCGTCCCTGTACGAGGTACCAGTACCCACACCTCCAAACCTAATTGTATCCTGGATTACAATAAGTACATGGGCGGAGTGGATCTTTCAGATCAGGTACTGAAGCCGTACAGTGCCCTGCGGAAAACAAAAATCTGGTACAAGAAGCTGGCCGTGTATATCATCCAGATGGCACTGTATAACGCTTACGTGCTATTCCGTTCTACCGGCCAGAGGGGGACATTTATGCACTTTCAAGAGGAAGTCATAAAGGGCCTAATATTTGGGAACCAGCAGGCAGAGGGCCCCAGTACTTCTAGTACTGGCCCCCGTATTGTACCAGGGCAGCATTTTCCTGATGAAATCCCCTCCACTGGAAAAAAGGGCAGGACACAAAAAAGGTGCAAAGTTTGCTATAAAAAGGGAATAAGAAAGCAAACTATTTTCCAGTGTGACACTTGCCCCGACAAACCCGGCCTATGTATAAAGGAGTGTTTTAAAATATACCACACATCTATGGATTATTAGGTTCATAATTTCACCGTGCTTCGGGGGTCTTGCTAATGCCACATAGCACCCACCATTCATTCCACCAGAATCTGAGCCGCAAAATCCAAAAATCACTCCTTCCCTTCTGAGTCCTGCCATGCACCCAACTGGTATTTTTCGGTCACATGTGAGGCATTGCCGTACTCGGGAGAAATTGGGGCACAGATTTTGGGGTGCTTTTTCTCCTTCATACCTTCTGAAAATGAAAAATTTTGAGCCAGAACTGCATTTTTGTGTAAAAAAATGTAATTTTTCATTTTCACTGCCCAGTTGTACCACAATTGGTGAAACCCCTGGGGGTTTGAAATGTACACTATACCCCTAGATGAATTCCCTGAGGGGTGTAGTTTGCAAAATGGGGTCACTTGTGGGGGGGGTTCCACTGTATTGGTGCTTGGGGGGTCTTGCTAATGCGACATAGCACCCACCAACATTCCACCAGAATTTGTGCTGCAAAATCCAAATATCACTCCTTCCCTTCTGAGTCCTGCCACTTTTTGGTCACACATGAGGCATTGCCGTACTCGGGAGAAATTGGGGCACAGATTTTGGGGTGCTTTTTCTCCTTCATACCTTCTGAAAATGAAAAATTTTGAGCCAGAACTGCATTTTTGTGTAAAAAAATGTAATTTTTCATTTTCACTGCCCAGTTGTATCAAAATTGGTGAAACCCCTGGGGGTTTGAAATGTACACTATACCCCTAGATGAATTCCCTGAGGGGTGTAGTTTGCAAAATGGGGTCACTTGTGGGGGGGTTCCACTGTATTGGTGCTTTGTGGGTCTTGCTAATGCGACATAGCACCCACCAACATTCCACCAGAATCTGAGCTGCAAAATCCAAAAATCACTCCTTCCTTTCTGAGTCCTGCCATGCACCCAAATGGTATTTTTTGGTCACATGTGAGGCATTGCCGTACTCGGGAGAAATTGGGGCACAGATTTTGGGGTGCTTTGTCTCCTTCATTCCTTGTGAAAATGAAAAATTTTGAGCCAGAACTGCATTTTTGTGTAAAAAATGTAACTTTGCATTTGCACAGCCCAGTTGTATCAAAATTGGTGAAACCCCTGGGGGTTTGAAATGTACACTATACCCCTAGATGAATTCCCTGAGGTGTGTAGTTTGCAAAATGGGGTCACTTGTGGGGGGGTTCCACTGTATTGGTGCTTGGGGGGTCTTGCTAATGCGACATAGCACCCACCAAAATTCCACCAGAATCTGAGCTGCAAAATCCAAAAATCACTCCTTCCCTTCTGAGTCCTGCCATGCACCCAAATGGTATTTTTTGGTCACATGTGAGGCATTGCCGTACTCGGGAGAAATTGGGGCACAGATTTTGGGGGGCTTTTTCTCCTTCATACCTTCTGAAAATGAAAAATTTTGAGCCAGAACTGCATTTTTGTGTAAAAAAATGTAATTTTTCATTTTCACTGCCCAGTTGTATCAAAATTGGTGAAACCCCTGGGGGTTTGAAATGTACACTATACCCCTAGATGAATTCCCTGAGGGGTTTAGTTTGCAAAATGGGGTCACTTGTGGGGGGGTTCCACTGTATTGGTGCTTTGTGGGTCTTGCTAATGCGACATAGCACCCACCAACATTCCACCACCAAAAATCACTCCTTCCCTTCTGAGTCCTGCCATGCACCCAAATGGTATTTTTTGGTCACATGTGAGGCATTGCCGTACTCGGGAGAAATTGGGGCACAGATTTTGGGGTGCTTTGTCTCCTTCATTCCTTGTGAAAATGAAAAATTTTGAGCCAGAACTGCATTTTTGTGTAAAAAATGTAATTTTGCATTTGCACAGCCCAGTTGTATCAAAATTGGTGAAACCCCTGGGGGTTTGAAATGTACACTATACCCCTAGATGAATTCCCTGAGGTGTGTAGTTTGCAAAATGGGGTCACTTGTGGGGGGGTTCCACTGTATTGGTGCTTGGGGGGTCTTGCTAATGCGACATAGCACCCACCAAAATTCCACCAGAATCTGAGCTGCAAAATCCAAAAATCACTCCTTCCCTTCTGAGTCCTGCCATGCACCCAAATGGTATTTTTTGGTCACATGTGAGGCATTGCCGTACTCGGGAGAAATTGGGGCACAGATTTTGGGGGGCTTTTTCTCCTTCATACCTTCTGAAAATGAAAAATTTTGAGCCAGAACTGCATTTTTGTGTAAAAAAATGTAATTTTTCATTTTCACTGCCCAGTTGTATCAAAATTGGTGAAACCCCTGGGGGTTTGAAATGTACACTATACCCCTAGATGAATTCCCTGAGGGGTTTAGTTTGCAAAATGGGGTCACTTGTGGGGGGGTTCCACTGTATTGGTGCTTTGTGGGTCTTGCTAATGCGACATAGCACCCACCAACATTCCACCACCAAAAATACCTCCTTCCCTTCTGAGTCCTGCCATGCACCCAACTGGTATTTTTTGGTCACATATGAGGCATTGCCATACTCGGGAGAAATTGGGGCACAGATTTTGTGGTGCTTTTTCTCCTTCATACCTTATGAAAATGAAAAATTTTGAGCCAGAACTGCATTTTTGTGTAAAAAAATGTAATTTTTCATTTTCACTGCCCAGTTGTATCAAAATTGGTGAAACCCCTGGGGGTTTGAAATGTACACTATACCCCTAGATGAATTCCCTGAGGGTGTAGTTTGCAAAATGGGGTCACTTGTGGGGGGGTTCCACTGTATTGGTGCTTGGGGGGTCTTGCTAATGCAACATAGCACCCACCAACATACCACCAGAATCTGAGCTGCAAAATCCAAAAATCACTCCTTCCTTTCTGAGTCCTGCCATGTACCCAAATGGTATTTTTTGGTCACATGTGAGGCATTGCCGTACTCGGGAGAAATTGGGGCACAGATTTTGGGGTGCTTTGTCTCCTTCATTCCTTGTGAAAATGAAAAATTTTGAGCCAGAACTGCATTTTTGTGTAAAAAATGTAATTTTGCATTTGCACAGCCCAGTTGTATCAAAATTGGTGAAACCCCTGGGGGTTTGAAATGTACACTATACCCCTAGATGAATTCCCTGAGGGGTGTAGTTTGCAAAATGGGGTCACTTGTGGGGGGGTTCCACTGTATTGGTGCTTGGGGGGTCTTGCTAATGCGACATAGCACCCACCAAAATTCCACCAGAATCTGAGCTGCAAAATCCAAAAATCACTCCTTCCCTTCTGAGTCCTGCCATTCACCCAAATGGTATTTTTTGGTCACATGTGAGGCATTGCCGTACTCGGGAGAAATTGGGGCACAGATTTTGGGGTGCTTTTTCTCCTTCATACCTTCTGAAAATGAAAAATTTTGAGCCAGAACTGCATTTTTGTGTAAAAAAATGTAATTTTTCATTTTCACTGCCCAGTTGTATCAAAATTGGTGAAACCCCTGGGGGTTTGAAATGTACACTATACCCCTAGATGAATTCCCTGAGGGGTGTAGTTTGCAAAATGGGGTCACTTGTGGGGGGGTTCCACTGTATTGGTGCTTTGGGGGTCTTGCTAATGCGACATAGCACCCACCAACATTCCACCACCAAAAATCACTCCTTCCCTTCTGAGTCCTGCCATGCACCCAACTGGTATTTTTTGGTCACATATGAGGCATTGCCATACTCGGGAGAAATTGGGGCACAGATTTTGGGGTGCTTTTTCTCCTTCATACCTTATGAAAATGAAAAATTTTGAGCCAGAACTGCATTTTTGTGTAAAAAAATTTAATTTTTCATTTTCACTGCCCAGTTGTATCAAAATTGGTGAAACCCCTGGGGGTTTGAAATGTACACTATACCCCTAGATGAATTCCCTGAGGGGTGTAGTTTGCAAAATGGGGTCACTTGTGGGGGGGTTCCACTGTATTGGTGCTTGGGGGGTCTTGCTAATGCAACATAGCACCCACCAACATTCCACCAGAATCTGAGCTGCAAAATCCAAAAATCACTCCTTCCTTTCTGAGTCCTGCCATGCACCCAAATGGTATTTTTTGGTCACATGTGAGGCATTGCCGTACTCGGGAGAAATTGGGGCACAGATTTTGGGGTGCTTGGTCTCCTTCATTCCTTGTGAAAATGACAAATTTGGAGCCAGAACTGCATTTTTGTGTAAAAAATGTAATTTTTCATTTTCACTGCCCAGTTGTACCACAATTGGTGAAACCCCTGGGGGTTTGAAATGTACACTATACCCCTAGATGAATTCCCTGAGGGGTGTAGTTTGCAAAATGGGGTCACTTGTGGGGGGGGTTCCACTGTATTGGTGCTTGGGGGGTCTTGCTAATGCGACATAGCACCCACCAACATTCCACCAGAATTTGTGCTGCAAAATCCAAATATCACTCCTTCCCTTCTGAGTCCTGCCACTTTTTGGTCACACATGAGGCATTGCCGTACTCGGGAGAAATTGGGGCACAGATTTTGGGGTGCTTTTTCTCCTTCATACCTTCTGAAAATGAAAAATTTTGAGCCAGAACTGCATTTTTGTGTAAAAAAATGTAATTTTTCATTTTCACTGCCCAGTTGTATCAAAATTGGTGAAACCCCTGGGGGTTTGAAATGTACACTATACCCCTAGATGAATTCCCTGAGGGGTGTAGTTTGCAAAATGGGGTCACTTGTGGGGGGGTTCCACTGTATTGGTGCTTTGTGGGTCTTGCTAATGCGACATAGCACCCACCAACATTCCACCAGAATCTGAGCTGCAAAATCCAAAAATCACTCCTTCCTTTCTGAGTCCTGCCATGCACCCAAATGGTATTTTTGGTCACATGTGAGGCATTGCCGTACTCGGGAGAAATTGGGGCACAGATTTTGGGGTGCTTTGTCTCCTTCATTCCTTGTGAAAATGAAAAATTTTGAGCCAGAACTGCATTTTTGTGTAAAAAATGTAATTTTGCATTTGCACAGCCCAGTTGTATCAAAATTGGTGAAACCCCTGGGGGTTTGAAATGTACACTATACCCCTAGATGAATTCCCTGAGGTGTGTAGTTTGCAAAATGGGGTCACTTGTGGGGGGGGTTCCACTGTATTGGTGCTTGGGGGGTCTTGCTAATGCGACATAGCACCCACCAAAATTCCACCAGAATCTGAGCTGCAAAATCCAAAAATCACTCCTTCCCTTCTGAGTCCTGCCATGCACCCAAATGGTATTTTTTGGTCACATGTGAGGCATTGCCGTACTCGGGAGAAATTGGGGCACAGATTTTGGGGGGCTTTTTCTCCTTCATACCTTCTGAAAATGAAAAATTTTGAGCCAGAACTGCATTTTTGTGTAAAAAAATGTAATTTTTCATTTTCACTGCCCAGTTGTATCAAAATTGGTGAAACCCCTGGGGGTTTGAAATGTACACTATACCCCTAGATGAATTCCCTGAGGGGTTTAGTTTGCAAAATGGGGTCACTTGTGGGGGGGTTCCACTGTATTGGTGCTTTGTGGGTCTTGCTAATGCGACATAGCACCCACCAACATTCCACCACCAAAAATCACTCCTTCCCTTCTGAGTCCTGCCATGCACCCAACTGGTATTTTTTGGTCACATATGAGGCATTGCCATACTCGGGAGAAATTGGGGCACAGATTTTGTGGTGCTTTTTCTCCTTCATACCTTATGAAAATGAAAAATTTTGAGCCAGAACTGCATTTTTGTGTAAAAAAATGTAATTTTTCATTTTCACTGCCCAGTTGTATCAAAATTGGTGAAACCCCTGGGGGTTTGAAATGTACACTATACCCCTAGATGAATTCCCTGAGGGTGTAGTTTGCAAAATGGGGTCACTTGTGGGGGGGTTCCACTGTATTGGTGCTTGGGGGGTCTTGCTAATGCAACATAGCACCCACCAACATACCACCAGAATCTGAGCTGCAAAATCCAAAAATCACTCCTTCCTTTCTGAGTCCTGCCATGTACCCAAATGGTATTTTTTGGTCACATGTGAGGCATTGCCGTACTCGGGAGAAATTGGGGCACAGATTTTGGGGTGCTTTGTCTCCTTCATTCCTTGTGAAAATGAAAAATTTTGAGCCAGAACTGCATTTTTGTGTAAAAAATGTAATTTTGCATTTGCACAGCCCAGTTGTATCAAAATTGGTGAAACCCCTGGGGGTTTGAAATGTACACTATACCCCTAGATGAATTCCCTGAGGGGTGTAGTTTGCAAAATGGGGTCACTTGTGGGGGGGTTCCACTGTATTGGTGCTTGGGGGGTCTTGCTAATGCGACATAGCACCCACCAAAATTCCACCAGAATCTGAGCTGCAAAATCCAAAAATCACTCCTTCCCTTCTGAGTCCTGCCATTCACCCAAATGGTATTTTTTGGTCACATGTGAGGCATTGCCGTACTCGGGAGAAATTGGGGCACAGATTTTGGGGTGCTTTTTCTCCTTCATACCTTCTGAAAATGAAAAATTTTGAGCCAGAACTGCATTTTTGTGTAAAAAAATGTAATTTTTCATTTTCACTGCCCAGTTGTATCAAAATTGGTGAAACCCCTGGGGGTTTGAAATGTACACTATACCCCTAGATGAATTCCCTGAGGGGTGTAGTTTGCAAAATGGGGTCACTTGTGGGGGGGTTCCACTGTATTGGTGCTTTGGGGGTCTTGCTAATGCGACATAGCACCCACCAACATTCCACCACCAAAAATCACTCCTTCCCTTCTGAGTCCTGCCATGCACCCAACTGGTATTTTTTGGTCACATATGAGGCATTGCCATACTCGGGAGAAATTGGGGCACAGATTTTGGGGTGCTTTTTCTCCTTCATACCTTATGAAAATGAAAAATTTTGAGCCAGAACTGCATTTTTGTGTAAAAAAATTTAATTTTTCATTTTCACTGCCCAGTTGTATCAAAATTGGTGAAACCCCTGGGGGTTTGAAATGTACACTATACCCCTAGATGAATTCCCTGAGGGGTGTAGTTTGCAAAATGGGGTCACTTGTGGGGGGGTTCCACTGTATTGGTGCTTGGGGGGTCTTGCTAATGCAACATAGCACCCACCAACATTCCACCAGAATCTGAGCTGCAAAATCCAAAAATCACTCCTTCCTTTCTGAGTCCTGCCATGCACCCAAATGGTATTTTTTGGTCACATGTGAGGCATTGCCGTACTCGGGAGAAATTGGGGCACAGATTTTGGGGTGCTTGGTCTCCTTCATTCCTTGTGAAAATGACAAATTTGGAGCCAGAACTGCATTTTTGTGTAAAAAATGTAATTTTTAATTTTCACTGCCCAGTTGTACCACAATTGGTGAAACCCCTGGGGGTTTGAAATGTACACTATACCCCTAGATGAATTCCCTGAGGGGTGTAGTTTGCAAAATGGGGTCACTTGTGGGGGGGTTCCTAACTTTTAGCATCTTATGGTGCCTAGAAACCTACATGGTGCCTAAAAAATAATCTCATAAAAAGGAGGCTCCAAAATCAAGTAGGTGCTCCTTGTATTATGAAGCCTGTGGTTTGGTCAACGTGCACACTAGGGCCACATATAGGATATTTATGAAAACAAAAGAATTGGGGGAATCAATTTTTAGTCACATTTCTCTAGTAAAATGTACTGTGTTCCTTAGAAAAATGTATTAAAATTGCAAATCTGCAAAAAAAATGAAATTTTGAAATTTCACCTACACTTTGTTTTAATTCCTGTGAAACACCTAAAGGGTTAACAAACTTCCAAAATGCTGTTTTGAATACTGTGAGGGGTGCAGTTTTTGAAATGGTATCATTTATGGGGGTGTCTCACATACAAGTCCCTCAAAGTCACATCAGAACTGAACTGGTCCCTAAAAAAATCAGTGTTTGAAATTTTCTTGAAAATTTGAGAATTTGCTATTCATATTGTAAGCCTCCTAGTGTCCAAAAAAATTAAAAGGAAGTTGAAATAATGATGGAAACATAAAGTAGACATATGGTCTATGTTAGTTATTAACTATTTTGAGTGGTATGATTATTTGTCTCACAAGCAGAAAATTTAACATTTTGCAAATTGCAAAATTTTCCATTTTTTCACGACATTTTGGTATTTTTCACAAAAAAACACAGACTGTATCGACCCAAATTTACCACTAATTTGAAGTACAATGTGTCACGAAAAAACAATCTCAAAATCACTGGGATAAGTAAAAGCAAAAAAAAGTTATCCCCACTTAAGTGATACATGTCAGATTTGAAAAAAAGGGCTCTGTCAGGAACGCAAAAACTGGCTCTGTCAGGAAGGGGTTAAACTGGAAAGGTGGGCGGAAAGGTAGAAAATGCTGTTTGACTTTAAAAAATGCAAACTTATTCATTACTGGTACAAAGAAGAAGCTACTTATAGGCTAAATAGATTTAATATAGGGAATACTGCAGTAGAGAAGGACTTAGAGGTCATTATAGATGATTAATTGGGTAATAGCGCACACTGCTCAAGTGCAGCAGCAAAAGCAAACCGGACACTGGCAAGCATTAAAAGGGGAATTGATTCAAGGGATGCCAATGTGATATTGCCTCTTTACAAGGCACTGGTGAGACCGCACTTGGAATACTGTGTTCAGTTCTGGGCCCCGCACCTTATAAAAGAACATAAATAAATTGGAGCACATACTAAACTAGCAAAATGTCTCAAATCACTAGAATACAAAGATAGGCTAACCAGGCTGAATATTTTTTCACTGGAGAAATTGAACTGGGAGATGATTTTTTCAGTAACAGGCCTATACTTAGGACACTACATTCTATACTGAATTAAGGAATGGATTTTTCACCATTGGAGCAGTAAAATTCTGGAACTCATTGCCGGTAGGGGTGGTTACAGCAACTTCTGTTAATGATTTAAATCAAAACTGCATACATTTTTGGCCACTAAGGGAATCATACATATATGACTTACTCAAGTCAGTAGTCACAAGTCAAATAGGTTGAACTCAATGGACTAAAGGTGCCCATAGACGGTCCGTTCATCGGATCCGTTCGGCACTTATATAGTACACATCACATCGCATTGCATGCCTTGTGCATGCAGTGTGCATGCAATGTGATGCGATGCGAACAGCTAGTACAAAAAGTATGTGCAAAACATACTTTTTGTACCATAAGATGGAGGGAAGACCACCGCAAGACGCGGACACCACTGGAGAGCACAGGGCAGACGAGTATCTTTGTTTATTTATTGTTTACTCATGCTGCAGGATTTTCAGTGCTAAAGACCCTGAAAATTTTTACAAATTGGTTATCAAGGTTATAGGGAGCCTGCATACCCGCGGTAATCCAGAAGTGGGATTACCGTGGGTACATGAGGTTTGTATCTCGTTTCCAACTGAATTCCCCCTAAATTGTCACTGGGGCAAAGACTGATGTGAATAATTTAAATATAATCTGTAAAGATCTGGGTAATATAGGTGTGTAATATAAATAAAGTATAAACCAATAACAGTTTACGAAAAATTTCTACATCCATAACATTTTTCAACTTCATTTTCTATTTAATATACAGTATAGAAGCAGAAAAAAAGTTTCAGTCTACTGTACCTGTTTTCCAACATCTTCTAGAGTTGTAGCCATAGTATGCTCTGAAATGAAATATAACTTTTGTCAAAATGTGCTTTTACATAGAAATTCTGAAGTTGTACAGTATGAAATTTCAAAATTGGAGAATTTTTGAAATTTTATTAAAAATCATTTTTTTTTACAATTACATGTATCAATGTGGTTTAAATGTGCTTTTGACTGTAATGTTCATGATAACACCCACATGGTTATGCTTGACTTGTTAAAGTGGACAGTAAAAAAAAAATCCCAATCTAATCTGATTTGAGGATTTAGATCATGGGTCTTCAAACTGTGGCCCTCCAGATGTTGTGAAACTACAAATCCCAGCCTGCCTTGCCACAGTTTTGCTATAAGGGAGTGCAAGGCATGCTGGGATTTGTAGTTTCCCAACATCTGGAGGGCCACAGTTTGAAGACCCATGAATTAGATGACTGGAGTTTTGGCAGGAGATTAGCAAAATGCAGTATGTTACAAATCAAGGACTTCCAACATTTTGTTGATACACTCCTGCCACTCCTATCCCCAATACAGGAGTTTAGTTTCAGGGCCTGATTCAGGTGGATTCAGCTGTATTCGCAATTGTCTCTTTTTACGCAGTGGTATTGTGAAAGTATACCAAAAGGTGGGTTAATACACAGTTGTGTATAACCCCAGGAGCGCTTGTATTAGAGATGCTGACTCAATAGGAGCAGCTGCTTAAGTGGGGAGGGTCAGTTTCCCAAAAAATTACAAAAAGCAAAAACAACAAGAAAAGCAGCGCTCACATTCAATAATGAGTGAATTAAATCTTAAAAAATGTTTTAAACAATTTTTTTTTTAACCATAATGGTATAAAAATTCATGTATATAGCAAGCACATATATATCACAATGATGAAGCATATATTACAAAAAATTGTGTACACTGTTACAAAAAATAAATAAATAAAAATGCTGTTTTAAAAACAATTAATGGTGACCAGATCTCACGTGTATCAGGGCAATCCCCATACGGGGTGGAGGAGCAATGGATCCCGCACTGTCCACACTGTGTAATAGTCCCAATAATTGGATGGAGTCCAAAAACCGCCAATTTGTATTCCTGTGGGCACACTGAGGGAGTGGCTGATGTTTCTGTAGCCTACCTTCAACCTCGTGGCAAGTGTCCAGGTCATATTAAGTTTTAGGCTGAAGACTTCCCATATTTGTTTAGGGCTCGCAGTGGTCAGATTATTGAGCAGGTAGGTCCTCCAAGAATTACCCAGGATCTGACATCCAGCACAACCAACGCGTTTCGCTGACAAAACGTCAGCTTTGTCAACCTTACCAAAGCTGACATTTGGACAGCGAAACGCATCCAATTATTGGGACTATAACACAGTGTGGACAGTGCGGGATCCATTGCTCCTCCACCCCGTATGGGGATTGCCCTGATACACGTGAGATCTGGTCACCATTAATTGTTTTTAAAACAGAATTTTTATTTATATATTTTTTGTAACAGTGTACACAATTTTATGTAATAGATGCTTCATCATTGTAATATATATGTGCTTGCTATATACATGAATTTTTATACCATTATGGTTGAAAAATAAATTGTTTAAAATTTTTAAGATTTGATTCACTCATTATTGAATGTGAGTGCTGCTTTTCTTGTTTCTGCGTATTGTGAAAGTATGCTAATGCCGCAGTCACAGCAATATATAGATACAAAGACCAAAAGATCGGTAGCATTGGTCACACCATTGATATGCCAAACAATTCACCTTTGTTGAAACCAAACTGGCAGGGCCAGTTCAGCTACGAACACAGACGCAGTTGCCGGTTCCGGCACGCCCACAATAAAAAAAGTTGACATGCCTATGTTTCAACAAAAACCCAGTCCATTACCTGCCACAGTCAACCACTCTGCATCCAAATCCACTGTGCTACTGCTGTCAGTAACCAATCACAACACAGGCACAGTGCAACATAATACAAAAAGAACTGCACAAACATCAGTTAAACATCAGTTAAAGAACTGCACAAACATCAGTGACTTGTCTAAAATTAATAGAATTTCTTTGGTTGAACTGTAAACTAACTTTGTGACTGTAAAATGTACAAATTATGGCAGCAGGCCAATATCTGACCAGTGAGCCTCACATCAGGAGTAGTGAAAAGAAAAAAGCAGAATGTCCCAAGGCGCAACCTGGAGATCCTTGCAGCCTCAATGTTAATGGTCACTGGAAGACCTCCTATTTAGAAATCTGTTGCTGGAAGAATAACATTGACGGCGCTTGACTCCGTGTGATGAATATTGGTGGATCGTGACCGTGATATTTAAAAATAAAGGAAAAAAAGAACGTGTCAATTTCTTTTCAGATAACTAAATTAATCAAAAAGTGACAGGGGAAGCACAATGGTGGCGTACCAAACTCACAAAATTATAGTGAGATCCCGTGCATAAAGATTTCTTTAAAGGGTCACCTTCTGTGTAGACATGGGGATGTGAATAGATAACGTACCATACTCACAGACAAATAAATAAAAAGACTCCTATAAAGGTTTCTTTGGATTTCATACACCAATCTCCATATGGCAACGTTTAGATACCGAAAAACAAAAACAATATGTAAGTCCTCAAAATGAAAGAAGTTCACAAATATTCAAGGGTACATGGGAAACCTCTATATCGTACCAAACTCACAGGACATTGTAAAACACTGTATATATAAAGGTTTGTTTATGGGATGGCACCTTAAGTGGAAAGCTCTTAGTGTGGCACTAAGTTATTTACAGCACGACTTGTGGGTAAACACATATAGCAGTATCTTTATCATTCCTTATTTGTACTCCTCCATATTAGGTGAACTCGCAAATGGGGTAGTATACAAATAAGATGGAACTGTCTTAGTCTCACACTATTTTATTCCAAAAACACAAAATGTAAAAGCATGAATAAAAATACAAAAATACCTGAGAAGTGGCCAGGGGTGGACAATGCCACAACCCAGGTAGAAAAGCTTAGTCACTCTGATGTCCAATGCCTTTCGACAGCGACCTGCTGTTTTTTTCAAGGCTCTTTTTCAAATTGATGGAAACACTCTTCAAAGAAAGAGTTGTAGATGATCTCACATCCAGCAATTTACAAGATCATAAACAGCATGTATTTACTCAGCTGAGATCTCGTCAAACAAACCTTATTCACTTTTTTGACTGGGTGACTACAGTAATAGATAAAGAAGGGGCCGTAGATGTATCTTATCTAGACTTTAGTAAGGCTTTTGACACTGTCCCACATCGTAGGCTGCTAAATAAATTCAAAAGAATGGGATTGAATACAAAAATGGTTGAATGGATAAGATCTTGGTGCGGGACAGAAAACAGAAAGTTGTAGTAAATGGAGTTCATTCACAGTAGAGTACCCCTGGGATCTGTACTTGGATGAATGCTTTTTAATATCTTTATTGCTGACATTGCAAATGGTATTGAAGGGAAAGGAATCAGAAGCAGAAACAAAGACGTAATAATGCCACTGTATAGGCCATTTGTACAACCTCATCTAAAATACTGTGTCCAGTTCTGGAAGCCATATCTCCATAAGGCAGTGGTTCCCAAACTGTGTGCCGTGGCACCCTGGGGTACCTTGACGGACTTGCAGGGGTGCCCTGGTTTGGTGGTCCAGGACCAATGCAAGTTATTTATGTCCATTATAATAGTTAAATTGTGGACAAACAGAAGTGAATCCTGTCCATTACCACATAACTGATCCCAAGGATGAGATATAAACACAATTTCTTTAACTTAATATTTGTTTCTGACTTTCTCAATGAGAAATCTTTAGCCTAGGGGTACCGCAAACAAAATTTATGATGTTTCAGGGTGCCATGATTCAAAAAGTTTGGGAACCCCTGCCATAAGGATTTAAATACAAATAAAATGATACATGGCCTACATCACAAATCTTACTTGGAAAGACTAAAAAACTCTCAATATGTATAGTTTGTAGCAGAGAAGGGAAAGGGGGACATGATAGAAACTTTCAAATATCGTATATCAAGGGTTTTCACAAGGGAAACATTCTTCAAATAAAGGGCCTTATTCTAGTTCACTCTTTCTGACAAAATCCTTCTTAGATGGGCAAAACCATGTGCACTGCAGGTGGGGCAGATGTAACTTGTGCAGATATAATTAGATTTTGGTGGGGTTTTACTTCAAAGTGAGATCTATATTGCAGTGTAAAAATAAAGCAGCCAGTATTTTCCCTTCACAGAAACAAAATAACTCACCCAAATCTAATTCTCTCTGCACATTTTACATCTGCCCCCCTGCAGTGCACATAGTTTTGTCCATCTAAGAAGGATTTTGTCAGAAAGAGTGAACCAAAATAAGGCCCAAAGAGAGGTAGGTTCAGTGGAAATATGAGGACAAATTACCTCACAGAAAGGATAGTGGACAATTGAAATAGCCTCTCATCAGAGGCGGTAGAGGCTAAGACAGTAGAACAATTTAAACATGCCTGGGGATAGACATAAGGACATCATCCTTACAAAGAAATAAGGATCAAGTAGGGTTTAACCCCTTCCCGACATTTGACGTATATATACGTCATGGCCGGGATGTACTTCCCGACACATGACATATATATACGTCATGGCTTCAAACTGTCACTGCGTCTAGAGACGCAGTGACAGAGGGACGATGTCTGCTGTCCCTGACAGCAGACATGTCCCTGCATGCCCAGGGGGGGCTGCGATGCCGCCCCCCCCCCCGTCGGCGATCGCTGTGATTGGCTGTTCAGTGAGAACAGCCAATTACAGCGTTTTCTGTGTCACCGGCGAATAACGTTCGCCGGTGACACAGGGATCGGAGGTGATTGGTGCTGTAAAGTACAGCACCAATCACCGCGGGGTGTAAGGGTGACACTGGTGTCACCCCACCTCACCCCGCCCGCCCCCAAAGGCCGTGATTGGTTCGTCGGACCGACGGACCAATCACAGCCATGGAGGGGGGTTTAAACTAACGGTGACTGCACTGCAGACGCCATTCCAGTCTGGAATTGCGTGCAGTGCGGTCACCGTGCCTAGCTGCCGCAGTATACTGACCTGAACCTTGCCAAATACTTACCTGATCACTGCCTGGATCTTGCTACTTCTTGCTTCATGCTGTGACTTCCTGTGCTGTGTTGTGCTGCTGCAGTGTCATCGAGTATAGATAGAGAGATAGAGATAGAGAGAGATAGAGAGGGCTAGTGACAGAGAGTGCTATATTTTGTGCTGCTGCAGTGTGATAAAGTTATAGATAGAGAGATAGAGAGAGAGAGATAGAGAGATAGTGACAGATTGTGCTATATATTTTTTATATAACTGACTGCTGCCCCCCCTTTTGTGCTGATCAGTATAAATTAACAACTTTTTGGGGGCGCAGGGTTTTATTTTTATATAAATACCTGTCAGTGCTGCTGCTGTAGTGTCATAGAGTGATAGATAGTGAGAGATAGAGAGATAGAGAGAGATAGAGAGAGATAGTGACAGAGAGTGCTATATTTTGTGTCTGCTGTCCCCCTTTTGTGCACCCCCAGCAACTTTTTGGGGGTGCAGGGGTTATTTTTTATATATATTACTGTCAGTGCTGCTGCTGCAGTGTCATAGAGTGATAGATAGTGAGAGATAGAGAGATAGAGAGAGATAGAGATAGTGACAGAGAGTGATAGAGAGTGCTATATTTTGTGTCTGCTGCCCCCGCCTTTTGTGCTGATCACTATATCTGAGGTGATCAGCAACTTTTTGGGGGTGCAGAGGTTTTTTTTTTATATATACCTGTCAGTTGCTGCCAGTTGCACTGTCAGTTGCACCAAAGGTTGTGCACCTGCTGCCCCTCACTGGTAATCAGTGTCGCATCACTGATCACCTTTTTTTTTTTTTTGAGGGTGCTGTGGGGTCTTTTTTTAATTTTTTTTTTTACACACACTGTGATTTTGTGGGTGTCCTGTGGCCACTGTGCGCTGATTAGTGACGTACATCACTGATCAGCTTTTTCGGCACAGGGTTGATCTATTTTTTTTGATCAAATTCCTGTTGCCTTTGAGCGCTGTTCAGTGACGGACGTTACTGACCAACATCTGTGCTCAATTTTTGGCGCAGGACCTTTTTTTTTTTTTTTTAACCCCTTCAATTTTTTTTTTTTTAACCCCTTCAATTTTTTTTTTTTTATTGGGATCAAATTCCTGTATAAAGTATTTTTTTTTTTCTGCACTACATACACACTACACACTACATACCCCCCTGGGTTGAAATAAAGTTTGTACCCCCCCCCTACACTATACACGTGTTGAAACATTTCACTACCAGAAACACAAAAATAAAAATGGCATCCCAAATGTCATCCCAAATGTCATCCCAGTCATCCAGAAGAATGTATTCAGCGGAGGAGGCATATGCCATGCTTGCCTCTGACTCTGACACAGCCAGTGATGCAAGCGGGGAATTTGAAGGCTTCGTCTTAAGCTCCTCTTCCTCCTCTGGTGATGAGGGACCCCCTCAAAGACGCCCCCGTAGAGCAGCTGAGACCCCCCCCAATAATTGATCTTGTATGGACCCCACCACCAGACAATTTTGAGCCCCAGGTTCCTGAGTTTTTGGCCATGCCAGGAATCCAATTTGATTCCACAGGTCTCAGAGAAATTGACTTTTTCAAATTATTTTTCTCTGATGATTTTATAAATTTAATGGTGGACCAAACTAATTTATATGCCCAGCAGTTCATTGCTCGAAACCCCACGTCATCATTTGCTAGGTGGACCCCTGTAGATGCAGTAGAGATGATGACGTTTTGGGGTCTGGTGTTTCATATGGGCATAGTAAAAAAGCCAGAAATTAGGCAATATTGGAGTACAGATGTTCTGTACAGCACCCCATTTTACCGTATGGCCATGACTCGGGCTCGTTTTGAGATGATCCTTAAATTTTTGCATTACAATGATAATGCACAGTGCCCACCCAGAGATGATCCCACCTTTGACCGGCTATTCAAAGTCAGGCCGGTCATTGATCATTTCAGTGCCAAATTTGAAGAGATGTACATCCCTGAAAAATTTATTTGTATCGACGAGTCCCTTATACATTTTAAAGGAAGGGTTAAATTCCGCCAGTACCTTCCCAGTAAGAGGGCAAGGTATGGCATAAAAATGTATAAGCTGTGTGAAAGCACCTCAGGGTACACCCACAGGTTTAGGGTATATGAAGGGAAGGATTCAAGAATTGAACCGCCAGAATGCCCCCCCTCCCTCGTAGGTGTTAGTGGAAAAATTGTCTGGGATTTAGTGCACCCCTTCCTGGATAAAGGTTATCACCTCTATGTGGATAACTTTTACACTAGCATCCCCCTGTTTAAGGCCCTTGGTTCAAGAGGTACAGCAGCTTGCGGTACTGTGCGTAAGAACCAAAGAGGCCTCCCAAAAACGCACATTGCCCAAGTAATGAGAAGGGGTGAAAGCAGGGGAATATGCACCGAAAATATGTTGTTGGTCAAATATAAGGACAAGAGGGATGTCCTTATACTGACAACAATTCATGGAGACAGTACCACCTCCGTCCCTGTACGAGGTACCAGTACCCACACCTCAAAACCTAATTGTATCCTGGATTACAATAGGTACATGGGCGGAGTGGATCTTTCAGATCAGGTACTGAAGCCGTACAGTGCCCTGCGGAAAACAAAAATCTGGTACAAGAAGCTGGCCGTGTATATCATCCAGATGGCACTGTATAACGCTTACGTGCTATTCCGTTCTACCAGCCAGAGGGGGACATTTATGCACTTTCAAGAGGAAGTCATAAAGGGCCTAATATTTGGGAACCAGCAGGCAGAGGGCCCCAGTACTTCTAGTACTGGCCCCCGTATTGTACCAGGGCAGCATTTTCCTAACGAAATCCCCTCCACTGCAAGAAAGGGCAGGACACAAAAAAGGTGCAAAGTTTGCTATAAAAAAGGAATAAGAAAGGAAACTATTTTCCACTGTGAAACTTGCCCCGACAAACCCGGCCTATGTATAAAGGAGTGGTTTAAAATATACCACACATCTATGGATTATTAGGTTCATCATTTCACCGTGCTTCGGGGGTCTTGCTAATGCCACATAGCACCCACCATTCATTCCACCAGAATCTGAGCTGCAAAATCCAAAAATCACTCCTTCCCTTCTGAGTCCTGCCATGCACCCAAAGGGTATTTTTTGGTCACATGTGAGACATTGCCGTACTCGGGAGAAATTGGGGCACAGATTTTGGGGTGCTTTTTCTCCTTCATTCCTTGTGAAAATGAAAAATTTTGAGCCAGAACTGCATTTGTGTGTAAAAAATGTAATTTTTCATTTGCACAGCCCAGTTGTATCAAAATTGGTGAAACCCCTGGGGGTTTGAAATGTACACTATACCCCTAGATGAATTCCCTGAGGGGTGTAGTTTGCAAAATGGGGTCACTTGTGGGGGGCTTCCACTGTATTGGTGCTTGGGGGGTCTTGCTAATGCGACATAGCACCCACCAACATTCCACCAGAATCTGAGCTGCAAAATCCAAATATCACTCCTTCCCTTCTGAGTCCTGGCACTTTTTGGTCACACATGAGGCATTGCCGTACTCGGGAGAAATTGGGGCACAGATTTTGGGGTGCTTTTTCTCCTTCATACCTTCTGAAAATGAAAAATTTTGAGCCAGAACTGCATTTTTGTGTAAAAAAATGTAATTTTTCATTTTCTCTGCCCAGTTGTATCAAAATTGGTGAAACCCCTGGGGGTTTGAAATGTACACTATACCCCTAGATGAATTCCCTGAGGGGTGTAGTTTGCAAAATGGGGTCACTTGTGGGGGGCTTCCACTGTATTGGTGCTTTGGGGGTCTTGCTAATGCGACATAGCACCCACCAACATTCCACCAGAATCTGAGCTGCAAAATCCAAATATCACTCCTTCCCTTCTGAGTCCTGGCACTTTTTGGTCACACATGAGGCATTGCCGTACTCGGGAGAAATTGGGGCACAGATTTTGGGGTGCTTTTTCTCCTTCATACCTTCTGAAAATGAAAAATTTTGAGCCAGAACTGCATTTTTGTGTAAAAAAATGTAATTTTTCATTTTCACTGCCCAGTTGTATCAAAATTGGTGAAACCCCTGGGGGTTTGAAATGTACTCTATACCCCTAGATGAATTCCCTGAGGGGTGTAGTTTGCAAAATGGGGTCACTTGTGGGGGGCTTCCACTGTATTGGTGCTTTGGGGGTCTTGCTAATGCGACATAGCACCCACCAACATTCCACCAGAATCTGAGCTGCAAAATCCAAAAATCACTCCTTCCCTTCTGAGTCCTGCCATGCACCCAAATGGTATTTTTTGGTCACATGTGAGACATTGCCGTACTCGGGAGAAATTGGGGCACAGATTTTGGGGTGCTTTTTCTCCTTCATTCCTTGTGAAAATGAAAAATTTTGAGCCAGAACTGCATTTTTGTGTAAAAAATGTAATTTTTCATTTGCACAGCCCAGTTGTATCAAAATTGGTGAAACCCCTGGGGGTTTGAAATGTACACTATACCCCTAGATGAATTCCCTGAGGGGTGTAGTTTGCAAAATGGGGTCACTTGTGGGGGGGTTCCACTGTATTGGTGCTTGGGGGGTCTTGCTAATGCGACATAGCACCCACCAACATTCCACCAGAATCTGAGCTGCAAAATCCAAAAATCACTCCTTCCCTTCTGAGTCCTGCCATGCACCCAAATGGTATTTTTTGGTCACATGTGAGACATTGCCGTACTCGGGAGAAATTGGGGCACAGATTTTGGGGTGCTTTTTCTCCTTCATTCCTTGTGAAAATGAAAAATTTTGAGCCAGAACTGCATTTTTGTGTAAAAAATGTAATTTTTCATTTGCACAGCCCAGTTGTACCAAAATTGGTGAAACCCCTGGGGGTTTGAAATGTACACTATACCCCTAGATGAATTCCCTGAGGGGTGTAGTTTGCAAAATGGGGTCACTTGTGGGGGGGTTCCACTGTATTGGTGCTTGGGGGGTCTTGCTAATGCGACATAGCACCCACCAACATTCCACCAGAATCTGAGCTGCAAAATCCAAAAATCACTCCTTCCCTTCTGAGTCCCGCCATGCACCCAAATGGTATTTTTTGGTCACATGTGAGACATTGCCGTACTCGGGAGAAATTGGGGCACAGATTTTGGGGTGCTTTTTCTCCTTCATTCCTTGTGAAAATGAAAAATTTTGAGCCAGAACTGCATTTTTGTGTAAAAAATGTAATTTTTCATTTGCACAGCCCAGTTGTACCACAATTGGTGAAACCCCTGGGGGTTTGAAATGTACACTATACCCCTAGATGAATTCCCTGAGGGGTGTAGTTTGCAAAATGGGGTCACTTGTGGGGGGTTCCACTGTATTGGTGCTTGGGGGGTCTTGCTAATGCGACATAGCACCCACCAACATTCCACCAGAATCTGAGCTGCAAAATCCAAAAATCACTCCTTCCCTTCTGAGTCCCGCCATGCACCCAAATGGTATTTTTTGGTCACATGTGAGACATTGCCGTACTCGGGAGAAATTGGGGCACAGATTTTGGGGTGCTTTTTCTCCTTCATTCCTTGTGAAAATGAAAAATTTTGAGCCAGAACTGCATTTTTGTGTAAAAAATGTAATTTTTCATTTGCACAGCCCAGTTGTATCAAAATTGGTGAAACCCCTGGGGGTTTGAAATGTACACTATACCCCTAGATGAATTCCCTGAGGGGTGTAGTTTGCAAAATGGGGTCACTTGTGGGGGGGTTCCACTGTATTGGTGCTTGGGGGGTCTTGCTAATGCGACATAGCACCCACCAACATTCCACCAGAATCTGAGCTGCAAAATCCAAAAATCACTCCTTCCCTTCTGAGTCCTGCCATGCACCCAAATGGTATTTTTTGGTCACATGTGAGACATTGCCGTACTCGGGAGAAATTGGGGCACAGATTTTGGGGTGCTTTTTCTCCTTCATTCCTTGTGAAAATGAAAAATTTTGAGCCAGAACTGCATTTTTGTGTAAAAAATGTAATTTTTCATTTGCACAGCCCAGTTGTACCAAAATTGGTGAAACCCCTGGGGGTTTGAAATGTACACTATACCCCTAGATGAATTCCCTGAGGGGTGTAGTTTGCAAAATGGGGTCACTTGTGGGGGGGTTCCACTGTATTGGTGCTTGGGGGGTCTTGCTAATGCGACATAGCACCCACCAACATTCCACCAGAATCTGAGCTGCAAAATCCAAAAATCACTCCTTCCCTTCTGAGTCCCGCCATGCACCCAAATGGTATTTTTTGGTCACATGTGAGACATTGCCGTACTCGGGAGAAATTGGGGCACAGATTTTGGGGTGCTTTTTCTCCTTCATTCCTTGTGAAAATGAAAAATTTTGAGCCAGAACTGCATTTTTGTGTAAAAAATGTAATTTTTCATTTGCACAGCCCAGTTGTATCAAAATTGGTGAAACCCCTGGGGGTTTGAAATGTACACTATACCCCTAGATGAATTCCCTGAGGGGTGTAGTTTGCAAAATGGGGTCACTTGTGGGGGGGTTCCACTGTATTGGTGCTTGGGGGGTCTTGCTAATGCGACATAGCACCCACCAACATTCCACCAGAATCTGAGCTGCAAAATCCAAAAATCACTCCTTCCCTTCTGAGTCCTGCCATGCACCCAAATGGTATTTTTTGGTCACATGTGAGACATTGCCGTACTCGGGAGAAATTGGGGCACAGATTTTGGGGTGCTTTTTCTCCTTCATTCCTTGTGAAAATGAAAAATTTTGAGCCAGAACTGCATTTTTGTGTAAAAAAAATGTAATTTTTCATTTGCACAGCCCAGTTGTATCAAAATTGGTGAAACCCCTGGGGGTTTGAAATGTACACTATACCCCTCGATGAATTCCCTGAGGGGTGTAGTTTGCAAAATGGGGTCACTTGTGGGGGGGTTCCACTGTATTGGTGCTTGGGGGGTCTTGCTAATGCGACATAGCACCCACCAACATTCCACCAGAATCTGAGCTGCAAAATCCAAAAATCACTCCTTCCCTTCTGAGTCCTGCCATGCACCCAAATGGTATTTTTTGGTCACATGTGAGGCATTGCCGTACTCGGGAGAAATTGGGGCACAGATTTTGGGGTGCTTTGTCACCTTTATTCCTTGTGAAAATGAAAAATTTTGAGCCAGAACTGCATTTTTGTGTAAAAAATTTAATTTTTCATTTTCACTGCCCAGTTGTACCACAATTGGTAAAACCCCTGGGGGTTTGAAATGTACACTATACCCCTAGATGAATTCCCTGAGGGGTGTAGTTTGCAAAATGGGGTCACTTGTGGGGGGGTTCCTAAATTTTAGCATCTTATAGTGCCTAGAAACCTACATGGTGCCTAAAAAATAATCTCATAAAAAGGAGGCTCCAAAATCAAGTAGGTGCTCCTTCTATTATGAAGCCTGTGGTTTGGTCAACGTGCACACTAGGGCCACATATAGGATATTTATGAAAACAAAAGAATTTGGGGAATCAATTTTTTGTCACATTTCTCTAGTAAAATCTACTGTGTTCCTTAGAAAAATGTATTAAAATTGAAAATCTGCTAAAAAAATGAAATTTTGAAATTTCACCTACACTTTGTTTTAATTCCTGTGAAACACCTAAAGGGTTAACAAACTTCCAAAATGCTGTTTTGAATACTGTGAGGGGTGCAGTTTTTGAAATGGCATCATTTATGGGGGTGCCTCACATACAAGTCCCTCAAAGTCACATCAGAACTGAACTGGTCCCTAAAAAAATCAGTGTTTGAAATTTTCTTGAAAATTTGAGAATTTGCTATTCATATTGTAAGCCTCCTAGTGTCCAAAAAAATTAAAAGGAAGTTGAAATAATGATGGAAACATAAAGTAGACATATGGTCTATGTTAGTTATTAACTATTTTGAGTGGTATGATTATTTGTCTCACAAGCAGAAAATTTAACATTTTGCAAATTGCTAAATTTTCCATTTTTTTACGACATTTTGGTATTTTTCACAAAAAAACACAGACTGTATCGACCAAAATTTACCACTAATTTGAAGTACAATGTGTCACGAAAAAACTATCTCAAAATCACTGGGATAAGTAAAAGCAAAAAAAAGTTATCCCCACTTAAGTGATACATGTCAGATTTGAAAAAAAGGGCTCTGTCAGGAAGGCAAAAACTGGCTCTGTCAGGAAGGGGTTAAGGGAAACAATATGGTTAAAAAGGGGCAGACTAGATGGGTCTAATGGTTATTATCTGCTTTAAAATTTTATGTTTCAATAAATTTAAGTAAACTGTATTGTATTGTTAAAAAAAAAAATAGAAACACATAAAATGACTGTTCTAGTATAAAATATGATTTTTTTTGGACTATTAATACACTATATATACACACACACACACAGCAAAATAAATACTAGTTGGGGATAATAATTGGTGTGTTAATTAGATAAGCATAAACGAGTATGTACTTCTATATTAAATTAGAGATCAAAACAAATATACTTAATTACAAGTAATCAAGCAAAGCGATATATATTTATGTGCACTTCCTTCACCATGTTCTCCATGCACACCGCACTGCCGTCCTTCCGCTGCGGTGCTCTATTTTTCTATTTTTAGTCTCTAGCAATACTTTGCGATCGTAACCCCTTTCCATAAATTTAAGAACCATTTTGTCAAGTTGTTCCACTAAGTCAATTTCATCACTACAAATCTTCCGTACCCTTAGCATTTGTGAGTATGGCAACCCTTTTACTACCAAAGGGGATGAAAACTGGCAGGAGAAAATAACATGTTCGTGTCTGTAGATTTTACAAACAGCGATGTCTTCAGAGAAACCCCCCACCTCCAAAGAGGATGCGTACATCCAAAAAATCTATCTCCTTATCAGAGATGGTACAAGTAAATTTTATTAGGCTGTCACAACTATTTTGATGATCAATCAGATTACTCAATGATTCTGCAGAGCCCTGCCACAATAGAATCATGTTGTCTAAATAGCGGGCATAATAAACGGTGTTATCACTAATCGCAGGATCTGCAAAAAAATCTATCCTTTTCTACTGCCATCATATAAGCATTCGTGTACAATGGGGCCACTGAGGACCCCATCGCATAGCCTATCACCTGCAAAAAAATTGACCATCAAAATAAAAATGGTTTTTAGTTAGAGCCATTTCTAACAAATCACAATAAAAGGAAACATCTGGACCTTTGTATACTGGATCATTAGAAATTAGATGATGTGTAGCAGCTATACCTTGTTGATGCAGAATACTCGTATAGAGAGAATTTATATCAAACCAACACAGCAAACCGTTAGGAAGAATGTCTTTTAGCCCCCTCAGTGCTAACAATAAATCAGTTGTGTCTTGCAGCGTGAATTTGGATTTTTGGATGACCGGTTGGAGATATACATCCAAAAAAGCTGAAACAGGTTGAAAAATTGAACCCCTAGCAGAAATAATATGCCTGCCAGAGGGGTTCTGCAAGTTTTTCTGAACCTTAGGTAGTGTGTAAAGGATCGAGTTATTTGAGAAATCACACACCAATAATTTTTGCATAGTATTAGTGATGACTCCCGCATTCACTGTAGGATCTGATGTAAGCAACTGGTAAGTAGATGTGTCTGCCAATTGGCGTTTGATTTAAATTTTGGGTACTTATATGTTAGCCGGGCGCCCGGCTACACTACGCTGACAACGTAGCTTTGGCTACGTTATTAGCGTAGCCATTGCCGGGCGGCCGGCTAATCTCGGGCCGTCCAGGGGGGGATTGTGAGGCTGGCGGGGCGGCAGGGCAGACAGGTGGGAGACAGGGGGGTGAACTGACCTTGTCGGCGGGTGGCGGGGATCCAGCGTCTGGTGGGCGGCTAGCGAAGCGGCAGGGAACAATGGCGGAGAATTAGCGTAGTCATCACTGGGGGAGCATCACATGGTTTCCCAGCTCCCCCAGCGGCACTACGCTAATAGCGTCCATCCAGGAGTGTAATGGCGCCCGGGACTGCGGGGAGCTGAGTGTCGGAGCCACACAGGGGACATCGTGGATGGTAAGTATGATGCACTACACACATTACACACAATCATATGGCCACTATCCACGTCCTAACCCCAGTGTCCACGTGGGCGTGGAGTTAATTTTATATAATGTGGCAAGCGCAGAGAGCCACCGAGCCCGAAGCATGGCGAGCCCCGCGCGGGGACGCAGATACGCATCCGCTCACCACGCTTCGGGCTCGGTGGCTTGCTGCGCTCGCCACACTTTATAAAATTAACGCTACGCCCACGTGGACACTGGACACACGTGGACACGTGGATAGTGGCCATATGACACTTTATGTGTTAGCAGGGCTCCAGTTACGTAATTTGCGTAATTTACGTCATTTGTGTAAGTTACGTAGCCAGCATAGTGGTGTATTGGTATTCTCAATACACCACTACGCAAACTACGTAACGGGCGCACAACTAACATACAGTATAAGTACCACATTTTGTAATCAGAAACATTCTGGATGACTATTGAGCCATCCTTATCAGTGGCTCGAATCACTATGTCACGTTGAGCACTCAGGGTGGTTAATGCATTAAATTGTTCTTTATTTAAATTGGAATTAACGGTTTCAATGTCCTTCTGATCAATCGAGGACTCTACCAGTCTCACAAAGACTTGTAGATGGTGGGTCATAAGTGGAGCCAATTTATAAATTAATTATTAATTAATGGTTCACTCTTTTGTATATGTACTCTAGAACCAAAAAATTATTGGAGCTTCAGCTGTCCATTTAATTTATATGTTTCAGTCTTCCATAAGAAAGGGTCGTGACGGGTTGTAGGTACGAAACTGAGTCCTTTTCCAAGTACCTCATATTCCACTTTAGACAGTGGGGTTGATGATAGATTAAAAATAATTTCTTCTGGGTTGCCGATTTGCTTGCCTTTGATCCACCTGTGGCTTCTGCCCTGGCTATTTGAGCTTGGGTTCTTACCACTAAAAGGATAAAATGATTTATTTTGGCTCTTTGGCCCCGCTGGTCATTATCACTTGCAGAATTAGCAGTATCATTGGACGAGTCTGTCTGAAACCCCCGTCTGAATCTGCATTGTTTTAAAACGATTTCCTGTTAGCCAGCTGTAGACATTTTGTGTCTCGTAATTATTTTTCACCTTTCTCTTTTTTTGTATTTAATAAGATCATGTTTATATGTGTCCATCTGTGATTGGATTTTTTCAAATCATTTCTCGGAAGCATCCAACTCTAACGTATGTTTGTGTTGAGTTTCGAATAGCGCAATTTTCTCTTTATCCAAATTAAGCTCCTCTGTAGATTCTTCAAAAACCAACAAAAGTAAATCAAAAGAGCATTTATTTAATATTGCGCACCATTTTTTGCAAAAAGGGACTCGGTGTCGTCCTATGGTAGATATGTTAGTAATTTTTTTTCTCATTAAAATACTCAGACACGGTTGCTGCATGATAATGAAAATCCAATTTATGTCTCTTGAGTCTCATGATTTCATGAAACAGATCTGTGGCAGAAGTACTATCAGCAGAAGCGAATACTTTGTCTTTTAAAATGATACTATTGGCTTCAACATCAGAATAATAATATGTATCACTTGCTTCAAGAACCAATCTCTCAAATGCAGTATCCATCCTGTAACAATAAATTGTATCCAATAGGACAGTCCAGAAAGGTACAGGGAAAAAAATCCCTTAAGTGTGTCAGACCATACAAGAATGACGAACCACAGATTACAATGATGAGGATCAGAAGTACTGTTAAATCCAGGATGCCATGCACTTGTAAAACCCAGACAGCCAGTCAGGTTCAAAAATCCAAACAATACATGTGCGGGCACTCACTAAAAGCATTTAACTGTCCCCGTTGCCATCCGATTTAAAGAAGAATGAAGAATAAACTTCATGCAAACCAACAATATACAGCGACACTCTCCGACCGCCATTAAACATAAAATTATTGATCATATTCCTCCATTACAGCGGGGTGGGAATAGATCCAAATTGCTTCTCAGGAGGGAAACTAGATGGATCTTTTACATTGAGCCCTCGGGGACTCAATGAAACATTAGGTTTAAAATGCTTCTTATAAATTTATGTGGATATATCTAGCTTGTATATATAGTATATGTACCCTTTGTCATTTTGAGAAATAGACGTAACTTTTATATTTTTGGGGCAATTCTATCTATGTTTATTTTGGGTGACGGGTGCACTGGTGACGTCATCTATTAGCACCACAGTGGGAGCACGGCCGCGCGACTTGCATGGAGAACATGGTGAAGGAAGTGCACATATAGGGTGAGTGTTTCATGTATGTTTTATGCCCTGATGAAAATGAGAAAACCCCATTGAAACGTTGGCTACCAAGAGGCTGGTTTCTGTGTCTTATTTCACAGAAGTAAGAGTGCCGCTGTATATTGTTCGTATATATATATATATATATATATATATATATATATATATATATATATATATACATATATACATACACACACACACACACACATATACACAGTATACACAGACTATACATATCACACATAGTTTTTTATCTTTTATTTACATAGTGCCAGAAGGTTTTCGGAAAATTGTAGATTAAACGCATTAAATAACAAGATAAAAAATGAAGGGTGGAGTTTTGGCGGATGCACAAAGCCCAGCATCTATTCATGGTAGAGAGGGACATGCCAGCAGCTCTAGGAATGCTGGGTATGCTCTCAAGATGACCCCTATTTGAGTGCTCTATTCCACTGTTATGATCAGGACTGCACTGGCCTGAACAACCTAGGATCTGTTTCATAACAGCCGTGAATGGTTGCTGCACGCACATGCCACTGGAGAGTGGATCAGAGTGGAAGTATGGGGACAGGAGGGGGATTTGGGGAAACCTAGCAAAGCTCTAGGCAAGCCCAATAAAAGCAGATATGCCCTTTTTGAGATCACACATCCTTCCTAGATTTAGCCACATATCCTGAACATTTAGGTCTGAGGAATGCTGCGGTAGGGGCCCATGTGTAGGGGTGTGGCCAGCAACCACAGAGGTTTGGTTAACTATTGGAGAGTGCATGGTTTGAGCCCTTTGATACATATATACACTGCATTGTAAAATAATACACCTTTTCATGTGCAGTATAGTGTAACATATGTATAATTCATGTGCACAATCTGAAACCTGATCCTTAGGTTAGAAGGCTGGGCAAAAGACAAAGGGGGCCCACCGGAGGTTTCCCCTGTAATTCTGTGGGCTAGTCCAACCCCTTATCTGGTTACAATTATCTTACCCCTTAATGATGTGACTTATGTATTTCAAATAACTTTTTATGAGTTTGTGTGGCCTGTCCACAGATCATACAGTGTACAAAAAAAAAAACTTTTTGAAATATATATTTTCACGTTGATTTTTATTTTTAATATGATTTTAAATGCATTATTTTATAGACAACATTAGCATACATTTAATACCGATTGATTTTGGATTCTAATGTAAATCTATTTGGCTCTACACATTTGTCTTCAGGAATCAGTGTCTCTTTACTACAGCCTTTAGGGCATTAGTGATCCTCCTGTGCAAGAAACATAATTTCCCTTTCTTTTCCTTATTAACAGCAATTATTGCTTTATCTGGTTTGATCAACATATAGCACTCCAGCTGTCTCTTCTCAAAATTTTCCCTCGATAATTCAATATAATTTATTACGATTGTTATTATTACATCTTGTTAGTTATTCATCTCCTGACATTTCATGATTTAAAAGAGGATTTAACAATTAGTCAAGCTGTCAAGTGTCAAACATAATGGAATATATTGGGAACATTCATGTGTGAATAAAATGTAGACATGAAGATTGAGATTGCTACAGTTTGGTAATAGCACTACTCTGTCCTGCCCTTAGGTTTAATCAGCACAGGTTCCTACATTGCTTTCTACATATTAGAATGAGAAATATTTTAGGGTACTATATATTAAATCCTGTCTAAACTGATATAAAAGGCAGGATGTAATACAGTCCAAGTTTGCTGGATGTGCAAGATGCTGACTGATGTTTTTCTAAAACGGTAATGAATTACAAAGCATAGTTTTGCCCAGTACATGATTGCTGCTTTATAATAATTAAGACTATCGGCACTCTTGGGTCCCTAAAATCTCTATTTCACCTGCATTGTTTGTTTTTTCTACATGGTAGAACAAGTCCCAGCATAATAGCATCTCTATTATGTTTAAAATCAGTGGGGAAGATGTATTAAGCCTGGCGAAGAGATAAAGTGAAGATAAAGTGGAAGGTGATAACGCACCAGGTAATCAACTCCTAACTTATTTTTCAAACAAAGCGGATTGGCTGGTGTGTTATCACCTTCCACTTTATCCATTCATAACCCATTAGTGGTTGCCATGGGGAGGTAGAGGAAAGAACAGATTCCTACCTGTTAATATGCTTTCCTCTACTCCACCATGGCAGCCACTAATGGGTTAAATCCTGTAGGGTAGTACTCTGGAAAGGAAACAAAAAAGAACACTTGGCCCTTCTTTTTTTTTTTTTTTTTTTAAAGACAGCACTCAAAACTTTCCTACGAAATTTAGCATCAGCCGATGAAGCAACGTCCACCCTATAATGTCTAGTGAACGTATGCACCGATGACCAGCAAGCTGCCTTGCAGAGTTCTTCCACTGAGGCTGTCTCTTTCTCTGCCCAAGAGGCGGACATAGCTCTAGTTGAATGGGCTTTAAGACCCACCGGAGTTTGTTGATTTCTTATTTTATAAGACTCTAATATACAAGTCTTATCCATGTTGAAATAGTAGCCTTACTGGCCCCCTGTTCTTTGTTTTTCCCCTCTGTCAGAATAAAGAGCCTCTCGGACTTTTTGTGATCTTTTGTTCTGTTTAAATATACTTTCAGTGCTCTCACCACGTCCAGTTTGTGCAATCTTTCTTCCTTACTGTTAGTTGGATTTGAACAGAAGGAGGGCAAAATTATTTCCTGATTCATATGGTAGGATGAGACGACCTTCGGCAGGAACTGCGGATTAGTTCTTAATACCACCTTCTCCTCGAAAAAATTCAGAAATGGCTGCTGTGCCCACAAAGCTTGTAATCCAGACACTCTCCTTGCCAAAGTGATCGCCACTAGGAACACCACTTTAATGGTTAACCATTTTAGAGACACCTCCTCCAGTGGCTCAAAGGGAGCCTCTACCAAAGTATTAAGTACTAAGTTAAGGTCCCATGGGGCTAAAGGACAATGAAACACTGGTTTTATTCGCCTGGCTGCTTGTACAAATATTTGTATGTATTTATCTTCTGTCAACTTAGAGTCCAACATGGCCGATAGGGCTGAGATTTTTGAACTTTAATAAAACTCGCAGACAGATTCCGATCCAATCCTGCTTGCAGAAACTCAAGTATAGTAGAGATCTTGTTCGCTTCACTCACTGTTTTTTTACAGAAGGTTACATACTTTTTCCAAATTCGATGGTATGTCTTTGGTGTTGATCTTTTCCTGGCTTTGAGCAACGTCTCAATCACCTTACTTGAAAAACCTTTACTTCTCAGCGTTCGGGTCTCAGCAACCACGCCGTCAAGTTCCAACCGTATGGTTGGGCTCGCCATAACTTGTTCTGCCCGATCAGACTGCTGTGATCGGGTAATGTCCATGGTTCAGCCACCGACATCCTCATCACTTTTGTGAACCATGGCCTTCTTGGCCAATATGGAAGGATCGCGATCACCATTTCTCCTTCCTGCTGCACCCTCCTCAATAGCCTGGCTATCATTGGAAATGGAGGGAATACATAAACTAACTCCTCCCTCCATTCTGCTGTCAATGCATCCGACTGTTCTGCTTCTCAGTGCCTTGAAAATAATCTTCTTACTTTTGCATTCCTTGCTGTGGCCATGAGATCTATCTGAGGCCTGCCCCATATGCCTACTAGCGTACTGAATACTTCCGGAGAAAGCTCCCACTCTCCTGGTAACACCAGATGCCTGATGAGGCTGTCTGCCTGCTGATTTTCTTTGCCTGCTATGAATACCATTGACAGACAGTTTACCCAGGTTTCTGCTCATAGGAACAACTCTGCCACTTCTGACATAAGCCCCCGGCTTCTTGGCCCTCCTTGCCTGTTTATATAGGCCACGAACGTCTTGTTGTCGGATCTCACCACATTTTTTTCCTATTAAGCAGCTTTGAAGGTGATTGCATGCCATCAAGACTGCCCTTAACTCTCTGATGTTCGAATGGCTCTGACTCATCTCCTGCGTCCATATACCTTGGGCCATTTGGTCTCCGCAGACTGCTCCCCAGCCTACCTGACTGGCATCGGTAGTTACCACCACCTGCCTGGATACCCCAAATACTCTTCCTTGTTTTAATCTTCTTTCTTGAGACCACCATCTTAGACTTGTTACTTTTGACAGTCTGATTGGCTGAACTTTGTTTTTTCCATTGCCGCCCCACTGTGTCAGGAAGCAATTCTGGAATGCCCTCACATGAAATTTGCCCCACGGTACAGTCCAGTGCCACCGAGATTAGGCCTAACACTCTCATGCAGGTCCCTGGTGATGCCACTCTCTTTAGAAGGCTGAGTACCTCCCTTCTTACTTTTTCCCGTCTTTCTTCTGCTAACCTTATAGTCATTGAACATATATCTATTTGCACTCCTAGGTATCTTACCGAGCGAGACGGTTCCAGGTGGCTATTTTTTACATTTATTAACCATACATGCTCTTCTAAATACCGCCTGACCCTTCTTGTGTGGCTTATGGCCTCTGCTTTTGTCTGTGCCATGATAAGGATGTCGTCCAGGTATGGCCATAGTGCGATATCCCTGTTGTCCTAAGTTGGCTATCAGTACGATTAGCACTCTGAGAAATTTGTGGTGTCCTGGAAAAATGGGTATGTGTAGAAATGCGTCTGGTAAATCTGTTGTTGACAGATAAGCTCCTACTTTTATGTCGGGTAGAATCGTCCTTAATGACTCCATTTTGATTTTTTTTTACTAACACATGTTTAGCCTCCTCAGGTCTAAAATCATCCTGAAGCCTCCGGACGCCTTCTCCACTACGAAAAACCTTGAATGCCAGCCCTGCAACCTCTGATCTTCTGGTACTACTACCACCACATTCTGGTTGATCATATTCTCCAGAATGGCAAGCAATGCTGATCTTTCTACTGATTTCTGAGGGACAGGAGACTCTGTTTTCCAACAACCTGGGTGTTTCACGAAATTCTATTTTGTACCCTGATGTAATTATCTCCAGCACCCATTTGTCCTTGAAAGAATGAGACCAGTCTGCCCCCGACTGCCTGCATGGCGTCATTGGTTGGTCTGCTTGAAGGGGTATCTTCCCTCTCTACCCCATTGGCCACGAAAAAAACTTTGATTACCAGCCCAAGATCTTCTGAAACTCCTACCAGGCCTATAGGTTTTTGCCTCCTGAAAATCTGATGACTGGTATCTAAAATATTTGCCAGGTGCGCCTCTCTTCTCTTGTCCTGGGGAAGCCAGACTGATTTACCACCTGATATCTTAGTAATTATCTTGTATAATTTGCTTCCGAACAGGTATTGACCCTGAAATGGTAAAGAAATTACCTTTTGTTTAGACTGAGTATCCGCTGCCCAGGGCTTAAGCAACAGTGCTCTTCTGCCTACTGCAGTGGTAGAATTTGCTCTGACTGCCAGCCTAACTACATCTAATGATGCATCACAAAGAAATGCGACAGCAATTTGAATATTCTGGATCTTTTAATGGCACCCAGGGAGTTAGATTCAATGTCCTGGCACCACGACCCCAAGACTCTGGCCGTAACCGCCATGACTGAAGAAGCCTTAATAGTAGCCCCCTGAAGTAACATGCTGTCTTCTAAGGCTGACTTCTATTTTTCGTTACATGGAGTCCTTAAATATGCTGGCATCCTCTAGCGGCAATGTAGTTTTTTTTAGAAATTCTAGCTACCGCTGTGTACACTTTTGGGGCTTCCTTCCAACTACGTACTTGGTCCGCCTTGAACGGGTAAATTTTTTAAACCCAAAGCGGTACGGCCACTTTCTTGTCCGGATACCTCCATTCCTCCTCTACCAACTCTTTTAGAGTTTTTGAGAGTGGAAAAGTTTTTCCTCTCTTTTTCTTATCCCGAAAGAGTAAGTCCTGCAATTTCTCGTTCTCTTGGGTCTCCTCTATGTTTAAAGACTTATGGATAAGTGCCAGTAGGTTCTCCAATAACACCGGATTGAAATCCATCTCTGCTTTATTCTGGCTAAGCTCCCCTTCCTCCAAGTCTTCCTCTCGTACACAGGGTCCTTCTCCGGAATCTTCAGATTCCTCAGATAAGGCTGCTCTGCTTCTCTTAGATGACATTTTTATCATGTCCTCTTTGGTAACAAATGTACCTGCTAGCGCTGATTTTAGCATATTTATTTATTAAGTTTCTTATATAGCGCATACATATTCCGCAGCACTTTACAGAGTATAGTTGAACATTCACAAGCTCTGTCATCTGCTGTATTCCTCCCTGCTGGGAAGACTTGCTCTTCTCACAGGTAGAACCTGTACATTTATCTGATAAGGGTTTATCACAAAGGGTAAACTTAGCTGCATGGTGCTTCTTGTGTTTAGCCTTAACATCCATTTTCTCCTTACTGGCATCAGATCTAAAATAGTACACATACAGTACATCCTTATTCTATAGTTGCACCCTGATTTAGCCTGCTGCCTCTTATCCTCCTCCATATTGCCAAATCTTGTAGCTAAAAGCACATATAATACAGGATAAGTATACAAAGTGTAAAAGCACTCCTACAGCATAAGCTGTATTCGGAGTCTTACCCGGTCTGCTGAATTCTTTTTCCTATTTTATCCCAGCAAGCCCTGCATCCGCCGTGTAGAGTCCCGCTGTAGCAGCACTGAAACTCTGCTGTACAAGACGCCGGCTTCAGAGCCTGGCGCCCCCTTTAATGCGTCATTATAGGAATCTCAGCATCTGAGCCGCGCCTCCAGTACGATGCGTTTTGTGCGTCTCTGCTTGGCGCCGCCATAATGATGCCATCACGTTGTACAGGATGCCAACGTACGGATAACTCCTTCCTGAAGTTGCGCCCTGAGGGCGCCCAGCATTCCCCAGCTGCCTCTCACCGCCACGGGATGTGGCCTGGTCCCTGCCACCATGGCAGCCTGGAACCGGACCTTTCAGCAGAACAAAAATACTTCTAACTACTCTCGACAGCGGAGACCTTATCCAAGTTGTTTTAGTGCCTCAACCCCAACTGCCCTTAGACAGTGGAGAAGTCTGCAGCCTCAGGGTAAGCCTGTCCACTACCCTGGAAAGAAAAAAAGACACTGGGGGAAATTTACTAAAGGAAATTTGTAACAAAATAGATGTATTTGTATCCAGAAATACTTATTTTTGACATTTACTATCCCGAAAATACAGCAATTCGTAGTTGTATTGATGTGCTATCAATACGAATTGCCATATTTTCGGGATAGTAAATGTCAAAAATAAGTGTATTTCTGGATACAAATACACCTATTTTTTACAAATTTCCTTTAGTAAATTTCCCCCACTGTGGCTTCTGGGGGAGGAGCTTATATAGGGCCAAGTGTTCTTTTTTGTGCTTCCTTTCTACTATCCTACAGGACTTAACCCATTAGTGGCTGCCATTGGGAGGTAGAGGAAAAGAAGATAATTTAGAATTATAGCAACATTACAAATTTCATATTTAACCCTTTGCAATCCAACTTTTTTTTTACAATTCAAACATTATGGATAAAGGGTGAGATGTAATAAACGTTGAAAAATGATAAAATGGACAGTGATAAACCACCAACCAATCAGATCCTACCTGTCATCTTTGAAACAGAGCCTGTGATATAGCAGTTAGGAGTTGATTGGCTGGTGGTTTATCACTTTCCATTTTATCACTTTTCAAGCTGAGTTCATCTGGCCCTAAATGTTAAAATAATTGTAATTTTCTTATTCAAAAATGGTCTACATTGAATGCTGAACGATGTTAATGTTCTTATTTTAAAGTTGCTCACCACTGTATCTGCTACTAGCGCTAGGGCTGTTAAGGCTTGACTAGACGTTGGACTTGAAAAGGTTAAATAATAATATAAATAATAATGTTAATAATTAAGCAGTCCCTATAATTAAGCAGTCAATATTATATCACTTGAACTACCTACTAAGGATATCCAGTTCCAGCAGCGAACAGTAAACAGTAATATTTTGTTCATTCTACTGCTCTTACATCTAATGTGTTAGGCATGTGGACTAGTACAGATCCTTTTATACAGACTGTGCCAAACAATTGGATCGTAAGGGAAATTATTTTAAATGGTTCTATTTCCCTTGCACTTGGACCCAACAAAATGGCTTCCACCATCTAACTTGCATGATGGTAATGAGGAAATGAAAATTATGATAGCAAAGAGGAGGGTTTCAGAGAGAGGTGCTCAATACAACAAGACAAACATACATACAAACTGACAGTTAGTTAGTTAGTTCTAGGCAGGTGTGGAAAACATGCTGCAAAGTAGAACGCTTTTGAAATGTTGATAGTTTATTTTTAATCAGTCCTCAAATGCAAAGTGAATTAACAGAAATCTAAATCAAATCAATTTGGTGTGACTATTATTTGCAGCATTAATAATTCTACTTACCCTTGCATAGAGTTTTTTAAGGTAAAGACAAAGCAGGCGCATGCAGACTGTTTTCGACATGGGCTGCAGTGCCTGCGTGACATCACACACAGCCGCTGCAACCCAAAACATGGAGGCCCTGCGTCTGCCTTTGCAGCTAGGCTGTCCAGACATGTGGCTATTATTAAATGAAAGCTTTTTGCTACTTTGCAAAGTATTCGTGTTGTGATTGCAAAATATTGGAGGGAGGGACCTGGCATGCGGTAAGCTTACTTATTTTGGATGTTGTAAACAACAAAAACAGAGGATAGGTCAGTGGTTCCCAAACTTTTTTGCATCACGGCACGCTAGATTATCAGAATATTTGTCAAGGCACCCCTAGGTGCAAAATTTGCTGAGAATTTCAGAAAACAATATTAAATAAGTTGTGCTTATATGTCATCCTTAGGTCCACTTATGTGGTGAGGGACAGAATTCACTTCTGTTTATCCACATATTTAAAAACTGGATGCCACAAGCACTGATTTTGCCTATTACATTGACCATAAATACTTTGAATCAGTTCTGGACAACCAAACCAAGGCACCCCTGCAAGTGCTCCGAGGCACCCCAGGGAGCCTAGGCGCACAGTTTGGGAACCACTGGGATAGGTCATTAGTGCTCTAGTGTAAGAAAAGTTTATAAAATAACATAAATTAAGGCTAATTTAACAAGTGAATGGTAGAATATAATCAACCTAGCAGTTTATTGTTTAGTGCTGCATATTAACAGGAGAGCACACATACATAATTTCATGAGACTGGATGACCTCTACTGCTTTTTGACAACTCAACAAGCTTCTAGTGATCAAAGAAAAGGCGACAAGTAGAGGAATCATCTACACCTTTGAAGTAAGTCAATTACACTGACATTTGTAAATTGACCTTTCTTCTACCTTTCTCTCTTTCTTCTGTATGCAGGATTACATCCCGTTATTCTAAGGTGATTTCACAATACTACTAGTTATTCTTAGTGGTTATCCAAGGAAATATATCACACAGCACAAACTATTCCTCAATCATATACACTGATCAGTCATAACATTAAAGCCACTCACAGATGAACTTGGTTATATCGCTATAATTACACCCACTAAGGTGAGAACACTCAGTACTTGCAGTTGATGTGTTGGATGCATGAAAAATTGGAAAGAATAAGAATGCAAATGACTTTGACCAAGGTCAAATTGTAATGGATAGGCAACTGGATCGGAACATCTTCCAATGGCAGGTATTGTGAGGTATTTCTGGTATGAAGTGCCTACAAGAAATGGTCCAAGCAAGGACAACAGGTGAACTGGCGTCAGGATCCTGAGCACCCAATTTGTGTGGGTAGTGGAGGAAAGCCCAATATGTCTGGGTAGTTAAGTTTAGTGTCTGGGTAGTAAAGCATAGCCCTTCTGGCTAGCTTGCCAGTGTGTCTGACCAGAAACATGGCCAGTCTGTACCTGACTTCGCAGCTGGACTGGGCAGCCAGTAGTTTGTGAGCGCTTTGCTGTGTAATGAAGTGTAAACAAAATGTTGTGGAAATATCACAGGACAGCCCCCCCCCCCCCCTCAGTCCACAGCCTAGTTCCAGCAGTTGCAGTTTTGCAAAGCTACAACTGAAGTAGAATTAGTCCGTATGGCCTCTAGATTTCCAAAACATTACATACTGTATGGGAATATATGTTACTGCAATTTTTTAAATCCAACATCGTATCATGAAATTAGAAGCTGTACGCAGCTAACACACACACACACACACCTTGAATACTGGAAATGTCCATCTAATCACTGAACCAGAAGCTGCAATCATCTTCATCTTGCAAGAAAGATTCATTAGCGGTTTGAGATGCAACCACCATTCTGCAATTATCCTCAATGACCTCTATATTATCACTTTTCTATAGCATCTCAATTTACAGAGAATGTTCAATCTTTCCCATTATTCCCTGCTCAAGTGAAGAGTACAGCATAAATTCTTTATTAATCCTTTACATAAACACTACTGGCAAAGGTATGTGTCACTACTGGGGGGACAATGCTGAGGGGTTCCACAGTTGAAGTCTTGCCAGCACCTGGAAAGGCAATCCACCACCCATTTCCAACTTGCAGGGTGCCTGGTGAGGCATACTGCTATATGGAAAAGGAAGGGTGCACCATGACATGCCCAGAAGCCATCTACCTACTTTTAATGCTTTCTGTTTGTTATGTGACATAATGTTATCCTGCTCGGAGAAGTAAATTAAGGCATCCTGATATCTTTATTATCATCATCATCCTTTTTTTATATGGTGCCACAATGTAACTGCAGCACCCATTTACAGAGTACATAACTGAATGCACAAAACAGTCACTTACAGTTGAATACAATGTGAGCACACGTACAAGGTACATAAACATAGCTACTGTATCACTGTGGCAGAAAAACACAGGGTTTGTGGTCATCAAAGATGGTTTAAGAAAAAGAAAAGCACATGAAGGAAGAGGGCTCTGTTCCTGAGAGCTTATATTATAAAGGGGACGTGCAGACAGACAGGGGTGACGGAGATGGGGTAGACCAGCGGTTCCCAACCTGTGGTACGCGTCCACACGCTGGGGGGTATGCCGCGGCCCGGCCTGTAATGGCGGCCGCGGCAGTCAGACAGGTCGCTGGAGGGGAGGAGAGTGCATTGCGCATCTCTCCTACCCCTCAGTGTGCTTCCCTGTGACTGGCCGCCCGTCCGCCAATCAATCAGAGCTTGCGGGCCGGCAGCCAATCAGGAGCCGGCCCGCGAACTTTGATTGACGGGCAGCCCAGTCACACTGAAGGGAAGAAGAGATACGCAGTGTGCTGTACTCTCCTTCCCTGAGAGAAGCACTGCAGCGCGGCAGCTAGGGGGACACTGGACTGTCCTCTCCCCAGCAGCAGCGTCAATGGTGAGTGTGCTGCTGCTGGGAAATACTATGGGGGTATTGCTGGCACTGTGGGGCATTGCTGGCACTGTGGGGCATTGCTGGCACTGTGGGGCATACTTGTGGGGCATACTTGTTGCTGGCACTGTGGGGCATTGCTGGCACTGTGGGGCATTGTTGGCACTGTGGGGCATACTTGTTATTTTATATGCTGTCCGCAGAATGGGCTGAGCTTATATTGTGGTCAAGTGGTTGCACTTTTTTTTCTCGTCATTGCCCGTATGACTTGTCCCTGTTAAGCCACACCCCTTTTAGGCCACGCCCCTAAAAATTTCACGAGGGGGTACTCATAAATGAAAAGCCTAATCAAGGGGACAGTGAGCATGGAACAGGTGGTCAAGGTGAGATTTGGCTGGGTTTGGTAAAGAAGTGGGTCTTCAGAGCCCGCTTGAAGTTTTGTAGAGAGGTGTAGCGTCTGTGGAGTAAGTGGAGTATAGAGAGTAAAGTGAGATGAAGTCAGATGTAAACATAACAGGAAAGGATGAACGATTGAAAAGCTTGAATTTGATTCTGAAAGAGAAGGGAAGCCAGTGAAGGACTTGTAAAAAAGAAGTGTATGTAGTGTGTTTGTTGAGGAAAATGAGCCAGATTGCAGCATTGAGAATAGACTGGAGTGGACAGCGACATCTGTCAGGGTTTCCTCATAGGAGGAGATTACTGAAGTCCAGTCTGGAGATGACCAGAGAGTGGATAAGGGTCTTGGTGGAATCCTGTGTGAGAAAGGGTTTGATCCTGCAAATATTTTTGAGATGAAAACTGCAGGCTTGTGAGATGTTCTAAATGTGTGGTTTGAAGGAGAGGGAGGAGTCAGGGATTACTCCAAGGCAGCGCACTTGGGGACTAGAGGAAATAGTACTGCCATCAATAGATAATTCGATTGTGTAAGGTGAGAATGTGCAGGACAGTGGAAAGATTATCTGAGCTGGGAAATCCAAAAAAGAGATAGCAGAGAGACAGTTGGAGACATGAGTGAAGAGAGCAGGAGAGAGGCAAGGGGAGGAAAGGAAGATTTGAGTATCATCAGCAAAGAGATGGGAGTCAAAAGAGCTAATGGAGTTATTTAAAAATGACATATAGAGAGAGAAAAGGAGAGGACCAAAAACAGAACATTGTAGGAGTCACCTTCAGTTAAAGTAATGTAGTGGGGTCATGAGGAGATAGAAAGGGAATGGTCAGAGAGGAAGGAGGGCAGCATCATGCAGACAAAGGGAGTGAAGTGGGAGTACAAAGTGGTCCACAGTGTCAAAAGCAGCAGAGGCTGAGAAAAATAGCCTAATTTAGCACACTGCAGACTTTTATACTTAGAACCCATACACACTAGGCAATTTTCAGCTGAAAGTCACCTAGTGCGTATGCCCAGGGACAGACAACTAGCGATGATGTGCGCACCCACATCATTGCCTGCGAGGTGGGCCGTTTGCTGGTTTTTATCAGCACATCTAGTGATAATGGCTCATATATAAGCCATCATCGCTATGTGTGTACGGCAGCCCCTAACCCCCCTGCTCAACACGGAGTATACACTGGCTACAATTAATGTATATATCACTGGCACCACTGAGCACCAATGCTTATTTATCAGCCAGTAATATATACATTGCCGATACAGGCCAGCATTGTATATATAATTGGCAACAGTGTGTTCCACCACCTCTCCAGGACCACTTTAAGCACCAATGTATATTAATAATAGGCAGTATACCACTGTCACAGGCCACCAATGTATATTTTTCATGGCCGTGACGTATACACTGCTTGCGCGGGCCAGCAATGTATCTTACCACGCCAATGTATATTTTGTTATGGCAGTAACATATGCATTGCTGGTGAAGGTGAATGCATTTCTCCCTATGTGCATAGCAGCAAATTAAACCATAGCTGTGCACATGGGAGGCAGTTCGGGGTGGGGTTTACCTGATTGCTGGGCACTGAATATACGCAGCCCAGTTCTGAATCAGTCCCCAAGAACAGAAATGCACTGAATAAAATGGCCCCTGCTACCACCCTTGGAATTCAAACCCGCCCATTATGTAAATAGCCTTTTATAATGAGATATTTTCATCTAAAGGCCCATACACACTTCCCGATTTTCAGGTGAAAATCACCTAGTGTGTATGGAGCAGAGATCACCCACTAGCGATGATGCGAGCTTCCGCATCATCGCTGTCAAAGTGGGTAATCTGCTGGTAAAACCAGCATGCCTGGCGATCATGGCTTCTTTTGGAACCATCATCGCTCAATGTGTATGCGGCGAGCGATGATGGTCCAAAGAAGACATTCTACTGGGCCGGCCTCCATTCCCCTGCTCCCTCCCCCTGTCCCCGTCCTGCTGATTTTACATTGCCGTGGCAATTGTACCCTCCCCCGCTCCCTCCCTCTGACCTGCGCTCCCGAGTCCCGTCCAAGTAGCCTAGGCGCTACTGCACTCCCCCGCTGCCTCCCCAGTCATACTCACCCACCCTGCTCCGTCCGTCCGTCCGTCCCCTCAGTCACAATAGAAGAAGCTGCTGGAGAAGCGCTGCTGCAGCTATTACAAGCGAGTAAACTGCCCACCAATGTAATTATGTATTATGCTGGTATTAACCAGCAAACCACTGGCCACCAATTTAATTATGTATTATGCTGGTATTAACCAGCAAACCACTGCCCACCAATGTAAAAAAAAAAAGAGCTAGTAATGTATACATCACTGGCGCAGGCCAGCGATCTATACGTTACTAGTGCCACTGGCCACCAATAAAAAAAAAAAGCTGGTAACGTATACATCACTGGTGCAGGCCAGTGATGTATACGTATTTTCATTGGTGGCTACTGGCTTATATTTTTTTCATTGGTGGACAGTGGCACTAGTAACGTATAGATCACTGGCCTGCGCCAGCGATGCATAAGTAAGCGGATCCGCTGCCCACCAATGTAAAAAAAAATGAGCCGCTAACGTATGCATCACTGGCGTAAAACGTTACTAGTGCCACTGCCCACCAATGTTAAGAAATGAGCTGATAACGTATACATCGCTGACACGCCAACATTATATACATTAGCAGCTCATTTCTTAACATGGGTGGGCAGTGGGGCTGGTAACGTATACATCGCTGGCCTGTGCCAGCGATGTATATGTTACCGGCTCATGTTTCTTTTACATTGGTGGCCAGTGGATCCACTAACGTATACATCCCTGGCCGGCGATGTACAGTATATACATCGCAGGCCAGCGATGTATACGTTACCGCCTCATATATATATATTTTTTTAACATTGGTGGCCTCTGCTCCCACCCTTGGAATTCAAACCCGCCCATTATGTAAATAGCTTTTCTAATGAAAGATTTTCAGCACTCCTGAAAATCTCTTGCTCTTTGGGGAAAGTAGCTTAGTGTGTATGCACTACTTTGGTAAAAGATATATCTTTTAGAGATTTTGGCAAAGTCTTTTGAAACGAAAATCTTCAAGTCTGTATGGGCCTTAAAGGCCCATACAGACTTGATGATTTTCCGCTGAAAATCGCCTAGTGTGTATGCCTCCCAGATTGCAGACTAGCGATGATGCGCGCTCCCGCATCATCGCTGTCAAAGTCTCTAATCTGCTGGTTTTACCAGCATGCAAGAGATGATGGCTGATTTATTCAGCCATCATCTCTGTGTGTGTATGCCGGGCTAAAGATTAGCCACTTTGAGCCTGCGTACCGCCCCGCCGCCTCCCCCTGCTCCCTCCCCCCTCCCCCAGCACGCACCTGTATTCCGGGCGGCTACAGTGCCCCTCCTAATGCCCGCAATTTCGTCTGCCTGCTGGGCACCCCTCCGCCGGCCGGTCCTCCCGTTCTTCCACGGTCATGTCCGCCTGGCTACCCCCGCAGCAGCTTCCAGGGTCCCCAGCCGCTGCCTCCTCATATGTTAAAAAAAAGGAAGTTGTTAAAACTTTTATAAAATGAGACCACTGCCACCAATGTGAGATTGCCCACAAGTGTATATATATAAATATATCTATATCAGGGTTGCCGACCCTCCCGGAATTCCCGGGAGTCTCCCGAAAATCGGGTCCTCCTCCCGGCCCCCCGGAAGGGTGGGCAATCCTCCCGGAATCTGGGGGACCCCCCTGAGCCCCCCGAATCGCGGCATTTAAATGCCGCAATCCGCGGGTCTCAGAGGAGGGGGCGGGGCTAAAATGGCACAATCGCGTCATTTTAGCCCCGCCCCCTCCATAGAGATCAGTCATTTTGCCTGTTACCCGTAATGGGGGCGGGGCTTAATGACGTCACAGTCAAGCCCCGCCCCCCGATCGGGTAAGGAAAGTCTCCTCTCCGGGCTTCTCCCGGAGAGGAGCATTTATAAGTCGGCAACCCTGATCTATATAATAAGTTGAAGAGTCTGTGTGCGTGTGTGTGTGTGTGCGTGTCCGTCGCATTGCGGACACACCGTGGCACTCAGAGACACCAAATTTGGCAACAAGATACCTCTGGACCCGGTGGTGTGCACCTCGAAGCCGTTTTTGGGAAATTTCACTTATAAATTTAAAAAAACATCAAGTTTTAATTTGCCTTCATTGATGTTCTTGGGAAAAGATCGACGATCTGGGAAACCGCTGATAAAGGAACAACTCCACACCTGATTTCATTGCTGTCATTGAGTATTAATGACACATTCTAACATTATGGTGAAGGCTTTAAACAATTAGGAAATAATTGAGGATATACATAGACCACGCATAACAAACACACATACACATTGTACCACACATAACGCGCACACACACAGTACACCACATACGCACACATAGCACACAACACACACATTTATACGTAGAGCACCTCACACACTTACACATTGGACAGATACACACACACAACACACCACATGCAGTACAATACAAATCCATACACACTACAACACACACCCAAAAACAGTACAACAAACACACAGAACACACACACTTAAACATTGCCAGGATACGCACAGCACAGCACACTACACACACACATATATACGTAGCACACCTCACAAACTTACACATTCGGCAGATACACACAACACAACACACACACATAACACCCCACTCACAGTACAACACACACCCACATTCACTACAACACACACCCAAAAACAGTACAATACACAGAACACACACACTTAAACATTGCACAGATACATACAGCACACCACACACACACAGATTTATACATAGCACACCTTACGCACTTACACATAGGGCAGATACACACAACACACACATAACATACCTCTAACAGCACAACACACCCACATTCACCACACACACCCAAAAAACAGTACAACACACAAAAAACACACACTTAAACATTCCACAGATACACAAAGACACAACACACACATACTGTATATACATAGCACACCTCACACACTTACGCATTGGACAGATACATACAATACAACACACACAACCACATACACTACAACACACAAAAAATAATTTTCCGTTTATTTAACAGTCTGTACCGGCAAATAAAAACTGTACCTAATGTACCGTTTCTACTTTGTTCCCCATATCCGTCTCTCCAGTCCTCCAGCCTGTCACTGCGCTCCTCAGCCAGTTGCACTGAGAAATCTTTGTCCTGGCCAATGCACCCTTTGATCAATACAAAGTGAGTACACTGCACTCACCCTGTTAGTCAGTTGGATATCAGGCACTGCTCTGCCTTAAGGGTTTCCCAGACTCTTTTGGTTCATAGATAATGTTTGGTCGGTGGGCATGAGCGCTGCATGCATTTGTTTGAATGTTATGAGTGTAAGAAGTTGAAGAATAAGACTGAGATGAAGATTTGTCATGTTATAGTGTACAATTTACTCAATAAATCGTGAAAAAAATATGTGTACATAGAAGTACAATCAAGAAATGAAAGTAGGATTAAAAAATAAATTCTGATTCAAACTGATAATTGTTTGGATGGCGGTGGGTTGCGAAACAAATCTATAGGTGGAGGGGGTATGGATATTGTTGGCATAATTGGTGCTTGGTACACCTACGGGGGGTCCCCAGTTGATGAGAAATTTTCAATACAGTGTCACCGTAGGGGGATTTCCAATTGGGGTTCAGGTGGCCTTTTAAGGACCCCTTTACAATCCCGTTGGTCTCTTCTCCTGGTGCCTACGGTCTCCCTCAGTGATTGACTATCATTAAGGGAGACCGTAAGCTCAAGGAGAAGAGACCTACAGGATTGTAAAGGGTCCCTAAAAGACCACCTGGACACCAATTGGGAATCCCCCTAAGGTGACACTGTAGTGAAAATCCCATCAATTGAGGGCCCCCTGTAGGTGTAACAAACACCAATTATGCCCACAATATCCATACCCCCACCTATAGATTTGTTTCACAACCCACTTCATGCAAACAATTATCAGTTTGAATCAGAACTTTTTACTCCTACTTTCATTTCTTGATTGTACTTTTATGTACAACTTACATTTTTTTTAAGTAAATTGTACACTTTGTAACATGGCAATTATTTTTCTCAGTCTTATTCTTCAACTTCTTACACTCATACCTTATCAATGCACCCATTGATGATTGTGATGGCTGGATCAGTGGATTGGCCCGGCGGGTGTAGGGAAGAATTTGGCCCATTGCACCCATTCCCAGTGGTGCATTACAGTGGCGTGGGTAGCGTGCGTCGCATCATGACATCATGTGGCCAGGTCCGCGGACCTGCTCCCACACTCAGGGGCTGCCCCACTGTTTGGTAGAGATGCCCGGTGTATATGCTTTACAGATCCCCAGACCTCAGAGACTGCAGCAGGCAGGTTCGGTGAGGGGAGTGGCAGTGGAAGGGAGCAGTGAATTTTTTATTAATTATGGCCCGGTAAGTAATGCCCACCCCGATCCCCACGCACTCAGCGCCTGTAATTACACATTCTAGAAACTGTACCATTGAAAGTATAGAAATGGAGGTGTGACCACATCCCTTTCTGATTTTGTACCGATTTCTGACCCTCAGATGTTGGAGGATATGTCATACAGTAGGTGCTAAATCTCAGGAGTGGATGTGGAATTCATCAACACATACAAGTTATCAACTCAGGAGCGTTGTGTTTCAAACAACAACACCACACCTGATTTCATTGCCATCATTGAGTATCAATGCAAACACATTCTAACATTATGGTGGAATCTATAACAAATTACAATCTTAGGTCTTTGGCACAGCATACTGTAAGATTACATTTTTCAGAAATTTGGGAAATAAAGAAACCCCAAGGTTTTCCCGGGCAACGCCGGGCGGGTCAGCTAGTATATATATATATATATATAATCTATAAATATAATATATATATATATATATATATATATATATGTATATATATTATATATACACTTGTGGGCAGTCTTAAAAATGTTTTAACAACTTTTTTTTTTTTAACATATGAGGAGGCAGCGGCTGGGGACCCTGGAAGCTGGTGCGGGGGCAGCCAGGTGGACATGTCAGGTGGGCGTGTGGCCGGAAGGACCTGCGGGCGGAGGGGTGCCCAGCAGCCTGACGAAATTGCGGCCATTCGGAGGGGTACTGTAGCCGGAATTTAGGTGCATGCTGGGGGAGCGGGGAGGGAGCAGGGGGAGGCGGCGGGGCGGCACGCGGGCTGAAAGTGGCTAATCTTTCAGCCCGTGCTGTGTACACACATAATCCAATAGACCGGCGGGTACTTGTGTAGTTTCACGGCGCCACTAAATCGCATGCGATATCACATGCGATATCGCATGCGATTTAATACCTGTTCATATCCCCACTATCCGCTGTGGCTTGGAGTTGATTTTATATAGTGTGGCGAGCGCAGCGAGACACCGAGCCCGAAGCGTGACGAGCGTAGCGAGCGCTGCAAGGGGACACGGAATGCGATATCAGGTGTCGCCATCAAAGGACACAAGTACCATAATCCGTGTCCGCTCGCCACGCTTCGGGCTCAGTGGCTCGCTGCGCTCGCCACACTATATAAATTCGACTCCACGCAGTAGTGGATAGTCAGGAAATAAAGAGGTATTAAATTGCTTTTGATATCGCATGCAAAATCGCATTTCTCCGAATATACTCCGCCCAGCGATCAATTCTGAATCAGGCCCCAAAAACAGAAATGCACTGAAATAAATTGGCCCCTGCTCCCACCCTTGGAATTCAAACCCCGCCCATTATGTAAATAGCCTTTTAAATGAAAGATTTTCAGCAAAGTCTTCCACCTCCTGAACATCTCTTGCTCTTTGGGGAAAATAGATCAGTGTGTACGCACTATTTTGGTGACAGATATATCTATCAAAGATTTTGGCAAAGTCTTTTGAAATGAAAATCTTCAAGTGTTTATGGGCCTTTAGTCTTTCGCCTCCTAAAAATTTGCTGCTCTTTGGAAAAATAGCTCTGTGTACACACTACTTTGGTGAAATATATATCGTTTAGAGATTTTGGCAAAGTCTTTTGAAATGAAAATCTCCTAGCGTGTATGGGCCTTTAGCTGCACCAAAACACTAATCCTAGTTATTTAAAGGTCCATACACACTGGGCGATTATGCCCCACATGTATGGACAGCAATGACCGTTGTCATCGCTGGGGGGAAAGCCGCTCAGTGCATACAGACTGGTTTGATATGAGTGACCTGCATCATGCATCTTTATATCAATCTGTAACATTATTGTTACAAAATATCCTAATCTTAAAAACCTAGTACACTATAAGTAAAGTAATACCACTTTTACACCAAAATCCCAGATCCGACCCGGTATTTGGAACACGGTTCCAATCTGGGTCGGATCTGGGATTTGCTCAGTTTACACTGTGGTGCCGGCCTGGAATATCCCCGAGCTGGCACAGTTTACACTGCACACGGGTGCAGGGGGCGGCGCTTGGAGAATACATAATCCGAGTGCCGAGACCACCGATCGCCACATTGGGGCTGCCGATCGCCTGCTGGGGGCAAGCCAAGCACCAAGGTAAGCTGCTGGACTGCCCCCCAGCCTCGGTGCACCCCCTAGTCCCCTGTCTGCCGCACACAGGTATCCATTCACCTCCTCCCTGGATCCACTGCTGTCTGCACAGTACTTTTGAAATAAAATGGTTCCTCTAAAGCTTGCATTGTACTGTATTTTAAATCTTTTTTGGATGTGTTTTGGTGACCTGGGTGGGGCCGCGGCCATCTTGGGACCTCCTGACCCTCCAGTTTGTACGTGGGTCTGTGTACAGCTTTCACTGCCTTCATTTACCTGCCTCTAGCGCTGTGCTACTGCACCCAAGATTGCTGCTGTTGCCTGCCTCTCCTGAAAGTCTGCTTGTGTGCTTGCCACCACCGTTCTCTCTTTGTGCCTCTATACACTAACCAACCTGCATTCCTGCATGCTTGAAATTGCAGCTGCATCTTATATACAGTTGTGCTCATAAGTTTTACATACTCTAGCAGAGTTTGTGATTTTCAGAATATGAATGATAACTCACAAACTTTTCTTTCAATCATGGTTAGTGGTTGGGTGAAGCCATTTATTGTCAAACAACTGTGTTTACTCTTTTTAACCCTTTCCCGACGGGGCGTTTTTTGTTAACTTTTCTTTTTTTTTTCCTCCTCGCGTTCAAATAAGCGTAACTTTTTTTAATTTTCCGGCTATATAGACACATGAGGGCTTTTTTTTTGTGGGACAAGTTGTACTTTTTAATGGTACCATTTACTATACCGTATAATATTCTGGGGAATCAGAAAATAATTAAATGTGGGGTAAAAAGGAAAAAAAACGCAATTCCACAATTTTGCGCTGGTTACGGTTTTTTTGGAGTTCATAGTTCGTTTAAAATGATGGGTTATCTTTATTCTATGGGTCGTTACGATTCCGGTGATACCAAACTTATATAGTTTTCGTTACGTTTTACCACTAAAAAAAAATAGAAAATTTTACGGTTTTTCTAATTTGCGTCGCGTCGCCATGTTCTGCGGCTTATAACTTTTTTATTTTTCCACCTACGGACCTGGGTGAGGGCTCATTTTTTGCGGGCTGAAGTGTACTTTTTAATTAATACCATTATGGGATATGTGCGACTTTCTGATCTCTTTTATTTACATTTTTTTGGGTAGGCGATGCGACCAAAAAACATAGTTTTGGCGTTGGGAATTTTTTTCCGTTTACGCCTTTAACCGTGCGGGATAACTAATGTTATATTTTAATAGATCGGACTTTTAGGAACGCGGCGATACCAAATATGTTTATTTTTTTTATTTTTTATTTATTTTTATTTGTGAAATGGGGAAAGGGGGGTGATTTGAACTTTTAATATTTTTTTTTTTTTTTACTTATTTTTTTTTTTTTTTTTAGTTTTACTACAAGGCCCCCTAGTGTACTTGACCACTAGGGGGCGCGATCGCCTGTACTAGGTTCAGCCATAGAGCTCTATGGCTGAACATAGTGATTTTCAGCACTTCCTATTACATCCTGCCTCAGGCAGGATGTAATAGGAATGCTGACATGGCCAGCACAGGGGTCTACATTAGACCCCTGGCTGCCATGGCTACCGATCGGCACCCTCCGATCTCGCCGCGGGGGGCCCCGATCGGCGCCGGAGGGGGGCGCCCCCCCTCCGATCAGCTATTTAAGCACTGCGGGCGCTTTGCCCGCGGTGCTTTAAGGGTTAAACGGCCACGATCGGCGAACTCGCCGCTCGTGGCCGTGAGAGCAGGTACCTGGCTGTAATATACAACCATTACCTGCTCTCTTTCAAGCCAGCTCACTCCTTGAGCTGGCTTGATTCCCCCGCAACCGTCATATGACGTACATGTAAAAAACTAATTTATATTAGGGGTATGCTATAGACCACCAAATATAAATGAAAGGAAAGAGTCTCTTCTTTTAAACCAAATCAAACAAGCATCAAATCAGGGTCAGGTATTAATTATGGGGGATTTTAATTTACCCGACATTGATTGGGAAAATGAAACAGGTAAATCAGCAAGAAGCAATGGGTTCTTAAGCTTACTTAAAGACCAGTTTATTACACAAACGGTAGAAACTCCAACTCGTGATGAGGCGCTCTTGGACTTAGTATTAACAAATAACACAGACTTAGTTTCAAACACAAAAGTAATTGAACAATTAGGGAATAGTGATCACAATATGGTTTAACTGGAAATCAACTTCAGTAAATTACATCAAAAAGGATCTGCAAAAATACTAAACTTCAGAAAAGCAAACTTTGAATTATTCAGGGAAGCCCTAACAGGAATTGGGTGGGAAACGGTTATGGAGGGAAAAAATGCAGAGGAAATGTGCGATACTCTAAAAAAGGTGCTTGATTCACTAACTGTTGAATACATTCCTAAAGTAACTAAAGGTAAATTCAACAAAAAAAAGCCACCATGGTTGGACAAAGAAGTAAGGTCAGCTATCAACAATAAAACCAGAGCCTTTAAACTCTATAAAAATAACTTGAATGAGGAGGCGTTCGCAAAATACAAAGAATCAAACAAAACTTGTAAAGGGGTAATCAAAGCAGCTAAAATATTATATGAAGAGTGCATAGCCACTGAAAGCAAAACCAACCCAAAGAAGTTTTTTAAATACATAAATAGTAAACGTTTAATTAAGGAAAACATAGGCCCACTAACTGATACTAGTGGAAAAAGTGTTACTGAGGACAGGGGAAAAGCAAAACTGTTAAATGAGTTCTTCTCATCAGTATTTACTAAGGGAGAGCAGACTGTGGAACGAACATTTACCACAAACGGGACAAATAAGCCAGATCTCATTGTGGATTTCACGCCGAAGGAAATAATACTGAGGCTAAGCAAACTCAAAACAAATAAGTCACCAGGGCCAGATGGGATTCATCCGAGGGTATTAATGGAATTAAGGGATGAACTAGCTACCCCCCTACATTATATCTTTAGCAAGTCACTATCGTCAGGTATAGTACCAAAAGATTGGAGAATAGCAGAGGTAGTGCCAATATTCAAAAAAGGAAAAAAGGAAGATCCCGCTAATTACAGACCCGTTAGTTTAACATCAATTGTGGGTAAACTATTTGAAGGATTTTTAAGGGATGGTATCCAGGAATATTTAGATCATCACCGTCTACTCAGTACTAACCAACATGGGTTCGTGAAAAATCGTTCATGCCAAACTAATCTACTAGGGTTCTATGAAGAGGTTAGCAAAAACCTCGATAATGGAAATGCTGTAGATGTGATTTTCCTAGATTTCGCTAAAGCATTTGATACTGTCCCACACAAGAGATTGATTAATAAAATGGAGAACCTAGGATTGGGTGAAAATATCTGCAGATGGGTAGGGAATTGGCTATGTAATAGAGAACAAAGAGTGGTTGTGAATGGTGCCGTATCAGATATGATACCGGTACTAAGTGGAGTGCCCCAGGGTTCGGTTTTGGGGCCCATTTTGTTTAACATTTTTATTAACGATATTGGGATAGGGTTACTCAGCAATGTATCCATCTTTGCGGACGATACAAAACTTAGCAAAGTCATCAAATCACCAGAAGATGTCACCATGCTTCAAAATGATCTTGCAATTCTAGATGAGTGGGCAAAAAAATGGAAGATGAGGTTCAATGTAGATAAATGTAAGGTTATGCACCTTGGGAGACACAACCAGTGTGCAAGTTACAACCTTAGCGGAGAGGAACTGGGTAATTCCATACTTGAAAAGGATCTAGGAGTCCAAATAGACAGCAATCTAGGATGTAGTGCCCATTGTAATGTAGCTACAAAAAAGGCCAACAAAATCCTGGCATGTATTAAGAGAGGAATGGAAACTAGGGACTCAAGGGTAATTATGCCACTATATAAAGCATTGGTGAGACCTCACCTAGAGTACGGAGTACAGTTCTGGGCCCCACACTATAAAAAGGACATCATAGAATTAGAAAAAGTCCAAAGGCGAGCAACAAAGCTTATTAGGGGAATGGAGAATTTAAGCTACGGGGAGAGATTAAGCAATTTGGGACTATTTACATTAGAAAAGAGACGTTTAAGGGGGGACATGCTCAACATGTACAAGTATATCAAGGGCCAATATAAGGAACTGTCACACACCCTATTTTCTACTAGAAAGGAATCTAGGACGCGAGGGCATGAGTATAGATTAGAAGAAAAAAGATTTCATTCAGCTAGTAGAAAGAATTTCTTTACGGTCAGAACAGTCAAACTTTGGAACTCTCTTCCCAGAGAGGTGGTAACGGCTGGCTCATTAAATGCGTTCAAGGCAAAGTTGGACAAACATTTACTGGAGAAAAACATCCATGGGTACAAATAAGAAATATAATTTGTCTGTAAAATACCAGAACCTACCAAATCAGCAATGGATATCTATACCAGGTTGAACTAGATGGACGCAAGTCTTTTTTCAGCCTTACCTACTATGTAACTATGTAACTATGTCATATGTCGGGAAGGGGTTAAATCACAATGACAACAGAAACTACCAAAATGACCCTGATCAAAAGTTTACATACCCCAGTACTTAATACTGTATATTGGCCCCTTTAACATCAATGACAGCTTGAAGTGTTTTGTGGTAGTTGTGGATGAGGCTCTTTATTTTCTCAGATGGTAAAGCTGCCCATTCTTCTTGGCAAAAAGCCTCCAGTTCCTGTAAATTCTTGGGCTTTCTTGCATGAACTGGATGCTTGAGATCTCCCCAAAGTGGCTCAATGATATTGAGGTCAGAAGACTGAGATGGCCACTCCAGAACCTATGCTTTATTCTGCTGTAGCCAATGACAGGTCGACTTGGCCCAGTAATTTTCTGATAACATGCTGCATTCATCTTGCCATCAATTTTGACCAATTTTCCAGTGCCTTTGTAGCTCACACATCCCCAAAACTTCAGCGATCCACCTCCGTGTTTCACAGTAGGAACGGTGTACATTTCATCATAGGCTGTGTCGACTCCTCTCCAAATGTAATGTTTATGGTTGTGACCAAAAAGTAAAATTTTAGTCTCATCTCTCCAAATGACTTTGTTCCAGAAGTTTTGAGGCATGTCTCTGGGATGTTTGTAGCATTTGCGTAGTAATGGCTTTCTTCTGGCAGCCCATTTTTCTTCAAATGCCTCCATATTGTGCATCTTGAAACAACTTTTTAATTAGAGTTTGAACACTGCTGATTGGCATTTTCAATTGCTTGGATATCTTTTTATATCCCTTTCCTGTTTTATACAGTTCAATTACCTTTTCCTGCAGATCCTTTGACAATTATTTTGCTTTCCCCATGACTCAGAATCCAAAAGGATTGGGAAATTGGGGGAAGTTATGGCGGAGGCCAAGAGAACTCCTAAATCTAATACCTGGCACTTTAATTATTTAATGAAAAAAAGAAAAATTAAGATTTTTTTTAATTGGGGTAATAACAAATAAATGCAGTAATGTGATCGTGAGTAGCCGTTACTCACAGAGAGGTAAACCAAAAATATTTTAGGGATACATTGCGCTGCGGGTATAAATGATATCAAAGAGTGATAAATGCTGTGCACAAAGATATCGGACACACTGATCAATTTGATATTTTTACATATATATTCAAAATCAATAAAATATAAACAACACATTTGTAACAATAGTACGTTAAAAAGATCACATCACATGCACATAATTCAACTTATGCAGGTAACTCCCACTTAATGCCTCTAATGAATTAGGCCGCCTGGATGCAATGGGTTAACAAGCTCAAGTCCCTTTCCTGCTGGATTAGCATGTAGGAAAACACGCAAAGCACAGTTCAAGCAGCAGTAAATCGAGGGGTTAATATGCAAGAATAGCAGTTAATTAGCTTGATATTGTATTATCTCTTCCAATGGTTGTTATCCACACACTGGTTGTGCCAGAGGTAAATAAGGGTTGTAGAAACTGTGTCCCAAATAGTGTAGCAGCGTGTGCAGATAGCTGCTGGTAGCACAATAATTGCCAAGTGCCCTTCTATATTAAAGATCCGGATAGTCACCTCGTCGGTGGCCCAGTCAGACGGCTTGCTGAAAGGTGTGCAGCAGTAGTAAGCGTAAAATCGTGTAGTAAGTGTAGTTAGTGGGGGTAAGGATAGAATGTTTGGGATCCAAGTATGTCTGGGTTGGGGTTAGGTTTTTCAGGGTGGGGGGTTCTGGGGAGGTATGTTTTGATAGTGTGTTTTTAATTTTTTTATATTTGATAGCTAGGCTCAATTGGATTTACCCAAATGGCGCCTTCGGGTAATCGTGCACGAGTAGCATGTTTTGGAGGTAGCTTGTTTATCCTGATTGTGATTTACTGCGTGATATACTGGTCTGCATATTGCTTATACCACAACTGCTATTCGTGTTCCCGCTAGGCAGCCCGATTTTTAAAGGGCAAAATGCGCCCTGCTCCTCTAGCAGCGCCCCGCTAAAACAGCCTCACGGGGAAGCCCGGCGCTTCCCCGGCAGCACAGCGACTTCGGAGGGGCCGGGCCCGCCCCCTTTGGTGACTGCGGTGTCCGGGACCGCCGCCTTTAATGAAGTTGTGGCCTGGGCACGCCCCTCTTGTGACATCGGCGGCCTGGGACCGCCCCCAGCTGTGACATCGGTGGGCCCGGACCGCTCCCCCCGGCGCCCTGTCCGCTCTAAATGCTATAGTTAATACTAGCTATTATATGTCTCTTTGCCCACTATGTATGCTCTGGTTATTTTCTTTTTACTTTTGTTTAAGTTGGACTAATGCAAAAAAATATATATATTGAATAAAAAAAAATAAGACATGTACGGTTTAAGTGTAATAACCATAGCTAAATAACTGTATTTGTGTATTATAGAGATAAATAACCTATATTATATTTTTACTTTTCATATTGCAATCTTCAAACTTTTTCATTTGCAAACTTCCAGAACGTGTGTAAACAACATGATGTTTTAATCAACACTTGAAGCAATTTTATTAATACTGTATCTGCTACAATGACTGACAGTTTACTACTGTCCTACTGTATTCCACAGTTCACCTGCCAGCCTTTGCATACCTGCTGCAAGAAAAACACACAGAGCAGAGTCCCATTGGATGGGGACCAGGGATAGTCCCAAGTAAGTGGACACATTGAGACCAGCCTGGACCATTGGTGGATGGTCATAATTCATGTAGAATGAAGTACAGACTATTTCATCAAAGGGTGCACTTTACCTAAAAGCCTACTTTACCCAACATACTACCAATAGGGTTTATGTACAATCCACTCCTGATGGGCTCCAATTGGTGTTCTCCAAGAAAAGAAAAGTAAAACACCAATTTTTCAACCTCCCACATCTCTGAATGCCCTGTGTTTCGCACTGTCCATAGTGGGGGTAAATAGTACATGTGTAAATCGAGGGGCATTGCTATTGCACTGGTCAACATATAATTTGCACTTTAAAAATTATTTTCATTTTAGACTACTTTTGTACTTTGTGAGATTATAAGTATTGTAGAAAAGCAAAGGTCCTCAAGAACCCCCAACAGCTCACACTGGCATGTGCACAGGTGGTATTATTACTCACTGATACATTGTAAAAGATCCACAGGTGGAGATATATATTTCAGTTGTGATGCTTTGATGAGACCTGGAAAATGTGCACTGTGGGGGAACCTTGAGTGTCGTCACTAACTGGGTGCTGCCCACACCAGGGTGTCGCCCTCAAATGGTGACACCTCGGAAGTCGAGGGCTACAATGTGATAGTCTCCTGCACTACTCGGCTCCCGTACAGATAAAGAACCAGAACTGGTGGGAAATGTGCGTCTCCACAAGGCCATGCCTCTTTTCAGTTAGGTCATGCCCCCTTTAACATTCAGCAAAAAAAAAAAAGAGTATTATACAAACATAGACAATGGGGGAAATTTACTAAGATGTGTATTCTACTTCACATGTGATGTTGCTATGGGCAAACAATCAGATCCTGTCTACTATCTTCTAACGGGTGCTAAATAAATAAATAAGAAGTAGCTTCTGATTGGTTGCCAATAGCAACATTACATGTGAAGTAGAATACACATCTTAGTAAATTTCCCCCAATGACTGTTATTAGAAGTATTACACATCGAGAACACAGTCTAAGGGGGGTATTCAATGTCAGGGGCACGGCTGTCGAGCTAGCGCGACAGCCGTGCCCCTGTCCCGTTCTCGGTCAGCTCGCCTGGAGCTCGTCGGGATTCAATGTCCCGGCCGCCGAGCGGCGAGAAGGGGGCGTGGCCGCGAGTTGATGACGGAAATAGACGAGCTCCAACCGGGAGCTCGCCTATTTCCGGCTTTTTTCGGCAGAACGAACCCGACAGCTTGTGATGTCGGGCTCGTTCTGCGCAAAACCCCTGTTCAATGCTGTCGGGGAAGACAGCATTGAATAGGGCCCCGCAGCCATCTCCCCCATCGGGATCTGGCTGCGGGAGCTCGAATGACATTGCATACCCCCCTAATTGTAGATGCAATAGTGACTACGGCTATGGTGACCTAAAATTATATTTCAAACTTAAAAGAGAAAAACTTTGCAAAGTAAGAGATGATTGTTATTTGGATAAGTTATTTGGATAGTTATCAAACTAAATTAGAATTGGTAGGCCTGTATATTGTGGTGTTTGCAGTAGGTCACTTACAGTACTATTTTTCTGGAAAAATAGGTTCAGGAACTCCAGGTCTGCGGGTGGATCAATTAAATTTAAAAAAACATATATATAATAGAGAGAGGGAGGGATAGATATATGTATATATTGTATTTAGAAACAAAGGCACTCACAGGTGACTTTAAAATAAAACTTATCTTATGAAAAGTACATTTTCAGTTCCTGATGATGTCATATTTAATTAGAGGTTCAGGAACTGAGTTCCTGCTGGTTCCTGCTGAAAAATAGCACTGGTCACTTACCTATTGTTACCACATCACGAGAGTTAGAAACAGACGGTTCCTCCTCAGTTTGCTCTTGGCTTCCAATAGTAAGTATAGTTGGACATACAACATTGCGAGAACAAGTCTGTGATTCATCCCTGCCAGGAGGGGACCAAGGCCTCCGCTGTACTTCAAGATCTCCATCATCATCAAGTAGTACTTCTTTTGCTTGCATATGCGCATTTGTTTGCCTAGTGAATAATGACTCATCTCCACAGCACAGCTCTTCTGATTGTTCATAGTCACTATTCCTTTCTTGATCACTATTTCCAGCTTCCAATAAGTTGTTTTCCCAAAGGATCTTAAACTGCGTTTGAAATACTGCAGATGAAATATGAACAGAATAAATAAAAAGTGTGACAGAAATATGTAGAAATGAAGAACAAGTATCAAAATCAGAAGATTTAATTAGAGAAAAATATGCCGTATAGTCCCTATTATGGAATAGTTGATGCTAGGGCCACTCACAGTAGTACAACCAGTGTTGTTGAGATTTTATATTTCCCAGGACGGACACTTTATTTCACCACTGGGGTTAAAATGGAAAAATGATGACATAATTAGAAAACAAGACTTGGACCAGCCATGCCATGTCATGCCATGTCAGGGGTGGGAAACCTCCTGCTTTTCCCTGCTTTAATAGGTTATGGTGATCTGTATATGGGTGAACCTCAGTATTTAGGCGCTCTATATCGGAGCATAGGTGTATCTGAGATATAAAAGAGAAATACTTCCCTAATTGGGAGTGATGTTTCTTGTAATGGCGTTCCCCAGATTTTTCTCCTCCTCATACACGACCGATGGATATGTGGATGAGAAGAAATGGGCAAATACAAATGTTATATCCTCCCTTTTTTTGGTAACCGTTTCTTTCAGGGTATAGCTCCCTTTGTAAATTTTTCAAATAGGAAATGGGTGCATACCCCACTCACTATTGCAAATAGAGGATTAAATATATCACGGTTTCTTTCTACTGGGTGACGCACCCGTACTCACGATGTTCAATGCTGTAACCCGTGTATAAAGGTATCTTTTTCCTCCGGTATATACTCATAAAAAGTTTTTATTTTCATAAATACAGCAAACAACAAAAATAAAAAGTAAAAAATACTGTACTAAACCCAAAGGAAAAACAGCTGGTGATAGTGTGAATTACACACCCTGATCGGTATTCCGGATCCAAACAGGGGCGGTCCGACACACATACACTCACCTGGTTTCCTCTATGGTCCTTCCAGTGGATGCACACTTAGTTCTGAGACGACATGTTTCGAGACGTGTAGTCTCTTCATCAGGGCTCAGATCATGGTGTGCCTAGATTTCTTTTATACGTGAAGCCCCTCCCACTTCCGGTTTTCCGATATCGGAAGTAATGTCCTGATACTTTGCGGTGATGAATTCACAGGGGTTTTTATCTCATCGGGTGAGAGATATGTTAGTTTCTTCTAGCGTCTTGCTCTCCTAGCTGGTGGTGTAACTCCCTTACTGACGCGTCTGTAGCTGAGGTACGGAGATCCCTGAGCGGCGTTTCACTTCCGGTGACTTCCGGCTGACGTCTTCTTGGTCCTGGGTGTATTTACATCCCCGGAAAAACTGTCATTGATATTATCAGTTCCTGTCATCATTTCTGTTCATATGTGAAATAACGTATGTAGATGGTATATTTCCAATCCCCATGGATTCTCCCGTTTTGGCTCTACAATGTAACGCGTGACAATTAGAACTTTATAGTAAGTGCCAGGTATAATAAATATATGTGAAATATGAACATATATATTAAAAATGATTTTATAAATATAAATTTCATGTGCACCATTTAATGAGTGAAAATTTATAAAAAACTTTTAAAAAGATTTTTTTATATATAAAAAAATTGGTTAAAAAATGATTAAATTCATAGGTGCAATAGATATGTAAAAACCAAGAGAAAAAAGTGTATATATTATATTATAGAAACCATTTCAACTCGAAATCTTGGTTAAGTCCGAGCGGAATGAGTGTCTTAAATTTGTATATTAATTTCATTTCACTGGTGGCTAATCTTTTTTCAATGTTGCGGTCTCTCCAGTTACTGGTAACTTTTTGTATTCCTACAAATCTTTTTATAGAATTTGTGGAGCAGTTGTGTTTCTCCTTAAAGTGTTTGGAGAGATGATGGGTGATCAATCCTTTTTTTATGTTTCGAAGGTGTTCTGCCACCCTAGTTTTCAAGGGACGTGTCGTCCTTCCGATGTAGAAAAGGCCACAACTACATTCGACCATGCATATAACGTTGGAAGTGTCACATGTGATAAAGTCTCTAATTTTAAAATTGACTTGATTGATGTTTATATCCACAGTCTTAGAATTTTCTGATTTGACATGTCGACATCCAATGCATGTCCCGCACCGGTGAAAGCCTTTAGTCCTAATTAGTGATTTTTTATTTTCGGGTAGACAACTTTTGACTAAGGAGTTTTTTAGATTGTTGGATTTTCTGTATATGAATTTGGGGCGTTCCGGTAGGCTATCTTTTAAAACTGGATCACATTGTAGGACATGCCAATGCTTTTTGAAAGATTTTTCCATGTCTTTATGGCATTGGTCATATTTGGTGAAGAAAGCAAACTGTAATGAATTGGTATTGGTTTCTGGATTAGTGATTTTGATTCTTTTTTGAAGGAGCGATTTTCTATCCTTCTGATCTATTTCCTCCATTACTCTGTTAATTTCAATTTCTTGGTAACCTTTTTCCATGAATTCTTCCTTTAATTTGTTGTATTGTCCCTTTAGAACTTCCGAGTCGCTGCAATTCCTCTTTAATCGAAGGAATTGACTTTTTGGTACCCCTCTAAGCCAAGGCAAATGATGTTGGCTGTCTGTGGGGATGAAGGTGTTAACATCTGTGGGTTTTTGATAAGTTTTGGTGTGTATGATGTCATCACTGGTATAGATGGTTAAATCCAGGAAGTGTACAGATGTTTGACTGAACTCGAAAGTGAATTTAATGTTGTGATTATTTTGATTTAATGTTTCCGCAAATTGATGTAGCTCTTGTTCTTCCCCTTGCCAGATAAGTAGTACATCATCGATGTATCTATTCCACTTTAATAATTTAGTACCCCAAGCTATGCTGTTGTAAATGGCATCTTCCTCCCACCTTGCCATAAACAAGTTCGCATAGCTTGGGGCAAATTTGGTCCCCATAGCGGTCCCTCTTAATTGGAGATAGTACCTCCCCTCGAAGTAGAAGAAGTTATTATATAAGATGAAGGTGATGGATTCAAGTATAAAGTCCTTCTTCTCTTCCGTATATTCTGATCTTTCCAGATAGAAGCTGACTGCCTGTACGCCGTCTTCATGGGAAATACATGTGTATAGGGAGGTTACATCCCCTGTCCCAAGCCATTTGAGTCCATTCCAAGTCTCCTCCTGTAATGTTCTTAAAATGTCACCGGTGTCTTTAGTGTAGGAACGGGTCCTTGTGACGATGGGTTGTAAGAATGAGTCTATTAATGCTGATAGATTCGAGGTGAGAGAACTTGTGCCAGCAATTATGGGTCTACCGGGGGGGTTTTCTTGATTTTTATGTAGTTTCGGCAGAACATAAATGGTGGGTGTCACATCTTCTTCAATGTTTATAAAATCAAACTCTTTCTTTGTTATCCCTCGATTGGAAAGATGTTTCTCAATGAGTTTCTTGAAGTCCGTCCGAATTTTGTTGGTGGGGTCTTGATTGAGTTTTTTATAAGTTTCTCTATCTTCTAATTGCCGATTGATTTCATTTACATAGTCTACTTTATTCAAAATGGCTATGCCTCCCCCCTTATCGCAGGGCTTAATGGCAATATTAGTATCTTTGCTGAGAGATTTTACAGCTTCTTTCTCTTTTCTCTTTCTCTTCTAATTTAATCATTTTTTAACCAATTTTTTTATATATAAAAAAATCTTTTTAAAAGTTTTTTATAAATTTTCACTCATTAAATGGTGCACATGAAATTTATATTTATAAAATCATTTTTAATATATATGTTCATATTTCACATATATTTATTATACCTGGCACTTACTATAAAGTTCTAATTGTCACACGTTACATTGTAGAGCCAAAACGGGAGAATCCATGGGGATTGGAAATATACCATCTACATACGTTATTTCACATATGAACAGAAATGATGACAGGAACTGATAATATCAATGACAGTTTTTCCGGGGATGTAAATACACCCAGGACCAAGAAGACGTCAGCCGGAAGTCACCGGAAGTGAAACGCCGCTCAGGGATCTCCGTACCTCAGCTACAGACGCGTCAGTAAGGGAGTTAAGAAACTAACATATCTCTCACCCGATGAGATAAAAACCCCTGTGAATTCATCACCGCAAAGTATCAGGACATTACTTCCGATATCGGGAAACCGGAAGTGGGAGGGGCTTCACGTATAAAAGAAATCTAGGCACACCATGATCTGAGCCCTGATGAAGAGACTACACGTCTCGAAACATGTCGTCTCAGAACTAAGTGTGCATCCACTGGAAGGACCATAGAGGAAACCAGGTGAGTGTATGTGTGTCGGACCGCCCCTGTTTGGATCCGGAATACCGATCAGGGTGTGTAATTCACACTATCACCAGCTGTTTTTCCTTTGGGTTTAGTACAGTATTTTTTACTTTTTATTTTTGTTGTTTGCTGTATTTATGAAAATAAAAACTTTTTATGAGTATATACCGGAGGAAAAAGATACCTTTATACACGGGTTACAGCATTGAACATCGTGAGTACGGGTGCGTCACCCAGTAGAAAGAAACCGTGATATATTTAATCCTCTATTTGCAATAGTGAGTGGGGTATGCACCCATTTCCTATTTGAAAAATTTACAAAGGGAGCTATACCCTGAAAGAAACGGTTACCAAAAAAAGGGAGGATATAACATTTGTATTTGCCCATTTCTTCTCATCCACATATCCATCGGTCGTGTATGAGGAGGAGAAAAATCTGGGGAACGCCATTACAAGAAACATCACTCCCAATTAGGGAAGTATTTCTCTTTTATATCTCAGATACACCTATGCTCCGATATAGAGCGCCTAAATACTGAGGTTCACCCATATACAAACCACACTTTCGTCTCAGGAGTTTTTAGGGTAAAAACTCAAGAACTCTCAGACGGGCGACCTAGAAATCATTATAGCGCCACGCTAACCTTTAACCCATCTTTTCACATTTAGGTTATGGTGATCCACTGCTTGCTTTCATAGATTACATGGACCGCCAAAAGGGAGCAAGTATTGCATAACATTTTGACAAGTGTTTTTTTACTCTGAGACATTGGCTCATGTGTGTAAAGGTGCCCACAGACGCTACAATTATCGAATGCGTTTTGTACTTTTTAAGCACAAATTGCATCTTATGTACAATTATTGGATGGTGTTTATGTTCCCTGGAGCCCGATATTGTATGTCTAAAAAAGTACGTGCTGCACGTACTTTTTAGACTACATCTGAAATTTAACATTACAAGCATGGGTTCATCACATGCATCCAAGTGCACATCTCAAAGCAAGCTGGAAGAAAAATTGTATAGAACCATTGTACAGTCAAAAACGCATAGCACAGTACAATTGTAGCATCTGTGGGCACCTTAACAAATATGCAGAATGCCTGAGGTGACAAATCTAAATAAGAAATGTCCTTACTGAAATGTAGAGCACTTATATTGTTAACTTGTTTTCAGATTATAAAGCACACTGAAGAAAATGTACTACAGTACAGTACTGTAAGTGCATAACAACATACAAAAGTATCTATGGACTTTTGCCCTTCTGGATCTCTACTGAGACATTATAAAAGCCAGATGGCAGCATTACTGGAGTAGCAGAAGTTTGTGCTAGCAGTAGAATGATACATAGCTGCTGTCCCCATATGCTTTCTTTTGGGGTCCACGATAGAGATAAGGGGGAGATGTAATAGGGTGCGATTTTTAGTCATGTTTTAAAATCGCATGTGAAAAATAATCGCACATTTTTTAAAAAGTTTGCAAACGTAATAGGGTGCAAATTTTTTTAGACAAAGTCAGAATTCACATGCGATTTAGTGTGTTTTTTAGTAAAGAAAATTTTCAATTTTAAGACGTGCGATTTTTGAAACATGACAGTGTACGGTATTTTGTTAAAAAAGTGGCCTGGGATCCCAACTCCTGAGCATAAACAGCCCCAGCCTCATTGAGCCGGACCTGGTTACAAAAATATGTGTCATGCCACAGCTGGGGGACACTTTTTACGTAAGGTCCCCGGCCGTACCGTGCGCATCATGGCTGGTCAGCCCTGGACGGGGTACATGGGGGCTGTACCCAGCGTCCCTAGGCGGTGGATGCCTAGGGACGCAAGACTCAAATAAATAGATATCCTGTAAAATGTAATGTATATTAGATTGCTTTTTAAATATGCTTTACATAATTTAAACACATAAAAGAAAGCAAAATTAAGTAAATCACCAAGACTAACAGGTGATGTCTATTGAGAAATTAAGACCCTTTAAATAATGACATCCAAACCAGGCATGGCATCTTGAAAAAGTGCTGCTAAGAGACGAAAGGTGTTGACACCCCCTGGTTTCTGGTCACCTTGACCACCTACAGCAGCAGCCAAGTGTGCACCCGTGTTTGGGAAAGAGTCTATTCCGCTACTCTCCCTACCACGGATGGGCAGCACACCACTACCTTTACAGCAGACGCTGAAGCCGTAGACTGCTCTTATCCACTAAAAGCTAGCAGCAGCTGCCCGGGACCGAGTTTACGGTTTCGCTATCCCCGTTACTGATGGACAGCTCACTGCTGAATCAGGAGTAGATACTGTATTTGCCGACTGCTCTATCAGCTAAAGCCAGCAGCAGCTTTCCCCAGCCCCGACAGCCGAGTACAAACAACCGGCATCAGACGCTGCAAATTCGCATCCATCTGTATACCCAGCCTGCTGGTTAGCATTTTCCTCTGCTCCGATGCATATATACATGCGAAGACAGATGAGCAGACACAGCAGGGCTAGAATAGCCACGAGAGCTTAAAAACTAGACTTATATTTACAGTATAAATACAGTTGCCACCCCTGAAAATGGATCTCCTTATTAGTTCTTCAATGTGACAAATATAAAATCCATTTATACTGTGATTACGCTGGAACTTACTAACTACTACTCCCAATGCTATTAACCATCTATGCATGCATAAATTGCTGCTTGCACATAGAACTTCTGCTATGATATATTAATCATATTTTAATTTTTATTTAGCTGGGACGCCGGCTTTACTTTAAATTATTCTTGTTTATTATTATTTGTTTATGGTAATTCTTGCTTATTATACATAAAACATAATTTGTATTACTTGCATCATTACTGGTAAAGTGGACCTAATGAGACTGTGAAATAAAGTATAAATGCTAGCGGTGTAACCAATACATTTATCCTCAAATATAGTCTTAAACAAGCTGGCTGCTTGGTGTCACATGCAGCTTCTTTTTTACTAAAAATGTACATTCACATAGTGGCATATATTCTGTGTCATAACCTTTGTCCCTCAAGGCTGCAAATTACCTAATAAATTGTATTAGAACATCAAGGTCTCTGGATCCACTTTGCCAGTATGAGTGATTTTAGTTATAACAAACGAAAAAATAGACGTGACCAATATTTCTCATTTTTTAGATAAAGAATATAGAGATGAGCCATTTTCCAACTTATCCCAATTCAATAAATTATTTTACCATCTACAGCAGTGATGGCTAACCTTGACTTTCCAGCTGTTGTTGAACTACACATCCCAGCATGCCCTGCAACAGTTTTACTATTTGGCCATGCTAAAACTGATGCAATGCATGCTGGGATGTATAGTTCAACAACAGCTGGAATGTTGATTTAGAGGATCTATTAAAAGAAAATATGCGTAACTCACTTAAAAATTATATATAGAGAGGCAATGATTATTCCTAGAGGATTAAGATTATTTAAACACCTATCACTTAAGGATAATGCAGAATTACAGAAAAAAATGGGATGAACAGACAATTGCTCTATAGTATTAATGGAAATACCCGTGAATTACAGGAATTAAAAAGTTTTATAAACTATGTCTAATATAGAACAGGTTAAGGAGGATTTATTGCAATTTAAGGAATTTAAACTTATTTTCACTAAAAAGAAAAAAATGGAATATAGACCAGGAAGATTATAAAGAAAAAAAACTAGAATTTACAAAATTAATAAAATGGAGAGACACTACGAGCATACGGCTCACATGTCCAATAATTATGATAGACCACAAAAACACAAAAAAAAGAAGATTGAGAATTCTCTCCTATAAAACAGAAAGAAACCCAATCATCATTCCCAAAACCAGGATAGATTTACTGATGACTCTAGAACAGTGATAGCCAACCCTAGCCCTCGAGAGCTACCAACAGTTCACATTTTCCAGACAACCTAGCTGCTGCACAGCTGCACTCATTAATCACTGACACATTTTAAATGATACACAGATGGAGCGAATTAGCTCACTTGTGATTCTGTGAGGAGACCTGCAAAACATGCACTGTTGGTAGCTCTCGAGGACTAGGGTTGGCTACCCCAACTCTAGAAGAACTACTAAAGTCAATAGAAAAGATTCACAGATATCACCCTCACAGGTTTTTTCTCAACCCAAATCATTCCAGCACCACAATTCGTATGATGTATTGGCAAACCATACCCCAAAAAGACACAGATCGGAAACAGAGGAGGAAGAAACAGACTCCAGAAAACCAAAATACCAATAGACAAAACGAGCATACACAATTTGACTTCACATAAACGAACGATAAACAAATAATTTTCCTAAAAAGGGAATGAACTGTGCACCCACCAAAGAACCCAATATATTCATCCTTTTCATAGACCTTTATAAATTTACAGAACCCTGTAGAAAAAATATATTTCCCATTCCATTTGCCCACATACCCCACCAAACCTTGTCAGCTGGAACTTAAAACCATATTAGCAACTGTCAGTACATAGAATGCTATTTCGGAAGGTGAATTTCATTTCAATTTTTGTTCCCCACACACTCCCATTTCTTATTATTACCAAAAATACACAAACACCTGACAGGACCCCTTTGGAGACCAATTATTTCGGGTATAGGGTCCCTCAAGTCCAATCTTTCACATTTTGTTGATGCACATTTGCAAAAAACATGTCACTAATTTAAATCCATACATTAGAGACACAAAACACATATTAGAAAAAAATATGAAAAATCTTGGCAAAAGGGGGTGGGGCTTTCTCGCCCTAAATGTCCACTAAAATATATCACACATAGAAGGCATCAAAGCAGTTCAGCGCTATTTGGATAAGGATACTGATCTACCCAATTCAAGGAAAACCTTTATTTTGGATGCCATTATGTATATTTTAACGCACAATTAGTTCTCATTTGATGACAAGTATTATTTACAGCGCCTTGGAACGGCCATAGGGACCAGATTCGCACCAAGTTTTGCGAACCTGTATATGGGCCGCCTCAAAGACCATCTAATTTGGAGTGGCCATACGGAGAGAACCTGATCCTCTATGGCCATTTATTATTTGGGACAATGGTCACAAACGTGCAATTGAGTTTGTTAATTAAACACTAACACACAATTTAGTTTTCACTCACACATTTAATTATGACACTATAAACTTCCTCGACATCGCATTCTCTGTCCTGGATGACAAAATGATTACATCCAACTACAGAAAACTGGTAGGAGCGAGTAAATATTCACATTACCAAAGTGGACACTACGGACCTTGGATCAATAATATTCCTAAAAACAAATCTTACGATTTAGACAGACAACTGTACTAGTGATTCCAACTTTTTTTTTCACAAACAGAGATTATGCTAGAACATTTTAAAAGAGGATATCCGGAAGACCTCACAAATGAAGTTTGAAGTTACGCACACTCCATCCCAATACCAGGTTTAATATTCATACAAAAAATAAACCTCTCTAAAAAATCAAAAGGGTCATAACAGATATAATCCTGGAGCTACCCCAGATCATATTACATCAATGACTCAATGTTTAATCAAATGAAATAAAAAAAATTATCCTAAATAATTTCGGTATGTTAAAACAAGATAAAATTATTCAAAAATGTATCTCTAAACTTAAAATGGTCTTCAAAAGAAACAGCAATCTAAGAGATTTACTAGCATCAAGCCAGTTACCAAGCAAGCCAAAAATATCAAAAGAAACCTGGTTACCATCAAAACCCAATGGAAACTTTTGTTGCAATAAATCTATTTGTTTAACATGCAAACACATGCTTAACAGAAAAAAATATTGTTATTTCATCCCTTACTGGCAAATCGTATTCGCTAAAACAATTTATTAATTGTGAAACTTATTACTGTATCAAAATGTCTTATAGTGTCCTTGTAAATTACAATATGTTGGCAGAACGAGAAGTCTGAGATCAAGATTCAGAGAACATAGACTTAATATTTTGAAAAAAGCTCGTAATCATAGTATCCCCCCTCACTTCTCGCTATTACACAACAGCGATCCTAAGGGCCTAACTGTGATGGGAGTAGAATGTTTTAACAACACAAAACGTGGAGGTGACCAATATGTTCAGGCAAATCTAAAACTAAAATACTAAAATTATATACGCTCCACCTCACCACTGGAGCCTGGAACGGTAAGGTATACTGGTGTTAAATTAGTGTCTGTATTTATTTATTAAGTTATTTATATAGTGCACACATATTCCACAGTGCTTTACAGAGAATATTTGAACAATCAGTCCCTGCCCCAGTGGGGCTTGCAATCTATATTCCCTACCACATCCACACACACTCATTCATTCTAGGGTTAATTCATGCTGGAACTTTTGGTTCGCCAAGTCCCAGCATGCGGGGAAAGCCTGCTGGGACTTGTAGTTTGACTGTAAAAAGCAATGTCTTTTAAATTGAATTTTACACTTAACAGCCTGGCATCGACCGCCTAGGGACACATGGTTCTGTCAAACTCACCACTCAGAACCTGGGCTATTGTTTTCCCGACGATTACATTTGTGAGTTGTATACTTTATAATGGGAAAACATCTGGATGCAAATTTAATTTAAGAAAAAAAAAAAATCGACAGGTCAAAATGTGCAATTTTTTTAATGCAATTTGCATTATTAAATGTGCGATTTTCGGAAAACATGCAAATTCAGACTTTTTTTGCAAGAAAATAGCAAAAGTCTAAAATTTGCACTCTATTACATCTTACCCAGGATTACAGTAATGAGACAAAGTGATGCAATAGGTGGGGGGTGCCGGGCTGCCCCATTTCCATATGGGAACGCACAGCGTTCCATGGGCATTCCCATGAGAATTCTGGGCGCTCTCATGGTAATGAGGCGGTGATGCGGGAGCGGGGGGCTGGCAGCTGACATCACCGGATGTCAGCTGCCCGGCCATATCCGTGCCAGTGTGCACGTGGGAGGTTACCTGCATGCATACAAATAGATGTTTATGCTAAACATCCATGCGCAGCCTGTGCGGGCGAACCCGCGCTGCGAGGGGGGGGGGGAAGGTGGGCGTTCATTCGCCGGACGGGGTTTGGTGGATTTGCAAGGCTGCGAATTTGCAGCCTTGCGAATCAACAAGAATAACCCCCATTACCCCTTCTCCAAATACTTAATTTCTGCACCATCCTAGAGCTGGCAATCTTTCACATTTAATGGGATTTGGTTAGAATCTCAAATTTGTATTTTGCCGGAGGATCACATTTCCATGCACATTAAGCTATGTATTAACACACACATATGACAGCTTAAATAAAGGCAGACAGAATTTCAGCCTACTCTGGAAAATAAAAGAGGTTTTACTGTGTGGATTTTTCTATCTCTGCATACACCTAAGCAGATCTATAGCTTCTCTGTAATAGATGGGCACATTGATGTGCACTATGGGACTACTAAAGGGACTGGTGAAGAACTGAGATATTCTGCAACACCCTTTGAAAATAAGCTTCACTCTTTAAAACATCATCCTTTTTAACTTAACTCATAGTCTAATTTAGTTTAACATTAATCTTAATTAGTTTACTTGTCAACAGACTTCCCTAAATCTGCTTCGCTTGTCACAACATATGGCTCCGATATTATTATAGTGCATATATTAAGCAGCCAGTGAAAAGGCATACATTTTCTGACTACCAGCAATGGTTATGTGAATACATAAACAATCATTCTGTACTACAGTTTTTTTTTTTTTTCAATATACTAATACAACTTGAAAAAGGATCAACTTACTGATTAGCTGTATCTGTATATATTATTTTATATTGATGATATAGTTTTAATGAACTGATTTTTTTGGTGGCGCATAGACTACTTTTGATCAAATTGAGAATACAGTGAAGCATCCCAGCGGTCAGAATTCCGGCGCCGGAGCGACAAAAGGATCAGTATACCGGTCAGACCAGGGAAAGGGGAGGTAACCCTTTGAGTGCCAACATCTCTGTGAGATATATTCAAAATATACGCTAAATATGGCAGTCATACAAATTTATTGTCGTCCTAGTCACTGTGAACCTAGACTACAGCTAGAACATCAGCAGGTAGCCATGTAAGTGACAGCCCCACCACCATTTCAAATCTAAGGCAGGCCATGAGCCAATCAGAGCTTGCACACCAGCCACGAATCAGAAGTGGCCGCAATAAGGTGTAAAGGAGATTACAGTGTGGTATAATGTATAAGTGTCACTACTACTGTGTGGCATAATGTGTATAAAGAGTACTGTGTGATGTAACATGAATAAGGGCTACTACTTTGTGGCATAGCGTGAATGAGGGCCGCGACTGTGTGGTATAACTTGAATAAGTCATGTGGCATTATAAGAGCTGTAACATGTGGAATAACTTATCTGGGTACTATTCTCTGACCACACCACTTCCTTGGGAGACTGCATTACTCGGACACCTGGGTGGAGTCTGGTGAAGGCCTTATAAAATCACCATAAAAGATACCTTTATGAGCTTCAGACACACAGTCCTCTTGTGAGTGTGGTATGTTCTACCCTTGTTTCATATTTATGTTTTAAAAATGAAATTGACAGTCCTACACATTTAAGCCCTCTCTTTGCTTCACATATGTACCATCTGTGAGAACGGGAGAAGGAGAAAGTTCACACACAGACAGCGCTTGGAATATATCCTTATCCATTTCTGTATACCATTTTCATTACCAGCTCCAGTTTCTGTACCAATGCGCATTTTCCACCAATCTATTGGTGCCACAGTTGAAATAACATTTTGGTCAAACAAGAGGTCACTATACAGTGTTGCTTTTGCTTAGAACTTGACAAGTATTGGTAGAAGAGTATTTGAATGTGGATATTTTGCTTTGGCAAACTTAGGTAATGTGGGTCAATTTTATGTTATTGATTTATTTATTAACAGTTTCTTATGTAGCGCAGGAAATTGCATTGCAGTTTACAATTGGAAACTGTGATACGACAAACTGGTTATTTACAGACAGTCAAAAAGGGCCCTACTCGCAAGCTTACAATCGATATATTTAAATCAAGCTAATTTATATCAGCACACCCTCCCCGAACCGGATACTGGGAGAGAAGAGACTGCCTGCATAGCACTATAAGCGGGCGTGGGACATACTGCTGTGACAAGTTTCTGTATAGGGGAAATTGTTTGAAGGTGTGTGACAGTTGTAAAGGCTTATGTAATAAAAAAAAAACATGTCTAATATCCAACACCTCTCTTACTTGCAGAACTGGGAATGTCTTACTTAAAACACACAGCAGACCAACACTTTGGGAGTCAAGAAAAGCGAATCACCCGGCGGAACGGACGTCATCATTGAGCAGCTCTGGCCAGGTGCACTTACCCCACTAAGAAGAAGAATGGAGCACCAGGAACAGGTAGGAGGAACAGGGACAGCTAGTTAACAGTGTCACCTGCAGTCTAGCTAGCACAAGCACTGACATTGAAACTAATAGAGCAAACCAAGCGAGATAACAAAATTATACTGTACCTTCCGGCACCCACAAAAAATAGAAGAAAAAAGTCCAGAAAAGATGGGCCTGATTCAGTTTTAGTTGTAGTTTTGCAACAATTTGCTAAACTACAACTCCCGGTGCTAGCATGTAGGGCCACCAAGCACAGGGCAAACCATCTGGCAAAAATGAAAAAAAAAATAAGCAAAATTGGCAAGAGAGTAATTTTTAACATCTATTATTGTGCCAATTCCTTGACGAATCACCAATCATTATTGTCTGGCTATCTGAATTTTTTGATCGCCGAATCAGATCAGCGTCAGCAGAGCTGGAAAACGTATGGTTATGGGACCCATACTTTTAGGCCCCTTTCACATGTTCCGGCTCCTGCCGGGCGGCAAATCCCCGCATGGCCAAGAAGCCGTGCCGCACTGAGAAGTTTACAATGGAGGGGATGGGCACAGCCCAGCAGCCGTCCTTTCCAGTGGTGGGATTCAGCTGTAACCGGGCCGTGTCTGTCCATTATCAAGTACTGTTTGCGGCACCGCTTTTGGTCGTGTGGGGTTTCGCCGCCCGGCAGGAGCATGTGAAATAGCCCTTACAGTCCAAGTGGGATGAAAGCAGAAAATACATATTATGTTACACAATGCTATTTTGTAAGTCTGTACCTGCATATTTTACATTTTTATCATGTTATCTATTTGACTTCTCTGTATTTTGGTGGAAATCTGCTTCAAGCACTTTGTATAAATATTAAACACATGGGGGGCGTGGCCTGGCAGCCATCAAGAACAGCAGCACCAAGATTAAGCTCCTAACGCCAGCCAAGTTAAAGTGGGTCTCCAGACTCCCTTTTCCCACCCAGCGGGCACCCAGAGAAAGCTCTACACCTGCACACCCCTCCGTGAATCAGTCGCGGGCGGCAGCGGAGTCGGGAAGCCTATATTTAGGCTTCCGCGGATTGCGGCCTGCTCGCGGCTTCGGAGCCGGGACCTAAATTTCAGACGTCTGCCGGGATTCAAGCTCCGTGGCCGAGAGACGCCGCCGAAACCTCCCAGTGACCACCAGCGCCCGGCCAGACATCCCCAGGCACTCTTGGACACCCCCCTGAGCCGGGATTACAGTGGTAAGGGCAGGCACCCTGCTTCAACATCTCCCCCCCTAGCCCAGCACTCACCCTGTGAATTATAGCGGCCATCTTGGTTGGGGCACAGCCGCACAGTTAACAATCCCTTACTCAGTGATCCCCTGGGCACAGGTGATATAGTCCTGTCTACACATCATCTCCTGCTAACTAGACACACTGGGTGGTGCATTCAGCAGGACCTGGTGAGTTATACCTCACCTCAAAGTGGTCTGCTGGGATTCAGCATATTTTGTTAGCCTGGTGGTACATGAGGGTGGACGCACTGCCCCTGTGCTCTTAGGTACGGGCGCTGGTCCCTGCCACCTATAGGCAGCCCAGTACCCGCTTACTATTTGCCTTCCTCACCCCCATCGTGTGCCACCGAGCCACGTCTGTGGAACTAGAGCATGTTCTGACGTCCCTGCAGACTACAATATCCCTGAGAAGTAAACACCAAGACCTAGGCCTTCTGGGCCCTACAAAACGCTGAATCAGTATCCAGCAAGAGCCTGCTCAGACCCTCCGCATTGATATAGCTGGACAGCTGGCAAACTCCAGACTCCCCCACAGGGCCAAGTAAACACAGGACGGACTTCTGGTTCCGGCGATGGTGAGGTGAGCAGCCTCCCCGCACCGCTCCGTCGTCTACCTCAGCCCACCCATCTGCAACCCTGAATTTGACACCGAGATCCAGATCCCGTTCACCCTGTCGCCCCCCGGAAAACATGGACAGTCAATCTAGTCCCCCGGCTGCGGCGAAAATTACACCTGCGCCTATGCAGCAACGGCAGGACAAGCGTAAGGGTGACCACAATTTGGCGTCGCACGCTGAGAACACTAAAGGTACCCCTGCAGCCAAGAAGCCCATCCCGGAGAACCGCACAAGTGAGGATGACAGACTCACCCAGGGAGGTATGCATTCTTTCTCCCAGAAAGATCTCACAACCCTCATTCAAGCTGCGATCCAGCCCCTCCTACAAAAAGCTGTGTCAGACATTTCCTCACAGCTTAGCAATCTGACCGTCAGGCTGGACACGGCAGAAACCCAGATTGGAGAGAATATGGAAGACATTGTCTCCATCAAAAAAACTGTTCTAAGATTGGAACAAGAAAACAAAGCACTGGGAGAAGGGCTAGAAAACGCGGAAAATAGGGCTAGAAGGAAAAATCTCAGAATAGCTGGCTTACCCAAATCTTTAAAGGGGACGCAGCTTGAATTCTTTATTAGAAACACCTTGCCTTCCCTCCTTGATATTAAAGACCAATGTGCGGATATAAGTATTGAAAGGGCTCACAGATTGGGCCGATATAATCCCCAGGACCAAGCTCGCCCACGTGTGGTAATTTTTAAAGTTTTAAATTACCTCCACCGTCAAGCCATATGGAATGCCTCCAGAAAGGTTAACCCCATCAAATGGAATGAGCATGTTATTCGCATCTTCCAAGATTTTTCATCCTCAGTTGCCACTGCAAGGCGCACTTTCTCCCCTTTGTGCTCGGCGCTAGTTAAACAAAACCGCAAGTTTTATCTAATGTTTCCAGCACGTTTAAGACTCTTCACAGGGAATGGCTTTAAAGACTTTGGTACTGTCAAGGAAGCTGAAGCCTTTATGAGAAATGAAAAAAACTGGCACAGGAGACGAGGACATAGCTGACGTGGCTGGCTTACCTGACGGCTGAAAACTTACTGGGATTGGATTGAAAAGCTTCTTCTGCTCAGTATGAGTGGACGCTGGTTACTCGGACACCTTATGGGATACAACCCCCTTTTATAAGGGGCGAAAGCTTGGACTACAATTCGCTCCTATCATCGTTTAATCTGATAAGTATTTCCTGCTGATTTGTTAAATTAAGGTTTATTCTACAAAGGGTTAGACCAAGTGAGATAGGTTCTTTTTTCTCATATATTTTAGGTCTCAGTGTGCCTAGGTTTAACTGTTATTTTAGAAACATGGGTGTTAAATGTGTTTTATATTTTTGCTAGGGCTGGGGTGGGAGATGACGTAGCGGGCCGGAGTTCAGATTAACCTTAAATTTTAGATAATTTTGAATGACAGAGGAGTATACAAAAATTCATACTCCAATGATACTCTGGAAGTCCACATTTAAAGTTTTCTTTACTGCTCATTTATATGTTTATGTAGTTGTCTTAATTTGTCTTATGTGTCCCCTATGTGTCTTTCTTCTAATCTCCTTTTCAGTCCTGCTGGGATTCTCATTTCTTTGGATGTATACATTTATGATTCTTTGCAATGTCACTTAAAATAGGATCTCTAAACATAAGAGGCATCCATACCCCTGCCAAACGGCGGAAACTCTTGACGTACCTGAACAAGCAGAAGGTTGACATTGCTTGTCTTCAAGAGTCCCATCTGATGCCCCCAGAAGCTAAGAAGTTACAAATGATGGGATGGGTCGTTTTGGGCTCCTCACATCTAAATTCCAAATCTTGTGGGGTAATTACCCTGGCTAGAAAGACTCTAAGCGTACAGGTTCTATCTGCGGTCTCTGATCCTGGCGGTAGGTTCCTTCTGTCAACTATAGCAGTAGATAATGCTCAACTCATCATTTGCAACATTTATGCCCCGACCAATTATAAAAAGAGCTTTTTCACCTCCCTTATTGCTAAGCTTCATTCCCTAGACCCTTCCTCTTTAATAATATGTGGGGACCTAAATTTAATAACTTCTAAGTTATTAGATAAATCAGTTAAACCCAAAAGGGATTATACTCTACCCAAAATAGGGGTCCCTTTTTTAATCAAATCCTTAAACCTGGTAGATGCTTGGAGAATCCACCATCCAACCGAGATGGATTTTACATGTCTATCCTTGACACACAAATCATGGTCAAGGATAGATTATATCCTAGTTGCGGAACCTCTCTTCGTTAAAACATCTGACCCCCTGATACAACCTCCTATTCTGTCTGACCACGGCCTCATCTCTATTGTTTTAGAACTTAAACCCCCTGTCCCCTTTTCCTCCTCCTGGAGATTTCCATCCCACCTGGCCCAATCCCAAGATCTTCAACACCATTTAAATAATATTTGGTCCCTTTTTCAAAAAGAGAACGAGGAATGTAAATTGAAAGATCCTATGCTGTTTTGGCAAGCTGCCAAAACTGTCCTACGGGGAGAAATCATCTCTTTTACTTCCAAGTAAAAAAAAAAAAAAATATTTAGCTCTGCAAGAAGAGCTGTCAGCGGCCTTCCAGGTTTTTAAACAAAACCCCACTCAAGAAAACAAAGTTGCCTATCAGAATGCCCAACTACGAAGCTCAGAGTACCTTGATCTAATGGGAGAAAAATACATGTCTAATGTCAACTCAAAATTTTATAAATTTGGGAACAGAATAGGGAAAATGCTTACCAATCTTTTGCAGGGCTCAAGACAACGCACAGTTGTACAGCCTCTGTATGCGAATGATGGCACATTGACGAAATCAGATACCCAGACTGCGGAAGTTCTAAAAATATATTATGAACACCTCTACTCAGCCCCGGAATATCAGGGTGCTGTGGGGATTGGAGATGTAGCAGAGTCGGCAGACAAGGAACATCATATTTCCCATTCATATTGGGACTCACTCCCATTCCCTCAGGTACCCAATGAATTAACCACCCAATTAGTATCCCCTATCACTGACTTAGAGGTTAAATGGGCCATACAAAAACTTAAGCCAGCAAAAGCCCCTGGTCCGGACGGCTTCTCGAATGAATTCTTCAAGTTAATGGAACCCCTTATATCAGAGACTTTGGTGGCTAGCTTTAACTCTATGATCGAGAAGAGAACACTCCCAGCATATTTTTCGGATGCTACTATTAAGGTCCTCCCGAAAAAAGGCCGTGATCTAAATTCTCCTGGATCATACCGACCGATTTCTCTTCTGAACATAGAGTATAAGCTCTTAACAAAAATTCTGGCCGAAAGGCTTAAAATTATTTTGCCAAAAATTATTAGTGAAGACCAGACGGGATTCATCGCAGGCCGTCACTCTGTGACAAATATGAGGAGATTGCTGGCAGCCATACACCGGTCCCATGCTCTCTCGGCGGACAGAGGAAAGGACAATTTAGTCCTGACTCTGGACGCCGAGAAAGCATTTGATATGGTCCTCTGGCCTCATCTATTTCAAGCATTAAAAAATTTTGGTTTTCCTCCTAGCTTTATCGATATAATTAGGTTATTATATTCCTCACCTAAATCAAGGATTGCCTGCAATGGTCTATTGTCTGATCCCTTTTCCCTTGAGAGAGGGACTAGGCAGGGATGCCCTTTATCCCCGTTACTTTTTGCGATAGCGATTGAGCCCCTTGCCATTGCAGTTAGGACCTCGCCTCTAATCCAAGGCATCACAATAAAAAACTTAGAGATTAAAATAGCTCTATTTGCGGACGACACCCTGGTCTTTCTGTCCAACCCTGTTCATTCTTTGCCGGCTCTGCTACACCTTATTGATTCTTTTGGAAAAAATTCTGGGTATAAAATTAATATGTCAAAATTTGAATTGCTCCCATTGGGTAAAGTTAATTCGCAATTGATTCAGGCACTGGATTCACCGATCCCAGTGTGCCGTTCACACTTCAAGTACTTGGGCGTTTGGATCGGTAACGATATATCTAGGCTATACCCTTTAAATTATGTCCCAATAATCTCCCAGATCAAAACCAAACTGGAAGCCTGGAGAGACCTCCCTATCTCGCTAATAGGCAGGATGGCTATCATTAGGTCCATTATTTTACCAAAAATTCTATACTGCATGTAGATGTTACCTTTTCCCCTTAAGCCCTCTGATATTAAGTTACTAGAATCGTCATTCACTAAATTTCTCTGGAAGGGCAAGCGCCCAAGAATTGCAAAATATAAATTAAAAGCTCAAACCAAAGACGGAGGGTTAGGGTACCCAGACTTACAAAACTATGCACTAGCAATTCAGTTCAGATTCATAGGTGACTGGTTGTTGGATAGATCCAACTTTTCAAATAAGGTTCTGGATAGAGCCATTCTACACCCTTACGCACCCGGGGCATTGTTGCAGGTGGCTCAGGGAGCTATACCGCCAGAGATCAGAGACCATATTTTGTTTAAATACACCTACCAAGCTTGGATTAAGATTAATCGTATCCTTAATTCCAACCCTCAGGAGACCTCTTATAAACCCCTATGGGGAAACCCAGCCTTTCCCCCCTCTCTTTTAGATTGTCGTTTTGTTTCATGGAGAGATAATGGTCTAGATTTGGCTAGCAAGATGTTTGATCCCGGAGGACAACTCTTGCCTTTCAGTGAATTGACCGAAAGATATGACTTAAAAAAATCACAGCTGTTTATGTATTACCAAGCGAGGCACTTCTCTATCCAGTCCGAACCCAGTGTATCAAATAACCCGCTAGGGGCACCAACAACTTCAATACACTCGATAGAGTCACTGATGTTGTATATCCAAACGAAAAAATATACTCTGAGTTGTCTCTACAAACTGCTTTGTACCAACCTTTTTAATAAGCCCATACACTGGGGGGGTTTGGTCGAGAGGTGGCGCGCTGATCTGCCTATTATCCAGAATATGGAACAGATCTTGCAATCACAACTACACACGATGAAGTCCCTAAAATCTGCGTATCTCCAAGAGGTGCACATTCGGACTTTGCACAGAGCATATATTTCGCCTTACCAACGCAGACACATGGTAACAGAAGAATTAGGCCACTGCTATAAATGCGGCGTAACTAAAGCTGATTTTGCACATTGCATGTGGGACTGTGTTAAAGTGAAGAGGTTTTGGTGCAAGGTCACCAATTTTATCAACCAAATGTTATCGGTCAACTGGGCTATGTCACCCCCAGCGTGCATGGGTCTTATCTTCCAGGACTGGGATATGGATTCGATTGATACGAATGCTCTTCCCCTACTGATAAATATCATTACCATTTCACGGAAATGCATTCTAACACATTGGACAAAAAAAACTGCTCCAAACTTATCTCATGTCAAACAGAAACTTATTCAGTTTATGTACTTCGAAAGGAAACATGCTCGATTAGATCAAAAAAATGGGATACGCAGATTTTACGCGAAATGGTCTTTTTTTATTAATATCTTGGAGGATAAAGTCAAACAGAATGTCATATCTAACTTGGAGATTTTCTGATGTTGCTTTCTTTTTATAACCTATGAAAGGCGTACATAAGATAAAATCTATTAAAAAAGAAAAAATATATATATATATATATATAAAAAAAAAAAAATCATATGAAGGATGGTCTTGATGTAGTAGAGTCATACGATGATGTGTTGTTGTTAACTTGCAATATGTTAATGGCTACCCCAAAACAGGTCTGAAATCTATTTTCTCTTTTTCTTTTTCTTCTCTATTCTTTCTTTCTCTTCTCCTACTCTGCCTTTTCTCTTTCTATTTCTTACCCTCCCTCCCTTCTGTCTACGTGTATATGTTTAGTCAATAGTAATAGGTATAATATAGCATCACAGTATTTCGTGTCTAATTACTTCTTTATTAAAATACATGGGGTATCATAAAGAACCATATGCCGAACCAAGAATTGACCCACATGTTAGAAAGTGTTAGAAATTAGAAGATGGTATGCAAGGATTTATACGTTATATTCAATATTTTTCTTTTTCATATACTGTATGTTTGAAGTTATTTCAATTTCATGTCAAACTAATCTAACGCAATGATGATCGAATTTATCTTTATTCCTAAATGTAATCCGACTTGCAGGTCGGTCCCTTTGTTAATTCTAATGGCAACGATACTGTGTACTATTTATGTACAACTAATGTTAATCGTGAAAATTTGCAATAAAAAGAAATAAAAAAAAAAAAAATATTAAACACATGAATATGTACAGTACATTAGGCTAAGAAAATGACTGGGGAGACATACCACGGTTATTGCTTTGTATAAATATTCATTACCTCTGTGTCAACTGCACAATTATTACTTGACAGTTACTGTAAACTGCAAAGCGGTGTCAGACTCACTGCTAACTTGGTAATAGAGAATACTGTATTAACCCAATAGAATGATTTAAAAAATGATTACACTGGGGGTGTGGCCTGGCACGCGAGCGGACCAGTCGTACTCCACGGGTGCTCCCACCGCCGGGCTCTTTCAACAGCCCAAAAGCTGCCTTTGAGAGGACCTAACCCCTCCACAATACCCACGCCGACTGCCCCACCACCTCCGGCTGCGACGGGTCCCCGCCGCGGAGCCGGGAAGCGCTTCTAAGCGCTTTTGCGGGTTGCGGCCTGGTCCGGTGGCCGGAGCCGGGGGCTCGATTTTGGAGCCGCGGCGATCGCGCGGCCCTCAACCCCCAGCACTGCAGGACGGAGCGGCGATCCCCAGCAGGGACGGTCCCCGCACAGCACCACCCTAGAAAGGGGTCATCATCCCCACACAGGCCTGTTTTAGAGACGCTGTTCTGCACAGACAGAAGAAAGTGCAGCAGCCATCAGAGGAGACAGACTGTGCCTCCCAACGCATAAGGCTCTATTCTGTGGACCTGAAGCTGACTGTGAGTACCCCTCTAAGAGTGTGCCTACAGCCTCTCAATACCCTGCGTCCCCACTTCCCAGCCGGCATCTACATCCACAACCCCACAGTCAGTGGAGCCCACCACCTTCCTTTGAATCCCTCCCCTGGAGCTCCCACAGAGACCCCCAAAATTGAGCTCAACCCACTGCCTTTTAACACAGCTCAGCCTAACTTGCTGGACAGATTCATATCACCCCCACTTTGGGGACCATACTAAAAGGTCCACGCAGCCTGATTTCTAACTGACCTGGTACAGGTCCTATAGCAGCTCCAGCACACCCTAGTGGATCTAACGCAGATTTTTGCATCCCTATTTGCACAAATGTGATCACTCTGACTTCAGGGCTGCCACTACTTAATACCGGAACTCCAGCAACTACCATGCCTTCTTAGCCTGAGTCAAACACCCCCACGGTACCATCCTTTAACTGTACCCTAATTTTTGGTTTTTTTTGTGCCGTCAATATCAACATGCCCGCTAAGAGACCCAAGGACGCTGTCCCGGCAAAAATTTCCATGTCCTCGCGGAGATCCTCTCAAATCCCTGCCCCCCATTCTAGCCCCCCGAAGCACATGCCCTCCCCCCTGGGAGTAATCGAGGAGCTTACCCCTGCAATTGGAGTGGCAGGGATAGACGCAAACTCAGATGAACCGGTGACTGTAAAATCCCTATGCCAGGTTTTCTCGGCATTCCAGGCTGAGATAGCCAAAGATCTCAAACTAGCCATTCGAGAGGTCAAAACTTAGCTAGTGGCAATAGGCGACAGAACAGACCACCTAGAGCGGAAAATGGAAGAACTGGTTGCGTCCCACAACGACCTGATATCCTCATACGATCAACAACAACAGGAGATTACCCAGTTTAAATCCAAGCTGGCGGACTTAGAGGACAGGTCCAGACGTAATAACGTGAAAATCCGAGGCATACCCGACTCTGTGGCCAACTCTGAGCTTGAAGATTATGCCGTCTCTCTCTTCCGCAAACTTCTCCCCTCCACAGATCCCAAGGAACTGTTGATAGACCGCATACACCGCCTCCCCAGACCTAAGACGGTCTCCGCCGACCTACCCCGTGATACCCTCCTCAGAGTTCACTTCTTCACGATAAAAGAACAGCTACTGAGAGCGGCACGTGAGCAAAGGAACACTGATGTCTTGGGTGGCCTCCAGCTGTTTCAGGACTTCTCCCCCGCCACCCTGGCTAACAGGAGAGCATTTGCCCCCATCACTTCGGCACTAAGATCCCAGGATATCCGGTACCGCTGGGGGTTCCCAGTCAAACCGATAATATACCATGATGACACCTCGTACACCATATCTTCCGTGGATGCGGGGATCAAGCTCCTACTGGAATGGGACATCTCGATCACAAGACCTCCAGAACCGAGACGCCCGCAGTCCATGCGCCAGGAATGGTCCAACACCTGAAAGACTGTCCCTCTCCACGTTTGTTCATAATTGCTGATCCATGGACCCTACGGCCGTCCCCCCTGCTTCCTCCTCCACCGGGATGAGGACTTAGCGATGAGTATACTCTCTCTATTTGTTTAGCAAAGCAGGGCGTCAGACGCCTAGTCCCATGGCTATAGTTGTAACTTTTTCTATTTTTAGTTAGTTATATGTTATGGTATTTGATAGTACATTAGACAGTTTATCATAATCTTATACTATCTACTTCTGATTACTTAGATGTGTCAAACGGTTTCTTTGTAATATTCTCAGGTTTTATTACAATACAATATGCTGGTTTTCCCCCCATTATATGTTTATGTTTGTTTGTATAACTATGAGTGGCGGCCTTGTTTTCTCTCCCCGCTCAAGACACAGGCCACCCCCCTAACCTCTAGTTACTACTGCACGAGTTTCCCCTTCCCTTTCTCTCCCCTGCAGTAGTCATGCGGGCCCAATTACTGGACCCTTTTGTTTTGCCTTTCCCTTTTTCTTACTCTTCTCCTCGCTCTCTGCCCCCACCCTACTCCACATCTTCCCCCCCACCCCCTCCCCTCCCTGTAATGGATAGCAAAGACTGTTGCCCTAGCCCCCACAAGACCAGATGCCCTCCACTCTTATTGTACCCCCTTAAGCCCCTGAATGCCTAAGTTCCTATCACTCAATGTTAAAGGTCTGAACTCTCCCAATAAGCGCAGGCTTGCCCTTACATATTTTCACAAGCAAAGGGCGGATGTGGTTGCGCTCCAGGAGACACATTTTGCCTCTCCCAACCCCCCCACCTTTAAGAACTCGAACTATCCCGTAGCCTACTATGCTAACGGCCCATCCAAACGAAATGGAGTAGCAATCCTGATTAGCGGCCACACCTCCTTTGTCCATCAATCCCAAATAGCAGACAAGAATGGCAGGTATCTAATCCTGACGGGTCTCCTCGAGGACAAGCTGACGACCATTGTCTGCATATACGCTCCTAACTCCAACCAACTTCCCTTCCTGCGCAAACTACTCTCTCTAGTTAGGAATTCCGCCAAAGGCTCCCTCATACTGTTAGGAGACTTTAATCTGACCCTAGACCCCTTGCTGGACAAATCCCGACGCCCCACCACCGGCCAATCTTCCTCCAATAACATGTCCTTAGCATTCCGCAACCTCTTGCTAGAATTCGATCTCTATGACACCTGGAGAACTTCTTACCCCACCGGGCGTGAATATACGTTTTATTCCCCAGTACACAACACGTACTCTAGGATCGATTTCATCCTACTGTATGCGATAAATGGGCTTTGCAGCACACCACCAAGGTGGACATCCTCCCAATTACTTGGTCTGACCACGCGCCAGTTCTGTGGCAGTGGGATTTCCAACCATCTAAAATCCCCCCCAGACCATGGCGCCTTTTCCCACACTTACTGTCTGACCCCACCGCCAAAACATCTATTCTAGCATCCATCAACTCCTACATGTCTCATAATGCACCACAGGACACCTCTGTGACCACCCACTGGTGCGCTTTTAAAGCGGTCACCAGAGGGGCGGCCATACAAGCGGGAGCAACCCTAAAAAGAAGGGCCATTGCAACACAGAAAGCCTTGGAGACTAAGCTGGGTGCCCTGGAATCACAAAATAAGTCAGCCCCATCGAACCTCCTGAAGAAGGAGCTGGCCAACATACGTGGCCAACTCCAAAAACTCCTCCTGGCGCGTACCCAGTCCGCTCTGAATAGATTAAGACATAAATTCTATCTCTCCAGCAACAGATCCGGCAAAATGTTAGCCCGCAAATTACGTACCCAACAAGCCAGGAATAGAATCAAATGTATAATCTCCCCGTCCAAAGAGAAATTTAGCAACCCCAAAGATATAGCCAACCAATTTGCAGACTATTACTCCAAACTGTACAATCTATCTTCAGACCCTTCCACACCACAGCCCACCAGTGACACCATCTCAAGTTTCCTACACGACCTACAACCCCCTTCCATCACCCCGGAACAATTAGACTCCCTAAATGCCCCCTGGACACAGCAAGAGGTTCAATCGGCCATTAAATCCCTTCCCCGCAACAAGGCCCCTGGACCCGACGGGTTTATTACAGACTTCTATATCACCTTCAGCGACCTTTTATCCCCATACTTGACGAATCTTTTCAATGAACTGTCCTCCACAGGTCATGCTGCCCCAGAGCTCCTAGAGGCCCGTATAGTAACCATCCCGAAACCAGGCAAAAACCCGGCCTTCTGCCAAAATTATCGACCTATCGCACTATTAAATACCGATATTAAGCTATTTGCTAAACTTATGGCGCTCCGTATTAACCAAATTCTGCCCTTGCTGGTGCACCCGGATCAGGCGGGATTCGTCCCGGGGCGTCAGGCCTCGGACAATACCAGAAGAGTGTTTGATCTGGTCGACTCTCTCTCGGCGGAACAGCACCTCCTCCTCCTATCATTGGATGCCGAAAAGGCATTCGACAGACTAAACTGGAAATATATGGAGGAGGTGCTGTTGCGCTTTGGCTTTGGGGATCGGATTCTCACATCAATCCTATCTTTATATGGCTCCCCGTCAGCCCGGGTGTTCACCAACGGCTTTGTTTCGGACCCATTTAAGATCTCAAACGGCACTAGGCAGGGCTGCCCCCTCTCCCCGTTAATTTTTGTTCTTTCCATAGAACCTCTGGCCATTTCCATTCGCAATAACCCAAATTTCCCAGGTCTGCAAAAAGGACCCAGTAACCATAAACTTAGCCTATTCGCAGACGATGTACTCCTTTTTGTGACCAACCCTATTACCTCCCTTCCGTCTCTCCACTCAACTCTAGCTTCATATAGCGCAGCCTCATACTATAAACTTAATACTACTAAAACTGATGCCCTCCCGATAAACATCACTAACTCACTGCAGCAACTGAAATCCATATACAAATACAATTGGCAAACCAAATCAATAAAATATCTTGGCATACACATTACCCCCCTTATGGCAAATGTCTTCGATGCCAACCTATCCCCCCTCCTCACCTCCCTTGCCGCCCTTTCCAAATCCTGGCTCTCTTTTGAAATTTCCTGGTTGGGACGCATGGCAGCTTTTAAAATGTCATTACTTCCTAAACTAATGTACCTGTTTCGTACCATCCCATATATGTTCCCTAAAAAGTCCTTACAACTTGCCACTTCCATCCTGACAAAATATATCTGGGCAGCGAAACCCCCGACTATGGCCCGCTCCAGGATGTCAATCCCAAGAGCCTTCGGGGGACTTGATCTCCCCGATCTGTTTCAATACCAAGCAGCATGCCTACTAGCCCCAATTAAGCATTACACTGACCCTTCTTCCCCCAGGGCATGGGTGACCATCGAACAAACCCGCTCCCCCCTTATCCCATTATCAGATCTCCTCAAGATCCCGCAACATGTTAGACCCAACCTCCCGAACCTGCTTCCATCCACTATAGCTTCCCTTCACACGTGGGACCAACTTATGGCCTCGCTCCCCCCTTCGAACTCTCTTATAGCCACCTTACCTATCACCACAGTAGCGAAATTGATACCCAACCTTCGACTGACGGTCTGGAGAGCCCATGGGATTAAAACCCTAAGCGACATCCTGGAAGCACACTCTGTGACTCCCTTCACCTCCCTTGAACACCAATTCTCTCTCCCCAAATCGGAATATTACCACTATCTGCAACTCGCTCACTGGTGGAAATCTAACTTCCATAACTATTCCCCTCCAGATGCACTCTTCCAAGTGGCCCTCGCGAGGCCCAACATGGTACATTCTAAAGGGGATATATCGTTTTGGTATAAAGTCTTGGTGACCCCTTCTGAACTTTCCAAAACCTCAGCCCATAAGAAGTGGGAGGTGGACCTTGGCGGACCACTGTCGCCCGCCCAGTGGCGTCAAATATTTCTATCTTCCTACACAATGTCCCGCTGCCTAAATCACAATGAGATGCATATCAAACTCGTCAATAGGCTCTACCTAACCCCCGACCGCCTCCATACCTTTTGGCCTTCCTGTTCTAATAAGTGCTGGAGGCAGTGTGGCGGTGTGGGGAACATATACCACATCTTTTGGTCCTGCCCAAAACTCCGGGAGTACTGGAAGGAGGTCTTCAACCTAGCCTCCACAGTCCTCCAGACGCCTATTACTCCCTCCCCCCATATCGCCCTGTTCCACATCTACCCCCAGGATGTTCCGACACAGAAAACTTATGTCCTAGGGCATATCCACATCGCTGCTCGGGCCAATTTGGCACAGCAATGGAAACAACCCTCCCCCCTTCTCTCCTTAAGGTTATCCTGAAGACTAACCATCATTATCTTATGGAAACCAATGCCCTACCCCTCTCCTCCAGACCTCCCCCCCCTCACTCCCGCTGGCTGCCTTGGTTTATATACACCTCGGAGGGTGATGGTGCTGGTCACCTCCCCCCCGATACCACTCCGATTTCGCCACAATTCAATCTGACTGAGCTTCCTGATGCCTCTCCAGTTCAATGTCAGCCCCTCAGCCCTGCTCCCTCTACCTCCTATAACTGAGAGTCCATTAACCCTAGGCCACAGAGCAGCAATGTACAATGTACAATAATAATCAGTGCTTGTTTGAATTTATGCCGTTACCGTGGATCACTCTGCGCAGTGATATGTTATGATCTATGTCTGATTTGTAACCCCCCTTATGTTTGCTATCCACGCCCCTTCCCCCTCCCCCCCCCTCCTTCCCTGGAATGCCCCCTTTTCTTTTTTGTACCCCATATAAATTTTCTGCACCAATAAAAATCTATTGATGGAAAAAAAAAAAAAATGATTACACTGAGGATGTAGGTAATATATAATACATGTACTAAGAAGATAATGGCAGTAAGTAAATTCTCTAATCTCTGAATGTTGGTATTAAAAGAGATGAAAACTGTTCACTAATGTAAGTCTCTTTGAAAACACATAATACAACAAAATACAAAACAACTGTCTTATTTATCACAGATTTTTACCTGGCTGCCCAACTGCATTCAGTCTGACCATGAGATGCCTTTTATGATGGATGTGAAGATGGACATCGGATAAAACCGTGTCTCTTGTAAATGTAATCTCTTCCATTTCTGCCTGCTCTCCCGGGTCTGCATGTTTCTGTTCCCCAGTGTTATGCGATTGCTTAAACAAAGAACAAACAATTAAATACATTAGACAAGTGTGAAGAGTCCCCCCCCCTATATTTACACACACACATACACCTTCTCCCATTTATTTGTAGTTGTGTAGATATATACATTATCAATTTTTCCTTTACTTTTTGTAACTATTCTATCTGTAAAATACTGTAGCTCACATATTTTGCTTCGCTTTATTCATACATCCCAACATGACCCTCTCCAGGAGGAACAGAATGCTCTATTACTTCCCAGCAATGGCATATATTCAATGCCGTGGGCGAGCGGTGACTGCGAGCAGGACTTTTTGCTCGCAGTCACCCCCCCTCCTTCGCAAATTCCCCCTCGCTCCGTTTTTTGAGCGAGGGGGAATTTGCGAATGTGCCTCCAAAAGCTGCGAGAGCCGAGGCTAATTACAGCGAGTTTGCTGCACTAGCCGCGGCTCTCGCAGTTTAGGGGAATCCTCGCCGTTCTGTGACTGCGAGGATTCCCCCGGAACGTTGCATAGTGCGAGCGGCCGGTGCGGGGGTTAAACTGCGAGGATCACTGGTTTTCTGTGATCCTCGCAGTTTAACCCCCTCGCCGGCCGCTCGCACCGGCATTGAATACCTGCCAATGAGTTATCCCCTGAATGGCCCAGTACAGAGAGCAAATGAATGGCCCAGTACAGAGAGCAGGTGGACCCCAGTTCCTGAGGGACCTGCCCCTTTCCTGAGGGCAGTGCCTTTTCTGTGCCAGCTGATAGAAAAGTCCTGCCATATTAATCAATCCCTATTAATCAAAGCCATATACTGCCTCTGCTTAATAGACCTCTGTGTATTTTTCCCATTTACTGCTAATTGTGAATTAAAGGCAGCTCACACCCGGAAAGCACAAAGGGCAGGGCCCTCTCTCACAGACAGAGTAAAGACCACTTTGTTCCTGTCCCACCAAGGTACAGGTTCTTCACACCATGCAGGACATTGTGCTTGTACCCCTGCCACCCACTGCCTCTCCCTCTCTTCCTCTGCTACCCATCACCCTCTGCCTCTCCCTGCCTGTCGCTGTCACTCATTGCCTCCCCTTGCTTTTTGTTGTCAGTCATTCTCTTTATGCCAACCTCTCCCTGCAATACACTATCACCCTCTGCCTTTCCCTGTCACCGAAGTACCCCCCTGCCTCCTGCTGTCAATACTTGCCTCTCCCTGCCCTTCTTACACCCCAGCTTTCCACTGTCAACCTCTGCTTCCCACTGCCTTATACGGTCACGCTTTGCCTCTCACCCACTGCTGTGTGGCATATTGTGAACTAGGGGTGGAATTAAGGAGTGGTGCCCAAATTATATTTTTGCACCTGGGCCAACCACTCAAAAGTTCCACCAAATTTTCATAAATCACAGCACCCTAGAGTAGCAGTATTTTTTTTCACAGCACTGCTAGGGTCAAAGTTTTTTATTGATAAAATTAAATACAAATATTAAGTAAATTGTGCTTATATGACTTCCTAAAGGTGCCCACAGACGCATCAATTATCGAATGCGTTTTGTACTTTTTAAGCACAAATTGCATCTTATGTACAATTATTGGATGGTGTTTATGTGCTTGTGCGATGCGCGTTCCCGGGAGCCCGATATTGTATGTCTAAAAAAGTACGTGCTGCACATACTTTTTAGACTACATTTGAAATTTAACATTACAAACATGGGTTCATCACATCACATCTTATGCATCCAAGTGCACATCTCATAGCAAGCTGGAAGAAAAATTGTATAGAACCATTGTACAGACAAAAACGCATAGCACAGTACAATTGTAGTGTCTGTGGGCACCTTTAGGTCTAATTATGTAGTTGTGTAGAGTTCTGTTTCTGACTGTCCACATGTTTGCACTGATTTTGCCAAACACTTTGATTTGTTTTGGAGCACCAACCTAAGGCACCCCTGAAGAGCATCATATGCATCAGTGTGCCTAGCCATACAGTTTGGAAACCACTGGAATATACACAGGAATAATCCCTTAATAAAAATTTAGAAACTAAAAGCTGGGTACACATTGGACAAGATTTGTAAGCTATATGCACAATAACAATATCTTTAACAATATTTTAATGCATATGGTCTAGTGCAGGGATGGCCATTGACTATCAATGATTCAAAATCATCGATGGTTTATGGCCAATGTCGAATACTTTTGCATTCGATGGGAAGAACCAGATGGTTTCCCTACATCGATGGCATAATAAAAACGCCAATCAGTCAAAGAGAATGGCTAACCATTGATAGCTAAAACTATCGATGGTTGCCATCACATAGTTTCTAACTATCGATGTCTGTATGCAGAATCACCATCGATGGCGACTGCACCGATGGGCATCCCTAGTCTAGTGTGTGCGCACTCTGGCCCGGAGCCAGACCTGAACACTGCAATCAGATAGTCACCACCAATAGAGTGAAAACTCGCCCTGTGAAAGTCTGCAAATGACTTGCCAGCGGCAAATCCATACGCAACTCACTCACCATTGAATGATTTTTTCAGTTTGTGCAAGTATGTGTAACTCTGAACCTACTGCAACTCTGTGACAGAGACAGGCTGATTGAAGCTGGAACTGATCTCACGCACTCTTTTTTTCCCCCTGAAACTTCCCGAAAACGGACGGAACAGAAGATATATCTTGTGAAATCTTTGACCCCATACACACTCTAGCAGGCATGTCCAAACTGTGGCCCTCCAGCTGTTGTGAAACTACACATCCCAGCATGCCTTGCCATAGTTTTAGCATTCCCTAAGAGAAAAACTGTCGCAAGGCTTGATGGGACTTAAAGTTCCACAACAGCTGGAGGGCCAATGTTTGGACATCCATGCACTAAAGCAGGCATGTCCAACGTTGGCCCTCCAGATGTTTTGAAACTACACATCCCAGCATGCTTTGCCATAGTTTTAGCATTCTCTAATAGCAAAACTGTGTCAAAACATGCTGGGATGTGTAGTTTCAAAACATCTGCAGGGCCAACGTTGGACATGCCAGCACTAAAGCATATCTCTCAGAGGGCTATCTGAGCAATATATTTTACTGTATACTTGCGTGTGCACTTAATTTTGTTAATGATGCATGCTCCAACAGATCGTTAACGACCCCTCTCGTCTGCTGAATATGCAGCCAGCATCGGGTAGTATGTATGGGGCTTGTCAATTTTCACAAAATATATATTTTGTCCTGTGCTCCGAGGAGTTCAAGGGAAATCATTATTGATATCATTCATGATAGGAGTGTACACTCCATGTCGTAAACGATGCATGGACTCCCTCTGTATGAGGGAGTCCATAGCTACGATCATGCTGTAGCCTCAGGTCTGAATCAAGCCCAATGATCCTGATTAAGCTACAGTTGCAGTCTTGCTGACACCTGCGATGTCCAATTCTCAACGCCCTCAATCGTCACTCAAACTAACATTGCATGCTTCCGGAATGCAGTTGCAGTTCGAGCTTCACACATGCAAGTTGCGATGGATGTGCATGCCCAGAATTGCACAAATCGTCTTATACTAAATCAGGGCCAGAGTGCTGTAAAATAATTGTGGGGGTGGGGAAATGGTAGAATTACTACGGGGACAGCATGCGGTAGAATTATTGCTGGAGGGACAATGAGTGGAATTATTATTACATTTGTTTTATTACTCTGGCTCCTATGTATTTTATTGCTGTGATTGGATTTGTTTCTTTGCATTAATAATATATATTATGAAATATGTTGATATTTGTTATTATACTGAATATTATATTTGACAATGATGGTGTGTCTTGTCATTTTAAAACTTGGTTTAGTGTTACAAGTTTAATGTAGTGTAAGACCATATAAAAATGCATAAAGGTGTCCATACATGATACAATTGCTAGGTGCGATGAGATGCGCGCTCCGGTCACACATCTCATCGCACAGCTCAAAAAGTATGTGCTGCACATACTTTTTGTATTTGATCTCATCGCAAAACGTATGCGATGAGATGCGATATTGTATACAATAATTGGACAGTGTATGGGCACCTTTACAAAATTTGTACTCTGACTTTCCCAGATTTGAATGATTTTCTTGCTTGAGTACAGGATGTATAATCAAATTGATTGAGGTACTAATGAAAAGTTAGAGAAAAAAAACGAAAATATGCAGCGCTGGAAATTCTAAATTAATAAAAAACCAATTAGCAGTTGGATTGACTTCACAGATTTATATATAAAAAGATCATAACAATTTAATAGGCCACATGGCCACACATGTACATAAAATATTGTTAAAAAAGGGGCATGGGTATGGTAGCAGAATGGGGATGAACTGGAATAACTGTCCGTTCCTATATTGCCTAGATTGGTATTTTTGGGACCGCCTTTGGTAACCAGAGCAATAGATATATTTACCGTCCACTTTGCTCACTGGAGGGGGGAATGGATCCTGATGGAATGGAATTTCCCTTGGTATGTCCAAAGTCCCTTCTGTATCGAGCGTGGAGTGGGGCTTGCCACTTGGTGATGAAATAATTCTGGTATTCAGGTCCTTTTTTAGGCTGGTTCGGGCAGTTGAATTGACAAAAAGAGTAGGTAGAGCCAGTGCTCCTGCTTCTGCTTCCAAAGATGGATGTCCACCTGACGCGTTTCGCTTGAAACAAGCTTTATCAAAGGTATAATTATACCTTTGATAAAGCTTGTTTCAAGCGAAACGCGTCAGTTGGACATCCATCTTTGGAAGCAGAAGCAGGAGCACTGGCTCTACCTACTCTTTTTGTCAATTCAACTGCCCGAACCAGCCTAAAAAAGGACCTGAATACCAGAATTATTTCATCACCAAGTGGCAAGCCCCACTCCACGCTCGATACAGAAGGGACTTTGGACATACCAAGGGAAATTCCATTCCATCAGGATCCATTCCCCCCTCCAGTGAGCAAAGTGGACGGTAAATATATCTATTGCTCTGGTTACCAAAGGCGGTCCCAAAAATACCAATCTAGGCAATATAGGAACAGACAGTTATTCCAGTTCATCCCCATTCTGCTACCATACCCATGCCCCTTTTTTATCAATATTTTATGTACATGTGTGGCCATGTGGCCTATTAAATTGTTATGATCTTTTTATATATAAATCTGTAAAGTCAATCCAACTGCTAATTGGTTTTTTATTAATTTAGAATTTCCAGCGCTGCATATTTTCGTTTTTTTCTCTTGTTTGTATTTTCAGGTTTGACAAACCTGATTTTATTGCAGCTGCTTTTGAGTGAAGCAGGTCACATCTAGCGCCCCTAGGGTATCCCTCCCTTGCCACACAGCAGGAAGAGGGACCCAATTTCTTACTAATGAAAAGTTACCTTTGCTCAAGCATGGATATCCTTAAAACGTAGGTCATTGGGTCGACCACTGAATGTCAACACATGAAAAAAATGGACATGGCTAAGGTCAACACAAACATTAGGTTGATAATGGGAAGGTTGACATGGGTTTTCACCTTTTATTAGCCCGAATGTCGACAGTCACCATGGACACGGTAAAAGTGCACTGCTATGCTCGGTACACTATTATATTCTCCCTCCATGTCCTAGTGGATGGTAGGGTGTGAAATACCGTCTGTCAGCACATGCCGGCTCCAAAAAAGCTGTTGACCTTTTACATAAGGCCTGTTGACCTTTAGTGGTGGTCGACCCAATGCATGTTTGCATGAGGTAGTGGAGTTTGAGAAACTATTTTATAGTGTATTGTAATTGTTAAATATTATGGTAGATATTTATTACTAAACAGCTGGCAGCTATTTATAAAATATAACGTCCTTGTTTTTAATTAGATGTGGTGCTTCTAAACGATAATAGGAGCCCCCAAGTCTGTGTACTTATGTTTATTTGTACTTTCCATGTGCTTTTGTTGTCCTGAGCAGTATACCCCTGTGCACTACTGTATATACACCTTTGCCTGTCGGTCGGGTCAGTAGTGTACACACCTGTGTTGTGCAGAGTGAGTGCAAGCACAGAGCGGGTACTGAAGCAGCGCATAGCACGACATACCCGTGTGTAGGCGCACAGTAACTGTCCCGGCCACTCAGTCATGCAGCAGCCCAAGACCTGCTAGCAGCCATGAGCAGGAGACACGGTACAAGGCTGGCTGGCACTAGCAGCACTCACCCGCAGAGCCACCCCCCGGGAATAGCCGCAGACTCCCGCAGCAGTCGCCCGTCCCTCAACCACCCGGGCGCGTTCCGATGACATCACTGCGACGAGTGTGACTGCAGCCAGCAAGTGTGGGCAGCTGCCAGGCTGTTTCTGCCGAAAGCAAGCACCTTAGCACCGTACATGGACAGGGAGCGGGTTCTTCCTGGGCGCCGTGTCCTCCTTATGCTGCTGCTTTATCTGCTGTTATTTCTAAAGGGGGATCAATACAGCACAGACACGAGAACTTGCTAGGTTATATTTCACTTGTGGTACAGGACACATTGGGTGAGATTTAATAGGATGAGAGATTCAGAAAGTGAGAGATTTGAGAAGAAATCTCCAGGTTTTTTAAAGTGGCAATCATTTACACTGCAAAAGCAGTTTGAATTTGCAGTGTAAATGATTGCCGCTTTAAAAAAACTGGAGATTTCTCACCAAATCTCTCACTTTCTGAAACTCTCATCCTATTAAATCTCACCCATAATGTATATAGAAGAAGTAGTTTATTTTATTTCCAAAAAAGTGAATTTACCGTTGTCTTTGGGAAGGGCCCTGTTTTTCAGCACTGACTGTCACTGAGACTGACCAGTGCAATGCTAGGCACTACAAAGGGTTGAGTTACAGGGGCTACGTAGCCAATTTTATATATCAATAACATATTCGGTACTTGTGTACTAGCACGGCGCCCATCGCATCGCAGACCATAAGGCAGGGTTGCCTGCCCTCCCGTAATGTCCGGGAGGGTCCCGAAAATCGGGTCCCCCTCCCGGCCCCCCGGAAAGGTGGGCAACCCTCCCGGATTCTGGCATACCTCCCAACTGTCACGATTTTAGAGGGACAGTCCCGATTTTCGGGTCCTGTCCCGCTGTCCCACCCGCGGCAGGCATTGTCCCGCTGCGGGGGGGGGTGACAGTTGGGAGACCCCCAATCTAGTAGAATAGACGCTATGCGCACAGCGTCTATTCTCGTATGAAAATGAGGCCTCGGCTAATTAGCATAAGCCGCGCCCTCATTTGCATACGCCCCGCCCCCTTTTCGGGCGCTCGGACAGAAGTTGGGAGGTATGTTCTGGGGGACCCCCGCTCCCCCCCCCCCTGATTGCAGCTTCCCCCACCCCAGTCGCAGTGTTTAATTTACCTTTTCTGACGATCTCCGGAGAGGGGGCGGGCCAAAGTGTCATCATGTCATTTAGCCCCGCCCCCTCCACGGAGATCGTCAAATTGAGGCACTTTACTTCATGGAGGCGGGGCTTAATGATGTCACGTTTAAGTCCCGCCCCCCCCCCCCCCCCCCCCCCGATCGCCTGCTGAAAGTCTCCTCTCCGGGCTTCTCCCGGAGAGGAGCTTTCTGAAGTCGGCAACCCTGCCATAAGGCATGCGATGGTATGCGATGCGATGTTATGTGATGTCATTCGATGTTATACAGTTTTAAATATTGTATACCATCACATTGTATGCCATTCTATCGCATATACAATGGTATGCAATTTAAAATTGTATAAGCACCCTAAAGGGTTTTCCCATGTTAAAAGTGGCCCCTATAAATTAATTAAACGTGTTGGGTGCTTACTATATTAAAAGCACCCCCAACTGCACCCCCACTATCAACGCCAACCCGAAGCGTGGCGATCCCGCGAGGGGCGGCGGTGCGCGTCCTACGACGTTTTCATACCCCCACTATCCACATCGGTGTGGAGTTGATTTCATATAGTGTGGCGAGCGCAGTGAGCCACTGAGCCTGAAGCGTGGCGAGCGGACTACATGTAAAGTAATACGCGGACCCTCGTGGGGCTCGCCACGCTTCGGGCTCGGTGGCTCGCTGCTCTCGCCACACTATATAAAATCAACTCCACACCGATGTGGAAGGTGGGGGTATAAAAGGTTGTAGGACGCGTACCGCTGTGCTCGCCACGCTTCGGGTTGGCGTTCATAGTGGAGGTGCATTTAACATTGTAAGCCCCCATTAGGGTGCTTATACAATTAAACATCGTATAGAGGGCTTATACAATTTAAAATTGCATCGCAGTGCATCGGGTGTATGCCATGCGATTATATGTCGTGCGACCTAATATCGTGGGCACCGTGCTAGTACACATGTACCACATATTCTTTGTATTTTTAATATATATTTTTATAGTAAATGCTCAGAAGTATGACCAGAAAGGCTAGCCTCACCTCACTGCATGTCTTTGGCCAATTGTCACCCCTTCCCTTCCCCAAACTGGTCATCTCATGGCCCAGCTACTGCAACAGTTTCCTCAAGGGCCTTCCACCAAGTTGCTCCCCTTAAGTCTGTCCTAAACCCTGCAGCTAGACTTCTCTTCCTCTCAAGTCGCTCTACTTCTGCCAAGCCTCTCAAGAAAATCTACACTGGCTCCCATTCCTCAATAGAATCATATTCAAATCTACTAACCCTCACATACAAGGCCCTTTTGAACTCCACTGCTCCCTACATCTCCAACCTCATTTCTCTACACGCTCCCTCCCACCTTCTCTAGTCATCCAATGTCCGTCGCCTCTCCTCTAACCAGGTCTCTGCATCCCATGCGTGTATCCAAGAATTTGCCCTCGCTGCCCCTTTCAATGGAATGAGCTCCCTTGCTTTATTAGACTCTCCCAGTCCTTGCAAAGCTTTACACTTTCATTGAAAATCCACCTGTTCATCAAAGCGTACCCTCCTGTATATCCTAGTACTGAGGCCGCTATCCCTACCTACTGCTTTGTGTTAAGGCCATCTCTGAAATGCTCACTTCTTGCCTTCATGCCTACTTACCTGGACCTCATGTACCATCTACACCCGCATCTCTTCTCACTTGTATTCATTAATTTCTATGACTGACATCTTTCCCCTGGTAACATACAGACTGCTCCTCTGATTCCTTACATCTCAGCTATATTTTGTGCTAAGAATTGTGCTGCTAATTGTTACCTGTATTTGCTCTTTAGTTACTGTTATGTTTAGTCCGGTATTGTTTTATCTTATAAATAAACTGTAATAATAATAACAGTAATCTCTTGATATCTGCTGTTGCAATGTGTGTCCATGACAAGTACAAGTCCAGCACATGCACAAAGTACCAGATGTCAGAACCTGAATCAGACCCAGAGACTATTCCTTGTTCTATCTTAAAGCATGAGCAATGACTGAGGCAAGGAAAGACTACTTTATGAGGGCTAGAAAGAAGACAGGCAAAAAAGGTGGACACGAGCACACCTAGCATTCACAATGTAATAACTGTTTGCTCTCCAAATACAAACTAACAAGCTGTCCATCTTACACAAAATTAATAACATCCTTTCCCAACAGCTTGAAGAAAATTAGCTTTTCAGAACAAGAATATCTCTGCAAGACATTTTAGAAAGTTTACACAGACAGAACGGCAGTACAAACTAAAAGGCCTTGAGCCATATTTGCATACCTCCCCAAAAATGTTTTGTGGGACAGTTCTGTTTTTATGAGACTGTCCCACACTTGTACAATCTGCATGAGATCCAGATGAGATCTGGATCTCATGCAGATTGTATGGGTTTTATCCCAAGCGATCCAGATGCGTTCAAGATGCGTGCTCCCATATCTCAGCCAGAAAGTCTTGGCTGCATAGACTATATAGTGCAGATCTGCACTATATAGTCTAAATTGTATGCAGATAGTCTAAATTGTATGCAGATAGTCTAAATTGTAATCGCATCTGGATCTCATGCAGATTGTACAAGTGTGTACACAGCATTAGCCGGCAGTTGGCAGTCCCCCGTTAGTGTGCAGAATAGACGCTGTGTGTGTGTGCACAGCACTATTCATGGCGACAAAAGAGCTGGGGGGCATGGCCAGCAACTTTGAGAGTGCTGGCCATGCCCTCAACAGTAATGAAAAGAGGCCGTGGCTTTACGATAAGGACATCTCACAAAGCCACGCCCCATTTACAGAGGCCATGCCCCTTTATCATGAGCATGCTGCTCCTGCCGCAAAATGGAGCCCTGATCAGCAGTGCTCAATGTTGGGAGGTATGTACTTGCCTACTTTTTAAGTCTCCTCTCCTGGAGGCATTGCTGGCCTGTCACGGTTGATTTGTTGTGGGTCCGACTGAGGCACTTGGATATGGCTTGGTTCAGGAACTGGCACTTTTAACTTTGAGAGTTGGATATAATTCTGGCACATAGAGGTATTGACAATTAGTGAGGTAATTAGCTGGTGCGAGGGCGCATGGTCTAACATCTCCGCTGGTCTTCACCAAGAACCACCAACAGGATTTGTGCACTTTAGCAGCTCCCAAATGCAAAGGTCTCAGATCCCCACCTTGGCCCACTCTCTGTTGAAAAAGGACACTGACTATAACCGAAGCTAGTGAGAACATTTATGTAATACACTGAGTATAGTTTCTATAGTTGAGGACTAAGGAAAGTTGATTTGACCTGGAAGGTAACCAGACTGAGTGGATCGAACGGAATTCAAAGAATAGAAGACTTTGGGCCTTATTTTGGTTCATTCTTTCTGACAAAATCCTTCTTAAGGTGCCCATACACGTACCAATTACCCGGTACTTTTTGTGCTAAAATAGCATCGTTGTGCATATGTTGTGCATGGGATGCGATGCTATTTTAGCACAAAAAGTACCGGGTAATTGGTACGTGTATGGGCACCTTTAGATGGACAAAACCATGTGCACTGCAGGGGGGGCAGATGTAACATGTGCAGAGAGAATTAGATTTGGGTGAGTAATTTTGTTTCTGTGCAGGTAAAATACTGACTGCCTTATTTTTACACTGCAATATAGATCTCACTTTGAAGTAAAACCCCACCCAAATCTAATTCTCTCTGCTCAAGTAACACCTGCCCCACCTGCAGTGCACATGGTTTTGCCCATCTAAGAAGGATTTTGTCAGAAAGAATGAACCAAAATAAGGCCCTTTATTTGGAAATTTACCAAGCTGAGTGGACTGGACTGAAGATAAGAATACTTGATCCAGAATTTACCAGGCTGAGTGGACTGAAGACAAAGAGTAGAAGACTGGATCACTCGGAGTGAAACTTTTGCTTAGTGGTCCTGTGAAAAAATATTGCCATTGTGGTTTGAGTGCTACCCCTGATGCTTCTATGGAAGCAGCAACAATATCTCTTCATGTTAATGCTGCAGTAGTAATCTAACCAGTATCCTAGGATGCAGCATCGGATCACAGCGGCACCCATGGTGGTGCACAATCTGCCTTTCGCAGAGGCCAGGAAATCTCAGTCCAAAGGCAGGGATACCTAGCCTCTTCCCTCCTCCTAAACGGCAATGAAACACCTTCATTTTCACAAATGGAGGCTATTGCCACCTCCTACCCACCTATGAAATAGCATTAGACTGACAGTCTAATGTTGAAATGCTTACTGGCCAATGAGAGACGCTTGGCAGGCAAATTTGGGGAACTAAAACCATGACCGCAAGGGATGATTATGATATAATGGTATAACAGAAAATGGTGCAATGAGTCACACGATTGGGCTATAAACATGGAGGGTTACACCTTTTTCAGAAAAGACAGGGAAAATGGAAGGGGGGCGTTCCTTTATGTAACAGCAATTAAAACCATGGCCCTTATTCTGGTTGGTGCGGTAATATCCGCGTGCGTTCGTGCCGCCGATGTTTTGTGTCTGCGCATGTGCAGAGGCGTCTCTGCGCATGTGCGAGCGGGACGTACGGGCACATTCCGCATGAAATGTGAACACTCCGAACAGGGGGTGGAGAGGGGCGTGAAGGGCTATTTGGGCTCATTACCATATGCATACACCCGCGTTTCATGGGCGTTCCCATACAAACGCTGGGCGTACGTATGGTAATGCAGTCGTGACGCACGTGTAGGGGGCGGACATATGACATCGCCAGATGTCAGCTGCCCGCCCAGATCCCTGCTTTTGCACGGAAAAATGTCCGTGTGGTCTGAGGTTGCGGGAGCTGGTGGAACACTCGGTCCTGCATTCGATGGTCTGCGACCATCGAATGATGGGGGAGGGTCCCTGAGATGGAGGAGGCGTATTCCGTGAAAAATACACGTGCGGTCCGTTCGGCCAGCTTCTTACCGCGTACGGACGGAGTTGGCGATCCGTATGGAAAGCGGGGTTTCGCACGCACGGTCCTGGCCGCATATTCGGATCCAGCCGCACCGATCAGAATAAGGGCCCATGTGGGAAGGAAATGAGCTTGGGGATTTGCCGTGTGGTCAGTGATAACTGAAAATAACAAAAAAAAAACTTTTATTAGGGGTATGTTAATGAATGGTATGAGGCACTACATTTAGACCAAATCAAAAATTTGCAGTTACAGTATAAATTATTGGGGATTTTAACTTTCCAGACATCAACTGGACTGTTGAGACCAGTACGTCAGCTAAAAGCAGTGGTTTCCTAAACTTAATCAAGGATCAGTTTATCACACAATCAGTTGAAGCATCTCGTAACGGGGCATTATTTGATTTAGCAATGTTTTGTGACTGTACATGCGCATAAACACAAATGCATTTATGTACATGTGCAGCCGCATTCTGCGAGCAGCCGCGGCAAATTGATCATTTGCTGGCCGCTTGCACACTGCAGTGTGGGTGGGGGACGTGGTGGCGGTGGCGGGTCCATGAAAATGCTGGGTGTTCCAAGGGAAATTCGCCTATGATGCGGGTACAGGGGGCGGGCAGCTGACGTCAGTGAGGTGTCTTAGATCAGCGAGGGCTGTAGAACTCATTCAATGGTTGGCGACCATCGAATGATTTTGCACCCGCACACAAGATTGCGAAAGGATGTTTATGCTAAGCATCCATTCGCATGTGTGCAGAGAAATTGGCGTGCGTGGGAGGTGGTAGTTCATGCAGGTGCTAGGCAGCGTTTAGAGGACCCACAAAGCTGAGAATTTTGCAGCTTTGCGGGTCAACCACAATATGGGAAACCATAAAAAAAATTGTTAGAAAATATATATATAATAAATATATTAAAAATATTCCAAAAGGCAATAAGGGTAAAATCAATAGTAAAAAGCCACCATGGTTGGACAAAAAAGTAAGGACAGCAATAAATAACAAAAGGGAACAAAGGCCCATTAACCAATATCAACGGAAATAGCTTTACTGGGGATAAGGAAAAAGCTGAACTGTTAATTTTTCTTGGTTTTCTACATTTTTCTCATCAGTGTTTACTAGGGAGGAGTAGACAGTGAAACCCACAAGTATCATATTTGGGACAAGCCAGCTAGAACATAATATTGAATTTACGACAGAGGAGATAAAAAAAGAGGTTCAGCAAAATCAAAACAAACAAATCCCCAGATCCGGATGGGATTCATCCTAGGGTTCTAATGGGAGGAATTAGCAAACCCTATGTATTACACTTTTGAAAACTAATTTTCATCTGGTGAGGTGCCTAAGGAACGGACAATAGCAGAGGTAGTACCAATATTCAAAAAAGGAAAAAGGGAAGACCCAACATCAATAGTGGGTAAATTATTTGAGGGAATTTTAAGGGATGATATCCCAAAACATTTAAAGCTCCATAGTATAATCAGTATTAGCCAACATGGATTTGTAAAAAACTGCTTGTGCCAAACTAATTTATTTAGCTTCTTTTGAGGAAGTCAGCACCAACTAGACAATGGAAATGCTGTAGACGGGGTCTTCTTGGATTTTGCTAAGGCTTTTGATACCGTGCCACATAAGAGGTTGGTAAATAAAATGGAGGATTTGGGACTAGGGGTAAAGACTTGTAGATGGGTAGGAAACTGGTTGAGAAATAGAGAACAGAGAGTGGTTGTAAACTGTGATAAAGGATGATACCAGTTCTAAGTGGAGTGCCACAGGGGTCGGTGCTAGGGCCCCTTTTATTTAACATATTAATGATATTGAGGGGGGGGTATACTCAGCAAAGTTTCCATCTTTGCTGATGACACAAACCTGAGCATAGTAATTAGAACAATCAATCAGGTCTCTATGCTTCAGACCATCCATAATAAACTAGTGAGCAAAAATTTGGAAAATTAGGTTCAATGTGGATAAATGCAAGGTTATGCATCTTGGTAGACATAACCAGTGTGCTAGTTATAACCTAAGCAGGTTGCTTTGGGTATTTCAGAACTGGAAAAAGATCTAGGAGTCCAAATTGATAACAAACTGGGGTGTAGTGCTCAGTGTCATGTAGCATCAAATAAGGCCAACAGGATACTAGCCTATTTAAGAAGGGGTATGGAGACTAGGGACTCAAATGTAATTATGCCACTCTACAAAGCATTGGTTAGACCACATCTAGAATACGTAGTACAATTCTGGGCCCCATACTATAAAAAGGACATGTTAGAACTGGAAAAAGTCCAAAGAAGAGCAACAAAGCTAATAAAGGTGTTGGGATTATTTAGACTAGAAAGGAGACGTTTAAGGGGAGACATACTAAACATGTACAAATATATCAGTAGCCAAGATAAGAAACTGTCAGGCAACCTTTTCACTTTGATGAAGGACTCTAGGACACATGGGCATGAGTTTAGACTAGTGCAGGGGTGTCCAAACTTTTTGCGATGAGGGCCAGATTTGGTGAAGTGTAAATGTGTGGGGTCCGACTATTTAGCACAGTGGTAGCCAACCCTAGCCCTCGAGAGCTACCAACAGTTCACATTTACCAGACAACCTAGCTGCTGCACAGCTGCACTCAATAATCACTGACACATTTTAAAAGATCCACAGATGGAGCTAATTAGCTCACTTGTGATTCTGTTAGGAGACCTGCAAAACATGCACTGTTGGTAGCTCTCGAGGACTAGGGTTGGCTACCCCAGATTTAGCCTGACATTTTTTGAATAATTAATCGCATCAGAATGGTCCCCCAGCCTGCCCCTCCTTCACTGTATGTCCCCCATTCACTGTATGTTCCCCACTCTGCACCCATTCACTCTGTGCCCCAACCTGCCCCCCTTCTCTTAATGTCCATCAGTGCCTCCATTCATTGTATGTCCCCAAGCCTGACCCTCCTTCACTGTATGACTCTCATTCACTGTATGACCCCCATTCACTATGTACCCCACTCTGCCCCCATTCACTGTATGTCCCCCAGCCTGCCCCTGCTCCCCCATGTCTGAATGGCCATCACTGCCTCCATTCACTGTATGTCCCCCAGCCTGACCCTCCTTCACTGTATGTCCCCCACTCTGCCCCCTCCCTTCTCTGTATGTTTCCCAGCCCCTTGTGTGAGCAGAGGAGAGGCAAAGCAGGCACTGCAAGGACAGGAGATGCTTGGGCTCCCGCTGCTGCCCTCCTCCGCTCTGCATGTTATGGGAGCAATCTTCACCCTTGGTGCCCCTTCCCCAAACACTGCTGTCACTGTGATTGTGGAGTAGGGTGATATACGATTGCAGCAGCAGGGGCAGGACGCCAAACACATCTGACTGTGGCGGCTGGCACCTCCTCACTGCAGCAGACAGCAAGGTAAAGGCATGCTTGCCGGGGCCCCACCTTTCGTGTCCTGTGCTGTGCTTCCCACATCTGATGCTCTGCCCGCTTCCAGCTGGAGGCTGCAGGCCGCTTGAAATGACAGCATGGGCCGCATTGGGCCGCATTGGGCCACCGGGCCTGACTTTGGACATGCCTGGACTAGAGGAAAGAAGATTTTGTTTCCTTAGAATAAAAAAAAATGTACGGTCAGGGCAGCCAAATTGTGGAACTCTCTTCGTGGATAGGTGGTGTCAACAGACACAATAAATAAGTTTAAAATAAAGTTGGACAAACATCTTTTGGGTAAAAACATCCAGGGTTACAAATAACAAACATAATCTGTATTTAAATAATCAGAATACACAAGGCATAATAAGAGATGCAGCAAATGGATCATACACACTAAGGTTGAACTTGATGGACGCACATCTTTATTCATCCTTAACTTCTATGTAACAATGGGGCAGAAATGCACTTAGCGCCTTATTCTGGTTATTGTGGTCCATTCCGAATTATTTCAGAAATGACCGAACGACACGCCGCGCGGACATTCTAAGAACACACGCCCACAGGTCGTCCCCATCCCTTCGGACGGACTCACTAAGAAGAGGGAGTGTCTTCGGACTACATCCAAACGTGCGTGTGCGGTGGGGACACAAAGATTCTGTACGGTCTTACAGCATCCGAACGGACAGGAAGCTGGCCGTACGCACCGAGTTGGTGAATTTCCACAAACCTCACTACTCTATTCGGAACTCATGCTTCTGCAACATGACACACTTATGCAATTAGCCAACCTCATAACAAATTGTTTATTTTTAAATGTAATCAGTTTCCGATGAATGTAATAGTGAAATGTACATTTATCTTTGGTTAATAAAATTATGTCCATTGCTTGCAGTGTAAATGTGGGTCATATAGCAACAATGCAGTCGTGTTTGCAGCATATATTTTTGTATTTTGTAATGGGCCATTTAGCCAGCAATGCTTCCAAGTGAACCTGTGAAAAGAGTGTAATTAATCACTAATGAGTAGAGGAGTGGATTGTATTGTGGTTAGCTGAGAGTGCTTCAGGTGCAGGCGTACTAATTGGGCGAACCGAATGCCTAGCGCATGAACAAGTGCTCTCCGCAAACTGAAACTTGCTTATGGACACTGCATATTTCATGCGTGTTGGTGCGCTTGCAGTCGGTGTCTTGTCCGAATGCACGCCTACCACAGTTCGTGCACTCCCACGTGTATGCCCAGATTTACGCCCATTTTTGCCCACTTTGAAACAGCGCCCTTGTGTACGCCCACATGACGCCCATATTTCCCGAGCCACTTCGGTGCACATTTCTGGACGGTATTGGCGAGAACGAGTGCGGAGACACTACGTTGCACATGCGCATTGCGTTGCCTACGCATGCACAGGAGGCTAAAAAGCGCCCTCCGAAAGAATTCGGAACGGACCGCACCAAGCAGAATAAGGCCCTTAATGCTGGTTAATGGGGGGATTACATGTTCCCCAATGTATTACTAGCACACCTAACATACGCTAGTGATAGCCTGCCGAGTTACGCTTGGCGGGGCTGTCCAAGTAATCCCTCCAGTAATGCTGTCCAAGTAATCCCCCCCAGTAATTAGCATTCGCCACCTCAGGGCTAGCGTTGTCCTATCCCCCACTGCGGGGACAACGCTAGCCCTGCTTCTGGCTCGGGCTGCGCTGGAGATCTCGCGGTTTTAGTGAGATCTCACGCATGCACAGGACGCCGGGGGAGCCTATAAGGAGAGCCGTTAACGCTGGGCATAGCGGCTCTCCTTATCGACTTGCTGGGGGTTAATACATTAGCCAATAACGGGTGCCCGCTTCTCCTCATTATGCAGGAGAAGCGGGACCCATTATTTGAGAAATGCTAATGGGGGATTAGTACATCTGCCCCTATGCATGCTATGTTGCAGATTGGGCCCTACAGATAATCGGTACTTTGCATATCTCAGCACAAATCCTTTAGGTTCTGAATAACCAACAAATTTCCTCTGTTAGCTAAATACATCATTTTCACATGCTGACCACTCCTATCCACTGTTTTTCCCCAGATTTAGTTTACAAAATCTGGACACTTTCGCCCTTATTCGAATCTGATCGCAGTACAAATATGTTCTCAAAATGGGCAAAACCATGTGTACTGTAGGTGGGGCAGATGTAACATGCGCAGAGAGAGTTCGATTTGTGTGAGTTATTTTGTTTCTGTGCAGGGTAAATACTGGCTGCATTATTTTTACACTGCATTTTAGATTTCAGTTTCAACACACCCCACCCAACTTTAACTCTCTATACACATGTAACATCTGCCCCACCTGCAGTGCACATGGTTTTGTCCATTTTGTGAACAAATTTTTACTGCGATCAGATCTAAATAAGGGCCATTAACCAAAATACCAGTGTGTACAATCCTTGACAAACCAGCAAAAAAGATTCCCTGAGTATGAATTTTTATTTTAATGCAATTGTCATTGCAAACATAAATGTGTAAATTTTTTGGCAGTGTTTGAATTATAAGTGTAAATGTCTCCAGGGCCATGTGGATAGTTTTGCTGTGAAGCCATAGTTTTAGAATTTATCACATACAATTTGGTGTGTGGTTGCATGTCAGCAGATGCTGGTCAAAATACATTTGTGTATCTCATGGAAGTGACTGGATATCATGTAAACTAATAACTGGAATTGCTGTAAATTAGATAAACTCGGAATAATATATAAAGACTGCCCAACTGCACTATGATCTCAGATGAATCTGTACCAGCTCTGTCCTTTCCACACCACCATCATTTTCTCTTATAGAAGTTGCTATATCCTTATATTAACCCTAAAGCAGGACATAACTCAAAGGGGGAAATTTACTAAAGGAAATTTGTAAAAAAATAGGTGTATTTGTATCCAGAAATACACTTATTTTTGACATTTACTATCCCGAAAATACGGCAATTCGTATTCGTATTGATAGCACATCAATACGAATACGAATTGCCGTATTTTCGGGATAGTATATGTCAAAAATAAGTGTATTTCTGGATACAAATACACCTATTTTTTTACAAATTTCCTTTAGTAAATTCCCCCCAAAGTGTCAATGTGCCGCATTAAAATGATCAGCCTGGGGGAGGAGGAGGCCGTCTGCGCAGAGGAGAGCTAATTTAGCTAGTCACAGCCGTTGTGGCTCAATATATCCATGAAAATACTAACAGACATTTACAGTGTATGTTGGAACTTTTAGAACTATAAGAACTAGCATGGATACTATGGTACTTGAACAGTAGTAGTAGTATATGCCTTTTATTGGCCAAATTCATGCCAATGTTTTTGCATCTGTTATATATGTGTGTGCATGCATGTGTATGTTGGCGGTGGTGTGTGTGTGTGTGTGTGTGTGTGTGGGGGGGGGGGGTAGTCATGACCTGTCTGAAGAAATCGACGCCTCCTGCCAGCATCTGTGATGAGATCCATTGGTTGAAAATTTGGCAGCATCTCCAGTATGAACCCCAGAACTGCTTTGCATGGACAAGGAAATCCATGCGTGAAGATGCAGATCCTGGCTTATCCTCTTCCTGTAAATGAAGGCAACATGTTTTTAGGAATGCTGTCCCACTCCTCACAATGTTCAAATGTTGGCAGCCTGACACAAAGGCTACAGCTTGAGGTCACTGGAGGATGCAGGACCCATTCAGCACGTGCAAAACAGGCACTAAGCTTGTGCATCAACCCCACCCTCAGAGATGTATATCAACCATCGGGTGAGATGATATGTTGCTTTGGGCAATCAATCCGATTCTACCTATTATCTTCTAGAAGATGCTAAATAAATAAGAAATAGATTCTGATTTGTTGCTATGGTCAACATCCCATTTTCAATAGAATTCCCATCTTTGTAATACCCCTTTTACACCGCCGCAAAAACCCGGGTCAGCGGCGTGTCAGACCCAGGTCAGCAGTGGTGTAAATGGGTCACGCTGTGTCCCTTTACACGGGAATTCTACCCAGGTCCTGACATGGCTAGGACCTGGGTAGAGGGCAGTATAAATGGGTACGCGGGTCATCCGACCTGGCTTCCGTTTACATCAATGGAAGAATCCCAACCAGCGCACCGCTGTGTCCGCAGGTTGGACGGGGGGCACACACAGCCTCCACTGCTGTCTGTTGTACTCTGTACAGCAGCAGAGGAGGTGAATGGATGCCTGTTTGCGGCATCCATTCACCTCCCGGACGTGGGCTAGGGGGGTCCACGAGGGCTGGGCTTGCCTCCAGCAGCTTACTTTGGTGCTGGGCTTGCCACCAGCATGACGATCTGGGGCTTGGTGCAGCTCTCATTTCCAAGCGCCATGGGAACCACTTCTGATGGGGGGCGCGTGCAGGAGGGGCAGTCACCGCTGGTGTAAAAGGGACCAAACGCCGGGTCGCACCCGGGTTGAAGCTGGGTCCAAAAACTCGGGTGCGACCCAGGGATTTGGTGTAAAAGGGGTATAAATCACTCTCTCTCTCTCTCATAACCTTCTTAGTTGATTGGTTTGTACACCAGAGATTCCCATCTTTGCAGCTTTGTCATTTTGTCATTTTGTCATTCAGACATCCACCATCACTGCTCTCCTGCTCATTTTTTTGTGTGCTCAGCAGAATAATACAATAGCACTTTCACAAACATTAATGTGCTGTAGTACAGATACAAATTTCAGGATGCAGTCACGGCCAAAAATATCGACAGAGCAATCCCAGCGGTCACAAACCTGATAGATGCCAATGGTAAGTACTAGGGTTAGGCACTAGGGAGAGGATAAGCTTATGCACAATAAACCCTTCCTGGCAGAGGGTACCCCAAGAATCCTCCAAGAATCCTCCACTGAAATAATTGCTTTGCATCGTGGTCAGCAGGACCGCACATGTGCAGTAGTCCTGCTACCACACTAAGCACATCACAAGGACAGGCTCCTTTCAGTGATGGGCTCCGCTTATGGATACATTGGCCTGTTACAATTGAAATTTGCGATCCTGGGTGCTAATATTCTGCCGAGATAGCATTGCAAATACGGTTAATTATAAATGGGATCCGGTCATTTGGTCTACAGCATGATGGTTGACACAATTAGGTCGACATGGGAAAAGGTAGACATGGGAAAAGGTCGACATGGTTCTAGGTCGAAAGGTTATTAGTTCTACAGGTCGTTAGTTCGACAGGTCATTAGTTCGACAGTGTCTAGAACGACAGTCAAAAGGTCGACATGGGGTTTTTCACAGTTTTGTTAGCCAACATGTGCCGGCAGGCGGTATTTCATGCCCTACCATCCACTAGGGCATGGTGGGAGAATAAAATAGTGTGCCCAATGCATCGCGCGCTACGCATACGAGGGGAGGGGATGCAGTGCACTTTAAACTGTGTCCATTTTGACTGTGTTGACATTCAGGTAAAAAATGGTGAAAACCCCCATGTCGACCTTTTGACTGTCGACCTAGACATTTTCGAACTAATGACCTGTTGAACTACGACCTGTCGAACTAATGACCTTTCCACTTATAACCATGTCGACCCTTTCCCATGTCGACCTAGACCCACGTCGACCTAATGTTGTCGACCTAATGACTGTTGACCATCATGCTGTAGACCAAATGATCCCAACCCATAATAAATGTTCCCTTTAGTGTGCTTTCATCATACTTGTAGTAACATAGCATTAATGTAATTATATGTAGTTATATTTTTTTATTTATGAACATAACCACATTTTATTTGTATTGGAACATTGTACATTTCTTTAGTAGTTTGATTATTTTTGCATGCTTGTTATTAATTGCTTGATTACCAAAGGCTTAAAAATCATCTGAGTTTTCATTAATGCTGTATGTGCGATTTACTAAAATGACAAATATCATTCCAGATGAACTGGCAGACCTCCTGCAGTAATACATTTGACGTGGTTCCTTGCATTCATTCGTATGTATTGAAATCAGGAAAACTGCTATGAGCAAACAATTCTCACCGTGGTTCGAGAAGATATGAATAGGTGCTTCTATTTTTAAAGTTTCCCAACAATTGGTTCCTGTGTACTTATTTTGTGCAAGCTGCCAGTGTGTGCATAGGAGCTCATCTATTATATTTTTTCATTTTCACTTTACCTTTTATACATTTTTGCAAACATTGTTGCCATTTACACTATGAATTACGTACACAATGTCGATGAAAGCAAATTGAAATATCCGTAGTACATTATATAATAGTTTTCTATGATCAGTTCCATGTTTGTACTGTGTGGAAACAAAGAAAAAGTAACATGATAGTTTTCTTTTTTTTTGTTTAAGAAAATGATTAGGAAACCGCGAGGGAATTTGACACGCTATATAAAAACCCTGTTAATAAATAAATAAATAGAAATGAATACTTACCATCTAATTGTTATAGGCCCATTTATCAAGAATCACATTTATAATGCGATCTGGGATGAGTATTACTACCAAGTATCATCCACCACACGCAGGCCATAGGCGCAATGGAATATGCTGCGCTATGTAAGAAACTGGATCCTGTTAATTCCTTATCAATTGTCAAAGGTGCCTTGTGCTTTTAATTCATGTGGTTTTTACAATATTAAATACTGTTATTTTAATTTCTCATTTGTGTATAGCGCTACTTTATCTTTTTTTTCTTGTATTTTTGCTTTTGAGGGATTGCTCTTCCCCTCCAAGTAGCTACTTTGCGACTCACCCCACCAGCGCCTGGTCAGTTGCCTATGCAATTTTTCTTCCCTTTAAACTCTGTATGAATCTGCGGTAATACTCCACCAGATCAAGAAATGTTGTAAGTTGCGACTCTTTTTTTAATCCCATCTGTCGTAAATTCAATGCTCTTCCTCATTGACATCGTTCTGAGCTGTCGCTTTACAGTACATCGATTGTTTGCATTGTCCCCAAATTTAAAAGTTTGGACCTGCTCCCCTTGAAGAATACACAAATCTCTCATGCTCACATGTGTTGTTTACTAACTTTACTCATTCCATAACGTTTGGGCCAGAGGTGGCTATCCAATAACAAAATTTTTCACTCACATAAACTATCTCCCGCCTCCCAAACTCCCATTATCAAATTTAACTCTGTGAGGGACCTTCGAGGAACACCCAATCTACCCATAATATTAATGATCTCTTCCCAAAATTCCTTAATTAGATTAGAATCCCACAAAAGATGCCAGAAAGACCCCACCTCGTCCCTATATTTCGGGCATCTATCAGAGTATGTACCCGCAATTTTTTTCAATCTAACCGGAGTTATATAAATCCTATGCAAGATATTGTATTGCACCTGCTGTATATGGATCGCGGTGGTGGCCTCTCTTGGTGCTGACAGCACCTCCCTCCACTCTAACTCACGCATCCGGGGAATATCCTCTATCCATTTTCCCCTTAATGGCTGCAGCTCTTTGCCCTTTATATAAGAGTTCAGGTAACTATAAAGGTTAGACAAATTTTTTCCCACTACTTAATTGCTCAATAAATTTCTTACATGGTGATTCTGCTTTGTTGTCCAATATCCCCCCACCATGCTGGGCTAGTGCACTTCTTACCTGCAGGAATCTGTAAAACATATGTCTGGGAAGATCAAACTCTACTTGCCGATCATAAAATGACCTGATATTTCCATTCTGATAGAATTGACCAATCGATATTAACTCATATTTTCCCCAAACCACTCTTCCCTGCTGTGCTTTTACTGTATTTCTTTCAGAGCATCTAAGGAAAATATAGAAGTGTCTGGATCCAGACCCTCATATTTCATCTCCTTACACACCCATCTCCATATTTTTCCTGCTTGTATTATAATTGTGGTGGGTTGTCCCGGAATTCCCTCGACAATAATCTCTGGAGAGGTGTTAGGTCTACATCTATAAGTTTAATCAGTTCCTCTGAGGCTTCTCCTTCCCGGACCCATGCGCATAGATGAACCAAATGAGCTGCCATATAATACACTTTGAAATTTGGCACAGCTAGACCTCCTCTATCCCTATCTCTAGATAATGTGGCCATTTTGATTCTTGGGTGCTTGTTCCGCCAAATAAATGAGGAAATAATACTGTTAATTTTCCTAAAATATTCGTTTTTTTATATATACCGGTGACTGTTAGAAAACATATAGAAGCCTAGGCAGTACAGACATTTTTTATCAAATTTACTCTATCAATTTGTGATATGGGAAGTTTTATCCAGCAACAACACTTAACCTTAATATCCTCTATTAACGGGATAAGATTATCATGAATATAGTCACTTGGTGTTTTCGAAACACATATCCCTAAATATCTGAACTTTCCCGTTGGCTGTAGGGAAATACCATCTAACCCTGTTGGAGTATTGTTCCCGATATACATCAGATGCGACTTTTCCCAATTCATTTTAAGACCTGAAAAATCCCGAACACTTGCAACTGCTCAACAACTTAAGGAATGTCCTTTTCTGGGTTAGACATTCCTACTAACAAATCGTCTGCATACAGTGAGACCATATTTAATCCTAACCCCATTCATTGCTCCCCTCTACCTAATACCTATCTTAATACACAATCCTTGCCTTGGGGTTTTTATATAATAACAATATCCACTTTATAAACCTGTCTCCAAACCCAAATATATTGAGAACTCCCCACAAATATTCCCACTCAATTGAATCAAATGCTTTGTTTGCATCAAAAGATGCAACTGCAACATTGGCCTTTCTAACTTCAGCAATTTGTACATATGAAAAGACCCTTCTCAGGTTGATCATTGTTGATTTACCGGCCATAAAGCCCATTTGATCGGGATGAATGATGTTATTAATAACTTTGCTTAGTCGGTTCACAAGGACCTTTGCAAAGATCTTAGCATCTGAGGCAATTAACGAAATCGGCCTATATGACTCTACCCGAGTCGGGTCCTTTCCACTTTTTGGGATCATTATTATTGATGCTTCCGACATTGAGGGGGGAATATTCTCCTCCTCGACCATCACCTGGAACAGACTCAATAACTGTGGTCTCAATATTTTAACAAATTGCTGATAAAACTCCCCCGGAAGCCCATCCAACCCCAGGGCCTTATTAGCTGGCAAGGATTTAATAGCCTCAACTACCTTCGCTAGTTCCAAAGGAGCATCTGGGAGTTCTTTTAATTCTAACAAAAGCCGGGGCAAAGGAATTGAGCCCAGATATTCTCACAGCTCTGCCTTGCCCTTAAATAATTGGGATTGATAGGCTTTACCTAAGTGGGACGCGAAGGCCTGTACAATCTTAGGGGTCTCGCACACCGTTTCCCCAGACTCCAACGTGATTTTTGATATTATATTAGAGGGATGGTCCTGTTTTGCCAAAAGTTCCAACCATTTCCCTGCCCTATCTGCACTGGAATACCAGTGGTGGGCCCCCGATATCAATCTTCAGCAGGTTATATCCTGCAGATACTCTACCCATTCTCTTTGGGCCAACTGCCAAGCTACCCTATCTGCTTCTAGCTTATTCTTCAAAAATACAATCTCAAGATTGCCCAACCTTGTCTCCAATTCATTAGCCTGTACCCGATGTTGTTTTTTTAGGAAAGCATTTTTTTAAATCAGGACCCCTCTTACAAATGCCTTAAAGGCATCCCAGATGATAATATTTTGGGACGTCCCGTTTCCCGTTATTATCCTCAAAAAACCATTGTTTGCTCAGAATCTTCCTGCTCACCCAATTGAGCCAGCCAAAATGGCTGCAATTTCCAATATTTAAAACCAGCATCCTCCTCCAACTCCAACTGTACAACTACTGGAGAATGGTCCGAGATTCCTCTGGCTTTATATTCTATTTGGGTGATCTTATTGAAGAGGCCCTCGGATACAAATATCATGTCTAATCTTGAGAAAGCTTTACCTGACTATCTGGATAATTATGTAATTGAGAACTCAACAGCTGCTTTAATAACCTCATACGAGAATGGGGTCGTGATGTACACAGTAAGGACACATATTCTCCTATGGTTAATACAGCAATCCAAAAAAATTAATCTTCCCTCAGGATCGATCTTTACCGCCCCAGGTTCAAACACAAAGGATTTCTTAATCAACATAGATACTCCTCTGGACATTGAGGAGAATGGGGAGTGATAGGCTCACCCTATCCAGGGACGCCTTAGAGAGAGCAGTCTATCACCCCATAAATGAGTTTCTTGGAGACAGATGATATCTTCCTCCAAGTTCTTACATTATTTTAACACCAAGGCTCTTTTAATTCTACCATTTAACCCTCTGACATTCTATGTCAAAATCTTAACCGTCATAAGCATCAATACTCATATACCTCCCAGGAGTGGAAGAACTCTACGAGTCACCAAGAGCATCCTTTCCATAATACCACAGGTCAAGGCCAACTTTAGAACATACAGACAAACTAACATTTACACACCCTTTCCCCTCCCCCCTCCCCCACCTTGTATCACCTAACCCAGTAGGCATACCTAATTTCCGTTAGTAGATCTGCTGTTAATTCTTCCCTAGATGTCTTCCCTCCTGGGCAATTAACTAATGGCTACTAAAGAGAGCTCCCCCCCCCCCCCCGTATCCTGGCTTGCCCCTTTTTCCTTCTTTTCCTCTTTTCTTTTTTCTGCTTCTTTCCTGTCAGGCCTACTAGCAATACATTATGAGATTATACAAAGGCTTAATTAACGGACACTTGTTTCTTTCCAAGATGCGTCACATCCAGCCAACTGACCGCTTCACCTTTAGAAAAAATTTTTTTAGTGCTACCGTCCACCACAATCCTCAATTTGGATGGGTACAGCATGGAGTAGCTCAGACCCAGATCTCTTAATCTCATTTTAATATCTTTACATTTAGCCCGGTCTTTCTGAACCTCTATGGGAAAGTCAGGGAAGGTAGCAATTTTCGTGCCATTATACGTAAAGTCAGACTTATCCCAAGCCATTCGCAAAATACAGTCCCGGCAATTAGGGTGCGGGGAGGGCCCCCCGGCACTGGTGGACGCCCTGGGATATGATGAGCACGTTCAACCGCGAACTGGGTAGAGAATACATCTCTTCCAAACTTTTGGATTAGCCAGCCCTCCAGAAATGTCTCTGGTTTGTTGCCCTCCTCCCGCTCCTCAAAGCCTATGAACCGTACATTGTTTTAACGGAGTCGCCCCTCCATATCTGATAGTTTCTGGCACATGTCCGTAATTTGGCCCGACATTGATTTAACCTGGGAGTGCATAGGAGTAACAATGTCCTCTAGTAAAGAGGCCCGATTCTCCACCTCTGTCACCCTCTCACATGTCTTTTGCGCATAATTTCTCAGTAACGTAATGTTTGAACTTTATTAAGCTGCTCCATAAAACGAGTCTCACAATTGTTCACTGCATCTAGAACTTGTTGCAGTGTGACTTCTGGGGTCTGCTGGGTGCCACCGCCTTTAACAGGGGTTGTCATGGGGGTATTAGATTGTGAACTACTCCCCACTTGAGACTGGGCCTCCAATCTCGCCACTGCAGTATTTTGGCCTGTTTTTCCAATGTCTCAAACTCAATACACACTTTGCTACCAGGCCCTCTACCAGGCCCTGGGTACTCAGGGGGAACAAGGCCCCTGCCAGCGCTCGGCGCCTATCTCTCACTCAGACCACCGGGTGGGCAGAGTGGTCAGAACATGGGATCCCCTTCTCCACCGGGTCTCCACAGCACTCTCTGAAGCCCGGGCATAACGATCCCAACCAAAAGGCAGCAGGTTATGCCAGCAGCAGTCTCTCACTCTGCCGCCGAGTGCCCAGCAGCTGGTGTCCCCGGCTGATGATGTCAGATGTGCTCCCCTTTAGTGCCGGGAGCTGGCAGATCTCTCCATCAGGCAACCCGCCCGCCGCTCTCACCGACCAGCAGCAGCAGCACCCACACACTCCACAGTGCGGTGACTCCACAACTCACTCTCCCAGACCAGTTCACCGCTAAAGCAGGCAAGTCACCATCTTGTGCTCGGACCACCTGACTCTCTGGTGTCCAGGCTTGCTAGGCTGCACAAGGGGGAGAGAGCACACTTTTCATGCAGATGGCACGGGGAGGTCAGAACATGCTCCCTCACTCACGCTCCGCCGTGGCCACGCCCCAGATTTGTTTACTTTAATTAATTAAATTTGTTTTGAATGCTCAGCGAGCTAACAGCTGTGTGAATGCCAAACCATCACACATGCAACTTGTGGTGTATACTATTAGGGTGCAGTAAACAGCAAAAAAAATAAAGAACAGCAAAATTTATGTTTATATTGCATTGCTTTTTTATGGACAGCCCTTGAATAACACTGCATGGACCGTGGAGGCAGAACAATCACACACTGGACTTGTTCTGCTTCTGACAGTAGTAAATATGGTGTATAGCCTGCACTGCACAAGTTCACAACACCCCTCTATCTGCACTGCACAGCACCCCTCTGAAGTCTGCACAACACCCCTCTGCACACTAATGTAATGGTTACAAGTTCAAGTAAAACACCCCAGTACCAAACCCCTCTGCAGTCTGCATGCACTGCACACAACAACCCTCTGTCTGCACTGCACAACACCCCTCTGTCCTGTCTGCACTGCACACCTGTATTTCAGATGAAGGTATTTGTGGATTTTTCTTTGCATCCCAAACAATTTTCCTGGCAGTTTTGGCAGAAATTTTGTTGGTCTACCTGACCGTGATTTGGTTTCCACAGAATCAATCATTTTCTACTTCTTAATTGGAGTTTAAACGCTACTGATTGGCATTCTCTATTGCTTGGATATCTTTTTCTATCCCTTTCCTGTTTTATACAGTTCAATTACCTTTTCCTGCAGATCCTTGGCTTCACTCAACCACTAACCATGAGTGAAAGAAAATTTTGTGAGTTATCCTTCATAGGACAGGATGTATTAAGCTGAAAATGCGGTAAAACCCCTGTTTTACCGCATTTTCATATGTACTAAAACTCAGCCGCACCGTTACCGCCGGGCAGGGTATCACCACCCAAAGGTGGTGATACCCTATGGAAACTTATGGGCTTCTTTTCGCCGCGTTCCCCGCAAACCAGCCACCTTGCTGACCCACCTCTCCCCTTCCACCGGGCTTACCTTCCTGCTGAAGGTCCTCCTGGACTCCGGAAGGTAAACCCTTCCACCCCCTAGCAAGGTAGCCGGACGTCCTTCTGGCTGCAGGGGGGAGGAGGAGGTGCCGGGGACAGCCACGCTGAGCTGTCCTGGCGTGAGGGGAGCAATAGGCAGCTGGGAGGTGACCCCCCGAACACCACAGTACAGGTATGGCGGGGGGGCCTCCGTCACCTCACCGCGATGCCAGCCGCATATGTTAGTACATATGTGCTGGCATCGCGGCGGCCGGGTGGAGAAGGGCGGTGATGTATATTAATACATCCTACCCATAGTCTGACAATTGGCCAGAAAATCACAAATTCTGCTAGAGTATGCAAATTTATGAGCACAACTATATATATATATATATATATATATATATATATATATATATATATATATATATATACTAGGTGATTCATCGCTCCCTACGGGCGCTCTTCACACCGTCGTAAGGGGCTGCGCCCCCTTAATTTGTGAACGTTTGTATTGTGAGAAATATGGTTAGAATTGTATGAAAGATTCCCTGTATTGCAACTTGAGTTATAGGTGAAATGTGTTAAATATAGAGCATATTATTTGGAAGGGGGTGTGTATTGTTTTGTTTAATTAAAAAGCGGTTACAGAGTAAGATGTACATTGATAGTGTGAATGGTACAGTGACATTTGTGGGTTTGTGGGGGGGGGGGTGTGCGTGTTGTTTAGGTGTGTGTGTGCGTGTTGTTTAGGTGTGTGTGTGCAATAGTATAGTAGGGTGTTTTTGTGTTAGCGGCTCCCCACTAGCGGAGGTCACGACACAGGAAAACAGGAGGCTGGGTAGTGATAATGGTGTGTGGGCATAAGGGGGACTAAAGAGGAGGGTGGGGGACACTGTGCAGCTTCTGCCAGTGGGTGAGGGTCCAGCGTGGCAGCCCAGGAGTACAGGACGGTGGCTCTGAGTCATTGTCTCCTACTACTGGGTGGGAGTTAGGGTGCATGAGAGCAGGAGGCTGGGCTATGAGGCATGATAGGGGTATGTGGGCAACACAGGGTGAGCGGGTCCCCACTGGTGGAAGTTACGGGGCAGGAGAACAGGAGACAGGGCATGGATAGAGGTGTGTGGGCATGAGTGGTAGTATAGGTTTTTGGCTGTTGCAGAGTAGGGATGGGCATTGGTGCAGAAGCCATCGATGGTTGGCATTGATGGCGATTTTGCACCTTGCCATCGATAGCAGTAACATATTACTTGGATAACCATCGATTGTTGTAGCTATTGATGGTCATCCATTATATCTGACTGAAAAGGCCGTGGGTCAATCAGAACTCGGTGGCAGGACTTCTGGGTGTGAGGGGGCGAAGCTATGCTCCGTGTCCCGGCACCTTAAAAAATTTTGAAACTTGATCGGTTCTCCTTTGCCATTGATGTAGGGAAACCATCTGGTCCTCCCACATCGATGGCAAAAGTATTCAACATCGGCCATAAACCATAGATGATTTGAAATCATTGATGGTCGATGGGCATCCCTAGAACTGGAGGAGGGTGGGGGACAGTATGCAGCTCCCGGCAGTAGGTGAGCATCCCCTCCCACTGGGAGGGAGTGAGGGTGCATGAAAGCAAGAAGGCTGTATAATAGTGGTATGTGGGCAAGACATTGATAAAAGTTGTGGCGCTGGTGCAGAGGACCATGGGGACACTTCTGGCAGTAGGGGAACCTGCAGCGTGGCAGCTAGGGGTGGATTTCCCACCTGGTGGCGGCACCTGCTTGTGGTGGTACAGGATCCCCCATTCTCAAGGGGGTATGTGAAATGCAGGAGCGGGGTCGTTTGGGTCCGCTGGGGGGGGATTGCTGGAAGGGGGTCAGGGGGGTCTGCAAATTGCGGGAGGGGGGGTGCAGGGTTCTGCGATTAGAGGGAGGGGGCTGGGGTTCGCAAATAGCAGGAGGGGGCGCGGGGGGCTTGAATCGGGAAGGGGGGTCTGCAAATTGCGGGAGGGGGGTTGTGGGGGTCAGTGAATTGTGGGAGGGGCGCTGGGGTGCCGCGAATCAAGGGAGGGGGCGCAGGGGAGGGGGGCGCGGGTTGTCCGTGAATCATGGGAGGGGGGGTAGTGGGGGGCCGTGAATCGCGGGAGGGGGGGTGCCGTGAATCATGAGGGGGGGGCGTGAATCGTGGGAGGGGGGTCCGCGAATTTCGGGAGGGGGTCTGCAAATTGCAGGAGGGGTGGTGTGAATTGTGGGGGGGTCGCGAATCGCGGAAGGGGGGGTGCAGGGGGTCTATAATCGCGGCGGGGGCACAAATCGTGGGAGTGGGGGTCGCGAGGTTCCACAAATCGTAGGAGGGGAGTGCCATGAATCGTGGGAGGGGGCGGGGGTTCGCAAATTGCGGGAGGGGGGCACGGCAAATTGCGGGAGGGGGGGCGCGGGGGTGCCGTGAATCGTGGGAGGGGGAGCGCGGGGGTGCCGTGAACCGCGGGAGGTGGGGGCTGGCGCGGGGGGCCCACGAATCGCAGGAGGGGGGGTGGTTGCCGGGGGCCAGCTAATCTTGGGAGGGGGGGTCGCGGGGGTCCTGCGAATCGCGTGGGGGTGCCACAAATCACAGGAGGGGGGTCGCGGGGGGTGCTGCGAATCGCGCGCGCGGGGGGGGGGGGTGTGTGCTTGCAGAGGGGGAGGGGGTGCGGGAGTAATGGTGGATGGTGGCTGTGGAGAAATGGTGGATGTTGGGCGTGTACTGTAGCCCTGGCTGGGCGGTCGGAGGTGATGTCAAGGGGGTTGGGTGTGTAGAACACTGGTCTTTTCCTTAGGGGGGGCGGGTTTGTGTATCACACTGAGCGGGAACGTTATACACATAGAACACTGGTCTTTTCCCTGGGGGGACGGGTTTGTGAATCCCGCTAGGCGGGAACGTTATATACACAGGGAATGAGTGACAGATCTGGCTAAATATATAAGATATATATATATATATATATATATATATATATATTAGATGTGTGTACCGAAGTACTGGGGCGGCACTCGTAGGGCTTCACTCGTCACAAAGAACTGCAAACCACACTGCAGTAGGTGCTAACGTTTAGATAATTTAATATCGTTATCAAAGACTTTGATAGCGATATTAAATTATCGAAATGTTAGCACCTACTGCAGTGTGGTTTGAAGTTCTTTGTGACGAGTGAAGCCCTACTAGTGCCGCCCCAGTACTTCAGTACACACATCTACTATTAACTGCCCTGTGGAAGGCACCGAGGCACTTGCTGTTTTGAGGAGGGGTGCCGGACCCCAACCTCTGCTATATATATATATATATATATATATATATATATATATATATATATATATATATATATGCACACACACAAACAAAATATAAATGTTTTCCCTGCAGTCTTTTTACATAACAGTTTTACCTTTTAAAAAACAGCTCACAATAATACAATAATGATCTACAGTATAACTATAGCCCAAAAACAATTTAATGCACAGTCAGAGATTAACGCATAATCTGGAAAACACAACACTTCAAAGGAAGAAAAATAAAATATTCACGATTGTCGATCAGAATTTAATAATTTGCAGTCTCAAAACCCATTAAACTGTACTTTAAAATTCTATATAAAATCCTTCAAAATACTTCATATTATAGTTTATTAAAACAGATTAACACAGTTTGAACTAATGGACCAAGTTAAAACAGTTTGTTCCCTTTATGAAATGATGCAGCAAAGGAAATAAACAGCACATAATTTTCTCAGTAAAAAGCAAATCATCCTTAAAAAATATATATAATTCAGTTGTTAAGCACAAAAAGCAACTATTATTACTATTATTAGCAGTAGTAGTAGTATTCCTGATGCCATAATTCGTGAATATATATAAAATAATAATAATAATTAGAAATATAAGAGTTTTTTTAGTAAGCTGTAGTGATGCTTATAATTTCTTCTGCACAGTGTTTTTTGCCTTTTATCCCAAGATTGCTTTCATTTTAGGGAGAGTGTTTATCCTTCTAATTCATTGTGGCACAAGTTAATATCCTACAGTTTGGGGGAAATTATTGTTTATCTTTACCAGCTGTTATACAGATACCTACATAATAATACATGTATTGTACAGTGCTATTTCTCCAACAGGACTTCTTACATAAACCCTACCCACTGAGCACAGAACCTAGAGGCATATCTGCTGCTCGGCTGGACCGGTCCATCTGGTTATTGTCCCTACTGGCATTTACCAGATTTGCTCGATGGCCAGTCTGACCCAGACTCTAATCCACCTGACACTCTCATACACCTGGTTGGAAAAACAGGTGCTTGCGTACCTGTGTGGGGCGCCTGTAAATTAGTGACTTTGTCAAGCTGCAACAATAAAAAAGGGGTGTCATTTCCTTTGCACAAAAACAAATGTAAAAATGGATGGAGTTGCGCTATGTAAATGATGATAAATAATAACTGTATTACAATCAAATGAGTGAATAAAGAAAAGTGTGCATTTATTATTATGACATATACATTTTAAAAATATTTTATAAAGTCCATGACTAAGCATAAAATATTTGATTTGAAGACTGTGGCTGTATCCAGTATTAGAAAACAAATATATATAGTGATATCACCTCAATCATGTAGTGTCCCTCTTTTTGGGCCCAAAAAGGTTGGTATAAGTATTGGTACCAATAGGCGTCCTTTCAAATGCTTCCTCCAATTGGATTTGGGGGTGGCGTTCCTCCAAGTGTATGGAATATCTGAAGTGAAGAAAGGGGGGAAGGTGATGTCGTTCACTCTCTGGATCCTAGGAAGGCACGGTTAGAGAGGTGACATTCCTCCACAATGTTGTTTTGCAGCCTGTTCGAAATCGTGGATTCTGGTGAATAATTGGGTTTTCCCACGGATTGGGGGACACTCTGAATAAGTCCAGAGGTGTCTAACTGGAATAGCAGCGTTTGGGGGGTGCCAGTAGCCGATGTATATTTCTAAGTGAACCCAAACATTTGAACGGTAGTGTATCACAATCAGTTTGCAGTGTATGATCAATATAGTCTATGGTAATGCTCAGTGTCTTATATGATAGTCATCTGTATACTGTCTGTACTTTCTAAACATCATTAGGATGCTCTCTGTGCTGTATGGTTTTATCCACTGTTATAGGAGTTATAATTAAAAACATGACTACAATTAGAAGTGTCCAAACATTATTATTATATAAATAAACTGAAGTATTAAAGTTGATACATAGAAGGGGAATTCTATATGCTGTACAGTATATACAAGCTTGCCGATACTGAAAGTGTAGGATGACAGGATCTAGAATGCCCACCATAGCTGCTTTAAATGAGAGGTGCTTCCTTCGTGAGGGCATCACCTTTTCTTTTCACATTTTTATATCACTTTTTATAATGGATTTTTCACACCTTTTTTATTCTTGTTACATTCTTAACACCTGACACACACCTGAACTCTATAACACTGCAATCAAAAGCAGATTTAGACCTTTCCTTGTGGAAAATTCGACTCCGACTGCACTTCTATATTTTATTTGTGTGATGCCCTGAGGTATTTGTGGTTGGGCTGATTTGGGCGTTCCCTGCATCCCACTCATGAATCCCAGAGTGTTAGAGACTTGCCCCACAAGAGATGGCATTGACAATGGTGGGCAAGCCCATAAAGTCTTTTTGATATTTTATTACATAATCATGCCACATGCACCTAAAAAACATATTCAAAATTCGCCCTTACCTTACACAAGACACTGCAAAACTCTAATCCATGCTCTCATCATCTCAGGCATTGATTATTGTAATAGTCCCCATTTTTGAGAAAGAGAAGGCTGTCATTAGTGTGGCGCACTGGTAAAGAGAGGTGGTTTTAATAAAAATTTACTTTTAATTATTACATCTTAAAATGGCGACATATAAAACACATAACATACATGGGTACATTTTTGACAAGGTAAAGATAAAAAAGGAATGAATCCTTGCTTAGTGTGTTTCGATATCCCTAAATGAAAGTTATGGACAGTGGTTGTATCAGTGCCACACTCGATGGGTGCACTGATCACTGCCTTCAATAATATCACAAGTATCCCCACTGTTCGGGCCCCCTCACATTTATTTTATGATGATTTGGTGTGTCTTGTTTCAAATCGCCTGGTGTGTATCCACACGCAATTTCGTATGCAATAAATTGGTGGTATATGGAGTATTATACTTCCTCAATTAAATTGCATTACAACAGAAAGATATGCCACTGTAGGTGTATGAAAGAGGCCGCAGTGAGGTTGGTGAGGCGGATACGGGTATTTTGCCTATAGCATATGCCGCTCATACACTACCAAACTCGGGCTTTTATAAATACAGCTGGTTGGTTGGCTGTGGATATTGTGTAAGACACTGTTTATGATGCGTTTGGTTCACCAATCATCATTGTATTGGAGAAACAGGTGTGGGGATAATATACAGTGGGCCCCTACTGGGTGAGTCCCCTTAAAATTATTATCATGTGGATATGGTGTAAGACACTGTTTATGATGCGTTTGGTTCACCAATCATCATTGTATTGGAGAAACAGGTGTGGGGATAATATACAGTGGGCCCCTACTGGGTGAGTCCCCTTAAAATTATTATCATGTGATTAGGTGCGTCTTATCACAATCGCCCAGTGTGTACCCACAATGGAGATTGGTACAATAAATTGGTTGGTTCATATATTGGAATTTTTACTGAATATTACAGTTTATTTGTTAAAAACTGTAATATTCAGTAAAAATTCTAATATATGAACCAACCAATTTATTGTACCAATCTCCATTGTGGGTACACACTGGCCGATTGTGATAAGACGCATTTAATCACATGATAATAATTTTAAGGGGACTCACCCAGTAGGGGCCCACTGTATATTATCCCCACACTTGTTTCTCCAATACAATGATGATTGGTGAACCAAACGCATCATAAACAGTGTCTTACACCATATCCACAGCCAACCAACCAGCTGTATTTATAAAAGCCCGAGTTTGGTAGTGTATGAGCGGCATATGCTATAGGCAAAATACCCGAATCCGCCTCACCAACCTCACTGCGGCCTCTTTCATACACCTACAGTGGCATATCTTTCTGTTGTAATGCAATTTAATTGAGGAAGTATAATACTCCATATCCAACCAATTTATTGCATACGAAATTGCGTGTGGATACACACCAGGCGATTTGAAACAAGACACACCAAATATCATAAAATAAATGTGAGGGGGCCCGAACAGTGGGGATACTTGTGATATTATTGAAGGCAGTGATCAGTGCACCCATCGAGTGTGGCACTGATACAACCACTGTCCATAACTTTCATTAAGGGATATCGAAACACACTAAGCAAGGATTCATTCCTTTTTTATCTTTACCTTGTCAAAAATTTACCCATGTATGTTATGTGTTTTATATGTCACCATTTTAAGATGTAATAATTAAAAGTAAATTTTTATTAACCCCTTCCCGACATTTGACGTATATATACGTCATGGCCGGGATGTACTTCCCGACACATGACGTATATATACGTCATGACTTTAAACTGTCCCCGCGTCTATAGACGCGGGGACAGAGGGACGATGTCTGCTGTCCCTGACAGCAGACATGTCCCTGCATGCCCAGGGGGGGCTGCGATGCCGCCCCCCCTGTTGGCGATCGCTGTGATTGGCTGTTCAGTGTGAACAGCCATTCACAGCGTTTTCCTGTGTTACCGGCGAATCAGACGCTCGGTAACACAGGTGTCAATCACCGCCGGGCGTCAGGGGGCATGAGGGGGTCATCGGTGACGACGACACCTCACCCCACCTGCCCCCAAGGCTGTGATTGGTCCGTGGGACCCACGGACCAATCACAGCCAAGGCGCGTGATTTAAACTAACGGTGACTGCGCTGCAGACGCCATTCCGGTCTGGAATTGCGTGCAGAGCGGTCACCGTGCCAATCTGTCGTGATACATACCTGATCCTTGCCTGAAACTTACCTGATCACCGCTGATCACCGCTGGTAGCGTGCTGCCAGCAGCTGGATACTTCCTGGATCTTGTGACTTCTGTGTGTGCTGCTGCAGCAGTGTCATAGAGTCACAGATCGTGAGAGATAGGGACAGATAGTGACAGAGAGTGATAGAGAGTGATAGAGAGTGATAGAGAGTGCTATATTTTGTGTCTGCTGCACCCCCTTTTGTGCTGATCACTATATCTGAGGTGATCAGCAACTTTTTGGGGGTGCAGAGGTTTTTTTTTAATATATATACCTGTCAGTTGCAGCAAAGGTTGCGCTGCCTGTGCAACTGACTGCTGCCCCCCCCTGCTGCCCCCCCTTTTGTGCTGATTGTGCTGATTAATACCCCTTTTACACCAAAAACCCTGGTCGGACCCTGGTCTTTGAATGCTGGAGTATCCAGGGTCTGACCCTGCTTTATACCCCATTTACACAGCACTTTGACCTGGGTCGGACCTGGGTCTGCACCATTTACACTGAACCTGGGTCAGCCCTGCCTTAAATAATATTTTATATATATATTTATAGAAAAATATATATATATATATATAGAAATATATATATATATATATATATATATAGAAATATATAATATATAGAAATATAATATATATATATATATATATATATATATATATATATATATATATATATATCAGGGCTGACCCAGGTTAAGTGTTTTTTTTTTTTTTTTTTTTAAGGTGCTGGGGGTGCCGGAGGGTACCTGTCCTGCCTGCTGTGCTTGGTGTACCTGGGGGTACCGGGGTGCTGGGGGGTGCAAGGGGTGCTGAAGGTACCTGTCCTGTCTGCGGTCGGATCTCAGCGGAGAAGATGATGTGCGCCGTTGCTGTACCACCCCCCCCCCCTCCCCGGCAGACGGTCCCTGCGGCGTGCGGCGTATGGAGTGTCAGTGGCGGGGGTCCCTCTGGCGCATGGGAACTAGTACTAGTTCCTATGCGCTGGAGGGACCGCCGATACTGACACTCCATACGCCGCAGGGACCGGCTGCCGGATGCGGGGGGGGGGGGTGATACAGCAGCGGCGCACATCATCTTCTCCGCTGAGATCCGACCGCAGGCAGGACAGGTACCCCCAGCACCCCTAGCACCCCCGTACCCCCAGCACAGCAGGCTGACAGGTACCCCCCTCTCCTCAGCAGCCGCAGGGACCCCCCTCCTCCCGCAGCAGCTGGGAACATCTTCCCCAGCGCTGCACGCTGTGGACCCGCTGCGGGTGCCTGCACCCGCAGCGGGACCATTTACACCGACATTTACACGGGTCCTATCCGTGTTCTACCCAGGTCAGGACCTGGGTAGAGGACCCGTGTAAATGGAAACGGATACCCCCCATTTACACCGCCGCGGATCCGGGTCTGACCCGCCGCTGACCCGGATTTTTCGGCGGTGTAAAAGGGGTATAATTAACTGATCAGCAACTTTTTGGGGGTCCAGGGTTTTTTTTTTTTATATATATACCTGTCAGTTGCACCAAAGGTTGTGCTGCGTGTGCAACTGACTGCTGCCCCCCCCTGCTGCCCCCCCTTTTGTGCTGGTCAGTTTTAATTAATTAATCAGCAACTTTTTGGGGGTCCAGGGTTTTTTTTTATATATATACCCTGTCAGGTTGTGTGTCTGCTGCCCCTCACTGCTAATCAGTGGTGCATCACTGCATCACTGATCTGCAGTTTTTTTTTTTTGGAGAGTGCAGTGGGGTTTTGTTTTTACACCCACGTTGCTTGTGTGGGTGTCCTGTGGCCGCTGAGCGCTGATCAGTGACGTACAATCACTGAACAGCATTTTTGGCACAGGGTTGATATCATTTTTTTTTCTGCAGTTTTTTTAAATTTTTTTTTTTTTTGGAGAGTGCTGTGGAAATTTTTTTTAAATTGTTTTTACACCCACGTTGCTTTTGTGGGTGTCCTGTGGCCACTGATCAGTGACGTACAATCACTGAACAGCATTTTTGGCACAGGTTGATATCATTTTTTTCTGCAGTTTTTTTTAAATTGTTTTTTTTTTTTTTTTTTTACACCCACATTGTTTTTGTGGGTGTCCTGTTGCCTTTGAGCGCTGTTCAGTGATGGACGTTACTGACCAACATCTGTGCTCAATTTTTGGCGCAGGACCTTTTTTTTTTTTTTTTAACCGCTTCAATTTTTTTTTTTTTTTATTGGGATCAAATTCCTGTATAAAGTATTTTTTTTTCTGCACTACATACACACTACACACTACATACCCCCCATGTTGAAATAAAGTTTGTACCCCCCCTACACTATACACGTGTTGAAACATTACACTTACAGAAACACAAAAATAAAAATGGCATCCCAAATGTCATCCCAAATGTCATCCCAGTCATGCAGAAGAATGTATTCAGCGGAGGAGGCATATGCCATGCTTGCCTCTGACTCTGACTCTGACACAGCCAGTGATGCAAGCGGGGAATTTGAAGGATTCGCCTTAAGCTCCTCTTCCTCCTCTGCTGATGAGGGACCCCCTCAAAGACGCCCCCGTAGAGCAGCTGAGACCCCCCCCAAATGATTGATCCCGTATGGACCCCACCACCAGACAATTTTGAGCCCCAGGTTCCTGAGTTTTTGGCCATCCCAGGAATTTGATTCAGCAGGTCTCAGAGAAATTGACTTTTTCAAATTATTTTTCTCTGATGATTTTATAAATTTAATGGTGGACCAAAGTAATTTATATGCCCAGCAGTTTATTGCTCAAAACCCCACGTCATCATTTGCTAGGTGGACCCCTGTAGATGCAGTAGAGATGATGACGTTTTGGGGTCTGGTGTTACATATGGGCATAGTAAAAAAGCCAGAAATTAGGCAATATTGGAGTACAGATGTTCTGTACAGCACCCCATTTTACCGTATGGCCATGACTCGGACTCGTTTTGAGATAATCCTTAAATTTTTACATTACACCGATAATACACTGTGCCCACCCAGAGATGATCCCACCTTTGACCGGCTATTCAAAGTCAGGCCGGTCATTGATAATTTCAGTGCCAAATTTGCAGAGATGTACATCCCTGAAAAATTTATTTGTATTGACGAGTCCCTTATACATTTTAAAGGAAGGGTTAAATTCCGCCAGTACCTTCCCAGTAAGAGGGCAAGGTATGGCATAAAAATGTATAAGCTGTGTGAAAGCACCTCAGGGTACACCCACAGGTTTAGGGTATATGAAGGGAAGGATTCAAGAATTGAACCGCCAGAATGCCCCCCCTCCCTCGTAGGTGTTAGTGGAAAAATTGTCTGGGATTTAGTGCACCCCTTCCTGGATAAAGGTTATCACCTCTATGTGGATAACTTTTACACTAGCATCCCCCTGTTTAAGGCCCTTGGTTCAAGAGGTACAGCAGCTTGCGGTACTGTGCGTAAGAACCAAAGAGGCCTCCCAAAAACGCACATTGCCCAAGTAATGAGAAGGGGTGAAAGCAGGGGAATATGCACCGAAAATATGTTGTTGGTCAAATATAAGGACAAGAGGGATGTCCTTATACTGACAACAATTCATGGAGACAGTACCACCTCCATCCCTGTACGAGGTACCAGTACCCACACCTCAAAACCTAATTGTATCCTAGATTACAATAGGTACATGGGCGGAGTGGATCTTTCAGATCAGGTACTGAAGCCGTACAGTGCCCTGCGGAAAACAAAAATCTGGTACAAGAAGCTGGCCGTGTATATCATCCAGATGGCACTGTATAACGCTTACGTGCTATTCCGTTCTACCAGCCAGAGGGGGACATTTATGCACTTTCAAGAGGAAGTCATAAAGGGCCTAATATTTGGGAACCAGCAGGCAGAGGGCCCCAGTACTTCTAGTACTGGCCCCCGTATTGTACCAGGGCAGCATTTTCCTAACGAAATCCCCTCCACTGCAAGAAAGGGCAGGACACAAAAAAGGTGCAAAGTTTGCTATAAAAAGGGAATAAGAAAGGATACTATTTTCCACTGTGAAACTTGCCCCGACAAACCCGGCCTATGTATAAAGGAGTGTTTTAAAATATACCACACATCTATGGATTATTAGGTTCATCATTTCACCGTGCTTCGGGGGTCTTGCTAATGCCACATAGCACCCACCATTCATTCCACCAGAATCTGAGCTGCAAAATCCAAAAATCACTCCTTCCCTTCTGAGTCCTGCCATGCACCCAACTGGTATTTTTTGGTCACATATGAGGCATTGCCATACTCAGGAGAAATTGGGGCACAGATTTTGGGGTGCTTTTTTTCCTTCATACCTTCTGAAAATGAAAAATTTTGAGCCAGAACTGCATTTTTGTGTAAAAAAATTTAATTTTTCATTTTCACTGCCCAGTTGTATCAAAATTGGTGAAACCCCTGGGGGTTTGAAATGTACACTATACCCCTAGATGAATTCCCTGAGGGGTGTAGTTTGCAAAATGGGGTCACTTGTGGGGGGGTTCCACTGTATTGGTGCTTTGGGGGTCTTGCTAATGCGACATAGCACCCACCAACATTCCACCAGAATCTGTGCTGCAAAATCCAAATATCACTCCTTCCCTTCTGAGTCCTGCCACTTTTTGGTCACACATGAGGCATTGCCGTACTCGGGAGAAATTGGGGCACAGATTTTGGGGTGCTTTTTCTCCTTCATACCTTCTGAAAAGGAAAAATTTTGAGCCAGAACTGCATTTTTGTGTAAAAAAATGTAATTTTTCATTTTCACTGCCCAGTTGTATCAAAATTGGTGAAACCCCTGGGGGTTTGAAATGTACACTATACCCCTAGATGAATTCCCTGAGGGGTGTAGTTTGCAAAATGGGGTCACTTGTGGGGGGGTTCCACTGTATTGGTGCTTTGGGGGTCTTGCTAATGCGACATAGCACCCACCAACATTCCACCAGAATCTGTGCTGCAAAATCCAAATATCACTCCTTCCCTTCTGAGTCCTGCCACTTTTTGGTCACACATGAGGCATTGCCGTACTCGGGAGAAATTGGGGCACAGATTTTGGGGTGCTTTTTCTCCTTCATACCTTCTGAAAATGAAAAATTTTTGTGTAAAAAAATGTAATTTTTCATTTTCACTGCCCAGTTGTATCAAAATTGGTGAAACCCCTGGGGGTTTGAAATGTACACTATACCCCTAGATGAATTCCCTGAGGGGTGTAGTTTGCAAAATGGGGTCACTTGTGGGGGGCTTCCACTGTATTGGTGCTTTGGGGGTCTTGCTAATGCGACATAGCACCCACCAACATTCCACCAGAATCTGTGCTGCAAAATCCAAAAATCACTCCTTCCCTTCTGAGTCCTGCCATGCACCCAAATGGTATTTTTTGGTCACATGTGAAGCATTGCCGTACTCGGGAGAAATTGGGGCACAGATTTTGGGGTGCTTTGTCTCCTTCATTTCTTGTGAAAATGAAAAATTTTGAGCCAGAACTGCATTTTTGTGTAAAAAATGTAATTTTTCATTTGCACAGCCCAGTTGTATCAAAATTGGTGAAACCCCTGGGGGTTTGAAATGTACACTATACCCCTAGATGAATTCCCTGAGGGGTGTAGTTTGCAAAATGGGGTCACTTGTGGGGGGGTTCCACTGTATTGGTGCTTGGGGGGTCTTGCTAATGTGACATAGCACCCACCAACATTCCACCAGAATCTGAGCTGCAAAATCCAAAAATCACTCCTTCCCTTCTGAGTCCTGCCATGCACCCAAATGGTATTTTGTAGTCACATGTGAGGCATTGCCGTACTCGGGAGAAATTGGGGCACAGATTTTGGGGTGCTTTGTCTCCTTCATTCCTTGTGAAAATGACAAATTTGGAGCCAGAACTGCATTTTTGTGTAAAAAATGTAATTTTTCATTTGCACAGCCGAGTTGTATCAAAATTGGTGAAACCCCTGGGGGTTTGAAATTTACACTATACCCCTAGATGAATTCCCTGAGGGGTGTAGTTTGCAAAATGGGGTCACTTGTGGGGGGGTTCCACTGTATTGGTGCTTCGGGGGTCTTGCTAATGCGACATAGCACCCACCAACATTCCACCAGAATCTGAGCTGCAAAATCCAAAAATCACTCCTTCCCTTCTGAGTCCTGCCATGCACCCAAATGGTATTTTTTGGTCACATGTGAGGCATTGCCGTACTTGGGAGAAATTGGGGCACAGATTTTGGGGTGCTTTGTCTCCTTCATTCCTTGTGAAAATGAAAAATTTGGAGCCAGAACTGCATTTTTGTGTAAAAAAATTAATTTTTCATTTTCACTGCCCAGTTGTACCACAATTGGTGAAACCCCTGGGGGTTTGAAATGTACACTATACCCCTAGATGAATTCCCTGAGGGGTGTAGTTTGCAAAATGGGGTCACTTGTGGGGGGGTTCCACTGTATTGGTGCTTTGGGGGTCTTGCTAATGCGACATAGCACCCACCAACATTCCACCAGAATCTGTGCTGCAAAATCCAAATATCACTCCTTCCCTTCTGAGTCCTGCCACTTTTTGGTCACACATGAGGCATTGCCGTACTCGGGAGAAATTGGGGCACAGATTTTGGGGTGCTTTTTCTCCTTCATACCTTCTGAAAAGGAAAAATTTTGAGCCAGAACTGCATTTTTGTGTAAAAAAATGTAATTTTTCATTTTCACTGCCCAGTTGTATCAAAATTGGTGAAACCCCTGGGGGTTTGAAATGTACACTATACCCCTAGATGAATTCCCTGAGGGGTGTAGTTTGCAAAATGGGGTCACTTGTGGGGGGGTTCCACTGTATTGGTGCTTTGGGGGTCTTGCTAATGCGACATAGCACCCACCAACATTCCACCAGAATCTGTGCTGCAAAATCCAAATATCACTCCTTCCCTTCTGAGTCCTGCCACTTTTTGGTCACACATGAGGCATTGCCGTACTCGGGAGAAATTGGGGCACAGATTTTGGGGTGCTTTTTCTCCTTCATACCTTCTGAAAATGAAAAATTTTTGTGTAAAAAAATGTAATTTTTCATTTTCACTGCCCAGTTGTATCAAAATTGGTGAAACCCCTGGGGGTTTGAAATGTACACTATACCCCTAGATGAATTCCCTGAGGGGTGTAGTTTGCAAAATGGGGTCACTTGTGGGGGGCTTCCACTGTATTGGTGCTTTGGGGGTCTTGCTAATGCGACATAGCACCCACCAACATTCCACCAGAATCTGTGCTGCAAAATCCAAAAATCACTCCTTCCCTTCTGAGTCCTGCCATGCACCCAAATGGTATTTTTTGGTCACATGTGAAGCATTGCCGTACTCGGGAGAAATTGGGGCACAGATTTTGGGGTGCTTTGTCTCCTTCATTTCTTGTGAAAATGAAAAATTTTGAGCCAGAACTGCATTTTTGTGTAAAAAATGTAATTTTTCATTTGCACAGCCCAGTTGTATCAAAATTGGTGAAACCCCTGGGGGTTTGAAATGTACACTATACCCCTAGATGAATTCCCTGAGGGGTGTAGTTTGCAAAATGGGGTCACTTGTGGGGGGGTTCCACTGTATTGGTGCTTGGGGGGTCTTGCTAATGCGACATAGCACCCACCAACATTCCACCAGAATCTGAGCTGCAAAATCCAAAAATCACTCCTTCCCTTCTGAGTCCTGCCATGCACCCAAATGGTATTTTGTAGTCACATGTGAGGCATTGCCGTACTCGGGAGAAATTGGGGCACAGATTTTGGGGTGCTTTGTCTCCTTCATTCCTTGTGAAAATGACAAATTTGGAGCCAGAACTGCATTTTTGTGTAAAAAATGTAATTTTTCATTTGCACAGCCGAGTTGTATCAAAATTGGTGAAACCCCTGGGGGTTTGAAATTTACACTATACCCCTAGATGAATTCCCTGAGGGGTGTAGTTTGCAAAATGGGGTCACTTGTGGGGGGGTTCCACTGTATTGGTGCTTCGGGGGTCTTGCTAATGCGACATAGCACCCACCAACATTCCACCAGAATCTGAGCTGCAAAATCCAAAAATCACTCCTTCCCTTCTGAGTCCTGCCATGCACCCAAATGGTATTTTTTGGTCACATGTGAGGCATTGCCGTACTTGGGAGAAATTGGGGCACAGATTTTGGGGTGCTTTGTCTCCTTCATTCCTTGTGAAAATGAAAAATTTGGAGCCAGAACTGCATTTTTGTGTAAAAAAATTTATTTTTCATTTTCACTGCCCAGTTGTACCACAATTGGTGAAACCCCTGGGGGTTTGAAATGTACACTATACCCCTAGATGAATTCCCTGAGGGGTGTAGTTTGCAAAATGGGGTCACTTGTGGGGGGGTTCCTAACTTTTAGCATCTTATGGTGCCTAGAAACCTACATGGTGCCTAAAAAATAATCTCATAAAAAGGAGGCTCCAAAATCAAGTAGGTGCTCCTTCTATTATGAAGCCTGTGGTTTGGTCAACGTGCACACTAGGGCCACATATAGGATATTTATGAAAACAAAAGAATTGGGGGAATCAATTTTTAGTCACATTTCTCTAGTAAAATCTACTGTGTTCCTTAGAAAAATGTATTAAAATTGCAAATCTGCAAAAAAAATGAAATTTTGAAATTTCACCTACACTTTGTTTTAATTCCTGTGAAACACCTAAAGGGTTAACAAACTTCCAAAATGCTGTTTTGAATACTGTGAGGGGTGCAGTTTTTGAAATGGCATCATTTATGGGGGTGTCTCACATACAAGTCCCTCAAAGTCACATCAGAACTGAACTGGTCCCTAAAAAAATCAGTGTTTGAAATTTTCTTGAAAATTTGAGAATTTGCTATTCATATTGTAAGCCTCCTAGTGTCCAAAAAAATTAAAAGGAAGTTGAAATAATGATGGAAACATAAAGTAGACATATGGTCTATGTTAGTTATTAACTATTTTGAGTGGTATGATTATTTGTCTCACAAGCAGAAAATTTAACATTTTGCAAATTGCTAAATTTTCCATTTTTTTACGACATTTTGGTATTTTTCACAAAAAAACACAGACTGTATCGACCCAAATTTACCACTAATTTGAAGTACAATGTGTCACGAGAAAACAGTCTCAAAATCACTGGGATAAGTAAAAGCAAAAAAAAGTTATCCCCACTTAAGTGATACATGTCAGATTTGAAAAAAAGGGCTCTGTCAGGAAGGCAAAAACTGGCTGTGTCAGGAAGAGGTTAAAACCACCTCTCTTTACCAGTGCGCCACACTAATGACAGCCTTCACTTTCTCAAAAATGGTATCTAATCTTCTGTTCTAGTGGCAGCACACCCTAAAATAAAGACTTATTTAAAGTCTCATCATTATATAAAAGGGTTATATCACATACACAGATATCCTCACCTGTGCGATTGAAAAATAGCCTTTTATATTGTAATAGTCTCCTTATTGGACTTCCCCAATACAGACTCTCACCACTACAGTCCATCGTGAATGCAGCTGAGAGGCTAATCTTCTTAGCAAGACGTTCATCGTCTGCAAAGCTACTCTGTCAGTCACTTCATTGGTTACCTGTATTCTACCGTATTCAATACAAAATTATTTTACTTACACACAAAGCCATAAACCAAACTACACCAACATACATATCTTCTCTTATCTCAAAGTATCTTCCAACCCGACCTCTACGCTCCTCCCAAGATCTGCGTCTCTCATCCACACTCATAACTTGCTCCCATTCCCGATTGCAAGACTTCCTTTGGGCTGCACCCACTCTGTGGAATGTCCTCCCAAGCACAATAAGACTCTCCCCTAGTCTCCAAACCTATAAACGTTCCCTGAAAACTCATCTCTTCAGGCAAGCTTATCAAATTCCAGAACCAGTCATGGAACCTTGCATTCTGGTGAAATCGATTTCCCTATAGATTGTAAGCTTGCGAGCAGGGCCCTCCTACCTTTTGACTGTCTGTAAATACCCTGTTTGTTGTTTCACTGCCTCCTTTTGTAAAGCGCAACGGAATATGCTGCGCTATATAAGAAACTGTTAATAAATAAAATAATAATAAATACTGTATGTCACTTCCTACCTATATACTGTATATTTAGTTACATATATAAATCTACAAATATTCTTCCAATCTTTATTTAAATTTTCATACATATACAAAAACACTTATGACTAACAAATACATACTAACATACAGTGGTACATTACATCAGGAAAAAGTTCGTCTGGAGAGACTGTGCTGCTCCTCTACTCCGGATAAAAGCACTTTACATAGTTGAGGGGTTGAATAAAGGGGTCTCTGCTCAGAAATGCGGGTTCTAGCTAGGCAGTTTCGGGCGCGTTCTTTTCTCCGGGTAGGCAGGGGTTTTATTTTTATTTTCCCCCTTATCTTCCCGTTTCTGGCATGATCCGATACCGCTGTAGGGGCCTAGCTGGGTGATGGTCTATTATCGCCCAGATTAAGGTGTACACTTAAGCTTTAACTTATTTACTAGTTTAATCGTCTCCTGCTGAGACTTACTCCTGGGGGCTACCTAAACAGAGCTCTATTTGAATCTAAGTGACTAGTAAAACTCGTGAAGTTTATTATTGCTATATACGTAAGTATTTGTGCATCTTGTGGATTATCCCATCAAGCAGGCCCGTAATAAATTTAGTGGGGTATCTTATTACATTAAATCTATCTGAAGTGTCAATTATATTATCGCTGTAAAAGTAAAACGAAGACTATGAAAAAAAAAAAAAAAAAAAAAAAGTGTATGAAGGTACCCGGGAGGTGGCACTTCGGGCAGCTGGCCGATGCCCTACCTGCGAACTTGGACAGTGTCATAGCCGATATATATGCTCTATGCAGTATATACAGTTGAGTCTGTCGGGTACGTAAAGCGTTAGTGGCTTTAGCCACCAGTTGCTTTGCCACTGCCCATTCTTCGTCCCCCAGGGTCCCCAGATCCACCTCCCATTTTTCCCTCAAAGCACTCAGCCCATCCTCATATTTTTTTTTCCCCATCATACGATATATTCTAGAAACTAATTTTTTCTTATTGTTTGATCTCAAAATTAACTTAATTGGGGATTCGCCAAACACAGGGGTTGATCCGAGAGATACCCCGTCAAAGCGCTTCTCAACTGCAGGAAGCGGAAAAAGTGTGATTGTGGCATCCCAAACTCCTCCCTCAACTGCAGAAAGGTTTAAAAACCCATTACATTATACAGCTGGTTTAGGGTGGTCACAGAGTAGGGATGCCATGCCTCTTTAATCTGGAGTTCTTCGCATTCCTTTTCTGTCAATAGGGCTTCAACAGGGTACTCACGATCTGTAAAGTCAATCTCCATTGTTTGGTTTGCTTCACTCCATACTTTGATGGACTGGACCAGCAGAGGAGGGTCTGAAGCCCGTTTTTTACCCTGTAGAATCCTATGTAACGGGGTTTTACCCGGGGACGAGGAATTCACTAGGGCTATAGCCATGTCGCTGCCGTCCGCCTCCTGGTTCAGCCATGGGCTTAGCTGTGTTAACTGGGCTGCTATGTAATATCTTCTTATATCTGGGAGACCCAAACCTCCCTCCCCACTCGGCCTCATTAAATTATTTAGCTGAATTTTGGGTCGGGCCCCGTTCCAAACAAATGCAGAGATCATGCTGTTCAGTTTTCTAAATATAGATTTGGAGAGGTATATTGGTGAATGTTGAATCACGTATAGGAATTTGGGAAGGATCGCCATTTTTATCAGGTTTATCCTGCCCGATACAATCAATGGGAGTTTCTTCCAAGATTTAATTTTCCTTCCCAGCCAATCAAACAGTGGGAGGATATTTAATCGTACAAAGTCCTTCGGATCCCAGGACACGGTAATTCCCAGATATTTAAAAGATGTGACCCATTGCAATGCATCCGATGCAGCCGTGGGGTAGTCCATCGGAGGTGCTACGGGGAAGATAATGGATTTTGCCCAGTTAATTCTGAAACCAGAGAAATCTCCGAATTCCTTAATTAACTTTAAGGCCATTGGCAATGAGGACCTATAGTCCGACAGGTAGATTAACAGGTCGTCGGCGTACAATGACACCGTGTCTCTCCGTTCGCCATAGGCAAATCCAAAGGCCCGAGGATGCTGTCTCAATAGGCAGGCGAGAGGCTCGATCGCAAGCGCGAACAAGGCAGGGGATAATGGACACCCCTGCCTTGTCCCCCTGGCGAGTTGAAATGCCGGAGATGTCCAGCCATTCACAGCCACTCGGGCAGACGGATTGGAGTATAACATTTGGATCCACTTTATAAAGTTAGGGCCCATCCCGAAGGCGTGTAACACTGCCCATAGATAGGGCCACTCGACAGCGTCAAACGCTTTAATGGCGTCTAAAGAAGCGATCGCTGCCTCTTCCCCACCTCCTTTTGCTAGTTGTAGATGACTGTACAACCTACGGAGGTTTATGCACGTGGACTTTCCGGGCATAAAGCCCGACTGGTCCGGATGGACTAATCTCATTATATATCGATTCAATCTCTTGGCCAAGATTTTAGCCAGAATCTTGGCTTCCGAAGATATCAGCGAGATAGGTCTATATGAGCTCATTTCTTTTGGGTCTTTGTCCTGTTTAAGTATCACAACAATTTTTGCCTCTGTCATCACCTCTGGAACGGCGCCCACCTCAAAGCAGCTACAGAGGGTCTCGTGTAGGAGGGGGGCCAAGATCTCTATATACTTTTTATAAACTTCTGCCGGAATCCCGTCCAATCCAGGAGCTTTCCCACTGGGCAGATCTAAGATGGCATTTTTTACCTCTTCAATATTTATAGGGGCGTCCAAATCTATATTAGCCTCTGGACTCAGGCTTGGCAAGTCAATTTTTTTAATATAGTCCGCTATGTCGCTGGAGTTATATTTTAAGCGGGTTGTGTACCACGGGTAAAGTAATTTTTAAATGCCTCCCCTATCGATGTGTTGGTGCTTACTAATGACCCTAGTTCGTCTCTGATCAAACAGATAGTGTTAGGGGGGTGCTCCGCTCTGGCCAAAAAGGCGAGATATTTCCCCGCTTTATCTGAGTTTTGATAGTTTGCTTGTGACCTACTGTATGTATCATAATCTTGGAGTTCTCTTTTTTAACTGCATTCAACCAACTGTTCTGTGCTTGTTGCCAAGCTTGATAGGACAATTCTGTTTTGTTTCTAATATATTCTCCTTCCCTATCTAGGGACATGGCCTCTTTTTCCTGAATTTCTTCCCTGCTTGCTCTTTTTAGTTCTGATATAGCCTTTCTAAATGTGCCTCGCATGAATGCCTTGAAGGAATCCCATAATACAGGGGCACTGGTTGAGCCCTGGTTCAGTGCCCAGTATTCTTGCCATTGAGCCCCGAGGTCAGTTTTGTTTCCCAGACTTTGTAGCCAGTTGGGATTGAGTCTCCAGAAGCTACACCCCCGATCGTTCTCAGCTGATATTTCTATGTACACCGGCGAGTGGTCTGATATTCCCCTCGACTTATGTTCGATGTTATGAACTGAGGGGGTGAGGCTCCTAGAGACCAATATAAGATCCAACCTGGAGAAAGTGTGGTAGGATGTGGAGAAGCACGTATATTGAAGGGCAGTTGGATTGCGTTCCCGCCATGGGTCGGCCCATCCAATATCTTGTATAAAATTGGCAAAACCCATATTATTACCTATTTTGACCAAGGGGGAGCTCTTCCACCGATCAAGCTGTGGATCTATAATATTATTGAAGTCCCCCATGCATATAATTGTATTTGGGGATAGAGCAGCAAACTCTGTGGCTTTTATCAAGACCATGTAGGAAAAGGGGGGGGGGGATATAAACTGACATCACTATCAGCTGTCGAGACTCAATGGTACAATCTAGGAAAACATAACGCCCCCCCATATCTATGCTGACCCTATTACAGGTAAATGACAATGTTTTCTTAATTAATACCGACACCCCCCGAGAAGAGGACGTGAAGGGTGCATGATAAGCGTGGCCAATCCATGGTTTCTTAAGGGCCATCAATTTCCCGCCAATCAAATGGGTTTCTGTCAGTGATACAATATCTGCCCCGTACTTTCTCACCTGGTTCATAACCAGCGAGCGTTTTATTTTCCCATTTAGGCCCCGGACATTCCAGGTGAGCATTTTAATCATCCCGCCCTGACTTGTGGCTCCAGCCATGCCCCCTTCACATCCCTACCCGGCTGATTTCTATTCAATTTCTGATTATGCCGCCCCGGGTCTCTTAAGTTCCCTTGCTTAATGAACCAGCACCAGGCAGTTTCCCCCAGCAATATCTCTCCTAATACCTGTACCACATACAAACAATTAATACATACAAACCCGATTCCCTCCCCCCAACCTGTATACCTCCTATCCCCTGGCATACCTAAGCGCCCAACCCTCCCCCAAAAAAAAGAGAAAAAAAGAAAAAACAACAGAGAAGAAAATAGATACAAAAAGAAAAAAAAAACTTCACCCAGCAATCTGGGGGCTGTAAATTAGCAAGCCACCAATTTGCGGGGGGAGCTCCCTGGTGGAATATACATTTTTCTTAATAACCTAGCCCTCCGCCAGTTGCCGTGCCCCTGGTACACGATTGTCAAGCCACTTGTCTGCTTCCTGTGGGGTTTGAAAGAAGACAGTCTCATTATTGTGAATCACCCTGAGTTTAGAAGGAAAGACCATTGAATATTTTATGCTTTTTTCCTGCAGCCTCCTTTTCACTTCCATGAACCTTGTCCTCTCTTTTTGGACCTCAAGGGCAAAGTCGGGAAAGACAGCCACTCTGGCCCCATTGTACTCCAGTGGCCCATTGGCCCGGATCAGGCGTAGGATGGCGTCTCTGTCCTGAAAATTGAGAATTTTTACTATTAGTGTCCGTGGGGGGGACCCAGGAGGAAGCGGTCGAGAGGGGACTCTATGGGCTCGCTCTACAGCAAATTGTCTGGAGAATGCAGTCTGCCCAAATTTTGCCGTCATCCAGTCCACTATGAATTTCGCTGCGTCTACCCCCTCTTCTTTTTCTGGTATGCCCACAAATCGCAGATTGTTCCTTCTTAGTCTGCCCTCTACATCGGTCATTTTGGACTTCATTACCGACACTAGGAGAGTCATCTTGTTTACCTTGCTAAACCATTGGTTATTGACGTCCTCCAATGTAGAGATCCGAGCCTCAACTTGAGTAATTCGTTCTGTTGTTTCTTTAAGATCGGATTTAATGGAGGCGATTTCTGTTTGTACCCCCTTTATTTGATCAGACAGGCGCTGCTCCGAGGTGTTTATGGCCTCTAGTACTTGCTGAAGAGTGATTTTGGGGGCCGGTGGTGGACTTTTACTTTTGGAGGGGGTAGACTGTTGAGTCGTGGTAGGGGTCTGCAGAGTGTTCCCCCCTTGGGCCCTGGCATATCTCTCTAATCGAGCGGCCGCTGAAGTATTTCCCGTTTTTCCCATCTTCCCTGCAATTCTGCCTGGGGATCGTTCCTGCAAGGGCACTTGTTTGACAGGTCCACACGTGTTGGATTGGTGATAAGGGAAAGGAGAAAGGGGGAAGGAAGGAAAAAAATAAAAAAAAGGAAAACGGAGGAGAGAGTACACCCCGCCGGGTCACCCCGAGTCTTCACTAAGCAAGTCAGTACGGAGGTAGTTTCCCGTGGGTGTACTGCAGTTCTCGAGTAGTATGACTGTATTTATTTACCTACAGTTTGCTCAATGTTAGCAGCCGTATTGTCCGAGCAGTCTGGGTGGCGCAGGCCCCTATTCTTGGCGTCGCGCGTGCCCCAAAGATTTACACGCTAAGTGGCAATATCACAGTCCCACTTCAGAGCTGGCTTAATGAAACCATTAGCCCCTTATCATATAATAATAAGTTTATACTGCACCGGTTTGGAGATCAGGTACTGCGTCTTAACAGGTCTTACGCTCACGGGAGTCCGTCCTTGGGTCCTTGTGTGATGTAGGTGAGTTCCAGTTCTCCAGTCCTCTTATTTAGCCACCGCGGGTTCCATTGTAGACAGTCAACAGGTCCACACTCCCACCTTCCTGGGTCTGTCTGTAGCTCCTATGTCTGATGTGGGGTGCTTAGTTACTGTATGCAGTGGTGGGAGAGGAGGGGACCCTCTCACAGTCCCGTATTCCTCAGTCAGCACCTCTTTCACAGCTCCCTCTGACGTGTCCCTGGTTTAGGGTATGCCCAATATAGCGTGGTGTGCGTGCCAGAGGTGAGGGGGAAACCCTCTCAGCTGTCCTTATCTCCCTAATGGCGGAACTCCGTCTGCTTACACCGCTTGTGTATATGCTGGGAGACGATGCTGCAGGAGGGGGGGGAGCCGGCGGCTATTACTCAGAAGTTTCTACTAGAGAGGGGACTCTCTCACCGTCCACCTCTCGCAAAAGTTTGCTGCAGTTAGCTGCCGGCTGTCTCTTGCTCAGTCGCGGTCAAGCCCCGCGCTCCGGGTACAGCCGCCTCTCACCTTCAGCGTCGGGCGGAAGCTGGGGGATCGCGTGTGCTCTGACACGCCGGAAGGGGATGCGGAGGAGGCAGTGCACGGTGCTCGTTTACAACCACGAGCGCCGACCCTCTCTGGAGCACGCCGGACGGCTATTCTTCTTCTGCCTCACCACACGCCAGCCAAGTCTCATCCCAGGGACGGCACACCTTTCCGGGCATAGGTCAGTTCAGATATTCAGGTAGTAGGGAGCTCATCCCTCCAGCACGCTCACTCCCGCACCGCCGTGGCCACGCCCCCGAAGGAATGACAACCTTTGCCAGTTTCCATGTCATTTTATAACTTCCATGTATCAAAATAATATATTATAAAAATCCATTTTATTTATTTATTTATTTTGCATCCTGTTTCGAATTTTACAGGCACGTCATGTTCTTGTTTGGATTAACTTCAAATAAAAACTTTGTTTCAAAAATGTAAATTAGAATGAGATTTTGTTGTTTAGTGATCCAGGAATATATTGGTCCCCAAAGTGTTTTAGATAAACTAACTGCACACAGTAGCTACTGATGGTTAGTAATATAATGGAGTTTCACTCAAATTGTGTTTTAATATTCATATTTCATGAGGTTTTTTTTAAACATTTTATTAAAGTGTATTTGATATTTTGGCCTAAATGAAGCTATTGTTTATCTGCCAGAGTATTCAACTGACCTTTATCTGATGAATTTGAATACAACTACAGTAGCTGGGTTTTTACAGCCTTTTACTCCCTTGGTCTCCATGCATCAGATATTGGCAGGCATGCAGCCTGGAGCCATCACACTATTAATTATTTCAGGAATATAGCCTTTTGTCGGGCAGAAGTTGTTCAGGTAATTTTGTATTGCAATAAAGACACAAATTGCGTAGTACTAATGTGTGCAATGTTTCAGTTGGACACATAAGTTAGAAAGTAAGTACTGAGGTCTTCGAAAGTGCTCTATGCTGGCACAGTAAATTATATAACATATATATATATATATATATATATATATATATATTGGTGCGAATAAACAGCGGCAATCATGGATTCGATGTGAAAAAATCAAGTGTATTTCAGCCTGACGTTTCCAGGCTAGACACCTCTTTTTCAAGGCGTCCAGCCTGGAAACTTGGGCTTATATTTAAAATACATTTGATTTTTTCACATCAAATCTAGACTGCACAGAGGGCACCACGGTCCATTTGCAGTCCCGTTTAGGAGAGTGCGGGCCACCTAACCAGTGTGTGTGTGTGTGTGTGTGTGTGTGTGTGTGTGTGTGTGTGTGTGTGTGTGTCACAAACTTGGCTATACTTGTATCCTGGTCAGATCTTCCCTTTAGTCTGCAGCATTTCTGAGTTTCCCCAGCCTTGCTCCATACAGATTGCAGTAATGCAGCTAAGCTTCAGTGAGAGACTGTGTACTGCTGCTGCATTACTGATTGGACAACTGTGAGACCTCTGACCAGCTATTAATCATTTGGTTGTCTGTTTGCTGAAACTGCTGGCTCTTCTATTAAGCCCAGTTGATTTCATACTGAGTTGTTCCTGGTTTTGCAGCTACCACCTGGCCAGTTAACCAATCCATGCAAGGCAAGGGGGTTAAATATCCTGCTCAAGGAACAGGAAATTGCCTTGACCACCCTTGTTGCCTGGCACCCTGCTCTGTAACTTTGTTACCACCTGCTACAATTCCTGGATTCTGCTTTCCATATCCAGTGTCCTAACTGCCATTTTACCACAGCCTCTATCCGGTCATCTGCTTCTGTCTGGCAGCTGCAGCCACCATCTGCTCCACTGGGTCCAATCCAGCCACAGTACCTGCTACAGTACCTGCTCCACTGGGTCCAGTCCAGCCAAAGTACCTGCTAGACCACTCCACTGGGTTCAGCCAGGCTGCAATACCTGTTACTTGCTTTTATTGGGTCAAGCCCAGCCACAGTACCTGCTAAACCACTCCACTGGGTTCAGCCCAGCTGCAATACCTGTTACTTGCTTCACTGGGTCCAGCCCAGCCACAGTACCTGCTTTACTGGGTCCAGCCCAGCCACAGTACCTGCTGTCCCGCTACCATAGCTGTTTGTGGGTTGTCCAGCTCCATCCGGATTCCAGACGCTATTATCAAATCATCCACCACCTGGTTCCCCGCCACTACAAGTATATCATCCACTATCCAGATTCGGTCACTATTAATGCATTATCTTCAACCCAGTTACCAGTTACTTTAGTTGTGTTCCAGTGTCCCTGGATTCTGTTACGTTGCCAAGTTGGCTATCCTGAGTTTCCTTAAGTTAGTTCCAGTGTCCCTGGATTCCGTTACGTTGCCAAGTTGGCTATCCTCAGTTTCCTTAAGTTAATTCCATAGTCCCTGGATCCTGGTAAGTCGGCCATCTTGAGTTATTGTTATTTTGGCATCCCTGGAATATAGTATTAGTCTGGGTTCCCAGAATTGAGTACCTTTCCGGCATCATCCGTCACCTGATCCTGTCTGGTGTCCCCAGAGTAAAGTGCGTTCAGTTCCATTCTGGTATTTCCAGATCCTGTCAGCTTCACTGTAAACTCCTCACAACCACCTTCAAGGCTCTCTCCTCCTCCACCGCTCCTTACCTCTCTTCACTGATCTCTATCCACACTCCCTCCTATCCTCTTCGCTCCGCCGCCGACCGCCAACTGACCTCCCACTCCCGTGTCCAAGACTTCTCTCGTGCTGCTCCCCTGCACTGGAACAACCTCCCGCCACCCATCAGGCTTTCTGATTCCCTTACCTCCTTCAAGCGCTCCCTCAAAACCCACTTCTTCCGACTAGCCTATCCCTCCTCCTCCTAATCTCTTTTGCTCCTCCTATCCTGCCTACCCTACCCCTCCATCCGTTCCTACTTATCCTATTGTTTTTCGTTCGTCCACCCACCTCCTTTTAGTCTGTTAACTCTTATGAGTGGGGCCCTCCTTCCTCACGTACTCACCCTACCTCTTTACCTCACCAGTGCTCCTGCCCTGTTCTTCCCTTCCTCTACTTCATCTTCAGTCTCCTCAACAATTTTCACCTAATTCAGAACTGATGCTGATTTTAGTTCTACCAGCTATACCCCTATTTATGCTGTATTTTATCAACACACCCTGTACGTTACCTTGTAATTTGTTTTTTGTTTCTATGTACGTTGCTGCGGACACTTTGTGGCGCCTTATAAATAAATGTACTACTACTACTATTGTAAGTATGATCCAATTCTCAGTCATTGTATCCAACACAGTCCACCACGGTTACGACCGAGTGCTCAAACCCTCATTCATGACAGTGGGCCTTATTCTAGTTCACTCTTAGAGGCAAATTCCTTCTTAGTTGGACAAAAACCATGTGCACTGCAGGTGGGGCAGATGTAACATGTGCAGAGAGAATTAGATTTGGGTGGGGTTTTTCTTCAAAGTGAGATCTATATTGCAGTGTAAAAATGAAGCAGTCAGTATTTTCCCTGCACAGAAACAAAATAACTCACCCAAAGCTAAATCTCTCTGCACATGTTACACATGCCCCCCTGCAGTGCACATGGTTTTGTCCAGCTAAGAAGGAATTTGCCTCTAAGAGTGAACTAGAATAAGGCCCAGTGTGTGTATATATATATTTATTATTTTAAAGGCTAAATGCTCCTCACCTCTATGAGGTAAAATACCGCCACTACTGACCACCAGAGGCCACTCGACTAACCAAATTACTGAAAGCATTTTTTGCAGGGACACTGATCTGTTTCAGATTTGCTGGATATGGAGAGAGGTAGGAGCAGATAGGGACTGGGGGTGGGATGGAGAGTTTGTGGGCTAAAATCTGTCAAAGCTCAGCATTGCAGAAGCCATCATTTTGACAAGCTTTTAACTAATCATTTAAAAAAAAGTGTTAAGTTGAATGGCGCGCTCTATGAATAAGTTATCTTAAAATGAGTGAACACCTGTAAAAAAGAATATAATTAGTTTAAACAATGTTTACACTCCTTTTAGGAGTATGTGGAGTCCCCAATGTTACCTGGCTGTCCTTATCTGCCAAATGCCTGCGGCAGAGCACGAGGTTGATTGCAAGCCGCGGCTTTGTTTCCCGTCCCATGTGCGGCAGGATGCAGCTTAAGAGTCCTCTTCGGCAGCTGCTGGATGGTGGGATAGGCAGTGGGGTTTCTTACTCAACTGCTCCTCTGCAGAGGAGTCAGAAAACCCACCGCCTATCCCACCATCCAGCAGCCGCCAAGGAGGACTCTGTGCCGGGACGCTGGCCGCACACACTCTCAAGCTGCATCCCGCCGCACACGGCACGGAAACCAAAGCCGCTGCTTGCAATCAACCTCACAGCCACCGTGCTGTGCCAAATGCTTTTGGCAGATAGGGACAGACAGTTAACATCGGGGGACTGCACATACAGTACTCCTAAAAGGAGTGTAAACATTGTTTAAACTAATTATATTCTTTTTTACAGGTGTTCACTCATTTTAAGATAATTTATTCATAGAGGGCTCCATTAGTCTTAACACTAAACTCATAATTATTGGAGCTGCCAAAAATATATGAGCGCGGTACACACACAATTCATATTTAAAAAAGTACAAATCTCAGAACACACGAGCAGCCAAATATTTATTTGTGCAAAATGTTAATGAAATGATATGTGCATCTTATCTATATATTACACATTAGCTAAGCCCGTTCAAAGCAAAAGCTTTGAAAGCTAGTCTGCTACCTTGTGATGGCCTCTGTGTTTCTGTATGTGTGACTGCCTCTGTGTTTCTGTATGTGTTAAAGCAGGTGGCAGTGTTTCGTTTACACACATACTTTCTCGGCTCCTGATTCGCCGCTAGGCGGCCAATAGAATCATTCGGATGAGAGGCGCAGAAGATAAAACATCTCTGCGCCTCTCATTCCAATCGGGTACTGGCGGCTGATGCTGTGGGCTACGGCGGAGACGGAGAAGATGACGGGATCTTTGCCAGAGGACCTGGTGAGTAGGATTTCCTTCCACAGGTGCCCCATGGATTTCTTTGGATCCAGGACCCCGGACTCTTCAGCCCTGGAGCCCCAGACCCCGGACCAGCCCCAGAACCAAGGCACCAGAACCAAGGCACCGGAACCAAGGCACCGAACCGGACCCAGGGACCTACCGACGGGCTCAAGATAGGGAAGTATCAGTATGTATGGGCTTTGGATGTAATAAAGTTTTATTTTTATTGTGTGTCAGTGTGTTTATTTGACTATTTTTATTACTGTGGAACTACAAGACCCAGCGGGCCCTTTAATGCCCCGCATGCTGGGACTTGTGGTTCTCCAAGTCCCAGCATGTGGGGGAGGCTTGCTGGGACTCATAGTTCCACAGTAAAAGACAATAGTTTTTATTCTATTTTTTTACACTGAAATCAGCCCGGTGACCACCGCACAGGGTCACCAGGGACAGCACCAGGCTTCAGCCTGGTCAGGTAACTCCCCCAGGGCCCCTGGCTAGGCTGACTGGTCAGAGGGCTGAATGCTTTGGCCCGGGGGACATGTATAAAAAGTCTCCCCCCGGCTGTGACATTACCCTGCTGGCTGGTTTGGCCTGGGGCTGGTTCTTAAAATCTGGGGGACCCCTAGTCATTTTGTCCCCCGTATTTTGGCAACCAGCCCCGGACCTGGAGCCTGGGCTGGATTTAAAAAATCAGCGAAGCCCTATTTGTCGGGTTTCCTGATTTTTTAATACCAGCCCCGGCTCTTTCAGCCTGGTGCTGGTTACGGCAGTGGGGGAGGACCCCACGTCCTTTTTTAAAAAAAACAACCCCTCCATCTTTACTATTTTAAACGGGTACGGGACAAAAACGGCTTTTAAACAGTAATTTACCATTTAAAAGCTGCAGTGGGAAAGGGTCTTTATGGCTCTTACCTGTTTAAAGATCCGTTTAAAAAAAACGGGTCTTTACCAGTGGGAAAGCAGCATAACTCTCTCTGCACGTTATATCTGCCCCACCTGCAGTGCACATGGTTTTGTCCATTTGAGAAGGATTTTGCCTCTAAGAGTTAACTAGAATAAGGCCCACAGTGCTGAAAACTGCACTGATCTCAAGGAACAGGCTTATATGTACCTGTATAGGGCAGACAGAGCTCCAATGGAGAGCAGTGAGTCACATGACACTGCACTGACAGCCTAGGTCTTCAATGTTGGTCTGCAGAGATTTCTGTTCTACAGTGATTTTTTAAACTACAGAGATTTTGAATTCTATGCTAATTTCTGTGTTGTAAGTCTGTATGCTCCTGATCTAACACATTCCAAACAGTCATAAAATATGCCTGCCATCACGTTAATTAATCCTAATTTACATTGTTATCCAGGTGTGAGTATACCACATTCAAGCTAGGTTTATCTATTTTCACATCTCAGCCCTAAAGGTGTATTCCATTTTAGAACATTGACTGTTAAAGCATAACCACAGTTTCAGAAAACCTATCCAGTCTGTGCCACAGCTCAACACTTCCAAAGGAAGGGTGGAAAGACATGAGAAGACTTCAAAGGAAGCACAAGCACACTTGGAATCTCAATAAAAGAGACAAGCAGGAACTTGAAAGATAATCACTCAAAGTGAAGCTAGCTCACCAAACTGCAGATGCTGCTAGATATGCAACATCTAAGGCCATGGAGTTCCCAGCTGCAAGACAAACACATTAGTCAGCTAATGCTGCTAGACATGCAGGCTCAAGAGAGATGTAGATGGCAGCTACAAGACACATACATCAGTCAATCAGTGCTGCACAAACTGCTATATCCAAGGACATGGAGTCATCAGCTCTAAGAAAAACCCACCAGTCGGCCAATGTTGTACAAACTGCTGCCTCAAGATCCATGGAGTCTCCAGCAGCAACACAAATTTAAAAAAATTTCAAATCCAAATTCAGGGCTTCTGTGGAATTCCCCAAAAATGAAGTGGCCTCTGGATAGGGGGCATGGCTTCAAAGGTATGCCCACTATTGAAATGCCATGCCAATGTTTTTACCACTGTGGGGGTAACTAACATACTGATGAGAAACTTTCAACCAGAGTTGTGTGCTGCTTAGTGAAATATATCTCAAGGACCTGCTTTGTTCAGAATAGTAGTTTGATATACCATGCACTTTTTTTGCTGGAGGTGCTTACATTTTACAAGCATCTTAATAATGCACTTCATTACATGATTCTTCTTCTTTTATATATGGAACTTTCAGTTCTGGTATAAGTATATATCAATATGCTTTTTGTTATAAAATAATACATGGCTCAAACTTTCATTCTGGGTTTTATTTTCAATTTGCATACACTAAATTGGAGCCTTTCAAGAGTGTCCCTGTGCATTTATGCCTTATTTGTTTTGCCTTTTAAGCACCGTTTAATGAGATTTAAGTCTGAAGTATTAAAACCCAATTTGCAATATAATTTGTATTTTTTTTTCAAAACGTGTCTTTATTATTAAATACAACATGAAGAGTATAAAACTTTGAAAACATTAGGGAACAAATGAAAAACAAAAAAGGACAGACAATAAGTAGAAAAACACACCCTTCCAAGTATGGTAAAGTAGTAAAGACCCCCATTCCCTAGGGCGACTTCTCCAAGTGGAAAAAGTTGCCAATGATTCCCCCCTTGAACCACCCGGGTGTATGCGGCCATTTTGCTCAGGGGCGGATCCAGGAGAAAATGACAGGGGGGGCACCATGTTTCAGGGGGAGGGGGAGTGGTGGTGTTTTGGTGATAGCAGTGCCAGTGTGCCCGTTCAGAGAGTGGGGAGATAGAGATAGAGGAGAGCAGAGAGAGGGCAGGAGTGAGATTATAAATAGGCCCTGGCCTTTAAAGTACACAGGCCCAACTTGGCGTCAAGCATGAAGGATGCAGTTGTGCGCGCGCCAAAGGAAAGATGTGAACCACCATCATTCCCAGTAATTACCTTATAAAATGCGCGGTTTGGAAAAGGGGGTGTGGCCACGTGTAAGGGGGCATGTCCTTGAGTGTAGTGTACCACACCATATACCACTTCTACACATTATGCAACAAAATAGTAGACCCAATTATAGGGAATGAGCCCAAATTCAAATTCATATAATGCCACACGAATTGAGCCAAAATTCACATAATGCCACACGGAGAGAGATAAAATGCACAATAAATTCCACAAACAGGGACATTGCGCTCCGAAGGCGCCCATCAAAAATTTACACCGTAATGCCCATTACACATTAAGGGCCTTATTCTGGTTGGTGCGGCCGGCCCGTACGCGTACGTTCCGGGGTTTTTACTGATCTGCGCATGCGTACCATCTCCAATGCGCAGGCGCGAACACTCCACAACGCTTACGGACGGGTCTCTCCGTGCGAAAAAACCTGTACGCGAGAGTACGGGCATTGGGGGCGGCATAGGGGCGTGATGAGGGGAGCGGACGAAATAATGAGGGAAAATGGGCGTAAATATGGGCGTACACGGGGGTGTGCACCAAAAATGAACGGTGCTACTACCGCACGATCGGCTAAAGCACCGTTCATTTCGGACACAAAACAGGCGGCCGCCAACCGCCAGCTCAGACCACCCCTACAGATACCGCATGCCAGCGTGCGCCTGGGTTTACTAATTAACGCTGATTACTACTCAAACACATACACCTGGAAGTAATAAGCAATGCTGCAGTCTATTAAGTCCAAACCATGATTTCACTACCTGCAAGCCACACACAGCACTCAAACACATTGGAAGCTTATCTTTCTATACTTCTCGACATTTAAAGGTTTGTTTAATTTAAGGTAAGAATCTTTTTAAGACCTGCTTATATATGCTAAGGTAGGTATTTGTTAAACAGTTATACACATTCACTACGTGCTTTCATAGACTTTACACAGAAGCACACTCAATCTACACAAGTCGACATGTGTCAACGTGTTCACTCTAATACAAACATAGGTTTTGTATTTATGATACAATAACATAAACCACATCTAACACCTACAAAGGATGTTTCAGCAATGTTTTAAGCCCATGCCCACTATTTTGCACACAATCTTTGTATAGTACCCAAAATACAGACCTGTACCACTATCTGATCTGCTATGAATTGGATTTTACTACACTCTGGATGTAAGATGCCACCAATCACATTATTGCATTCACATCTCTCTAACAAAGGATTCCTACATCTGCTTATGACACTGTAAAATCATATATATGTACAAAGTTAAACATGTTTGTCCACAAGCAATTTTATCATGTTTGGCCGATTCACACATCTTTTTTTAGGGAGGACACATATGCATTCCTACACAAATGTACCTTTTGACCCTTGTTTGTCTACCTCACCCACTCCATGAGGAAAGCATTGTTCTGGACCTGCTTTTACCTACTAATGTAGGAGCTACCTCACCTGCACACAAACTGCTTTCTCACCTATTAAGTTGCTCTGCACATGTGCTGACACAAACTAATTAGCAGGGAAAAGTTGGATAGGAACATGTGAATGGGCATGGAGAGGGTTACACATGGGAAACTTCTACCACACTTCAACAAATGTTCAAAAATACCCTGGTCAGTAAGTACACATAAATGTAGTATTTGTTTCACACAAGAATTTACACATACAACAATTGTGTTTTAATTGGTAAAATAAATTTATTTGCTGTTCAGCATCACAGCTTATTTGACACTTTAATGTCATAAATCAAATAAACAAATAAAATATAGACAAAAATAAAAAAACAGCCAGAACAAGAGGTTGCATATCTCCAAACATGTGTTACCCTGCAAATGCAATGGTGAAAGAAATGGGGACACCAGAATACGTACTGCAACAACCAGGGTGAATACTAAGCAAGATACACACCACCAAAAATTTATCCTGCATTTGTAGAGGTCAAAATAAGAACTTTAATGCCCATGGCACGAAAATGGATCGATGGCCAACTCAGGAAGTGGATGTCCAGTGCAATTTAAACATTTGGGGTCCAACCACAGAGGAAGTGAACCAGGTCTCATTATTTGGGCCCTTTTTTCCCCTTTTTAGATGGGGCCTTGGGGACAGGGGCCTTTGGCTCAGATGGCTTGCGGCGTCTTCCCCTAGTGGACACAGGAGGGTCAGCAGAGGTGGAAGGTTGGGGAGCAGCTTGGGGTGGGCCAGCAGATGGGGGATTGTCCCTTAGGGACCTGGCGGTGGTCAGCAGCTCCGCAAGAATTTCATTCTGGCGGCTGAGGTGTTGGCCAATGCTTTGCATGCCAGCCGCCAGAGTGTCATTCATGCGGTTGAAGGCCTCACACTGCTGCCTGGTTGTGGCCTGCCAATCCGCCAGAATTTCCACAACCTGCTGCTGACGGGCCGCAGCATCCTCCCCTTGCTTCTCGATCCTCTCCAGCGTCACCATCAAGCTGGCATCCCATGTGTCCTGTGTCTGGGGGTGTCGTCTTGGTGGAGGCTGGACCACTTGCTCCACCTGTGGCTCTGCAGAGGAAGATGCTGCCGGTTCATCCTGTGTTTCTGCTTGTTCTAGGATAATAATTGAAAACAATGTCACCATCACATACGCACTAAAAAATATCTTTCAAAATACAATGCATTACTGTGACTTACCATCAAAATCAGCAGCAAAGATCTCCACCGGGAGCTCACTATCCACATTGGATATCCCCCTGACCTCGGCCACATCAATGACATCCAAGGACTCCTGCTCCAGGGGGGTATATTCCAAGGTGTCTGGCATAGGCCCCCTCCCGGTGGACATGCTGTGGTTGTACCGGTCAGTCATCTTCCTCTTCAGTGTCGTTTTGAAGTCTGTCCACCTACAAGTTTAAACATACAAATATCACCATGAGATATGTGCACCACTGTGCTAGTGAACATCATGACTACGTTACATTTCCTAGTGTGGGTGATCTTATGTTTTTTAGCCATATGTGTCCCACACACACATTAATGTCTCCATTAGGAGGCATTTCAGTGTCTCATCTCATTCATTAGGCCACTAAATGCACATACATAGATCACTATGCAGAAATGACATCATCCATGGCCAAATTATGCACCTCCACCTGTTGTGAAACTACACATTCCACCATAGCTTGACAGTGTGGTTATTATGGAGTAATTTAACTATGGGATGGCATACTGGGATGTGTAGTTTCTCACCAGCTACATGTGCACAGTTTGGTCATTCTTGTTTAGGTAGCATCATATGGAACATGTTACAACAACTCTTTCAAAAACACACTTTCTCTTGTCCCATCACATACTTCACATACTTCACATGAGCAGAACTGTGCCCATAACCTCACATCACACCAATGGTGCATGTTTCATATATAAATGTGGGTTACTAGACATGGTTGTGTTCACATGTGACATTGAAGTGTAGCACTATCTACAAACACACCTTTCTATTATTCTCAAAACATACATGTAACATATGTACACACATATGACATTATCAGGGGGACAAACACACTTGCCTTTTCTTCACCGCTAGCCAATCTCTGACCACTGGTGACACCTGGTTCACTTCCTCTGTGATCTTGTCCCAAAGGTTTCTCCTTGCACTGGCACCCGGCTTCCTGGTTGGCAATTCGATCCATTTGCGTGCCCTGGGCACTAAAATTCGCAATTCTGCCTCTACAAATGCAGGGTTTCTCTTTTTGGTGGTGGTATCCTGCTCAGTCCTCACCCTAGATGTTGCAGCTCGTTTTCTGGTGGCCCCAGTTCTCTCACCATGCACCTGCTGGGTCACACCTGTTTGGAGAGATGCAACCTCTTGTTCTGGCTGGTTGCTTGCCCCTTGTGGAGCTGGTGCAGTTTGAACAGGGCCTGTTAGTGAGGGGCCCGCTTGGTCTTGCAGGCTACTTCTCTCTTGGGCCCTCCTTCTCCGCTCCTGTTCCCTCTTCTGCAAAGCTTCAAGCAGGGATTCTGCTGTAGCTCTCTGTAGAGCGTCCTCAGCTGCGGAATCATCTGAGCTAGACATGTTTGCAGCAATTCTGGCCTGCATCTGACTGAATATTTATATGGTAATCTCCCGCCATGAACAAGGGGGCGTATATTTTTCCCTGCAATGTAGTAGCTAATTTACGCCGATATTTACCGCCGATAATTCCCGCTTAAATTACGCAGGTCTCAACGCACCTGATCAATCACCTGTATATGCACATACAAAGGTAGTGGAGCATTGTGTGCTACATCGTGAAATGTGTGCACCTGTCATTCCAATGATGAGTGTTGTCAGCTGGTATCTGTTGGAGTTCGTGTATGCTTTCTGAGTCACATTTCAAAACATCACGTTATAATGCTTTCCTTACATATGTAATGAGTATGAAATTGTCATACGCCAACATGTTGCATTGTGCCTTTTTTATCAGCGTATTTATTAGTAGACGGTTGCGTGTATTATTTTCCGCACACTGTATAAACAGTACGTCTCTCTATACATTGAAAGCATGCTGTTGGTTATGGTGTGTGTATATCAGAACGGTCCGCGTAAGTTTCTATTCGCATCCAGTTTGTTAATGTAAGAAGGATTAATAAAGTTAATACTAAACAAACAATTTTTTTACACCAATCAGCAAGCACCAAAAGTGATATATGTACCTGCAATTAATAACTGCGCCATTGCCAATATGACTTCAACCAGGGCTAGGGCGTTTTCTACCCAGGAGCTGTTGGCCTTGGTTGAGGTCATGGACCGGCGCCTGGGGCCCAGGGGCCCATATGTGTCCAACATGGACAAGCGGCGGGCATATAATGCTGCCCGCTGGCTAATCTACGCCCGGACCGGCGTCCGCAGAAGCCTGGCACAAGTTGAGCGGCGCTGGTCTGACCTGCGCCGGCGGCAGCCAGTGATGCTTTCCACACTTCGCCGCCATATTGCCCGATGTAAGTTTTTATTTACTAGTATGTCTGCGTTTTTTTTTCAATGATTTCTGTAATTTTTATAAATATGTTCATGAGTATGTGGGTGTATAGGGGGTGTATATGGGGTGTATAGGGGGTGTATATGGGTGTATAGGGGGTGTATATGGGGTGTATAGGGGGTGTATATGGGGTGTATATGGGGTGTATAGGGGGTGTATATGGGGTGTATAGGGGGTGTATATGGGTGTATATGGGGTGTATAGGGGGTGTATATGGGGTGTATAGGGGTCGTATATGGGGTGTATATGGGGTGTATAGGGGGTGTATAGGGGGTGTATATGGGGTGTATAGGGGGTGTATATGGGTGTATAGGGGGGGTATAAGTAGTCGCTCTGTTTTTGGGTGTAGCATAGCAATTAGTTCGCATGATAAATGTCTGAAATATAACAGCAATGATCATTTGTAAGGTTATGAGCATGACTAATGTGAATTTTTCTTTCCCCCATTTTTATGAAACCCAACCTTCGATTTCTATGCCATCAACATGAAAATTTCAGCACGGGCAAGGGCACGCATGGAAGCCCGGGAGGAGGCAGCCCGGGAGCAGGCAGCCCGGGAGCAGGCAGCCCAGGAGGAGGAAGAGGAGGAGGAAGAGGAGGAGGAGGAGGAAGAGGAAGAGGAGGAGGAAGAGGAGGAGGAAGAGGAGGAGGAAGAGGAGGAGGAAGAGGAGGAGACAATGGGTCCAGCTGGGGACCACCAAATTTCGACATCCCCTTCCACCAGCCACTCCCCTACCCCCACCCCCTCCCCTACCCCCACCCCCTCCCCTACCCCCACCCACACCCCTTCCCCCACCCCCTCCCCTACCCCCACCCCCTCCCCTACCCCCACCCACACCCCTACCCCCACCCCCTCCCCTACCCCCACCCCCTCCCCTACCCCCACCCACACCCCTACCCCCACCCCCTCCCCACCCCATTTCCAACCCCCCTACACCTCTCCACCACCCACCCCCAAACCTCTCCAATCCCCACTCCAACCCACTACCAGTATCCCAAGTCCTATCACATCCCCCTTGCTCCTGACCCCCCCAACCACCGGACACCAAACCAGCGGCGAGCAGGATGGCTCAACTAGCCGTAAGTAAATAATGTGTCTAATGTTTACCTACACATTTCTACACATAAACAATCACAACAACCACATATGTGTATCCAACATCAACATTAGTTGCAACATATCACTGCAGGGCGACCATGAGGTGTGGCCTGTCCTTCTCTAGGAACAAGGGTCCCCTTGGTGGTTTTTTGGAGTGTGGCCATGCCTCACCCCTTGAATAATTGACATAACAGTACATCCAATGAGATATCTGACATTAGTGGTGTTGTAGTTATGTGGGTCCAGGTGTTGGGTAACTCCAGTTCCCAGCATGATGTGCAACATTAATTTATAGATTGTTTTGTTAATAGTGTGTGAGGCCATGCAGATGCATGCTTTACAAACATAGCTTTAGGCCTATAATTTGTACAGCAATGTCCTAAATTTAAAATAGTAAGGAGTGCTTAAGCCGCAACAATGTCAGAACCCTTAAATAGCACAGCCTAATTGTGAGGTTAGAGGTGAGTCCCCCAAAACCAAACTACCAATTGGGATACAGCATACATTCATCCAAGAAGGAGTAATTTAATTAATGTTATTTACTATGTACAGTATGTGTGTGTTAACATATTATTTTTTAGTACTGTGTTTACAGCAGACCCATCTTCAATGTAGTTAAAAAATTTATGTGGCCTTCACACATAACTCACAACTTCTTATTATGTACAAATACAACAAACATTTGTGTATATTATATATATATATATATATATATATATTTTATCCCTTCACTACAGACACTGAACAGCACCAGGAGGAGGTGGCAGCGATAATTCGGGAGATCTTCCTGACCCTCCTGTATTTGAACATCCTTTTTGCCCAACTGGAGGCCCGCATTTAAGTTTAGACCAAAAGTTTTTATGTTTGTATGTTAAAATAAAAAATTTCTGTACAGAGAGAAGTTGGCTGTGTTGTTAATCAAAAATATGTTTGCAGGTTTGTAAGGGCAGGTACATACAGATGTGTAATGTAAGTTATATTTGTATTTTTAAGTGAGGGGTAACGATTGCTGTGTGAATGTGTGTGTTTTTGAGTTAAATAACACATAGTGAAAATGCATGAATGTTTAATGTTGTTCGATTAAAACATCACACATAACATCAGGGTAGGTATACATGTTACACATTTTGGACAAACTAATTATGGACATAATTTAGTACATACACACAAACACCAACATAAATTTATTTAAAAGTAAAAGCAATGTGGGGACACATAGATAGTGATTAAAATGCCACATTAGAACATAACAAATATACATGTAATGAGGGTTAAAATGTTGTTTTATTAGGGTCTTTATTAAGACAATTGAGTTAATAGAAAACAATAATTGAATAACAATTAGAATAATTAATTAATTGTAAGAATTCTAGTTGAAAGGCAAGATTTGCAGGTCCATATATGTGAAGGGTATGCCAGCGTGCACGGACGTACGCTCACTCTCACGAGCGGTGACATAAGCTGAGTTTTCTATTGAAAACAATAGGGACCCGTCCGTACAAGCTGGCGTACGCTCAGATAGCCGCAAGAAGTTGGCGGGAAGACGGACGAGAGACGTCCGTAAACGGTGGCGTACGCTCTGTTGTACGCCAGTTGGCGGAGTCTAAGGGCTGGTCCGTCCGTGTACGTTGGCGTACGCTCAATTGTACGCCACTCCCCTTAGGCGTTGTTTCTGGCCGTACGTATGCGGCTGATTTGTGGGTGGACTTAACCCCAATGGCCACGTACGGAGAGCATACGTTAAAATGGAACGTACGCACGTTTGGCCGCACCGATCAGAATAACCTCCTAAGTCACACACCATAATGTCCATTACGTATTATGCCTAACACCGTAATGCCTATCAGAAATTATGCTACATAAATGCTGCATACCTACATGCTCGTTGCCAGGGGTTCTATGTTCGTTGCCATGTGGTATTATATGTTCATTGCCATGTGGGATTATATGCCCGTTGCCAGGAGTTTTATGCTTGTTGCCAAGGGGGAATACATGTTTGTTGCCATGAGGGCTAGCAACTTTTAGTCTGGGGGGGGGGGCAAGTCCAGAGCATTGGCCCATAAGTAACAGCGTATCGTTAAATGGAGGTTTTTTGGTTAAAAAATATGTATTAATAAAATAAAAGATAACTGACTGCTCCCTCTGTATAATAACAGGACACCACATGCTGCTTCCCCTGTCTTATAAGAATAACAGGACACCACAGGCTGCTTCCCCTGCATAATAATACCAGGACACCACCGGCTGCTCCCCTGTATAAAAACAACAGGACACCACAGGCTGCTCCCCTTGTATAACTATACCAGGACACCACAGCCTGCTGCCCTGCATAAAATGAACAAACACCACAGGCTATATTAAAAGAACAGGACACCACAGGCTGCTCCCTCTGTATAATAACAGGAAGACACCACAGGCTGCTAAAAATACAGGGTGGCCCCAGGGCCAGATTTAGGGTTCAGGCCGCCCCTAAGCACAATATTTTTTGCCACCCCCTGGACCCGGAGGATCGGCTAAGCTTAACCCACCTCCGGACTGGGACCGCAAATATCATTCATTTGCACAGGGTTGGCAATAGAAATATTGGGTCCCCATACACTGGGGAGGGTTTGGTTTAAGCCCTAGTGGAGAGGGTTCAGGTTAAGCCCCAGTGAGGAGGGTTAGGCTGCCTATACACGATGCGCACCGTGCGTTTTGAACTAGATGCAATGCGATCTAGTTAAAAAAGTACAGGCAGCAAACTTTTTGTACCATGCAATGCACAGGCGAGCGCATCGCTTCACAGTACAAAACATACTGTGTATGGGTACCTTTAGGCTGGTTTCACACACTCCGGCTCCTGCCGGACGGTGAAATCCCGCATGGCTAGGGAGCCGTGCCGCACACATTAGTTGTGAATGGACACTATTGTGTCCATTCACACGGGACGGCCACGGCCCGGCCGCACGGTTGCAGCCGGACCCCGCCACTGGAAGGGACGGCTGCCGGGCTGTGGCCATCCCCTCCATGATAATCTACTGTGTGCGGCACGGCTCCCTGGCCATGCGGGAGCCGGAGTGTGTGAAACCAGCCTTAGGCTGAGGGAAGGGTGGGTTAGAGGTGCAGGGGGAGGAATTCTCTCCATTAGGACGCTTGTGTCAGTACTGACCCCTGGCATTCCAACCACCGGACATACAGATGTGACATACAGTAGGAGCAAGTTTCATCTTTGTTCCTTTGGCCATTGCTAGCCATGGCTAGCCATGGCTATTCTATTGTTCTCAGCTGCAATACGTATTGTATTGCAGCTGAGAACAATAGAATAGCCATGGCTAGCCATGGACAAAGGAGCAAAGATGAAACTTGCTCCTACTGTATACTGTACTTACACACATATAAACATACAGTACATATATACCTACAGTACATACATATGCATATATACTGATACATATATACCTGCACACGCATACATATGTATATATATCTACACATATAAATATGCTTACATGAATATTCATACACATGTGACCCAGTTTAGGCAAAGAATGTCAAAATGGTGAGAAAGGGGTTCTGGGACCCAGGAGTAACTCACCGTTGGTACTGTCTGTCAGGATGGCTCTTTCTTTCAGTGGGGCTGTGGGGCGTTTAAAGCAGCTGCTGCCAGTGACACTGCCTAGTGTACACTTCTGCCTGGCTGGTAAGGGCCGGGAGAGGGGGGATGATGGTGCAGCCGCCGGACTCCCTGTGGGTGTCCTTCATACCTGGCCGCCGGAGCCGGGGGCTGTCTGTGTCCGGCTGTATTCATACAGGGCTGCACGTTCCGGACCCCCGGCTATTTGAAATCCCGCAACGGCTGCAGCGGCAGCGCGAGATTTCAAATAGACGTGCAGCACTGTGTGAATACAGCGAGCCGGGCAGCCCCCGGCTCTCTGCGCATATAAAGTTGTTCCTGGCGGCGGCGATGGTGACGGGCCGGCTGTCCCTGTTAACGCGAGCGGCCCGGGAAAAAAAAAAACATAGAAAGGACAGGGGGGGGGGGGGGGGAAGGGCACGTGCCCGGGTGCCCCCCCCCCCTAAATCCGCCAGTGCTTTTGCTTACAATATATTGTATGTGTTCCCATCCAAGCCTACCTGGCTCAGATGTGATCCAGCATATCGCTTCTGCAGGCGGTGCGACTCACAGACTCTGTTGTGATGCACATGGGACCATGCATCACATCGGACCTGCTGTGAATTGCATGCAATTTGGATGCTTTTTATGAGATTGATGGCCATAATCGCATAAAAAGTGGCCAAATTGTATACATAGTGCCTAGTGTATGGCCAGCTTTAGACAACAATAGTTTCACCCTTCCACCACAAACAATTCCTAAATATAAAATACCCCAGAGTTAAATTATTAGAATTAAGTTGGGGAGAGGCTGACACCAGAGCCGGATTAACAATGGGCCTGATGGAGCTATAGCTCCAGGCCCACTCTCCAAATAGGCCCATTTTGTAGCTGAGGGTCAGGGCTTTCCAACGAGAACAGCCCTGCGTCGCTAGCCCCCCTGGAACCGGAGATACCGCCAGGCAAACCTGGAACGTTTTCCCCATAGGATAACATGGGACCCGCTAATTCCGACCTCCACCCGGTTCCAACGGCTGCCAGTTCCCCCTACAGCATCACAGAAACTCAAGGTTGATCTTAGTCGAACCCAAATCGCTGGGCCTTCAATCTGATACCTGGTCCATATGGGTTAATTGGTTCTAGACCAATTAATTTGGCAATTACAGAAACCTGGCTCACACAATCAGACACGGTCTCGCCTGCAGCACTGTCACATGGTGGTTTCCACTTCACTCACACCTCCAGGCCTGGTAACTGTAAAGGAGGTGGAGTTGGTATTGTTGGTACTGTCACAAGCCTTCACATACTCAGTTCTCCCACCAGTTCCTTCACTCACATTTACATCATTTGAAGTTCACTCCATTAGGGTTTTTTCCCCTTTCTCTCTGCGTGTTGCTGCTATCTATCGCCCACCTGGGCTTCCCAAATCTAAATTTCTTGAAGATTTTTCTGCCTGGCTCCCCCATTTCTTATCCTCTGACATCTCCACTATCATCCTGGGTGACTTCAACATTGCTATTGACAGTCCACCATCTCTGCATGCCTCCAAACTCCTCTCTCTAACCTCCTCTCTTGGCCTCTCCCAGTGGTCCGACGCCGCTACTCATGAGGAAGGCCACTGCCTTGACCTTGTTTTCACCAGGCTGTGCTCAGTCTCTGATTTTACTAACACTCCCTTCCCTCTCTCTGATCACAATCTCATTACCCTCTCACTCTCCTCCATTACCTCAAGCTCACTGACACAGAAATCATTCAAATTCAAGCCTACTCTAACCCGCAGAAATACTAATGCTATTAATTTTCCACAACTTTCCACCTCTCTCCAACAACAGCTCTCACTAATTTCTACATTTACCTCTCCTGCCTCTGCTGTTTCCCACCTCTACCAGACTCTTGAAACAGCCCTTGATGAAGTGGCTCCAGCTACCCATTATACCCCACGTAGGCTTAGTTGCCAACCGTGGCACTCCAACACAACAAGACAACTAATAAATCAGTCACGTAAAGTCGAACGCCAATGGCGTAAATCTCGTAATATTACTGATTTCCTCACATATAAGACTAGCTACCACTCCTACTGCAATGCTTTGGACACAGCCAAACAAACATACTACCAATCTCTAATCTCTTCTCATGCCACCAACCCTAAGCGACTTTTTAACACATTTAAGTCTCTTCTGTACCCTCCCCCTCCTCCCCCTCCTCCTTCACCGGCTACCATCAGTACACAAGAACTTGCCTCCTACTTTAAGGACAAGATTGATAACATCCGAGATGAAATGGTATGCTCTTCCATAATCTCTAACCCTCTTTCTGCCACACCTGAACCCTTTGGCACTTTCTCTTCATTTGAGCCCACAAATGAAAAGGAAGTATCCGCACTCTTCTTATCCTCCTACTCTACTACCTCTCCCCTTGATCCTATACCTGCACAAGTCATTAAAAATCTATCTCCTGTGTTTATTCCAACCTTAACTAAAATCTGCAATCTCTCTCTTACTACTGGTACTTTTCCGTCTCTGCTGAAACATGCAGTGATTACTCCCATTCTGAAAAAACACAATTCTGACCCTAACTCTCTCTCTAACTATCGTCCTATCTCTCAGCTCCCATGCCTCTCCAAGCTACTCAAGAGACTTTTCTACTCTCGCCTAACAAACTTTCTTAACTCTAACACCCTTTTAGACCCGCTTCAGTCAGGCTTTCGCTCTCAACACTCCACTGAGACAGCACTGACTAAAGTGGTGAATGATCTGGTAACAGCTAAGTCTAAAAACCATTACTCACTGCTTATTCTTCTAGATCTTTCTGCTGCATTTGACACTGTGGATCACACTCTCCTTTTACAAACACTACACTCCCTAGGTCTTAATGATACAGCCCTTTCCTGGTTCACATCTTACCTATCTGATTGCTCTTTCACTGTTCGCTTCTCTGACTCTACTTCCTCTTCACTACCTCTGTCAGTCGGAGTTCCGACAGGCTCAGTCTTAGGTCCTCTGCTTTTCTCAATCTATACCTCCTCTCTTGGCAAACTAATCAGCTCTTTCGGATTTCAGTATCACTTATATGCGGATGATACTCAAATCTATCTATCAACCCCAGAGTTGTCACCAGTGGTTTTGGGCCGAGTCTCTGAATGTCTCTCTGCCATCTAATTTTTGATGTCTTCTCGCCAACTCAAACTCAATATTTCCAAAACGCAATTACTTATATTCCCGCCAACTAAGAACAGTTACCATCCTGATATCCCAATCACTGTTGACAACTCGACAATCTACCCTACCCCACAAGCTCGTTGCTTAGGGGTCACCCTCGACTCTGACCTGTCCTTTGTTCCCCACATTTAATCTGTCTCCAAATCATGTTACATGCATCTAAAAAACATATCCAAAATACGACCGTATCTCACACAAGACACTACTAAATCTCTTATCCATGCACTCATTATATCCCGCATTGATTATTGCAATAGTCTCCTAACTGGTCTTCCCAAGAACAGACTCTCACCACTACAATCCATTTTAAATGCTGCTGCTAGGCTGATCTTCCTTGCAAGACGCTCATCGTCTGCTGATCCGCTCTGCCAGTCCCTCCATTGGTTACCTGTATCTTACCGTATTCAATATAAAACACTTCTACTAGCATATAAAGCTATTAACCATACTGCACCAGCATATATCTCTCTACTTATCACAAAATATCTCCCATCTCGACCACTCCGCTCTGCACAAGATTTGCGTCTCTCATCTGAGCGGATCACTAGCTCACATTCACTATTACAGGACTTTCATCGGGCTGCTCCCATCCTATGGAATGCCCTTCCACGCACAATAAGACTCTCCGCTAGCCTCCAAACTTTCAAGCGCTCCCTGAAAACTCACCTCTTCAGGCAAGCCTATCATATTTAAGTTCTACACGCATAACCCTCTGAGGCACTTATGTATTATATAGCTTCCCTTCTGGACTTGTAACTTGGTGGGATGCCTGTCCTTGTGTTTCCCTCCTATATACCTATAGATTGTAAGCTTGCAGCAGGGCCCTCTAACCCCCAAGTCTGTCTGTTATCCAGTTTGTTTTATCACTGTCTACTATTGTAAAGCGCAATTAAATCTGCTGCGCTATATAAGAAACTGTAAATAAATTATAATAAATAAATAAATTCTAGAGATATTGCAGGTAAAACTATTTTTTTTTCATTTCTGAATTGTAATTTCATGGCTGTTCATGTTGTTTGAGGACAGATTTCTCTGGAGCCAAATGGCCCAGTTTCACGGTATGAAAGGGGTATTATTTCAAATAGCCGGGACATGCAGTGCTCTGAATACAGCCGGGCAGCCCCCTGCTCTCTGCCCGGCTGTTAATGGCTGTCATTTCTGCCTGGCGCCGACTGTCCCCCAGTTACCGCGAGCATGTATTCCCCCTTGGCAATGAGCATGTAATCCCACATGGCAACGAGCATGGAACCCCTGGCAATGAGCATGGAACCCCTGGCAATGAGCATGGAACCCCTGGCAATGAACATGTAGGTAAGCAACACTTATGTAGCATAATTTTTAATAGGCATTATGGTGTTTGGCATAATACGTAATGGAGATTATGGTGTGAGATTTAACATGTAATGGGCATTATGGTGTAAATTTTTAATGTGCGCCTTTGGCGCGCAATGCCCCTATTTATGAAGCATATTGTGCATTATTGCTCAATCTGTTTGGTATAGTGCAGGCATGTCCAAACTATGGCCCTCCAGCTGTGAAACTACATGTCCCATCATGCATTGCCACAGTTTTGCAATTAGGGAAACTATGTCAAGGCATGCTGGGACGTGTAGTTTCACAACAGCTGGAGGGCCACTGTTTGGACATGCCTGGTATAGTGTGTATTTTGGCTCAATCCATGTGACAAAATGTGAATGTTGCCTTAATCTGTGTGCCATAACGTGAATTTTGACTCAATCTGTGTGCCATAGTGTGAATTTTTGCTCAATTGGTGTGAATTTTGTCTCATTCCATTTGGCATAATGTGTAAGAAGCAAGTACAGTATAAGGGGTTACTATTGTGTTGCATGATTTGTATAGGGGATACAGTATATGGTGTGGTAAACTTAGGTTACCACATAAAAGGTGCTGACATATTGTCTACCAAGTTTCAGTTTTCAGTATTTTTTTATGACTGGAATGCCGCCTCACCCTGCAAGTATCTTAGGACATCGGCGTCCTGCGGGTGCACCTTTGGAGGGCACCCGCCAATATATCTCCCTGCATTTTTCTTATGCCAGCCCCCTGCCTTTTCCAGGCATATATAATTAGTTTAAAGTATTTACACAAATAGAGACACACCCATGAGCAGACCACCCAAACAGGACACTGTTCACGCCCCCCATATTATTAGGTGCTGGCCACAACCCCTATTATTGCACATAATAGGCCCTTGATCATTTTCAGCTCCAGGCTCATTTAGACCTTAATCTGGCTCTGGCTGACACGAGGGGTCCCCAGAAATAGCACATAGCTCACACCAAGTGGTCCTTTGAAGCCGACCCAGGAGCAGACATTTTATAGATTTGGAATGAGAATCAATGTAGCTTTCAACAGTGTCAAAGCAAACATTTTTACATTTAATATTGTAATAGGAGAGATTGAAATCTAAATTAGAGTTGGAGAACTGTTTCTTGCTGAGACTCGAGTTGTAGGCATCTGCAACCAACGGTATCCCCTTGAGTCGTTGGTAATATAGAGAGAAAAGATCACTGCAACTGGTGTATGATTTGAGTCGTAAATAGAAAAAATATCATAATCTTTAAAAATACTAAATAGACTATTCCATAGTTTATCAAGTCCTTGTGGTTATCCGAACAGGCACAAGTTTTTTTCATATGCATACAAAAGTAACAAACGTAAAATCATGTATAAAATAAGATACACTGGGGGAAATTTACTAAGAAATACGAATAAGCCCTGAAGAGACAGTTATGTTTTTTTGTTTCACTGGGTACAATTAGGAAGAGTCATTTCAGTTGATATAAAATATGAGGAAACAATACCATTCTATTTAGTTTACTCTACTGACATAGGAGAGGAGTATACACTGTATTGTGCCAATGTAGGAGGTGATGAACTGCGCTAAAATCCTCCAGCAGCACAAATGCCATACTGTACTGAGACAGAAGAATACCATTACATTTCTTTTGTATGGTGTGATTTTCAATGTTAATTTTAACAATAGAAATAAATTATCATTGTGCCAGTAATGAGATTGTCTGTGATGAGAACATCAATTACAAATGGGGTCTACTGTTTCTCTGCATTTAATGAAACATGGGTGGTATTCACATTGACAGTGATAAATAATAGACCATCACACATGATATATACAGCAAACATATCGATTGGGTAATTGCTCTTTGATAACAGAGAACAACAGAGAAAACTGTTTGCTTTCAGGAAAGTGTATGCCTATTGTAAGTACTAATATGGATCAAACCCCAGTGTATTTTCTGACAATACCTTATTAGCTAATTGTTTTGAAACAGCTTAAAGCAATGTCACCAACAGCAATTACAAAAGCCAACAGGTTGAATGAGGAAGAGTTAATAGCAGGCAAATGGTTTGTGCATGACAAAGAGAAGCAAGTGTATGGACTTTGATAGAAGAGATGTAGGATGGACTTTGATAAATGGATGATGATATTTTTGGGAAAATATATGCATGAAAGGAACAGGCACTTATGTTATACCTGTTATTCCGCAGCCACTTGCCACTAACAGAACTGTTTCATTTGGATTTCTCGGTGAGCAAGGAAACATGAGGGTAGAAGTTTTAAGTGAGAGAGCAGATTGCTTTATGGGCGGAATACTTTTGGGAACTCTTGCTGCAGACAGACAGGAGAAGGGGGTAGCCAACTTTCTGAACCTTTGCCTATGTTCCAAATCACAGAAAGTATAAAAGGCCCATTAAATCTTCACCCTGAAAACTGGACATTTGACAAGAAAAGGTTCAGGAAGGGTATAACTGCGCTGAATATAGATGTGAGGTATACCAACTTTATGTTAAAATTAATAGGTAAGTATAACATCAGAAAAAATTAAATACAAATAATAGAAAAGAATATTCATAAATAACAATTCATTAGAAGGAAAAGATATAAAAATGTTTTTGATAAAAAAAATTCATAGCATGCTCAGTGCACTGACATGAGCATATGGATAGTCACCCTTTTTGTTAAGTCCACCAGTACTGGGGAAGTCCAAGTTTATAAGTGGAGTAGATGTATCCAGTGACTAGGGAGGAAATTGTTTCTTCCTTAGCCTTGTAGAGATTTCACTGAGTCCTTAGGAGGTGGCGTACCTCCAAACCTTTGGTGGCCACGGTGGAGGAAGGAATAAGTGCCGCTTGCTCAGATGGTGCTGTTATTGTAGACCTCCGCTGGATATAAATCAAACACTTCTGGACAAGGATAGGGTGACTGCTCACGGATGAGGTAGTGGAAGTGCAAGACCCTACGCGTTTCGCTGCTGAAATGCAGCTTTTTCATGGAACCTTGCATTTCAGCAGCAAAAAAATCTAATTCTGTGATTTTAGAGATTTTTATGTTTTTTTCAAACAAAATACAGATCCAAAACACGAAACATGAAACACTGAAGGGTGGTGTTTTGGAACAGATCCAGATAAAAAAACCTGCCGGAGATACAGACCTGAAACATGAAGCACGAAAAATGGCAGTTGCACATGCCTAGTGTCCTCTGCCTTTATTGTATACTATGTACAGGACTTTACAATGCATATCAGAAAGAATTTGTTCATTGAGTCACCACACACGCTGTTTAAAGTGAGGGTGAAAAGTCTTGATTGAGAGTTACAGCAAGATGTATGAAGCCTTAAATAGGGATAAAATGGAGAGTGATTAACCTCCAACCAATCAGCTCCTACCTGTCAGTTTTCAAACACAGCCTGTGACATGGCAGTTATAAGCTGATTGGCTGTTTTTTTATCACTTTCCATTTGATCACTTTTTTTAAGCTTAGTATATCTGGCCCTTAGTGAGTTAGTAGTGTGTTCCAACCAGATGGTAAGGCCTATGCTGGTGTCATGTATCAAATGTAAAAATCTGTGTGTGAGTAGGAAATAATCCAGTCTAGACTACTCACCATGGGCACTTGAGTAGACCATATTGTCCCTATCAAGTGTATAGTGCCTATCACATGTGTTGACAATGAAGGCCTAGAGAAAATAATGTTTTTTCCTATAGATTTCATATAATTATTAATAATTTCAAATTAAAATACAAATTTGAAAGGATTACTAATAAAATACAAAATTCTCCAAGCGGCTTATTGTCTGTCCCACCAGGCAGAATATGACATGAAATGACAGAAGATATTTGCGGCAAATGGATGAAAATGAAACTCAAGGTATGCTTGGTAGTTTTCTACAATTTCTCAGTAATTTAGTACAAGGCATATTATCAGACAGACACAGTTTTTCAAACACATTTCTGAAACCCACTTTGAAGTATGTGAACTTACATTTCAATATGTGCCAATTGTCTGCAAATTGCTCTTTCATTCCAGGTTTAGTAGTGCACTGCTGGAAAAGATTTGGTAAGCAGTTTTATTTTTCTCTGCATGTAAAAAATGTCAGGATATACATGCAGAGCCTAAAAGTTTCTATGCTGTATTGTATACTGGCTAAATGAAACAGCATCAACACATTTCATTACTTTGTAACAACATTTAAAACTATCACACAGCTTGGTTTATTTTTTTTATCACTCTTACCAACCAATATAGATTTAGATTACTGACTAACAATGATTGGAGACAAAGCTACTGTACTGCAAGTTATGTTCATATGCTTGTAATTTCAACCATTAGCACAGAGAATCACTGCTGAACTCTTTTATTACATTGCTAGTTCTAAACACACTGTACACTTAACTACACACTGAAGATTCAGGCTTACACATACAAGTAAGGGAGTGTCTGCAAACATAAATCAATAACATCACATCCTCTGTTCTTTAACAGATAAGCCCTATATTCTCTGATTAACACTTCAACAATGTAATATAAAGAGCATCATCTAACATGTTTTAATGAGTCTCTCAGGTCTGTTTATTTTTCTTTCGGGTCTTTCATACACAGTCTGTGTTTTGTCAACTATGCTGGACCTTTCTAGAATCATGGCATGTTCACCATTTTCAAGACATGTCAGGTGAAGAGTATTCTTCAGTCATGTCATCTTCATTATGATAAGGTTGAGATCTTAAATCCACCCAATTTCTTGTTACTTTGGGCATCACGGATGGTGTAATGATTAGCATTACTGCCTCACAGCGCTGAAGTCATGGGTTCCATTCCCACCATGACCCTAACTGTGCAGAGTTTGTATATTCTCCCGATGTTTGCGTGGGTTTCCTCCGGGTACTCCGGTTTCCTCCCGCAATCCAAAAATATACTCTTAGGTCAATTGGCTTTCAACAAAATTAACCCTAGAATGTCTGTGTATGCGTGTACATGTGGTAGGGAATATAGATTGTAAGCTCCACTGAGCAAGGGACTGATGTGAATGTTCAACTATACTCTGTAAAGCGCTGCAAAATATGTATGCGCTATATAAGAAACTGTTAATAATAACAATAATAATACTTACGCTTCCTGCTCTGTATGTATACGATAAGATCTTGGTGCTGCTTGTGCTTGCACAATACCTTTCTGCCTCCAAATGCCTTTCTCATCATCTGTGAGATGGACTTGGTCACCGGATCTTAGATCAGATCAGCTGTTTGTTCGCCTATAATGGAACAGGTTCTGTTTCACCTGTTGACGATCCTTATTCAGTCTGACAAACATTGAATCATGCGTATTAAGCAGTTCATCTTGTATCGGGAGATTTGCTCTAATTCTTCTTCCCATTAGCATTTGTGCAGTAGAAAGTCCATTCTGTAAAGGTGCATTGCGGTATATTAAAATACTTTTGTAAAAATCTTCTTTACCTTCCTGAGCTTTTTTCATGAGACTCTTTACAGTTTTCACTCAACTCTCCACCAATCCATTGGACTAGTGGGGCCTTGATGTAGTATGGGCAAATTCCTAGTATTGTCTAAATTCAGCACTGGAAAACTGAGGACCATGGACAGTGAACACTTCCATAGGAACATCATGCCTTGGGAGTGTCTGCAAACATAATTCATTCTAATACAATAACATCACACTGTACAACACCAGAAAGTGCAGAATACCCACTTTATATAGAAGCACACAACTAAGGGCCAGATTCTCTATGCTTCAAAAGTGATAAAAGGGAGAGTGATAAACAGCCAGCCAATCAGCTCCTACCTGCCATGTCACAGACTGTGTTTGAAAAATGTCAGGTAGGAGCTGATTGGCTGGCTGTTTATCACTCTCCATTTTATCACTTTTGAAGCTTAGAGAATCTGGCCCTTAGTGTTATTTTTTTATCAATCTGATATGCTGATATGTACTTGCTTATACCATGGAACACACTGCAAATCTGATACTCATCACATTTTATGCTGAGTTGTATAACACTTGCCTACTTTTTAATTCCTCCTGTTCAGGAGAAGCCCATGGAGTAGATGCAACACTTCAGACCCTCGCCCCCAAGATGGGGGAAATGCCTTTGATTCGCGGATCGGCTGGCAAGGGTGGGGGGTGGGGCTAAATTACATAATTCCCATCTTTTAGCCCCACCCCCTCGCATTGTTGCAGGTTTTTCCCTGCTTTTACCATTATCCTGCCTACTTTACCACAAACCAGGTAGGATGCTTGAAAGTCACCTTCTGGGGCTGCATGAGTCATCCCTAAAGATCATAAGCCTACTGCAGCCTCTGGGAGGTTGGGTAAGAATGAGTTGTATGTGCCTTTTTGCATTTCTGTATTGTGCATGCGGACAAAAAAGTCCTGCACTTCTATCTCTGAAAAGTTCCAATCACATGTTGCACCTATGACTGCTTTAATTCAACAAGATAGAACAGTGGACGGAAGGATCACAGATGCATTATCCAAGTACTACAAAAGCATGCGCACATAAATGACACAGACACATATTGGCAGAGTGTTTGTATAATCGTGCTGTGTGGTTGTTAGACGACACACTTAGAAGATATAACCAGCTTGAGATTTATTCAAGTGATAAGCTTGCAGTGTACAACGGTACTTCAGTAGTTAACTTCATATGCAATACAACTGATGCAGGAATCACAATCACAGGTGTTACTTATCTGGACTCTGTTCAGCTTGTGCAGGGTAAATGGCAATGACTGGTCTACGCTGGCAGTATCTCTCCCAGTAACGCTACTGCCAATAGACGATGAATCTCCCTGAGTAAGGGACATGCTTGTAACGGGAGTACAGCAGGACTTGCTCTTACGCGCTCCGGTGCACGTGGAGCTGCAAACCAGCATGGAGGATGACACACACGCTCGGAGGCACACTATCACTTCCCGACAAGAAGGAAACGCTGCCAGCAGGGTCAGGGGGCTCTGCCCTGCTATTCGCTATGTAAGCTGTCACTCAGGGTGACGTCTAGCTACAGTGGCTGCAGGGGGACAAGGCAGTCTGTAGGCTGCCCACTAACCAGTATATGGAGACAGACGCAGGGCGCTGCTTTCTAACAACACATACATCAGGATCCTGACATGAGGTGTTTCTAAGTACAGTAGGTGAAAACTTGTATACTGTATGAATTTGTGGCCCTCTACTTGCATTTGCATTTTGTAAGAATAATCCTATTTGATTTTCAAATGGCAAAGATAAATCCATGGATGTAGTCTACTTGTGTTTTAAATGATAAATGTGATTTTAAAATGTACAGTATTAATAACATTGTCCAGACTTAATTGCAGTATTATTACTGTATGTGTACATATTGGTTCACATCTTCTGGGGTAAATCAATGGCATATGCTACTCATTTTTTCGTGTATAAATCTGAGTGATGCTGTATGTGATGATTGCAGAGCTGAATGCCTCTTGCAATGCTTCTGGTTCAGCATACTGTTCTCCAAGAATTGCCTTTCATTTTGGACATATTTCATATATGGATATGTTGCCCATGGCAACCAATCAGCTTCTACCTATAATTTAATAGAATGCATTCAATAAATGTTATGTCGAAGCTTATTGGTCACCATGGACAACTTCTTCACAGGTACAACTGTCCACACTTTTTCACTTCTTCATATATCTCTCCCAATATCCAGCTGAACTGAGGAACATATCAACAGCAATAGGTGTACGATTGTCAGGACCATAGGGGCTTATTCAGACCTGATCGCATGGCTGTAAATGCCTCCCCGCTAGAGTGAAATCCCACCGTGCAAGTTAATATACTCGCTGTGTGAATGGATGTGTGTGGCTACAAATCTATTTCTATTCTATGAGCGAATATGTCTAAAACCCATCATAACAGGCCCACCAACAAATGATTTTTGCACTGAGCACAAGTCATTGCAGGCTCAGAGCAGCCAGAGACTTACTCAGTGGTGGGATGGAAAAAGGCATATCATGCCTGGAGCTGACATCACACAACCTCCCCTAAAACAATAGGCATGCCTAGCAACTTCACTGACACTCCCAGCATTTTCCTAGGCACACCTGCATTTTTCTTAGCATTCCCACTAAACGGCCGATTTCCACCCCCAGACGCCTACTTCCTGTCAATCGTCTTGCGAACGGCCTTGTGCATGTGTAATATGGGCCTTATGCATGCACAGTTTATAGATAATTGGCGGTTGTGCAAATTCACAGCCATGCTGAATTTAAAAAAAAAACAGTAACAAAGAGGGGGCAATTCAATTGTTTATGCACATCCAAGTTTCCATGTAAACTGAGAGGAAATTGGGGCAAACTATTCTAAGGGTTGTATCCTGCAGTGCCAGGTTCAGATGTTTAATGCATCTAATCCTGGCACTGCAGGGTGCGATCAGCACATTATAAAAATGTAACGTGAAAAATACTTTGGCACCCAAATGGGTCACTTTTCGCACATTTCTGCTCAGAAGCATGGGGACTGCAGGCAGCAAAGCCAGCTTAGCTCTTCACACCTGAACAGATCACCAATTGAATTGCTATGAAAGGGCTTTAGGTAAAAACAATTGAATTCCTTCATAAGAAGGTTTTAGCTGAGGATGACAACAACCATATTTTCATTCAATGTGGTTATTTCTCTCTGCATGTTACACATAACCTTACTATTGACTGAGACATCATTATTTTAACTTTTAAATGTTCCATTTTTTTTTTAAAAGTTACTTTGTTTACATTAAACAAATGTGCTTAGGGATGTGTGTCTCTGCTAAAGTGCAATTGTAAAGTACAACATTAGCCTGCTATAAGCATGAGATGAAACACAATCATATGCGTTGTAAAATTCAATTATATTTGCACTGTATGCAATGCTTTGTGCACTACAGCAAATCAAGGGCTGACCCTATTTTTAATCTATTAATTTATGAAGGGGGTAACTATTTGTCAAAGCTTGGCAAGAGAGAAAACTAAGAGATGAAATACCAACCAGCTCATGACATTTTTCAAACACACAGTAACTTAGGGTTCCCTACGCTCCCTGAATGGCCAGGAGGCTCCCGAACATCGGGTCCCTCCTCCCAGCTCCCCGGAAAGGTGGATACTGGGAGGGGCTAAAGATACAAATCGTGTCGTTTAGCCCCTCCTCAAAGACCTGCAAATTGCGGAGTTTGATGACATCTACATCAGGCCCCACCCCCGAAGTGCTGCTGACAGTGTCTTCTCCGTGCTTCTCCTGGACAGGAGACTTTAAAAGTAGGCAACCCTGCAGTAACTTGTAAATTAGAAGTTGATTGGTTGGTACTTTATCTCTCACAATTCTTTCTCTGGCCAAGCTTTGCTGTTGAGTTCAACTTCTGAATAGGGCTTTTTGCACTGCTCAAATTACTTATCATACTGTGGAAATTGTTCCTTCTCAGACACTGTCAGCATCAGCATCAGACACTGTCAGCAACACAAAAAGGTGTGAATGCAGAGCACTCTACAGAATCACAAATCAGCCTTGTGATAAAAACAAAGGGATTTTATTCCAATGAATCCAACATGACAGTATATTTTAAGTATGTATGCTCCGACGTTTCGGTCCCCAATCATGGACCTTTATCAAGGAGCCTCAAACATACAAACGGTAGGGTATAACAGATGCATACAGTGCTGAAAAACAGTATCATGCATCTTACAAATATAGGTATATTTACGTTTTACATCTGAGGTAACAGCAGTCAGCGGCGCAGGAACAACCCAGTTGTGGACTGGGTCAGCAAGCCAACATGACTGCCCCCCGGTCCGGCTATTTATACCTGATGAGTGGTGCTTAGTGCTGGACAGCGCCACAGACACGAGTCTGTGCAGCGCTGTGTGACTTCCGGTGAAACCGGAAGTTCGGCGGCCGGGAGCCAGCCGCTGGAACGCACAGTTGGAACGCACAGCTTCCGGGTTAGCCGGAGCTGTGCGATGTCCTGAGTAACTATGATCTACATGGCTTAATGCAATGCTATAGGGCTACTTTTTTATGGAAGTCTATTTAGAGTATGAGGGTTCTTATATAAAAGCCATGGGGCGTTAGAAAACGCTAGGTATATAGCCGGACCAAAGTGAACTGCACAGACCAGGAAGGGCATGATTGACAAGGGGGTTAATTGGATAAGGAGTCTGCGGGACTATTGTAATGCCAAACAAACACCCCCCTCCTACCCCATCCTCCGCCACCGCCGCCACCCCCGTGCCTTACTTTCTGCTGTCCTTCAGTGCCAGGGACCCGCAGCCAGCTCCCCTCCTGGCTTCTGCTGAAATTAACCATAATAAAATGTCCACCCCCATAGAGCAGACAGTTCTCTGAAACTGTCTGCTCTATGGGCGCAGACATTTTGGTATGGTCCATTTTTCATACCAGCAGAAGACAGGAGGGGAGCCGGCTGCGGGTCCCTGGCACTGAAGGACAGTGGAAAGTAAGGCATGGGGGTGGCGGCAGGGGGAGATTAGAGTTGGATGTTCACTAACTTTACCAGAGGGGGGGGGGGGGGGGAGGGCGCGCTGCCAAAATATTCGGCAGGGGGGGGCACAGTTTTCATAGTTACGCCACTATATATATATATCTGCAAATATTGATCTACAATTTGAAGATATATGCTGTATATCTACAGTATCTATCTATCTATCTATCTATCTATCTATCTATCTATCTATCTATCTATCTATCTATCTTCTAGATCAGTGGTTCCCAACCTTTTTTCTCTCCCGTACCCCTTGATTAGGCTTTTCATTGATGAGTACCCCCTCCTCTCAATTTAAAATATAGACAGTGCTTATGAGTGGAGTGGAAGTGAGCGGTATGCGTATCTTTATGCATGTCCTTATATTAAGGAGTAGCAGACAGGAATTGTGCCATTCCGTGTCTGGCTGCTGGTTGTGTATTGTCCCCAGGGTTCCCACTTACACCTGTAGGATTAATGCCGCTTCTTCTTCCACCCGTGTCAGTGCAGGGCAGATGATGTCTGAGCGCAGCACGGGTAGCTCCCAGTGGATTGCTGGTCAGGCAAAAGCACAATGAGACCCTGATGACGCTGAAGACAGAACCATAAGTGACACAACATGGTTCTTCTCCATAGCAATGGGACTACTTCTGCCTTTAAAATACTTTTTTTTTTTTCAAATAGATTTTTATTAGGTCCAATAACAAAAAACAGAGATAACACAGACATATAGTTGGCAATACGGCATTGAATTCAATAGTACAGTAATGCACACAAATTTGAGTTACAGTATGTTATCAATACCTAGGGCCTGATTATAATAGCATGCTCATTTGGAAAATAAAGGGAAACTAGAATGTTAAGACCGTATTTATCTAGTTGTGAATTATAAGGAAAGAGGAGAGAGAGAGAAAGGAGAAGAGGGGTATAGGAGGGGGGGGGGGGGAAGGCGGACGGACACATAGGGGAACACATGGATATAATCCTTTACAATAGGCCATCTTCTACTCCACTATTGGTGCTATTTGGAACAGCGGGGAGAGTCCGGGTTGCTACAGGTGAATCGGAGAATCTAAAGCTATGTCCACCCCCATATCCGCTCAGGCAAGGGGCACTCCTTGAGACTCTCTGTACTCGCTCCACTTGAGCCATCTCAATTGGGATGAGATGGCAGATGGGGTGCGTTGAACATTTGTTGTTTCAAATATGAAATGCTTGTGGACCCTATTTTCGACCTGTTGGGCAGATGGGATATCTGTTGACTTCCAGCATTGGCCGATAGCCGCTTTAGTAGAAATCAATATGTGTCTCAGGATATACAGGTCACTGCCAGAAACCAGGTCGGTGTGGTGTAGCAGTGCCAGCATGGGGTTTAATTGGACTGAGCTTCGGAGCACTGCGTTAATAAGGGAGGAGATTTCATACCAGAGAGGACTCAGTTTTGGGCAGTCCCAAAACACGTGCAATATGGTTCCCTTTCCCCCACATTGCCTCCAGCAAAGTTGCGAGACATTTGGCCAGATGGCATGTAGTCTAGTAGGGGTGAAATAAGTCCTGTGACACATCTTAAAGAACATTTCAGCGTGAGTTATGCATTTGGACATTTTAAAGCCCGCAAATAATATGGAGTCCCAAGACTCCTCACTGAGTGTAACATTCAGGTCTGTCTCCCACTTTAACTGGGCAGGGAGTTTACCCTTTTTTGTAGTGGAGATGAGATGGTTATACCATCGGGAGATGCCACCCCTGTGGGACTGGTGCAGTAGCTTGGAGGTGAGGATTTTTGGAGCTGGTTGAATCAGCGTGGGGCCCCTGTCTGTAGACATAAGCCAGTGGCGAATTTGGAGATACTTATAAAAGTCGTTTTTGGGTAGCCCATACACTTCCTGCAAGGTAGAGAACTGCAGCAGATGGCCATCCTTTGCCAACTGTCCAAACAAAGAAATCCCCGCCTCTACCCAGTCCGATAGCCTCAAGTTCGGGATGAACATAGGAATAGTAGTTAGTGATAATTCTGCACTAGGTAGTCTGACCTCCCCAGACTGCCCCAGAACCTCAGACCACACCTCCAGTGTGGCCCTGGTGGCTGAGCTAAGTTCAGTCTTATTCGGGACGGTCCGCGGGGGAACCCAGAGGAGGTCCCCCAACGGGACGCCCGGTGATAGCGAATCCTCCAGGGCCACCCATGGTTTTGGCGTCTCAATGTCTAGCCAATCTCTGGCCTGGCTCATTATACAGGCAGAGTAGTATTTTTCCACGTCAGGGTACCCCACTCCTCCTAACGTCTTTGGTAGTGCCATGATTTTTCTGGCAAGTCGTGGTTTAGAACCCTTCCAAATATATTTAGTTAGTAGGGCATTGACTTTGCAGAACAAGGACCTGGGGGGTTTCCTAGGTATTGCCCTAAATAGGTATATAAGTTTAGGGAGGAGAATCATTTTTGAGGCCGCCAGCCTGCCCAGCCAAGAGACTTCATGTATGGACCACTCCAGGATTAACTTATTAAAGGCACTGAGCAGTGGGATGTAGTTACAGTCGGTAACATAAGGGTCTTTGGTAACGAACACTCCTAAGTATTTGATTGCTTTCTCTTGCCACGCATATCGGTAAAGATCCTTCATGCGTGCGACAGAGGCGATCGGGACGTTTATCGGCAGGGCTTCTGTCTTAGAGGTATTAAGCTTGTAATAGGAAACAGAGGAGTAAGCCTCTAGTATTTCATGCAGCGCAGGCAGGGAGCTTTCCGGTTCCTGTAGGCAGAGGAGGACATCATCGGCGAACAAGCATATTTTATAAGATATTCCCCCAATATTCGGGCCTGCTACCCGGTTTTCTGATCTAATCTTTACCGCCAGGGGCTCCATAGCAAGTACGAAGATGAGCGGGGACAGGGGGCATCCCTGTCTAGTGCCATTGGTAATTGGGAAACTAGAGGAGAGGCACCCGTTAACAAACACCCTCGCGGAAGGACATGAATATAACGCGAATATAGATTCTAGGAATCTTCTGCCAAAGCCGAACCGCAGGAGCACCTCTCTCAGATATCCCCAGTGTAATCTGTCAAACGCTTTCTCAGCGTCCAGAGAAAGCAGCAACAAAGGTGCCCTGCGGCGATCGCACACTTCTACAACGTCAAACACTCTGCGAGTATTATCTGGGCCCTGCCTGCCCGGGACGAACCCCACCTGGTCACCCCCCACCAGCAACGGTAATAGAGGGGACAGTCTGCTAGATATCAGTTTGGCGTATATTTTCAAGTCTGTATTCAATAGAGCTATGGGACGGAAATTCTGTACTGAGGTGGGAGGTTTTCCAGGTTTTGGGATGGCCACTATCCGCGCCTCAAGCATTTCCCTAGGAAAGCTTTCGGTCGAAGATGCTTCATTAAAGACATTAAGCAAAACTGGGCCCAATTCCCTCTTAAAACATTTAAAGAAGTTTGATGGGTAGCCATCAGGGCCAGGGGCCTTATCGTTCGGCAAACTGTCGATTGCCGCCTCTACCTCGGACAATGTCCATGGGGTCTCCAAGGCCCGGCAGGACCCAGGGTCTAACTCAGGTAGTCCAATGCTATCCAAAAAGGAGTCTATGTCAGTCTTTGTAGGTTGAGAAGTGCGCGAGTCTTTGTTCAGGTTGTATAGTTCAGCATAGTATTCCGCGAAGGTGTCTGCTATGTGGAAGGGGTCGATGACCCTAGTTCCCTTGGAGTTAATTAGAAGGTCAACTTTTGCCTTGGCCCTCCGTCCCCTCAACTTTCTGGCTAAGAGTCTCCCGGCCTTGTTCCCTAGCAAGTAGAAACGCTGATTCAATTTAGAGATATTTTTCTGCACCTCTTGAAGAGAGGCGACGTTGATTTTATCTCTGATTTGAGTCAGGGCCGTATAAATATCTCTGTTGGATGGATTAGCTTTATGTTCTGCCTCTAATTTAACAAGGTCCTCCTCTGCCCGAGCAGATTCCCTGGCCCTTTCTCTCTTCCACCTGGCCGCTGCCTGTATTGCCGAGCCCCGCACCACAGCCTTCAAGGTTGAAGACCCCGGTGTCCTCCGAGCTGTTAGTGGAGACGTATAAAGTAAGGGAGTCTTGAATGGCCTTCCTAGATTCCGGGTGGGTCAAAGCTAGGCTGCCTAATCGCCATGGGCCAGGGGGGTTGCAAAAGGTTCCCAGATCCCACACCAGCAGCACCGGGGAGTGGTCAGACCACGTTATGGGGAGTATCTCGGCTTTGCTGATCGAAGCCAGAGTCCACTTGTCTGACAGAGCGAGATCTATTCTCGAGTACGTCTGGTGGGGATGTGAGAAGAAGGTGTAGTCTCGTGTGCAAGGATGCCTAGCCCGCCAAATGTCTTGTAGGTCATATTCATTGAGGAGTTGCTTGAATCTCTTAGGCTGGGCAGGGGGGCGGTGAGCTCTATGACTGGGGGGGCCTGTTTTATCCATAGCCGAGTCAAGGACAAGGTTAAAGTCACCCAATATCAATAAGGCGCCTCTGGCGTGTTTCTGTACCAGAGAGAGGAGCCTCCTGCTAAATGTTATTTGTTTAGTGTTTGGGGCGTAACAGGAGACCAGGGTACTCTCTATCCCCTCTAGTTGCCCAACTAAGATTAAGTACCTGCCTTCGGGATCTGCAATTTGTGTGTCCACGCTGAAGGAGCAAGAGGCCGATATCAGTATTGCCACACCCGCTTTTTTCTGGGGGCCATTCGCTGTGAAACAATGTGGGTACCTGTTATCATAGAATTTCGGGGGGGAGCGTTTTGTGAAATGGGTTTCTTGGATAGCAATTACATGCGCCTTGAGCTTATGGAAGTAGGTCAATGCCAGCTTCCTTTTCTGGGGCGAGTTCAGACCTTTAACATTTAAAGATACAATCTTAACCATATTTAGAGTCTAAACCAATATGCAAGAGCGGACCTTTCAACTGTTGGGAAATAGTGAAGTAACGTACCGTACAGAATCTCTGGGGGCATAGGAGTTACAAGACAGGACACAAAGGGGAATGACGCAGGGGGGGGAGGGGGTATTAGAAACAAAAGAAGGGGAGCATTGCAAGCGACCCACAGGGGGGTCGTAGTGAGGGACCGTCCTAGGGTCACCTCAACCATTGATCGAGGGGGGGTGGTGGCCCACAGCCCCGCAATCAACACCATCCCTACGCTCTCGCCATACCCCGCAAGGGGCAGGAAAGACGAGTCTACTTGCTAATAGGAAAATGGCTAACATACCAAACATGTTCTATTTACTAAAGGGTGCCTATCCTCCGTCCACACACACTATCCCAGAATAATGTTAAGGTTCGACAGTGCTGACAGAGGCCTAGCTCTGGGAGGGTATGTGGGTGGAGAGCGTCCATATGGAGGCAATATCAAGACACCTAAAACATAAACCTTGAACGCTGTGCAGTGATAAGGGCCTAATTCAGGCCTAATAATGCAAATATCAGCACAATTGCACCTTAAGAAACAGTAACAAAAACCTGATCACAGAGCCTGGCCCGGCCCACTCCATCCAAGCCAGCCAAGGCAAGTCCCGAAAGTCTATAATTTAACAACGTTGAAATACTAACTAGGCAACTTATTAAGCTTTAAAGAGAAAGATGTAGGATATCACAAGCATATTAACTTTGGACTTAGCTCTTCTGAGTGGGCAAATAGATAAGCTCCCAGGCCTCTCACTCCGCCGACGACCAGTCCTGCTGAAGTCGCCGTGCGGGCGAGGCACTCCGCGGTGCTTCAATCATCTTCCATTTTGTTAGGAGTTTCATGCCCTCCTCCACAGATGTAACTGCAATCGTGGACCCTTCTCGTTGGATTAGGAGGCGGGTCGGGAAGGCCCAATGGTACACAATATTCGCCTTTCTGAGGGCCAGTGTAACAGGCTGAAAGGAGCGTCTTTTTAGTAAGGTCGCCCTGGAGAAATCCCCAAAAAGTTGTAGGGAGCCCAAGGATGAAGCTGACTCCGCCGAGGGTCTTGCCGCCTTCAGGAGCGCCTCCTTCACGTGGAAGTAGTGCACCCTCATCAGAACGTCTCTTGGGGCATCCTCGGGCGCAGTTCTGGCCTTAGGGAGTCTGTGGATTCGGTCTAGAAGAAGGTCTGCAGAAGCAGCCGAAGGGAGCAGTTTCCTGAAAACGTCCAGGACATAATCATGCAGACTACTGTTAGATACCGTTTCAGGTATACCCCGAATTTTCAGGTTATTCCTCCTAGATCTGTCCTCCATGTCAACCAGTTTCTCCCTAAGCGCCGCCACCTCTTCCTCCAGGGCAGCATGTGAGTCGATAAGGACATTGTGGGACCCTACCATCTCACCCATCTTAGTCTCCAGCGCATCAGTACGCCCACCCAGGTTATCAATCGACATCTGACAGGATTGAATGGAGGTGCGGATTTCAGCCATCACATCATCCCTCATTTGTGTCAGTAGTATCTTCAGGTTGCCCACATTCAGGGCAGCATCGTCAGGGATCTCAGTACGGGCGGAGGGGCCAGGTGGGTCTCCACCTGGGGGAGGCGATCCAGTCGCGGATCTTGGAAGCATGGTGTTAGCCGTCAGTCCGCCACCTGAGCCCCTGGGGGATGGTTTGAAACAGGGCACCTGGGGAACCGTTTTGGATACTTTGGTTTTCTTCGAAGGCATACTGGCCTGTTCTACAGTGTATGGGACCAATACTTAGCAGAACTAGGTAAGGAGGGGAAGCAAGCCGGGTCAGGGCTGTCACGTCAGCTGATGCAGAGTAGACTCATTTAACATAGACTCTATAATTCACATAGGAACGGCGTGGACCGCAGGGCCCATAGGTGTAGAAGGTTAGCAGAGCAGACCCATTTCTGTAGGTGGAGGCGTATAGGATGTTTGCTCCAGGGGTCTCTGGTCAGCCCGGGAACTTCTGTGCAGCAGGCTGGGCCTGTATTAGGGCTGTGCTAGGGCCCTGTGGAACAAGGGGGGCACTGCCTGCTGAGTTGAACCCTGAAAAGGGGGTGTCGGGACCCAGTGGTGTGATGGGGGCACAAGTACCTCTGAGGGCAGTAGTTCTGTGGGCCGCTCCGGTAGCAGGGCTGCACTAGGTTGGGAGCTGTGGGGCAGCACAGGGGCTGCACTGAGATGCCCCTCCGATACTGGGCGCCTTTCCCCGCGGGCAAGTGGGGCTCTCTTGTGGGCAGATCGCGGCAGTCTCCCGCCTCAGGTCCAGGGAGCAGGGATGTTGCCGTCCCCCCCGCCGCACCTTACCTCCACCCGCGGCGAGTCCTTCACGCGGCAGTAATGGCGGCCGCAGCTCCTGTGCTGTAATGGCGGCCGCGACTCTCGGGCGCTGGCGGGCTCCCGGCCTCACTCCCGCTCCGCTCTCTCGCTCCACCGAGTCAGCGGCAGGCCGGCAATCTCCGTCTCCTTCTGTCTTCGCCGCGCTCGCCGCAGATGGGTCAGGCGGCACAGGCCGGCGTTCCTCCGCCGTCCGCTTCAAAATCGAGGCCCCGGCTTTCTGGATCACCAGGCCGCAACCTGCAGGAAGGCAGGGGGCCCTCCCCGGCTCTGCAACCGGCGCCCAGTCACACTCCGCTGGCGAGGTAAGTTAGGGCTTTGTTTGCTTGGCACTCTAGGGCTGGTAATAAGGGGGAAAATAGTCTCTATAACGAGTAGAAGACGGAGCCCTCTGGAAGCACGTCTACTCGCTATGGCTGCCAGGCCACGCCCCCTAAAATACTTTTTTTTATCTTTCAACATTACCAATATTATTTTCGAGTACCCCCAACTGGTCTGTAGAGTACCCCCAGGGGTACTAGTACCCCAGGTTGGGAACCACTGTTCTAGATATATAGATAAATAGATAGATAGATATATCTATATCTATATATCTATCTATCTATCTATATATATATATATATATATATATATATATATATATACTGTATATATTGGTGTTATTTCAGAGGGATCTAATATACCTTTCTCCTTACTTACTTCTGGCAGATACACTGTATGACACACATATTGACTCCTAGGTAACTTGCAGATCCAATGTTTGCATTGGTAATCTGCTTGCTCCATTGTGAACATCATGCATTATTATCATTAAAGTGAACACAGGAAATAGATATTAAACATTTGCATTTCTTCTGTAAATGAATAATAGGAGCAAGGGGACATTTATTTCTATTACACTGAACAAAATATGCTTATACATATACATTCCAATATAAAATGGACCTGGGTGATGCAGTTATCTATTTGAAAGATCAGAAATTGTTTCTATCCATCATCCATCAGTGGTGGATTATCCGCAGGGCGACAGGGGCGGTCACCCCGGAGCCCCCACACATATGGGGTCCCCACACTGCCACCCCACTGCTGTGGCGGTGGAGGGTGGGTGCCAGGCAGTGGGTTCAGGCAGCGCGGGCAGGCAGGGGGTCCCTGCGGCAGATGGGAAGCCAGTGTCGGGGTCCCTGCGGCAGATGGAAACTCGTAGCGCTACTAGTTCCCACCCACCGCAGGGACCCCACTGCCTCCCCAGCGCTGCCCGGACCCTGCTGCCCGGATCCCCATGCCGCCCAGTTACCAGGGGGGGGGGGGGGCTGCATCCATCGGGGGGGTTTTGTTAAGATAAATCCTATATCTAACATACATTTTTAAGTAAAAAAAAAAAAAAGAAAGTTTATTCAAATCAACTGCAAAAAATGCTCTTAAACTACCTCATGAGTAATCTAAACCCATCCTGCGGTAGCCTCATTGTGAAGAATATTAGGGCTTTGGGAGTTTTTGGATGGTATATAAAATTATTAATTTGCTTGCACCCATTACCAGTAGAGTTATAAGGCCTGTGACTCCGGCTAGTTTTGTTAAATAACAGAGAATCATAGTACATTATGTCTATGTACAGTACACACTCTTAAGGGCCCTACATATGCAGAGATTTGTGCATGAGATTCATAACGGGAGATTCAGCATGAGAGATTTCCCTTAAACTGAATTATTCAGATAATGAGCCACACACACACAGATTTGTGCCAGAGATTCATAATGGCAGATTCAGCATCAGAGATTTCACAGAAACTTCAGGGGAATAAAAAAAAAGTTTTCAAATGTAAATAAGGGGTTGGAATAAAGCCTGGGGGAGTGTCACCCGTCATTGGTGGCAAAGTGGTAAGCCCCCCCCCCCCCTCCCATGGGGAATATTACATTTGTTGGTGGCACAGAATTCAGAAGAGAATTTTTCTATACACTTGTAGCTTGGAATGCTCTTTTCTCTGTCACAATGTTGCACGTAAACTTTTACAGTTGTTTTATAACTATTGCAGAAAAATACAGATTTGTAGCTTCAGGAGTTCAAAGGCTCCTTGATAAATTGTATCACTTGTTTATTTGTCACAGTTTAATATGAGCCCTTTATTTTTGTTATGGTCTGCAGATGGATATTAATGGGTTGGAATAGAGCCTGGTAAAGTGTCATCTTCTATAATAGAAAAATAATAATAAAAAAATGGCGTGGGGTCCCCCCCAAAAGCATGACCAGCCCCGAGTTCTTCGAGTGGTCCTGGTTCCCAAAATATGGAGGACAAAGTGAGTGGGGGTTCCCCGTATTTTGGGACCAGCACCAGGCTCTTGAGCTGGCCCTGGTTTCCAAAATACAGGGGACAAATTGAATAGGGGTCCCTTGTATTTTGGGGACCAGCACCTGGCTCTTGAGCTGGCCCTGTTTTCCAAAATACAGGGGACAAATTGAATAGGGGTCCCTTGTATTTTGGGGACCAGCACCAGGCTTCACTAGCAGGGAGTGCAATGCCATAGCCAGGGGACTCGCTTGATGGGTCCCGTGGCCAAAGCATTATCCACCCTAACTAGTCAGCCCAGGCCGGGAGATTTTGGGGAGGTAGGATCCCCCCACCCAAATAAAGGGCCCCCCCTCTCCAGAGCACCCCAGGCCTGGGCTGAAGCCCGGGGCTATCCCTGCACCCCTGGGCGGTGGGTGCAGGGTTGATAGCTTGTTTAAACAGGAATATTGTCTTTTACAGTAGGACTATAGGTCCCAGCAAGCCTGCCACACATGCTGACACTTGGGAGAACCACAGGTACCAGCATGTGGAGCATTAAAGGCCCGCCAGTACCTATAGCCCCCCTGTAAAAGAAATATTAAAATAAAAACACAAACACAGGTTTTTAAATATTTTATTAAACTGCATCTTGTCTTCACCCAGGGGGGCCCCTGCCCCCCCAGGGCTTCTGCGGAGTCTTCACCTGGGGCAGTGGCCTTTTAAGCTCTTTTGCAAGGCCGCTGCTTCCCAGGGCTTCAGCCTCATCTGTGTTCTTCACTTGAGGCAGCAGCCTTTTGAGCTCTTTTGCAAGGCCGCTGCTTCCCAGGGCTTCAGCCTCATCTGTGTTCTTCACCTGGGGCAGCAGCCTTTTAAGCTCTTTTGCAAGGCCGCTGCTTCCCAGGGCTTCAGCCTCATCTGTGTTCTTCACCTGGGGCAGCAGCCTTTTAAGCTCTTTTGCAAGGCTTCTGCTTCCCAGGGCTTCTGCCTCTTCATCTGTGTTCTTCACCTGGGGGCTGCCACCTCCCAGGGCTTGTTCTTCTGGAGCTCTTCTCTGCTCCTCCTCCGCCGTCAGAATGGCTGCTCCCTGTCTGTAGCTGGCTAATAACCTGTCATATTTTTCATATCGTTCTTTAACATGAGTAAGCGCAATAGAAGCTATCTGGCTGTCTGTGTGAGGATGCAGTGACAGGGTGACAGAGCCAATTATCTAATCAGCCAGTCAACAGAGACTGTGATGATATTAATCTAGGTGGGGGTTTCAGTTGAGAGCTGGAAATGTAAATAACCCTGCAGCACAGCTGTGGAGTTTTGCTATTCAGTTAAAGGAGAGAAAATGAGTCACACAGGTGTAGATTTATTAAAGGTCGATCAGGGGAATATGTTATTGCAGGGTATAGCGCTTCCCATGATCTATGACACCCACCGAGCGGGTGTCTAGCGTGCAGCGGTGTGGGGAAGGCGACATAGTGCAGCTATGATATTTCGTACTGCGCGCCTGCCTCCTGCCTAATTTATGAACGGTCAGCATCGCGGACCGTTCTGCCACCTACAGCTATCGACTTCGACAGCTGCAGGCGGCGATGCCCAATGCCCACAGCAGGGACAGCGCTGTCCCTGCTGCTGGCTCTGAGCTGTGCTTGGGATCTCGCAAGAGTAGCGAGATCTCGCGCATGCGCAGTGAACCGGCCGGGGGGGAAGGAATCAGTGCATCAGTATTAACTGATGCGCTGTCTCCAGGAGATGACATGGCCTAGAGTTAGCGCTCCCGCTTCGGCGGACAAGATGTTGATACATCTTGTCGGTCTCCCCTCCTGCTTGCCTCGCTAATGAGGCTATAATAAATCTACCCCACAGTTTTCACACCTCCAGAGTCTGATTCTTCCTAAAATCATTATTTTCATTATAACTCTAGCATCCGTGCAGAGCCACCCATAAAGACTAATTAAGCAATTGAAAGTCTCCATTTAGCTTAATTAGTCCAAAAGCTGACATCTCACAGCACTGCTTCCTCCTAAGGTTCTTCTCTCCAGTGTCGCAGGCATCTTCCAGGGATCAACTGGACACAGGACATATTTGTAGTAACCCTATTCCCCTTCTCCACACACTGCCTTACCCTGCACCCACCTCCCAGCCAGGGCCGTTTCTAGACAATTTAGCTCCCAGGGCAAAGGAATAAAAATGCGCCCCCCCCCCCCCCCCCCAAAAAAAAAAAAGTTAACACGACATAGAAGAAATTGCGCGCGCCGCAGGCGCGCGTGCCAAAATATGGGCGTGGTTTATTATTCAAATGGGCGTGGCTTAATATAAGGGCGTGGTCTAGCAGGAAAACAATTACCTTACAACTCACCTTTGCAACCTGCATGTCCAGACATTGGTTACCGCAGGAATTGTCATTGTACTCCCGCACTTTAGTTGGCGGGCTGAAGGCCACACAGTGACATAAAAATATAAAGGCCCACACAGTGACCTAGTACACCTCACAGATCAAGGCCAAACAATGACAGGCTACTTGAATCATTATACACTATTTATCCATGACGCCGCACACCGTGATGACAATTACACATTGTCGCACACCGTGATGACAATTACACATTATGTCGCACACCGTGATGACAATTACACATTATGTCGCACACCGTGATGACAATTACACATTACGCCGCACACCATGATGACAATTACACATTATGATGCCTGTTACACCCCACACTGTGATGGCAATTACACAATACTCCCCACACCGTAATGCCTATTACACATTATGCCCCACACGCCGCTGCCGCACAACTCATGCCGTTTATTAATATGCCCCCACAGTGCCACACATATGCCCCCACAGTGCCACACATATGCCCCCACAGTGCCACATATATATGCCCCCACAGTGCCACATATATATGCCCCCATAGTGCCAAATATGCCCCTAGTGCCAGATATGTCACCAGTGCCAGATATGCCCCCACAGTGACACACATTTGCCCCCACAGTGACACACATATGCCCCCACAGTGACACACATATGCCCATACAGTGCCAGATATGCCCCCACAATGCCACATATATATCCCCCACAGTGCCAAATATGCCCCCAGTGCCACACATATGCCCCCACAGTGCCAGATATGCCCCTACAGTGCCACAGATATGCCCCTACAGTGCCACAGATATGCCCCCAAAGTGCCACATATATGCCCCCAAAGTGCCACATATATGCCCCCAAAGTGCCAGCAGCACAACTCACTCTCTCTCTCTCTCTCTGGGTCTCCCCCTCCAGTCCCCCGCCGCTGCATGCTGCGGCAGCCATTCATACCTCGCGGGCTGGCTCCTGATTGGCTGCCAGCCCGCGAGGTCCTCTGATTGGCTGCCAGCCCAATGACACAGCGAGCGAGGGGAAGGAGAGACGCGCTGCGCTCTCCTCCCCTGGGGCTCACCTGTGCGCCTATTCGTTGCGGGGGGCGGGGGGACGGGACGGGACTTGGAGGAGGAGGCGGCGGCGGGGGAGACTTGGAGGCGGAGGCGGCGGGGGAGACTTGGAGGCGGAGGCGGCGGGGGAGACTTGGAGGCGGCGCCGCGGCAGCGGCGTTGTGGGGAGCTGAGAGCTCAGCTGCCGGCCGGGCGCCCTGGCTGTGTAACAGGTGGACAAGCCGTGCGGCGCCCCGGGCTGCTGCACGGCTTGTCCGCCTGTAGAAACGGCCCTGCTCCCAGCACACACTACACTACAAGTGGAAGGTTCCGCAGAGGAACCTTCCTCCCCTGCAGGGACACTAATCTTTCCCAATGTGTCTCTTTCCCATGTGCAGCCCCCTTTTTCCTGCATCCACTGCTCTGTGTTTAATATTAGGGGTAGATTGACAAGGGGTTGATGAAATGTAATTAAAGAAATGATAATACATTTATAGAAAATATAACCCTTTATAGAGAAATAGACTGTTTAAAACACACCCTGATTAAAAGTGCCAAGAATATAAACTTCACACATCCACACTTCATTCACATCAACTTATCTAAAATAACGACTCGGACAACTGAATTAGAGTCTTTTTATTTTTAGGAGGGAGGACTATTTAAAACTAGCTCTGATAAAAATGTTCCCTCCTCTTACTATGGTGGCGGGGAGAAGAACGGTTATAAAGGTAACCATGAAATAAAAAATAGAAATAAAAAATCTCAAAAATAAAAATCACCAAAGGGTCATCTGCCCTGAGGGCCAAGCATGTACCTGCTGCCACTATCCTTGACTCTAACTCAACTCACAAGGGTAAAGTTCATCACCCCCCCTACAGGGACTACAACTAATTCAATAAGGGGCCAACTGCCCTACTCAGCTCAACTTGATATGACATCTCACATAAAGTGGTGTGAGGACCCACCTAAAACGGTGATGCCCCCCAAATAAAAAACTGTTGCCACTCTCTCCCAAAAGAGCTGCTGCTCAGGGAAATTAACTACTTATCGTACCGACAACAAAAAACTCATTCTGAAATTGGCCAACTGCAAGGTTCCCTACCTGGCAGCTCCCTCAATCTCACCTCATATATAGCTCCAAACCTTAATGAAATCTTCTAAAACCTGACCATCCCTGCTTCCAACAGGTGTACACCGCCAGGCAGAGCCGGCCCTAGGCAAACTAGGAAAATGCCTAGAGGCAGGGCCGCCGATAGGGGTGGTCTGGAGGTACTTGAGTCCTGGGCCCCGCCACTCTGACAGAGGGTAGGGCCCGGGCAGTTCGATCCTCAGCACCCCCAGCCCTTTACTTGCCGTCTTCACACCCCCAGCCCTTCACCCACGCCGCCTCATTTATCATGCGCCGCCAGCGGTTATTATGCTGCCTGAGCCGGGAGCCCGCCCCGCTCCAAGCTCATTGTAGCACACTGCGCAGTCACACCTGCATGAAGCCTGGACTCCGAACCTCCACACAGGAAGCCCCCACCGCATAATGATGTCACGCCGCGTGAGACAATGGAGGAGCTGCCTGTCTCAGTCACAGTAGCCAGGAGCCAAGTTGCCGCCCGCAGCCTGGAAGTACTCAGTGGAGACTGGAGAGAGAGGAGCTGCACAGTGTGACAGCAGGCAGGTAGAATGTTACAGCCCATCCGCCCTGGCCCGCCACATGGTCTGATTAGGAAAGTAGTAAAACTAAAAATCATTCATACTATACATCGAGCTGGGGGGGGGGGGGGGGGTATGGGGTGAGGGGACCAGGGAGTGCTTTATTTATGTGCCCACTGCCCACCAATGTTTATATATTTATATAACCACTGCCCACCAATTATATATTTTTATATGCCCACTGCCCACCAATGTATATATTTTTATATGCCCACTGCCCACCAATGTATATCTTTTTATATGCCCACTAATGTTTATATTTTTATATGCCCACTGCCCACCAATATATATATATTTATATGCCCACTGCTACCAATTTATATTTAAACACCACTGCCCACCAATGTTTATTAATAATAGATGGTAACGTATAGATTACTGGCGCAGGCCAGCAATGTACTGTATATGTTACCACATATTATTAAAAAACAAATGTGGGCAGTGGTGTTTTTATAAATATACATTGGTGGCAGTGGGCATATAAATAAATACATTTTGGTGGGCAGTGGGCATATAAAAATATATACTTTGCTGGGCAGTGGGCATATAAAAATATATACATTTGGTGGGCATAGAAAATATATACATTGGTGGGCAGTGGGCATATAAAAATATATACATTGGTGGGCAGTGGCATAGAAATATATATATATATATATATATTGGTGGGCCAAAATATCTGACTAAAATATATATATATATATATATATATATATATATATATATATATTTTTAACAATAGAGGGGCCCTTCCTATTTTGTCAGTCCTGTGCCCCACAATTTCTGATGACAGCCCTGCCTAGGGGCACCAGCAGCTTCTGCTGATTAAAATGATATGCAGCATGCCTATATTCTGTGTGTGAGTGAGGCTGCACTGCATATGAAATATGCAACATAGCATTTCATATGCAGGTACAGCCACAGTCGCAGACAGAATATAGGCATGCCGCATATAATTTTAATCATCAGAAGCTCCTTGTGTGTCCTGGTCACATAACAATGCAAATAAGACGAATTTTTAGCAAAAAAGGCACCCAACGTTAGCAGAACTGGCCAGGAGCTGCATGGCTTTTTGAGGCAAGATGTATGAGGAAACATCTGTATCCAAGCAGAGGCAGAGGTCACAGTGTTAGCGGCTGTGCGAGTGCTGTCTGCGGGTGGGTTGGTTGTGCAATAGTGTTCGGCATATGTGTAAGGGGCATTATGTGTGTCATGTATAAATGCATTAATAATGTGCGACATATGTGTAATAGGCATTATGTGTGTCATGTGTATAAGGGTATTAATAATGTGCAACATACTGTATGTGTAAGGAGCATTATGTGTGTCATTATGTGTATGAAGGGCATTAACAAAGGTTGGCATAATGTGTATGGGGCTATATGTTTAAAAGGACATTAATAATGTGTGTCAGTTGTAAGGGGCATTACTGTGTGGTATTATCAGGGGTGCCGAGAGAAAGGGGTAGGGGGTACAAATTACCCAGGCCAAAGTCTGATGGAAGGGCCCAGTGGGGGCCCCGGGCCCCCTCCCCTTAAGTGACAGCAGCTGCAGCTCTTCTCCTCTGCCCAGCAAACGCTGCTTTGTGCTGGGTTGCAGTGTGGCCATGGAGGTGCTTAAAATACAATATTTTCTCAGGATTTTTTTCTAAGGGTGATGTGAATAATGTGAGGAGTAATGTATATAAGGTAAAGTGGTACTACTGTGTGATATAACTTGAATAAGGGACACCATTGCATGATATAATGTGAATAAAGTTGCACTACTACATAATTTGAATTGGGGTACTGTTGTGTGGCCATGCCCCTTCCCAACAAGAACATACCCCTGTTTGGGCTGCGCACCGCATGTGTGCACTGTTTCTATTTAAAATATTGCAGGTAGGAGCACCAAAATGATGACTGCTATGATGAGGGTTGATGGTGCTGGGAAAGGGGAGCAGGGTCAGAGGTGGAACTAGTGGCAGTGCTAGGGGGCACTAGCCAAAATCTTGCCTAGGGTGTCATTTAGGCTAGGGCCGGCTCTGCCGCCAGGCCTGCACAATTGCTGGTCATGTGAGGAGTTATGTCTGTGTTAACACAGTCCGTCCTCCTGACACATTGCCTTGCAAAACACAGAATTAATCCTCCCTCATACCAAAGCAACAGCACCCGGCTTAACTGTGCCCCCAATGTCACCTGTGAACTAACTCTGTTCGAAAAAGAAACCAAACAAAATGTCAAATCATGCATCCATTGTCTGATTGTCAAATCCTGCACACAGTCTGGCCTGCACGATCGCTGGTCACGAAAAGTTATACGCTGGTGCGGTATTGCAATCTGTCCTCCTGACAAACTGGACTGCAAACCACAGACTTAACCATCCCTCACACCAAAGCAACTGCTCCTGTCCCAACTGTGCTCTTCCATGTCCTCATGTAAACTAACTTTGTTCAACAATAAACCAAACAAAATGGGTAATCCTGCTTTAAGGGAATTAGATCTCTGTGCATCATCATTCCAAAGTCATTACCTCCTATATAGACAATTAAGATAAACGAAGACCCCGGTGAAAAAGATAAATACGCCTTTTACACCAAAAATCCCAGATCCAACCCGGCATTTGGAAGAAGGATCCAAGCTGGGTCGGATCCGGGATTTACTCCATTTACACTGAGGTGCCCACCCGCAGTGTAGACGGAGGCGGCCCTTGGAGATAACATCATCTCCAAGCGCCAGGACCGCGGTGATCCCCGCCGGATGCACCCCCCCAGCCGTCGTCCGGGAGGTGAATGGATGCAGCATACAGGCATCCATTCACCTACTCCGCTGCCGCCGCTGCTGTCTGCAGAGTATAGCAGACAGCAGCGCAGGCTGTGTGTGCCCCACGTCCCATCTGCGGATGCTGCGGTCTGCAGGTTGTACGACCCCCGTTGATGTAAATGGGAGCCGGGTCATCCGACCCGGCGTACCCATTTACCCATTTGACTCTGTTGGTGCTTTTCTATCTGCATGAGATAAAAAATTTTATTTGTTTCTATATACAAATCTCTGGAGTACTCCAGAATAGCTGTTAGGACATGCAGAAAAGTGGGGTCCCGTGAAGGGGGCTGCAGGCTTAAATGCATTGATCAATTCATGAACTAAATCTCCAGAGGAGTAGCCAGGGCGGAGCCGGTGGAGCACAAGCTCCGGGCGCTGGAAGATAGCAGGGCGCCGGAGATGTGCTGGCACCGCCAGCTCACCCGCTCCCCTGCCTGCTCCCAGCTCCCCGCTGTGTCCGGGAGACGTGCTGCTATTTAAAATTCACATCTCCCGCTGGACCGCTAGTCAATAGGCGCTTGCGGTCCAGCAGCCAATCAACTGGTGGCTGCTGGACCACGAGCGCCTATTGGCTAGCGGTCCAGCAGGAGATGTGAATTTTACATAGCAGCACATCTCTGGGACACATCGGGGAGCAATAAGCAGGCAGGCCGGCATCAGGGGGGGTGCCGACCGCACGCATGCTGCCTTTCTCAGCTCAGACGAGGGGTACGCGGACGCACACTTCTTTGCCGGCTGGGGGGGAGTGCGGACTGCATGCAAGCACACTGCCCCTGATGGCTCGAGCATTGGGGGGGGGGAGGTGAGCGGCTCTTCGGTGGCTGGCTAAGTAAGGTACACCCCCACCCTCCCTCCCTGCTGCACACTACTGCTCCCACCCTCCCTCCCTGCTGCACACTACTGCTCCCACCCTCCCTCCCTGCTGCACACTACTGCTCCCACCCTCCCTCCTCCACACTACTGCTCCCTCCCTCCCCGCTCCACACTATCACTCCCACCCTCCCTCCCTACTCTGCACTATTACTCCCTCCCTGCTCCACACCACTACTATTCTTGATGGGGAGGGGGGCCCCAGAGATATCAGTGTATTACAGTGTTTGGTATAATGTTGGTATAATGTTGGTCCGTGCACACTTTTCACTGCACAGGAGTCTCACCTACTGCAAATTCATTATCCTTGGAATGAGACGGGTCTGATACCTGTCTCCGAAATGTTCCAGTACCCAGAGAGATTTCCACTCCACTAACTATCCAGCATTAGTGATCTGGGCCGCAGAGCATTCCACCTCTTATGCTGAATTTATTAAACATCTAGGTAATTGACTACAGCACCCAACATACCCTATTGCTCTGAATTTGTATGTCCCATTTATTGGTAATTGACTACAGCATATTTCACATACTTAGTTTTAAACTTTGAATTGAGACAGAAGATTACTGTGAATCTGTATTGGAGACTTTCCTCTCATCATTTGCTTACTTAATTGGTGACCTTTTGTTGCGGGAGGAAGGCTTTTGGGGGTGGGGTGTTTTTTGTATGGACACCTGATAACAACAGTACTGGTACTTGTGTAATAACTGGGCGCCCGATTTTATGATCGGGACGGAAAAATCGCATGCGATCGACGCGATCAACGCGATTTTCCATAGGATTCAATGTTAAAATGGTCTTGTTCATTTCCCCACTATCCAAGTGGGCATAGAGTTGATTTTATATAGCGTCACGAGCGCAGCGAGCCACCGAACCCAAAGCGTGGCGAGCGGACGCGGAATACATTTTAAGTAATCCGCGTCCCCTCGCTGCGCTCGCCACGCTATATAAAATCAGCTCTATGCCCACTTGGATAGTGGGGAAATGAACAGGACCATTTTAACATTGAATCCTATGGAAAATCGCGTCGATCGCATCACATCGCATGCGATTTGATTGCGATGCGATGCGACCAACGCGATTTTACCGCAAAATCGTGTCACATCGCATCTGATTGTATGCCTTAAGTTAAGGCATACAATCAAATAATCGGGCGCCCAGATATTACACAAGTACTACAGTACTTATAGTGACTGCTAGACTGCTAAAGCCAAGGATCCTTTCAGATTCTAAGTGATCAGTTCAAAGTGATATTACAATATTTACATTGAAGCTGAAGTTATAAAGACTAATCTGTCGGCCAACTCTTCTGCTATGGACTGTATGCATCTACCTACTTGTTTTGTATACCCTGACTATATCATCCATTCGCGTGTCTGGACCACCTTGCTCCATTATTGCTACAAAGATCATCTGCTGCTTCCTAAAACATGTGAATCTAATACCATTACTTTTATTGAACTTACCACTGTCTTAATACTCCCTTTTATGCCACTGTAGTATTCTCTTACATTTTCTTCCTGTTACCCCACACCGCATGCTACACCTCTACTATGCACAGCCTGCCAGCAGCAACCTACACTGTGTTCCTCACTGCATGGATGGTTTCTCCATTGGCAGGTTGCACCACGTATTGATATGTTCATGTATGGGGGCCATTCCTGGCCTTGGTCCTCGGGGGCGCACTGTCGGTGGGCCAAAGTGCAGGGTTGTTAGGGGTTAGGGGTGCAGGTGGAGGAGGGAGAGGACTATTTTGCCCATCTTTCTACCTGCTGCCTTATGTCCTGACCATCCCTGCCATGCTCACTTCTTGCCTTCAGGTCTCCTTGCCTGCACCTCATGTCACCTCTCTGTCTCCTCCTCCCTCTAGACTGTAAGCTCCTTGGAGCAGGGCCCTCTTCCCTCCTGTTCTCACAGCACTCTTCTTGCATTTCAATTACAGCTCTCTTACTCACCTACCATCTATACCTGCAACTCGTCTCATTCACCTCCCTATATCTCAGCTGTATTGTGTACTAATAATTGTACTGTTAATTGTGTTCTGTTTTTGGTCTTCTGTTGCTGTTATGTCTAGTTATGTCTTGTTCTGTGAACACTGTACTGTTCTACTGGCTGCCTAGGATCTGTGCTGCTAGCCAAATATGTACCCCGTGTCACCCCTGTAGTGTCCTATATCTGTACCGTATTTACTTGCTACCGATTTGGCTGGTGCAATCACCATGTGGCGTTGCTGTACAGCTCAGTAAATAGATGTCCCACATGTCCGTGTCACTCAATAGAGTACATCTAGTGACTAGGGTGGCCAATCCCGGTATCGGCGGGATCCCGGGATTTGGCCCCCAAAACGCCGGGATTTCAATCCCGGGATTGGAGTTTCAAATCCCGGGATTTTCGGGATTAGACTGCGCATGCGCAGTCTAATGCCGGGCAGCGGCTGAGCACTCGCTCAGCCGCTGCCCGGATACTCCCATACCCGGCAGAGCAACCCTGTGCAGCGTGACGAGAGGTCACGCTGCGCAGGCAGGCAGGCAGAGATGAAGCCGCCCGTCCACCTAGCCAGCCCACCCAGCAAGCAAGCAACTCCGCATTATGAAGTCGCCCGCCCGCCCACCTAGCCAGCCAGCCGACCCAGCAACCCGGCTCCCGAAGTAGGAAGCTGCCCACCCGGTATCCCGGCTCCCACCCTGCCGCCGGCCGGATGAAGCTGCCCACCCGGCATCCCGGCTCCCACCCATCAACCCGGCCGCCGGCCGCCCCTGCAAATGTAAGTAAATGCGGGGCGGCCAGGGCGGTTTTTTATTAGGAAAGCCAATCCCGGGATCCCGGGAATCCCGGGATTGAGCATTTTTCAATCCCGAATCCCGGGATTGAAAAAATGCCCCGGGATTGGCTTCCCTACTAGTGACTATCTGTACGTGTCCTATATCTGTACTGTTTTACCTGTCTAGCTCTCTGGTTGGTGCAATCACCATGTGGCGCACCTGAATGGCTGCCTGGGTGCTGCACAGCTCGTTAAATATGTTCCCCATGTCCATGTCCCTCAGAATGCATCTAGTGCATATCTGTATGTGTGATGTATATCTGTACTGCCATTGTTGCTCGTTCTGAAAACCCTTTGTATTGCAGTATGTGCATTGTTATTTTTAATGTCTGTAAAGCGCCTTGAGTTCTGTTGGAGAAAGTGCGCTATATAAATGAAATTACTTACTTACTTACTAAATTAACTATTTGTTAATATCAGTTAATTTAGTGTGTGCAGAGCCCCTACAATTTATATTTAAACAATGTGGTCACAAGCCATAGGGCACCACCAAAACTAGGAAAGGTGAGTGTCAATGCTTAGTGTATATTGTTTAGATTAATGTTTTAATTATTCGGTTCCTGTTTTCCTAGCACGGTGCCCATCGTATGCCATCACATACCACTAATTAAGGTATGCGATGGGACCCGATTTAAGGGTCCTAAGAGCCGCACTGTACAATTTTAATATCGTGTCGCATCGCATGCCATTACAATGGCATGCAATGCGATTTGTAATTGTACAGGCACCCTGATAGGTGATTACTATGTTAAATGCACCCCCATTGTTAACGCCACCCCCACTATCAACACCAACCCAAAGCGTGGCCAGCGCAGCGAGCCTGCGAGGGGCGGCGGTAATCGTCCTCCAACCTTTTCATACCCCCACCATCCACGTCGGCGTTGAGTCGATTTTATATAGTGTGGCGAACGCATCGAGCCACCGAGCCCGAAGCGTGGTGAAAGGAGGCGGAATACATGTGAAGTAATCCGTGTCCCCTCACGGGGCTCGCTGCGCTCGCCACGCTTCGGCCTTGGTGGCTCTCTGCGCTCGCCACACTATATAAAATCAACTCCACGCTGATGTGGATAGTGGGGATATGAAAAGTTTGGAGGACGCGTACCGCCGTCCCTCGCGGGCTCGCTGCGCTCACCATGCTTCGGGTTGGCATTCATAGTGGGGGTGGTGTTAACAATGGGGGTGCATTTAACATAGTAATCACCCATCAGGGTGCCTTTACAATTAAAAAAATCGGGTCGCATGCGATGCGATCAAAACGATGGCATAAGATTAAAATCGTGGGCGACGTGCTAGGAAACAAGTACCAATTAGTCTTATTGTAGTCACATTCTTTAATGCACCCTGTTCCACTTCCCTAGATGATTAATGACAGGTGTGTTGGTAAATGCTCACCTTTTGGGGTAGATTTATGATGTGTCGATCAGGGGAATATGCGCTATCCCCGTGCGTTAAGGCAGAGGATAGTGCTTCCCCTGATCTATGACACCTGCTGGGCGGCGTGGCAGTGCAGGGCAGGAGGCATAGCGCAGCTATGATATTTCGTAGTGCTCGCCTGCCTCCTGCCTTATTTATGAACGGTCAGCATCGCTGACCATTCCGCTGCCTGCAGCTATCGACTTTGACAGCTGCAGGCCGCGATACCCTATGCCCACAGCAGGGACAGCGCTGTCCCTGCTGCTGGCTCTGAGCTGCGCTGGGAATCTCGCGTGAGTAGCGAGATCCTGCGTATGCACAGTCAGCTGGCCGGGGGGAAGGAGACAGCACATCAGTATTAACTGTTGTGCTGTCTCCAGGAGGGGACATCGCCGGAGGGGGGAGTTAGCGCCCCCCCGCTTCGGCTGGCAAGATGTTAATACATCTTGTCGGTGTTTCCTTCTGCTTTGCCTCGCTAATGAGTGTTTTATTGTTTATGTGCAGAGTAAATACTGGCTTTATTTTGACACTGCAATATAGATATCAGGTTGAACATACAAACCCCACAAAAATCTAATTCTCTATGCAAATGTCACATCAGTCCCTCTCACCTGCAGTGCATATGGTTTTGTTCATTAGAGAGTGATTGTGCCTTTGTGAGTGAACCAAAATAACCCCCTATATCAACTCACAATTGATGAATAACTAGCTAAAGCCTAGTAATTAATAATAATAATAATAATAATAATAATAATAATAATAATATAATAATATTGGCTATGGTGGCCGATTTTGAGTGTACAATCAATATATATATATATATATATATATATATATATATATATATACACACAAATACAGGGACTCAACACTCTCCATAATGATATATATATATATATATACAAATACAGGGACTCAACACTCTCCATAATGAACTAACTCACCTTAGTATACAATCAATCAAATAAATAATGGGGTTTTAGTTCATGAATTGGTCAATGCATTTAAGCTTGCAGCCCATCGCCAAGGGACCCCATTTCACTGCAAGTCCTACACTAGCATTTGTTTCTCAAGAGCCTGCCAACTGCCGACACATCATAGCTAAAGTGGACATGTGTATTTTCCTGGTTTAAAGCTCACCTGCCAAGTGCCTTATGGCTTTTATAGATGAGGCAGTCACCTAACACAACACCTGACTTAGAATTAAAGGGGCAGCTGTAACAGGTTACAGATAAATTAGCTCATCTGGGGTGAAAGAGAAAGCTATGATCACAGTAACAAAGGTTAATAAAAATTAACCCACATATACACACACATACAGAGTACCACAACACTCGCCATCCCTGCGAATGGGGTGCAAACAGCACTCGCCATTCCCAGGTTGGGGTGAAAGTGGCCTGTGACCACATGCTCTAATAAATACAAATACAGGGACTCAACACTCTCCATAATGAACTAACTCACCTTAGTATACAATCAATCAAATAAATAATGGGGTTTTAGTTCATGAATTGATCAATGCATTTAAGCTTGCAGCCCATCGCCAAGGGACCCCATTTCACTGCAAGTCCTACACTAGCATTTGTTTCTCAAGAGCCTGCCAACTGCCGACACATCATAGCTAAAGTGGACATGTGTATTTTCCTGGTTTAAAGCTCACCTGCCAAGTGCCTTATGGCTTTTATAGATGAGGCAGTCACCTAACACAACACCTGACTTAGAATTAAAGGGGCAGCTGTAACAGGTTACAGATAAATTAGCTCATCTGGGGTGAAAGAGAAAGCTATGATCACAGTAACAAAGGTTAATAAAAATTAACCCACATATATACACACATACAGAGTACCACAACACTCGCCATCCCTGCGAATGGGGTGCAAACAGCACTCGCCATTCCCAGGTTGGGGTGAAAGTGGCCTGTGACCACATGCTCTAATAAATACAAATACAGGGACTCAACACTCTCCATAATGAACTAACTCACCTTAGTATACAATCAATCAAATAAATAATGGGGTTTTAGTTCATGAATTGATCAATGCATTTAAGCTTGCAGCCCATCGCCAAGGGACCCCATTTCACTGCAAGTCCTACACTAGCATTTGTTTCTCAAGAGCCTGCCAACTGCCGACACATCATAGCTAAAGTGGACATGTGTATTTTCCTGGTTTAAAGCTCACCTGCCAAGTGCCTTATGGCTTTTAAAGATGAGGCAGTCACCTAACACAACACCTGACTTAGAATTAAAGGGGCAGCTGTAACAGGTTAAAGATAAATTAGCTCATCTGGGGTGAAAGAGAAAGCTATGATCACAGTAACAAAGGTTAATAAAAATTAACCCACATATACACACACATACAGAGTACCACAACACTCGCCATCCCTGCGAATGGGGTGCAAAAAGCACTCGCCATTCCCAGGTTGGGGTGAAAGTGGCCTGTGACCACATGCTCTAATAAATACAAATACAGGGACTCAACACTCTCCATAATGAACTAACTCACCTTAGTATACAATCAATCAAATAAATAATGGGGTTTTAGTTCATGAATTGATCAATGCATTTAAGCTTGCAGCCCATCGCCAAGGGACCCCATTTCACTGCAAGTCCTACACTAGCATTTGTTTCTCAAGAGCCTGCCAACTGCCGACACATCATAGCTAAAGTGGACATGTGTATTTTCCTGGTTTAAAGCTCACCTGCCAAGTGCCTTATGGCTTTTATAGATGAGGCAGTCACCTAACACAACACCTGACTTAGAATTAAAGGGGCAGCTGTAACAGGTTACAGATAAATTAGCTCATCTGGGGTGAAAGAGAAAGCTATGATCACAGTAACAAAGGTTAATAAAAATTAACCCACATATATACACACATACAGAGTACCACAACACTCGCCATCCCTGCGAATGGGGTGCAAACAGCACTCGCCATTCCCAGGTTGGGGTGAAAGTGGCCTGTGACCACATGCTCTAATAAATACAAATACAGGGACTCAACACTCTCCATAATGAACTAACTCACCTTAGTATACAATCAATCAAATAAATAATGGGGTTTTAGTTTATGAATTGATCAATGCATTTAAGCTTGCAGCCCATCGCCAAGGGACCCCATTTCACTGCAAGTCCTACACTAGCATTTGTTTCTCAAGAGCCTGCCAACTGCCGACACATCATAGCTAAAGTGGACATGTGTATTTTCCTGGTTTAAAGCTCACCTGCCAAGTGCCTTATGGCTTTTAAAGATGAGGCAGTCACCTAACACAACACCTGACTTAGAATTAAAGGGGCAGCTGTAACAGGTTACAGATAAATTAGCTCATCTGGGGTGAAAGAGAAAGCTATGATCACAGTAACAAAGGTTAATAAAAATTAACCCACATATATACACACATACAGAGTACCACAACACTCGCCATCACTGCGAATGTGGTGCAAACAGCACTCGCCATTCCCAGGTTGGGGTGAAAGTGGCCTGTGACCACATGCTCTAATAAATACAAATACAGGGACTCAACACTCTCCATAATTAACTAACTCACCTTAGTATACAATCAATCAAATAAATAATGGGGTTTTAGTTCATGAATTGATCAATGCATTTAAGCTTGCAGCCCATCGCCAAGGGACCCCATTTCACTGCAAGTCCTACACCCCAGATGAGCTAATTTATCTGTAACCTGTTACAGCTGCCCCTTTAATTCTAAGTCAGGTGTTGTGTTAGGTGACTGCCTCATCTTTAAAAGCCATAAGGCACTTGGCAGGTGAGCTTTAAACCAGGAAAATACACATGTCCACTTTAGCTATGATGTGTCGGCAGTTGGCAGGCTCTTGAGAAACAAATGCTAGTGTAGGACTTGCAGTGAAATGGGGTCCCTTGGCGATGGGCTGCAAGCTTAAATGCATTGATCAATTCATGAACTAAAACCCCATTATTTATTTGATTGATTGTATACTAAGGTGAGTTAGTTCATTATGGAGAGTGTTGAGTCCCTGTATTTGTATTTATTAGAGCATGTGGTCACAGGCCACTTTCACCCCAACCTGGGAATGGCGAGTGCTGTTTGCACCCCATTCGCAGGGATGGCGAGTGTTGTGGTACTCTGTATGTGTGTATATATATATATATATATATATATATATATATATATATATATATACAATGAATAGATGCCGGCACTCAGCTCCTTGTTAGTGGCTTCTTGCCTGGTGCCCTCAGAAAGGACGCTGCGTGAGCAGAGCCCCAATGTGTATGCAGACGGGGGATCGCGGCACTCAGGACTTAATAAATGAAGGTACAGAAAGCCATACCAATGACGTTTCAGCCTTTTAATAGGCTTTTCTCAAAAACAGCTTACATAAAATAACACATGTATGCTCACCTCTTTATGCAGTGCAGTACCATACGTCTGTGCCAGGACAGCTGTCACTTCCGGACGCTGGAGGCGTGCTGATGTGACGTCAACAATTTGTCGTACCGTTGCCCTGGCAACGGATCAACAAGTGGTCAATAAAGTTATGTGAAATAGACAAACAAGAAAAAATCTTTGCTGGTTGTATTAACATTGTGAATGTGTAATGTACATGGGCTTCTAAGCCAGAATTGGACTGCTATCACTGCAAAAACGAATGGTGCTGCAAAACAAAACCCAATGAAAACTTACAATGTGGTATACACTACAAACAGCGGTCATAAAATGCAAACAAAAATTGTTGATTATTACGTGAACTAAACATAGACTATTACTATCTAAATGTGTCAGTATGTGACATAATGTTAACTAACCCAGCCTGTAAGCTATAGGCAACCTAAAGCTGCAATGTATAGAGTCTATTATAGTCAACTGATGCTTATTGGCTTTTTACCTGCGAACAGAACCGTTTCTTACTAAAGCACTTGACTAACTGTAGGGAGCAGACTGTGTTGCGACACACGCTGACGCTTCTATACTTTAGTGCATCTAGTGTGTGTCTGCTGGGTCTTGGCTGGGTAGCGGCTGTGGACATTGTCAGATCTATTTGGGGTTGAATTTAATGCTGGGTGTTTAATGCTTAACTATTGCCTAGTTGTTGTGGCACAAGGAGTGTTGTCTACAAGAAACATTGGAGACCCAATTGCTCGTTGAGTCCCCTGGGCGATAGTGTCTCCATCTTGAAGATCCACCTAGCTTCGAGCTGGAGAAGTTTCCTGTCTCTGTTTCCTCCCCTCACCAGGGGTGGGACATGGTCTATGATCATATATTTTACTGCTGACAGTGGATGGCGAGCTTGGGCGTAGTGGCGTGCTAAAGGCTGCTCGCTTGTACCCTTGTTTATGGCTGCTCGAATTGCTGAGCGATGTTGCGCCATGCGCTCTTTGAACTGCCTCTTTGTTTTTCCTATGTAGGCAAGTGAGCAAGGGCAATAAATAATATATACCACATACTTAGAAGAACACGACAAATAATGCTGGATTGGAAACTTTTTGCCTGAGTATGGATGAGAGACGTATGTGCCCGTCTGCATGTAGCTGCAGGAAGTGCAATTAGGGCAACGAAAGCAACCTTTCCTCGTTATGCCCAGAAAGGAACTTCCGATTTTTTTGCCCATGTTGGTGATGTCAGTTTTCACCAACTGGTCTCTGAGGTTTTTGCCCCTTCTGTATGCTGGCATGAGAGACGTATCCTTTAAATTTAACTCGGCATCTGTTTGGACTACAGGCCATAGTTTTTAATTCTCTGTACTCGTTTATGGGACTCGTTTGTAAATGTGTTGACCCAGATCAGCTTTTCTCTTTTTTCTTTAGAACTATTTTTTATGTGTAATAATTCTGCTCTTGTTTTAGATAGAGCCTTAGTGCGTTGTTTTTGGAGGATGTGCTGATCATATCCTCTTTCAAGAAATTTGTTAAACATAATTTCTAATTCTTGTTTAGCTTCGACGGGGCCGCTCACTATGCGTAGTACACGTAAAAACTGGCTGTACGGTAATGATGTTTTGCTGTGGGCGGGGTGGGCACTGGAGGCCAACACAAAGTTATTCCGGTCGGTTGGCTTCCTAAATAAACTGGTTTTGATACATGAGTTGTCTTTAACTATTTTCACGTCTAGGAAATTTACTGTATGATGGTCCACAGTGTACATGAATTTCACCGGGCTGTCTGTTGCATTGTGTGAATCCATCAGTTGCTTAAAGGCCAATTCTGGGCCCACCCAAAACAACAGAATGTCGTCGATATATCGGTAATATCGTAAGATATTCCGCGATATATCGGCATTGCTGAAGAACAGGTCTCTCTCAATTTCAAACATGAATGCGTTGGCTAGCGACGGGGCCACACTGGACCCCATCGCCACGCCCTTTATTTGCAGATAGTGCGACCCGTCGCAGTAGAAGAAATTCTTGCTCAACACCATCTCGAGCAATTCCATGAAAAATTCTGAATCTGGACCAGCATATTTGGCATTGTTGGTAATTAATCTTTTAACTGCCGCTAGGCCTGCTTGGTGCGGAATGCAAGTATATAGATTACATACATCTACTGTGATGAGCAAGCAATTAGGAGGAAGTTGTCCCAGTTCGGACAGGGCAATCAGCAAAGATGTCGTGTCTTTTAAATAAGTGGACATAGACTGTATCATGGGTTGTAAAAAACCATCCAGGTAGACCGAAATTGGCTGAAAAAGAGATCCTCTTGCCGAAATAATCGGTCTACCTGGAGGTCTACTGGCATGTTTATGAATTTTTGGTATGGTATATAAAATGGGTTTGACTGGAAAGTCCACCAATAAATGTTGTTTACAGGTCTCTGTGATGAATCCCTCGCGGACTCCCAGCGTCAGGATGCCGTCCACTTGTTTTTTATAAGTCTGGGTGGGGTCAGATTGTAACTTGATGTAGGTGGAGTTGTCGGCTAACTGTCTCTGAATCTCCAGGCGATAGTCGGTTAGATTTTGCACGACTATTGCTCCCCCTTTATCTGATTGTCGAATGACAATATCATCATATGAGGTCAATTGTTTCAAGGCAAGGCGTTCAGAAATAGTCATGTTCCACTGTATTGGATCTTTTCTCACTCCCCTTTCACGGGGGTCATTCTCTAATAACCGCGAAAAAGTTTTTAATGAGGCGTTGATGCTTGGCGGATCAAAGGTAGAATGGGGTTTGAATTGGGCGATGTGGCTTGGTATTGCTGCTGGCATTGTAGATGTAGTATTGTCTTTGAAAAACTCTTTGAGGCGTATCTTACGGTTCAATTGGAAGCGTTCCACTTTGTTCTGAAAAGGGTCGGCAATGACAGTGGGTATGAAGGCTAAGCCTTTTTGCAAAACTTTGGTTTCTTCAACTGAGAGGACTCGCGAGGACAAATTGAAGACTATGTCCTCCTCTGGCGTGGTGGTTTTTTTGCTTGTTTTCCTCTGCCGGAGGTTTTGTTTCCCCCGTCTTGTGAATGTAGGTTTACTCCAGCGATCTGTGCGCGGGTCCGTACCCCTAAAGGGTGGTGACCAGAGATGTCACTTCGGTTACCAACGTCACTGTCACTGCCTGTGGTTGCAGAACCCTCGTTGGCTCTATATCTGTTTCTGTATGGTCTACGGCGTGCTGCAGGTCTGCCTTCATCAATGGATTGGGCACCTGTCAACCAGCTGTATACGCGTTGGAATTGTTGACGTCACATCAGCACGCCTCCAGCGTCCGGAAGTGACAGCTGTCCCGGCACAGACGTATGGTACTGCACTGCATAAAGAGGTGAGCATACATGTGTTATTTTATGTAAGCTGTTTTTGAGAAAAGCCTATTAAAAGGCTGAAACGTCATTGGTATGGCTATGTGTACCTTCATTTATTAAGTCCTGAGTGCCGCGATCCCCCGTCTGCATATATATATATATATATATATATATATATATATATATATATTAGACTAGTGGCACAGGGCTGTGAGTGTCTGTCCCCCAGCTTCAATGCACACAACCTCCCCGGAGCGGCACTCTGTTGGAAGATGCACCTGGACCAAAGGATTGTGAACTCTGCAGCGGACCGCACTGAAGTTAACAGTCTGTCTGAGTGAATCAGTAGTGACAGGGAGAGATGGGACAGACACCGCTGAGTCTGGCTAGCCACTTCATCCACCTGGATGCTGTGAAGCTGCTGGTGCAGCGCAGTTTGGACCCTGCCCTTCTTCTACGCGGCATAATAAGGATCCTGATTCCCACCTCCTGCAGGCTGCAGCTGCACAACCAATTGGTTAGTACAGCTGTCCCAGTAATGCTCTGCGGGCAGCACCACAGACAATCAATGGGGTGCTGCGCATTGGAATTAGACATGGGATCTGCAGTGAAGGGCTCTTTTGGATGAGGGGATGGAATGACCTGGGCCCTTAGGGTTGTGGGACCCTTGGGCAACTACCTTTTAAGCCCATGCGAAAAGATGGCCTTGCCACTAGCACGTAACCTTAATACTCTGCCGCCTACCTCTAACCTCACCAGCCCCGCAACCTAACCCTCCCTCTCTGCAGTTTAACCCTAACCATCCGACCCCCATGCAGCCAAACCCTAAGTCTCCCCCTACTGCCTAAACCTTACCCTAACCTGCCCTGGCTCCTGGCAGTAGTTGGGATCCCAGCTTCAGTATTGTGAATGCCGGCATCCCGACTGCCGGGATCCTGAACACTTCCTGATTTGGATGGATATTACATAGAAACATAGAATTTTACGGCAGATAAGAACCATTTGGCCCATCTAGTCTGCCCCTTTTTTATCCTTCAGGTAATCTCAACCCTTTGTGATCCTTATTTCTTTGTAAGGATATTCATATGCCTATCCCAGGCATGTTTAAATTGTTCTACTTAAATTGTTCTACTGTCTTAGCCTCTACCACCTCTGATGGGAGACTATCCCACTTATCCACTACCCATTCTGTGAAGTAATTTTTTCTAACATTTCACCCAAACCTACCTCCCTCCAGTTTCAGTGCATGTCCTTGTGTTCTATTACTTCTTTTTCTTTGAAGAAAATTTCCCTCCTGTACTATGTTAAAGCCCTTGATATATTTAGATATTTCTATAATGTTCCCCCTTTCCCTTCTCTGCTCCAATTTATACATGTTAGGATCTTTTAGTCTTTCCAGGTAAGTTTTGTGATGTAGGCCATGCACCATTTTAGTTGTGCTTCTTTGTACACTCTCATGTATTTATATCCTTCTGAAGATATGGTCTCCAGAACTGGACACAGTATTACAGATGAGGCCGTACCAATGACCTATGAAGTGGCATTATTACTTATTTTTTTCTGCTACTGATTCCTCTCTCTATGCAACCAAGCATCTGACTAGTCTTCCTCATTGCTTTGCTACATTGCTTTCCTGCCTTTAAGTCACTTGAAATAGTGACTCCTAGATCCCTTTCCTCCTCAGAATAGAGGATGCACTCCATTTACTACAACTGTCTGTTTCCTATCCTGCAACCAGGTTCTTATCCATTTAATTGTTTTATAATCCAATCCCACAAGGTTATTTAGCAGTCTGCGATGTGGAACAGTGTCAAATGCCTTACTAAAGTCTAGATAAGCCACATCTACAGCCCCTGCTTCATCTATTATTTTGGTCATGGAGTCAAAAAGCAAATAAGACTTGTTTGGCATGATCTCCCTGCAGTAAAACCATGCTGTTTTGGATTCTGTAGTTGTTTAATTTAAGATATTCCACTATTCTTTATTTTAATAGTGTTTCCATTAATTTCCCTACTACTGATGTAAGGCTCACTGGTCTGTAGTTCTTGCTTCTTCTTTGCTTCCACTTTTGTGCAGTGGAACTACATTTGCTCTTTTCCATTCCTCAGGAACTGCACCTGTATCTAGTGACTGGTTGAATAAATCTGTTAATGGCGCTACCAGCACATCTTTTAGTTATTTCAGGATGCATTCCGTCTGGCACCATTGATTTATCCACTTTCAGTCTTGAAAGTTCTGTTAGGACTTTCTCCTTAGTAAATGTACTTCCATCTACCTTATTTTTATGAATGTCCTTGCAACTTAACTGTGGTCCTTTCCCTTATCCTTCTATAGTGAATACGGAGCAAAAATAATTATTTAGATGATCTGCAATTGCCTTGTCTCCCTCCACTAAATTCTCAGTGTCTGTCCGAAGTCTTTTATTCCTCCATTTGATTTTCTCCTTTCACTTATCTACTGACTGAGCCATTTTCTCCTCAGCTGGTGCCTTGGCATGCCTGATCACTTTCTTAGCCTCCTTGCGTTTGGCAAGATACACTTCTTTGTCGTTATTATTTTGAATCTGCTTGTATGTCCTAAAGGCCATTTTTGTTTCTTTTACACTAGTTGATACCTCTTTTGTAAACCACACTGGCTTCCTTTTCCTGGTGCTTTTCTTAACCATTTTGATACAAAGGTCTGTTGCCTCTAGTATTGCACTTTTAAATTTTTCCCACCTCTTCTTCACTCCTTTCAAGTTTCTCCAATACGCTAATGAATCGCTTAAACATCTCCCCATTTTTGAAAAGTCAGCCTTCCTAAAATCCAACACCTTAGTATTTTTGTGACTGGAGTTGGATCCTGCCTTGATACTAAGCCATACTGCTTGATGATCACTGGATCCTAGGCTCTCACCCCCATATATGTCTGATATCCTGTCACCATTTTTGAGTATTAAATCTAATATTGAGTCTTTCCGAGTAGGCTCCCTCACCAATTGCTTGAGAGATGATCCCTGTAGGGAATTTAGAAATCTGCCACTTGTAGTTGATCTTGCAAAAGACTAGTCCCAATTCACATCAGGTAGATTAAAGTTTCCCATGATTATGACATCTCCTTTTAAAGCCATTTTAGTGACATCAAGCAATAGGCTCCTGTCCAAATCCTGCACCTGGCCTAGTGGCCTATAGATTACCCCAGTGAGAAAAGTGTCCTTTCCCCCCATATATATGGTCACCCAAAAGGCCTCAGTTTTCTCTTCAATGTTTTGTATTAAAGTAGCATTTATGCTTTTCTTTACATACATTGCTACCCCCACCTCTGATTCTTCCCAGTCTGTCCTTCCTAAATAAATTGTATCCTGGTATATATATGTCCCAGTCATGATTCTCATTACACCATGTCTCTGTAATAGCCACGATGTCTAGCTCATCCCTTGTCAGTATTGCAATTAGCTCAGAAATTTTGTCTCCTAGGCTTCTAGCGTTTGCACACATAGCTTTAAAAATTTTGCCTGTTCATCTGTTATTCCTAGCCATGTTCAGACAGTACAAAAATTCAAGTCTAAAGTTGAAATTACCTGTTTGATGCTGTTTTTTTGCTTTGTTACTGTTTAGAAATCACTTTATCAGTTACAACACAGCTGCACGTCACTAATTCTAAAGATATAGTAAGTCTGTTCAGGTCAGGCTACACCTGAACACTAATGGCCAAATGGTCAAAGGAGATAATTTGCACTGTGTTTGAGCAGACACCAGGCAGCATGCAACTCTAAACTATGCTTCACTGAACAACTTCCCCAAACAAGTAATAACAATTACAATCAATTCATTACATCAAAACTTTTCAAATCATACAAGAGTTTGCATAACACAGAAATGACAGTTACACACATACATATATATGAATGGCTTAAACTATAAAGTGATCAGCTCAATATATATGAAAAGTAAAGTGGAAAGATGTGTAGCTTTGCTTAATTGTGTATATGTACTATGCAGACAGTACATGCAAATATAATAATATGAATATGTATAATTTCTAGCGGTTAATTTGTTTTTCAGACTGCTGGCTGTTCAGATAAAGCTTAGTTTACTTTAAAGACAAAAGATATTGAAACACCTTATTTTCACCAAGATGTATAATTATCTCATTTGTCAATGCGAAGTAAGTGTTGTTTATCACATCAGTAATTTGCAAGGCATCCACATTACACATACAAATTGACCGATAAAGCTTCTCATACAGACATCATTTATTGTGTTCTCTTCACAATATTCCGCTTTAGATTAATGTTTCCAGAATAATCCTGCATGAGATTTTCATTGTTCAAAAAACAAGGAATTCAGCCATCATTTATTGACGAAACTTTCTACTTTATAAGGAATTGAACAATGTTTTTCAAGTCTTAAAATGATAAAAAATATCTAGGGCAGAATAACACATGCAATATTTATAATTAATAGAAACAGTATATACTGTATGTAATGTATATTCAGGTTGAGGATCCCATATCCAAATATCCGTTATCCAAATTATTCCAAAAACCATAAATTCTAAAATTTTTCTTGCTAAAAGCATTACTGGGGACATCTGTAACTGGCATTACTTGGGAAATAACATGTAACTGGCACTAAATATATGCAATAAATAATTGATTGGCATTTAAATTTGATAGTAAACAAACTTTACTTTATGTTTTGAAACCATGTTTTATGCACAAATAAAATATATTTGCAGTGGCGCTGTTTACCGATGGGCTGCAGCCCCCCCAGGGGAGACTGCACTGGCTTTACTGTGACTGGCAGTGACTTCCTATTGGATGTCCGACCTGCCAGTCACAAAGGCAGTTCCATTGGGAGGTTTTCCCTCCCTCTGGGATGCCTCTCTGTTGGCTGCCGTGCAAAATGAGCGATTGCGCATGCGTAGTACCTATATCGGTACTGCACACGCACTGGTCCCGGTGACTGTCATTTGTATTGTACGGCGCCGGGACAAAGATTCCTTCTATGGGCTGTTGCCGAAGCAGCCCATAGTGTTAGGGATCTGGGTGTGACATCATCGTTGGAGTACCGTGACAAACACGTGTGGATGATGGTGGTGGGCTGAGCCCTCAGCTGGGACCGCTGTTTAGAACGGCCACAGCAAAACCCTACTCTGACTCTATTGGCCATCCTGAGCAGGTGACCGTAGGTTGCAAGGTGCTAGGCTTCTCCTTTAGTCGCCGCATTCGAAGGAGCGAGTTAAGCCCGCTCTGACCCCGATGCAACCAGGTTTTAGGATGGTAAAAACCTACGGCGACCATCAGGGACAGGACCAAGAGGATGATCTAACTAACAGGGCCTATCTGGACTAAACACACTGGCTAGCAGCACCAGGCCAAGGACGGGGAGTGTGACCGAGTCACAAGCACTGGACTGAGTAATAACAGGGTGCCACCAAACAAAACACACGCCAACATAAAACAGTATGCTTACAGAAATGGTACCCCCAAACAGGCTTGAGCCCACAACCGTTGGCCTCTCCGAATCATGGAGAGCTGGACCAGGACAATAGTAAGGATAACTCAGGATAACCTGCCCACCAAAATAAAGAGATAAGGAACCAGGCTCCACTGGAGCACTTACGTGGCCAGACTGAACCCTCCAGCAGCACAGGGTGGTAACGTGCACACCAGGAGCGACTTGGCAGGACTGGATGGTGATACGCTGACCAAGATGGAGCCGGATCAAGACTTGACCAGGACCGAACCAAGACGGGACCGGTCGCTGAGCGACCATATTGCCAGCGATTGGAGTGTGCACCGGCGATAAATCACCGGGTGTGTGCTCCCATTTTTAGCCTTCTTAAGATCGCTGGTCGCAGGAACTTGCTCCTGCGACCAGCTGATTCCCTCTGCGACTTCACCGGTAGAGGTTCCCTTTCATCAGCGGCCATCTCTGGTCGCTGATAAAATGAGACACTGAGCAATATATTGCTCAGCAATATATCGCCCCCGTGTGTACACAGCTTTAGGTTTGTGGCAAAAAGTTGATCCTGGTTATCATTATCTATCAGTATAAGTATAAAATGTATTACCGTACATGATTGTTCTCATAGTTCTGTCAGAAGATTACAGTCATACACATGATAAATGCACAGTGTCATCTTTCAAATAGGTAAGGAAGCAGAAGCTATGAGTACAGTAATCATTTTAAAATAAACTTGTAATAACCATAAAAGCACAAGAGAAATCTTAATTTTCATTAAATTAACATTTATTTTTTATTGCAAATTGGACCTACACAGGAAATGAAGTTTAAGATGTTTACATGCTTAGCTACAGTAAGCTCTCCTGTTGTTATGCACAGTGGTAAATGCATACTTCATGATTCACAATAACATCCCTTTGCATGGTATCTTTATACTGCATATGCATTTTCAGAATCTATAAACATATAAACATCCTTCAGACCACTTTAGATATACAGGGTTAGCGTAAAAGAAGTTACCTACTACAGGTTGAGTATCCCCTATCCGAAATGCTCGGGACCACGAGCATTCCGGATAGGGGAATTTTGCGGTTTTTGGAATATTTTTTTTAAAGCATACTTACCTGTCCCCTGATGGTGTCCGGTGGTCCCTGGGCGTCCACAGCAGGCCTCCGGCATCTTCTCCGGGTCTCCAGCGGTCCCAGGAATGCATTGCGCGAGTGTGCGCGCGCACCGGTGACGTCACCGGCGCGCGCGCACACTCGCGCAATGCATTCCTGGGACCGCTGGAGACCCTGGAGAAGATGCCGGAGGCCTGCTGTGGACGCCCGGGACTTGGTAAGTATGAAAAGAGGGTTAGGGGGGGTTAAAAAAAAAAAAAATTCGAAAGATTCCAAAAACCACGGTTTTTGGAATAATTCGGATAAGGGATGTCCGGATACAGGATACTCAACCTGTAGTCATTTGTTAAATACAAATGGTTATTTAATAAATTCGCCACAAGGTACACAAATAAATGTTCGATAAGGCTTTTACATTGCAATGTCCAATAAACTGCAAATAAATGTTCAGAAAGAACAAGGTGTTCAACTTCTAATTGCAAAATCATATTTTCTATAGCTGAGTGCAGTGAGTCTGCCCAAATATCCAGAACATGTCAACAAATGAAGTTCACTAACCCTGTATAACAAGTACCATATACACTGTGCGGCCTGTTCTGGTTGGAAGCAAAGTAAAACAAGCAAGTAAAACCCCATATACACTAGGCGATATTGTTAACAATACTCAATATCATTAACGATGAGCGATCCCACGTGTCATTAATGATGAGTCATATCTACTGAACCTGCAGGCCAATTTGGCAATATAGCCAAATGACCTGCATGTTTAGGGGATCCCGGTGATGTCACTGATACTGTTCATTGTGTACAGACAATATCGGCCTCCCATGGCTGCGCCCAATATGGTTAACTATAGTGTGTATGGGGCTTAACTGCTTAATGGCAAAACCAACTCAGAATTGGCTCCTGTACTGTATGTTTGTAACCTTGGGCTGTATACCAAGAAAGAAGCATGGATTTAATATTTCTATAAAACTGATATAATGTACATGACATAATAAATATATATGTATATAAAAAAAAAATATACATTCGATGGCCGTATGATGTATTAATTATAATTGTCATCGCATGCAACATAATGATTTAAAGGTGATCTTCACGTGATTCCAATCTCACATTTCAATTAAAATTCACTTCTTATGGAAATGATAAGTGAAATGCTCATGCATTATTAATTACAGTTATTTAACATAGATAATCGTTTCTCTACATACTCATTACATAGGAGACAGATGACACCCTGCCCTCTCAAGCACTCCTGATTAAATCACATGTAGAACAGTTATACACTTCATCTCAGGTATGCTCCTTGTAGCCTCTTCTATCTATCATTTAGAGCTCAGGCATAAATATGCAGCATCAAAGGTGCCACAAAGCATATATCAGAAGTATTATACACTATAATACTAGGTATGTGCAGGCTCTGATTTCCAAGATCCAAGCCCGCACGACCGTGATCAATATGAGCCCGGATCCGAGCGGCGCTCAGAGCTTCCCTCCTGACTCGGTTACGGCCGCATGGGCAAAACATCATCGCCTGATGCTGGATTGTCACGATGCTTTAAATAGCGGCTCCCGCGCCCGCCATCTTCACTCCAGTCTAGAAGAGGGTTGGGAGAGGGTGTGTTGGTGCTGCTGCTGGGATTGAACTTAAGTTGTCACTGGGGCTGTCTGCTGGGGCTCCCTCAGTGCTGCTGTGTACTCTGTCCTCTCTGCTTAGTGTGGGATCACCCTAGCAAGGAGGACAGTCAGCTGTGTAACTAAATTACACTGTAAACTGATAACTGATGCTGCTGTGTGTGTAACTGTGTACTTGTAGTACTACTGTCTACCTCTGGTGCTGTGCTGTGTATATAATAATATTATATTATATATATAGTCCATTGGTGCTGCTAGTGCCTGCACTGAATAGAGGCTGCCAGTACCTACTCAGTCCACTGGTGCCACTGCCAGTGCTACTGCCTACCTACTTAGTACCTACCTAGGCTATTATATTTAATTAATAAATAATACCTGTCCTGCAGTGCTGTAATAAATTCTAGGCTGCTGGTGCCCTGCCAACCAGTAACTACTGCGATATAATTATTATAATATAGCAATACTAGGCACCAGCAGAATGATATCTACCTGTCTGGTGCCTAGTACTGCTGTATCTACCTGTCTGGTGCCTAGTACTGCTGTATCTACCTGTCTGGTGCCTAGTACTGCTGTATCTACCTGTCTGGTGCCTAGTACTGCCATATCTACAGTCTGGTGCCTAGTACTGCTGTATCTACCGTCTGGTGCCTAGTACTGCCGTATCTACCTGTCTGGTGCCTAGTACTGTCATATCTCATTCTCTATATATACTACCTGTCTGCTGGTGCCTAGTACTGCCGTATCTACAGTATGGTGCCTAGTACTGCTGTATCTACCTGTCTGGTGCCTAGTACTGCCTTATCTACCTGTCTAGTGCCTACTACTGCCGTATCTATCTGTCTGGTGCCTAGTACTGCTGTAGCTACCTGTCTGGTGCCTAGTACTGCTGTATCTACCTGTCTGGTGCCTAGTACTGCCATATATATCTGTCTGGTGCCTAGTACTGCCGTATCTACAGTCTGGTGCCTAGTACTTCTGTATCTACCGTCTGGTGCCTAGTACTGCCGTATCTACCTGTCTGGTGCCTAGTACTGCCATATCTCATTCTCTATATATATATATACTTCCTGTCTGCTGGTGCCTAGTACTGCCGTATCTACAGTATGGTGCCGAGTACTGCCGTATCTACCTTTCTGGTGCCTAGTACTGCCGTATCTACCTGTCTAGTGCCTAGTACTGCCGTATCTACCTGTCTGGTGCCTAGTACTGCTGTAGCTACCTGTCTGGTGCCTAGTACTGCTGTATCTACCTGTCTGGTGCCTAGTACTGCCGTATCTACCGTGTGGTGCCTAGTACTGCCTTATCTACCTGTCTGGTGCCTAGTACTGCCGTGTCTACCTGTCTGGTGCCTAGTACTGCCGTATCTACCGTCTGGTGCCTAGTACTGCCGTATCTACCTGTCTGGTACCTAGTACTGCCGTGTCTACCGTCTGGTGCCTAGTACTGCCGTATCATCCTTCTGGTGCCTAGTACTGCCGTATCTACCGTCTGGTGCCTAGTACTGCTGTATCTCATTCTCTATATATACTACCTGTCTGCTGATGCCTAGTATTGCCGTATCTACGTGTCTGGTGCCTAGTACTGCCGTATCTACCTGTCTGGTGCCTAGTACTGCCGTATCTCATTCTCTATATATACTACCTGTCTGCTGGTGCCTAGTAGTGCCGTATCAGTCCAGGGATGCCCCCATGTGTGCTGTATAATTATATGGGTGTCCCCATGTGTCCTGTATCAGACCAGGGGAGCTGCCTTTTTTTAATGAAAAGGAAAAAAAAGGTGTTTTTTTTATTTTTACTGCAAGGGCTATTAAATGTGCTGTATCAGTCCAGGGGTGAGCCAAGAGTGCTGTATAATTCAAGGGGTGTTGCTCTTTTTTTAAATTAAAATAATAAAAGCTTTTCTTTTTTTACTGCAGGAATGCAACCTTTTGGCCTAAAAATAATATTGTGAGGTGTGAGGTGTTCAGAATAGACTGAAAATTAGTGGAAATGAATGTTATTGAGGTTAATAATAGTATAGGAGCAAAAAAAAAAAACCCTAAATGATGCGATTTTAGCAGTTTTTCTGGTTTTAAAAAAAATAAACCCAAAACGTTTAGGGGTGTTTTGGGAAAACCCATTAGAACCCAAAACCTGAGGGTAATTAGAACCCAAAACGCAAAAAGTGGCCGGTGCACATTCCTATATAATACTCAATTCAGCAGCTATTGATTCATATAAGTATCTGCAGAAGGTATGAGGTACAGTATGGAACATTTTGGAGACATTCTTTATGTAATATTTTATTGTAATCTAGACTAGAACATAGAATTCCAAAATCAGCGTTGTTAATATCCAGAGACTGTGAGCTACATATCCTACCCGGTTATTGTTCATGCCTTTGTGTAAGTTAAAATGCTGGCTTTTGTTCTATAGAAAGCCCTTTTTTACATCACAACTGTATGGCCTAATTATCTGCTTAGAATAGAAGGATGTGAAGGTTCTGCCAACAAAATATATAAAAGGCATAACAGTTTTTAAGTTTTGGCCCGGAATTTAATGCCACCTGAGTTCGGCTGCGGTGCAGGATGCCGGCTGAACTCGGATGTTTTTTTTTAAAAGGGCAATCACTTATAAGGCATGGTTTTGGCTGGTTAGGGATTGCCCCTTTAAAAAAACATCCCAATTCGGCCGGCATCCTGCACAGTCACCAATATCAGGTGGCATTAAATTTGGCCCTCAATCTGGCATAATATATTATTCATCTATGACTGCAAAGATATTACACATTACTCTAGCGTCCTAAAGGGAAAATGTAGAAGCCATTCCTCTAAAGCATCAAGTTCTTCTCAACATAAAGTTTATTGAAAGGGCAGATTATGACATAGATAACAAATCCACAGATAATGCAAAAATCCATTTAAACCAACCCCTTGGTATTTTAGACAGAAGGGTTTTATATTCAGAAACAGCCAATAGATAACTGCATAACTTGTCTGATATGTTGATCTATCAATTAGATACATATCTATGATCAATTACATTTCTTTGAATGGGAATTTCATACATTAGTTTCAAATGCTTTAATTTCATCTCTAGCAAAGTGACATATGTGAATAAATTGTAACCTTTAGAGGTCAGACAAGAGATGGAGGATGACAATTGGTATATACTGTACTGTGTTTTTACATCAGTGGGTTTCACAAAGAGATTACTCTCAATGGCACCATTATATAATGTCAATGATACATCCGAGAAATTGATGGTATCCCAGCTCTTATTCAGTATCAGTTTAATGGTACTTTCAAAGGCATTAATATGTTCAGTCAACTGATTCAATATTTCATCATCTCTGGCCCATAACATCAAAATGTAATTGATGTTACTTTTATTAAAAACATATCTGGAAACAGTATTGTGATCTAAAAAATGTTTTTTGTTTTTTTTCTAATTCAAACAGATATCTATTGGCACAGGCAGGGACATAGATAACACCATTGCCACACCCTTATGTTGTTAAAGAAGTCTTGTCCAAAACAAAATATTTGTTAGCTAGGGTTAGCATTAATGCCTTAACCAAAATGAGATTTTATTTTCAAAGTAAAGATTGGATAATGTAATCAATGTCTTAGCTGATTAGATGCCCTCATCGGGTGGCATGTATGAGTGAAGGCTGACAACATCAAACATCACCAGGATATGACACAGCAGTAGAAGTAGTCTCTTAAACTGCTAGGTCATGTCCTGATGAAGGGTGCATTTGGCGGCCTAAACATGGATGCACAGATACTTTCATGGTGATATGAGCTGCACTGTTACTTAAAGTAATCAGGTCAGTAAAAAGAGAGGAAAAGCCCTCAGCCACAGAACAGGAGACAAGCCTTACTGAGATTTAGGCATTAAGAAGTATTGAGACACCATCAAAGGAACCGAGATAGGCTCTGTATAGAGTATGGTACACCATTATTTCCTGCCTATGCTCGTTACAGATAACTGGTCTGTCTAGCATGGTGGAGAAATTTGTCCATACATAAAAACTTTTACATTTTTCTGGTATTATCATTAAGTGGGCACTACTGACTCGTTTGCTTAACCACTTGGAAGTGTCCATAATTGACAATTGTATAAATACTACACTATGATGTATTTTTGTTTTTATATTTTTTCTTCACACATCCTGAGCTTCGAACAAATAGCAATGTCTTGATTGAGAAGAAAAAAAATTCAAACTCATGAATGTGGCCTAATTATTATTTACAACATGTGTATTGTGGACTGTACTAAGCACCTTCACTTAGTTTCTTGGCTTTTATATATATTAAAAATCTTCATTTAAAATTCCATGATTGTCTTTATTCATTTCTTTCACAATGATGCAACAACCCAATGTGTTTCGTCTTTAAAAATACTTCATCAGGGGTTTTTATTACACTGTGGGTGGTAGAGATACCAAACATAAGTCATACTGAACATCAGTATTTTTGCACAATTCATTTCACAGTATATCCAAAGTACGTACCAATGACAAAGAAATGATCTGAACAATGTGGTTAGTTCAGAAGTTTCACAATCTAAAATTCATAATAGAGATTCAATTAAAATATTTTAAACGGCGGAGGAGAGCATGTATAGAATGGAATAATTAAAAATACCTACAATAGGTTAAAATGTTCAATTGGACAAAGTAAAACAGCGTGCTAATGAACTCTGGGCTCAATGAGTTCATTAGCACGCTGTTTGCGGGGAGGTTTTCAAACTGATACATTGTTTCATGTGAGGTTACACTGTGATGAACTGGATTATAATAGACTTTTTATGTATTTGATATGTCTCTGGCTGGACCTAACACTTGTCAATACCTAATTTCTCCCAGCATATAATTTCCATAAATCATAATTATAATCATGCCCACTAAATTAATATAGTCTGAGATAAATATTATTCATATCTCATAAGTAAGGAAAAGATCGAATATTATTTTACATATTTTTAGATTAACATAAATGTCATGTTTGGACTCTAGAGGTGCGAAATTATAATAACTGTCAGATGACAGTTATTAGAATTCCATATCACATTGCAGAGAAATATTACAGTGGATATTGTTAGTAGTAGCATATTCTTAAACCAGCATTAGAAATGAAGTCATTAGCATTCCCTTACACCAGTAAGTCAGCCAGGAAATACAGTATCAGGGGGCGTGTCTATAAGCTAATGAAAGGAGGTGAATGAATGGTTCTCTGGAAAGCAGCTAAGCCAGTCATAGGATACTGTAAACAAAGGCAAGTGAAACCTGTTGAATGAATAGATTCTCCCCTCCCCCGAGACTTCTCTTGCTTAAGCAAGAGAGAAACTTTGCCACTTGCTGTTCGATCAAGACACAGAGAGGATGGGGCTCGCTTCACCGGGAGGCTCCTTCCATAACATATGGATTTGATAAGTATTATGTATCATCTAACTGAATTGTGTACTAGGACCTCGGTTATGGATATGGATCATGCTAGAGAGTTTAAATGTAGTTAACTTCCATTCTTAGTCTGTTTTCAGATAGTAACATGTGCATAGGCCCAGCGTACGTTTACCGATGGTTTGGACAAAGAAAGCTTCTGTCTGTAGTTGAAGGTGATCAGTGAATGATGTTTAGCTAACCTGTAGCTGTTATGATTTGTGAGCAAGGATATGCTTAAATTGGTAGATATAGCCGTGTACGTTTACATGTGGACAAAGGGAGGTCTAAGCCTGCTGCTGCCATGTGGAAAAGCAGAGGCCTAGTTCCTGGATCGTTTGTATGCAAGGAGTGTAAATAGCTTGCTTTTCTCTGCTATGTGTCTGGATAGTTAAACTAGCCACTGTGTGATTAAGGAATTGGTTGCAAAGGAGTTCTGTAGTATATGGTATGGACTCTTTGTATGAAAGTGAGTGTGTTGTTCTCAAAGGGATTCTTGGTGTTTGAATGCATGTGTAAGGCTATGCAAGAACAGAGTGCGAGTGCTTTGTGTGATGTCCAGTAAGAGTGTCTGGATAGACTATCTGATGGAGCCTACGTATATGTAAGAAATGTGGATAGCATGATGCTCGGATGGTGTGTGTGTAACGGCATGTGATGTGTGTAAGATATAGCAAGGCCATAGATTGTATGGGCCAGTTAGGTGTTCTGTACACAGAAGTACATTGTAGCTTGAATGATATTCAATTGTGTATGCTGCAGGTGAAGTGTGTTTGCTGCATGTACGAGTTATTAGAAGGAAAGTAGATCAGAGTATGTGTGATTGCCAGGCGGAAGGTATTAGTCTTTGCTAAAGTTCCTTTGTGGGCCATGTAGTGGAATTTAAGATGGCCGACAGTTATCATAAGATGGCTGAATGCCATGTGGCAGTATCTAAAATGGCGGACACAAAGACTTAGTATCACAAAATGGCTGCTGCTTCATAGCCACGCCCCCAGCACTGTAATTCGCATACACATATAACTGAGGTTAGCTTTATTTAAGGATGCTGGAGCAATAATCGTTATTATGTATAAATACCTGTATTGTTATATTTTGTAATCCATGATACAGTTTCATCAGTTTACATTCATAAATAATATTCATTGGTTATAAATCTGGACATTTAATTATTTGGTTGCGTGCGAAATAAATAAATTAGATAGACTTTGCATATATAAATAAATGTACTTCAATAGATGGGTGCTCGTCGTGGGATATTATATACTTAAAGATATGCAATATTATGCAGATTTGAGCCGATCAGCAAGGGAGGGATCACATATAAAATAGAAATAATTATTTTAAATTTTTCGGTTTTGTTTTGGGGTTTTTCTAGTGCTGATAGTCCGGGCCTGCATATGCATAATCTGTAAGATACTAATTTTGGACTTTGGGACAAAAGGAAAAACATTTATTTATATTTAAATACCAAGATGCGATTCTATAAGTAAATATGTTTTAATAATTTGTTTTTTTTTTCTCATGTGATGGTATCTCCTTTTGATGTTTATCTTTTAAATAATAGTCAGATATAATTGGCAAGGGCTGTTTCAGGTTGAATTTTCTTTTTTAATTTTGAATTGTTTTATAAGCAGTGCAAATTTTAAATAAATGCACATTTTTTTTATAATTGCAGCAGAAGCGGATTATAAGGGAATAATGTATAGCCATAAATTGCAGGTATTTTACTGCAGACCATCTCAACCTGAGAAAGCCATATGTATAATTGTATGTTGCAAAGAATTCTGGGTAAGAATGCTATTTTCTACTAAATAAATTTATTTTATTTTTAGTATACCTTTCAACATATGGTAATGAGAATAGTAAACTTTCATTCCCATAATTGATAGGATTGAGTCTAAAGTATTTTAGCTTTAGAAAGATAAAAGCAGAGAGAGATAAAATACCAGTCAATAGAAAAATCAGGTACAGTTAAAATCAACATATGTCCAAGCAGTATGAAATTTGAATGTTACTCTAAAGTATTAAACCTGAAACTGAAAGTAATTATTATCAAGTTATGATATATAACATTTTTCTTTTTTTTATTTCAGGCTAAAAGACAGATTTTCTCCTAAGCATATAATACAGCAAAGAAAAAGATTCTTAACTTTTAAAAGGGACAGCCAGAGGGTATTTAGATGTAAATTAAGGTGTTGAGACAATAGATTCTTAACCTGGAAACTTAGACAAAGCAACTCCACTTAGAAAGGCAAAATTTGAATAGGAATGGTTCATTCAGTTGCTTTCTCTCCCACCAGAGACTGCAGTTTAAATAGTTCACAATAGAAACAGAAGTTTTTTTTTTTTCTCCTGTTATGATCTGTTGCCCCAAATGCATAAGTGCATGGAAAAACTGGTAAGAGGTATTGTACTGTGTGGAGTTTGTACCTGTTAAGAGTAAAATTGCATTTGTTTTCCCCTGTGAATGTGAGATATCTACAGTATTGTAAGAGGTGTTAAATTCATAGTGCCATATCCGTGCTAACCACAAATGTTATAGAAAGAGTGTACTGTTTGGATTTCTTGAAGAATTAAGTTAAATACAAGTGCAAATAGGTTTGCAAAGTATACAAAAGAAGGCGGGACTCGGACACATGGGTGTCAACGTCTGCCGCTCAGGGAGACACTGTTTGCGTGACGGACACATGTGCGGGCACATGTGATTGCCTAGGTACGCTGTACAGGTAAGTGCCCAAGGATGGGTAGTGATACTTAATTGAGTGATAATTATAAATTCATACATATTGAGTAAGACTCCTGTTGAGTTACAAACAGGATTCTTTTATTATTGTTCAAAATTCAAGAAATTCAAATAGTATTGATTAAATTCCCATTGATAGTCAAGGGAACACTCGTGTGACATCCAGTAGAAGAGCTACCAGCCTAGGAATATTTTCTGTACAGAAATATAGATAGTAATGTTAAAGTGAATGGTACCCAGATGTAGAAATTCCTGGAAGGTGAAAGGATTGCCCTTAGCGCTAAGGATTGTGTGTTGAAATAGGACACACGGGGGATACGCGATGACGTACGAGTCGACGTACCCATTTTACTGCCCCTTCCGTCGACCTACCTATTTTGGTCTACCGGAAGGGAACAGGAGCGAAAATCGGAACTTCGAATTCCGTTGAGCTCCTCCGGTCTCTGGGGGTCACAGGAAAACAAGTTTGTTGTGCCCTGGAGAGACTGGCCGCGCCTTGTAGGTCAACTAGAAGTTCGCTGCTAGTTGAGAGCTTGGTGATTGAGTATCAATGCCTCGTATCCTTCGCACCTGCTTGACTGTGGGATGTTCTAGGAAGCTGTAGAAGTGAGTGTTTGGGGAGCTCTCAGATAAGTAATAACCCACCGATATCTATTAAGCTGTGAACGTTTATTCCTGTAATTATGGGTAATAAAGGGTCACGCTGTGATAACGTGCATGTTAGGGAAGGAAGCAAGCCAGCCAAAAGGATTGGCTGCTTTTATCAAGTGCTGTGAGCACGGTGAACGAGCAGTGGTTTGCCAAAAGAAATGAAAAAGGAATCAGCAAGTTTTAGAATTTCCCAGTGTTGATAGCTTCGAACCGGATGAATTACACAATAAGAATTGAAAATAATGTCTGCTCTCATCAACGCGAGGTGAGAAGAGGCATAGTGTTTGTTTAAAACTGTGGTATAGGAAGTGGCAATAGGAAAAGTGATGACACAGATGCAATTAGACTGTTAATGCGGAATAGCAATACTCCCCCATTCATATATATAATGGGACCAGTTATTCTAAAGTGTCTGATGTAATTGTGAAACTGACTAACCTATACCCTGTGTCAACTCCTTGTTAAGGATTAGTAAGTGTCAACGTAATATTCAAGACAGCTGTCAACTCCGAGACGAGAGAAGTCAAATGTAAGGCGGAGTCAAACAGCCAGAGAAGATGGTGTTTTTCCCCAAGTGGTAAGAGACGGTACAGTCAATGCCAAATTGACACAGCTGGAGAAGTAGGTATACTGGTTTCACACTGACTCAGGTAATAAGTATTAAGGTAACAAGATAAATTGAGAATGCCAAATTGTATTTGAAGTTAATTACATCCCCAGGTTAATAACTGCTGTAGGTATAGAGAAGCAGAGATGTCGCACAAGAAGAACGATAACCAGCAAGACTCCCAAAACTTTCTTTCTCCCCTTTTTTTGCAAGTAGATTAAAGATTTAAGAATAGAACACAATATTACAGCGTACACATGAAGGTTTAGACTATGGTAAGACATACAGGTATAGAACACGAGGAAAGGTAGAGAACAAGATAACATGTTCTACTCAAAGGAGTACTGCATACGATCCGCCCTCGGTACCAGGGTAATGACGTATAAGGAAATTTGTTTTGAAACATGCTTGTTCATTACATGACATATAGTTCCCATGACACATATGTATGTAAACACATAGATATAGAGAAGTGGTTAAAGGTTAATAGCCACCTAGTGGTGACTTGTATGTGATGTAATTGTCAGTCCAGGTTCTTAGGAATCAGGTAAGGAGAAATGGAAGTTAATGGATAGTTTATACGTACTCTCTTTTGTTTGTTTGATTGTCATTGTTTGTTTTGATGGTTCGCAGAATCAGACATGTGTCGTGTAAGATGTCTAACGATTTGTTTTTCTGTTTGTTGTTTAGTTAAGCCAGAAAGAGCTGTGATTGGACCCGGTCAAATGTGACGCATTGAATTTGGAAACCCCTATTGCTCCTAATTACATGGAGAGCGTATGGACCTAACATTGAAAAAGTTTCATCCCCTAGACAACGAGATATATATATATAACAGTGTTTTAAATGATTATAAATCTCAAGATATTGATAGTGTTAGGTCCAGATGTCAAGTAACTGATAGTCCCTAGTGATTGGACAAGGGAAATGAGAGATCAAATATTGAAGCTGAATATCTCAGATTTCCTCTAGTCACATTTTTCCGAAGAAGAACACAGATTATCTGGCTCAGAAAACTGTATTTGTAATATATGGAGTGGTATAGAGGTTAAATTGAAAGAGGTTTGGTAGTACAGGGTAGAAATACCCTTAAATAAATTAGAGCGCCACCTAGTGTCAAAAGACAGTAAGGCGAGGGTTAAACTATAGCACTCTAGAGTGTAGAAGCTTCACAAATGTGGGAGGCGGGATATTTTTTTAACGTTTGGGAAGTTCTTTCTGTTTATGTCTCTGCAGGGAAACAAGTCGACGACAGAACTATCGGAAGTCTACAAGTGGATCGGATGGAATACAAGAAGCCAAGGATGGTAGGGAAAATAGGTAGAAATGCAAAAATATTGATACTTCTTTTTTTTCCTACAGATGCAATGGATAAGAAAAGACAAGCCCAGCTGTAGACAGACGATGGTCCTCGAGATGACGACATGGATACCGACAGATGACTGGACAGGAACCCAGCTAGAAAGCCCCAAGAGCCGACGAAAGACACAAGCCGACCAAGAGAATGATGACCCCTAGACGACCCCACGTCGTGATGAGCAGAAGACCCACTAGAGACTTTCTTTGGCCCTTAGTTTTGATGTCTAGAGACACTAGGAATGACCCAAAAGTGCGTTAGAACGGTTTTTATCCTGGGAGGTCTAGCCAGGTTTTTAGTCCACTAACTGCACTAGGAGAAATGACTGTTCTCCACTCTTTCAGGAAATCTTTATAATACTCTGTAAAATTGTTTTTTTGTTATGTTGTTCATCCATGTTTACCCAGCATCCTTTGTAGGACATATGAAGGTTGTACAACCCTGTACACCCTGCGGTAGGTTACACAACACCTATGCAGGAACACTACACCCACCTAAACAGCTACACATACACTCCCCAAATGTATCATTCAGTCGTGTGTGTCTGGGCGATGGCCCTGCAACTATTGTGAGGTCATAGTCCGGACATGCCGGCGTTAAGTAAATGCCCTCCCCCATTTCTTATTAATCTCGGATTAAGCCATTGCGCAAAAATGATACATCCCCTTCTTTATACACATACACATAAGTTCCACCCTTTAAAAATCTTTTTTATCAATGAAAAATATTTTTATGAAAAATATTGAAATTTTATGAATTATGAAAATTAATGCGGAAATTATGCATTATTAATGTGACAGTTATTATAATCTGTCAAATGGGCGACTGTCAATACCTAATTTCTCCCAGCATATAATTTCCATAAATCATAATTATAATCATGCCCACTAAATTAATATAGTCTGAGATAAATATTATTCATATCTCATAAGTAAGGAAAAGATCGAATATTATTTTACATATTTTTAGATTAACATAAATGTCATGTTTGGACTCTAGAGGTGCGAAATTATAATAACTGTCAGATGACAGTTATTAGAATTCCATATCACATTGCAGAGAAATATTACAGTGGATATTGTTAGTAGTAGCATATTCTTAAACCAGCATTAGAAATGAAGTCATTAGCATTCCCTTACACCAGTAAGTCAGCCAGGAAATACAGTATCAGGGGGCGTGTCTATAAGCTAATGAAAGGAGGTGAATGAATGGTTCTCTGGAAAGCAGCTAAGCCAGTCATAGGATACTGTAAACAAAGGCAAGTGAAACCTGTTGAATGAATAGATTCTCCCCTCCCCCGAGACTTCTCTTGCTTAAGCAAGAGAGAAACTTTGCCACTTGCTGTTCGATCAAGACACAGAGAGGATGGGGCTCGCTTCACCGGGAGGCTCCTTCCATAACATATGGATTTGATAAGTATTATGTATCATCTAACTGAATTGTGTACTAGGACCTCGGTTATGGATATGGATCATGCTAGAGAGTTTAAATGTAGTTAACTTCCATTCTTAGTCTGTTTTCAGATAGTAACATGTGCATAGGCCCAGCGTACGTTTACCGATGGTTTGGACAAAGAAAGCTTCTGTCTGTAGTTGAAGGTGATCAGTGAATGATGTTTAGCTAACCTGTAGCTGTTATGATTTGTGAGCAAGGATATGCTTAAATTGGTAGATATAGCCGTGTACGTTTACATGTGGACAAAGGGAGGTCTAAGCCTGCTGCTGCCATGTGGAAAAGCAGAGGCCTAGTTCCTGGATCGTTTGTATGCAAGGAGTGTAAATAGCTTGCTTTTCTCTGCTATGTGTCTGGATAGTTAAACTAGCCACTGTGTGATTAAGGAATTGGTTGCAAAGGAGTTCTGTAGTATATGGTATGGACTCTTTGTATGAAAGTGAGTGTGTTGTTCTCAAAGGGATTCTTGGTGTTTGAATGCATGTGTAAGGCTATGCAAGAACAGAGTGCGAGTGCTTTGTGTGATGTCCAGTAAGAGTGTCTGGATAGACTATCTGATGGAGCCTACGTATATGTAAGAAATGTGGATAGCATGATGCTCGGATGGTGTGTGTGTAACGGCATGTGATGTGTGTAAGATATAGCAAGGCCATAGATTGTATGGGCCAGTTAGGTGTTCTGTACACAGAAGTACATTGTAGCTTGAATGATATTCAATTGTGTATGCTGCAGGTGAAGTGTGTTTGCTGCATGTACGAGTTATTAGAAGGAAAGTAGATCAGAGTATGTGTGATTGCCAGGCGGAAGGTATTAGTCTTTGCTAAAGTTCCTTTGTGGGCCATGTAGTGGAATTTAAGATGGCCGACAGTTATCATAAGATGGCTGAATGCCATGTGGCAGTATCTAAAATGGCGGACACAAAGACTTAGTATCACAAAATGGCTGCTGCTTCATAGCCACGCCCCCAGCACTGTAATTCGCATACACATATAACTGAGGTTAGCTTTATTTAAGGATGCTGGAGCAATAATCGTTATTATGTATAAATACCTGTATTGTTATATTTTGTAATCCATGATACAGTTTCATCAGTTTACATTCATAAATAATATTCATTGGTTATAAATCTGGACATTTAATTATTTGGTTGCGTGCGAAATAAATAAATTAGATAGACTTTGCATATATAAATAAATGTACTTCAATACACTCCAACTTTGTACACTGGCACCATTTGTAAAGACTGACTTTGTATGATACTTACAGTGTATATGTGAGATATTGTATATGGTATTAAGGATCTCTTCCTGAACAAATTGTTTTTTTTTATCCCATCATGTGTAGTTATACATTCCATATTATAACCAAAATTATGGATTTACTTACATCCAATAGTGTACATATTCTATTCTGTCATAATATTTATATGATGGTATAAGATATTTGCCTATTAATAGAGCATATGTAATTATGTGGAATATTACTAAGACACACTTTAATTAAGTCATCGGTATGAGAATTTTTTTCCATAGGTTCTGACATCTTTTGGGTGTCGACCACATTTATCACTTGTTATTGGGGAAAGGTTTTGCCTAACACCTATGCACATTTGATAGGTCATCAATACCTCTGGGTACGTAATATCCTGTTAATAAATATGTTTTCAGAATGCTGATGCCTTCTGATAATGTACACCAGTTACTTTTTTTGTATATTAATTGCCTTTATTGATAAATAAAAACTATCCTCCTCCTCCTCTTATGCCCTTTTTTGTCTAAACAGTTTGCTGTTGGACTACTGAATGATGTACTTTCCATAAGACAGTTGTCACATACTTTGTCCAATGGAATATTTTAACCTATTGTAGGTATTTTGAATTATTCCATTCTATACATGCTCTCCTCCTCCATTTAAAAGATTTTAATTGAATCTCTATTATGAATTTTAGATTGAGAAACTTCTGAAAAGAGTAGTACTAACCACATTGTTCAGATCATTTCTTTGTCATTGGTACATACTTTGGATATACTGTGAAATGAATTGTGCAAAAATACTGATGTTCAGTATGACTTATGTTTGGTATCTCTACCACCCACAGTGTAATAAAAAACCCTGATTAAGTGTTTTTTAAATACGAAACGTGTTGGGTTGTTGCATCATTGTGAAAGAAATGAATAAAGACAATCATGGTATTTTTAATGAAGATTTTTAATAATATATTTGTTTATAAATTGTATACATTTTGTCGTACTTGAAAAACTGGTGGTGGATTATTTTAGTGGTGGATTATTTTAGTGCTCTCTATAAACTTATATATATATATATATATCTATATAGATATATATATATATATATATATATATCTATATAGATATATAGATATATATATATATCTATATATGGTCAAAAATGCAAATTGTGACTTTGGAATTTTTTCCATCCTCTTGGAAGGCACAGCCGCTGTTATCCTAGTCAATGCTAAACACAAGAAAAAAAAGTCTAAAAGTCCCAAGGAGCAACCTGTCCTTGCAGCCCCAAATCAGATGGAGAGCCACACACGAGACCTCGCTGGAAAGTACTTTTGGAAAAGAATACTGATTCAGAAGGCGCTGGACTTGTCTGTGTAGATAAATTCCTGATGATAACGGGAAGTGGTTCAGGGTAGTCCCTCATAGTATTTCATGATATGAAAATAATTAAAAAAGTGTATCAATACAGTGGGGAAAGGGGAGATCCAGTGATTCGTACCAGACTCACATAAAAATAAAGTGATTTGTGACCATAAAACTACACATGGAAATAGAAACCTTTATGGGCACAAATCACTTTATTTTTCTGTGAGTCTGGTACGAATCACTGGATCTGGATTTTCTGGATGAACTTCTGATTTTTTGGCGAGGAGACCCTCAGGATTTTATTAAGATCATTGAAAATCATAATCAGGGCCCCAGCACCGTTAAATTAACATATACATTTAGTCCAACTGTAATACATTTTCTAGACGTATGTATCACTTTAAGTGAGGGTAAAATCTCTACATCATTATTTTCAAAACCGACAGATAGGAATAACTTATTACACCATTCTAGTTGTCACCCCGATCCAGTATCTATGGTTTACCCTACTCCCAAGTACTACGTTGCAAGAGGATTAATTCTGAACCTGAGGGGGCCAGTAAACAGATGGAGACCATGGTGGACAAATTTGTGTCCAGGGGTTACAATAAAGAACAACTTATGTCTACTAAAGTGAAGGTGGAACAATTGTCCGGGGAGACATTGTTGACACCCAAAAAAGGTTATCCCTAAGACAGGGTCCGTGATCCCATTTGTGCAACAATACAATACTAAAAGTGGAGCCATAAAACGGCAGTCTAAGCGCCCTTGGCCGATGGTCCAATCGGACATAGAATTAAAGTTATCTAATACGAATTTGATGCCGTGTTATAAACGCGGCAGGAATCTGCGTGACATACTTGTGAAAACCTTCAAAGAGCCCATACTATCCAATGCCACCAAATTAAAACCTGTTTGTGTGCATTGTACGTGCACAACATGCCAATTTTTGATAAGTGGAGATACTTTTTACCATCCATTAACAGGAAGGCCGATTAAAATTAAATTTGCATTAATGTGCAACACTAAATTCACAATTTACCAAATCTTATGCCCATGTGGTTTGTCTTATATCGGCAAGAAGGAGTGGGCCTTTAAAGAACGCATGGCCACCCATCGATCCGTGATAAAGACAGCCATCAATACGGGCAAAAGTGAACAGCCATTTGTTACCGAATGATAGACCATGTGCTCTGTTCTATTAGAGGGGGCAATAGGAGTTCATGGTTATTACAGAAAGAGGCACACTGGATTATGTGACTTGACACATTGAGCCCTAAAGGCTTAAATGAGTCAGCAGGCCTAAATGTGCTTATTTAACACCTTTTTGGGATGCATGTATAACCTCTTTCCCTATATACATCCTTTGATACTCTACATGGTTCTAATATTAAGTATTGGCCCTAGGTAGATAGGGTTGCTCCTTTATAACATGATTTATGTATTATCTATATTGCAAGATTGGAGGTTGACCTGAGGCGCATTCATTGTATCGGAATTATGGCTTGAGGTCTGTTTGACTTCTGCGTTTGTGAGTAGTGCAATGGTTTTTGGTATATATTGCTGGATGTTAATGTGGTGTACAGCATTGATGATATAGTGTCTACACCCCCATATGTTTAGGGGATGTTCCTTTAAATCTCCATGTTGGATTTCGGCAATGCATTATTAGTGAATTATTATTAATGTACAACTGTGTTTAAGATCATTTAAATACCCATATGCCATCATGTGCAGCCCGTGATCTCCTATAGTCATTGTATATTATGATGAGAGTATGTTTACTCATCAAGTAAGTTGGTTTAAATACTTGATGATTCCAGGAGGACACGCAACAGCACTACATTAATTATTGTCTCTTTGTACTATGCATCTAAGTAACCTGATGGCTGGTGCTGCAGTGACCTTTTTGTGTTACTAGTATCATGTTATAGTTATTGTCACTGTGCACTTTATGCATTGTGTTTTACAGGTTGCGTGGTTACGCATTTGGCATGCATGCGGCGTACGGCTGGGTGCTGGCCTGGTGTGTCTCCCCGACAACCCATGTGTTTACACTGAGACAGCCTTTTGTCTCTTGATGATGACATCACTATGCTGTGATTACCAGACGCGGCGTGAGGTGATTTCGCAGGCTGGTGAGTGTGTGGGGGGATATAAGGAGATATTGTTTCACTTGTAAGTTGAGCCTGATGATGACACTACGGTGTTGAAACGTTGCTGTATGTTTACACTGCTTTTGCTGACTAAAGATTTTTGAAAGTGTCGCTGGAGTGCTGCATTCTCTTTATTACCTCTATAATGCACTTGCATAGTTCGGGCACCTGCTCAGGACCTGATTGATTTGTGGCTGTGCTGGACATCCTCAAAATAATTCTTCTTTGTAAAAAAACCTTCTTTTTGTAAAAAACTTTTCTCTGTAAAAAACTATCTCTGTAAAATGTCTACCAAATGTAATGGTTGTAAAATATGGCAGATTATTTGTCATTATTCTATCTGTAGTCCATCTGTTCCCCCATTACGTTCTGTTCAATGTATCTTTATTAATCTGTAAAATTGATTAATGTTAATAGAATTAATGTCTTTTCTATTGTATATGTTTACAATTATGTTCTATTTTCATAGATTCATGCTAAAAGTATCAAACCCCTGATGAAGTTTCATAAAGAGACAAAATGCATCGGGTACTTGGTATGATCCTTATTTCCAAGAAAATACTTCCAGTTCAAGAATATTTGTTTTTATGTATTTTATAATAAATGTTTTATTTTTAAGAAGGAATCTTGGTTGACTATAATTACAAAAGTAGTAGGAAAGCCAGAAATGTATTATTTTGGGCGCTGGTTAACACTATTGTATATATATATATATATATATATATATATATATATATATATATATGTCCAGTCAAATCGGCACTCACATATACTTGATATAAACCATCTCCAGTGCCATCCAGATGATCCATAGCTGGGTATCACCAACACATGCATCCTTTTCAGCGGCACTCATGGATATAAACGAGTCCAAACTGCAGCTATATATGCCAACGTTTTGAAATTGATTTATTTCATCATCAGGGTACAAAGATATAATACAAACACTCTCACCTTATATACCATCAGCCCAGTTCTCCCATCAAATCCGCCGGCTCCAACGCTACCGGTAGTGCACGCCCATTTATGACGTAACACCTCCGGAGCATGTTGCCTAGCAACTGAATAAACATCTGATATAATTAAAAACGCTCAGGCGGCAGGTAAATGTCAAGGCACTGATTCTACTGGTATATAATTACAACAAATATATATAATGTGCACAGTAATATCTGATGCCCGCATAATACAATTATGAAAAGATAAGACATACCTGATAAAAAATACATATATTACATTAAAGCTATATTTATAGCAAACATCACAGAATAGCATGTAATGTCAACACTCAATATGTCAAAAAAGGGTACACACATACAAGTTAATCAACAGAATCAATTGATCTTTTATCAGAGAAAAGCACTCAGGCCACGTTGTTCATTTAGCCCCATGGGAGAAAGTTTTCCCAAACGCTGGATCCAAGCCGATTCTCTCCGAAGCAATAATTTGGATCTATCTCCACCTCTTATCAGAGGGGCGATGTGATCAATGATTATATAGCGGATGGAAGCCATGATATGTCTATTGAGTGCAAAATGAAGGGCAACAGGTTGGTCGCTATGACCACTCTCAATTGCCGCACGAATAGAAGACCTGTGCCCGGCCATTCGCTCACGCAACGTACAGTCTGTTTTGCCCACATACCCTTTGCCACAAGGGCATAGAATTAAATATACAATAAATTTAGTAGTGCAAGTGACACAATGTCTGATTTGCAATGTCTTGCCTGTCGAGGGATGCTTAAACGAAGTCCCTGATCTGCAGGTCATACAGTTGATACATTTGTAACAGCCTGGGCATAGACTCAGAATGTTAGTGTCGATGGAATTGCCCATACCACTCACATCCGTTTTCACTACCCAACTACGGATATTTTTGCCTCTGCTGTAGCAGGGCATAATATACGTAGTCTCAAGGTTTAATAAAGGATCTGTTTTAACCAATGACCATAATTTCTTAACTGTTGTATTAATGGTGGCACTGGCTTCATAAAAGTGATTGACCCACGGAAATTTTGTATCACTTTTAACGACAGGGTTTTTATTGGGGAGATCCTATCTAGTCACTTTCATAGCTTTCTCCTTGGACTGTAAGAGAGAAGCATGGTTATAGCCCCTCCTCAAAATTTCTCAATCATCACATCAATATGAGAGGCAGCTGAAATAGAGTCACTGCAGATCCGTCTTACTCTAATAAAGTGTGAGTACAGAAGGCCATATTTGAGTGATTTGGGGTGAAAGCTAGCAGCGTGTAAGATTGTATTCCTGTCAGTGGGTTTACTATACAATGAAGTCGTTAAACAGTTATCCTTCAGTGTCACTTGCACATCCAGGAAATTCACCACTTTATCATCGATGCTGTAGGTGAATTGAATAGGGCTATCAGAACTGTTGTGTGAGCTTATGACCTGTTCAAATTCAACCTTAGTACCAGACCAGATTATGAACTGGTCATCTATGTATCTTACATAGAAACATAACGACCTGCTTATGTCTGGATTATTCAAGAAAATGTCCTCATCTACAAACATATATGAATTAGCGTACGATGCGGCCACATTGGACTCCATCGCACACCCCGCTAATTGAAGGTATAGTAATAACCCCCATTATACATAAAAAAAATTCTTAGTGAGAATCAAATTCAGTGATTCTAACACAAGGTCAACACAGGGGCCATCATATAAAGGGTTCCTGGAGAGTCTGATGTCGGTGATACCCATGAAAAGTGAAGGATTTAGTGTGTGTATTATAGGAAGCGTGATTTGTTGTGATAAGCTGCTGAAAACCTATAGACCTTGTAGGGCTTACACAGTTTCACCATATACGCCTTTATAGGGTCATATACAGAAAAGCGCCAGATATTAGACAAAAACTTGTACATAACCATATCAAACCCAAGATTCTTACTCAAACCACACTGAGCTCCAATAAAGGTTTCCATTACTGCGGGAGATGCACAGGGTGATGATCAACATGATCAACAAAACCACCAAGAGAATACAAACATGGACATCAACCACCACAGGACAAACATTCAAAATCCTGCAACATACATCTTGTGAACATTCAGGTGTTATCTACATCCTGAGATGCCCTTGTGGGCTAGAATATGTGGGTAGGACCATATGTCCTATGAAAAAGAGACTGTACGAACACATAAGAAACATACGGATAGGCTATGAGAACCACAGTGTTTCTCTCCACTACAAGACCAAATACAATAGCGAACCCAAAGACCTATTTTTTAGGGCGATAGAAATACCCATGAAAAACTGGAGAGGGGGAAACCACGTGGTCACACTAAACAAAAGGGAACTTTTCTGGATCTACACATTAAAAACACTAACACCCAGAGGTCTCAACATTGAGTTGCAGAACAGTCACCTGGAATAAATGCATAGCACTTTACAGCAGTTCCATAATAACTACCCTACATAAAAACAGCATTTCATCATATGCGGTCATCCACAGACCAACACCATAAGAAGAAGAATAATAATAAAAACAAGTATCTTCAATCACTATGCGACACATATATCCTATCAATTGCATCCTCACCTCCTGAACACCATTACTGAGTTTCTGATAACATGAATTACCCATATACAGTAGGTTCATAACACAATAAACGTATTCATTACTCCACATTCTAAACCTACGCTAATACTGTATCTCTTTCTTCTACTGAAATATTATCATTCTTCTCTTGTTCACATAAATTTCTTTCCCTTTCCACCTTCTGTTTTCCTGGTTTACTAACATTCCCTAAGATATTACTATGTCGATCAGATCTACCTAATAGTGACCTACCAGCCCTCATTTTGATCGACATCCCTGCCTGTGCTCCTATGACAGAATGTCACTCAGACCAATCTCAGAAAATTCCACTGAATAGGACCCGCCCCCTGGGCATATACCGCAGCTCAATACAGACACCTTCATCCTTGAAAAAGGCCATTTGAGGCTGAAACGTGTTGGAACAGACATTTGACACACGTATCTTAACTACAAAGACCCTTATCTTCAACATCATCCCAATCGGCACAGTCTCCTCAAAACAGAGTTGAGCGCATGGACTGTGCAGACATGTCACTCCGGGAGAAGCCGAGGTCTCGCGAGACCCGCTACCTGGAAGTAGCACCGCTAGCACAGTGACCATGGAGCCGGGCGCAGGCTGACAGGAGGATGCTGCAGCCGCGCCACACAGACTCCTTCTACCCACCTGTGCAAGACCCAACCCGCTCGCAGCAGCAGACATACCAGCATGGTAACAGACAGGCACACTCATCAGTGCTAAGAGCGGCACCGCATCACACCAGGACAGGGTCAGGCCGGTTTCACACACTCCGGCTCCTGCCGGACGGTGAAATCCCGCACGGCCAGGGAGCCGTGCCGCACACATTAGTTGTGAATGGACACTATTGTGTCCATTCACCCGGGACGGCCACGGCCCGGCCGCACGACTGCAGCCGGATCCCGCCACTGGAAGGGACGGCTGCTGGGCTGTGGCCATCCCTTCCATGATAAACTAGTGTGTGCGGCACGGCTCCCTGGCCGTGCGGGATTTCACCGTCCGGCAGGAGCCGGAGTGTGTGAAACCAGCCTCAGGGCTATTTCACACTGTCCGGCTCCTGCCGGATGGCAAAAACCCGCACGGCCAGGAAGCCGTGCACAGAAGTTGTGAATGGGCACTATTGTGTCCATTCACACAGGACGGCCATGGCCCGGCCGTCCGGTTGCAGCCGGATCCCACCACTGGATGGGATGGCTGCCGGGCTGTGGTCATCCCCTCCATGATAAACTACTGTGTGCTGCACGGCTTCCTGGCCGTACGGGTTTTCGCTGCCTGGCAGGAGCCGGAATGTGTGAAACCGCTCTAAGAGGCAAGGCTGCGGGACGCCGCTCCTTGCCTAACCCCCGCACCCCCACCAGGAGACTAGCTCTCCATTGATCGGTGACTGTCAAACCTTTATTTAACTTGACCATTGAGTGCACACCAGCCACGGCAAACCTACCCATCAGTAGTGCAGAGACATAAATCACACAGGTGATTTATGGTAAAAGGGGTCTGTTGACACCCTCACCCCCCTTTCCCCAGGGGCTCTACACTAACACTGCATATATTTGACTTTAGATACTTATCCTTTCCTATACCTCATTTTATATTTTATACAGAAATAAAAACACTTTGTTTCACGATACTGATCTCACACTTTCTTACTTATAAATTCATTCATTTATAGCATTATTATTCTCATTAGGTAAGCACTTGACACCAACAAATATAAACTTACTCAAGGTAGTAGTTACAAGTCAAATAGGTTGAACTCGATGGACTAACAGCTTTTTTCAACCGTAATTACTATGTTACTTTAGTATGTTACATTACAGTGCACCCTGTTCATATTGTGCCACGCTACATTTCCCCCTTACCATTTTAACATCCACTACACACACTGAAAATGTAGTGTCACACACTTCAAGCTTGGCAGTCGATCAGTCCCCATTGCTTAGCAGTCGAATCTTAGAAATTGATATGCAACTTTTTAACCTGGGCCCAACCCCCCTATGCCTCAGGTCCCCATTATTATTATTATTATTATTATTATAATTTTATTTATAAGGCGCCACAGGTTTCACAGCGCCGTACATAGGAACAATACAGGGAGACAAAGCTTGGCATAACATTGAATAAATAACAAAAATACAGTACAAATAAAGAGCGCCACAGTTCAATACACATTACAGCTTGGATATAAGTAATGAGGACTCAACGAAGATGGTCACTGAGTGTTGGAGTATAGGAGAGCTGTGAGAGCTGTGAGTGACATGTGAAGAGAAGTGGGCTTTGACAACAGGAGGGAAGAGAGCCCTACTCGGAGGAGCTTATAATCTAGTAGGAAGGGGAGACAGACAGAATACAAGAGATGCAAGCAAGTGGGTGGTGGTTAGATAGCAGGATGTAAACAGGCAAGAGGTCGGAGAACCATCTGGTTTATGCAGTGGAAGGGTACGCTTTGATGAATAGGTGAGTTTTCAGTGCCCATTTGAAGCTTTGCAAGGTCGGGGAGAGTCTAATGGAGCGAGGGAGTGCGTTCCACTGAAGGGGTGCAGCACGGTCAGCCCTTGCACCCACTTTCATTACATCCATGGATTTTATACATCTTACTGGCCTGAGAATACTCTATAGTTAGGTGAATTTTTCTTGCCAGATTCTGGCAACTAAACTCACATGCTAATGCAATATGCCAAGATGTATATTTCAAATAGAGAATATGTTGGACCAATGTTACAGATATCCTTATGTTTATCCTTATCCTGTGTTTTGGTTTTATATCATGATTAGGTTTTGGTAAGACCACCCTTAAGTGTTTTGTTTTGGACTTGGTTTTTGATTCAGTTAAAAATCAATAAAAATAAATCACTGATGGAAACTGCTCAAATCCATCTATGTAATGTGGTCTTCTAATAAAATCCAATTTATTTGTTGCAGGTATAGTATCAAGTACTTCATAGTTGCGTATCACTTAGGGACATTTGAGCCCATTGATAATCCGTTCAGTTGCTGGTGAAAGAATGGAGACAGTATCTTCAGTAGCTGGTTTAAGATTTTTTTCCTGTAGGATCCATTTTAAATTTCACTTGTGAGAAGCAAAATATGGTTATTTTACCGCTTTTACACCGACAAGCTGGGTCGCACCCAGGATTTGGGATGTGGCTCCAACCTTGGTGCAATCCGGCTTGTAACCCTTTTAAAACTTCCATTCCCATCCGGCATAATGGGTGACATCAGTGGAGTTGGGTTCTGAGCCAGAGTTGGCATATGAAGCATCTCCCATCACCCATTCATTGCAGTGAACGGGTCCCATCGATCCAGGTTACCTGTTTACACTACGAGCTGGGCTGAATCCATATTCCACTCTGCTTACTATCTGGGTTGAAATACCTGGTCAACCCGGGTCATTTAAACCCGAAGCGGTTACTTTGCTTTCAATCCCCAGTTTTTGCACACTCCCACAGATGACAAAACAGTTATTTTTTTTATTGCCCAGAAAGCTATTCCATAACATGTCCTATTTTTCCCAGCTGGATATAACCGTGTGGTGACAAAGAACATTGTTACCCTTTCACACTGCAGCTCTTAACCGGTATACTGCCGATTTTTTTAGCCTTTTAAAACGGTTAGAGCTGCAATGTGAAAGTGCCAGTCTGCATTTACTGGTTACAAATAACCGGTACTTGCAAATGGGTAAAAAGCAGAGTCTCTGAACCTACATGGTTCAGAGACGTTTTTTATGCAGTATGAACGGCTCTGAACCGGTATATGGGACTCAGGCAGCAGTGAGCACTGAGCTGGCTATCAGCGCAGTGAATATTTTATGAGCGGGAGCTGCTCATTACATATGCGCATATGTAATGAGTGGCTTCCGCTCATTAAATATGCACTGCGCTGTCTTTTAACTGCTGTCTGTCCTGCTTTCACACTGCAAACCTGCTTAAGACCTGGTATTTATGTGTGGTGAGAAAGGGGTTTAAAACTGTAATATACCGTTTTAAATACCATTTCAAAATACCGGGTCTTAAAAGTTTAGGCAATGTGAAAGCAGTATGACTTTACAAATTTGTCATAGCAACAGCTATGTTCTCTGTATAGAGTGTTACTATTTTCTTTATTATATGCACAGCTGAGCCAATGAATGATTAAATAGAAGGATTATCTTATCATTTTCCTCTCAGCGGTGCTCTGAATTGTGACTTTTCCATTAATAGATTTTGTTTTACTTATTATAACCCTATGAGCAGCTTTTATGAAAACATGTTATGACTTCATGTAGGTGATTGAGCAAACTTCCACTACAGTATACTGTTGCAATGAACTGCTACTACCTAAGTAAATAAGGGCCTTATTCTGGTTCACTCCTTCTAGCAAATTCCTTCTTGGATGGACAAAACCATGTGCACTGCAGGGGGGCAGATGTAAAATGTGCAAAGATAATTAGATTTGGGTGAGTTATTTTGTTTCTGTGCAGGGAAAATACTGACTGATTTATTTTTACACTGCAATATAGATCTCACTTTGAAGTAAAACCCCACCCAAATCTAATTCTCTCTGCACAAGTAACATCTGCCACACCTGCAGTGCACATGGTTTTGTCCATCTAAGAAGGATTTTGTCAGAAAGAGTGAACTAGAATAAGGCCCTAAGTGACATAAATACAGTATATAATATGATTCAGTTGATTGTATAAGTACTTTATTGGAAATAGTGTAGCATTTAGAAGCAAATGCAAGTATGATCCCATGATATAGTTTTTGAATAGTTATATCATCATTATATTTTTGATTGTGTCATTCGACAGCCCCATTTAAGACTTGCTACTGCTTTCTACTAAGTGATTGGGGTTTCTGGAATTAATAGTTTAAGAAAGTGCAGGGGAAGGATAGATTCCAAGATTGTTGTAATTTGCGACTGATTACTGAGCGCTTTGTCTTGTACTTGTGTTTTTGAAGGTTTGTTATTGATTGATCAATTACAAGTATCAAAAGTTTTATTTAAAAATAATGTTCCAGCATCAGCACAGAATAGCCTGGCTTTCAGAGTTTCAATACAGAATACTCTGGCCAACAACAGAGAAAAATATATATATGTACTGTGACAGGCAGCCAGGGAAAGCTGTAATGGGATGCATGGGCAGGACTTTGTGGCGGATCTCAGTTTATGTTTTAACTGTCTCCAGAAGGAGGCGGCCTTGTATACATTGTCAAGCAGTCTTTTTGTAGAAACAGACACACAATTATAGATTTGATTGTCCATTGTTCTATATATGAAACTCATGTAGTGTGCCCACATATACAGTAGCTCCTCCTTCCTGTGTGAACCATCTCATGAGTAACTATTAGTCCATGTGTTGCTTCCTATCTCTGGAGTTGTCTTCTCTCTATCAGAATCTCCACTCTCAAGACCCACTTTTGTCATCAAACCTAGCCATCTCTCATCCTAATCCTCTCTTCATTCTCACTGCTTACCCCATCTGTGTCACCCATGCCTGTCTACTCCATGCTCCTTTGTTTGGGGCAGATGTATTAAGCATGGCAAAGAGATAAACTGGAGATAAAGTGGAAGGAGATAATGCCCCAGCCAATCAGCTCTTTTTGAAACATGACAGTTGGGAGTTGATTGGCTGGTGCGTTTTCTCCTTTCACTTTATCTCCAGTTTCTCTTTTCACCAGGTTTAATAAATCTGCCCCATTGACATCTACCCTTTGGCTTGTGCCATCTTGATGCTTATATCATTGTCATGTCCACTGATGCTAGCAATAAAACAAAAGGATAATTTGAAACTATGCACCCGGTTAAAATAGCAAAGGGTTTAAATACAGAAAGCCTCACCATACTTCACAAAAATTGACATAAAAAATGGATTAACTCTAATAAGAAGTTAACTAGATAACATGTAGTAGCTATGACACCAACTGGTAAAAAGATGACACTTCTTGTGACACCCACACCTCTTTACTATATCAAATGTCTTACACTCTGTCACGGCTGTTGTCACAGACTGTAGAGAGTCTGTACTGGTTTAAAGTGGCAGTGGGTTGCATAAGCAGCAAGCATGGCAGTGCGATATAGCTCCTTTATATGAGTTGTGGGTAGCAGTGAGAACTGCCATTTGGTAAGGTGCTTAGGGTTACCCCATGGGCACTTGGATACATGACAGACGTCACCAACTGACACAGCTGGAAATGAAAGGCAGCCACTGGGATCTTGCTAGAGGATGCCAAGTCATAGGTGGACTAGACCTGCGTGTGAACAGATGAAGGCCAGATGGATACCGGACCTTGGAGAGTACTTAGGAGTACCGGGCTGGGTCCCGGGCCAGGTACCATACTTAGAAGGTTACTGGGCTGTGTACTAGACTTTGGGGTCGATCTTATTAGGTCCAAAGGATGTGAGGTGGACCATTGTGGTGCCATTTTCATGCATTTAAATGCTGGAAACGGCACCCGATTCAGTCTGATCTCCCACCCTATATATACATTATTGACTAATATACTTCTCTAAGATAATATAAACACACAAAAGGACAAATGTAAAAGGGTGTGAAATCAGAAAGCGAGAGATTTGGGGAGAGTTTTCCCATTTTTTTTAAGCGGCAATCATTTACACTGAAAATCCAGGTTGATTTTGCTATTTAATTGGTTGCCACTTTTTTAAAAAGAGGCAACTCTCCCAAAATCTTTCACTTTCTGGTTCTCACACCCTATTACATTTGGCCCATAGTATCAACTTAAACCACTAGTAGGCAACAGAATATTAACTGTTAAGTTATTGAATATATTAGTATCATCTCTTCCGGAAACACCTATTTTAGAAATACAGACTACTTGGGGGTTTATTTACTAAGATATGAGTTCTACTTCAGACGGAATGTTAAAATCTACTTCTAATTTATCTATCACCTTCTAGAAAATAATAGATAGAATCTGATTGGTTTTAGCCTGAGTATCATTACGATCAGTGTGTGTTATAATGACAGAAATCCCACCAATATTATTGGACACACCAGATAGCATACTTGAACTACTTCCAATTGCCATCAAAACCCCATCACAGAGCCACAACTGTAAACACTAGCATCATTCATTAAGTCAATACTAACAGAAAAGAAGAACATCCCTGGCTCACTGACAGTAGCATATTATCGTTTCACTGACAGCAGCACATCCCTGCCTCACTGACAGCAGCATATGTCACGTCTATCATTATAATACATTTATCGTAATGATACTCAGGTTAAAACCTGGCTTGAAAAATGACCTAATGAAAACAGCATTGCAATTGTTTTAATGGTTTCAGAGTAAATCTCATTCAGACAAATAAACAAACAAAAATCATACTTTTATTAGTAATATGTATAGACACACAAACACACACACATACACACACACTCACACACACACACGCATACACTATATTGGTCTATTATATCTTCAGCAGTAGATTAGACACATAAATGGGCAGCACACAATTTCTCTAATAGTATCAAGGGTTTTGAAACTGCCGCCATTCTGACCAGTTAATCTAATCAATCACCATCCTGTGTTGCATAAATGCAGTTTTTTATATCTTCCTACAAAACTAAAATGTATTGACATAAATGTATGACATATTGCCAACCGAGTTTCCCAGGTCTCTGAGTAAATGATGATTATTATTTTTGCCACTTACTGGTGATGTTCTGTACCTTGTACTTTGTTTCCATTGAGTCATTTAAGCCTTAGGGCCTTTGACATTTGTGTTCTCTTTCTATGAGAAGTATGTGTCTTATTATAGTCATATAATGTCATTTGTTCTTGTTAAAGTTAAATCAGGCTCTTCTCATCCCAGGACCCCAATTTCAGAAATATTTGGAAACCTGTCCTTGCACAAATATAAAACATCCCCTCCTTTAATGTATAAGGACAATCTAAGATGGCGTTAATAATTGCTTAAGAAACTATTAGCAAAATAGTTTTATTTAGGATCAGTACTGACTGATCATTGTTGTTACCTATAATTTGCCTCTGGTAGAGGGGGGAGGTGTATTTCACGAGAACTCTAGTGGGGTTTATAAAGTATAAATATGTAATAGATGCTTACATTGTGAACAATGACTGCAGAGACATCGCATATAACAAACACTTCTTGGAAAACAAGTGAATGGCAATGATGCTGCTTCCACCATCTATATACAGCACACAACCCCCCCCCCCCTGTTTTCAATGTTAAGTGCAATACACAGGTGTGTGAGTATAAGACACTGCGAAAGGAGTTGGATGTGGGAACATTGTGCAAAAATGAACAAACTAAGCAAGAAAAATGGGAGATGAAGTAAGGATCTATACTGAGCCTTGGAGAGAAGCACCAGCCAATCAGCTTCTATTTCCCATGTTACAGGCTGTGTTTGAAAAATGTCCACTTTATCTCTCTAAATCAGGCATGTCCAAAGTCAGGCCCGGGTGCCAATTGCGGCCCATGCTGTCATTTCAAGCGGCCCGCAGCCTCCAGCTGGAAGAGCATCAGATGTGGGAAGCACAGCACAGGACACTAAAGGTGCCCATACACATTACAATTATTGTATACAATATCGCATCTCATCGCATCTCGGTTTTGCGATGAGATCAGGGGCCAGATGTATCAAGCTTCAAAGTGATAAAATGGAGAGTGATAAACAGCCAGTCAATTAGCTCCTACCTGTCATGTCACAGGCTGGATTTGAAAAATAACAAACTGAGGAAGCCGCTGATGACTGCTAAGAGGCGGAGAAACGCGTTCTTTGGAGCTGTGTTTGATGCCAGGATATTGCAAAGTGAACCCTGTATACTGCTGCTAAAAATTGTCTGCAAAGTGGGTACACTGCTTTGGCTACAGCTGCATCCCTCCTCAGCAATTGAGAATATCCAGCTGAGTAGAGGAAGGACTGAGCCCTGACCACACACATAGAGTGGGGACATTTTTTGTGCAGCTTGAAGCTCTATCTAAAGAGCAGGACTGGTAACTATGCACACAAATCTGCCTTGTCAGTGTTGTATTGAGAAATAAGCATATTAGTTACCATATATGCCAAGCATCCGTTTGTCTTATGTTGTTTGTCCTGTCTGTCTGATCTATGTTTGAAGTGCACTTCTAATGAATTTTTATTCTATGTATAAATTGTTATATATTGTTTTTTAATAAATAATTCCATTAAGGAAAATTATTATTGTTATTTTTTTCTGAGTACAACTGCGCTCCTTGGGTATGCATGCAGCCTAGGCAGCGTGCAATTTCCTTGAAAAATAACAGGTAGGAGCTGATTGGCTGACTGTTTATCACTCTCCATTTTATCACTTTTGAAGCTTGATACATCTGGCCCTAAATGAGATGAGATCTAGTACAAAAAGTATGTGCTGCACATACTTTTTGTACTAGATCTCATCTCATGTCAGCTCATCGCAAAACCGAGATGCGATGAGATGCGATATTGTATACAATAATTGTATACAATAATTGTAACGTGTATGGGCACCTTAAAGGTGGGGCCCCGGCGAGCGCGCCTTTATCTTGCTGTCTGCTGCAGTGAGAAGTTGCCGGCCGCCACAGTAAGATGTGTTTGGCATCCTACCCCTGCTGAAATCGTGTATCACCCTACTCCACAATCTCAGTGACAGCAGTGTTTGGGGAGGGGGGCAGCAAGGGGAAGCTTTCTCCCGTAACATGCAGAGCGGAGGAGGGCAGCAGCGGTAGCCCAAGCATCTCCTATCCTTGCAGTTCCTGCTTTGCCTCTTCTTCTTCTGGCTCACACAAGGGGTTGGGAAACATACAGAGAAGGGAGGGGGCAGAGTGGGGGACATACAGTGAAGGAGTGTCAGGCTGGGAGACATACAGTTAATGGAGGCAGTGATGGCCATTCAGAGAAGGGGGAGCAGGGGCACGCTGGGGGACATACAGTGAATGGGAGTCATACAGTGAAGGAGGGTCAGGCTTGGGGACATACAATGAATGGAGGCACTGATGGACATTAAGAGAAGGGGGCAGGCTGGGGGATAGAGTGAATGGGTGTAGAGTGGGGAACATACAGTGAATGGGGGACATACAGTGAAGGAGGGGCAGGCTGGGGGACATACACTGAATGGGGGCAGGGTGGGGGAAATACAGTGAAGGGGCAGGCTGGGGGACATAGAGTGAATAGGGGCAGAGTGGGGGACCATTCTGATGTGATTAAGGATTCAAAGAATGTCAGGCTGAATGGTCGGCCTCCACACATTTAGACTTCACCAAATCTGGCCCTCGTCACAAAAATGCTAAATGCTTCGTAGACCTGGTGACAAAGCAACAGAATAGTGGTGAATCCAGTTTTGCAATTGGCTCATTACACTGGACAACATATTTAAAAAAAAAATTTGGATCTAAAAATTACATATGTTTATTAATAGAATATAGGGTGCTGAAAACAAAAATGACAATGAAATTGAAAGATTTGTTGCCGTTATCTAGTTATTCACATTTATACTGTACATACACAACATCAACCATAATACAAATGATTCCTTTTAATGCCGCATTCATTTTGCAAGTCGCTTGTACACTATTTCCGCGGTACCTCTGACAAGTGTCCAAAAATAGTCTGCTAGCATTGAAGCTTTCCATTTCCCCCGCTATCTCTTCTCCATCTTAAAAATATCCTGGTGAAAACATTCACTGTGTTCATCACTAACGGCGCCACAGTTAGCTGGGAAAAATCTAAGTGAGAATGAATCAGATGCATCTTCAAAGACATACTGTTTTGTACCCATGTCTGATATGAGGAAATCATATTTTCAACCAGTTCAACGTAGTTTGCTGCCTTCTTATTTCCTAAAAAGTTTTGTGCTACCAGACGAAAATCGTTCAAAACAGTCTTCTCATCACCTGTTAAGATACTATCAAATCTTTGTCCTTGGAAAGATTTCGTATGTGGGGTCCAACAAAGATGCCCTCCTTGTTTTTCGCTTCACTGAGCCTTGGGAACTTTTGCCTAAGGTACTGAAATGCTTGACCATCCCTATCCATTGCCTTAGTTCATCGCTAAGGATCTTCAAAACTTTAACTAATAAACAATGTTAAACATCATATTTGTGTTCAGCGCATTGAAAGCAGTAAGAATTGGTTGTTTTTACGTAGGATTCATTTTATCTGATGCCTAGTGGTATTGAGCAAGGGAATTGGACTGGCCTTCACCTCAATAGGTACTTATTCATGGATAATGTCCATGATGAAGGTTGTTCTTACATTCTCACTCAGAGGCAGATTTATTAAGCTTGGTGAAGTGACAAAGTGGCTTGTACTTTATCACCGGCCAATCAGCTCCTATCTGTCAAGTTACAGGCTGGGTTTGAAAAATGACAGTTCGGAGCTGATTGTCAGATGATAAAGTACTAGCCACTTTATCACTTCACTGAGGTTAATAAATCTGCCCCACAGTGTCAAATGATGTACTGTAGAGATGTGGCTCACACAACCCTAGAAGGTGGCCCCTGTTACTCTCCTACTGTACATACCGTATATCCGACAAGCAGTGCTTGCATTTGTCTCTGAAGCAGCTTGCTCACTGTACAATTAGTGTGATGCTGGAGATACACTGTACTGTATGTGTGAATGTGTGTGTTGGGGGCAGGGGAAGGGTGGGTGAAGAGGGGTTAGGTAGAGTGATTTATTTTTCTACTTAGGATTAGAGTCAGATGCACTGTGTGGCTATTGCTAGAATTTGCAAAAATTCACAACCAAGTGTTAACATATTTATATTCATCATTAGCTTTATTATATATACTGGAATTGATGCTTATGAATATTTTATGAGAGAAGAGTCTGAATGAAAAGGTGTTAAAGATTCCTAGTAACAATTTTATAAATAAATGGTTTCATCATTATTCATTAAGTGATGCATTTAAATATATCACGTTATTTGATTGGTCATTGCTCATTGTTATGCTAAATACAAAGGGGGCTTTTAAAATTAATACACATATACAGCGCATCTGCAGATCACATTATTTTATTCCTTTCTACTGTCTTTGTGCCTGGCTTATTCATAAGTGAGGCAGGAAAGCTCTCAGTGTTCAGCTGGTTGCATGCTCACAGCAGTGGCTACTGAATTGTCGCTCCTGTCACTGCCTGTTTTACAACATCACTAGAATTGTTTGAACCTACAGTAGAGGAAGACAGATTCTGCTGCTGTGCTGATGGAACATGACGCTTCTTTCATCCTAATGGAAACTGTAGCAAAGAATCCTACTATTTACATCACCACTGACAGATTACAATATTTATAACCTTATCTAAAATGAAGCTCAAGTTAAGTATTCTGACTATTTTTGTTGCCTTTGTGGGTATTTTGAGTTTTATTTTTTTGGTGGTTGCTATTGGGACTGATTTTTGGTACATTATTGATGCCTCCAGATTGGAAATAAAAAACAACTTTTCCGAGACCATGAGCTCACACTCAGGACTTTGGCGGACATGTAAATGTAAGTATCATGGCCATTTGGATTTTTTAACCTTATTCTTAAAATATGTGAATATCTCTTTGGAGAAATTTAGTTTTAATCTTTCTTTCTTTTACAGTTAAGGACAAATGCTCCACTTTGATAAATCCTTTCTGGCATGGTAACGTAAACTTTACAGATTCACAAAAGCAACTTTTAAGTGAGTTGAATATTGCATTTCTCAAATTATATAGATTCAATGATTTTGTTTTTATTCAGAATTTTAAGTGTACTTGTTAAAATGCACTAATTCTACTCCAAACATATTTAAAATGGAGTGGTTCTACAAGTTGAATTATGTACAATAATAAAACTGCCATAGCTACACTGTATGGGGTGTGAACAAGTAATATAAATCGAAAGACAAATTAAGATATGAATTTTCATTACATAAGATTGTAGATGGTAGAAAAATTAATATGATCAGAATTATTATAAAAATGCACATATTAAACTGTATTGTTGCTAAAAATGTTATCAATATCTTAAGAGTTGAAATGCTATTTTCAGAATGTGATGTGACACATCCTGCTTACATATATACAGAATACACACACACTCAAAAAAACACACACACACACACACACACACACACACACACACACACACACACACACACACACACACACACACACACACACACACACACACACACACACACACACATATATATTTATTATCCCCAATACTCCAATTAATCTGTGCAAGGCAGCTTTACCTCAACAGTCCCTGAGGGTTATAGGGACCAGTTTCCACTATATATATATAGTCCACAATGGATCCGGCACAGCCACTTATATTCATACCAGGAAGGGTGCCAGTAATCCAATGGCAATACACTTTGACACAGTAACGGCACTCCATCCTCTTGAAAGCAAATTTATTCCCAATAGCATTGTTTCAATACAAAAAGCTGTATCTTCATCCAGCTCATTCATATGTATATATACTGTACATCCATCTATATTTCAAAATAAATATTAATGTACAGTAGTTCTTGTTTTACCTTTTGAAAAAGAGTTTGATGTGATTGAAATGTGAATGGAGATGGGCTATATTTTCTTACTAGTGCGTGATCACCACTTGCAGGGCATTTAATGTATTGCAAATTACTATGACATTTTGAATTATAGTACAGACTTCTATTACAAACAGATCTTCATCATTAGTTGATTTATTTATTTAAACTAAATTGTTATATAGCGCCTTAGAAATAGAAATTAATCAATAAATGTATGTATTTGTAACAATATACTTACAAAATCAAATACAAATAAATGGTTGTAAGATATTAGAAAAGATGCCAAAAATAATTTTACTGAAAAAAAAAAATAATATACTTTATTATCTGCATCTAGAAGTATATGGTACCCTCTGTAAGGGCAGTATTCAATGCCTCCGATTCACCATATTTTACAGCGAATCTGGCAATTCGCCGGGGTACCAGCGAATTTTCTGTCAGAAAAAAACAATTCGCCCTATTCAATGGAGCCAATTCGCTGCAAATGAACAGCGAAAGTGCAGTGAATCCTACACAAGATTCGCTGCCAGCCGCGATCCTGGCCATTGAATACTGGCCTAAGTGTTTTAGGAGCTATTCACTCCCAGCCGCTATTTCCGCCGGCTAAAGTAGCTAACTTTGTCTTTTTAATGCTTCCGTTATCAACAGCATTGAATGCAGTTTCCGACAAATCAGATCTGACTTTTAAGCAAGTCAGATCTGTTTTGTCAGAAACGGCTGCAGATTGTTGAATTCACATCTGTTTTTCATCAATCTACGGCCTTTTTGACGTTTTGCAGACTTTCCGATAGTCGGTACATTGAATACCAACTGTTGAGTTCCTGTCAGAAGGAATGGAAAACGTCCCAGATTCTGACTGTCGCAATGTCCCGAAATTCACAATCCATGATTGAATACCCCCCTTAATGTCCCAGTAATACTTTGGGACTTTTGAATTAGTATTATATACCAGGATTTTGAGAACTAAAATGATTTAACTCTGTATTCATAATAAATGTCTCAGCATACTTTGATTTGGTTTATATTTATTTACTATTTTATTTAAGTTTGTTTACACAAGAGTTCATAGCCAGATTAAGGGTTGGGGAGCAGGGTATACGGTACCTTGGGCCTGGCTGAAGCACAGTGACATCACTAGCTTTCCTTCTTGCTCAGCAGCAGAACTAGGAGGCAAGAATGTTAGTATGCCTGCTTAAGGTAACCCCTGTTGCTCATCTCTTTCACTTTTTGAGATGGTCTGCTGTTGCAGAAGGTTTTGCATTAAGGTTCATGTGCTGAGAAAGTTGCGTCTCTAAGTGTGGTGCAGATGGAACATAGCTAAGGTGTTTTAAAAAGGTGTATATGCAATTCTGGAATATACACCATATTAAGCAAACTTGCTTCATAAGTACAGTACACATCATTATTTTAGTACCCTGGCTCAGTCTAAATGATTGTACACATTGTGACAGATTTGTCAGATTTGTTACTTTAAGCAAATTTTAAGAGCAGGTGGCATTGCATCCAATTCTGATCAAGGAAGCCAAAAAAGGTTGGCTATTTTTGCCAATGTAAGTGGGATTGGAAATATACCATCGAAAAAGATTATTCAGATTATATAGTAACATCGTTTGTGAGGTTGAAAAAAGACATAAGTCCATCAAGTTCAACCTACTGTATAACCAATCTTCTGTGGTGTAAATAACTGGATGAGTTTACCATCTATTCATTATAAACCAGCATCCCTGATGACCCAAAGTGGCTGTCCAATCTTAGTCCACTATAGTACATTATAATCAATGATTATTCCCCTGGATACTATTTTCTGTTAAAAATATATCTAAAAAATATCTATAAACATATCTGGTGAATCTGCTATCACAACCTTCTCTGGGAGAGTATTCCATATAATTAACTCCCTTACTGTAAAGAAACCCTTTTTATGCTGGGTGAGAAACTTCCTCTCCTCTAATCTTAGAGGATGACTGCATGTCCTGTGAACAGTCCTCGTGGAAAACAGGTCACATGATAGTTTTCAGTATTGACCCTTTATGTATTTTAATATATTTATAATATTCATTTTAGATGCCTCTTATCCACCGTAAACATACCTAACTTAGCTAGCCTCTCCTAATAGCCCAATGACTCTAAACCTTAATTAATTTTGTTGCTCTTGTCGTCTGTAGCTTTTCAAGTACCAATATGTCTTTTTAATGGAGTGATGACCTGAACTGTGCACTGTAGTCTAGATGAGGCTATACCAATGATTTATAAAGTGGCAAAATTACACTGTCCTCCCCTGCCTATATGCCCCTTTTTATGCATGCATATACCTTTATTGCCTTCGCTGCTTATCCTTGACATTGGGCAGTACCACTAAGTCTACTGTCAATAAGTACTGACAAATCCATCTACATTGAGGATTTCCCTATATTTTTCCCATTTAATTTATAGATCACTTACTTGTTTCTGCTCTCAAAATGCATAAACTTACATTTATCAATATTAATCCTCATCTTCCATTTAGCTGCCCAATCCTTCAATTTATTTAAGTATTTCTGTAGAGAGACTACATGCTGATCCGATTTAATTACCTTATATACTGTAGTTTAGGGTCATCTGCAAAAATGGAGAATTTGCTAACTAGACCATCACCTACATCATTAATAAATATGTTAAAAACAAGTGGCCCTAGCACAGACCTTTGAGGAACACTGCTTTAAAGTTTAGCCCAATTTGAAAATGTTACATATACCACAACTCTCTGTTCCCTATTCTCAAGCCAATTTTTCACCCATATTTTGTAGCTCAACCTCATGTGAGGCACTGTTTGTTTTAAAGGCCTTAGAAAAATCTAAGTAGACCACATCTACTGTGTTGCCCTGGTCTACGTTCTCACTCACCTCCTCATAGAAGCTAATTAAATTGGTTTGACATGAATCAAACGATTTTGGTGGAAAGTTATAAACTTTCCTTCTACTATATTTCATATTACGTTCTCTATGGAACCCTTAGCTCTAATGGGACTGTCTTTTCGCTTATGGCCAATGGACAAAATTGAAGGCCATACTCTTCCATTGCTCATTCTAATTCTCACTGTGGCAAGGAAATGCATATTAATCCATTGGACTGGGAATACCACTCCACAATTATCAACAGTCAAACAAAAACTCCTACATATACTTTACTTTGAAAGGAAATATGCAAAACTAGACATATTTCATGGAGCCAATAAATTATTACGAAAATGTTCTCTATTTATAGACACTCTAGATTCTAATACTAAAAACTATATCTTTTCAATATTTGAAAAGGCCTAAAAAAATATTGTATTTTTATTCCTATTTTGGGGGGTATTCAATCGGCGTTGTGCTCCCGCAGCCATCTTCCGATGGGGAGATGGCTGCGGGGCCCTATTCAATGCTGTCTTCCGCGACAGCATTGAACAGGGGTTCTCAGCAGAACGAGCCCGACATCACAAGCTGTCGGGCTCGTTCTGCCGAGAAAAGCAGGAAATAGGCGAGCTCCCGGCCGGAGCTCGTCTATTTCCATCCTCAGCTCGCGGCCACGCCCCCTTCTCGCCGCTCGGCGGCCGGGACATTCAATCCCGACTGCCGAGCTCCAGGCGAGCAAAACGAGAACGGGACAGGGGCACGGCTGTCGCACTAGCTCGACAGCCGTGCCCCTGACATTGAATACCCCCCTTAATCTGTCATAATTCCTATATAACCTTTACAATAGAATATTGCCTGTTGAATAATGTTATAGGGACAGTTCAGTACCTCAAATGTATGTCTATTGTAATATATGTTATATTTATATGTTTTCATGATGGTAGAACAAGACATCAGGTATAAGTTTATTTTCAACCATTGAAACTCCTCTCACCACATCCCCCCCACCCCCACCCTTCTCCTCCCCTCTATTTTATCCTCATGTTTCTTTATCTGTATTATAATTTGTCTACCCCTGCGATGTCTTCAGTGTTTGTTTTTATTTTATTTAGAAATTAGTCTTGTTTGTGACTAACTTTATATTACATATGTATCAGTTCATATAACATAAATACTGTACTTTATTGCAACATATCTTACCTTAGGTTACATCTTGTATTATAATGTTACATCGGTACCAGAAAATCTCGCTCATAACATAGATGGAATGATTACGATGTAAAAAATTAGTTTAAAAATGTAGCTCAATGTTTATTACATTGGAAGTTATCATATATCTGCACATGATGCATATGACTGTGATAATCTATGTTTTGATCTTCTATGGAAAAAAACTTTCAGTAAAAAGTATTTAAAAAAAAAATTGGATTGACATGACCTATCCCTCATAAATCCATACTGGTTCCCACTGATAATTTTATTGCAAGTCACGTACTCCTAAATGCTACTCCTTGAAATACCCTCCAGTACATTCCAAACAATTGATGTCATAGTTGCTGGACTATAATTACCTGTATGTGTTTTTCATCCATTTTCATATATGGGTACTACATGCAGGTCAGCTGAGAGGGGGGGGGGGGGGGGGTTACTAATTTCCCGGGCTTGCTTGAGGGGCCCCCATTCCCCCTCTCCCGAGCAGCAGAACAGACCAACAGCTTGATGAGCCTACTGTCAGCACAGCACATGCTGTCAGTAATGACACTACCCACCAAATTATTTTTTCACCCACCTTTGTTCACCCACACTTTGGGGGCATGGCCTAATCACAGGAGGCGATTACTGGGGCCAGGCATACCTTTCAGTGGCCCTGACTACATGTGGTGGGGCCGCTCTCTAATGAGGTTCCCCCTGGGGGGATACAGGCACTGGAACGGGTTATATTTTCAAGCTGCTGTGTGGAGTGGGGGCGTCGCTCCCACTAATGAAGCTGATGCTGAATACAAAGATACAAAAAACACTGTGCTGGTTTTGAGGAAGTAAGTAAGTAAGTAAGTAAGTTTTATTTATATAGCGCACTTTCTCCAACCGGACTCAAGGCGCATTACAGACATTAAAAATAACAATACACATACTGCAATACAAAGGGATATCAGTACAAGGAACAGGCAACAATGGCAGTACAGATGTACATCACACATACAGATATGCACAAGACGCATTCTAATAAGGGACACTAACATGGGGAACATATTTACCGAGCTGTGCAGTACCCAAGCAGCCATTCAGTGGCGCCACATGGTGATTGCACAGCCAGCTAGGTAGCCAGTAACAGTACTGATATACACTGGCGGATTTAGGGGGGGGGGGGCACCAGGGCACGTGCCCCCCTGTCATTTCAGATGTTTTTTTTATATTTCTGCTGCCCGCTCCCCCGCTGTGCCCGCTCCCCCGCTGTGCCCGGCCGGGAGAGAGATGTGCTACTGTATAAAATTCACTTCTCCTGCTGGACCGCTAGCCAATGGGTGCTTGCGGTCCAGCAGCCAATCAACTGGCGGCTGCTGGAACGCGAGCGCCTATTGGCTAGCGGTCCAGCAGGAGATATGAATTTTACATAGGATAGGAGCACATTTCTCTCCCGGCCGGGCACACTGTGGAGCGGGGAGACGCATGCGAGCGGAGCGGGCGGGGGGGGGGGGCTGGCTGTCAGCACAGGCGGGGGGGGGGGGGGGGTGCACACACAACCCTCCCACCCTACTGCACCCAACCTGCTGCAAGCACCTTCCCACCCTGCTGCTCCCAAGCAGATTCAGTCGAGCATGAAGCCCCTTGGCATCGAGCATGTAGGTAAGTGGCACTTATGTGTCAAATGTGTAATGGGCATTACAGTGTGTTATATAGTATGTTATGGGGATTACAGTGTTATATAGTATGTCATGGGCATTGCGGTGTGTTATATAGTATGTAATGGGCATCATGTGTGGGCTTATGTGTAATTGGAATTACAAAGTTCACTAAAATGTGCAATGGGCATTACGGTGTGTGGTATAATGTTGGTCCATGCCCACTTTTAACTGAGCAGGTGCCTCACCTACTACAAATTGAGAGGGAGGGGGGGTGCGAAACATGCCCTTGCTCCGGGCACCGTGGCACCTAGCTACACCACTGCGGCCGCCTTATAGGAGACAGACACTAGAGGTACTGCTATACCGCTAGTGTTTGTCAGAACAGAAGAGTGCGGCCAGCGCTACCCGGAAGTGTGGATTTGGGTAGCGCTGGCGCGCTATTTGAATGGAACCCTTCACAAGCATGCACCCTGGCTCCCCCCTGGCAAAAAAAAAAATCAATCCCATGGCATGGCAACAAGAATAAAACCCCTGTCAAGAAGCATGTAACCCCTGGCAACAAGTGATATTCCTCTGACAATAAGTATGTAGGTAAGCAGCAATTATATGGTATAATATGTTATAGGCATTATTATGTTTAATGGGCATTTTGGTATTGGCATTATGTTTAATGGGCATCACAACGTATGGCATTGTGTTTTATGGGCATTACTTTGTTGGCATTATATGTAATGGACATTACAGTGTGTGACATTATATTTAATTGGTATTACGGTGTGTGACATTATGTGTAATGGGCATTACTGTGTACATTTTTGGCTCGCCGACGGCGCGCAATGTCCCTATTTATACATCATTATCTATATTATGGCTTAATCCATGTGGCGTTATCCGAATTTTGGCTTAATCCATGTGGCATTATGGAAATTTTGTCTCATTCTTTTTGGCATCATGTGTAAGCGGCAAGTATAATAGGGTCCACTATTTTGTTGCATAATGTGTAAAAGTGGTATATGGTGTGGTACACTACACTCAAGGACACGCCCCCTCTGGAATGGCCACGCCCCCTTTAAAAAAACAAGCTACGCGCCGGAGGCGCGCACACAACTCCATCCTTCACTTTTCACTCCACAGTGGGCCTGTGGACTTAAAATGTCAGGGCCTATTTCTAATGCCATTCCTTCCTTCTCTCTCTGCTCTCCTCCTCTCTATCTCACTTCACTCTCTGAGAATGCACACTGGCACTACTAACACCGCTCACTCCCATCCCCCTGTCATGGTGCCCCCCCTGTCATTTTCTCCTGGATCCACCCCTGCTGATATATATACTAGATGTACTCTAATGAGGGACACAGACATGGGGAACATATCATTACTGAGCTATGCAGCACCCAGGCAGCCAATCAGCGGTGCCACATGGTGATTGCACCAGCCAGTACTGTACATATAGAACACAAAATAACAGTACAGGGTACACAGAACTAGACATAACACAATTAAAGCACAATTCTTAGTATACAATACAGCTGAGATATAAGGAAGTGAATGAGAATAGATGCAGGTATAGATTGTAGATGAGTAAGAGAGCTGTAGTTGAAATACAAGAAGAGTGCTGTGAGAACAGGAGGGAGGAGGGCCCCGCTCTAAGGAGCTTACAATCTAGAGGGAGGGGGAGACAGACGGGTGACATGAGGTGCAGGTAAGGAGACCTGAGGCAAGAATTAAGCATGGCAGGGATGGTCAGGACACGAGGCTGCAGGTAAAGAGAATGGACAAATTAGTCCTCTCTCTCCTCCTATCCTCCTCTTCCCCCTCCACTGGCACCCTTGACCCCTAACAGCTTTGCACAGTGGGCCATGCCAGGAAGGATTAAATAAATTAATTACCATGGGATAATTGCATTAAATCCATTGTATTCATGTAAAATAATAATAATACATCAATATTGAAATAAAGAAATTAATTAATGAAAAAAAAAAGCTTTGATTATAACCACGAATAATTGGCATGGTACTTTTTACAGTCTCTAACATGGTTAGATATTGTATAGTACAGTCCCATTCCTTGATTAACCATGTGACCTTATATCATTCCCCCGAAATTGCACAGTCTCTTACACTCACTATTTGTAGATCTCAATGGTGGTTGGCTCAAATAGAGAAAAAAGTCCCTGGAGTGGAGAATCTTTATCCTGGAGGGAGTTCCTGGGCCCGTAAGAGATGGATCTGGTAGGGCAATGCAAGAACTTGGGGTCCTGTGGTCTGGTTCAGGGTAAATCTTTGGTCCAGGGATGTTGGGTATCTGTATCTCAAGAAGAGGCTGGTAGGTTGGCACACTTGATGCATTTTGCCAGTTAAACTGGCTTTTTCAAAGGTGGTCTAATGTTGCCACTGGATCTATATTTATACTATATCCAATATGGCTGCTGATTGTTTGCAGCTGTGAGGCCACATGCTTTCTAGCTTTCATTTCATCTAAAAAACCCATATCCCATGGTTTATTTAAAACATGACAGGGATGAAGTGGCGATGAACTCTGTAATATGCTGGATATCTGCAGCCGCATGACTGCGATGACGCGGCAGCCATGCAACTACAGTCACCTAGTATCGTGCACTGTGAGGAGGTGGTTCCTTGTGGTCTCATGACCAAAACGTCGTGATGGACTTGCACCCACAGCTGCACCATATCAGGGCCGTAACTAGGGGGGGGGGCTGGGGGGGCACGCGCACCAGGCGCTGGAGGCAGGGGGGCGCTGGAGGCAGGGTGTCGCTGGTGTAAGCAGCGGCAGCAGCGGGGAGCTAGCGCCGCAGACATAGATGTATGTCTGCGTCGCTGCTGCCACATCAAAGATGGCCGCCGCCATGAAACAACAGACAGACACTAGAGGTGCGCTTGACCTCTAGTGTCTGTGATAAACACAGTGCGCGCCCAGCGATACGCGCTGGGGCTGGAGTCTGGACAAGCCCTGCCTGTCTCTTCATGGGGGAAACTACATCTTCCTCCTCCTGCAGCAGGCACCCCCTTCGCCCTGTCCCTGGATCCACTGGCTACCTGGACACCCTGCAGCTCCCCCCACAAATTGGTGAGTGCCCAGGGATTGACCCCCCTGACCCCCCTGTACTCCCTTCCCCCATGTGTGACCCCTGTTACCCCCTTCCTCTGTGTCTGTGACCCTATCTGCCCCAATATCCCTGGTGTCTGATCCCCTCTTCCCTATATGTGTGTGTGTGACACCTTTTACCCAAATTAAAATGTGTAATGGGCATTACGGTGTGTGCTATAAATTGTAATGGGCATTACGGCATGTGATATTATGTGTAGTGGGCATTACGGTCAGTGGCATTATGTGTAATGGGCATTACAGCATGTAACATGTGTAAGGGGCATTGCAGTGTGTAATATGCGTAATGGGCATTAGCGTGTGTAGCATATGTAATGAGCATTACGGTGTGTGTCATTTTGTATAATGGGCATCACAGTGTTTGGTATAATGTGTACTGGGCATTACGGTTTGTGGTGTAATGTGCTCTGGGCATTACGGTTTGTGGTGTAATGTGCTCTGGGCATTAGGGTGTGTGCTGGAATATGTACTGGGCATTACGGTGTGTTCTATAATGTGAATTGATACTACTATGTGACCACACCACTCCCCCCTCCCCCCAAAAAAATGCCCTAAATTTTTAGCGCGCGCCTTCGGCGCGCACTGTCCCCGTTTACTGTCCCCCTTCTGCTGTCTATAAGCACACATAAATGGCTTCTGATTAATGTTTTTCTTTCTGTGCAAAACCAAATGCCAAATGTGTGCCTGCTTCTGGAAAAAAAATATTTATATATATATATATATGCGTAATGGGCATTAGCGTGTGTAGCATATGTAATGAGCATTACGGTGTGTGTCATTTTGTATAATGGGCATCACAGTGTTTGGTATAATGTGTACTGGGCATTACGGTTTGTGGTGTAATGTGCTCTGGGCATTACGGTTTGTGGTATAATGTGCTCTGGGCATTAGGGTGTGTGCTGGAATATGTACTGGGCATTACGGTGTGTTCTATAATGTGAATTGATACTACTATGTGACCACACCACTCCCCCCTCCCCCCAAAAAAATGCCCTAAATTTTTAGCGCGCGCCTTCGGCGCGCACTGTCCCAGTTTAATATCCCCCTTCTGCTGTCTATAAGCACACATAAATGGCTTCTGATTAATGTGTACTGGGCATTACGGTGTGTTCTATAATGTGAATTGATACTACTATGTGACCACACCACTCCCCCCCCCCCAAAAAAAAATGCCCTAAATTTTTTGCACGCGCCTTCGGCGCGCACTGTCCCTGTTTACTGTCCCCCTTCTGCTGTCTATAAGCACACATAAATGGCTTCTGATTAATGTTTTTCTTTCTGTGCAAAACCAAATGCCAAATGTGTGCCTGCTTCTGGAAAAAAAATATTTATATATATATGCGTAATGGGCATTAGCGTGTGTAGCATATGTAATGAGCATTACGGTGTGTGTCATTTTGTATAATGGGCATCACAGTGTTTGGTATAATGTGTACTGGGCATTACGGTTTGTGGTGTAATGTGCTCTGGGCATTACGGTTTGTGGTATAATGTGCTCTGGGCATTAGGGTGTGTGCTGGAATATGTACTGGGCATTACGGTGTGTTCTATAATGTGAATTGATACTACTATGTGACCACACCACTCCCCCCAAAAAAATGCCCTAAATTTTTAGCGCGCGCCTTCGGCGCGCACTGTCCCAGTTTAATATCCCCCTTCTGCTGTCTATAAGCACACATAAATGGCTTCTGATTAATGTGTACTGGGCATTACGGTGTGTTCTATAATGTGAATTGATACTACTATGTGACCACACCACTCCCCCCCCCCCCCCCAAAAAAAATGCCCTAAATTTTTTGCACGCGCCTTCGGCGCGCACTGTCCCTGTTTACTGTCCCCCTTCTGCTGTCTATAAGCACACATAAATGGCTTCTGATTAATGTTTTTCTTTCTGTGCAAAACCAAATGCCAAATGTGTGCCTGCTTCTGGAAAAAAAATATTTATATATATATATGCGTAATGGGCATTAGCGTGTGTAAAATATGTAATGAGCATTATGGTGTGTGTCATTTTGTATAATGGGCATCACAGTGTTTGGTATAATGTGTACTGGGCATTACGGTTTGTGGTGTAATGTGCTCTGGGCATTACGGTTTGTGGTGTAATGTGCTCTGGGCATTAGGGTGTGTGCTGGAATATGTACTGGGCATTACGGTGTGTTCTATAATGTGAATTGATACTACTATGTGACCACACCACTCCCCCCTCCCCCCCAAAAAATGCCCTAAATTTTTAGCGCGCGCCTTTGGCGCGCACTGTCCCAGTTTAATGTACCTCTTCTGCTGTCTATAAGCACACATAAATGGCTTCTGATTAATGTGTACTGGGCATTACGGTGTGTTCTATAATGTGAATTGATACTACTATGTGACCACACCACTCCCCCCCCCCCCCAAAAAAAATGCCCTAAATTTTTTGCATGCGCCTTCGGCGCGCACTGTCCCTGTTTACTGTCCCCCTTCTGCTGTCTATAAGCACACATAAATGGCTTCTGATTAATGTTTTTCTTTCTGTGCAAAACCAAATGCCAAATGTGTGCCTGCTTCTGGAAAAAAAATATTTATATATATATATATGCGTAATGGGCATTAGCGTGTGTAGCATATGTAATGAGCATTACGGTGTGTGTCATTTTGTATAATGGGCATCACAGTGTTTGGTATAATGTGTACTGGGCATTACGGTTTGTGGTGTAATGTGCTCTGGGCATTATGGTTTGTGGTGTAATGTGCTCTGGGCATTAGGGTGTGTGCTGGAATATGTACTGGGCATTACGGTGTGTTCTATAATGGGAATTGATACTACTATGTGACCACACCACTCCCCCCTCCCCCCAAAAAAATGCCCTAAATTTTTAGCACGCGCCTTCGGCGCGCACTGTCCCGGTTTAATGTCCCCCTTCTGCTGTCTATAAGCACACATAAATGGCTTCTGATTAATGTGTACTGGGCATTACGGTGTGTTCTATAATGTGAATTGATACTACTATGTGACCACACCACTCCCCCCCCCCCCCCCAAAAAAAATGCCCTAAGTTTTTTGCGCGCGCCTTAGGTGCGCACTGTCCCTGTTTACTGTCCCCCTTCTGCTGTCTATAAGCACACATAAATGGCTTCTGATTAATGTTTTTCTTTCTGTGCAAAACCAAATGCCAAATGTGTGCCTGCTACTGGAAAAAAAATATTTATATATATATATAATTTTTTTTTTTTTTTTTGGGGGGGGCACTAAATGTATGTCTTGCCCCGGGCACCAGAAACCCTAGTTTCGGCCCTGACCATATGGGGTTCTGTGATTTGTCCTGGTCGAGAGACCCCTAAGACATAGTGGCCATCTGTCCACAACGTAATAGCACATAGCCGCATCCTGAGACTTCTTAGATGAACCCGCTACCGTGATGATTTAATGGTCACGTGTTCATGATGTATTGCTATGAGGAGGAACTATTGAAAACAGGAAGTTTTGTGCTAAACATGTAAACATTTGTGCTAAACTCATATTGTGGGCAAAGATTATTCAATTCAAGGGCATACCACATTAATTACATTCTAAACAATTGGTTTTATTCCATATATAATATATATATATATATATATATATATATATATATATGTATATATAAATTTACCCAGTTACCCAAAGCTTATCATATAACTGTAATTATATAGATTATCGTAAGAATAAATAAATAATACAATAAATGATAATATTATATAATATTATCATTTATTGTATTTTGTAGTATGTATTTTTTATTTATTTTTATTTTGACTGTATCATTATTTTGATGAAGATTGTGACAGATATATCTAATATAGATGATAGTTAATTCCTCTATGAATACAGTATATTGTAAATCTTTATAAGAAGCATGAATGAGGATAATCAGTCCACTATGTTTATAATTCTTACGATAATTTATATAATTACAGTTATATGACAAGCTTTCCCTGAAGATGGGAAAGAGAAAATTATTGGAGGATCTTAAATGTGTGGGAAAAGATTTTTAAAACACTCTATGCTCGGCAGTGTCTAAATGTGCAGCACATTAATAAGTACATTAAAATGCTCCATAAATTCTATGTAACCTGGAATAATCATAAAACCTATCCCTCTAGTACAAGTTTGTTTTAGAGAAAATGTGGCTCATAATTTTTGTGACTCTCCTGCCCTTGGACCAAATTTACAATACATTTATGCTAGTCTAACAGGTCACAGGAATAAAACATTTCCATGTGATATAGCAGGTATTAATCATTACTATTAAGTAGTAACTGCACAGTGGTAGCTCCAATATAACCATCCCATCTTTTCTGAGATAGTTGTTAAAACATTTAGTTAATGAAGTCACTTAAAAAAATACATTGGGTTAAAAACGCCCCCAAATTTAAACACCCTCATCCCCCCCATTGTTAGGGATGTTGAGATATTTGTAAGTTGTTTACATATAAATGGACCTAGGTATAGGCCTTTTACTTCCTATATTTTTGGTTGATTTTATCTTTACCATACTACCTGAAGCGTCATGCTATTGTTGTGATTTCAAGAATACCCATTTCCTTGTTTATTCTGCATTCCTATTTTTTCTTTAGAAATTCGAAAAAATGTCAAAAAAATATGCAAATATAGGGAGGTATAAAATCCAGAGACATGTGTATCCTTTCAGAATTTGCCTAATCAGCAAACATATTATTGTCAGTATTATTATAATTTTATTTATTATTATAATTTTATTTATAAGGTGCCACAAGTGTTTCGCAGCGCCGTACAAAGGAACAATACAGGGAGACAAAGCTTGGCATAACATTGAATAAATAACAAAAATAGAGTACAAAAAAGAGCGCCACAGATCAATTCACATTACAGCTTAACTACAGTATAAGTAGTGAGGACTCAATCAACATACAACTAGAGGCTTGAGGCCAATGATGGAGATGAGTATGCAGACGAAGATGGTCACTGAGTGTTGGAGTATAGAAGAGCTGTGAGTGAAATGTGAAGAGAAGTGGGCTTTGACAACAGGAGGGAAGAGGGCCCTACTCGGAGGAGCTTACAATCTAGTAAACGTATCCAGTAGACGTATATAAATACATTGCTGTATTTTGCACATCTGCAAACATAAAAAATATCAGCATCCAGAGTACTAATGGTATTTCAATCCTGCTGTCTAAAGTATTATCTAAATAGCAGTAATAATCAATGGCAGCTCCTACCTGGTCATAGGAGGGGCGTTGCTGCTGTCTCCGTTGGCCAGGGTCTCCGTTTCCACTGCACAAGGTCCTGGCTCCTGTACAATGCTGTTGACAGGTGCTGGTCCTGGCACATGCACAAAAGACTTCTATAAGCCTTATTGCTAAAACAGCTTACTGTTGTCCATTGTTTTGAATTTGTTTGTTTTTTTAATTCTCCTGCCTCCTGTCTTCAGCTCCCTGGAAGTATTACATACGATTAATAACGCATGTAATTGATAGCATGTAAAAACAAGTGCCAGATCATATCATATCTAAATATCTGCATTGACTTTGTCTTACACCAATCATCATTAGTATTGAGCTGATAGATTCTTCCCAAGAATCCCAGCACTTACCTCTTGTTTCATCTACCAACTTATTTATTTATTTATTACCAGTTCTTCATATAGCGCACACATATTCTGCAGCGCTATACAGAGAATATTTGAATATTCACATCAGTCCCTGCCTTAGTGGAGCTTACAATCTATATTCCCTACCACATGCACACTCACATTCATTATATGGTTAATTTATGTTGGGAGCCAATAAACCTACTAGCATATTTTTGGATTGTGGGAGGAATCCGGAGTACCCAGAGGAAACCCACTCAAGTACGGGGAGAATATACAAATAATTCTGCACAGTTAGGGCCATGGTGGGAATTGAACCCATGACCTCAGTGCTGTGAGGACCACTTCTAGCATTGCTAAAAAAAATGTAAGGCTGCACCTACAGTATATATGCATTTTATTCCCTAATAATCTTTTTTTTTTGTTCTTTTTGGATAATATTTGTTGTTTTTTCTTGGTCTGGTTATCAACTCTTCATAAAGAAGATTTGAACAGAGTAGGATATGTTTTTCTTGATGTAATACTGCTCATTCTCCCATTTTTTTCTGCGGCTTTCAGTTAACAATGGAGAGACTATTTCAATTCAGATCTGCAATGCTCTGCATTGATTTCCTCTGTCTACACTTAAAAAATATATGGGATTGATGCTGGTACCAGGGCTAGCTCTGCCATTAGTCAAACCATTGTGGTGTCCTTATTAGTTCTGCAGTTGTGCACACTTGTGTTTTTGTGCTATTTCAGCTGGATAGGGTGAGGGGGCATTCTTTTCTTTCTCAAAAACGAATTATTTCCAAGCTATTGTAACCCTAATATAGGTTTACATAAGTAATAAGGTTATCTCATATAATTAGCCAGATCTGTCAATCTGTGATTGTGTGTATAACGCTGGGCGGAGTCAGGCAGTGAACCCCGCCCAGCATTGAACACAGCCCACAAATACACAGATGTGGCCTGGACTTTAACATAAATGGTTGTCCCACTGGCACCCACATATAGTACGCCAGAGGCATACACATATCCTCCTGTCCTGTGCTCTGCGAACCAGGAAGTCTTGCGGGAACACCCACCCACACATAGCACTGCAGCGGCATCCACACATACCCCTGGATGGTGATCTGCGACCTGGAAGTCCCGCAGCCTCCACACCCCCTCTCCTTATTTTTAGCAGTATAACTGTAGTGGAACAACAGAATTTTGGAGAACACTCCTGCAGCCTGGTGCCCAGCTCCCGCCACCGGCCAGGATCATCCTCCCGCTACCCCGACACACAAAACTCCACAACAGCAACTCCCACGGCCTGCTACGGCTGCCCCGCCCATACGCTCTCCATCCCCATATGTCCTCCTGCAGCCGCCATGGAGCAAGCCCGCCTGCCATAGATGAATGAATCCAACCGCCCTGGGCTGCACTGTTGTCTGCCGCTGTCCGCCTGCTGCCCGCCGCCAGTTATGAATCCCCTACAATCTGGAATGGAGCGCGGCAGCCGCCAGGGATGCATCCCCCTGCTGCCCACCTGCATCCCTCCGGCATCCCCCTGCTACCCTCCTTCACCCCCTTGCAGACCTCCTCCACCCCCCTGCTGCCCTCCTTCACCCCCTGCTGTCCTCCATCACCCTCCTGATGCCTTTCTTCACCCACCTGCATCCCCCTGCAGACCTTCTTCACCCCCCCCCCCTGATGGCCACTAGCACCCTCCTGCTGCCCTCCTGCATCCCCCTGCTGCCCTCTTTCACCCCTGCTGCCCACCTGCATTCCCCTTCTGCATCCACCTGCATCCCCCTGCTGACCTCCTGCTGCCAACCTGCCAGACTGGGACAGAGGGGCAGGTGTGATGACGTAGGGCCAGATGTGACGGACAGAGGGGAAAGACAATGCAACATACAGTAGGTGGAGTAAATAAAAAAATGAAAAATATCTAAATATAATCATATGGGCAATACATAAAAACATAACAAATATATTTACAAACAAAATTACAATAAATTACATTGATCATGTAAAAAAAAAACTACACGTACAGTATCTCTTATATATTTAGCCAGATCTGTCAATCTGTGACAGTGTGTATAACGCTGGGCGGAGTCAGGCAGTAATATTCTCCCCGTACTTGCATGGGTTTACTCCGGGTACTCTGGTTTCCTCCCACAATCCAAAAATATACTGGTAGGCTAATTGGCTCCCAACAAATTAACCTTAGAATGAATGTGTGTGTGTGTACATGTGGTAGGGAATATACAGTAAATTGTTAGCTCCACTGGACTCCACGGGACTGATGTGAATGTTCAAATATTCTCTGTAAAGCGCTGCGGAATATGTGTGCGCTATATATGAAACTGTTAATAAATAAATTAGCCTAGGGATGCTGCCGGGAGGAGGGGGATACGTGCCAAGATGCATGGGTGAGGATGCGGGGGGGTGGAGATGCTGGCGGGAGGGAGGTGCGTGTGTAGATGCTGCCGGGAGGGGGTGGTCCAGGTGGGGATGCTGCCTTGGGGGTGGATATGCTGCCGGGAGGGGGGGGGGGTAGTTGCGGGTTGAGATGCTGGCAGGAGGGGTGCTGGTGTAGATGCTGTCGGAAGGGGGGGTCGTGGGTGTGTGGGTAGAGATGCTGCTGGCCTCACCCATGTCCCAGCTGAGAAGCGGCTTACCAGTGCCGACTGTGCGGGCAGTGGCTGTGGTGGCAGAGGACGCCGCCATCTTTTCCCTTTCACCCAGCTTAGACTGCTGCTGCACACACCGGAAGTGACGCCGTAATCCCACCCCCCTGTATGTATGGCAGCTCATCTGTCTTCCCCCTCCTGCAGTCACTCACGTGTGTTTGTATGGGGATATTCAGTTTGTCTACTTCTCCTGTGTGTATAATGCTGGGAGGGGGGCGGAATTGACTGTGTAACTCCGCCCAGCGTTATATATACACACACATGATTGACAGATTTGGCAAAATATATAGGAGATTGCCACCTACCATCTATACCCACATCTCTTCTCACTCGTTTCCCTACATCTCAGCTGTATTGTGTGCTACATATTGTGCTGCTAATTGTTACCTGTGCTCTGTTTTAGTTCTGTTGCTGTTATATTAATTTCTGTGTACCCTGAACTGTTCTAATGTGTGCTATATGTACGGCGCTGCGTACCACTTGTGGCTCCTTATAAATAAAAATTTAATAATAATAATACTAATAATATATTGGATTATATAGTGACCCCCCTTTGTTTGTAGAATTCCCCCCTCTGGAAAAATCATTAATTTACACTGTTTCTTAAAACCTTGATACTCGATTTGTTATAGTTTATTCTGAAAAATTCTGCTGGGTCATTGCTTGTGTCCTAATTGTATGAAAAAATTTCAGTGTTTGGATATATGGATAAGGGAGACTCAACCTATATACAGAAAGAACGGTCACTTGCGAGAGGCAATTATCTATACACAAGTGGATTTTTTTTTTTTTGGAGGCACACTTTTTTCAATTTAAGTATTGGTTACAAAGAGTCAAACATAGCGTTTCATTTTATTTTTATTAAAATGTAGTGGCTAGGTAGCTCAAGAACAAATATAACACAAACGAAAATACAACAAATTAGTATCAATGGCCCTTATTCTGATCGGTGCGTACTTTCCCGAATTCTTTCGGATCGCGTTTTTTAGCCATCTGCGCATGCGTGGGGAACGCTATGCGCATGTGCCACGTATGGTCTCCGTACTTGTTCTCACTAATACCGTACAGAAATGTGCACCGCATACATTCGGGCAATAGGGGTGTGTTATGGGCGTCATGCGGAATGACACAGGGGCGTAGTTTCAAAGTGGGCTAAACAGGGCGGAAACATGGGCGGACACGGGGGAGTACACATATATTGGTAGGCGTGCATTCGGACAGCACGCCGAATGCACGCGAACAAAAAGGGAAGAAATGTGCGGTGTCCAAAAGGTTACTTTTGCTTTGCGGACACCACTCGGTCATGCGCTAGGCAATCGGAACACCTAATCAGGACGGACGCACCTCAACCAATGTCACCTGAACCCAATACAATCACATACTTTACCCATTACTTGTTAATTACACGCTTCTCACTGCTACAATTGGAAGCATTGCAGCTTAAAGGGAACATTACATGCTGCACTTGTCACACACTTTTACACTGCAAATAATGCACACAACTTAATAATATTAATGAAATTGCTAACAATCCCTTTTTCAGGAGGTTGCCTAATAGCCTAAGTGGGTCATGTGATCGCTGTGTGTACTCAGTACAAAAGTGTTGGATTGTGCGTAAATACTCCGCATCGGGGCGTACGGGCAGCTTTCCGTACGTTCTCACGCGGTAAGACCGTGCTTGTGCGGGAAGACCGTGCAAGAATCTGTACGTTTCCCCCGCGCGCGCACGGTTTGTATGTCGTCCGTACATACGCCCTGTTCTTACAGAGTGAGTCCGTCCGAATGCGGAGGACACGTGGGCGTTTCTACGGACGATGCCCGCACGCTACCGCACAGCGATGCGTGCGGCCCGCACCGTAAGAATTCGGGAATATCCGCACCGATCAGAAAAAGGCCCAATATGACTAATGTAATATGTTAGATACTGTAAGTAGAAATAACTAGTCATAAGGAAGCGCAAATGCAATAGAGATCGTGTTTTTCTAGTTTAACATTATATTTATTACCAACTAGAAAAACACAAAGATCTCTATAGCAATGGTGCTTGCTTTTCTTTCTGAGTATTAGAATATTTGATTTCTGGGGCACCTCAAGCATCAGTAGATTAATTTCTTGCCATAGAGCAGGGGTGGCTGAACTTTTGTAACCTGGGACGGGATGACAGGGAGATAGCTAGTGATTTGAGAGACAAAGATAGAGGGTGACTGGGAAAGCTGGGGTGACAGGGTTATAGCTTGTGTCTGAGGAAGCTGATATATATATATATATATTTTAGAGGTGGTCCGGCACAGCTACAAATATTGCCGTTACTTTGGGGTGTTCCCACACAGCAGGGACCAGGTATAGAAACACCAGAGATGCAGTAGTCAAACCAGTGTAAATCCTTTTTAATCCAAATTTTGGAGTAAAAAGGATTTACACTAGTTGGGAGAGCTGCACCTCTTGTGTTTATATATAATTATACACATGCACACACTATAAAATACAGGCTGCTTTTCCTGCCCAGCCTCCCTGCCTCCTCACCTTGCAAATTGTCTCTGCTCCTCCGTCCCTGGCTGCCACTGTCCGTGCACAGTGCACAGCGGCAGACACTACTTGCAGGTCTGTCATTTCCCATCTGTCCTGCTGTATTGCTGTGGGACAGCTGGAAACACAGGCATGCGGGTGGATGACGGAAGGCACGGACGGGCTGACGGATGGTTGACGGGAGACACAGGCGCAAGGCTGGCAGGCGGATGATGGGAGACACAGGTGGCTGGGAGGATGTCAAGAGGATGCAGGCTTTCCAGTGTGGGGAGTGGGTGCCAGTTCCCCACTATGCCATACACCCAGGCTCTTTTTTCGTGGTGTGTGGGTGGCGTCATAACCCGCGCACTGTATTGTTACCCACGCACTGTATCCTTGGGAACTCTGAAGCCTTTGAGACCTAAGTTCTCAGAGGTTTCGCCAGCTGTTTCCATGGTACATTAGGGCACTTGATCGCGATCTACCGGTGGGAGCTCATCGATCGACGGGAAGATTGCGATCTACCTATTTTCCAGCCCTGCCATAGAGGTACTTAATACTAATTGCTGGTTTTTGAATAACATTATTTCATATTTGTTCTGTGCGGGATACGCTGGAGGTTATTCTGGTTGGTGCGTAAATTTCCGAATTCTTTCGGAGCGGACCGCACGCCACGCTGTGCGGACATTGTAAGAAGAAACGCCCACAGGTCCTCCGCATTCGGACGAACTCGCTCTCTAAGAAGAGGGTGTGTTTACGGGCAACATCCAAACCGTGCGTGTGCGGTGGCCACACAAAGATTCTGCACGGTCTTACAGCGTCAGAACAGACGGGAAGCTGCACGTACGCACCGATGCGGTGTATTTCCGCAAAACTCTCGACTATTCTCTGAACTCATAAATCTGTCACATGACACACTTATGCAATTAGGCTACCTCATTAAAAATTGTTTGTTTGTAATTGGAATCAATTAAATCCTAATAGATACTTAAACACATTATACACATTACTACCACTTTACATTAACCCTTACATCATGTGAAGTGCTATTCATTCATTGTTACCCCTTTACCTCGGTTTCATGTATGCATATTATGTAATAATTGCACCTCAAATGCAATATTCTACAATGTGCTAATTATTACTAACACATTATAATGCAAACTTACCAACAGTTATAAACACAGTGTGTGTGTGTGTGTGTGTGTGTGTGTGTGTGTGTGTATTTATTTATTTGGATAATGTTATTTGGTCTACAATTGTAGTACATTTGTGTATTGCAAGGATGTGCACACTACAATAACAAACATCTATATACAGTATTTACCTTTTTCAAGTGATAAATATTGTAAACAATTTACACATATACTGTTTAATGTCAAAAAACACACAGACAACTTCTAACTGTCAACAACTATTTATTTATAATACAAAATATAGAAAAGTAAATATAATAAAAAAAAAGATTTAAAGCAGCAGGTCTGTCAAGTCCTGTAGGTCTGCCAGTACTAGCTGCAGGTGCTCCCTCAGTCGCAGGAGGGCCCCACGGACACCCTCATCTGCTTGGCTAGGGTCATCTGTGGGCATGTTAAAGGGAGTAAAATTACTATTGATATTCATGAATACATTTAACATAGTGATACATAAATCTAATAAATTCAAGGTGACATCTATATCTATCTATCTATCTATCTATCTATCTATCTATCTATATATATATATATATATATATATAGGTATATATGACACATACATACATACATACATACATACATGCATACATACTAAATGAAAAGCCTGTTTTTGTCCCTCTACCCTTTACTCTGTAGAAGACCTCACAGTCATAGTGCTCTCTCTGAATCTCAACCCACCCATGACTAAGCTGCTGCTGCTGTTGTCCTTGGACATGAGAAGCATGTAATGAGCTCCACCAATCACAACTAATCAAAAACCTCTCAGTCTCTGTTCTCTGATGCAACGTGGCATGGGACTTAGTCAACTCTCAGGAATGCACAGTACACTTGTGCAATCATGGATGGCTTGGCTGCTGATGGTCTGCTCCATAAATCATTGTCATATTGCCAGTTAGGTGAAGCTGCAGCACTAACCCACTCCCATGCACAAAATCATTATTAAGTCAAAAGCAACCAACAATTATGTTGTCAAAAATACATGCCAACCACAGGGGGTGCCTAGCTAGAGGAGGGCCAAGGGGCACTGACCACTTGTGACTCCATTATAAGCCACACCTGTCCATACTCCATTAATGCCATACTTAATCTAGTTTAGAAATATAAATCAACTATAAACTCTATTTACCTATATGAGGCTACAGATTGTCCGCTTGCAGCAGGGGCCTGTAACCCTAAGGTGACCAAGTCATCCCTTTAATCCAGGATACAGATTAACTACACAGGTTCTGTGGCAGTTAAAATCGAGCTGAAAGCCATCCCCAGAACCAGTGTCATTGAGATGTGTCCCGGATGAAAGGGATGACTTGGTCACCCTATCTAACCCCTAAGTGTGTCTGTTGTTACCCACTTTGGTTTTTTACTTAATACTATAGTAATACACTATTGATTCTGCAATGCTACATAACAAATAGTAGGCCCAAAAATTATTAGTGATGCATTATGTATACCTACCACTTTCTGCCACCTGCACCTCACAGGCCTCCTCCTCCGACACCACTTCCTCTGCCACTTCCTCCTCCGCAACCTCCTCTGGCACCTCCACCTCTGCCACCTCCTCCTCCGCAACCTCCTCTGGCACCTCCACCTCTGCCACCTCCTCCTCCACAACCTCCTCTGGTACCTCCACCTCTGCCACCTCCTCCTCCACAACCTCCTCTGGCACCTCCACCTCTGCCACCTCCTCCTCCACAACCTCCTCTGGCACCTCCACCTCTGCCACCTCCTCCTTCACAACCTCCTCTGGCACCTCCAACTCTGCAACCTCCTCCTCCACAACCTCTTCCTCTGCCACCTCCTCCCGGCCCTGCTCCTCCTCGGCCTCCTCCCGGGCCTGTCTTGCGCGTTCACGTGCTGTAAAAAAAATTAAAATGCAGAGTGTCAATTAAGGCACATTATTTTTTGAAACATCATTCACCAAAAACAATGACATATTATACCCACATTACAGCATGTCAAAGAGGAAGTAACACATATATAGTGAAGGCATTTTCAAATCATTAACAGCCATTTACCCACATTTACATAAATAATCTACTTAAATCATTCACTGGTAAATATGTAATATTTGCATAAAAACTCACATCTTGAGATCTGCAGCCTTAGGCGCTGCAGAAGCTCAGGCTGCCGTCGCCGCAGATCGGACCACCTGCGCTCCAATTGGGCCACGGACCTCCGCACCTGTGTGCGTGTGAAAATTCGTCGGCGGGCAGCAAGATACGCCCGCCGCTTTTGGACGTTAGTAATAAAGGGCCCCGCATGCCCTAGCCTGGTCCCCATTAAAGAGACCAGGGCCCTCAGCTCTGCTGTAGTGAAAGGCGCAGAACGCTGGGAGGTCGCCATTTTCCCAATGGGGCATCACAAACAATCATGTACTGTAATTGGTTGGTAAGATTGTTATCTGGTATTAACTTTATGGTTAATTTTTACATGCAAAGTGTGTATGCGCTACAACAATCGGCTAAATCAAACGCTTGCTATACCTTGGCATCGCTGAGCTGCCCTTCGCAGTACTTACTGTATGCAACGAATATTGCCACCAATAACCACATCACCAACACATACAAAACAGACAGGGTGAAAGAAGTTGGGAAAAAATATACTCAGCAAACATGGCAGAAAACACTATTTAAATAGTGTTCAACAATATACTAAATTAGACAGCCTTAATGGTGTAAACCCAATACACCACAAACATACAAAATAGTGCAATAGCTTTTCCCATTATAAGGCCATGGTGCCATTTAAACACTAACCTTATACCGGCCCACAATATAGATGTGGATTAAAATGTACCTAGCATCAGGGCAGTATTTATAGAGCTACCACATGTGATTTGGATGGAAGCAGTGATTATTATTGCATTAGTTGTGGACTGGATTAACATATGGAATGGGTTAGTGTCATTTGTTGTACATACCAAACAAGTGCACATTACGAAAGAACATTCACAGATATAATTTATGTCTGGCTAAAGGTGCAGTTGTTCATTGTGATTAAAATCTGGCAATGAGTACAAAATCAGACTTAGAATGTACGCCTGGTTTTGTACATTTGATTTTCCGCTGGTATGGGCGTGGCCTATGCGCCGCACAAACACCACGGTGTATGTCGCCGTACGGTACGCTGCCGCACAGAACGCAGGGTGGGGCTGATGTACGCCTATTACATCAATGTGTATATATAGGTGTGCACAAAATACAACTTTGTGCTGCAAACATGTCTGGTTCACAATCAGAGGGAGAACAGGAGCATCAGCACCTCCTAGCTCGGCTGGACTCCATCACCTCCAATGAGCACCTCACCAGAGACCCGCCATTGGGAGGTGAGCAGGTAGCTGGGCCATCTACAGCTGCCCAATCTACAGCTGCCCAATCTACAGCTGCCCAATCTACAGCTGGGCCATCTTCTGCCTCAGCAGAATCATTGGGAACACAGCAGGTGGCTTCACAAGAGAGTAGCCTGGCCAGCACTTCAAGTACAGCGACTGGTAGCCGTGGCCGTGGGCGTGGCCGAAAGAGGCCAACAGAGGAACCAAGCACCAGGAACATGGCATTTGAAGCACAGGAGCTTGCCATACTGGTACCCCGTGCACGGGATTGGAGAGAGCTGACACAGGACAGGTTGACACACACAAGGAGATGGAAGATTTGGGAGGACATAACTGTGGAGACTAATGCGGTAGCTCCACAAGTTCGTGAGACAGAGCATGTGAAAAAGAGGCAAGCTCAAGTGTGTTACATTTGAGCAGAACAAGACCATTAATGTTTTTATTAGATGTTAGATGGATTTGGTAAATGGTCAGTCACGTTGCTAGGAGCAACAGATAGATAGATAGATAGATAGATACAACTTTATTGTCATCATCCTAATTTAGGACAACAAAATTCAATTTAGCATCCATCCGTACACATACATATTATAAAAAACCAGAAGTCCATAACAATTTTACAAAGAATACCTAAAACCCAGTAATCCCCCTCCCCAAACCACATTCCCCATTTAATTTAACAATAGCCCTCGGGAAAGAAGCTGTTCTTCAGCCTAGTCGTCCTTTTCCGTAAACACCTATATCGCCTACCTGACGGTAATAGCACAAATAATCCGTTTGCCGGATGGGTGATGTCTTTTAGGATATTATGTGCTCTACGTAAACAGCGCTTACTCTGAATCTCCTCAGCAGACGGGAGTGTAATGCCCATTATACGTTGTGCCGATTTAATCACCCTCTGTATAAGTTTCCTTTCTGCAGTGGTACAATTCCCGTACCAAACAGAGATACAATTGGTCAAAATGCTCTCAACTGCATGATTACCATGTCACTTATTCTATATTTATTGTAGGGTGAGCATAAATGTTTCCTCAAAGTGTTGGTTTTATAGTTTAACATAATGTAAGTTATGTTGAATGAAGCACACAATGAAATCTGTAGCAGATTAAAATGCATGCTAAATCAAACGTCAGGGGTAACATGTAATAATATTTAAACTTTGTTTGCAGGTGGCATGACTTCAAAACCAACCTCAAGAGGAAAATGACCGCACGTTGGAACCACAGCCACACCTCTGGGGCTGGCCCCATGCCAGGCCGACTGCAGCTCACCCCCCTGGAGGAGTTGGCTCTGCCCTGCATTGCAATTGAGGAGGTCCAGGGGGTGAGCAACATGGATAGTGAGGCTCCAGTGGAAGTTTTTGCTACTGACTTAGAAGGTAATTTGTTTGCATGCCATAAGTAGTTTGTACTAATTTTATAGGAATGTGTTGTAATTGTACGTTTCTCTTTCAGCAGCATCTCCAACGTGCGGGAGTGATACTCTTGAGGAGGCGGAGGAGACAGTGCCACCTGCCACCAGTGGCAGCCATGTGCAGCAGCAGCAGCAACCAACGACCACACAGGATTTGGACAGGTGGGTGCAGATGCTTGGGCAGATTCGCCAGCAGGGAGACTTAGCATCAGAGCGGCTGCGTAGGACCGAGGAGGTCATGCAGGGTATTGTCAACACCCAGCAGACAATCGCTGCCACCCAACAGGGCATGGCTGCCACCCAGCAGTCCATAGCTGGCAGCCTGCAGGTGTTGGCAGAGCAAGCCCTGGGCCAAAATGACCTCCTCCTCCGCCATAATGAGCTTGTGGCAGAGCTACTTAACACCAATAGGGCCCTATTGTCAGCCGTTTCTGGTGCATTCCCTACACCAGCACTCCCTGCTGGCAGAAGGGGAATACCATCCCCCCCTTCCACATCATCTGCTCCACCTGCCCCACCATCCCAAGGTGGCCGTGGCCGAGGAGCTGCTGCACATGGCAAGGACCCTACCAGGGCCAAACGGTCCCGAAAGTGAACTTGGCTCCGCATTAATCTCCACCCTTATGTCTTCCCAAATCTTTCATTTTGCTGTGTGTGTCAGCTTCATGTGTGCAACCCAATCCCGTGCACAGGGTACCCACATTTGCCCTTGTTTCAAATGTTTTGTTTGGTTCCCGTGTTGCCCTCTTTCTGCTACCATTACTGTCTGCTGTACTTGAAGTGTTGGCGCTATACTTTTCTTGTGAAGCCACCTGATGTGTTCCTAATGATTCTGCTGAGGCTATGTATGAAAAGAATACATTTTTGTACATTTTTGATTGTTTTGTACATTCCTGTTATGGTACCTTTATTTTTTGGCATGTGCCACATAACATGCTATTAAAATGTTATGCTTTCCCTAACTGTAATACATTTTTCATTTCATCCCCAAATGTGTGCTGTTATTGCTGAATGTAAAAGTGACATGTATATTTATATAAGTGATACCAAGTTCTGTCCATTGCTTGCAGTGTAAATGTGTGTAAAAAATGCAGCCGTGCTTTCAGCATATATTTGTGTGTTTAGTAATGGTCCATTTAGGCTGCAATGGTTCCAATTTAAGCAATGAAAAGAGTGTAATTAATGAGTAGAGGAGTGGATTGTATTGTGTTCAGCTGACAGTGGTTCAGGTGCGGCCGTACTAATTGGGTGATCCGAATGCCTAGCGCATGACCGAGTGGTATCCGCTTATGAAGACCGCATATTTCCTGCCTGTTGGTCGTTTGCAGTCGGTGTTCTGTCCGAATGCACGCCTACCAGAATTAGTGCACTCCCTCGTGTACACCCATGTTTACGCCCAGTTTAACCCACTTTGAAACTACACCCCTGTGTAGTTCCGAATGACGCCCATATTACGCCCATATTTCCAGAGTGAATGCGGTGCACATTTCTGTATGGTATTAGTGAGAACGAGTACGGAGACCGCGCGTGGCACATGCGCATAGCGTTGCCTACGCATGCGCAGACGGCTAAAAAACGCCATCCGAAAGAATTCGGAAATTTACGCATCGACCAGAATAAGGCCCTCTGTCTCCTATTTCTAATTTCTAAACCAGAGAATCGTTTGCATGAGCTCTACAAGAAATGCTTCTATATTCTGGGTTCGAAAGTTAATGCAAGAGTCCAGCTAACTCACATCTACAAGCGATTAATTTGATGATACTTTTGTGAAGGAGGCAATGCTAGACTCCAGCATAAATGTAGATTTGTTAACCTCTAAATTTTTGATACCTTACATTTTGTACAGAAAGCGTGAAAGTTGGTCTGATGTGGCCACACATCAGACCAACTTTCCTCCAACCATCCATCTAGTTGCTTGGATGGAAAAAAAATATGGTACTGGATGGGAGCAAATGTAATATTTACTTCAGAAATTTGCTCCCAAAATCTGGAAATGGACAAAAATTGTCGCTCAGACACGGTACTGTAGTTGAAACTGTTTGATTTAAACAATTCGACTGAATGTTTTTGTCCATTTTCCGGGGTTTGTGAGCACATATCTGATTGTCCTTTGCTCCCATCCAGTACCATATTTTTATTCCATCCAAGCAACTAGTTGGATGGTTGGATGAAAGTTGGTCTGATGTGTGGCCAGCATTATAGGAAAAACTTATAAGATTATTTCCTAATGAGAAGCCATGGATGAATAGTAAGTGTAGCATATAAGATTATTCATAACCTGAAGAAGAGCATTCAAATGGCTAAGGGGACCTATTTGGTAAACATTTAGAGTTACTTCAGGGAATCTGGTGATGCAAGGTCAGTGTGACAAGGGATCAAGCATATAACTGATTCCAGGGATTCCAGTAAAGGTAGTTACAAGATTAATGATCCTTTTGCAGATGAGTTTAACAAATTGAATGTGATGAAAAAGGATGTGGCAGAGATACGCTAGGTGCACACCAGTAATTTTCTTAATCTGTTGAACTGATTACAAACACATTTAAAATCTTTCACGTTTATTCGAAAAAAGAATTTTTTAAATGGATAATGATCACCTATCCCCTTTAACCCCTTCATGGCAGAGCCAGTTTGTGCCTTCATGACAGAGCCCTTTTTTTCAAATCTGACATGTCTCACTTAAGTGGGGATAACTTTTTTTTGCTTTTACTTATCCCAGTGATTTTGAGATTGTTTTCTCGTGACACATTGTACTTCAAGTTAGTGGTAAATTTGGGTCGATACAGTCTGTGTTTTTTTGTGAAAAATACCAAAATATCGTGAAAAAATGGAAAATTTAGCAATATGCAAAATGTCACATTTTCTGCTTGTGAGACAAATAATCATACCACTCAAAATAGTTAATAACTAACAAAGACCATATGTCTACTTTATGTTGCAATCATTATTTCAACTTCCTTTTAATTTTTTTGGACACTAGGAGGCTTCAAATATGACTAGCAAATTCTCAAATTTTCAAGAAAATTTCAAACACTGATTTTTTTAGGGACCAGTTCAGTTCTGATGTGACTTTGAGGGACTTGTATGTGAGACACCCCCATAAATGATGCCATTTCAAAAACTGCACCCCTCACAGTATTCAAAACAGCATTTTGGAAGTTTGTTAACCCTTTAGGTGTTTCACAGGAATTAAAACAAAGTGTAGGTGAAATTTCAAAATTTCATTTTTTTTTTCGGATTTTCAATTTTAATACATTTTTCTAAGGAACACAGTACATTTTACTAGAGAAATGTGACTAAAAATTGATTCCCCCAATTCTTTGGTTTTCATAAATATCCTATATGTGGCCCTAGTGTGCACGGTGACCAAACCACAGGCTTCATAATAGAAGGAGCACCTACTTGATTTTGGAGACTCCTTTTTATGAGATTATTTTTTAGGCACCATGTAGGTTTCTAGGCACCATAAGATGCTAAAAGTTAGGAACCCCCCCACAAGTGACCCCATTTTGCAAACTACACCCCTCAGGGAATTCATCTAGGGGTATAGTGTACATTTCAAACCCCCAGGGGTTTCACCAATTGTGGTACAAGTGGGCAGTGAAAATGAAAAAAAATAATTTTTCATTTTCACAGCTCAGTTGTATCAAAATTGGTGAAACCCCGGGGGGTTTGAAATGTACTCTATACCCCTAGATGAATTCCCTGAGGGGTGTAGTTTGCAAAATGGGGTCACTTGTGGGGGGGTTCCACTGTATGGGTGTTTCGGGGGTCATTCAACCAGAATCTGTGCTGCAAAATCCAAAAATCACTCCTTCCCTTCTGAGTCCTGCCATGCACCCAACTGGTATTTTTTGGTCACATGTGAGGCATTGCCGTACCCGGGAGAAATTGGGGCACAGATTTTGGGGTGCTTTGTCTCCTTCATTCCTTGTGAAAATGAAAAATTTTGAGCCAGATCTGCATTTTTGTGTAAAAAAATTTAATTTTTTACACAAAAATGCAGTTCTGGCTCAAAATTTTTAATTGGCGATCGTTGGTGATCGGTGCGGTATACGCACACACACACACACACACACACACACACACACACACACATATATATATATATATATATATATATATATATGTGTGTATATATATATATATATATATACATATATCTAGAAGGAGGCAGAAAGAAGGCGCTTCATGGTGCAGTATTTTGATAGTGAGAAATTTATTAGGAATAAAATTTCCAAGGTACAATTAAGCATAGACTCGTACCATGTGTAAAAACACTGTGGACTGGGTACCACAAGGCTTAGGTAATTAAAACCAAAGGCAAACTGCTCACACTGTACCGGGACCTTGGTATCACTCGAAACGCTGCAGAGCTGGCTTGCACGGAAGCGTGTGAAGGAAAACCACGTCCAGGAGACCAGTGATCGGAGTAGTAGGAGCGTCGTAGGCCACGCCCTGACGCGTTTCGTCACTGGGGACTTCGTCAGAGGGCGTGGCTACTACGTACGCTCAACTAGAATATAAGGAACTATCCCTGTCACTCAAAACTAGGTAAGTATGCCGTATTGGACAGCTGGACAGAGAGGGCGGGTGGGCGTTGACATGCATAGATCGCTGACATAGACAAAGAGCATGATGGGATTAGGCACCGCTAGTAAGCGGGCGAATACCAGCGTAACGCGACAATCAAGTGACGCGAGCTGCTGGGTGTGTCTTACCTCGTCACCATGACGCGAACGGAGAGTGTGTAGATATCACGGGTAAGTGGGCGGATACACTCGCGATGCGTCAGCCAAGTGACGCGGGCCGCTGGGTGTGTATTACAACGTCACTATGACGCGGACGGGACATGCTCAACCACTATTGGACCTAATTTGTATAGAGGCGGATAAATGTATAGCGCATCATCTGAATGACGCGAACAGAGGAAATACAACACAGTATTGGACCCCGCGATTAGAGGGGATGGTTTAAGGATTTTACGTCACTAAGATGATAGGCAGGCGTATCAACCATTAGCTGCCGAGTGTAATTATAACTATACCCCAACAGGGGCGTTGCTAGGCCATGCTAACATGGCAACAGATATAAACAAGATTGTATATTATATATCAGCAACGCAACAATCAGGTGTCTGTGATACATTTCAGAACCTGATATAAGCAAAGGGGATGTGTGGTAACAGTAACATCAGCGTCTGTCACAGACTACTGAATAAAACAGGGAGTATTGTTAGCTCACGTAAAAAATGTGACATTTGAGGTACAACTGTATGCTGTGCTAAATAAACAGCTATATAAGCTCAAATATATAAAAATGTCTCTATAAAGAGTTATTATATACCACTGGTACAGATACATTGTGTGAGCAGCCTACCTATTGGATGAAGGCATAAAAAACAACAATCAGTTTACATAAAAATTCACATAAAGACCCATCACAAAAAAACATTACAATAATCCATATCAGCTAGTTGACAGGCGTCAATCTAGCTAGAAATATCTAATATTAATTGTTCCCAAAAAACAGGGAAATAGAGTTTCTACATATAAAACATAATTCATGTGAAACATATCATAAAAAACATATCATAAAAAACATTTATAAAAATAGCCCAATTAGATTGCAGGCTACATAATTCATCAGTATAGCGTACAAGATTCAGCCACAGTAATCATACCCATGATAAATATCCACAAAATCATATTACAAATCAGCCTAAGCATAAATAGTATAGACTGATGAATAAAGAATGTCGGGCTTATGATACCAATAAAGCAGAACTAGTTTATAAATGGGGTTATCTCGTATCCTTCGTTGAGTCCCCTCGGGACCAGTGTGTCCAATCTCAAGATCCAGGTGGTCTCACGCTTAAGAAGAAACTTGTCGTGATCACCACCTCTCTTACTATGTTGTACCAATTCAATTCCCCTACAAGTCAGGGTTTTCGGGTCACAATTATGGACCTCCTTGAAATGTCTGGGCACACTGTGGTTGGTAACCCCATGCTTGATGTTACGTAGGTGCTCCAGGATTCTAACCTTGAAGCACCGTTTGGTCTTGCCAACATATCTCAAACCACAACCACAAGTCAGGAGGTACACAACCGAGGTGGAATTACAGTTAATAAAGCTATTCACTTTAATGTCGGTATATCGTTGCCAAATACCATCGATGGCAGCGACATTATGTTTGTGACGCAATACAGTTCACATGAGAAAGAACTGAAGGGCATCTTTCAGAGGCATTGGGGTGTCCTTAAGTTGGACCCAGTCTTGGCGGGCCACATACCCGAGGTCCCCAAAATGGTGTTTCGCCGAGCCAAAACTCTTAAAACCATGATTTCAAAAAGTCAATTGGAGGGCATTAACAATCCCTCTGAAACATTCTTGAACATAAAGGGTAGCTACCCTTGTAATCATTGTAAAATCTGCCCCTTTATGAAAAAGGGTCCTCTGATAGAAGGTACCGACATTAAAGTGAATAGCTTTATTAACTGTAATTCCACCTCGGTTGTGTACCTCCTGACTTGTGGTTGTGGTTTGAGATATGTTGGCAAGACCAAACGGTGCTTCAAGGTTAGAATCCTGGAGCACCTACGTAACATCAAGCATGGGGTTACCAACCACAGTGTGCCCAGACATTTCAAGGAGGTCCATAATTGTGACCCGAAAACCCTGACTTGTAGGGGAATTGAATTGGTACAACATAGTAAGAGAGGTGGTGATCACGACAAGTTTCTTCTTAAGCGTGAGACCACCTGGATCTTGAGATTGGACACACTGGTCCCGAGGGGACTCAACGAAGGATACGAGATAACCCCATTTATAAACTAGTTCTGCTTTATTGGTATCATAAGCCCGACATTCTTTATTCATCAGTCTATACTATTTATGCTTAGGCTGATTTGTAATATGATTTTGTGGATATTTATCATGGGTATGATTACTGTGGCTGAATCTTGTACGCTATACTGATGAATTATGTAGCCTGCAATCTAATTGGGCTATTTTTATAAATGTTTTTTATGATATGTTTTTTATGATATGTTTCACATGAATTATGTTTTATATGTAGAAACTCTATTTCCCTGTTTTTTGGGAACAATTAATATTAGATATTTCTAGCTAGATTGACGCCTGTCAACTAGCTGATATGGATTATTGTAATGTTTTTTTGTGATGGGTCTTTATGTGAATTTTTATGTAAACTGATTGTTGTTTTTTATGCCTTCATCCAATAGGTAGGCTGCTCACACAATGTATCTGTACCAGTGGTATATAATAACTCTTTATAGAGACATTTTTATATATTTGAGCTTATATAGCTGTTTATTTAGCACAGCATACAGTTGTACCTCAAATGTCACATTTTTTACGTGAGCTAACAATACTCCCTGTTTTATTCAGTAGTCTGTGACAGACGCTGATGTTACTGTTACCACACATCCCCTTTGCTTATATCAGGTTCTGAAATGTATCACAGACACCTGATTGTTGCGTTGCTGATATATAATATACAATCTTGTTTATATCTGTTGCCATGTTAGCATGGCCTAGCAACGCCCCTGTTGGGGTATAGTTATAATTACACTCGGCAGCTAATGGTTGATACGCCTGCCTATCATCTTAGTGACGTAAAATCCTTAAACCATCCCCTCTAATCGCGGGGTCCAATACTGTGTTGTATTTCCTCTGTTCGCGTCATTCAGATGATGCGCTATACATTTATCCGCCTCTATACAAATTAGGTCCAATAGTGGTTGAGCATGTCCCGTCCGCGTCATAGTGACGTTGTAATACACACCCAGCGGCCCGCGTCACTTGGCTGACGCATCGCGAGTGTATCCGCCCACTTACCCGTGATATCTACACACTCTCCGTTCGCGTCATGGTGACGAGGTAAGACACACCCAGCAGCTCGCGTCACTTGATTGTCGCGTTACGCTGGTATTCGCCCGCTTACTAGCGGTGCCTAATCCCATCATGCTCTTTGTCTATGTCAGCGATCTATGCATGTCAACGCCCACCCGCCCTCTCTGTCCAGCTGTCCAATACGGCATACTTACCTAGTTTTGAGTGACAGGGATAGTTCCTTATATTCTAGTTGAGCGTACGTAGTAGCCACGCCCTCTGACGAAGTCCCCAGTGACGAAACGCGTCAGGGCGTGGCCTACGACGCTCCTACTACTCCGATCACTGGTCTCCTGGACGTGGTTTTCCTTCACACGCTTCCGTGCAAGCCAGCTCTGCAGCGTTTCGAGTGATACCAAGGTCCCGGTACAGTGTGAGCAGTTTGCCTTTGGTTTTAATTACCTAAGCCTTGTGGTACCCAGTCCACAGTGTTTTTACACATGGTACGAGTCTATGCTTAATTGTACCTTGGAAATTTTATTCCTAATAAATTTCTCACTATCAAAATACTGCACCATGAAGCGCCTTCTTTCTGCCTCCTTCTAGATTCTTTTGCCCTGTGGATTCCAGGGACCTCCATACAGAGAAAGAAGTAGCTGCAAGTTTTCATATGAACTTTGGTGCAATTATCCCCTGCTTCATATAACAGTGGACGTTGTATACTGGTGTTTCAACTGACATTACGGGCGCAGTCTATCAAATTTCTCTCCATATATACATATATATACATATATATACACACACATATATATATATATATATATATATATATATATATATGTGTGTGTATATATATATATATATATATATACACACATTTGCACATTTTTTTATTTTATTTTATTTTTAACTTTTCCAGCAGCAGCATGATGCTGCTGCTGCTGCTGCTGCTGCTGCGGGGGGGAGGGGGGAGGAGGGGAGCGCAGCGTGCGCTCCGGACGTAGCGGTGGAGCCGCTGGAGCTGCTGCTGCTGCCGGGTGAGGAGGGTGGTGCTGCCGCTCGGTGGTGATCGGTGCTGCACCGATCACCACCGTTTTCTGTGTTACCGAGCGGCTTAGCCGCCGGTAACACAGGAAACGCTGTGATTGACTGTTCAGATTTGAACAGCCAATCACAGCGATCGCCGACCGGGGGGGGCACCCCTGCCCCCCCTGGGCGACGAGGGGGGATGTCTGCTGTCAGGGACAGCAGACATCTCCTAACTGTCACCGCGTCTATAGACGCAGTGACAGTTAGAATCCATGACGTACATGTACGTCAAATGTCGGGAAGTACTTCCCGACCATGACGTACATGTACGTCAAATGTCGTGAAGGGGTTAAGGCAAAAATCCCCTGTAAGGCAAAAATAATGTTAGAATGTGCAATAAAGTTTGGAAATAGTGATTTCCAATAGTGATTAAAAAGGTTTTTGACAAGATTGTTCTGATATACTGTAGGTTTCCTTAATATTGGTAATATTCTCAATTATGTTTTGCACCCCTTATTTTTTTTTAATAGTGCTTTCCTTTGTTAGGTATTTTATAACAGCTAGGGAATATTGTTAAGTGCTCATTTTAGTTTTTTTTTTTAATTTCTGGACCAAATTGGCCTTATATGTATTTTCTGTATTTCTTACAGAGGTAAAGTGGGGCAAATGTATTAAGCCTTAACAAGAGATAAATGCAAGGGTGATAAAGAGAGATAAACAGCCAGCCAATCAGCTCCTTACTGATTTTTTCAAACACAGCCTGTAACATGGTAGTTAGCAGTTGATTGGCTAGACGTTTATCTCTCCTTGGGGTTTATTCTAGTTCATTCTTTCTGACAAAATCCTTCTTAGATGGACAAAACCATGTGCACTGCGGGGGGGCAGATGTAACATGTGCAGAGAGAATTAGATTTGGGTGAGTTATTTTGTTTCTGTGCAGGGAAAATACTGACTGCATGATTTTACACTTCAATATAGATCTCACTTTGAAGAAAAACCCCACCCAAATCTAATTCTCTCTGCACAAGTTACATCTGCCCCACCCGCAGTGCACATGGTTTTGTCCATCTAAGAAGGATTTTGTCAGAAAGAATGGACTAGAATAACCCCCCTTATCATCCTTGCATTTATCTCTTGTTAAGATTTAATACATCTGTCCCTTAGTAGCTAATTGTTGTTACAGAAAGTGTTTCTCTATTTGAGCAGAATGTTACCAATGGTTCTTTCTGTATTCTGGGCTTAATGTCAATTCTTTATTGCTACATTTGGCTCAGTTCTACTTTCATCCTTTAATTGGCTATATTGCCTTTTAGGATGTATCTCTGTGCTATTTTATTGCAAATACAGATGTTAATATAAAGATACATATTTGAGTATCTGTCACATTTTATTAGTGAGATATATTTTTCCCATTTAGATATTGTATTTATATATGATACAAGAAAAGCACTTTAATGTGAAACACTTACTGTATTTTATTCCCTATCACTGAGCATAGTGTACAACAGGGGTCCTTATCCTTTAATGCATAGGCTCCTTTATTTTTTGTTTTTTTATGTTTCTTTGTAAATTTTTATTAATATTTTTTGATACTTTCAACAGTGGTTCCGTGTTTATTGTTTCATTTTACTATGCAGTGTACTATCTCTGGCTGATATAAGCATACAGTATATAATCGGCGATCCACCATTCACTCACAAGTCTCCCTTTCCCTTTGCTGGGTGTATATTATATCTAAAGGGACATGTTGTTCCATATATCCTATAGTAGCAGATTGTGTTGTGTATACTCTGTCATTTGATTTCTGCCAACATCTGTGCTGGGTAGCTAGAGACTTTGATTGGCAGGCTTATTTCTCCCCATTTGTGGGTATGTGGTGCGTTCCTGTATAGGTGCGTATTAATTTGCACCTTTTGATTTATTTCTATAGACATGAATTGCAGGTTTCATTCTGAATTTGAATGGTAACTTCACTATTTAGAGCAGTGGTAGCCAACCCTAGCCCTCGAGAGCTACCAACAGTGCACATTTTCCAGACAACCTAGCTGCTGCACTGCTGCACTCATTAATCACTGACACATTTTAAAAGATACACAGATGGAGCTAATTAGCTCACGTGTGATTCTGTGAGGAGACCTGCAAAACATGCATTGTTGGTAGCTCTCGAGGACTAGGGTTGGCTAACCCAGATTTAGAGTAAAGCAGCCCATACACGGCCCGATGCCGGGCTGTGTATTCCTTGCTTTGAGGTGCGCGCTCCCGCAGCACCTCATCGCACAGTACAAAAAGTATGTGATTGCACAAACTTTTTGTACTTAGTTCTCATCACATTGCATCTCATTGCATGCACAACGCATGCACATGCAATGCAATGTGATGTGATCTGTGCTATTTAAGCCCACAACGCCTGCCCGTATCGGGCCGTGTATGGGCAGCTTAAAGGCTACATATAGATGCCCTGCTTGCAGGTTATCTGTAAACCCAGTTTGTTGTATTACTGTCTCCATTTGTAAAGCACAACAGAATATGCTGCACTGTATAAGAAACTGTTAATAAATAAATAATAAGTAACGTGTAAAGTCTGCAGTTGATATATATTTCCGCTGGCCTGTGTTCAATGAGTTATGGCTTCTGCTTTCCCTTCATATTTGATGCTTTTTTTATCCAGGGTCTATTTTTTTCCCTTGTTTATTTATGTTTTCTTTATTAGTTTTATGATATTGTATACTATATTTAAATATGTATCTTTATTGGGATGTTGATTCATATTGTTGATAATATTCACTGTTCTGTATTTTCCGATCCCTATGCATTTTTATTGTACAGTATATAAATTTGGTTTTCCTGTTCAACAAAGAAAGATTCTTAAAAGTTACATGGGGAGCCGGTGTTTATTTATAATACAGCATCAGTCTTCTATAGGCAAGCTCAGTGTGAAACACTCATAAATATACCAATAGGTTTATGTTATGTCAAAATAACTATCTTTAAAACAAATCAGTGAAATAAAATTCACAAACCAATTAAAATCTTCAGTGTTGTACACAGGTCATACTGGCATTCATGGAAATATTTATATAGCGGCAGGTTTATGTTTAAAATGTAAAGTAAATAGTAAATGCAAAGCCAAGTACTGTATATTTTACTTTACAATTTTGAATTAAAACCTGTTGAGAAGTGTTGGCTTCCAAAAGCTGTAGTTTTAGAGGTATTTCCCTTAATATTACCTTTATTAGCTAGGCCAATGTATGGGACAGTTATTTGTATTTCTGAACTGGGAACACATGAGGAAATTAATGACTTGGAAGCTCTCCAAACTAACCTCTTGTACACCCATCTGAATAGTTACAGTATTATTCTCCCTTTGTTAGTTTATTTCTAGCAAGGCTTGTGTATTCAAAGAGATTTTTATACTATTAATCCATATTTATAGGGATTTTACATACATTCTTACAAACCTACAACAGCAAAACTGTGGCTATGAATGTTTTAGAAGAGATTTGAATGTGTTATTCTAAAATCCAGCAATCCATCCAATCCAGTGTCAGAAAAATGTTTGATGTGTGGCTTCAGTTGGATGTGGCTTAAAGGCCCATACACACTTGATGATTTTCAGCTGAAAATCGCCTAGTGTATATGGACCAGAGATCCCCGACTAGCGATGATGCGCACTCCCGCATCATCGCTACCAAGGTGGGAAGTCTGCTGGTTTAACCAGCACATCTAGCGATGATGGCTGGTTTTTCAGCCATCAACGCTAAATGTGTACGGCAGCCAGGCTGAAAGGTGACTGCCTGCTCCCTCCCCCTGCTCATATACTCACCCCGCCTCGCTCCCACGCTGTCCAGCTGCACTCCGGTCTCCTGCACGCCACATGGACTCCTCTCCCCTGCCCGGCCACACAGCACAGTGGAAAACTCCGCCCCTGCCAAACGCCCCGCCCTCTGGCTATCTGAACGCTCCCTCCCCTGCTCCACAGTGTGGAGTATACACTCGCAGCCGCTGCCCACCAATGTTTAAAGGCAATAATATATACATTGCTGGCACAGGCCAGTATATCAGTATATATTACTGGCACCACTGGGCACCAATGTTATTAATAAGCCAGTACTATATACATTAGTATATATTAATGGCACCACTGGCCACCAATGATATTTATAATGCAGTAATATATACATTGCTGGCATATGCCAGCAATGTATATATTAATGGCACCTGTGGGCACCAATGTTATTAATAAGCCAGTAATATATACATTGCTGGCACATGCCAGCAAATATTACTGGAACCAATTAATTTTTTTTTATGGCAGCAATGTATACTCTCTCGGATGGGCTGCCACTATTGATGCTCTTAGGGCTGTTTCACACAGTACGGTTCCTGCCGCACGGTGAAATCCCGTACGGTCAGGGAGCCGCGCCGCACTCAGAATTTTATAATGGCAGGGATGGCCACAGCCCGGCAGCCGTCCCTTCCAGTGGGGGGATCCGGCTGCAGCCGTGCGGCCGGGCCGTGGCCGTCCCGTGTGAATGGACACAATAGTGTCCATTCACAACTGCTGAGTGCGGCACGGCTCCCTGGCCGTACGGGATTTCACCGTGCGGCAGGAACCGTACTGTGTGAAACAGCCCTTAAACTCCCCTGTTACAACGAGCACTTCACCCCCTTGTGTCGAGCATGCAGCCCCTGGTGTCGAGCATGCAGCCCCTGGCGTCGAGCATGAAGCCCTGGCATTATGGCATGTGGCTTATTCTACACATCATGATGTGTAGAATAATGTGTACTGGGCATCATGATGTGTGGCATAACATGTAATGGGCATTATGATGTGTGGCATAACATGTAATGGGCAATACAGTGTGCAAAATCAAGAATAGAATTTTAGCATAGGTTAAGAAAAACATAAGGCGGGTCAAGGGGCGGGGCAAGGAGCGGGCCACTATCCGGGAATCTCTCAACACAAAGGTGGTAATGATAATTTTATTATGGCAGTAGCGTATACATTGCTGGCACAGGTGTATGGATTTCTCCCTACGTGCACGGCTGCAAATAAAATCGTAGCTATGCACATGGGCGGGATTTCCCTGGGCAGGGCGGCATTTACCTGATCGCTGGGTTCCGAATATACGCAGCCCAGCAATCAGTTCTGAATCAGGCCCCAAGAAAAGAAATGCACTGAATAAAATGGCCCATGCTCCCACTCTTAGAATTCTAACCCAGCCCATTATGTAAATAGCCTTTTATACGAAAGATTTTCAGCAAAGTCACCTCCTGAAAATTTCTTGCTCTTTGGGAAAAATAGCTCAGTGTGTACATACTACTTTGGTGAAAGATATATCTTTCATAGATTTTGGCAAAGTCTTTGGAAATGAAAATCTTCTAGTGTGTATGGGCCTTTTGAGTGGATTCAGTGGAATGCAGAGGATTAAAAAAAAGTCTCCAAATCACGCTTAAATTAAAACCCCTTTTTTAAATTATACCTAATGATGCATACATTCTGAGCGGCTCTCCCCCTGCCCGGCGCCGATGGAGGGGGAGCATAGGCGAATCTAGAATTATGGTAATGGGTAGTCCTAGATCTAGACATAACAGCAGGGGGACCTTTGCGCGGCGCAGCCTCGCACCAAAAAGGGGGCGTGGCCTCATGGGAAGGAGGCAGGTCATCACAAAAAGGGTGTGGTATTACACTTTAGACCATACACAGTAATGCCCATTACACATTTTAGCAAACTCCGTAATACCCATTACACATAAAGCCACACGCCGTAATGCCAATTACACATAAGGCCACACACCATAATGCCCATTACACATTGTGCCACACATCATGATGCCCATTACATACTATATAACAAACCGTAATGCCCATTACATATTTGCCACATAAGTGCTGCTTACCTACGTGCTCATTGCTAGGGGGTTCTTGCTTGATGGCACCATAGTAACCATTACACATGACGCCGCACACCATAGTACCCATTACACATGATGCCGCACACAATAGTACCCATTACTCATGATACCGCACACCATAGTACCCATTACACATGATGGCGCACACTATAGTACCCATTAAACATGATGCTGCACACATAATGTCCCTTACACATGATGCTGCACACATAATGCTGCTTACACATGATGCTGCACACCTTAATGCCCCTTACACATTAAGCCACACATTATGCGTAATGCCCCCCACATACCGCCACTTGTAGCGTCCCTTAAGCAATGCCCCCAAAAGTGCCACTTACTGTAAATTTTTATATGAGCCTTCGCTGCTGCTGCAGGGAGAGATGGAGAGCGGTGCAGCTGCTTCTATGGGGAGAGGAGCAGAGCGCAGCGCACGCTCCCACTCCCCTCCTGGTGTCCCCTCTAGCCGAGTGGACATTTGAAATATTGTGCACGCTGTTGCTGTGCGTGACGTCGGGGGAGCATGCCGGGCGCCGGCACCACATGATTAAAGGGGGGGCGGGCTGAGGTGAAAGCGGGGAAAAGAATTGGAGCGGAAGCTGCAGGGGTGACATTCATTGACAGCTGGGCAGAGAGCAGGGGGCTGCCCGGCTGTATTCAGAGCACTGCAGGTCACGGCTGTTTGAAATAATACCCCTTTCACAACAGAAAATGCAGGGATTTACCCGGGAATATGGTCCCAGGATCATGCAGGGACATTCCAAGGCTGACCCCTTATACACCAGCCTAGTCCCTGCATTTTCTGGTGTGAGGGGGAGAGACAACCACTCCCCTCTTCCTACCCCCCTTTAACCAACCAGCTATATCTTCAGAACCAACTGACCCATTTACATAAGACCAGTATCATATTGAAGAACTTTTGAGTTGGCTTTGAATGATTTTGGTCCCGTGAAACTGGGCTGTTTGGTTCCAGAGAAATCTGCCCTCAAAGAACATAAACAGTCATGAAATTACATTTAAGAAATGAAAAAAAAAAACGGTTTACCCTCAATATCCCTGGAACCAATTAACCCATATGGAACCAGCCTGGTATCAGATTGAAGGCCCAGCAATTTGGATTCGACTGAGATCAACCTCGAGCTTCAGTGATGCCGAAGGGGGAACTGGCAGCCGTTGAACTGGGTGGGGGTCGGAATTAGAGGGTCCCATGTTATCCTATAGCGAAAATGTTCCAGCTTTGCCTGGCAGTATCTCCGGTTCCCAGGGAGCTAGAGACACGGGACTGGTCTCGTTGGAAAGCCCCATCCCTCAGTTACAAAATGGGCTAATGGGTGTTCCTGTGCACCCCCGGACCACCCCCTAGATTCGCCTATGGGGGGGAGGACAGCATTGCATAGCGCAGAGTTATGCAAAGCAGTCCTCAACGCCGCTCATCTGCTGGTATAACCCCGGCGATGATGCGGGAGCACGCAGCAGCTCTCACAGCTCATCGCTAGGGCATACACACTGGGCGGCTTTGAGCTGAAAGCCGCTCAAACAGGCTGTTTTGAGCAGCTTTCAGCTCAAAGTCACCCAGTGTGTATGGGCCTTAAGTGTTCAATAAATCTAAAATACAATATTAACTTCAGAAAAACACATTATAAAACTTTCCTTTCACATTATTCATGCACAGTTTTTTAATAACTGTTTTACCATTTGAGTTTTGAGTGGAATGTATATAAGTGAATAATACACTTCTACAAAGTAGTTTGGTTAAAGTGTGGGGGAACAGGGTGGTACTGAGTTCCACCTCCTCCAATGGTGAGGTGGAACATTTTAACCTCCACATTGGCCGGCACAGTAATTCTCACAGAAAAGCATTCTAGTTTGCTGGGGGGTGCCAAAAACTCTACCACCGGCCCTGCCTCTGTCTAATTGGGGGGGGGGGGGTAATTAGGTGGCATCGAGAAATGAGTTCCCCCACCTCTGCATGACCACTTTAAGCCCTGTGTATAAAGCATTGGCTATTATAAAACATTATTTATATTTAAAGCAAATGAGATGCATTTTTGTCCATCCAATTGCGGTATGCAGTGTCAGAGATATGTAAAGTACATAGTAATGTGCCATGCTGATAATACATGTTACATGGTCATTTCTTGAAAGCAAAGCTTCAGTTTCACAGCAGTGACATTATTTTGCAGGTATGCATGGGACTCTAGTGATCTTACTACCTCTCAGCCTGATTCTGATGATATTTGGAGGAATGACGGGATTTGTTAGTATACTTGCAAGGGCATACATGCTGCTGCTCTTGGCGGGAATGCTTTTTCTATTTGGAGGTAATGTATATATTCATTTTTAGAGGAAATATAACATCTTCACATTTCCATTGTATCCATGTATTTAATATTCCTTTACATGTATTTATATGTATGCTTTTCTTTTAGACATTGAACTTCAAATAAGAGCACCATTAGTAATATACTCTGCAATACATCGCAAACGAATGCATATTGCTGTCTTTTATGTAAATACTGTTGTCAGTGGCGTAACTATAGCTCCGCAGCCCCCGTGGTGGCGGGGAGGCGCAGAGAAAGTTTGGGCGCCGGGGGTCTGCGGGGCTATAGTTACCTGCTGCTGTCTCTGCCGGTACCTGCCTGCCGTGCCCGGTGCCGTCACGGTCCCGTCTCTCCCAGCGCTGGCTAGTGGCTCCTGCTGCTATAATAAAAACGGACACTTAGAAAATGGCTGCCCCCATACTGCAGACAGTTTTCTGTCTGCAGTATGGGGGCAGCCATTTTCTAAGAGACTTTTCATTATAGCAGCAGAAGCCACTAGCCAGCGCTGGGAGAGACAGGACTGTGACGGCACCGGGCACGGCAGGCAGGTACCGGCAGAGACAGCAGTGGGGGGCGCCGAGGGGAGGGGGAGTGGGGGCGCCCAAAAATTTGCGGCGAGGGGGCGCAAAATAGATAGTTACGCCACTGACTGTGGTGGTATATATGTACAATAGGGAGCTTGTGCTGCATTCGGTGTTAATCATGTCAGTAACATTATGCTTATATCCATGTCTCTTGTAAATCTTGTATTTTTATTGAAAATTTTAGGGCCCATAAATGCTGCCCCACCTAATGCACGCCCCCTGCCGACCGAATACCCACAATACCATGCGAGCGGATGTGTATGGTAACACTTCCGCTCGCATGCGAACTCACAGAGGAAAAATAATTTGATGTTCCCTCACCATCGAATGATTTTTCCTCCCTTTGCAGATAAAAGTAAATTTGTACTTACTTTTATCAGCCGAAATTGGGGCGGATGCTGAAGTCATGTGACATCAGCAGCCCACCCCGAGCAGGCAGGGGCACTTTGTTTGTGGGCACATCCATGAGATGCTAGTGAGCCTGTTGGAACTGCCTGTGACTGAAAATCCTACAAAAGGCGCTTGCTGTGGGGGTTTGCACATGCGCATAATCGTGCACACGCAGGCGCAGATCCCTGCCATAGACCAGGGGGAGCGAATTCGGACCACATGTCTGAATCGCCCCCTCCCCCCCCTTAGTAATGTTTCCTTAAAAAAGTAATACATTTGCTAATATTTTCAAATTACATTATTTTTAAAGCAATAGTTCTGCTATGAATAGCTAAATAAGAAGTAAAGAAATACTTTGTTCAATAACGTTCTAAACTTTAAATTCATGGATTTTTGTTTCCAATTTATATTTTATTGAACCTCAAAAAAAAAAATCTCTTCAGTAAAGATACCAAAGACAGGTACAAAACATTTTTTTAAATTTTCATTTAAACCGTAAACCTACCAGACATAACAAATACTCGAATAAGGGCAGGGGATTCTTCAGATGAACTTAACATATTAGTCTTGAAAACACAAAATAAAAAATAAATATCCTTAAGGATCTCCGGCAGAGATATATTAGCCTATTCTCCCATATAAATATGAAATATTGCTATAGTATAAGATAAAGATACAGAGATAGCAAACCCTCATTATCCGATAGAGAACAAAAAACTTAATAAGATAACAAAGAAAAAGAGACAAATGCCTAACCGAACTCCAGAGTCGTCAATTCATCCATAAACAGATCTATTCCATCAATGAAGAAAAAAAGGGGACAGTAAGAGCAAAATAAAAAATAGAAATAGTGAGTGCGGAATCATTAATTCATTGTTGTAAAATAGCCGTTCTGCCAACATCTAAAAGGTGTGTGACAAGATTCTTACTTTGTTTAGGGACAATAGGCTGTCCATCCAAATATCCAAATAGTGCCCAATGAAGAGTGCATTGAAATGATCTACCCAAATCTGCCCTAGCATAATGGTGTTGTTCTTTCTAAAATGTTTAGATATGACATCAGTCTCAGAAACAGTGCAGAAGGTCTAAATGAATGGATTAAACTACAGACCATGGTACAGTTTATAAGCTGGGGGAAATGACTGTGAAGAGCATGAGTTTCCTATTTGCCTCACTCAATTTAAACTGTGTGTGCAGCATAAGATGTTGCTGAAGCTGTGGGTGTGGCTAGTGGCTATAGAGTTTAGTCCCATGATCACAGGATGGACTGGGGCCCAATATTACTTACTTAGTGGCTGTTGCTGTGTGTAGTTGTGTCAGTATATCCCACATATAAGCAGTGTGACTCTGCAGTGTCATTTGTGAAAAAGTTTTATTAAGTTATAAAAAGTAAAAAAAAATATGCACAGTACAAATTGTTTCTGTTGTACGCCACAGTGTTTGGTTGCATACATATACTGTAAGCACTGTTATACCCCACAATGTCAGTGGACATTTGTGAAAAAGTAGTGACAAATATTATTGTTTGCACTCCTTCTGAGTTTTGTACCCCAGTGAATTGTTTCATATTTATGAATTGTGGGAAGGAGCATCACAGCACGTGCCTTCTCTGGGATCATTTTTGCCATGCCCTTTACATACAAGGGCATGCACCTTACTCCTCCATAATTTAAAATTGTATGTATAGGGGTGCCAATTCTCTTTCATGGAACATGGCACCAAAAGATTTAGGGGGTTATTCTAGTTCATTCTTTCTGACAAAATCCTTCTTATGCTGTGTACACACAGGGGAGATATATTGCTCAGCCATATATTGCTGAGCAATATATGGCTGAGCAATATATTGCTCAGTTTCTAAATACATCAGCGACCAGAGAAGGTCGCTGATGAAAAAGAAACTGCCGGGGGAAGCCCGGCAGTGGTAATCAGCTGGTCGCAGGAGCATGTTCCTGTGACCAGCGATCACCACAGGGGCAAAAACGGGAGCGCGCACCCGGCGATATATCGCCGGTGCACACTCCCATTGCGGGCAATATGGTCGCTCAGCGACCATATTTCCCGCGATTTTGCACAAAATCACCCCTGTGTGTACGCACCTTTAGATGGACAAAACCATGTGCACTGCGGGTGGGGCAGATGTAACTTGTGCAGAGAGAATTAGATTTGGGTGGGGTTTTTCTTCAAAGTGAGATCTATATTGCAGTGTAAAATCATGCAGTCAGTATTTTCCCTGCACAGAAACAAAAAAACTCACCCAAATCTAATTCTCTCTGCACATGTTACATCTGCCCCCCTGCAGTGCACATGGTTTTGTCCATCTAAGAAGGATTTTGTCAGAAAGAATGAACTAGAATAAACCCCTTAGTTACAGCTCTGCCTCTTGAATAATGAAAACATTATTGGTTAAAAAAATAAAAATACAGATCCAAAATCAAAACATGTGGCAAAACCAAAGCCAACACCAAAACACAAAGTTCATTCAGATGAAAAACAAAAACGAACACACAGGGGTCAGCATACATCCCTAATGTTTAGTAAGGTGTTCCATAGTTTTGAATACAACTGATATACTGTTTTTGACAACCATTTAAAGCTGGTTAAATTTAGCAATCTGGAATGCATTCGATCATGGTGGTATTGCCTTAACTAAGTGCACCTCTCTGAGGTCATTCAATTAAATCTTGAAAATACCATAGCCTCTACCAAGCTGCTCTCTAAGAAAATACACTACAGTATATGGAAAAAAGTATTTGGCCATACTTGTTTACCTATTGACTGTCGACCTAAACCCATGTCAACCTTGGCCCATGTCAACCTTAAGTCAGGCAGACCTTGACCCATGTCGACCTTTAACCCTGTCGACCTTGGGGCCAGTCGACCTTCCTGGGTCGACCTAATGACTGTAGACCTAAGTCTGGTCTGACAGATGTACCGATTCCATCTTTCGTTCCAGTAACTGATATCGACATACACACAACTCACCGAAACATGTACAATTTTAATATATGTCCCCAGTGGTAATTATTGTTACATATTCGTAGTGTCTCTCAGAAGCATGTGCACAGGTTACACATTGTGAGGTTGTGTCCAATGCTTTACTTGCATCTAGCTACAGTGTGTACACATGTACATCACACCTCCACCATGTTACAGGAGCGACATTTATGGAGAAATGTGCGCACCCACCACTACACTTCTTTGTCATAGTCGCACCCAGAAACTCATTGGAATACATTGGCCGGTGCTGGCACCAAATAGGCACAAGCGGCCATATCACTGCCACGACGAGTGTGGCTACATCTGTATAAACCACAAGAGATTCCAGCACTTGTGTGCATGTGACTTATCCTGTACTTTGATAGAATTTTAGTGGTAACATATTTTGAATTGCTCAACCATTGGAAGAATATTGGAAATGATTTTTATCCCAGCTAAATGTGCTAATCAGCTGGCTACTATTATGGTGGTCAGTCACTACTACTAAAATGATGCTGAAAATGTTTGAGCATACAGATTTCAGGCGCAATAAAAATGCAATTGCCACAGGTACAGATGAGAACGGGCATAAATAACTATTGTGTCTAAATCATCCTTATTAATGCATTCTAGTTTACTGCAAAACTAAACTAGCTATGATTGTGAATAAATGTTATATTTTAATGCTTCTTTCAACACATAACAACAAAGCACAAATATAGCTCTCTTGCAGTTCCATAAATGGATGGAAAATGAATTATGATCACATAAAGTACATCCATAAATCAAACAGCATAGAATATACTATACTAATTCTGAGGTGAATGTATTATAGCAAAATCACCAGTCTAATTTTCTTGTAAGATCAGTGACAAAACATGCATTAGTGTCAATAACTTAGTTGTGGCTTATGGTTGGCAGTTTTTATTATGTTATGCGGAAGATAAATTATGTTACTCTACTTGCTGTCTTACAGAAAAAATACATAAAGAAAGAATAATAATAGATCTATATTTTTTTACAGTATATTTTAATTAAAATGTATGCGTATGAGCACAAAATCTCCTTTCTATTTACATATCACTATGTTGTATAGGGATTGCAACACTTTTCTATTTCCAAAATAAAATGAAATATAGTATGAACAATAAACTACAATGGAAAAAATTGGGAGTCTCCTGCTTTCTGTCCTCCTGCACTTCAGATCCTGTGTGTCTTCCTGGTGCTTTCATCCCTCATCTGCTGATATGTGATGAGAGGAAGGCAGAAACTGGACAGGAAAACATACATGCAGCTCTTTACTTAATTTCTATCATGCACTACAAATACGTCTGATTATTTAATCAAAACAAGGAAAGTCATTATAAACACTTACTGAATCTTTGTTTATTACAAACGCTTGTGCTATAATCAGTATTATTTTTCTGGAAAAATAGGTCCAGGAACTCAATGAAATAAATAAATAAATAAAAATCAATGAAATGTGTTAAATGTTGTTTTACATAACTGTCATTACCACATATTTACAGTATTTCTGTGCCCCCCAAACTGAGTCTTCTTTTCTCTGGTATTTGTGTATGTTATCTGTTTGACTTCAGATTTATTTTCTTACCAATTATGTAATTTTGTGTAATCTTTCCTTGATGTTCTGTCATTGTGGCATATTGTCCAGTAATCCTGATATGGGAAAGAATGCCTGCCTCTTTTTTTATACATAATTATATTCTTCATTATATACCACACAGGTATATAATAGAACAACGGCTTAGTGAGGAATAAGTTCAGTCCCTACAATGGACCACAGGGAACAGATTATACAATTCCTCATGGCCAAAATAGATGATTTGGAGAACAGCGATATAAAGGGCCGTATTCAATGAGAATATTGACGGCGTGCAGCGAATCCTGTTTAGGATTCGCTGCACACTCGCCACTGCCCGCTGTGTTCCGGAGCCTCGCTGTCCCCCCTATTCAATGTCGCAGGGGCTCGCTGCCCCTGACGGCGAGTGTGAACCGCCGCAGGGAGCCTGAGGACGGTGGCAGGCAGGGAGATGGAAGTCTCCCTGCCTGCCCCAGAACGTATGTACCAGGCAGCACAGGCTGCCCCCCGGGAGAGCCAACAAGGGACCAGGTATTCACTGCACCCGATCGTGCATATGTAATGATCGGGTGCAGTGAATATATGAATATCTAATGAGTGGCTCTCGGCTCCCGGCCCCCTGCTGGCTGCTCTGTGTAAAAATATATATTTTTTTAATTAAATATATATTCATGTGCTATAAGCACATGAATAAAAATAACATGCCCCTTCTCAGAATAAAATTCCTGATATTTTGACACCAAATGTAAAACAACAACAACTTTATTTTAAAAGTTCACTTTCCACTGCACCATAAAAAGATGGCGATTTGCTACACGGTGACAAACAGTAAAAATCACTTAGAAAGACGGCGAGAAATGCACGTTGTATAGGGTGATTCACTTTCTGACCCAAAAAATCACCTTCCAAAGCGAAAATAGCACAAATTCGCCGTGAAAGATGTATTAGTGTTAAGATTCCTACTGACCTGGGCATATTTGATCCCAATGCTGTCCCACAGGTTTAGAGGGTGCATAGGTTGGGCCCTGAGAGACAAGAGACCTAGACCATTGCTCAATTCTTAGATTTTAGAATCAGCACAATCTCTCACAGTTGAGGGTCACAAAGTCTTGATTTTTTATTATTTATCAGTTCTGGTTTCCCAAAAAAGGAATGAGTTTTCCTCTGTTTGTAAACTGTTGATGGAATGGGACAGATGATTTTATTTGCTGTATCTAGCCAAATTGGGGATAATGGAGAATGGTAGACCTATATTCTTTATCATGTCAGAACTTTCAGAATTGACAGTTACCATTTATTCTATATACTGTATCATGGCATAAAGATATAACTAGATATGCATAAGATTTATGAGTTTTTTTTTTTTACTTTCAATGACATGCGGTTTATTGGATTATTGTTGTTTTGTCCTTTTCTCTTCAAAAGTGTTAACCCACATTTTTTTTAATCATATTTATGAATTTTTTTGTGATTTTCATATTTTTGTTCTAATACGCTAAATAAAGCTATTTTTTCTTTTCATTTCAGCATTGGTGACTCTCACTGGAATCAGCATCTATATTGCCTATTCAGCTGCAGCATTTAACTACGCACTGTACTCTGTAGGTAGTGAAATTCTTTCTGAAATTGAAATACGGTTTGGATGGTCATTGGCTTTGGCATGGATATCCTTTATCACGGAAGTTCTCACTGGGATGGCCTTTCTCTTGGCTGCCAGAGTTACTGGCCTCAAACGAACTCGAGATCAAGTTATATAAACAATGTACATTTCTATACTGATTGTCTACTGATTGATATATGTGCATATATGAAGAACAAGATGAAGAGAATCATATATAGCATATTCTGTTACCTTTAATGAAATGATTCAAGATGACATTTGGAATACAAGTTATGGTCTGTTCCGAGAACTTCAGCAAGATAATTCAATTTTACATCTGCGTGCCTCACATTGAGATTTACATACAGTTCTTCATTCCTGTAGAACAGCTATAAACAGTTACTCAGAGAAGACCATTGACTTTTTGTATTGTTTGGGATTTTCATACAGTAGAGATTAATTTAAGCATTGTTATCAGCAGTGTTAATGTATTTATAAGTCATCATTATTCCTCTTCATGTTACCATCTGGTCATCTAAATTATGTGCATAAGTGGTATATTGTACACTTTTCTTGGCATATAGTACAGTAAATCTAGTGGTTCAAAGAAAAAAAATAGCAATCTCTGCTAAAAAAACTACGGGTTTGTATACGCAGTTGCTATGGGGACAGCTGTCATAAGGAAAAGCCTTCTTGATACAGTAATTGGAAGTCATCATTACACCACAAAATAAAGGTTTAGGCTCTACATGAAGGATTGTGAATAGAGATATGAAATATTTATTTTGTGCCTGTATTAGTCCGTTGTGAGCTATTGGTTTATTAATACGTACTATCTTTGCTGTAAATCATCTTTCTAAAATAACCTGTTTAATGGTAATGTTACATCTCAACAGTGCAAGTTATGGATCAGCAGATCAGTATGTCTTAATACAAGCCTGCTAAGGCATTTTAGTCATTCTCATAATGATTAAACAGCTGTGTAGTCGTGATTTAATTATGTGATACATGAATGTAGCAAACATTTTTTAAATATTACCTGGCTGTGCATAAAACATGGGCCCTTATTCTAATCGGATCGGTACGGCCCGCGTGCGGCCGTACCGCCGATGTTTTTACTCTGCACATGCGCAGAGGTGAATCTGCGCATGTGCAGCCCCCTTCGCCGCAGACGTATTTCGTCCGCCGCAAAGGGGGCGTATAGGGGCGTGAGAGGCATCATGCCCTCATTTCCCTATGTGTACGCCCCGCGTTTCATGGGCGTTCCCATGCAAACGCGGGGCGTACGCATGGTAATGAGGCCATGACGCAACTCATGGGGGCGGAAAGCTGACGTCGCCGGATGTCAGCTTTCAGCCCCCATACAAGCTACCACACGGACGATTGTCCGTGTGGTCTCAGCTTGCGGGAGCTGCCGCGGCGTGCGGACCTGCCTTCGATGGTCGACGACCATCGAATGCAGGGGGCAGCTCCCACCATGGTGGAGGCGTACGCCTCCACCATTTTTATGCGGATCGCCAGCCGTCCGTGTACGGACGGCCGTGGCGATCCGTAGGGTGGGCGGGGATTCGTCTGGTGCGGTCGCAGCCGCATATGCGGCTCGACCGCACCAACCAGAATAAGGGCCATGGTGAGAGAATCATTGTTGGAAAACTATTGCTTCACATATTCAAATAAGGGTTTTTCATTTTTCATAAAAAAGACACCAGCATGCTGTTTCATTGGAAGCTTTTGGATGGGCATTTTTTAGCCGCCAAGCAATCTGTATGGCAATGGATCATGCATACAATTTACAGAAGAATGAAACTTTATAGAAAATTTGATTTGTAGAAAATGATTAACAAATATAATTTTAGATGATAGGGTTTCTAGATTTATTTTAAATAATCCCCATTTTGCAATAATAATAAAAAAAAATCATTATTAAACAATTATTGTAGATTTAGATATGATACTCCATAAACTTTTCATTAATGCACAGCATTTGTGGAAAATAATGAACCTTTATTCTATAGAGTTCATTACATTAACCCTTTGACTGCCAACATCTCTGCGAGAGATGTGCAAAATTTCTGCTAAAAATGCCAGCGTCACTCACATTTGTTCCATAAATTCAAATAAAAAATGTTGTGTAAAAAGATTATATTTTATATATATAATGTAAACATTACAGGTCATTATGAGGAATAAAAATGTTTGCTTGGTAATGTTCATGCCTATTTTGACAAATTCAGCTGGCGCTTAAAGGGTTAATTTGATATTTCAATACCAACGATGATTGTGTTACGTTGATGTATCTGTAAAAGCAAGGGGGAAATACAATAGCCTGCGAGATGCAAACCTCAACATTATTCTGGAGGGTCTGTCTAATCTATTAAAGTAGCAATCATTTAAAAGGCAAAACTAAGGCTGGGGTCCTAGTGAGGTCAATTAACAATACCGTTCAGTGTTTACCCCGTGGGTCACTCATTTCGCAGCACCGCCATTATCGTTAAATATATCAGCGGTGCCGAATATAATGTGTAAGGGGCATAACTCATCCATCTTGACTTCAGTTCAAGCGTCATGTACCCAATTCTCAACAAATGACACTTTATTTTCATAAAAGAAAATGTTCCCTTATTAAGTATATTTTTACCTGCTAAGTGTCTGACCAGTATCTCTCACTCCAAGGCGTGCTTTCATCAGCGCTGTGTGTGCTCAGGCTGCAGCACAGTGATCCAGCAGTCTCCCAGTGCTGCTGTTCCTGCGACTGGTCATCATCCCATGCCTGTCATGCCAAACTGTCAGAACGAAAAACTTTCTACTCAGGCGCTAAATACAGTATAGGTAAATGTATAAATAAATCACTGCTTGCTATCAAAAAGCATATGTTGTTGTATAAAGAAAAGCAGTAGAAATCAATAATACACCTGTGCGGGTGTATAACAATGGCCCTTATTCTGATTCGCGCGGTACGGCCCGCGTGCGGCCGTACCGCCGATGTTTTCCGTCTGCACATGCGCAGAGGTCAATCTGCGCATGTGCAGGCGAATTCGCCGCACATAACGTTACTACGCCGCAAAGGGGGCGTATAGGGGAGTGAGGGGCTTCATGCCCTCATTTCCCTATGTATACGCCCCGCGTTTCATGGGCGTTCCCATGCAAACGCGGGGCGTACGCATGCTAATGAGGGCATGACGCAACTCATGGGGGCGGAAAGCTGACGTCGCCGGATGTCAGCTTTCAGCCCCCATACAAGCTACCACACGGACGATTGTCCGTGTGGTCTCAGCTTGCGGGAGCTGCCGCGGCGTGCGGACCTGCCTTCGATGGTCGACGACCATCGAATGCAGGGGGCAGCTCCCACCATGGTGGAGGCGTAGCCTCCACCATTTTTATGCGGATCGCCAGCCGTCCGTGTACGGACGGCCGTGGCGATCCGTAGGGTGGGCGGGGATTCGTCTGGTGCGGTCGGAGCCGCATATGCGGCTCGACCGCACCAACCAGAATAAGGGCCAATATCTGTAAAGGAACCAACCAAAATTCAAAAAACTCTAAAGAATTCTGCGCTTATATAATAGAAGCAGGATCACTATGAACATATTCAAAAGGTATTTAGTCAATTATAAAAATGTATTCTACACATAAATAAATAGATAAAGAAGTAAATTAATACATTTACAGATAAAGGGCCATATGCACTTAGCTTCAAAAGTGATAAAATTGAGAGTGAAAAACAGCCAGCCAATCAGCTCCTACCTGCTATGTCACAGACTGTGTTTGAAAAATGTCAGGCAGAAGCTGATTGGCTGGCTGTTCATCACTCTCTATTTTATCACTTTTGACAAGCCGGCGGTGACCCGGGGGAGCAGCTGGAAGCGCCGCTATGCAGATGGCGCTGGCGGGGGATGGCAGCTGGCGTCGCCATCGCCATCCCCTGCCAAGATGGGACCTGCCTCATCTGTATTCACATCAATTATGTTACATCTGCTTCAACTCATGATGGCTATATAGCTGTTGGTCACTGCAAATATTACATAACCTACAGCGGTTTGTGGTTAATTGATTACAGCTACCAGCAAGAATTCAGTATATTCCTCGACAGGTTAATACTACAAAAACATATTATATTCTGGATAAGCTCATCAGGGGGGATATCAATGAGAAATTCCATTGGAGATACATACTTTTTTCGATGCATCGTTTTTTTATAAAATAAAACGTTTTTTTGATAATTTTCTTATGTTTATGTATTATCTTTTATTTTTGATCCACCTCAGTTTTTATTTTTAGTATATATATATATTGGTTTGTTTATTGCAAGATTTTGTATCTGTAAATTGATTAATTTCCTTCTCTATCTATTGATTTATGTGTAGAATACATTTTTATAATTATGAGTGCATTTTGAATATGCTCATAGTGATCCTGCTAGTGAGTTTTACGCCTGACTGTCAGCCCCTGTCTCCTGCAGCTTCCGCACTGCCGTCATTACAGGGACGTGCAGTCAGGGGAGGCAGGGGAGGCAGTGCCTCCCCTGTCATTAGAGCATTAGGGATAAACATAATAAAATAATACAAAGAATATACTTATGACACATATTATGTGTTACAAGTATATGCTTTATATTAATATATTAATTTTTACACCATAATTTGTTACTTTACTGTTTCGGAGGCACCTAGAGCAGTGACTCCGACTGTTAATGTTAAGTTTCAAGAAAGAGGGGTGGGCAGGGGGCAGGGCCAGGCACCAGGCTGCAAAATTCCATCAAAAAAACCTCTACAAGCGGCACCTATAGCGGTGCCGCAGTGACAGGGACATCCTTTAAAAGCAAGCCGCTGTCAGTGAAGCAGCTGCGATTGGTCAGTGCAGCAGAAGTTACCCAGCTGCACTAGCCACTAGCTTTCGCAAACCCACCCCCTCCCCCGCATGGCGGGAGCACGGACCTCCGTACAACCCACCTCCTTCCCCACCCGGCGGCTGCTTGGTCGGCCACACACCTGGTATGCACACGATGAAACCTCCACACCCCTACCCCCTTCCTTACCCGGCGGCTGCATGGACACCCACTTTTCCCCCCTCCCCTGGTGGACGCATGTTTAGAACCACTGAAAACTCCCCTTCCCCACCCGACGGGTGCACGGATCTCCGTACCCCAGCCCCCCTCCCCAAATGTCCGCGATACGCAGCTCACAAACCTGTGGGCACCTCTGCTGTTCACGAAGCACGGGGACCGCAGGGGACATCCCAGAAGCCAAGCCTGGAGCAAAGCTGGAGACGGCATTGCAGCAGCCATTGATAATGCAGGTACCGGGTGCCTTATGTCTGGCAGTTGGCTGCCGGTGAGTGAGAGCCGGGGAGCGGACAGGGGGAGGAGGGTGAATGCTCACTGTTAGCACAGATCAATGCAGGGTGATGGTGTCAGCCCTGCCGGAGCTGTCACTGACACCAATGCTGTGCTGTTCACGGTGTTCAGGGAAGGGAGAAAAGTCTTGAAACAATGTGGGGGCCAGGAGATATGTTTAAGGTGCATTCTGTGTAAAAGGGCAATTAATAATGTGGGGCAAATGTAAGAGGCACTATGTGGGGCATTATATGTAAAAGGGAATTTAACAATGAGGGGCATATGTTAAGGAAATTATTTGTAAATTAGAATTTAATAATGTAGGGCATATGTGTTATGTGTATAAGGTCATTACTAATGTGGGGCATATGTGTTATGTGTATAAGGTCATTACTAATGTGGGGCATATGTGTCATGTGTATAAGGTCATTACTAATGTGGGGCATATGTGTCATGTGTATAAGGTCATTACTAATGTGGGGCATATGTGTCATGTGTATAAGGTCATTACTAATGTGGGGCATATGTGTCATGTGTATAAGGTCATTACTAATGTGGGGCATATGTGTCATGTGTATAAGGTCATTACTAATGTGGGGCATATGTGTCATGTGTATAAGGTCATTACTAATGTGGGGCATATGTGTTATGTGTATAAGGTCATTACTAATGTGGGGCATATGTGTTATGTGTATAAGGTCATTACTAATGTGGGGCATATGTGTCATGTGTATAAGGTCATTACTAATGTGGGGCATATGTGTTATGTGTATAAGGTCATTACTAATGTGGGGCATATGTGTTATGTGTATAAGGTCATTACTAATGTGGGGCATATGTGTTATGTGTATAAGGTCATTACTAATGTGGGGCATATGTGTCATGTGTATAAGGTCATTACTAATGTGGGGCATATGTGTCATGTGTATAAGGTCATTACTAATGTGGGGCATATGTGTCATGTGTATAAGGTCATTACTAATGTGGGGCATATGTGTCATGTGTATAAGGGCATTAATAATGTGGGGCATATGTGTACAGGCAATTTTTATGGTAAGGTGCATTATGTGAGAGAGCATTAATAATGTGTAGCAAACAGTCTGTGTATGGGGGAATTATTTGTATTAATGGGATTAATAAAGTGTGACATACTGTAATGTGTAAAAATGTATTCATTAGGAGTGTCATTTGTAAGGGGGTTTATTGTGTGGTAATATATGGATAAGGACATTACTAGTGTGTGTCATTCTGTGCATATGGTGTATGTGTACTGCGAATAAGGGTACGACTGTGGAGGTTGAGCGCAGTGGCATAACTACGACAGGTGCCGGGGATGCGGTCGCTATGGCACCCTTGATGATTGCAGGACCTGCCGCTCCCCTGCACCAAGTCATGCTGCTGCCACTGCCTCACTAACCACTGACCTCACCGCACGTCACTGCGTCATTACCATAGGCTGCAGTGCATGTACTGTACAAACAGCGTTTATCGCCTTCCCTGAACATGGGAGTAGCCATGTTCTTCCTGGTCACATGTTACTTCTCAGCCTATTCTGCAAATCTCACAGCAGTACCAATTGCCCAGTCAATCATCACTCCCCTGCTGCTATAAAGGTGCTAGGTAAGTGAGGCCAGTAGCCAGTCTCTGTCTCTCAGCTGCTTCCAGGTACCTTGCTCCAGAGGACTCCACTAAATCGATTTTCCACCATTGATACTAACCATCGGTGTTCCGTTATAGGTAATCTAGCTCTATTGATGTTCCACCATTAATACTTATCATTGATGTTCCATCATCTGTAATTCAGCTCCCTCACTGATTCACCACCAGCATCAGCAATCCTCAAAGCCTCTGCGGTCAGTATCACTTGCTTCAGTTATTGGAACTTGCATTAATTACCTGCCATCTGTGTTATAGGGCCTTATTCTAGTTCACTCTTTCTGACAAAATCCTTCTTAGATGGACAAAACCATGTGCACTGCAGGGGGGCAGATGCAACATGTGCAGAGAGAATTAGATTTGGGTGAGTTATTTAGTTTCTGTGCAGGGTAAATACTGTCTGCTTTATTTTTACACTGCAATATAGATCTCACTTTGAAGTAAAACCCCACCCAAATCTAATTCTCTCTGCACAAGTTACATCTGCCCCACCTGCAGTGCACATGGTTTTGTCTATCTAAGAAGGATTTTGTCATAGTGTGCTCAGTAGTGTACGGACTCCATCAGTGTTCACATACTGCACCAACTTCAGTTAACTTCATTACATATACTAACAGATTTCATCAGTAGTGTATCTACACTGCACCTATAACCGTCTTTATTGTTGTTTTGCCAAGTGATACTCTTTGACCTGCTGCTTTTGCTATTCTGTGCATATTGCATCATCAGTATTTAAGTCACTTATTCACCGTTCATTCACCTTTCCTGTGGTCTTAATAAAGGCACTTTGCTTTTATTGCTGTGGTCACATCTCTGGAATACCTGTTCTGAGTGCTGGTATGCCCCACCCATAAGAACCCAGTTTTGAGCCAATTAGACCACCAAAACCAGAGAAAGTAAGCGTTTAGCCCATTTTAATGTATCCATAGGGTTAAGCTATAGCAATTCTATAGCAGCATGCTTTTACACCAGCACTGCTGACAAAATAATACATGTTGCACTATATAACCTGCAGCAGCTCATCCCTAAGTTCCTGGATGCAAAACACTATGCTTAGCGTCTCCATACAGTATTCCCTATTTGAGTACTAAGAAGCTCTTTGCGTACCAAGTAGTACAGACAGCTTTTATTGTACTGTGCTGTAATAACTACAGCTATAAGTGATATATTTATATGTATAATGGAGAGGGATAAAAGCTCATCCCTAAGTTCCCAGATGCCAAAACTGTGCTTAGCATCTCCATACAGTTTTTGCTTTTTGAGTACTAAATAGCACTTTGTGTACTGTACCAAGTAGCAGGAACAGCTTTTATTGTACTGTGCTGTATCGGCTACAGCTATAAGTGAAATCTTTATCATTTTAATGGAGAGAGATAAAAGCTCCTCCCTACGTTTTTGGATGCCAAAACACTGTGCTGAGCATCTCCATACATTATTTCCTATTTGAAATGGGCTTAAAACTTTATTTCTACGGTTTTGGGGGTCTAGTTGGCCATAAATGGGTTTTTATGGAAGGGGAGAAATTTAGCTACCAGAGGATATCAACTCCAATTGTCATTGGCTGACTGCGGTGAGATGATGGTGAGCAATCTTACGCTCAGGTGGGACAGCTCCTGCCGGGTGCTTAGGTCCCTGTTGCACAGCAGGTACGCCCAAATATGGATAGTGTGCAGGTAGGGGACTGGAGCTGTGGGTTGATCATTTCAGTGTATGTTCCTTTGTCAACATCCCCTGTGTTTTTTAACTCACATACGGGCAGATTTATTAAGCTCTGTAAAGTGATAAAGGGTGACATTCTATGCTATGCGAGTATCGTTATTTTGCGGTAATTAGACCACAAAATGGCGATATCGCATTTTCCCATTAAATCGTTGATTTAATGGGATGCGCATAGGGGCTGAAATCGCATATTTTGTGCATTAAGGTCTGGTGAATAAAAATGCGAGATTAATTCGCATTTTTATCGCATCCAGATGTTTTCGCACAGAAAAGTATACAAGTCGCTTATTTAATGCAATGCGCATTTGCACATCGCATTTTTTAAGTGACTAATTTTCGCACTAATTTCAGACCTGGGTCTGTTAGGCGAATTAGCCAGAACCCTGCACAGATCGCAATGTTCCGTGCAGGGTTCTGCTGTAAAAAATAAAACAAATGGTTAAATTAATCATTCTGAATATAGACGCCGAGGGAGTAACATCTCAGCGCATCCAGAGCAGAGATGTTACTCCCTCGGCGTCTATATTCAGAATGATTTCTGGCCAATCAGGAGCTGACTTTCTCGGCTCCTGATTGGCCGAGAAATCATTCTGTTCAGAGACGGCGAAGAGGAAACATCTCAGCGCCGGGCAAAGTCCTTCAAGCCGGGTACCAGTCTGGAGCAGCACTGTCACCGGAGGTCGCCGCCGGGGAGCAGGTGAGTTGGATTCTCCTCCTTAGGTACCCCTCTGGACTACCACGGATCCCGGACCCCGGATTCTTCACGCCAGGAGCCCCGGAACCCCAGGACCAGCCCCGGAACCAGGACCAAGGCCCCGGAACCGGACTCTTCTGCCCTGGAGCCCCGGAGGAAGAATCCAGGATCCAGGGACCGACCTACGGGCTCAAGGTAGGTAAGTATCAGTGTGTGTGTGTTTTGTGTGTATTAAAGTTTTATTTTACAGGATGTCAGTGTGATTTTGTGCACTATTTTTTACACTGCAGAACTACAAGTGCCAGCGGGCCCTTTAATGCCCCGCATGCTGGGACTTGTGGTTCCCCAAGTCCCAGCATGCGGGGTAGGCTTGCTGGGACTCATAGTTCGCCAGTGTAAAACAATAGTTATCATTCTTTTTTTTACACAAAGCATCAGCTCCATGCCCACAGCCCAGGGGCATGGAGGACAGCCCCGGACTATCAGCATGGGCTGGTAAGTCCTGGAGGGGGGGGACCCCTTCATTGGGGGGGTCCCCACTTCCCCAGGACCCCTGCCCATGCTGACCAGCCAGGGGGTTAATGCTTTGGCCGGGGGGACTTGTATAAAAAGTCTCCCCCCGGCTGTGGCATTACCCTGCTGGCTGGTTGTGTCCGGTGCTGGTTCTTAAAATACGGGGGACCCCTAGTCACTTTGTCCCCCGTATTTTGGGAACCAGCGCCGGACCTTGAGCCCGGTGCTGGTTTCATAAAATCAAGGGGACCCCTATTTGTCGGGGACCCTGATTTTATGTCACCAGCACCGGCTCAGTGAGCCCGGGGCTGGTTACACTCGGGCGGGGGACCCCGCGCTCGGTTCTTTTTTTTACAATCTTGCGCTGTCCTGCAAATGTGCGATTTTCAGACATGAAAATCGCACATTTTCAGGACTAAAAACAGCGCACCACTTCGCTGCAAATCGCCCCTATTCGCACTTTTTAGCCTCCAATGCTCATCACATTAAATATGCGCATTTAGGCTGAAAAATGCGATTTCAAAATAGGCGATTTGCGGCGATGTGGTGTGCGAATTAAACATGCGCATTTAGCGCATAGCATAGAATGTCACCCAAAGTGTCTGTTTTTTTATCACCGGCCAATCAGCTCCTAATTGTGAAGTTACAGGCTTGGTTTGAAAGATGAAAGGTAGGACCTGATTGGCCGGTGAAGAAAAACAGCCACTTTATCACTTCACTGTGAATAATAAATGTACCCCATAATGAGATACACCTTCAGATACAACCAGGTTAATGCCTGGTTGACATTTGTTAACCAGATCGGTGATCGTGTATGGCCTGCTCATACTGTATATTATTCATACTGTAGTGTAATTCTGTGTTTAACCAGTGTAGCATAATGTGAGGCAGGTACAGCAGTGCCCTTACACAAGTATAACCAATGACATTGCTAGCTCCATAGATGTGGGCTACCATGAAGCCCTGGCTGAAACCCGGTAGCCATTTTGTTAATTCACATGGTGCTTGAGTGTGATCTGCTCGTACTGTATGTTATTCATACTGTAGCGTAATTCTGTGTTTAACCAGTGTAGTGTAATGAGATGCAAGTACAGCAGTGCCCTTACACAAGTTTAAACTATATAATGATTAGCTTCGTAGATGTAGGCTCCCATTAAGCCATGGTTGAATCCCGATTGCCATTTTGTTAACCCGAGTTTGGCCTGCTACAGTAAGTACTTTTGACCATACTGTATACTCTTTCACATATATCCATAGGGGGGTATTCTTGTTGATTCATAAGGCTGCGCATTCGCAGCCTTGCGAGTCCACCAAACCCCACCTTGCAAAGGGTGGCTGGGCGCCACCCATTTGCAAGGCAAATTCGCAGGCAGGGCATGCAAATTAATGTTACACAGTAATATCCATTCATAGCCTGGTGGGATCCGCAGCCATCATTTCATGGTCTCTGACCATCGAATGATGGCGAAGGCTCACACATGTGTAAGGTTGCCTCAGAGCAACCTTACAGATGCGAGTCTGCTTGGGGGGGAAGTAGGCGGGTAGCTGACATCCAGTAATGTCAGCTGCCCACCAGCCACCTTTCCATCATGCCTCATTAGCATAAGAACGCCCAACGTTCTCATGGGAATGCCCAAGAAGCGCCCAATATAGTTACTTTAGGTTCTATGAGAGTAGCCAGGTAGCATCAATGTTACTCATCAAACTGTACAAATCTGAGCCTGTTTAATCACAAATTCCTTCATTCAGCAGGTTTTCCTTTGGAAAGGATAGCTGGTAGATTAATCCAATTTTCATGAACTATTTTTTTTAGAGACAACATCTAACAAAGGGATAGTTTCAAACTCATCCCATATGCCCCAAACAGATCACTATTATAAATGTATATGTAAATACATCTGTGTAATTCATATCAGCAATAATGATTGCATTACATTTTCAAGACTTATTTTTCAGGACTTCTCCCATGCATTCATTCTCATTGCTGTTGTGCCACATTCAAGAAATTCTTTATGACTGCCCTGTTCATTGCAGCACTTTGTTAAAGTCAATGTGCCAGACATGTTTTTATTAACTATTCCCACATTATTGATATCAGTACTGTAATATTTCTTTGTAGTATGCAATGCTGTTTTTTCATATGTGGTGTCATAAAAAAAGCAATCTAACATAGAAGCTTGTTTTTCTATCTAATGTTTGTACATGCTTTTTTCTAAAACCTTTTGAAGGAAGTTTATTTTGTGTCTTTTTTGCATAATGTCCTAGGTTACCAGATGGGAAGCCACACAAGTCAAGGCAAGGAGCTTCTCCCATGCCAGCACCTCTGGACACCATATTAACATGCATGCATGCAATGCATACACTGTAGATACATAACGTATGCATACCTCCCAACTTCCAGCCCATATGAAACGGGAGACTCGGGTGGCGGAGCCGTGCGCACACCCGAAAAGGGGTGTGGCCTGTGGAAAGGGGTGTAGCCTTGCACACTGGTGCTTCCTAAGGTCACAACCCTTTACCCATCCCTCAGCAGCGCTGAATAGATGCTGTGCGCATGCGCACAGCATCTATTCTCTTCAGGCTAGGAGGACTCCCAACTGCCCCCCCCCCCACCGTGGGACACTGGCAGCACCGGGCGGGACGCTGGAACGTCCCCGAAAACCGGGACGTTCCCGCGGAAATAGGGATGGTTGGGAGGTATGCCTATGATAGGCATTTTGTTTTATAAAAAAGATGAATAAGACATAATTAAAGGCTTGATAACTTATGACCTTAGCTCACAGATAGAGCAGTGAATGAAACAAGACTAACATATTTAATTCTAAACTTACCAGCACTTATTACTGAATTCATTTTTATTATTCTTGGGGAAAAAAAATTATGTATGTACAGTACTGTAGGTTTGGTCATTACTATTATTATAATTTATTTATATAGTGCCACAAGAGTTTCACAGTGACTAACAATACATAAATAAGCAAATAACAAGTCATCATTTGTAGTGTATGTTATAAGAAGCATTACGATAGACGATAGAAGATATAACCCAATAAAATGGCATTCCTTACAAACTGCAGTTAGAAAAGAGTGCTTGCACTTCTCTCTGAAACAGAAACTTAGAATATATGTACAGAATAGGAGAGTGATATAGGTCCCAAATAACAGAATGATGGCAATAAAAACCAACTTCCATACTGCAAGTGTGTACCAAAATGCAATTGTTTACAGATTTATGATGAGCTTACACTAGCGTCCACATCTGGAATATTGCTGGGAAGCATAATTTTATTACAATAGGGATATAGTCTGCTCTCAGGAAATGCATCATAATGGGACTTACTGTAGATACAGCTCCAGAAATATTTTCAGGAGGCAATTTTTTTGTACAGTAGGTCCTGAAAGCTTATTGTAAAACTATCATAATGAAACCATCAAGATTACTAGCTCTGATTGGCTTCTTTAAAATGGACCCTTTCAACTAATTCATTAGCATTGCAGCCAGAGCTTGATCAAGAAGAAAATGGTGGATTTGTTACCATGATAGTGAAAGCAGGAGGTTAGGGGTAAGGTCGTAGCTAGATCCCCATCGCTGAAAGGACCTTTCCTGACAGGTGCTGAACTATGTCATCTACTGGAAACAGTAAGCTATGGCAAGTAAAGCGAGTCAGTGTGCCTGAAACGTGATGGTCATAGCGAGCCCATTAAGTTACAAGTTTGTATTGTTGGAGTCCAAATAACATGAAGAAAATGTAAATAACACAGCTTTAAGGGTAGAAACCACACTTGGGTGTGCTGACCTGGCTGCGCCACCTCCCCTCCTGGGTGTGCTGCCCTGGCTGTGCTGCATCCTAACCAGGGCCGGTGTAAGGCTTCTCAGCACCCTAGGCAAAACTTCAACCTACTGCGCCCCCCCCAATACTGCCACCACTACCCACTTTCCAATCCCATAAGGCATTCTTGCCTAACATTCAGTAATGGCAGGAAGGCTCCCAAAGATGTGGTGGTCCCCCCTAGATCCTGGCACCCTAGGCAGCTGCCTAAAGCTGCCTAATGGTAGAGCCAGCCCTGATCCTATCCTGGGTGCACCAGTTTTATTCTGGATGTTCCAGCCTGGCTCTGCTGCATGTTATCCTGTGTGTGCCAAGGCTGGCTACTCTAGTCTTATCCTGGGTGTTCCAGCCTGGTTGCGCCAAGTCCTATCCTGGGTGTTCAAGGCTGCTTGAGTTTTCTGCTGACAGAAGCTTCAGTTCAGTACATGTAGAAATGATGTTGGGACAAGCCGTTGGGTCTGAGTACCAGGTGACTGGATTGCTTCCAGACAGATTGCATGCCACCTCCTCCCCTCCACTTTAAAATGGTGTTGGTACTGCTGCTTATTACAACCCTCCAATCAGCTACCACTGAGGGGGATAAAATGAGTCAGTTTAGAACATCTCAGGGCCTTGAACAATTGTGTCCTCCTGAGAGAGATCTAGGGGGAAATTTACTAATATGAAAAACCGAGTTTTTCGTATTAGTATTTTCCCTACGACTGCATACGACTGTTACAGTCGTATGCAAAGTCGTGTTCCGGAGGGTCATTTACAAAGCAGTCATATACGACTGCTTTGTAACCCTCCGATGTCGTAGGAATTCGTATTAGCGGCCGTATATACGGCTGCTAATACGAATTATTTGTAGCAGTCTGCACGGATCAGTCAGATCCGTGCAGGCTGCAAGGTGTAAAAATTTTTTTTAAAAATAAATAAATGGAAAAAAAAAAACGGTGTGGGGTCCCCCCCACAGCCTAAACCAGCACCAGGCTGACGGAGCCTGGAGCCGGTAATTAAAAATCAGGGAACCCGACAAATAGGGGTTCCCTGATTTTTTAACAACCAGCCCCAGGCTCCAGGTCCGGGACTGTTTCCCAAAATACGGGGGACAAAATGACTGGGGGTCCCCCGTATTTTAAGAACCAGCCCCAGGCAAAACCAGCCAGCAGGGTAATGCCACAGCCGGGGGGAGACTTTTTATGCAAGTCCCCCCGGCCAAAGCATTAACCCTACCGACCAGTCAGCCTGGCCAGGGGCCCTGGGGGAGTGGGGACCCCCCCCAATGAAGGGGTCCCCCCCTCCAGGACTTACCTGACCAGGCTGAAGCCTGGTACTGTCCCCGATGCCCCTGGGCGGTGGGCATCGGGCTGATTATGGTGTAAAAAAAAAGATAAAACTATTGTTTTTTACTGTGGCACTACAAGTGCCAGCAAGCTGGGACTTGGAGAACCACAAGTCCCAGCCTGCTGGGCATTAAAGGGCCCGCTGGCACTTGTAGTTCCACAGTTAAAAAAGTAGTACACAAAACACACTGACACACATTTTAAATAAAAGTTTAATACACACATCACAAACACACTGATACTTACCTATCTTGATCCCGTCGGTAGGTCGCTGGCTCCGGTGTCGGCGGCTCCGGTGTCGGCGGCTCCGGTGTCGGCAGCTCCGGGGTCGGCGTCCTGTCTGAAGACAATCCATGTTGGACCTGTGGAAGTAAATCCTACTCACCAGGTCCTCCATGGATGGTCTGCTGTCTTCTCTCTTCTTTTCCAGGACTTATTTCTTTATGTTGTTTCTTCTGTCTTCTTCTTTCTTCAAGCTGCCGGCCGCCGGGACTTTCAGAGCTGGAGAGATGTTGCCTCCACGACGTCTGGACTAAGAATGAATTCTAGCCAATCAGGAGCCGACTTTACTGGCTCCTGATTGGCCGCTAGGCGGCTCCTGATTGGCTAGAATTCATTCTTAGTCCAGACGTCGAGGAGGAAACATCTCTCCAGCTCTGAAAGTCCCGGCGGCCGGCAACGTGAAGAAAGAAGAAGACAGAAGAAACAACATAAAGAAATAAGCCCTGGAAAAGAAGAGAGAAGACAGAAGACCATCCATGGAGGACCTGGTGAGTAGGATTTACTTCCACAGGTCCAACATGGATTTTCTTCAGACAGGACGCCGACCCCGGAGCCGCCGACCCCAGAGCCGCCGACACCGGAGCCGCCGACACCGGAGCCAGCGACCTACCGACGGGATCAAGATAGGCAAGTATCAGTGTGTTTGTGATGTTTGTATTAAACTTTTATTTAAAATGTGTGTCAGTGTGTTTTGTGTACTATTTTTTTAACTGTGGAACTACAAGTGCCAGCGGGCCCTTTAATGCCCAGCAGGCTGGGACTTGTGGTTCTCCAAGTCCCAGCTTGCTGGCCCTTGTAGTGCCACAGTAAAAAACAATAGTTTTATCTTTTTTTTACACCATAATCAGCCCGATGCCCACCGCCCAGGGGCATCGGGGACAGTACCAGGCTTCAGCCTGGTCAGGTAAGTCCTGGAGGGGGGGGACCCCTTTATTGGGGGGGTCCCCACTCCCCCATGGCCCCTGGCCAGGCTGACTGGTCGGTAGGGTTAATGCTTTGGCCGGGGGGACCTGCATAAAAAGTCTCCCCCCGGCTGTGGCATTACCCTGCTGGCTGGTTTTGCCTGGGGCTGGTTCTTAAAATACGGGGGACCCCCAGTCATTTTGTCCCCCGTATTTTGGGAACCAGCCCCAGAGCAGGTGCCTGGGGCTGGTTGTTAAAAATCAGGGAACCCCTATTTGTCGGATTCCCTGATTTTTAATTACCGGCTCCAGGCTCCGTCAGCCTGGTGCTGGTTTCGGCTGGTGGGGGGGACCCCATGCCGTTTTTTTATTTATTTATTTTATTTTTATTTATTTTTACACCGCAGCCTGCACGGATCTGACTGATCCGTGCAGGCTAAAATGAGAATACGACAGGAAAATGGTGTTCTATTTTTCTGACGTATTTTCGTGGGCAAAAGCAGCCGTATTTTCTATACTGCTGCTTAGTAAATCAGGAACCACCATTCTTTTGAATGGTGATTCCTGTCGTATCCTATCGATGGTGTAGACATTCGATACAAATACGAATGTTCCATCCCTAGGACTACTAATTGTTGTATTTTCGGGATAGTAAATCCCGAAAATACAAATTCGTAAAAAAATGTGTATTTCTCCCTACGAATACACCTTTTTTCTACGAATCCATTTTGGTAAATGTCCCCCCTAGAGTCTGATTTCTAGGCTCCAGATTACGTGAATCTAGCATTACCCTGTCCTGCTGCTGCTTATCCCTTGCTTACTTATCATCTGCTATTACCATCTCCAGCTTTCTGAGTTATCATTGGCTACCAGGTTACAGCACTGCACCCTGAATTATCGGTTCCCAGACTGATCCCTGAACCATCGATTCCCAGACTGATCCCTGAAACATCGGTTCCCAGACTGAACCCGTAACCATCGGTTTCCAGACCGACACTCATTCCCTTAATGGGAAAAAATTGTGGCTGTGTGCTACAGATCAGAAGGCTCCCAAAACCTATATCACATATTGACCTATTATTTAAGCAGCAGTCAGATGTTGGTGTGAGGTTATCAGATTCACTGTAAATCTGTAATTACTATATTTTATTAGGTGTAGTAATTAATGTACTATTTTAGTCCGTCGGTACCCTCTTGTTCTCCATATATGTCTATATACCCCCTATATGTGTGTGTAGTTCCAGATCATATATTATTAGGCTGTATAATCCCACCTCAAATGTAATGTCTGTATTTCCCAGGACTTTATTCATGTAAGCATTGTACCATTGGCAATCTCCCCAGGGGGGTTTACAATTCTTTGTAAACCTCTGGGCTCTAGCAGACTTTGTGGAACCGGCCACCACAGGGGGTGATCAGCCCATAATGTAATCAGCCGATTATTGTTCCTGCTGTTTACATGAGGGGGATAGCTGAAGGACAATCACCACAGGGGGTGATCAAATTCCCCTACTATCAACAGGAGGGTTGTCCACAGGGGGTGACCACCACATAATGTAATCAGACTGTGTTTTATATCTTGTGTTGACTCTGCTATGCATATCTTGACCACTTCCAGACTTTCTGGAACCGACCCCAGCAGGGGGCAGAAGCAGATGGGCAGCAGCAGTACCTGGGAGGGGGGATAAACCTGACTTGAATCCACCAATAGGGATTGAGTGCAAGCCCACTGATGGTATGGAGAAGCGTGGGAAATTGGAAGTTTTTAAAATGACTGGCACACAAGCCAGGAGAGATTTTGATGGACTGTCCTGGACTAAGAGGTTATGCTCTGTCTAGGTATCGTGTGGACTTATATGCTATCACTGCTGTGTGGAGAAGTGATAGTTTTGTGCTTTGGAACTGCTGCTACAAGGACTGACATTGGACTGCTACCCGATAACATTTATATGCTACATTTGCCTCTTGTTCCTGTCTTTATCTACATGTGTGTGCTGTGATAAAAATAAACCATATTTTGGTTTCATCTGCTCGGTGTCTGAGTGATTGAGGAACTCGTACCCTCACATTTGGCGGCAGCGACAGTGGGATCATTCAGACACCAACCTTCGAGCACAGAAAGCGCAGAGAACAGAGGATCAGACCATATGTAAGGAAACGGAAAATGCAATAAGGTGATGTTCAGCAAGTGAGCAGGTGTCATTCCTGTGGAAAGGGAAAATGTTTCCAAGGAAAGAAAATCGATGCCTCAAGACCCCTGTAGCAGAGGAGCTCAGGGATGGAGGTTCTTCAGTGTATCGGCAGGCTGGGAAGCCGGATCTGTTATTTATTGTCAGGAAAATGCATTATATCTGGAAGTACTGGGAAGACGCTCAGCAGATGGTCAGCGGGTGGAGAGTATCCAGCATACAGGACAAGTTGTGTTACCTGGGGGATGCATTTCTGCACTGTAAAGGTGAGGCCACCTCTTGGAATCTGCTGGGAGAGCCAGAGTTTGTAGAATTTACAGAGGAAGTGATTGCTACAGTTACCCAGATGCTACAAAGAGGACAATATTCTGAGGCTGAAGGACAAGTCCAGAATAAATTGATGCCCCAGATAGAACCAGAGGAAAGGTCTAGAAGGGGGCTACTGCAATCTGGGCAGACAACCGAGGGGTCTGCCACAGAATTAAGTGTTACTGCAAGAGAAGGGTCGTTGTCAGGGGGGCCCCTAACTGCCCTTGAAGAAATGAGTATGGAGGAGCTGATAGCAGAAGGTCAGCTGCGAGGTATACCCATCCGATCCTGCACTCGCGGGGAAATCCTTCAGCAGATCCTTCACGATCAGGGAGATCCTACAAATGCATTTGCTGATTATCGAGCTTGGATCCTCCATTTCGGTGCACAGTTGAGTGTGTGGGAACAATTGCAGTGTCTGGAGGAGTGCTTCGTGGTGGCAGAGGAAGAGGCGATTGATCGGGGGCTCCTGGATACCCCAGCATGGCAAGATCAGTGTCGCAGGGGGCGTGATGAAAGGCACCGTTTGCAATTGCTTCTCCCCCATCCTAGGGAGGAAGCTGCTCAGGGTTCTCTGCAGGGGGAGGTTATCCCCAACGTGAAGGAAGTGAGGCCTCTGAGCAAGGCACCCCGGGAGGAGCTGCACTACTGCTTCCCTTTTGCTGAGGTGGGAGATGCAGAGCTATTATCCTGCTGCCAGGGGATCTATGAGGACTGCGTCCAAGAAGAGATCGCCGTGGTTAGAGGAGTATCCGACAACATCCAGGCCACCAGCCCACCAGTCACAGATGACGTCGTGTTTCGGGCTGCCCAGCATACTCAGCTGGGGAAGGAGGCTATCGCGGAGAAGGAGCTGTGCGCAGAAGTAGCTGCAGGTGAGCATCTGGCTTTTAAGGGGACAGAGCTGACACAGCCTGTCCTGCAGCCACCAGCGGCATTGTTTGTGATGGAGGGTCCCTCCTCAGCCCTGGACATTGAGACCAAATGCTGGACTGAAATTTGCCATGCCCCTAGTTTGGGTTTGGGGGAGGAAGGACATGACGGGGTGGTGGAAGTGCCAGGGCCAGAGCCCCTATATTGGCCTGCTGTTTGGCCCCTGGTCCTTGGGCAAGAGGGGGAGGTGGAAAGTGGTCCCTGCCCCATTGTGCCCGAGGCAAAAGTATTAGTAGGTTACAATGTTGCAGAGGGGGGGTACCCAGAATCCGAAGAAGAGGAATCGCTACATCCCTTGTTAGTTCCAATGTATGACTTAGACTGTAATCATGCCCTTGCTGGTTCTGCAAACCAGCCGCCTTTTACAAGATGGGTTTGGTATGATGTCACCCTGTGGGACTCAGGTGGTATATCCAAACCCCAGATTCTCGGCTCTGCATCCCGCTATTCCAGGTTGTTATTGGTTCCTGAACAGCTGGGTACCGGGACTACAATAGTAGGGGAAGGAATGTGAGGTTATCAGATTCACTGTAAATCTGTAATTACTATATTTTATTAGGTGTAGTAATTAATGTACTATTTTAGTCCGTCGGTACCCTCTTGTTCTCCATATATGTCTATATACCCCCTATATGTGTGTGTAGTTCCAGATCATATATTATTAGGCTGTATAATCCCACCTCAAATGTAATGTCTGTATTTCCCAGGACTTTATTCATGTAAGCATTGTACCATTGGCAATCTCCCCAGGGGGGTTTACAATTCTTTGTAAACCTCTGGGCTCTAGCAGACTTTGTGGAACCGGCCACCACAGGGGGTGATCAGCCCATAATGTAATCAGCCGATTATTGTTCCTGCTGTTTACATGAGGGGGATAGCTGAAGGACAATCACCACAGGGGGTGATCAAATTCCCCTACTATCAACAGGAGGGTTGTCCACAGGGGGTGACCACCACATAATGTAATCAGACTGTGTTTTATATCTTGTGTTGACTCTGCTATGCATATCTTGACCACTTCCAGACTTTCTGGAACCGACCCCAGCAGGGGGCAGAAGCAGATGGGCAGCAGCAGTACCTGGGAGGGGGGATAAACCTGACTTGAATCCACCAATAGGGATTGAGTGCAAGCCCACTGATGGTATGGAGAAGCGTGGGAAATTGGAAGTTTTTAAAATGACTGGCACACAAGCCAGGAGAGATTTTGATGGACTGTCCTGGACTAAGAGGTTATGCTCTGTCTAGGTATCGTGTGGACTTATATGCTATCACTGCTGTGTGGAGAAGTGATAGTTTTGTGCTTTGGAACTGCTGCTACAAGGACTGACATTGGACTGCTACCCGATAACATTTATATGCTACATTTGCCTCTTGTTCCTGTCTTTATCTACATGTGTGTGCTGTGATAAAAATAAACCATATTTTGGTTTCATCTGCTCGGTGTCTGAGTGATTGAGGAACTCGTACCCTCACAGTTGGTACTCATACCATCAATACCTACTAGTACCAGTCACAGACCAGTCTCAGGTTCAGCAATGTGCAGAGGACTCTGACAGAGGGCTGCTACCTGCCCATCGGCTGCAGCAATACCCATATACCCTTGCTGGGGTCCCTGGAGAAGACCACCGGTGGGTTTAGAATCTGCACCTCTGTACAAAGTTTCTGCCAACACTCTCCATAGCTGTGTCCACAGTGTTGTGTCCATACATGCACCATCATTACATCAAGCCCCACAGTTTCAAGCTCCCAGAATCCTCCACTGACTCACTGATGCTACAGCACGGAACACCAGAGACCTGAGCCCTGACAGTGTCAGGGGGAGAAAGACTATCAGGGAGAGAGAAATACAGTGTCAGGGAGGAGAGTGACAGCATCAGGGAGAGAGTGCCAGCTTCAGAGAGAGAGTGCAAGCATCAGAGAGAGAGAGTGCCAGTTTCAGAGAGAGAGTGCCAGCTTCAGAGAGAGAGAGTGCCAGCTTCAGGGAGAGAAAGCAGGAGAGATAGAGAATCAAGGAGTGAAAGTAATAAAATTAATGAGAGAAAATGACAGCGTCAGGGAGAGAGAGAGCATCAATGAGAAAGTGACAGAATCGAGAAGAGAAAGTGAAAGAGTCAGCAGAGTCCAGACCATGTGTGAGCTCAGCACTGCCACATTTGGCAGCTATCATGTACTGCCTCCTGAGTACTGCATGAGAGCTCAACAACATGGCTGTTGCAGAAGCACCTACACAGGTCCCAGCAGAAGATTTAGCACAGCAGTATGCTCAGGACTTAGTACCAGAAGCAGCAGCAGTAAGTGTTTGGACATCTGGACTAAAGGTGCCCACAGACGCTACAATTGTACTGTGCTATGCGTTTTTGTCTGTACAATGGTTCGGTACTTGTGGCGTATCACGGCTCCCATCGTATGCCATCGTATGCCATATGTAGTGGCATACGATGGCATACGATGCGATACGATGTTTTACCGATTTTTGAGCATTTTAGCTCAAAAATCGTATGCGATTGCATCGGATGCCATACGATGGCATCCGATGCGATGCGATGGCACCCGATTTTGCACTGAAATGCATCAGAATGCATTGAAATGTGTATTAAAGTAGTGAAATGCCCCCAAATGCCATTTTTCATAGTGCACCACCCCCACTATCAACGTCAACCCGAAGCGCAGCGAGCGCGCGAGGGGCGGCGGTACGCGTCCTACGACCTTTTCATACCCCCACTATCCACGTCGGCGTGGAGTTGAGAATAGAATAGTGTGGCTAGCGCAGCGAGCCACCGAGCCCGAAGCGTGGCGAGCGCAGCGAGCCCCGCAAGGAGACGCGGATACCTGTGAAGCACGCGAGGGGACGCGTATAGCTGTGAAGGTATCCGCGTCCCCTCACCACATAGTTACATAGTTACATAGTAGGTAAGGCTGAAAAAAGACTTGCGTCCATCTAGTTCAACCTGGTATAGATATCCATTGCTGATTTGGTAGGTTCTGGTATTTTACAGACAAATTATATTTCTTATTTGTACCCATGGATGTTTTTCTCCAGTAAATGTTTGTCCAACTTTGCCTTGAACGCATTTAATGAGCCAGCCGTTACCACCTCTCTGGGAAGAGAGTTCCAGAGTTTGACTGTTCTGACCGTAAAGAAATTCTTTCTACTAGCTGAATGAAATCTTTTTTCTTCTAATCTATACTAATGCCCTCGCGTCCTAGATTCCTTTCTAGTAGAAAAGAGGGTGCGTGACAGTTCCTTATATTGGCCCTTGATAAACTTGTACATGTTGAGCATGTCCCCCCTTAAACGTCTCTTTTCTAATGTAAATAGTCCCAAATTGCTTAATCTCTCCCCGTAGCTTAAATTCTCCATTCCCCTAATAAGCTTTGTTGCTCGCCTTTGGACTTTTTCTAATTCTATGATGTCCTTTTTATAGTGTGGGGCCCAGAACTGTATTCCGTACTCTAGGTGAGGTCTCACCAATGCTTTATATAGTGGCATAATTACCCTTGAGTCCCTAGTTTCCATTCCCCTCTTAATACATGCCAGAATTTTGTTGGCCTTTTTTGTAGCTACATTACAATGGGCACTACATCCTATATCCACCACGCTTCGGGCTCGGTGGCTCGCTGCGCTCGCCACACTATTCTATTCTCAACTCCACGCCGACGTGGATAGTGGGGGTATGAAAAGGTCGTAGTACGCGTACCGCCGCCCCACGCGGGCTCGCTGCGCTCGCCACGCTTCGGGTTGACGTTGATAGTGGGGGTGGTGCACTATGAAAAATGGAATTTGGGGGCATTTCACAAGTTTAATACACATTACAATGCATTCTGATGCATTTCAGTGCAAAATCGGGTGCGATCGCATCGCATCACATGCGATTTGATCGCATGCGATTCGATGCGATTTTTAGCTTACGATCTGCATGCGATGCAGGTCGTGGGAGCCGTGATACTCCACAAGTACCAATGGTTCTATACAATTTTTCTTCCAGCTTGCGATGCAATGTGCACTTGGATGCATGCGATGCGATGTGATGAACCTATGTTTGTAATGTTAAATTTCAGATGTAGTCTAAAAAGTACGTGCAGCACGTACTTTTTTAGACATACAATATCGGGCTCCCGGGAACGCGCATCGCATCGCACAAGCCCATAAACACCATCCAATAATTGTACATAAGATGCAATTTGTGCTTAAAAAGTACAAAACGCATTTGATAATTGATGCGTCTGTGGACACCTTAATAGTATAGTGATATTATCACAGAAAGGTGAGCAGCATGAGCACACATTCTCACTCACAGACACACCACACATAGACTTTGGCTAGGCAGTGCATATTTTCATTTTATTAGATCTGTATTTGCTGGGCTTTGCTGTACTATTAACGTTAGATTCAGTAATCAAAGATGCAGCAAATGAGACTTATGGAGCTGCTGGCCTCTGTCTGTCTGTGTGTGTTACACTAGGCTCTGTCTGTCTGTATGTTACACCTCCCACTTGATTTTCTTCCTGGTGAACTAAATGCTGCTGCCAGTGGCGTAGCTATAGCTCCGAGCCCCCGCGGTGGCGGGAAGGCGCAGAGAACATGTGGGCGCCGGGGGTCTGCGGGGCTATAGTTACCGCACTTACCCGCTGCTGCCCTGCTGCCACGGTCCCGTCTCTCCCGGCGCCGGCTCCTGCAGCTATAATGAAAAGGGACACTTATAAAAAAAGCTGCCCCCATACTGCAGACAGTTTTCTGTCTGCAGTATGGGGCAGCCATTTTCTAAGAGTCCATTTTCATTATAGCAGCAGGAGGCGGCGCCGGGAGAGACGGGACCGTGATCGCAGATGCGGCCGGTCAGGTACTCCGAGGGGAGGGAGGGAGGGAGGAGGGGAGGGAGGGCGCCGAGGGGAGGGAGGGGAGGTGGGCGCCGAAAAATCTGCGGCGGGGGGGCGAAATTTAGGTAGTTACGCCACTGCCTCTTCCCTCACTGCACAGCACCCCAGGCTATCCAGCACAGCAATCCCTTTCCCCTCACAGCACAGCACCCCAGGTTTACCAGCCCAGCAATACCTCTCCCCTCATAACACAGCACCCCAGGCTCTCCAGCACTGCAATCCCTTTGCCCCCACTGCTCAGCACCCCAGGCTCTCCAGCACAGCAATCCCTCTGCCCTCACAGCACTGCACCCCACGCTCTCCAGCACAGCAATCCCTCTCCCCTCGTAGCACTGCACCCCAGGCTCTCCAGCATAGCAATCCCTCTTGCCTCACTGCACAGCACCTGCACAGCAGCCCTCAATTAGTACAGGTTGAGTATCCCGTATCCAAAATGCTCGGGACCAGGAGAATTTTGGATAACGGATTATTCCGTATTTCGGAATATTTTAATGTTTTAATTATGTATTTTGAAGTATCTTGCATGTATGCTGTATAAACACATAAAATACACACAAATATATTTAATTACCACATAAAATACACACAAATATATTTTATTTGTTCAAAAACAAGGTTTCAAAACATGAAACAAAATTTGTGTCCTATCTCAGATATTGAATTTGAATGCCAAGCAATCATTTTCTTGCACATATATAGTGCCAGTTACATATCATGTCACCAGTAGTGCTGTTACAAATGTCCCCAGTGAGTTTTTAGCAAAAAAAATATTTTTTATTCACTTTCTGGAATGTATGGTTTTCGGAATAATTCGGATAACGGATACTCGGATACGGGATACTCAACCTGTATAGAATCCCTTCAGCACCCATAACCAGTGACGTGCGGTGGGGTGAGGCAGGTGAGTCACAGCCTTTCCTGTCATACTAGCGTATATTCTGGCGTTTTGAATTGAAAGTATGTCAACAATACAAATAATTTTTTTTTTTTTAAATCTTATTTTTTATTATTCTAATAATTTTTATAGTCAAAACTCTGAAGTAAAAAGTCTATGGCAGGTGAGGCAGTGTCTCACCTGGCTACCTTTTCTGCACATTTCTTATCAAAACTCAACGAACCTCCAGCAGTATATACTGCTGCACAGGTGTATAATGCTGGTATGTTCCCCATGGCTTATATATTGTTTGCAAATCTGGCTCTGGTACTTGGCAGGAACTCTTGAGCCATTTACCTCACTGCATATCCCTGCCCATTACCCCTTACCAATCACAGTGCCCCTCTCCCAGCACAGTGCCCCTCACCCAGCCAAGTACCCCTCTCCCAGCACAGAACTACTCACCCAGCAAAGCACCCTACTCCCAGCAGATCTACTCACCCAGCAAAGCACCCTACTCCCAGCAGATCAAACCTCTCCCAGCACAGATCACAGCAGCAGCACCTGCATGTGAATCTGCGTCCTATGTCCATGTGTGGGCAACAGCTGCAATTTAAAAGCATTGGGTTGTGGGGAATGCCTACCGCCATAATTAAACCTCCTTGACAGGATATAGCAAATTAGAGCACCTTTTTCAAAACTCCAAAATCTAAATGCTAACATTTTTGAGCACCAATTCACACTTTTCTTTGTGATGGTTCCATGTACACAAACTTTGTTTCATGCACAAAATTATATAAAATATGTATACAATTACTTTCAGGCCTGGGGGCGCCTCCACCTGAAGGAGCTGTATAGCTTTGGAAGTAAGTGCACTTATTTCCAAAGTTACACAGCTACTTCAGGTGGAGGCGATCTGGAGACTGTTTATTATTATCTCCAAATTCATTTATTAACATTCTGGACAAATCATATTTAGAACTTTGGCTCCGTTCATATTAAACCAGGCAAAAAGCTTAACATCTGGCCACAAATCTCAATTTTCTTCTCGTACACAACAGATACCTTGTAGCATTCAACTGTCTCTGTAAATTTGCACAGGACTGTAACTGAAGGGCTTGAATTAATTTGTCATCAGAATATTTTTTTACTGCGTAATTAGGCTGATGTGGATCGTTAGCTATTTATAAATTGCAAATCTATCACGTTTTATATAAATGTATGATTTGAAAATGTTTATTAATGAATTCTATGGTCAATAATAATAATAAAAAAATAGAATATTAGTTTAAATTTGAATTTGCGCTCTCTTAATTTACCATCATAATAACTGCACTTTCTAAGCACACATTCTTCCACCACATGGTAAAGCATCTGTATCTTCTTCCTGGTAGCTGCTCTTGGGTCCAGTGAACTGACTGAGGATTCATATCCACACATGCGCACACGCGCACACACGCGCACACACATACACACACCCCAAACTTGGTAGAAGAAGCTGCTACCTCTGGGCATGAGCAGTAGCTCCGCTCTGTCCCTTAAACTGCATGATGTGGCGGCATCGCTAGTAAACGTAATATTGGGATGATTCTGATTGACTCAGTAAGCTGCGAAGATCGCAGCTTACTGAGCGCCAGAGAGCCCGCCCCACCGATTACCCTCCCCCTCCCCCTGCCCCCTTGCAGGGTTGCGAGGGGATGTGTTACAAAAAAACACATCCCCTCACATGCTGCCGCTGCTGGAGAAATCATTCGATGGTTGCTGACTTTTATTTGCGAGCTCTGTCATGTGACGTCAGCCACCGCCCCTGGCCCACACTGTCACGCCCACACTCCCATGGGAACGCCTAGCGGTTTCATGGGGATGCCCATAAAACAATAAGCATTCTCATGGGCAGCCCGGTCCCCACCGCCGAGCGCCCCAAGCCTGCCCCGATCCCTGCAAACGGCTCGGCAACTATGCACATCGCTGAGGGGACCTGCACATGCATATAAAGACCATGCGCATGTGCAGTCCCACAACCATCAGGACGGGCTGAACTCGCTGTTTAGCATCACCCCCTGATTGAGGCCAGACCTGACGTCACATACCCCTTTTTTCCCTGACACGCAAATATAATGGTTGGGTGACACCCCCAGACACCAGATTCCTGTCAGTCAAATACTGTAGCGGCCAGCTTGCAGTTAAAAAAATTGCTGATTGGTGACAGGCATGCATACTGTATTCTGGATACATACGCACAACAATGATCAGGTCTAAATACCCCAATGTGCAGGGCAATAATATGTGGGCATTATGGGCCTAATTCTAGTTTGCTTGGTAAGCCTATGTGTGAGTCATTGCTGTGTGAGACAAAGGGCCTAATTCGGCATCGATCTCTAATCTGAGAAGCTGCAGATCACTGTGAGTAGAACCCGCATGGTGCAAGTCTGCAAATTAATTTGCTAAACTTTAGCAGATCCATATCCATGCGCAGACCCATACTAAATCCTGGACCATTGAAAGCATGTTGCCATCTGTGCAAATGTAAGTAGCTCTGAGGCTTCACAGAGTGATGATGTCACAGAGCGATGATGTCACACATAGGCTGAGCTGTTTGGCTCTGGGCTCATACCTTGACGGAAACTGGATGAAGGAAGACGTTATCCGTGAAGATGGGCTGTTGTCTTAGCAAGTGCTGTGATGACGATGATGATGTGCAGTGCGCTGCACCTGTGAGATCCCAGAATGCTGATGTCTGTGTCAGAGACGGCGATTTCACATTTGAAGATCAGAGATGGAAGATAATTTCCACACCACCGGCATTTAGCCGCAGAAGGAGCAGATGGCTCAAGCACCATAGGTTTACCACCAGAAAGAGCAGAAAGCGCAAGCTCCACAGGTTAACACCTAGACTGACCCCCATTTATGAGAAAGAGGAGCTGGAGGCGCCCAATGTGGAATGTGTTGACACCGGAGGAGAAAGTGTTGGCCCAGGGAGCGTCAAAGTGGCGCCTGGCACCGGGCACACAGAAGTGGAGGGATTTGACCCCTTTAACAACATAATGTTGATGCTTATGCTATCCTGGCTAATCAGACTGTATATATATATCCGTACTGCTGCTGGTCGGTGGTGACATGGACAGTATATACTGTAGCTCTGTGTATATTTGTATATATGTAAATTTGTAAATATTGTAAATATTGTACATAGTTATAGATAGATCTATCTATCTATCTATCTATCTATCTATCTATCTATCTATCTATCTATCTATCTATCTATCTATCTATCGATCACCAATGTACAATAAAACCCTGTACAATAACAGTCCGTGCGTGTGTGTGTGTGATGTGCGTGACACAACCCATGGCTGCATAATGTGACGCAAAGGCTCCGACTCTGAAACAGCCGCACAACGTGTAATGAGATCATGTGTAACAAGGTGTAATATCCCCCTACTGTACAATACTGTGGGTATAACATGTCACCCCAGAAGTCTGTGCCCTGTATAATAGATGGACATGGTCACATCTCCCCGGCCACTGCTACAGTGTTCCTCAGTAACATATCACACAGACCAGTCATTACCTTTTGCTGTACAGCAGTGTTTCTCAGCGTCAGCAGAGGCGCCGAGAGGGAGGTAGCGGGTACTTTTTATTGGGTCCCGGGTCTGCTGGAGGGGCCTGAGTCCTGCCCCCCCTCTGCTGCAGGGGGAGAGAGAGACCCAACTGTCACTGCAACTGCCTCTCTCCCCAGCTCAGCACACGCTGCTCGGTACTATGTCCTGAGCTGGGGAGAGAGGCACAAATCTAAAGCTGGCCATACATCAGAAAGATCGATCTTAAGATCGATTGCGCTCATGATTGTGTACAATTTCCCTTGAAATCCCGGAAGTCCTTGGTGGTTTTTGGACACACAATCTGCATACAATCCATCATACAATCAGTCATACAATCCATCTGCAGCATGAATGTGTATACAAGATGTGCACACAATCTGCATACAATCCATCATACAATCAGTCATACAATCCATCTGCTGATGGATTGTATGATTGTGTACATAAGATGTGCACACAATCTGCATACAATCCATCTTACAATCAATTGAGATTGTATGATTGGGTACAATATCTTTCTGATGTATGGCCACCTTAACTCTATCTGCACATATTACATCTGCAGTGTACATTGTTTTGCCCATATTTATAACAAATTTGCACCCCGATCAGGTCTGAATTAGGCCCTGTATTTGTCCAATGAGGAGACAATCCTATCCAATGATCCAATACAAATCTGTTGGACAGAATGAGATTCCCCAGCAGCCAATGGTGCACATCGGTGTATGTACAGCATCACTGGTCTATCAGCAAGAGGGGAATAATGTGTATAACTGGCTATGGTGTCACACAGTGGTGTAGCCAGGGCTATTTTTCAGCAGGCTCCAGCAGGAACTGAGGCCCTTATTCTAGTTCACTCTTTCTGACAAAATATTTCTTAGATGGACAAAACCATGTGCACTGCAGGTGAGGCAGGTGTAAAACCCCACCCAAATCTAATTATCTCTGCACAAGTAACACCTGCCTCACCTGCAGTGCACATGGTTTTGTCCATCTAAGAAATATTTGGTACTCTTTACCTAGAACGGCGCCCGTCGTGCTGATCGCGGGTACATTTATGTGCGTCCGCGACGCGACCGACGCGATGCCCGCGATTTGCCATTGAAACCAATGTTAAACTTTGAAATCGTGTCGGTCGCGTCGCGGCCGCACATAAATGTACCCGCGATGCCCGCGACGCGATGCTCACGATTTCCCATAGGAATCAATGTTAAAAGGCGCGATGGACCCGATTTTACTGTTAAATGGCTCAATCCACCCGATTTGGCCATAGGAATCAATGTTAAATGGGCCACAGAGCCCATTAACCCTTAAATGCCCCCCCAAATTTTTAACGCCACCCCACGATCCACGCCAACCCGAAGCGTGGCGAGCGCAGCGAGCCCGCGAGGGGCGGCGGTACGCGTCCTCCGACCTTTTCATGCCCTACTATCCACTAGGGCGTGGTGTGAGAATATAATAGTGTGGCGAGCGCAGCGAGCCACCGAGCCCGAAGCGTGGCGAGCGCAGCGAGCCCCGCGCGGGGACGCGGATACCTTCACAGTTATGCGCGTCCCCTCGCGGGCTTCACAGGTGTCCGTGGCGACGCGGACACCTGTGAAGCCCGCGAGGGGACGCGTCTACCTGTGAAGGTATCCACGTCCCCTCGCGGGGCTCGCTGCGCTCGCCACGCTTCGGGCTCGGTGGCTCGCTGCGCTCGCCACACTATTATATTCTCACACCACGCCCTAGTGGATAGTAGGGCATGAAAAGGTCGGAGGACGCGTACCGCCGCCCCTCGCGGGCTCGCTGCGCTCGCCACGCTTCGGGTTGGCGTGGATCGTGGGGTGGCGTTAAAAATTGGGGGGGACATTTAACGGTTAATTGGCCCTATTTGGGCTGTGTGGCCCATTTTACATTGATTTCTATGCCCAAATCGGGTCCATTGAGGCATTTAAGTGTAAAATCGCGGTCAATCAGGCTTTTTAACATTGTTCCCTATGGGAAAATCGCGGTAATCGCGGTCATCGCGGCCATCCCGATTTACCCGCGATGCCCGCGATTACCGCGATTACCGCGATGACCGCGATTTTTACCCACGACGACCGCGATTTCAATCGCTGGCGCCGTTCTAGGTAAAGAGTACCAAATATTTTGTCAGAAAGAGTGAACTAGAATAAGGGCCTCAGTTCCTGCTGGAGCCTGCTGAAAAATAGCCCTGGGCGTAGCTATGCTAAGGCAGCTCCCGCCATGGCTTGGAGGAGCCAGCATCTGCTGGGCGTACTGAGAACTGATAAAAGGTCACTGTAAGCACACAGAGCTAGCGCTGGCTGCTCAGCACACTCTGCAGTGCAGGAAGGCACCAACATGGAGAAGCTCTCTCCCTGCTGCTCCTGTCAAACAGCTGACAGGCAGCAGCAACACACAGGCTCTCCACTGCAGTTGTGTAACCTGCTTCAGTTCCCACGCCCCCCTCTCTAACAGGTGGTATACCCACTCACCCTTTCCCATTCTGGAGTCTCAGGGTACAAACACAGTCACACACTTAACCCCTTCCTGACACAGCATGTTTTTGCCTTCCTGACAGAGCCCTTTTTTTCAAATCTGACATGTATCACTTAAGTGGGGATAACTTTTTTTTGCTTTTACTTATCCCAGTGATTTTGAGATTGTTTTCTCGTGACACATTGTACTTCAAATTAGTGGTAAATTTGGGTCGATACAGTCTGTGTTTTTTTGTGAAAAATACCAAAATGTCGTAAAAAAATGGAAAATTTAGCAATTTGCAAAATGTTAAATTTTCTGCTTGTGAGACAAATAATCATACCACTCAAAATAGTTAATAACTAACATAGACCATATGTCTACTTTATGTTTCCATCATTATTTCAACCTCCTTTTAATTTTTTTGGACACTAGGAGGCTTACAATATGAATAGCAAATTTTCAAATTTTCAAGAAAATTTCAAACACTGATTTTTTTAGGGACCAGTTCAGTTCTGATGTGACTTTGAGGGACTTGTATGTGAGACACCCCCATAAATGATGCCATTTCAAAAACTGCACCCCTCACAGTATTCAAAACAGCATTTTGGAAGTTTGTTAACCCTTTAGGTGTTTCACAGGAATTAAAACAAAGTGTAGGTGAAATTTCAAAATTTCATTTTTTTTGCAGATTTGCAATTTTAATACATTTTTCTAAGGAACACAGTAGATTTTACTAGAGAAATGTGACTAAAAATTGATTCCCCCAATTCTTTTGTTTTCATAAATATCCTATATGTGGCCCTAGTGTGCACGTTGACCAAACCACAGGCTTCATAATAGAAGGAGCACCTACTTGATTTTGGAGCCTCCTTTTTATGAGATTATTTTTTAGGCACCATGTAGTTTTCTAGGCACCATAAGATGCTAAAAGTTAGGAACCCCCCCACAAGTGACCGCATTTTGCAAACTACACCCCTCAGGGAATTCATCTAGGGGTATAGTGTACATTTCAAACCCCCAGGGGTTTCACCAATTGTGGTACAACTGGGCAGTGAAAATGAAAAATTAAATTTTTTACACAAAAATGCAGTTCTGGCTCCAAATTTTTCATTTTCACAAGGAATGAAGGAGACAAAGCACCCCACAATCTGTGCCCCAATTTCTCCCGAGTACGGCAATGCCTCACATGTGACCAAAAAATACCATTTGGGTGCATGGCAGGACTCAGAAGGGAAGGAGTGATTTTTGGATTTTGCAGCTCAGATTCTGGTGGAATGTTGGTGGGTGCTATGTTGCATTAGCAAGACCCCCGAAGCACCAATACAGTGGAACCCCCCCACAAGTGACCCCATTTTGCAAACTACACCCCTCAGGGAATTCATCTAGGGGTATAGTGTACATTTCAAACCCCCAGGGGTTTCACCAATTTTGATACAACTGGGCTGTGTAAATGAAAAATTACATTTTTTACACAAAAATGCAGTTCTGGCTCAAAATTTTTCATTTTCACAAGGAATGAAGGAGACAAAGCACCCCAAAATCTGTGCCCCAATTTCTCCCGAGTATGGCAATGCCTCACATGTGACCAAAAAATACCAGTTGGGTGCATGGCAGGACTCAGAAGGGAAGGAGTGATATTTGGATTTTGCAGCTCAGATTCTGGTGGAATGTTGGTGGGTGCTATGTTGCATTAGCAAGACCCCCGAAGCACCAATACAGTGGAACCCCCCCACAAGTGACCCCATTTTGCAAACTACACCCCTCAGGGAATTCATCTAGGGGTATAGTGTACATTTCAAACCCCCAGGGGTTTCACCAATTTTGATACAACTGGGCTGTGCAAATGAAAAATTACATTTTTTACACAAAAATGCAGTTCTGGCTCAAAATTTTTCATTTTCACAAGGAATGAAGGAGACAAAGCACCCCAAAATCTGTGCCCCAATTTCTCCCGAGTATGGCAATGCCTCACATGTGACCAAAAAATACCAGTTGGGTGCATGGCAGGACTCAGAAGGGAAGGAGTGATATTTGGATTTTGCAGCTCAGATTCTGGTGGAATGTTGGTGGGTGCTATGTTGCATTAGCAAGACCCCCGAAGCACCAATACAGTGGAACCCCCCCACAAGTGACCCCATTTTGCAAACTACACCCCTCAGGGAATTCATCTAGGGGTATAGTGTACATTTTAAACCCCCAGGGGTTTCACCAATTTTGATACAACTGGGCTGTGCAAATGAAAAATTACATTTTTACACAAAAATGCAGTTCTGGCTCAAAATTTTTATTTTCACAAGGAATGAAGGAGACAAAGCACCCCAAAATCTGTGCCCCAATTTCTCCCGAGTATGGCAATGCCTCACATGTGACCAAAAAATACCAGTTGGGTGCATGGCAGGACTCAGAAGGGAAGGAGTGATTTTTGGATTTTGCAGCTCAGATTCTGGTGGAATTTTGGTGGGTGCTATGTCGCATTAGCAAGACCCCCGAAGCACCAATACAGTGGAACCCCCCCACAAGTGACCCCATTTTGCAAACTACACCCCTCAGGGAATTCAACTAGGGGTATAGTGTACATTTCAAACCCCCAGGGGTTTCACCAATTGTGGTACAACTGGGCAGTGAAAATGAAAAATTAAATTTTTTTACACAAAAATGCAGTTCTGGCTCAAAATTTTTCATTTTCACAAGGAATGAAGGAGACAAAGCACCCCAAAATCTGTGCCCCAATTTCTCCCGAGTATGGCAATGCCTCACATGTGACCAAAAAATACCAGTTGGGTGCATGGCAGGACTCAGAAGGGAAGGAGTGATATTTGGATTTTGCAGCACAGATTCTGGTGGAATTTTGGTGGGTGCTATGTCGCATTAGCAAGACCCCCAAAGCACCAATACAGTGGAACCCCCCCACAAGTGACCCCATTTTGCAAACTACACCCCTCAGGGAATTCATCTAGGGGTATAGTGTACATTTCAAACCCCCAGGGGTTTCACCAATTTTGATACAACTGGGCAGTGAAAATGAAAAATTACATTTTTTACACAAAAATGCAGTTCTGGCTCAAAATTTTTCATTTTCACAAGGAATGAAGGAGACAAAGCACCCCAAAATCTGTGCCCCAATTTCTCCCGAGTACGGCAATGCCTCATGTGTGACCAAAAAATGGCAGGACTCAGAAGGGAAGGAGTGATATTTGGATTTTGCAGCACAGATTCTGGTGGAATGTTGGTGGGTGCTATGTCGCATTAGCAAGACCCCCAAAGCACCAATAGAGTGGAACCCCCCCACAAGTGACCCCATTTTGCAAACTACACCCCTCAGGGAATTCATCTAGGGGTATAGTGTACATTTCAAACCCCCAGGGGTTTCACCAATTTTGATACAACTGGGCTGTGCAAATGAAAAATTACATTTTTTACACAAAAATGCAGTTCTGGCTCAAAATTTTTCATTTTCACAAGGAATGAAGGAGACAAAGCACCCCAAAATCTGTGCCCCAATTTCTCCCGAGTATGGCAATGCCTCACATGTGACCAAAAAATACCAGTTGGGTGCATGGCAGGACTCAGAAGGGAAGGAGTGATATTTGGATTTTGCAGCTCAGATTCTGGTGGAATGTTGGTGGGTGCTATGTTGCATTAGCAAGACCCCCGAAGCACCAATACAGTGGAACCCCCCCACAAGTGACCCCATTTTGCAAACTACACCCCTCAGGGAATTCATCTAGGGGTATAGTGTACATTTCAAACCCCCAGGGGTTTCACCAATTTTGATACAACTGGGCTGTGCAAATGAAAAATTACATTTTTTACACAAAAATGCAGTTCTGGCTCAAAATTTTTCATTTTCACAAGGAATGAAGGAGACAAAGCACCCCAAAATCTGTGCCCCAATTTCTCCCGAGTATGGCAATGCCTCACATGTGACCAAAAAATACCAGTTGGGTGCATGGCAGGACTCAGAAGGGAAGGAGTGATATTTGGATTTTGCAGCTCAGATTCTGGTGGAATGTTGGTGGGTGCTATGTTGCATTAGCAAGACCCCCGAAGCACCAATACAGTGGAACCCCCCCACAAGTGACCCCATTTTGCAAACTACACCCCTCAGGGAATTCATCTAGGGGTATAGTGTACATTTTAAACCCCCAGGGGTTTCACCAATTTTGATACAACTGGGCTGTGCAAATGAAAAATTACATTTTTACACAAAAATGCAGTTCTGGCTCAAAATTTTTATTTTCACAAGGAATGAAGGAGACAAAGCACCCCAAAATCTGTGCCCCAATTTCTCCCGAGTATGGCAATGCCTCACATGTGACCAAAAAATACCAGTTGGGTGCATGGCAGGACTCAGAAGGGAAGGAGTGATTTTTGGATTTTGCAGCTCAGATTCTGGTGGAATTTTGGTGGGTGCTATGTCGCATTAGCAAGACCCCCGAAGCACCAATACAGTGGAACCCCCCCACAAGTGACCCCATTTTGCAAACTACACCCCTCAGGGAATTCAACTAGGGGTATAGTGTACATTTCAAACCCCCAGGGGTTTCACCAATTGTGGTACAACTGGGCAGTGAAAATGAAAAATTAAATTTTTTTACACAAAAATGCAGTTCTGGCTCAAAATTTTTCATTTTCACAAGGAATGAAGGAGACAAAGCACCCCAAAATCTGTGCCCCAATTTCTCCCGAGTATGGCAATGCCTCACGTGTGACCAAAAAATACCAGTTGGGTGCATGGCAGGACTCAGAAGGGAAGGAGTGATATTTGGATTTTGCAGCACAGATTCTGGTGGAATTTTGGTGGGTGCTATGTCGCATTAGCAAGACCCCCAAAGCACCAATACAGTGGAACCCCCCCACAAGTGACCCCATTTTGCAAACTACACCCCTCAGGGAATTCATCTAGGGGTATAGTGTACATTTCAAACCCCCAGGGGTTTCACCAATTTTGATACAACTGGGCAGTGAAAATGAAAAATTACATTTTTTACACAAAAATGCAGTTCTGGCTCAAAATTTTTCATTTTCACAAGGAATGAAGGAGACAAAGCACCCCAAAATCTGTGCCCCAATTTCTCCCGAGTACGGCAATGCCTCATGTGTGACCAAAAAATGGCAGGACTCAGAAGGGAAGGAGTGATATTTGGATTTTGCAGCACAGATTCTGGTGGAATGTTGGTGGGTGCTATGTCGCATTAGCAAGACCCCCAAAGCACCAATAGAGTGGAACCCCCCCACAAGTGACCCCATTTTGCAAACTACACCCCTCAGGGAATTCATCTAGGGGTATAGTGTACATTTCAAACCCCCAGGGGTTTCACCAATTTTGATACAACTGGGCAGTGAAAATGAAAAATTACATTTTTTTACATAAAAATGCAGTTCTGGCTCAAAATTTTTCATTTTCAGAAGGTATGAAGGAGAAAAAGCACCCCAAAATCTGTGCCCCAATTTCTCCCGAGTACGGCAATGCCTCACATGTGACCAAAAAATACCAGTTGGGTGCATGGCAGGACTCAGAAGGGAAGGAGTGATTTTTCGATTTTGCGGCTCAGATTCTGGTGGAATGAATGGTGGGTGCTATGTGGCATTAGCAAGACCCCCGAAGCACGGAAAAAATTATGAACCTAATAATCCATAGATGTGTGGTATATTTTAAAACACTCCTTTATACATAGGCCGGGTTTGTCGGGGCAAGTGTCACACTGGAAAATAGTTTGCTTTCTTATTCCCTTTTTATAGTAAACTTTGCACCTTTTTTGTGTCCTGCCCTTTTTTCCAGTGGAGGGGATTTCATCAGGAAAATGCTGCCCTGGTACAATACGGGGGCCAGTACTAGAAGTACTGAGGCCCTCTGCCTGCTGGTTCCCAAATATTAGGCTCTTTATGACTTCCTCTTGAAAGTGCATAAATGTCCCCCTCTGGCTGGTAGAACGGAATAGCACGTAAGCGTTATACAGTGCCATCTGGATGATATACACGGCCAGCTTCTTGTACCAGATTTTTGTTTTCCGCAGGGGACTGTACGGCTTCAGTACCTGATCTGAAAGATCCACTCCGCCCATGTACCTATTGTAATCCAGGATACAATTAGGTTTTGAGGTGTGGGTACTGGTACCTCGTACAGGGACGGAGGTGGTACTGTCTCCGTGAATTGTTGTCAGTATAAGGACATCCCTCTTGTCCTTATATTTGACCAACAACATATTTTCGGTGCATATTCCCCTGCTTTCACCCCTTCTCATTACTTGGGCAATGTGCGTTTTTGGGAGGCCTCTTTGGTTCTTGCGCACAGTACCGCAAGCTGCTGTACCTCTTGAACCAAGGGCCTTAAACAGGGGGATGCTGGTGTAAAAGTTATCCACATAGAGGTGATAACCTTTATCCAGGAAGGGGTGCACTAAATCCCAGACAATTTTTCCACTAACACCTACGAGGGAGGGGGGGCATTCTGGCGGTTCAATTCTTGAATCCTTCCCTTCATATACCCTAAACCTGTGGGTGTACCCTGAGGTGCTTTCACACAGCTTATACATATTTATGCCATACCTTGCCCTCTTACTGGGAAGGTACTGGCGGAATTTAACCCTTCCTTTAAAATGTATAAGGGACTCGTCTATGCAAATGAATTTATCTGGGATGTACATCTCTTCAAATTTGGCACTGAAGTGATCAATGACCGGCCTGACTTTGAATAGCCGGTCAAAGGTGGGATCATCTCTGGGTGGGCACTGTGCATTATCGTTGTAATGCAAAAATTTAAGGATTAACTCAAAACGAGTCCGGGTCATGGCCATACGGTAAAGTGTGGTGCTGTACAGAACATCTGTACTCCAATATTGCCTAATTTCTGGCTTTTTTACTATGCCCATATGAAACACCAGACCCCAAAACGTCATCATCTCTACTGCATCTACAGGGGTCCACCTAGCAAATGATGACGTGGGGTTTAGAGCAATAAACTGCTGGGCATATAAATTAGTTTGGTCCACCATTAAATTTATAAAATTATCAGAGAAAAATAATTTGAAATAGTCAATTTCTCTGAGACCTGTGGAATCAAATTGGATTCCTGGGATGGCCAAAAACTCAGGAACCTGGGGCTCAAAATTGTCTGGTGGTGGGGTCCATACGAGATCAATTATTGGGGGGGGGGGGGGGTCTCAGCTGCTCTACGGGGGCGTCTTTGAGGGGGTCCCTCATCACTAGAGGAGGAAGAGGAGCTTAAGATGAATCCTTCAAATTCCCAGCTTGCCTCACTGGCTGTGTCAGAGTCAGAGGCAAGCATGGCATATGCCTCCTCCGCTGAATACATTCTTCTGGATGACTGGGATGACATTTGGGATGACATTTGGGATGCCATTTTTATTTTTGTGTTTCTGGTAGTGAAATGTTTCAACACGTGTATAGTGTAGGGGGGGGTACAAACTTTATTTCAATGTAGTATGTAGTGTGTAGTGTGTATGTAGTGCAGAAAAAAAAAAAAAAAAGGTCCTGCGCCAAAAATTGAGCACAGATGTTGGTCAGTAACGTCCGTCACTGAACAGCGCTCAAAGGCAACAGGAATTTGATCAAAAAAATTTGATAAAAAAAAATTAAAAAAAGACCCCACAGCACCCTCAAAAAAAAAAAAAAAAAGGTGATCAGTGATGCGACACTGATTACCAGTGAGGGGCAGCAGGTGCACAACCTTTGGTGCAACTGACAGTGCAACTGGCAGGTATATATATAAAAAAAACCTCTGCACCCCCAAAAAGTTGCTGATCACCTCAGATATAGTGATCAGCACAAAAGGGGGGGGGGCAGCAGACACAAAATATAGCACTCTCTATCACTCTCTGTCACTATCTCTCTCTATCTCTCTCTATCTCTCTCTATCTCTCTCTATCTCTCACTATCTATCACTCTATGACACTGCAGCAGCAGCACTGACAGTTATATATATAAAAAAAAAACCTGCACCCCCAAAAAGTTGCTGGGGGTGCACAAAAGGGGGGCAGCCGACACAAAATATAGCACTCTCTATCACTCTCTGTCACTATCTCTCTCTATCTCTCTCTATCTATCACTCTATGACACTGCAGCAGCAGCACTGACAGTTATATATATAAAAAATAACCCCTGCACCCCCAAAAAGTTGCTGGGGGTGCACAAAAGGGGGACAGCAGACACAAAATATAGCACTTTCTATCACTATCTCTCTCTATCTCTCTATCTCTCACTATCTATCACTCTATGACACTGCAGCAGCAGCACTGACAGGTATATATATAAAAAAAAAACCTGCGCCCCCAAAAAGTTGCTGATCAGTTAATTTATACTGATCAGCACAAAAGGGGGGGGCAGCAGTCAGTTGCACACGCAGTACAGCTGTATATATATAAAAAATATATAGCACAATCTGTCACTATCTCTCTATCTCTCTCTATCTCTCTCTATCTCTCTATCTATAACTCTATCACACTGCAGCAGCACAAAATATAGCACTCTCTGTCACTAGCCCTCTCTATCTCTCTCTATCTCTCTCTCTCTATCTCTCTCTATCTATAACTCAAACACACTGCAGCAGCACAGCAGCACAACACAGCACAGCACAACACAGGAAGTCACAAGATCCAGGAACGCTACAAGCAGTGATCAGGTAAGTGTTTGCAAGGATCAGGTCAGTATATCGCGGCAGATAGGCACGGTGACCGCACTGCACGCAATTCCAGACCGGAATGGCGTCTGCAGTGCAGTCACCGTTAGTTTAAATCACCCTCCATGGCTGTGATTGGTTTGTCGGTCCGACGAACCAATCACGGCCTTTGGGGGCGGATTGGGTGAGGTGGGGTGACACCAGTGTCACCCTTACACCCCGTGGTGATTGGTGCTGTACTTTACAGCACCAATCACCACCGATCCCTGTGTCACCGGCGAACGTTATTCGCCGGTGACACAGAAAACGCTGTAATTGGCTGTTCACACTGAACAGCCAATCACAGCGATCGCCGACGGGGGGGCGGCATCGCAGCCCCCCCTGGGCATGCAGGGACATGTCTGCTGTCAGGGACAGCAGACATGTTTAAACTGTCACCGCGTCAATAGACGCGGTGAAAGTTTAAAGCCATGACGTACATTTACGCCATGTGTCAGGAAGTACATCCCGGCCATGACGTAAATGTACGTCAAATGTCGGGAAGGGGCTAAACCTCCAGTCCCAGCAGCAGCTCAGAAGCTTCCTCTCTGCATTTCCTCCTGTACGTGTTGCTCCGCCCCCAGATCTCCTGCTACAGCTCCTCAGTTCTGCTGTCCTCCCCTGCTTACTGTGAGTCTAGATTCTATCCCCAGCTGTGCCACTGCCTCTACCTACCCCATATGTGCCCCTGCCCACCCCATATGTGCCCTTGCCCATCATATGTGTGCCCTTGCTCCTGCCCACCCCATGTGTGTCCATCCCACCCCATCTGTGCCCCTGCCAACCCCATGTGTGCCCCTACCCACCCCATGTGTGTCCCTGTCCATCATATGTGCCCTTGCTCCTGCCCACCCCATGTGTGCTCCTGCCCACCCCATGTGTGCCCCTATCCACCCCATGTGTGCCCCTATCCACCCCATGTGTGCCCCTGTCCATCATATGTGTGCCCTTGCTCCTGCCCACCCCATGTGTGTCCTTTCCACCCCATGTGTGACCCTTTGCCATCTCTACCTCTGACTCTCCCCAAGTGTTCCTCTGTTGCTTTCCCCATCTGTACCTCTGCAGCTCTGCTATGTCCTTATGTGTACCCATGCCTCCCCTCCCCCCTCCATGGCTGTTTGCTGCAAGACCAACACAAGCAAGACCATGTACAGCGCCATGCATTTGAAGAATGCAGGTAAGCACAATTTTATATTGGTAAAGCACTGGGGAGGGTCTGTGTGGATGTCAGGAGGGTTCTGCTCCTTCTCTCCATGGTGACTTACTGCCTGACATCTATTGAGTAATTACCTTATGTCTAGCTTACAGTGTAAGGTGCAATATAGGGGGAAATTTACTAATATGAAAAACCTAGTTTTTCGTATTAGTATTTTCCCTACGACTGCATACGACTGTTTCAGTCGTATGCAAAGTCGTGTTCTGGAGGGGGATTTACAAAGCAGTCATATACGACTGCTTTGTAACCCTCCGATGTCGTAGGAATTCGTATTAGCAGCCGTATATACGGCCGCTAATACGAATTATTTGTAGCAGTCTGCACGGATCAGTCAGATCCGTGCAGGCTGCATGGTGTAAAAAAAAATTAAATAAATAAATAAATAAAAAAAAAAACGGCGTGGGGTCCCCCCCACAGCCGAAACCAGCACCAGGCTGACAGAGCCTGGAGCCGGTAATTAAAAATCAGGGAACCTGACAAATAGGGGTTCCCTGATTTTTAACAACCAGCCCCAGGCTCCTGCTCTGGGGCTGGTTCCCAAAATACGGGGGACAAAATGAGTAGGGGTCCCCCGTATTTTAAGAACCAGCCCCAGGCAAAACCAGCCAGCATGGTAATGCCACAGCCGGGGGGAGACTTTTTATGCAAGTCCCCCCGGCCAAAGAATTAACCCTACCGACCAGTCAGCCTGGCCAGGGGCCCTGGGGGAGTGGGGACCCCCCCAATAAAGGGGTCTCCCCCCTCCAGGACTTACCTGACCAGGCTGAAGCCTGGTGCTGTCCTCGATGCCCCTGGGCGGTGGGCATCGAGCTGATAGAGGTGTAAAAAAAAGAACAAACTATTGTTTTTGACTGTGGCACTACAAGTGCCAGCAAGCCTCCCCAGCAAGCTGGGACTTGGAGAACCACAAGTCCCAGCCTGCTGGGCATTAAAGGGCCCGCTGGCACTTGTAGTGCCACAGTAAAAAAAATAGTGAAATAAAACACACTGACACCCATTTAAAATAAACGTTTAATACACACATCACAAACATACTGATACTTACCTATCTTGTTCCCGTAGGTAGGTCGCTGGCTCTGGTGTCGGCGGCTCCGGGGTCGGCGGCTCCGTGTCGGCGGCTCCTGTGTCGGCGGCTCCGGGGTCGGCGTCCTGTCCGAGGATAATCCATGTTGGACCTGTGGAAGGAAATCCTACTCACCAGGTCCACCATGGATGGTCTTCTTTCTTCATCTGTCGACATCCTGGAAGTCGTCAGCAGCTGCCGGCATCTTCCGCGACGCTCCCCGGCTTTCAGAGCCGGAGAGATCCTCTCTCTTCGCCGTCTGGGCTCAGAATGAATTCTGGCCAATCAGGAGGCACCTAGCCGCCTAGCACTAGTAGCAGATCCAATGGTGAGCCACTTTAACCCTTCGCATGATTTTTATTTTTTTGCAACAATGTGCAACAATAATGCAACAAATAAGAACATTAACATTGTTTATCATTTCATGTAGACCATTTCTGGATAAAAAAATACAATTATTTAAAAAATTTAAACCAGGCTGTTTGAAATGCAAAAAAAAAAAATTAATGTAAACATAGATCAGAATAAAGAACCTAACACAGCACCAGAATGCAAACCACAGATACAAGGGTGTAGATCAGTTGGTCACCAGCAAGTTGTTAGGCAGTAATTAGGTTGACACCATTAGGTCAACATGTGTCTAGGTTAACATACAGGAAGGTCAACATGAGTCTAGGTTGACAGGATCATAAGGTCGACGGGGTCATTAGGTCGACATGGGTTAGGTCGACGGTCAAATGGTCGACATAGGGTTTTTCACAGTTTTTGACCCGAATGTCGACACAATCAACATGGACACAGGTTAAAGTGCACCACTGCGCTCACCATGCTTCGGGCTCGGTGCCTCGCTCCGCTCGGCACACTAGTTTATTCTCCAACCATGCCCTAGTGGATGGTAGGGCATAAAATACAGCCTGTCGGCACATGTCGTCTCAAAAAACTGGGAAAATCCTCATGTGAACCTTTTGGCAGTCAACCTAACCCATGTCGACCTAATAACCCCGTCAACCTAACCCATGTCGACCTAAATGCATGTCAACCTAATGACTGTCTAACAAACTGCTGGTGACCCAATGACTGTATCCCAGATACAGTACCTGAATTAGAATGAGTAAAACATGCCAATTACTCAAAGGGTAATGAAGCGCACAGAGAAAAGAGGCCCAGCCCAGGGGCAAACTCAAGATTTTCTTGGGAGGTTTCTGCGTCCTCACTCTCTTATTTAAAAAATGCATTATCGGAATTCTGAAATTATATTATATTTATCAAGAGACTTGCAAACATGTACAAACAAAGTGTAACACTCACCACTTAAGTACCATAGCATTTCCGCCCTCTCCCGTCCACTCCACGCCTCCGTAGTGCCCACCCCCCGGTTCTGGCGCACAGACAGCGTCAGCGGCTCTCACACACTGATACTGTTACTATGGCAACCAGAATGTGGCTGAGGACCATCATGCCGGTGCATGAGACAGACACCTGCGGCTAACACCACGCAGACCCCATGTCTATAGTAGCCTGACACAGGTTTGCAGACCGATGCGAACAGTGTCCGGTCCGCTTGTCCAATACTGCCCATATCTGAACCTGGTACCTGGATCAGATGCCGGCAGCTCTCACATGCTGACGCCATCACCATGACAACCAGTCCCCAGTCACAACCATTGCGGCGTCGCAAAAGGGTGGCGCCCGCGGCTCCCACCACACCGGCACCATCCCCATAGCAACAGAGCGATAGTTACAGCCATTGGACATAGGAGATGATCCAGAGGGCGGAATTAACATATCATCACAAGGCATAAAAACAATATACCGAACCAAGTCATATACTGTATAGAGTGTATGGCTCCCCGGCACGCCGCACAGTCACGGATGTCTAACACACCCGCGCCGATACCGCACCACCAGGGCACCAGCACCCACATGTGTGGCCATGGCGGTGTCCCGGGAGCTCCCACCTTCCCGGGGCACTCATCCCAGCCCACATACACAGCAATAAGCCTAATAGATATGTACATAAAATAAAATAAAAAATACACCAACATTAAAGCATGGACAATACAAAAAATTCTAAGCACATACATAATTATGAATGCATTAAATCCACCATGTGGATATCCTGAACAGATGCCTAGATTAGTCAGCATACATCAAAATATCTGAGAAAGAAACCATAACAATACTTCCTCCACCTCAGGGTTTAGCTGACCAAAACTACACCACTATCTGACACTTATATAGATGCACTTAACTCATAAATCAAAAGCCATCATTCACATGAATGTACTCCAGACTAGTCTCTCATTTAAGCCCAGAGGCGCTACTGTGCTTAAAGTATAAATCCACTTAGCTTCCAATCTAAGCAGTTGTTTATATCTATCTCCACCCCTATTGCACTCCGGGACATGGTCTATAATTTGGTATATAAGGGAAGCTAGTGTATGCCCTTTATCTTTGAAATGCACCCTACCCCCAAAGGAGGCTTTAATGGCCGATCGGTGCATAGCCATTCTTTCCTTTAATTTACGCGATGTCATGCCCACATATCATAAGCCACATGGGCACACTATCATGTAAACAACATACTGCGTATCACAAGTTAGTACATGTCTAATGGAGTATTGTTTGGTGGAGTGTGGGTCCTTAAACTTGCTCCCTGTGATCAGGAAGCCACAGGTGACACACTTAGGGCATTTATAGCAACCTGATGCTTTATGAATAGTTTTAGAGTCTTTCAACACGTCAAACCCAGAAACATCTGTGTGTACCAAAATATCCCTCAAATTTCGCCCCCTCGTATAGCAAGATAAGGGACGGATCTTTTTAAATGCTGGTAATTCTTTGTCAGTGACCAGAATCAGCCAAAGTGCCTTACTGGCTATTGGCACCACTGCACTAGAGGTATCAAATTGAGAAAAAAATGGAAACACATCTCCATGTTGTTTAATGGATGGTTTGAGTAAGTCGCACCTGTTAAGTTTACAGGCCCTATCCTTGGATAATTTGAGAGACTTCAGGGAGTACCCCCTCTGTCGGAACTTTTCCACAATCTTGTCCAACTCCAGATCTACTTTAGTTCTGTCAATACAAATTCTTACTGCCCTGACCATCTGGGTGTATGGCAACTCTTTAACTTCTTTAAAGGAGGGGGATGGTGGCTACTTGCTAGCAATAACGTATTGCAGTCAGTAGCCTTGCTAAACAATGATGTACTGATAATACAATTTTCAATAGTGACAGACACGTCAAGAAAGTCGATTTTACAGTCACTTAAATGTGGATTTAATGGGCGTGTCGTCCGCATTAATTTCAGACATCATTATGTTAAACAAATCAATGCCACCATTCCAAAACATGAACAGGTCATCGATAGATCTACAGAACGCCCGGATGTGTTGACCAAACCTATGCTGAAAAAAATGTCTCTGTTCAAAATAGAACATAAAAACGTTAGCATAGGCCGGAGCCACCACCGCTGCCATGGCAAATCCAGACGCCTGTAGATATATCTCGCCATTAAATATAAAATAATTTTTGGTCAGGACAAGTTCAAGTAGCTTCAAGTATAAGTCAACAGTAAATTGGAAATCATCCAGACTGCACAAAAAGTCCCGCATAGCTGATAGCCCCTGCTGCTGCGGTATGGACGTATACAAGCTGGATACGTCCATAACACACATAATCATGTGTGCTTGCAAATCATTAAACATGTGGCAATATGATTTAGAAAGTTAGTTGTGATCTTTCAGGAATGTCGGTTGAACACAGATATGCGGTTGTATTAACATGTCCAACAGTTGTGATACAGGCTGCAGAATACTTCCCCTGGCAGAGATGATCGGTCTACCAGGGGGATGTACACGGTCCTTGTGTACCTTTGGCAAGGTATACAGCAACGGGGTGACAGGAAAAGCTGGTTTCAGAGCTACCGCACATTTTTGGCTTATTAACCCTTCCGCAACTGCTGTATCAATGATGGCAAAAAGTTCTTTTTGAAAAAACTGTGTCGGGTCAGATGGTAATTTATTGTACACATTCAGGTCCGCCAATTGACTATAGATCTCGGAGCAGTAGTCACCCAGATCTTGTACCACTATCCCACCCCCCTGTCGGCAGGGCAGATAGTGATACTTCTATCGCAACTCAGCTCTTTAAGAGCCACCTGCTCATCACGGGTTAAGATCCGATGTACCACATTGGAGGCCGTATTATAACGGGTCATCGAATCATCAAACAATCACATATATGTTTTAATTGATGTATTAGAACTCACCTGATCAAACTTTGAGATATGCATAGAGACTGAGTCTTGGAAATACTCATGCAATGTCATGTTCCTCCCCATTTGCTGAAGACTGCATTGCCATTCAAATTTATCGTGAGTGGTAGTAGGGATGAACGCAGACCTTTACACAAGACCCAACGTACACTCGCAGTCAGATCCCTTGAAGAAAGAGAATTCTGTCTAGTAGATGTAAATTGGCGACACTCACATGCCCTTAAATCACTGATATACAAGGACCAGTGCAGTACATAATGCAGTACTGTATATAATGTTTTGGTTTATTAACCATCTTCAGAGATGACCGTAACGTTAAACGCTGCACTGGTCCTTGCATATAACTGATTTCAAGAGCATGTGAGTGTCGCTATTTACAGTACTGTACATCCACACACATAGTATACATACACATTACCGACACACAAACACACAGCTGAAAACACACATACTGTAGTATAAAGCGTACAAAGCGCCTGCAGCCAATGAGTGCTTCTATCCAGCTTTATGCATAGCTGTCTACCCTCCTGCATTCTGCAGGAGACTCCCTGAAATAACAGCAATCTCATTCTCTCCCTCATTAGTCTAGCAATCTCCCTCATTTCACCTAGCCCACATTACACTGTTTAATTTTTTTTGGAAAAAAGGAATGAGAGATAGACACATTTCATTCAATCATCAGCAGCATTTCCCAGCACTTTGCCAAGTATAATATATCTTACTAACTGCTTTGGGGCTCATCTACATTTGGTAATAAGCCATTTTAAAAGTTTCTTCTCAGATGTAGCAGTACACACCCACACTTCTAGGTGCCACGTTCACAATGAATTTTCACAATCTCTCCATATATGGAACTAGACACGCCCTTTGGGTGGAGCATGATACGCCCCCTCAATGGGAAGCAGTGCAAAATTCTACTACCATCTATAATCTCCTTGAAACTGTTTTTCAAAAGTAGGCAAGTATGGCTTTATGCTACCAGTAACACAATATTTTGGATAAATGCACTGTATGTCTACAATAGTTTCAAGTGCAAATAAATCTTTTTGTTTGCATAAAAGTATGCTCTGGTTCATACTATGAATTGGTGAGTGTGCCTAACTAATATTATTGTATATGATTTATGTGTTTTGAGAACTTCCGCTCTCTGGACATTTAAATATACTGCTTATATTCCTTTTGCTTAAATATCAGCTAAATAAAAAAGCTGTAGACAAAATTTTATCAATTACAAAAGAGATTATCTTTAAATAGACTTTTAAATGTCTTTTAAACTGAATTGTGTAGGCATGCTATTAATAAAGAACTGGTGGTTACTGGCAGAGTTTCTCAGTGGAATGTCATGCTAAAATACTACAGTGGCTTGCTGCCACCCAGTGGTTTAACTAAGAACAGTAAAAGACACATTTTCTTGGCTATAGCAAGCATTCATTTTGACTCGCTGAAGAAAGCTTATAAACAAACAATTTGCAGTATATATACTGTCTAAAAATAAATTTGTTTTCCATATATGATATTTCTATAAAAAAATATACACTGCTCAAAAAAATAAAGGGAACACTAAAACAACACATCCGAGATCTCAATGAATTAAATATTCTTATTAAATACTTTGTTCTTTACATAGTTGAATGTGCTGACAACAAAATCACACAGAAATTATCAATGGAAATCAAATTTATGCACCCATGGAGGTCTGGATTTGGATTCACACTCAAAATTAAAGTTGAAAAAACACACTACAGACTGATACAACTTTGATGTAATGTCCTTAAAACAAGTCAAAATGAGGCTCAGTAGTGTGTGTGACCTCCACGTGCCTGTATGACCTCCCTACAACACCTGGTCATGCTCCTGATGAGGTAGTAGATGGTCTCCTGAGGGATCTCCTCCCAGACCTGGACTAAAGCATCCGCCAACTCCTGGACAGTCTGTGGTGCAATATGGCATTGGTGGATGGAGTGAGACATGATGTCCCAGATGTGCTCAATTGGATTCAGGTCTGGGGAACAGGCGGACCAGTCCATAGCATCAATGCCTCTGTCTTGCAGGAAATGCTGAAACACTCCAGCTACATGAGGTCTAGCATTGTCTTGCATTAGGAGGAACCCAGGGCCAACCACACCAGCATATGGTCTCACAAGAGGTCTGAGGATCTCATCTCGGTACCTAATGTCAGTCAGGCTACCTCTAGTGAGCACATGGAGGGCTGTGCAGCCCCCCAAAGAAATGCCGCCCCACACCATTACTGACAATCTGCAAAACCAGTCATGCTGGAGGATGTTGCAGGCAGCAGAACATTCTCCTTGGCATCTCTAGACTCTGTCACATCTGTCATGTGCTCAGTGTGAACCTGCTTCCATCTGTGAAGAGCAGGGATTGGCGAATTTGCCAATCTTGGTGTTCTCTGGCAAGTGCCAAACATCCTGCACGGTGTTGGAATGTAAGCACAACCCCCACCTGTGGACGTCGGGCCGCCATTCCACCCTCATGGAGTCTGTTTCTGACCATTTGAATAAACACATGCACATTTATGTCCTGCTAGAGGTCATTTTGCAGGGCTCTGGAAGTGCTCCTCCTGTTCCTCCTTGCACAAAGGCGGAGGTAGCGGTCCTGCTGCTGGGTTGTTGCCCTCCTATGGCCTCCTCCACGTCTCCTGATGTACTGGCCTGTCTCCTGGTAGTGCCTCCATTCTCTGGACACTACGCTAACAGACACAGCAAACCTTGCCACAGCTCACATTGATGTGCCATCCTGGATGAGCTGCACTACCTGAGCCACTTGTGTGGGTTGTAGACTCCATCTCATGCTACCGCTAGAGTGAAAGCACTGCGAGCTTTCAAAAGCGACCAAAATATCAGCCAGAAAGCAGTGGCGTAGCGATAGCTCTGCAGCCCCCATGGTGGCGGGGAGGCGCAGAGAACATGTGGGCGCCGGGGGTCTGCGGGGCTATAGTTACCACTTACCCTCTGCTGTTTGGTGCCCTGCCATCACGGTCCCGTCTCTCCCGGCGCCGGCTCCTGCTGCTATAATGAAAATGAACACTTAGAAAATGGCTGCCCCCATACTGCAGACAGTTTTCTGTTTGCAGTATGGGGACAGCCATTTTCTAAGAGTCCGTTTTCATTATAGCAGCAGGAGCCGGCGCCGGGAGAGACGGGACCGTGAACGCAGATGCGGCCGGTCAGGTACGCTGAGGGGAGGAAGGGGAGGCAGGTACACCAAGGGGAGGAAGGGGAGGGAGGGCGCCGATTGGGGGTGTATTGCTAATGTATTGCTAATTTTCTATAATTTCCACCTTTTGTCTATTCCATTTGCACAACTGCATGCAAAACTGATTGAAGTGTTGCTTCCTAAGTGGACAGTTTGATTCCACAGAAGTGTGGAATTACATTGTGTTGTTTAAGTGTTCCCTTTCTTTTTTTGAGCAGTGTATTATGATAATTAACAATAACTAATCAAAGTTTAAATCATACTGGCACAATCAAGACCAACATATAGAAAAGTAAATGTTGTAGATGCAATTCTGTATTGTTTCTTTGCACCCCTGTATAATATAGAATTCACATAGTGGTAATATGTGTATATATAATGACATCTAGGTATTCAATATATTCATTTAATCAAATTGACCTTGCCACTCTACAGTACAATAAACATTTTACTCCAATAAATGAATAATAAAATGATATTGTGTCATTAATTAATTTTTATTCTTTTCAGTTTAACACTGCTGTTCTGTTCAGGTCTATGCGTCCTAAAACTAAATTCATTTTGGTGACAGTTCCTTGTTTATGTAACTATAATTTCCAATATTTAAATTTTTACTTGTTATAAGGAGTTAGTACTAATGTACCTTGTGGTTCAATGGGCCTGATTCAGACCAGTTCCCAGGGCTGCGAATTTACAGCCCGAGAGATTGAGGAACAACTTTGCATGGTATGCTGTGTGCATGCAGGAGGTTCCCCTGCAAATGATGCCAGTGATGGCTAGCCATCACTGGCTGTTCTCAAGAAGATTGACATCTGTGGGCAGCAACCCAACGTTTTCTAGGAGTGCCCCAGAAAATGCAGGCGTAGCCTGGTCATTGGGAGGGAGGGCCTCTGACATCAACAGCGACCTCCATCTCCCCGCGGCCATGACAGCGTCGAGTAAGCTGTGAACATGGGGGAAAACCATTCGATGTGAGTGAATGGGTTGCAAACATAGGCGTGTGCAGCACATTTTATTAGGGGTTGCACTGTCAAAGTGGTGTGCCTAGCACCACCTATTGGGAATGTCTAACACCGCTATTGAGTGTGTCTAACACCGCCAATCAGGCGTGCACTCACTACAATATAAAACGTCTCTCAGCCTCACCATTATATCCTGCCTATTTCAGTTTTCTTCTAATTACTCTGTGTAACATGCAAATAAAGTCAAATTCATATCTGGATGACACAGATATGTAGTGTGATATGACAATAGTGTAATACAATTAACAATGCAAAACACACATAATTGATTGATGGGCACCTATTTTAATGGAATACAGGTCTAAAAAGCAAAAGTCTTTGGTAAAAGGTATTGCTGGTATTAGTAGATAGATTAGAAAGGGTTTAGTCAGTCGCACAGAAATAGATGGATTTAAATAAAAGGGTGGACCCTCCTTGTATTTTGTCAACACTCAATTAGTGATGGGTACGAGGGTGTGCTACCATAGACACGGATAGGACATAGTTATCAAGAAAGAAAAGAGTGTCTTTTTTTGGTGCACCTGGAGAAAAGTAATTCAATAAAACGTCACTTTTATTCGATTTATTAAAATTGTTTGCGAATATATAAAAAAAGAAAATAACAAGACATGAGACAACACATAGTGATTTAAAAAGGATAAAAATCCTAGCACCTAGGGTGAAACCCCACTACTTCTTCTCCCAATCTATTTGAATAACCTAAGTGGCTTGTTACAATTGTAGCGTGGTTCAGGGTTATTATTACTGTGTATACAATGTTTCAAAGTTTCAGAAAGTCCCTGGGCTCTTTCTAGCAGCCGCTGGTAGGCACCTGAGCACGGATAACTTCCGTCTCAGTGCTCCTGCAGGCTTGCTGGAGCCAGTAGTTCCACGTCCTACAGTTCTGTCACTGAGCAGTGTGAGAGGAGTGCCTGCGTGCACTTCCTCGCTCAAGTGAGTTTAAAGAACAAGCAGGGACACTGACGGTTCTGGCGCCAGATACCGTACCAGTGTTTTAGGGGACCGTGTCCAACGGTCAGCCTAACGCAGCCAACATTCAAAATATACAATTTATAAGTGGGGAAGGGAGAGTGGGGTATTAGACACACCTAGTGTGTCTAATACCCCACTCTCCCTTCCCCACTTATAAATTGTATATTTTGAATGTTGGCTGCGTTAGGCTGACCGTTGGACACGGTCCCCTAAAACACTGGTATGGTATCTGGCGCCAGAACCGTCAGTGTCCCTGCTTGTTCTTTAAACTCACTTGAGCGAGGAAGTGCACGCAGGCACTCCTCTCACACTGCTCAGTGACAGAACTGTAGGACGTGGAACTACTGGCTCCAGCAAGCCTGCAGGAGCACTGAGACGGAAGTTATCCGTGCTCAGGTGCCTACCAGCGGCTGCTAGAAAGAGCCCAGGGACTTTCTGAAACTTTGAAACATTGTATACACAGTAATAATAACCCTGAACCACGCTACAATTGTAACAAGCCACTTAGGTTATTCAAATAGATTGGGAGAAGAAGTAGTGGGGTTTCACCCTAGGTGCTAGGATTTTTATCCTTTTTAAATCACTATGTGTTGTCTCATGTCTTGTTATTTTCTTTTTTTATATATTCGCAAACAATTTTAATAAATCGAATAAAAGTGACGTTTTATTGAATTACTTTTCTCCAGGTGCACCAAAAAAAGACACTCTTTTCTTTCTTGATAACTATTGCTGGTATTACTAGGAGCAATAAGTGTGGGGGTCAGGGCTGGCAACAGAAATCTTGGGGCCCGGTACTCTGATATCTCTGGGGCCCCCTAACAACGCCCCCTTGAGCAGAACATTTTTTGTATACCGCTTATTGAATGTGTTTTTTTATTATTACAAAAGACACAATTAATAATCACTAATACTGGAGGGGTGTCTGGGTAAGTACCCTTACAGGAATCCAGGTGGGTGCCTTTATAAACCATTTCTAGGCACTGCACTGCCGCAGCTATGCTTACAGCCCGTCAAAACTTTGGGGCCCCTCACAAGCTTGGGGCCCGGTACAGGTGTCCCCCTTGACCCTCCCTGTCGCCTGCCCTGGTGGCGGTGGGGGCATAGCATTAGGGGGTGCCTGTGCACCCTTATTACGCTATTTGCCCACTCCTAAATGTTTTTCCCCCTGGCTGGGAATACATTCACTGGGGCAGGGATCGACTCTGACGGCGGCATGTATTTATCATTTATTAACAGTTTCTTATATAGCGCATACATATTCCACAACGTTTTACAGAGTATAGTTGTCCATTCACATCAGTGCCTGACCCAGTGGAGTTTACAATCTATATTCCCTACCACATGTACACACAAACACACAGACATTCTAGGGTTAATTTATTGGGAGCCAATTAGCCTACCAGTATATTTTTGGATTGTGGGAGGAAACCGGAGTACCCGGAGGAAACCCACACAAGCACGGGGAGAATATACAAATTCTGCACAGTTAGAGCCATGGTGGGAATCAAACCCATGACCTCAGCGCTGTGAGGCAGTAATGCTAACCATTTACCTTATCACTGGGCTCCAAGGCTTACCATCCCAGCGATCAGGTCTGAATCATGCCCAATATGGCCAGACATGAATATTTAACCAGAGATTGACCATGTATGTTTTAAAACACACAATTTGGACAACCAAAAAAGTAAAAAAATATAATTACAATGTTAGTTTATTCTTTGATATTTAAATTATGTCAGTATTTCATGTATTCACACAGTTATACAAGGTTGATCAAGATCCCATTTTGAGCTGGATATTTATGCAGAACTGGGGCATGCCGCTGCTCAGTGCTAGTGTATGGAGGCCTTAAGAGTTTACTGGGAATTGATTAGCTCTAATTGTTATGTTTGATTGATTGTCAGATTAGTTTTGGAAAAGCTGACAATATAAAGATAAGGGAATATATTTAGGTAAATTTATAAAAGTTTCCAAGATTTGGGAGAATAATTTGGTTGCTAAAACACTGATAACTATTTTGTACCTTTGTCAAAGATTGATTTTAATGGTTAGACATATGTTGAAAGATTTTTTTCATTTTACTGACATTGAATATCCAAAATGTAAAATGAAGATTTATATTGAAATAGGTTAGTTGACTTCCGGGGGGCGGAGCATCGTGATGGCCGCATCTTAATTCTCTCTCTGGCTCCTGCATCTAAAATCAACATCCATCCACCACTTTATCCCCGCACAAAAGACCCCAAAGCGCGCAATCCATCAAGGGGAAACGCCATACCATCCTTCTGGCGAGTTGATAAGGATCCAGGAGCTGATACTACCCCGGAATCCTGCCTGCAATGTGCGAGGCTTGCCCCACGTGAGACGCTGCCGGCGCCATCACGAAACTGCCTCCCCATACCCCTCATTCACCAAAGACCCCCGTCCTGCTACTGAGCCTAAGCAGCCAAAGCAGAAACCAACCTGCCGGGATGAAGACGCGAGAGCGGAGAGGAGCGCTCTATCTGACCTTGCTCCCTCCCTGCAGCACGACGGAGAAGACGCTGGGAGAAGCTGCCCGCCTGTGACGGGGGGGCTGTGACGGAGAGAGAGACCGCCGGAGGGTGGTGGAGAGGCGGCGAGACAGCAGCTGCCGAATCCCTGGAGGCTCCCTGAAGCGCAGATCGAGGCGGCGCGGAGACCGGGGCTGACTGACGGCGGGCGGGCGAGAAGCTGATCCTGGGTAACCAGCCAGACAGCTAAAGCCCCCGCACATCCAATATCACCAACAACTGTGAGTACAAAGCCCCCTGCAGAGCGGCACCTGCGCCACGGGCGCCCGAGGGAAACACAGCTCACACTGCAATTTGCCTGACAGGGCCCCCGCCTCTAGAATGCCCTGGGACATATCCCCAATACCCGTCCACTCTCCCCTGGCTCACTACAGCTAACACTGACTGGACAGTCTCTCCATCAATTGTAGAAGCCCAACTCCACAGCTTAACTCACTACAAGAGCTCTAACATGTCTACCAAAGCAGCATAATAGAACTGAGATACCGACAATTAAATATCCAGAGGGGCTCAACTGTTGAGCACTATAAGGAGCAACAAACTAAGCTTGCCACAACCATCTGGTCTGGTTTATTGAACATCTGCTTATACTGCACACGATCCCCGCTTCCTTCAATCTTCCCCCCAGCTCAATACAAGACAGGTAGCTGAGAAAAAAAAAAAAAAAGTTAAACCCATATTGTGCATTTGTGTTTAAGAAAGCTAGATTTGGGAGTAACTTATACGCCACTGCCATCTAGTGGACAAACCGCTAAACCACATCCAAGATATCTAAAATTAGAGGCATATTCAATATATCATTTACCACTACTGTGCTTAATATCCAAAGAACCCTCACAGGTTTTATAACATCAAAGCTTTGACAAGCTCTTGCTCCAAAATTACCCACTCTTTTCTCAGGATGAACCGTAAGCACATTTGATACCAAATGTAGGATATGCCGTTAATAGCCGACCGGTGTTCCACTGATCATCTTGCCTGGCAACATGAGTGCCACAATATAACCACTGATCTGGGAGAAGTAACCATATTAGCCTGCTAACAACCAAGTCTCCAGACTCTCGCCCCCCGGGGTATGGACAAATTTTTACAGAAACCATATCACATTCCCCAAAATATGGTCAAACAAAATAAACCTGGTCCCAAACCACAACTTAAGAACCCTCTGGCCCAGCAATCCACCACTTCGGAGGATTCACAGTCTCCCCCTCCAAGCTCTGAACCCATCCCGCTAAACCCTGACACTCCTACTCCAGAAATGTCATTCTTCCAACAACTTGACAAAAAACTGGACACTATGCAAGCGTCCACGGATGCAAAGCTGAACTCAATCCAAACATCCTTGGACTCTATAGTGTCCAAGATCGACAAAAACACTAAACGTATAACTGATTTGGAAACCAGAACAAGCGACCTGGAGGACACTGTGGTATCCCTTCAAAACACAACTGATCCTATTTCAGCGGCCCTAGAAGAGATGGCACTCAAAATAGACGAATTAGAAAACCGCAACAGGAGAAGTAACCTACGGTTTGTAGGAATCCCCGAAACAATAAAGGGTGATGACCTACAAGATTTACTAAGTGTGGACCTAGTTAACGCCCTCAAAGTCCCAACCCCCAATGGAATCATACAAATTGAACGCTCATGTTGCATAGGTCCTGAAAGGGCACCTAATGCCTCAAAACCTAGACAAGTCATCGCCAAATTCTTGGACTTCAGGGACAAGGAAAATGTCCTGCGCCTCTACAAGAAATCTCCCACACTGAAACTCAGAGACTTCCATGTATTGATTTTTCAAGATTTCTCCGCAGCAGTTTCAAATAAGAGAAGAGAATTTAGCCCAATATGCAAATTCCTCTATGAAAACAAATATAAATTCACACTTCAATATCCAGCCAAGCTAAGGGTCCAGATAGACGGGAAAAATCTGGTGTTTAACACTCCCCAGGAGGCGAGAGAGCAACTCAACCTCCCCCCAAATGATTGAAATGTTAGTGGCACAAATGTTGTTACATAATATAATTGTTGGTCCGACTGGGAAAATGGGAGTTATATACGGCCCAACCCAGTTGGTCTTTCCAAACCAGGAACACCTGGTCGGTTAGTTCTGTTAATTGTGTTAAGATAAACTATGTATACACCATGGTTAATTGTTTTTATGTTTAATTTGTCTCCTCTACTCTACCCCCTCTTTCACTTTTCTCTCCTCTCTTCCCCTTGTGATGGGCCTCCGGGGCGGAATAACATGAAAAAGGATCAGAGACGTCCGGCTTGCTGGGACTGGGGGCCTTATTCTGATCGGAGCGGCCAAACGTGCGTACGTTCGCCATTACCGCACGCTAGCCGTACGCGGCCGTTAGGGTTAGGTCCACCCACAAATCAGCCGCTTACGTACGGGCAGAAATACCGTAGAAGGGGAGTGGCGTACAAATGAGCGTACGGCAACGTACGCGGACGGCCCAGCCCTTGCACTCCGACAACAGGCGTACAACTGAGCGCACGGCGCCGTTTACGGACGTCTTTCGTCCGTCTTCCCAACGACTTCTTGCGGATATCTGAGCGTACGCCAGCTTGCACGGACGGGTCCCTATTGTTTTCAATGGAAAACTCAGCTTATGTCACCGCTCGTGAGAGTGAGCGTACGTCCGTGTACGCTGACATACCCTTCATATATATGGACCTGCAAATTTTGCCTTTCAACTATAATTATGAAAATTAATTAATTGATTGAATTAATTAATGTGGAAAATATTGGTCATGGGCTTCAAACATTGCTGAAACATCCTTTGTAGGTGTTAGATGTGGTTTATGTTATTGTATCCTAAATACAAAACCTATGTTAGAGTGAACACGTTGACACATGTCGACTTGTGTAGATTGAGTGTGCTACTGCGTAAAGTCGATGAAAGCACGTAGTGAATGTGTCTGTTTAGCAAATACCTACCTTAGCGTATAAAAAGATTCTTACCTTAAATTAAACAAACCTTTAATTGTGGAGAAGTATAGAAACATAAGCTTTCAATGTGTTTGAGTGCTGTGTGTGGCTTGCAGGTAGTGAAATCATGGTTTGGACTTAATAGACTGCAGCATTGCTTATTACATTCAGGTGTATGTGTTTGAGTAGTAATCAGCGTTAATTAGCCAACTCAGCCGCACGCTGGCATGCGGTATCTGTAGGGGTGGTTTGAGCTGGCAGTTGGCGGCCGCCTGTTTGGTGTCCGAAATGAACGGTGCCTTAGTCGATCGTGCGGTAGTAGCACCGCTCATTTCTGGTGCACACCCCCGTGTACGCCCATATTTACGCCCATTTTCCCTCATTATTTCGGCCGCTCCCATCAACACGCCCCTATGCCGCCCCATTACCCGTACACTCGCGTACAGGTTTTTTCGCACGTTGAGACCCCGGCCGTAAGCGTTGTGGAGTGTTCGCGCCGGCGCATTAGCGTATCTGCACATGCGCAGATCATGAAAAACTCCGGGACGTACGCGTACGGCCCGGCCGCTCCAACCAGAATAAGGCCCCCAGGATGTCTCCCCCAATACACTCAACAGACTGGACAAACCACCGCCAAAAAGCAGGTATCGGATAACATGACACACACACCAACACGGACTAACATAATACACACTAGACGAGACTTCCGCATCCTTTCATGGAACGTGGCAGGGCTAAACTCTGCTATTAAACGCAAAAAAGTATCAGCACATTTGAAATCTCTTAATGCAGACGTTATTCTACTGCAAGAAGCACACTGGACTGCAGGACCCTTTGCTAAATTAGCAGGATCCTGGATAGGTGAATGCATCGCAGCACCTTACACTAGCAAAAAGCGAGGAGTGGCCATCCTCCTACATAAACGCCTGCAGTACGAGATATTAGATACAGACATAGACCCTGACGGACGCTACATACTACTATCCCTAAAAATACACGGTGAAATATTTACAATTATGAATATTTATGCACCCAATTCCCCAAATTTATCCTTCTACACAAAAGTATCCAACTTAATGCTGTCAAAAGAAGCACATAACCTTATAGTGGGGGGGGGGGGATTATAACCTTACATACGACTCTTCCCTAGACAGATCTCCGCCACTCCCACAACGAACAAACAGAAAAAGGGATGGCCTAACAATTCTAATGTCCACGCACAACCTAATAGACCCTTGGAGAACAATACATCATAGAGAGAGAGAATATACATATTTCTCCCATGTACACCAAGTATTTACAAGAATTGATCACATCCTCATTAGAGACTCTATACAACCAAGAGTTACAGAGGCAAAAATAGAAAACATATTGATCTCTGACCACGCCCCTATCCACCTAAATATAAGCCTCCAAAACACCATAAATTCAAACCTCACTTGGAAATTCCCCTCATACCTCTATAAACAGGAACATTTTCGCAAATTCTTAGAAACAAAATGGAGAGAGTACTCTACAGATAATAACTGTCACAAATCGAACCCCATCCTCTTTTGGTCTGCCTCAAAAGCAGTCATGAGAGGCCACATTATTGCTTATATCTCCCGCAGAAGAAAAGAAAGGAGAAATAAACTCCTCAACCTCTCCACAAATTTAAACAAAGCATACCGAGCTTACGTAGACAGACCAAAAGAGGAAAATAAAACTGAATATTCCCGCCACAAAACCCTTATGGAATCATACCTCAACCACGAAGCCCAAATAAAAGTAGATTACAGCAAACAAAAATACTTCAACTGGGGAGGCAAATCTGGTAAATTACTGGCATACATGGTCCGCCAGCAACACAGAAAAAGATACATAACACGACTAAAAGACCAATCAGGTTATATCACCACTCACACAGATATCGCCAAACAATTCCATACATTTTTTTCAAACCTATACTCTCCACCTCCCACCCTACCATCCCCGGCATCTCTCCTTTATGAGGAAGCTGGACTCCCAAGGCTATCGGACGAACAGATAAGACTCCTAGAAGCTGACATATCAGCGGAGGAATTAAGCTCAGCAATAAAAATCCTAAAACTAAACAAATCTCCGGGACCTGATGGGTTTAGCGGAGAATACTATAAAATCCTAAAAACCGAAATAATGCCAAGTTTATTGGAGTTATTCCAGCTTCTGCAGAAGGAGAGCCCAAACTATCCAGAATTCAATGAGGCCCATACCATACTCCTCCCCAAACCAAATAAAGACACAGAAAAGGTAGATTCCTACCGCCCCATAACCCTGCTAAACCAGGACTTCAAAATCCTGGCAAAAATCATGGCGACCCGTCTACAAACCTTAATGCCAACCCTATTAACACACCATCAACTGGGATTCACACAGGGTAGACATTCTGTCCAAGGAGTCCGATCTGCGATAACTGCCATAGCATCAGCATCAGCCAATAACCAAAAACACAATATCCTGTTAAGTCTCGACGCAGAAAAGGCATTTGACAAAATAACCTGGGAACACTTGTATGGGGTACTCGAACACAGGCACTTTGGCGAGAGGTTCGTGAACACCATACGACTTTTCTACAACAACCCATCCACAAAACTAATAGTTAACGATTTAATTGGGGAACCGGTCACCCTACATAGAGGTACCCGTCAGGGATGCCCCCTATCACCCCTCCTGTTTAACCTCTCCCTAGATCCCCTACTACGGCTCCTGGATGGCATGTCCTCCTTTCAAGGAATAAAAGTGGGAAATAAATCACTCAAAATCTTGGCGTTCGCAGACGATCTCCTACTGTTTTTTGGTAACCCAGAGACCTGCCTACAAGCGGTTATCTCAAAAATAGAACAGTTCGGAACCATCTCAGGTTTCTCTATAAATGTACAAAAATCAACTGCCCTATCCCTTTCCAGCCAGACCTGTCCTGCTTGGGCAAGGTCACTTAAACTAACATGGGCCCCAACTAGTATCTCCTACCTGGGAATTCAACTTCCAAAAAACCTATCCCTACTATACAAATTAAATATAACGACAATAATCGATAAAGTTATCTCCGAACTGCGTCACTGGCAACACCTGCAATTATCCTTTTTGGGTCGAGCCCACCTCATTAAAATGATCTCATTCCCGAAGTTACTCTATCCCCTCCAAATTCTCCCGATAATACTATCCAGCAAGGATGAATCCCAAATCAATAGCGCCTTTCGCAAATTCATATGGTCAAGTAAAAAACCTAAGATAAGTCTAAAAATCCTCCAAAAAAGTAAGAAAGAGGGAGGCATAAATTTCCCACACTTAGCACTCTACAACCAGGCAGCTATATGTAGATATATAAAAGACTGGATCAACTCCACTAACTGCTACGCAAACTCAGAAATAGAACAACAACTGGTACCAAATATACATCTGATATTCCTTTTACATATGGACAAAAGAAACTTGCCCTCACTAATACAAGATAACCCTATCTTGATGTCCACTAGAACTGTATGGTTCAAAATACGCAAATCCTGGAACTTGAACCCCAAAAAATCTATACACCTTCCATTTTTGCGCAACCCTGAATTCCAAGAGGGAAAATCTGGCCCTCCGTTCCATATGTGGACAAACTTGGGGCTATCCTCTGTGAAACAACTCACCAACACTGAAACACTTAAACCCCTCACCATCTCCCAAATTACGAACAAATATACATTCACCATCCCACATACATTAGCGCTATACCAAGCACAACACTACACTCAAGCAGTGATCAAAGACTTAACAAAAAAGGACCACTCCAACCCATTAGACGCATGCTTCCAACTACCTACCCAAACGCCCAAACTTATATCCCTCTTCTATTCCACCATTCGGACACCCATCTTCTCACGCAACTTCTCCACAGGGATTCATAAATGGATTGAAATTTTTCCACATCTAACTTACCCAGACATATTAGAATCCCTACAACAATCACTACAGAACATGCCAAATGTCTCCTATAAAGAAATGACCTACAAAATTTGTTACCGAAGTTATATTTCTCCATCAAGAGCCGCTCAAATAGGCATCACTCCCTCACCCTCCTGCCCTAAATGCTCCCACCCACATGCGAACCTGACACATTGCTTTTGGGAATGTCCAAAAATACAAGATTTCTGGGGAAAAATCACCAACTTCATTAACAACACAATGAAAATACAATTCACCGCCTCCCCAGAATGGGCAATCTTGGGGGTTATAAAATCCTGCACAAACAACAGCCCAGAAGAAAAAAGAATCCTCTCAATATTCGCAGGAGTGGCTAGAAAATCTATCCTACAACTATGGCTGTCCCCCCTCCCGCCTCCTATACAAATCTTCGAGGATAAACTTTTCTTATTCTTTAAGCTGACATGGTTGGGAACACACACGAACAACCAACAAACTCATAAAAAGTTTCTAGCTATATGGGAAAACTACATTAATTCACTCCCCCCGGACACAACACGCCAACTACACATATGCACTCCCTAAAAACACATGCTCACCTGACTGGACTAAACACCCAATACAAGACGTTACAAGTCTCTCTCAAACCCTGATGAAGCGGAAAACCTCATGCGAATAACTCTTTAGCACAAATATCATTTGGACCCCGGAGCCCCAGCGCATCCCTCTCTTCTTTCCTCTCCCTCTCTATACTCTTTCCCATATCTACATCTTATTATTTCTATACTACACCCCCCTATACCTACCCTACACCCCCTCTATCCCTCTACAAAATATCCCCCACAATCCCTCTCCAACCCTACCATTTTCTCTCCTCTTACAACCTAAAACTCCTATCTACGTTCATACTATACCCACCAAAATTCTACCTCTATTCTATTAGTGACACAGAAAGCATTCATGTGTTAAACAAGATTTAGATATATACTACGAAACCATGAGCTTAATGAAGAACACATGAGAAAGAACAAACCGAATAAGCAAACTCAATGCTAACGTGTCATGTTAAAAATGGTTATCACAGTTTAATGTTAAGTTTAAAGAAAAAAGAAACTCTTTGGCTCACATATGGTCGTGGAACACAGGTGACCTGCTCGCAGCAAGCTTAACTACAGGAAGCAATGCAGAAACTACCTCAGCCGTAACTTAATGCTAATGACTTCTTGTAACAAAGAAAAAATTAATCTTGTCAATGTACATCATCTTATTGCCAAATGTATAATGTACCAATGCACTCTGTGTTTCCGAAAAAATGTCAATGTATATTTGCTTTTACCAAATAAAAAATTTATGATTATAAAAAAAAAAAAAGAAATAGGTTAGTTTAAGCAGCTTATGATTTGTTTTGAAAACTACTGTACAATGACTTAAAACTATCAGCAGTAATTAGGTCAAACGTTGCAAGATATGACCTCTGTGACCCCTAAACTGTAATTAACTTATGAAAGCACAGATTATTTCCCAAATTAACAAACTTAAGCACCCACGGCTGTGCCTGAATATAGGGATAGCCAAATACACAGGCAGGTGGTAATGTTCCATAAATGTATTACCTGCCAGAAATTAAATGTTCTCTGTAAAATCTAGTAATACAGCACACCTGTTCCATATTCAGATTAGATATCACAACATATTTCAATTCCATTCTGGTGTCAGATATCATTGCAATGTTTATATTTTATTTAATTTTTTGATGCAAAGTAGATATGCTTAAGTATATATTTGTTGAAGAGATTTTTATGGTTTCTCATATAGTTGTTTCATTATTAGGCATTGCTGTTTTGTATGTAACAGTGAAACTTCCTTTCAATGTAGGTAACTCTCAGGGCAGTATTCAATGAGATTATTCTCCGTGCATGGAGAGCGTTTTTTTTTCGCTCGCCATGCACTCGCCGTGTTTTTGCGGAGATTCTCCATGTTTGGAGATTCTCCGTCACGGGACTTTATCCAGTATTCAATGTGACTGATACTCGCCGCCCCTTGGGGCGAGTATCAGCCAATCTGGCGTACTGTATGAGGTGACATGGGAGGAGGGCGGGAGAATGATTGCTCAGTTGATATTGTTTTGTTTTACTTGATCTTGTTTATTTTGTTGTTTTTTATTGTCATGCTGAATTTTTTTGGGGTGTAAGGGGGCTGCCCACCTTGCATCGGGCGTGGCCCTGGGTCCCCCTTTGCAAGGGTTGGTGTTTTTTTTAAATGGTGCATTTTTTTCTTGCAAAGTGCAGTTTTTCTTTAAAGGGTGCAGCATGGCTTTTGGGGGTGGGTGCCCCCCTCTCCTGGGTGTGTGATCTGACATTGCATGGTGGTTTTGGGGGTTGAAATGTGTTGGAGATGGATTTTTTATGTTTTTTTCCCCACCAAAAGTCATGCTGCATGCTTTTTTGGGGTCTGTGTTGGTGCCCACCTTGCATCGGGCGTGGCCCTGGGTCACCCTTTGCAAGGGTTTGTGTTTTTTTTAAATGGTGCATTTTTTTATTGCAAAGTGAAGTTTTTCTTTAAAGGGTGCAGCATGGCTTTTGGGGGTGGGGGTGGGTGCCCCCCTCTCCTGGGTGTGTGATCTGAAATTGCATGGTGGTTTTGGGGGTTGAAATGTGTTGGAGATGGATGGATTTTTCATGTTTTTTTTGTTTTTCATATACAACAGGAATGTCGAGGCCGAACAGAGCACGTGGACCCCCTTCCCCTCTTTTTTCCCATACAGGTGAGTCAAGTCAGGAAGCGATGGCATCAAGGGAGGAAGCAGCGGATACCATTCATACGTTGGCGAGGAATCCTAACCGGCCAGTGCAGGATGTAGCAACACACACAAACAAGCCAAACTAAAAAAAAAGAAAAAACAGTTACATTAACTTACAGAATAATGAATATGCACACCATGATGACATTCAATCAAAAACAAACTGTAATTTTGGGTTAATCATTTATAAAAAACAGGCCACAGCAACCCTGGATGAGGAACAACCCAGTGGATCGGGTGCACAACCGTCTGCACCAAAGAAAAAAAAGAGGACGTAAGAAGAAGGTACCAACAGAGGATGCAACAGAGGAAGAAGAGAACACTCCCTTCAGTACAACGGAGAATAATGTTCTCGTGGAATATGCCTACAAATTCCATGACAAGCTTTTTGGTGTACGAAGACAGGAGACCAGCTACAAAGAGCGAAAGAAGATTTGGTCATACATTGCTGAGAAGGTATGGTCTGCAGCTGTTTATGTCCTTTTAATTCAACTCAGTCATAAGGTCCTTTTTTCAGTTTTTTTCATAATTATTGATGTAAATTTTTCCATTGTCATCATAGGTTACAGCTGTGAGTGGCAACCCTAAGGATGCAGATAAATGCCACAAAAGATTCAACGACTGTCGCCTGAAAACCAAAAGGAAGATCGGAAAGGTACGGCAACATGTTTTGGGACTGGAGGAGGCTCTCCATTACATGTGAAATGGCTTCCATGGGAGGAAGTCATCCAGGCGCACTTCAATCCCATCATGGTGGAAGGAGTACCAGGTTCGGTAGAGTCGAATGTACGCCGGGCCAAAATGTTGAACTCACAGGCAGATGCGATTTCCAGACAACAAAGAAGACGTTGAGAGGAAACACCAGCTGGACCCTCTTCGGAAATACCTCAGGACGGTAATAATTTTTGATATTTAACATTTGTAAAAAAAAAATTTGTTTTACTTTTCAACTTAGATTAATTTTTGTAATTTTTATAACAGATGTTCAAGCAGAAAACCCATCAGCTGTTACTGCACAAGCTTCCACACCGATCAACCAGGAAAATCTATCCAACGAAGAATCGACAGCACGGGAGGAGACCTTCTCCCTGGAACTTCGTCCACTTAGCTCAAATGTGACTGAAGACACCTTCATTGGATTTGAAGGAAGCAGTTTGCCTACTTCCCAGCAAACAGAAGAAGAAACAGGAATGTCCGTTCAACATCAAAGTTTCCAGCTTTCCAACCTGGATACCATTGAGGAATCGGAGGAAGAGGAGGTGGATGCAATAAGAACACCACCACTGCACCGTAAGCTATAATCCTTATTTTAAACATTGTGTTACATTTCTAAAAATTGGTCCTTTTTCAGTTTCTCATACAATCTTTTCTTGATTATTGTAGAGGACTTGCAGCTGATTGAAGACATCCAGCAACGCCAGACACCATCAGGTGTGCAGAGAGTACGGCAAATGGCAGCAGACATCGAAGACAGCAAGAACCAGTACCGCATCATGATGGAACAACGGATGACTGCCATGGAGAGACACCTGGAAACGCTGGCAACATCGATGGCTGACATTGAAAGACGAAGGCAAGAGGACTGGGCAGAAACCGAAAGACGACGCCATGAAGACTGGCTGGAATCTGAACGCAGACGTCAAGATGACATGAAGGGCCTTCGAGAAAGCATTCAGATTTTGACAACAGGAATCTTCAAGCTGGTAGAGAATGTGACCTGTCAACAGGAGACCTTGAGGAACATGTCTGCTTGCCAGACTCAAATTGCTGCAAGCTGCATGCTAATTGGCAACTGCCCGAGGACCAGGAATGAACAGGACTACGTGGGACAACAAAGAAGTTCAGACCTGCCGACACCACATCTACACCAGCAGCCTGTGCAACCACCTACATTCATGTATAGATCATCCCAGTCTTACCAAGGATACTCGGACTGTACAGCCATCCACCTCCGCCAAGCTCCGTCCAAAGGCCAAGCAGACCACCAAGACACTCATCTCCTGCAAGACCATCAACCACCCAAGCACCAGCAGAGGAGGAAGAGGATGACGCAATGTGAACACGGTTGTATATTTCCTTATATATTTTGTTCTTTTTGAGTACTATCTTTATTTTTATTTATGTTCTCATCCCTTCTTTATTTTTTGTTCTATTTTGTGTGTTTATTTAACCCCTGTATTTACATTTTCAGCTGTGTTCATAAAGGAGTTGAGCGTTACAGTTATGCAACGCATGCGTGTGCATGCATTGTAAATTATTGGGAAATGATGAAAGCTCCTTAACAATGGTGGATGTCATAATGGGCCAAAAGAGAGCAGTCTGATCCCACATTTTTCTTTTTCCCAAAAAACTTTACTTTATGAAATATGTTAAGTTGAATGCCAGATGAATCACCATTTTTTCCCTTATTTTTTTCAACAGATGTTGCAAAGAAGATGGGTTATAGTGAAATCGTGAATTATCTATTTTTGAAGAGGAGAGAATGAGAGAACATGATCGCATATTGGTGAGTTACAATAACCATGCACTTGTATTATCGCACAGGCCAGGCGCTCGCTTACTGCATCTGGCCTGTGAGATCCCACAACTGCATTTTGCAAGTGTTTGCGCCTGCAGTGCACCATTCCACACCCTCCACGCTCCCACCCAACCATGCACTTGTGTTATCGCACAGGCCAGGTGCTCGCTTACTGCGTCTGGCCTGTGAGATCCCACAACTGCACTTTGCAAGTGTTTGCGCCTGCAGTGCACCATTCCACACCCTCCACGCTCCCACCCAACCATGCACTTGTGTTATCGCACAGACCAGGCGCGTGCTTACTGCGTCTGGCCTGTGAGATCCCACAACTGCACTTTGCAAGTGTTTGCGCCTGCAGTGCACCATTCCACACCCTCCACTCTCCCACCCAACCATGCACTTGTGTTATCGCACAGACCAGGCGCTCTCTTTCTGCATCTGGCCTGTGAGATCCCACAACTGCACTTTGCAAGTGTTTTCAATAAATACATTATTAATTTATTTTATCTATTTTTATTACAGGAAGGTTCTACTGCAATCAAATGATAAATCCAACATAATGAAAGAGACCATTCAAAGTTATCATAACAATTTTATTTTTAACATGAAACATTATGTAATTATTTACTAATAAAAAAAAAATGTGTGTTCATTGATAAAAGTTTTCAAGGTATATGTCTAAAGGTGTAGATTCATCGCAAGTGTCCATTAATGTTCCAAAGGTATAGGCCCAGGTATTGGTCTTAAGGTAAAGGTCCAGGGCAAGTGTCCCAAAATGTTCTCAAGGTAAAGGTCCAGGGCAAGTGTTCCAAAAGATTCTGATGTATCTGAAAGAAAATTAATGTTCAAATATAAGTTTCATTGATAAGTAGATTTAGATTTAAAAAGTACAGATGAGGTGGTCTTCCTAATAGTGCGACACTCCCCTGATAACAGCATCAAGTCTATTATAAGTAGTCATGGTACACACATCCGCAGGTCCAGCCTGTTAGAAAAGTAGGGGTTGACACACATCAGTCCACAGCCATTTGGGATCAACCGATGGAAGATGCTGGAAGTAAGAAAGAGAAGGTATTATTAACATTACACAAGGCCCAATTCTTCCCACCATCCCCAAGTGTAGCGATGCTCACCAGGTATAAGCTGCTAGAGTCGCAGAAGTAGTCATGGTGCACACATCAGCAGGTCCAGCCTGTTAGAAAAGTAGGGGTTGACACACATCAGTCCACAGCCATTTGGGATCAACCGATGGAAGATGCTGGAAGTAAGAAAAAGAAGGTATTATTAACATTACACAGGGCCCCATTCCTCCCACCATCCCCATGGGTAAGCGATGCTCACCTGGTAACAGCTCCAAGGAGTCAGGCAAACAGCAGCATTGCGGCATCATGACAGCAGGGGTTCCCCAGATACACAGGTATTCATCTGTAGGCCCCAAAAGATATTCCGCCAGTAGAAGCTAGAAGAGAAAAAGAAGGTATTATTAACATTACACAGAGCCCCATTCCTCCCACCATCCCCAGAGCCGGCCTTAGGCATAGACAAACTAGGCAATTGCCTAGGGCATTTGGACTGCCTAGGGGCAGCAGCAGCTTCTGCTGATTAAAATGATATGCAGCATGCCTATATTCTGTGTGTGAGTGAGGCTGGAAATCACTGTAACATAGCATTCCGTATGCAGGTAGAGCCACAGTCGCACACAGAATATAGGCATGCCGCATATTTTAATCATTGGAAGCTCCTTGTGTGTGCTGGTCATAACAATGCAAATAAGACAAATTTTCAGCAAAAAAGGCACCCAACGTTAGCAGAACTGGCTAGGAGCTGCATGGCCTATTGAGGCAAGATGTATGAGGAAACATCTGTATCCAAGCAGAGGTCACAGTGTTAGCGGCTGTGCGAGTGCTGTCTGCGGGTGGGTTGGTTGTGCAATAGTGTTCGGCATAGGTGTAAGGGGCATTATGTGTGTCATGTATAAATGCATTAATAATGTGCAACAAATGTGTAACAGGCATTATGTGTGTCATGTGTATAAGGGCATTAATAATGTGCAACATATGTGTAATGGGCATTATGTGTATAAGGGCATTAATAATGTGCAACATATGTGTAAGGGGCATTATGTGTGTCATTATGTGTATGAAGGGCATTAATAAAGGTTGGCATAATGTGTAAGGGGCATTATGTTTATATGGACATTAATAATGTGTGTCATGTGTAAGGGGCATTACTGTGTGGTATTATCAGGGGTGCTGAGAGAAAGGGGTAGGGGGTATAAATGACCCAGGCCAAAGTCTGATGGAAGGGCCCAGTGGGGGCCTCGGGCCTCGGGCCCCCTCCCCTTAAGTGACAGCAGCAGCTGCAGCTCTTCTCCACTGCCCAGCACACACTGCTTTGTGCTGGGTTGCAGTGAGGCCATGGAGGTGCTTAAAATACAATATTTTCTCAGGATTTTTTTCTAAGGGTATAATGTGAATAATGTGAGGAGTAATGTATATAAGGTAAAGTGGTACTACTGTGTGATGTAACGTGAATAAGGGACACCATCGCATGATATAATGTGAATAAAGTTGCACTACTGTGTGGCATAATTTGAATTGGGGGTACTATTGTGTGGCCATGCCCCTTCCCAGCAAGAACACACCCCTGTTTGGGCTGCGCACTGAAAGTGTGCACTGTTTCTATTTAAAATATTGCGGGTAGGAGCACCAAAATGATGACTGCTATGATGAGGATTGATGGTGCTGGGAAAGGGGAGCAGGGTCAGAGGCGGAATTAGTGGTGGTGCTAGGGGGCACCAGCCAAAATCTTGCCTAGGGCATCAGTTATGCTAGGGCCGGCTCTGACCATCCCCATGGGGAAGTGATGCTCACCTGCTCCAAGGAGTCAGGCAAACAGCAGCATTGCGGCATCATGACAGCAGGGGTTCCCCAGATACACAGGTATTCATCTGTAGGCCCCAAAAGATATTCCGCCAGTAGAAGCTAGAAGAGAAAAAGAAGGTATTATTAACATTACACAGGGCCCCATTCCTCCCACCATCCCCATGGGGAAGCGATGCTCACCTGGTGACAGCTCCAAAGAGTCAGGCAAACAGCAGCATTGCGGCATCATGACAGCAGGGGTACCCCAGATACACAGGTATTTATCTGTAGGCCCCAAAAGATATTCTGCCAGTAGAAGCTAGAAGAGAAAAAGAAGGTATTATTAACATTACACAGGGCCCCATTCCTCTCACCATCCCCATGGGGAAGCGATGCTCACCTGGTAACAGCTCTGAAGTAGCATAAGTGCACCAAAATAATCCACAAACAACTTGGATCAACAAAACCAGCTGACCAACAGATGTAAACAGTAACTGAACAATGAATAATCAACTACGCCAAGTTAACTCTGAAAAACATGAAATAAAAATACAAATAGCATTAAAAAATATATATTAAAAAAAAAAAAAAAAAAAGAAGAAACTATGGAATAAAAATACTCAAAGCGTGAAAAATACGTCCGGATGAGTTGAGCTCTCGCTGTATCTCGTTCATTCATACCGGTGTGCAAATCTGTAGAAAGATCCCCATGCCGGAAAACCGCGGCATCTACAGTCACCGGCAAACGGTTTGTGATACAAATGTTGTGTAGAACACAACAGGCATTAATTATACCGCAAACCTTCGCCGGTGAGTATAAAAGGGCTCCACAGGTCTTGTCTAAACATCTGAACCGGCTTTTAAGGACACCAAAGGTACATTCAATTATTGCCCTCGCTGTTGTATGAGCCTTTTGGTATTTTTCTGCAGCTTTGCCCACCGGATCAGACAATGGGGTCAGGAGCCAATCCTTATTGGGATAACCGCCATCACCTATATCAAAAATAAAAAAAATACAATTGTAGATATTTGGATTGCAATAACAATATAAAAGAAAAGGAATAAGCTACTCACCTAACAGCCAGCCGTCCGGCATTCGACCGTGCTCGAAATCGGCATACAAGGCAGATTGGCTTAAAAATAACGAGTCGTGGGCTGACCCAGGAAAACCCACAAGTAAATCTGTAATTTTCATTTGGTGGTCGCAGACCACCTGAACGTTCAACACCCATTGGGTGCAGTCGATCGCGCCCAGCACATTGGGGAACTTCCATTTTGAATAAAAACCAAATCTGATCTCATTCCAACCACTCTCATGATCTGGGAATTTTATAAACTGGGTCGTCAATTTGCGGAATACTGTTATGACCTGGCCTATACAGCGCGAAAGGGTCGGCTGTGAGTAACTGCAGGTTTGGCTCAAAGTGGGCTGGAATGTGCCTGACGCAAAAAAAATGCAACGCACCCAACAGTTTCTGGAAACCGCTGAGTGCGTGATTGCCCCGTTTCTGTGCGACCAGGTCTGGCTCCATGAGATCATAGAGCATGTGGATTGCCTCAGACGAAAGGCGATAATTAGATATCACCTCCGCCTCAGTGAGATCACCCAGTTCACGCCTAATACGAAAATGGCGTGGACGTGGGACTGAAACCCGCACTGCCTCACCTAATGGAGCTATCGCCGAAACACTAGTGCCATCATCCATATCTGAGTCCTCCTCCACGCAGGCATTCAGCATGAACGTGACAAGAGTGTCCCTAAACAGCTCCATAACTGTAGACAGTGTTAAGTAATTGCAGGGAAATGCAAAAAAACGCAAATTACCCTGAAAAAACTATTCCAAAACAGCAGACTGCAAAAGCTGTGTTATCTCCTCAAAGGCCAAATGAAGGAGTGAGGTGGGTAGGTGATTCATGGGTAAAAAACAATCATGGGTAAAATAATGCATTCTGGGTTAAAAAAAAATCCCTTATAAAATCAAATATATATATTTATAAGGCACTTGCAGAACAAAATTAACGTGAAGGGAACTCACAATATATTAAAATACACTAGTAGAGTTTAAAATAACACTGCAAAAGTCTTCTAACATGATTTCAGAATAAATTTCTCCATGAAAAGATGATGAGGGATACATGGAGAGGCACGGAGAGGCACAGAGAAATTTACCTTGAAATTTATTCTCCGTCTTCTCATTGAATTCACTCATGGAGAGTGACGGCGAGAGACGGAGAAACTCCATGCAAAATCCCATTGACAAGACACGGCGATTGGCGGCGAGTAACAGATAGCGAACCATCCATTATTCACTGTTCGCCGATGGCAAAAATATCACATTGAATAGGGTTGCTCGCTTATGGAGAGCAAAAGTCTCCGTCCGACACGAGAAAAGCACAAACTCGCCATAAAACACGGCAAATTTTTCTCATTGAATACTGCCCTCAATCTTTTAAATTAAACTTTCAATTTCTTAATATGGAAATATGGACATTTTTTCTCTATTGACATTTAACAGATGGATATAAATTCTAGAATAAATCGTACTTTGAGATACAAACAAAAATATTAATCAAGGTACAGTAATACAATTGTTTCATAGACTGATACAGTATATGATATAAATATGGTCTATGCCAACTTTTACTTATTTATTATTACATTTAAGTTTTTTTATAAGTTTTTTTTATAAATTTCCCCCATCAAAAAAATCATAAAGTGATAATCAGAAAAATTATATATATATACTTAATCATGTTCTTTTTCCACAATTTCCTCTTCTTCCCATCCCTTTCTATATACTTCTACTTTTTTCAGATTGCAATACCATCTTATAAATTGGAGAGCAACATGTGCTTGCCTCCATTTTTATAGTACTTCCTGGTAAAGTTAAAGTTTTTTCAAATTTTCCTGAAATTTTCCAGAGGGAGAAGACGCTACTACAGATTTCCAACCAAACAGTAAGGGGCAGATAGAGATTGCAAGTGCACACAAGTGTTTTCCGGGCTCAAGGCTGCATACCGGACTTTGCACTTTTACAAAAGAGCTTAAACATTGTTTATTTTTTTATTTTTTGGTATTGCATACTTTCACCTCTTTCTTAAATCTTCCTATCCTTTTAACTTCTAAGAGCGCTTTGTTTTTATACACTTAATATCAGATCCAATTTACCCTTAACAGAGTTGATTATAAAATACATCACCTAAGGTGCGGCAAAAAAGCAATTCTTTTTCTTGTTTTATAATACAAACTATGTGTATGTAGTTGTATACAAAACATATTTTAGGTACACTATAAATTCAATACTATAAAAATTAATAAAATAAAGAACATGTCCATCGATTTAAACTTGGTTGGATAGTGTTACATAATAAACCAGAATTCCTATGCAAATATATGAGTGATATTTAAAGTTTTAGCTTTCATACTTTCCCAAAGGGCATAGCCAATAGCAACGGAATCTGCTGCGCTATATAAGAAACTGTAAATAAATAAATATCAAGGACTCTTGGATCTTACTTACTTTTCCATAAATATACTATTCATCCAAGCAGGAATCTAATCCTTAACTGTAGGAATTTACTTTCCCATAAAGTAATCGTAACCAATGGAATTGGTTAAGCAACAACAACAACAACAAATTCATACACTATTGTGTTTTTCTGGTTTGTCTTTTTGGCTTCCACATTGGACTACAATGAAGGAGGCTTTGAGATACTCCCCTTTCTCTTCAGATACTCTAACTATATTGAAAGGCATTGCTTCCTGGCTGTGACTTGTCATTACAGAAGCTTTTCCAGATATTGTCAAAGTAAGTTGTGTGTTATGAGTTGGGTAGGATTTTCGGTTAATAGAGGGTTGACTGTTTACTCCATGCGGCTCCTCTTGATTATCCTCCTCAGGAAGAAAAGTAGAGTTATAGGAAAGTATTAAAATGTAATGTTACAGCTTTGTTATTTATAGTCAGAATCCATATGTTTGCTATGGGCAACACCAAAATGTGTATCAAAGTGCTTACATGTGTTTAAAAGTCACTAGCTATTTATAAGTTGGGTAAGTTGTTGTTTTTTAATGTCCATTACAAAGAATCCAATTTAATCTAAAATGATAATAATTTACTATTATTATTATTATTATTATTATTATTATTATTATTATTATTATTACCTTACATTTGTTTATCAGGTACAGTATAGATACCAATTAAACTCAAACACCTTATTGGAAATTGGGGTGACCAATATGAACTTTGGTGGCCTTGACGACACCGCTCAAATGCGACACTGACATGGCCTTATATAGGATGAAGATCTAAAAAACAACGGTATGCGGTCAAATGACCGACAGATAAAAGGTCAAAAGTCATTAGGTTGAGCACTAATAGTCCACAGTCAAAAGGTTGAAACAGAAAAAAGGTAAATGCATTAGGTCAACCTATTTAAAAGGTATACACAAGCAAAATTTCGACATGGAAAAAGGTTGACATGAATTTTTCATGATTTTGTTTTAACCGACTTGTTCAATCTTTAACATCTCAGTGGACATAGAGGGAGAACATGAAAATATAATAGTGTGCCAAGTGCAGAGAGGCACCATGCCTGAAGCATAGAAAGAGCAGCGAGCCATGCAAGGGAAAAATGCATGCAGTAAAATTACACTGTGTCCATGTCAACCTAAGTCAACATAAACACCCCAAAAAGTGAAAAACACATGTTGACCTTTTTCCACTTTGACTTTTTTTTTTGCTGTGTCAACCTGTTTACCAATAGTGGCAAACTTAATGACTGTTGACCTAGACACTGTTGAACATTCCACCCATACAACATAACAAAAATGACAACTTTGTATTGATAGAGGTTTATTAAAATGCACAATAACAACATCCAGATATTGAAATATGGATCAGTGTAAGGAGGGAGGAGCATTGGGAGCAGGGAGTGTAGGGAGGAGCAAATATAGTCAGCCATAGGGCAGTATTCAATGAGAAAATTCTCCGTGCATGGAGAGCGTTTTATTTCGTTTTATTTCGCTCTCCATGCACTCTTCCGTGTTTTTGCGGAGATTCTCCATGTTTGGAGATTCTCCGTCACGGCACTTTATCCACTATTCAATGTGGCTGATGCTCGCCGCCACTCGCGGCGAGTCTTAACCCCTGCAGCGGACGCGTCCGCGGCAGGGAGCTTTCAGGGAGCCGGGGGACGGAAGCAGCCAGAGAGATTAAAGTCTCCCTGGCTGCTCCAGAGGAATGTGGTGGGGAGGGGGGCTCCCCAGGACCCAGGCAGCACAGGCTGCCCCCCCCTATAGCCAGCGGGGGACCCAGTATTCACTGCACCCGATCGTGCATATTAACGATCGGGTGCAGTGAATATATGAATATCTAATGAGCGGCTCGAACGCTCCGGCCCCCTGCTGGCTGCATTGTGTAAAAAAAAAAAAAAAATTTTTTTTTTATTAAATATATATTCATGTGCTATAAGCACATGAATAAAAATAACATGCCCCTTCACATGCCCCTTCACAGAAAAAAAATGACACCAAAATAAAAAAAAAACCTTTTAGTTTAAAAGTTCATATTCCAGCTCCCCATCAAAAGATGGAGAATTGCTACACGGAGAGACACGGAGAAAATCACTTAGAAAGACGGAGAATATTTCACATTGAATAGGGTTGCTCGCCTTTGGAGAGCAAAATGCTCCGTCCAAGGCGAAAAAAGCAAAAATTCTCCATAAAACACAGAGAATTTTCTCATTGAATACTGCCCATAGAGACACAGACAGCATCTGCAGTCAATCAGGAAACAATGTTGCAGCCACTTCACTAACTGGCTGCCAGTCCTCCAGCTCCAATTAGCTGGTGGTCAGGCCTACATTTCAAATGCCACTGGCCCTGTCTGTGCATCTATGGTTGCTGGCAATTACAACAGAGCTGGACAGTGTCTGAGCAAGTGCTGCCAGTGCTCAGCACTGTCCAGTATACAGTAACAGTGCATGTGTAAACATGTCCCTGTTAATCCTGGGTTTGGAGACTACAATGCCGGAGTTCAAATCTTGTAATGTTTGGGCCAAAATCCCAGGATCCTGCCAATTCTGGGATTTGCCTCCCTTTCCCCAACTAGGGGCCTGATTCATAGTTGATTGCAAATGCAAAATCTTTCTCCATGTGCATTGGAGGTGGGCAGGGCTGGACTGGGACCAGAAATCGGCCCTGGCATTTTGAGCACACAGGCCCACATGCAGTAGGTGGGACTGTTGCGTGGCGAACCCGCACAGCAAAAAGGGGGCGTGGTATCACGGAAAGGAGGCGTGGCATCATAAAAAGGAGTCATTACATATGGAACACACCGTAATGCAAATTACAGAATATGACACAATCTGGACCCCACAGGCTGCTACCCCTGTATAATAACAGGAAACCACAGGCTGCACCCCTGCACAATAACAGAACACCACAGGCTGCCCCCCTGCACAATAACTGGACACCACAGGCTGCTCCCCCTGCACAATAACTGGACACCAAAGTCTGCTTCCCCTGCACAATAACAGGAAGTTCTCTGGGAGAAGCCTGTGGTTTCCTGACTCTTCAGCCCTGTTCTCCCCCTGTACAGATGAGGCTGTGAAGCTGATTTCATATAAAGTATTCCTCTGTCTCCCCACTGCTGCAGCTTCATAAAAATCGATCCTCTCCCCCTGCTTCAGTTATTGTTCATCCCTCCCCACTGCTACATAAAAAAAATGATGAAGCAGTGGGGAGGGGGAAGAGGATCCATTTTAATGAGGCAGAAGAGGTGGCAGGGGGAGAGGAACAATCTTTATAAAGCTGCAGCAGCGTGGAGGCCTCAAGAAGGGAGACGGTGGGGATGATAATAAAAGCAGCTAGTTAACATTACAATCTTACCCTTGCTGCTGCTCGCGCAGGTGCCGCCTTTAGCTGGTGCTGGTGCTCCCGCCCTAAACCCTCCCGTGATACCCGGGCTAGTAGTGCCCCAAAGCAAGAGACCCGTGGTGGCTGGTATTCGAAGGAAAGCCGCGTCCTGACTGGGTACGTCATGAAGCCGCTCTTGCAGGACCAGACCCCGGAACTCCGGTGACTCGTGCATGCGCAGTCACATTGTTCACGGGAGACAGGTTCTCAGCGCAGGAGGCCGGCAGCCATGTTTCCTAAGTCGCAGCTTTGAGAATATGGCTTAGGAAACATGGCCGCCGGGAACCTGCAGACCAGCGCCAGCGGATCTTAAATTCGGCCCACCTGGCCATTTGCCAGAAGAGCCAGATGGCCAGTCCGGCCATGGAGGTGGGACAAATGTTACATGTGCAGAGAGATTTAGATTTGAGTGAGGTGTTTCAACTGAAATCTATATTGGAGTGTAACAATAAAGCTGTCAATATTTACATTGCATTAAATTTGCCCACTCAGAGATAGTTCTGACCTTATTGAAAGGTGATTGTTGATCAGTGTGCAGTCGCAGATCGAGTGATTATGGAATGAATGGACATGTGCAGGCCCAAATAGCAACAGAAATCATTTATGGATTGTAAATGCAATCCACTCGCATTTGGGCAGTGCGGATGGTGTAATGGTTAGCATTACTGCCTCACAGCACTGAGGTCATGGGTTCAATACCCACCATGGCCCTAACTGTGCGGAATTTGTATATTCTCCCCGTACTTGTGTGGGCTTCCTCCGGGTACTCCGGTCTCCTCCCACAATCCAAAAATATACTGGCAGGTTAATTGGCTCCCAAAAAATTAACCCTAGAATGTCTGGGTGTGCGTGTACATGTGGTAGGGAATATAGATTGTAAGCTCCACTGGGGCAGGCACTGATGTGAATGGTCAAATATTCTCTGTAAAGCGCTGCGGAATCTGTGTGCGCTATATAAGAAACTGCTAATAAATAAATAAACAAATAACTGGACAGACAGGAAGCTAGAGTTTGCGGTGGACACCTGCTGTTTTCAGGGAGTGCTTGAAAAAACACAGTTGTGCTGCCCAAGCATTTTAAGGGAAGGTCTGTGATGTCAGCGCCGGCCTTGATTAGCCTGTCTCTGTCGCAGATGACTCCAATAAAAGAGTTTGTAGTTAAGCTACAGGAAGTTTGACAAGTTACAAGTCAATGTCTGCAAATGTCAAGTTGACCCACCTAAGCATAATTCTTTAGCTAGATCATATTGTCTCAGCCTATAGAAATTCAGATATATTGGCTATATATGGATCACTAGAGAATTTGCAAATCAAGCGATTATTGAAGGACTGCGCATGAACACTGCACATTGGACTTAGCAACAGAAAACGCATATGGATCATAAACGCAATGGAGCCTCAGTTTGATTGACAGGAAGACAGCGTTTGGGGGTGGAAAATGTGTTTGGAAAATGACAGGTAGGAGCTTATTGGTTGGTGATTTATCACTATCCATTTTATCATTTACAAGGCTTAGTACAGAAATGTTGCATATGCTAAGCAGACCAGAGGGCTATATTACTGTAGTTGTTGATAGTCAATCTAAAAAAAAGCACTGCAGTTGTGTCCAATGAATAAACATGAATCTTATGCTGGATCACTTACTGTGTGCTGTAAACTAAAGATGGGGGCCCAGTAAGGGACTCACCATTAACAGGAACAACCAGAATCCACAGGGTGCCGAGTTGGTACATATCTGGAAAAAACTTACAAGCTCAGATAAACTTGCATCAGGATTAATCTACATTAGTACTAAAATAAAAGAAATAAATTAAACTGATATTTTATTTATTATTATCAGTTATTTATAAAGCACTTTAAGGGTTAATTTAGTTTGGAGTCAATTAACCTACCAGTATATGTTTGGATTGTTGGACTAAACACGGAAGTACCCAGAAGAAACCCATGAAAGCATGGGAAGAATATACAAGTGGCCCAGTGGTGTGCATGTGATTAGATTTTGAAGGGCTGGATATTGGACTCATTGGAGTCTGCTGGGACCTAAGAAGACACCTAGGTTGCATAGTGGTAAATCCTGCTCTACTTCATACCAGCTCTGATGGCACCATGTATGGGTGAATGGAGTTAGGGTGAAGGGCACCAGGTAGTTGTTTTTTTTAACCTCCTTTTTCTCAGAACCACTAAATGGGTATCTAGGTGACAGTCGACACGATATGGTTGACAAGCACAAAAGGACATCAGATACAGGAGGTCAAAAAGTAACATGATCAACTCACAAATGGTCAACACATTTTTGTAAGTTGTTTTACATTTTTTCCTTCATCCACAACTGGATTGACTGCTGTATATCTCTAAAAAGCCAATAAAGGCCTAACACAATATAAAGCTGGGATCTACTATTTTGTTTAAACGCTGGTTACTTTGTCCCGGCGGTGGGTCGGTGCGGTGGAGGGTTGCGGTAGAAGCCCATAGGCTTCTATTTGGCATCGCCAGATTTTTCTGGCGATGCCCCCCACCACGGTAACCCAGCGGGGGATGCTTACAGCTTCCCAAAATGCCCGGTAATGGGTTTTTTATCGCATTTTTAGCTTAGAGAATCTCCCCCTATGCTTGAAAAATTAGAGTTAAGAGCAGATTGGTTGGTACTTAGGGGCAGATATATTAAGCCTGGGGAAATGATAAAGTGGAGATACAGTGCAAGGTTATAATGCACCAGCCAATCAGCTGTGTTTGAAAAATGAGTTAGTAGTTGATTTGCTGGTGCATTAACATCTTGGTCTTTATCTCCTCTCTATCACTTCACCAGGCTTATGGTGCCCATACACTAGGGTGATCATGTGTAATATAATGATTTGTGTTCCCTTGAAGCTTAAGGTGCCCATACACTAGTAAGATTTATCTTCAGATCTGGCTGGTTGGAACAAAAACCTGGTTATGGATGAGTGACAGTTTTCCAGCTTTTCCAAGCAAATGGTCAACTGTCATTTGCTCTCATCCATAACCATGTTTTTGTTCCAACCAGCCAGATCTGAAGATAAATCTGCGTGTGTATGGCCACCTTTACTGTGCGATAAATCACATCTGAAGTACTTTTTCACTCATTCGATGTGCATACAATCATGCCCCATGTGACCTGAAATCGGGTGATGTAATGAGGGCTGGGCTATCTGGGGGTATATAAACTGACAAATCGAACATCGCATTGTGATACATCACATTTGTTTAAAAACCACATGCAATCGTAAATGCAATGCGATAAATATTATGTGTAGCACATAATATCTTGAGATGCGAGATTTGACCAGATTGGCCGCACATCGCATTGGGGGACACATTCGATGTACATACAATCATCGCACCCATGTGGTGAAAATTGAATGATTGCATGCAATATCACACCAGTGTATGGGCACCATAAATACATCTGCCCCTTAAACTTTCCAAGCTTTGATAAAATCTCTCCTAAAATTTGTATATACGACTGATTATATCTCTGACACTACAACTGCAGATGATAGACCCCTGATTACCCCCCTACACCATATCACTGTGGACTATATACACCATGATTACCTTCCCTGTATGATTGGTGTATACAGTACACCCATGATTAGTTCCCCTATATGTTTGTGGTGTATACCCCTATGATTACCCCTCCTACACTGACTGTGTTCTATACCTCTCATTACCTCCCTCATACTGGGACTGTGGTGTATATAACCTACTGATTACCACCCCTATACTCTATGACTGTAGTACAGTATATAACAATAGAATACTGACCATGCATGAAGCAGAAGGAAGTGGCGTTGGTAATAATAGACAGCTTAGCTAATGGAATCCACATGTCTGTAATGGTTACAAGAGGCATGTGGCAGGTGCTGGTTGGATGTGTACCACGGCATGTACCATGTGTAGCACGGCAGAGGATGGATGAGAGAGTGAGCAGTGCTGAGAATAGCCGCTAAGGATAACATGCTGTCTTCATCACACAGCCAGAGAACCCTGGAAGTGGTATGAACAGTGGTGGCCACTGCTCTTCTCCATCCTGGGCTCAGCCGATCCTGCCTGTCACCTGTCCTATACCTTCCTGGATGCAGATGATGGGATGCAGCCTTATGAGCTATTATAAAACAAATCAGGTGCAATATGGTCTATCTTAATAATCCCCTAATTGATGGGATGCCTCAAACTCCAATCTACTATTAATATCAAAAGTGCTTTTTACTGATATATATGTGCAGCTCCCAAACAACGATACTGGAACTCTATCTGGCAAGTAAATCAATCAGAGAGGGTGCAACTATATCAGTTCACATAAAGGGGTAAATTTACTAAAGGAAACTTGTAAAAAAAAAATAGGTGTATTTGTATCCAGAAATACACTTATTTTTGACATTTGCTATCAATACGAATACGAATTGCCGTATTTTCGGGATAGTAAATTTCCTTTAGTAAATTTCCCCTAAAATGTATTATAAAATTCCAATTGTATTATTAATTAAAACAAAATCACATATTATTATACCATTTCGAAACCAAATAAGTCCTCCAATATTAATACTGTATGAGAGTATCTGGATATACTCACAAGCGGTACCTTTCTAATATATTGACACAATGTTTTCCATTAGATTTTATTTAGTATCCAAATGAAATAAATGTTCTATAAGAAGCAATAGCCTCAGTCCTGTGGTCTTATAGGTGTAGAATGAATTAGTGCTTTCTAGTGCAATTGCACTCTTCAATTTGTTATATCAGGCACTAATGTACCTGTAGTTCCACAGTCCTTTATTATTTATTTATTTATTTATCTACAGTTTCTTATATAGAGATTCCGTTGTTCTTTACAATTGTAAACATAGATAAAACAAACTGGGTAACAACAGACAGACTTGGAGGTCGGAGGGTCCTGCTGCAAGCTTACAATCTATAGGGACATGAGGGAAACACAAGGACAGGCACCAATAAAAGCATAGCTTGTAGGTCCAGAGGGGAAGCTATATAATATAAAGTACCTCAGAGGGTTATGCATATGGAACTTGTAGGTTGTAGGCTGTATCCCACTAATTTGGGCCTCTGATGCACACAGCAATCAATAACAGTTCATATGGGGCTTACCGAATAAAGCCATATATATTTGTAGATTGGGCCACCCGAATACACACGTCCATGTCTTCTGAGGAAACCGCCAATATAGCCGACATCGATGAGAAACTGACCACCGGTACCCATCTGAAGCAACACCATTCCCCATCCCAATCCATCAGGGGGCCATGTCCACCTCTTGATCCGGCATCTGCAGGCGTGTAGTACAGTGAACGTTGCCTTCTCCCTTTTCGGCACCCGTGGGCTATTGGCGTGCAGTGCAGAGGACTGTTGGCATCGAGTGGCTGTGGGAGAGACTGGACGGTATGTATTCGGGCGGCCCAATCTACAAACATATATGGCTCTATTCAGTAATCTCCATATAAACTGTTATTGATCGCTGTGTGCATCAGGGGCCCGAATTAGAGGGAGACAGCCTATAAAGATCTGTGGAACCAAAAGGTACATTAGTGCCTGATATAACTAATTGGAGAGTGCATTTGCACTAGAAAGCACTAATTAATTCTACACATATAAGGCCAGAGGACTGAGGCTATTGCTTCTTATAGAACATCTATTCCATTTGGATGCAAAATAAAATCTAATGCACAACATTGTGTCAATATATTAGAAAGGTACCGCTTATGAGTATGGGGGTTATTCTGGTTCACTCCTGGAAAATTCCTTCTTAGATGGACAAAACCATGTGCACTGCAGGTGGGGAAGATGTTGCTTGTGCAGAGAGAATTAGATTTGGGTGGGATTTTACTTTAAAGTGAGATCTATATTGCAGTGTAAAAATAAAGCAGTCAGTATGTACCCTGCACAGAAACAAAATAACTCACCCAAATCAAATTCTCTCTGCACATTTTACATCTACCCCCTGCAATGCACATGGTTTTGTCCATCTAAGAAGGAATTTGCCAGAAGGAGTGAACCAGTATAACCCCCTATATCCGGACACTTTCATACAGTATTAATATTAGAGGACTTTTTTTGTTTCAAAATGGTATAAGAATATGTAATTTTGTTTTAATTAATAATACAATTACAATTTGAGATAATGATGTAGTTTATTGTCCAGGCTGGGATAATATTGTGGTGTCTGCTCTGCCGCAGTCCAAATCCTCACATTCATGCGTTACCCCTTGTCAACATTCCAGCAGCCAGCATACTGCTGCCAGAATTATAGCCGATGGGATCCCGGCTGCTGGCAAATCAGTGTTAGGAAATATATTTTGTAGTATTTTAATCACACTTCTCACTTACATAGCTGTTATGTGCTTCTTATTAACCCTTACTAGTTTTCACTTGTGTGCTTCCCTTTAGTGGCCGGCCTGTGCCGACATGATGAGGTCCCGTACCCCAGACCCATAACTAGTATTAGTGACACAGAGACGCCTTGTTGTATGGCCTTGGGTATTAGCCCTATATCTGCAGATATATACAACCAAGATATCTGTATTATCTGATATTATGAGGTGGTGTTATTTCTCACTCAGTGTGCATTAGGGATCGCAAAATGTTTATTACAAAGCAATAAGAGGTGTTGCCGGTTTTTGTCCAGTTTTGGTTGGCTTCCAGTTGGGTTCCACTTTTATTTGCCATCATTTTCCAGTTGCAAAAGTCACTGGCATTTTTTATGAAGTATAAATGATTACATTTGTTTCACATTTCAAACAGCAGCGTAATAATAGCTCCGCAGACCCCACGGTTGCTTGGGGGTGCAAGGTAACGGGGTCTGCGGAAGCTATTGTTAATGGGGCCATCACCGCCGCATCTCTGCCGAGTCCCGGTGCTCCTGCTGCTCATCCTGTGATCTGTAAAATGGCTGCCCCCTTCACAGCAGACAGTTATTAAGGATGCTAGAGGAGGCGGAGACCTCCTCTTGCATCCTAAATAATGGTCTGCTGTAAGGTGGTGGCCATTTTGTGTGGGACATTCTAACAAAAGGAGCAGGAGCGCCAGGACGGACAGCAGGTCCAGGAAGCCGGGAGGATCGTCAGCGTGACGGAAGAAGAGGCAGTGGTGAGGGCATGAGTAGGGGGAGGGGGTGTGTGGAGGTGGGGGCGCAGAAATTTTAGTGGCAGGGGGGCACCCCAATTCTAGTTACACCACTGAGTACAAATATAATTAATAATATTACAATAAACTTAAAAAAATTTATTTAATGGAAATAAACTAGATTACTTATTTTAAATTGTGCAATATATTTCTTTCCATAATAATACTAACATTTTGTTGTCAATGTATGTTTCCTAGACAAATTATACTGAAATAAAAGCACTGCCTAAGTGATCCAAATAGTGCTCTATACTTTGAATTACTTATATTTGTACATTAAATGTAATCCCCTAGATAATTTGCCTTGTAATAAGTGCATTGTTGTGTATGGAAATGTTTGGAAGATGAATTTGTCTTTGTTCCTTTGTAACATTTATTTAGATAATTACATCCTTAGGGGCTTAACATCTATGTACGCTAGTTTCAAATTGCTTACTCTACTGAAGATTTCAGAAATGTACTTAAAGAAAAACTGTAGAAAAAAAAGATGATGTCACTATTCCATTTTCCCAGGCAGTAAAGGGGCATACACACGCAGCGATTTTGACCTCTTTTCTAAGTAATCTGTCTAGATCACTTAGAAAATAAGCACAGATTGCCCGTGTCTACATCTTATAGTTATGGCGATACATAAGCCCGCACATCACCATTGCCCACTCCGATAGTCAGTGCATGCAGTCAAAATCTAGTCATATCGCTTAGCAAATGACTGCAATTTGCTCTGTGTATACAGAATGAGCCATAGCGATCGCAATCTACCTTATCCTAAACTATTTAAATAACTTTGTTTTTCTTGAGAAAAATCACTTAGCACTCCATGTGTATGGGCTCTCTATGGGCCATCTAGACATTGGGAAATCATCTACCCTAAATAGCTTAGCAAAAATGCTTAGCACACATCTCAATGTGTGGATGGACCTTAATAAGCACAGGCAGTGTCAACATTATACATGATTAAAAAATAAAAATATTTCACCAATGTTTTTCCATAATTACTTTGTACATGTGATAGCCTTTGCTGCATTTCCAATGAATTAAACAATCCTGTTTGATTTAAATGGATATAAGAAAGGAAAATAGTAGTGGAGCTCTAAATTAAAGGGCTATGCTGGCAGACCTGCAGTTCTGAGTTGTCTCCTGCCATGCTATTCAACATTACAATAGGGCTTTATGAATGCATATCAATTGCAAATTGTAAAATTGCTTTGCCAATAGACCACATACTGTTTCGTTTTGATTGAACTTGCTGAAAACCTTTAGATTTTTGTAAATGTCACAGCTACAACCGAAATTACCCATAATAATGCTACATAATTAATGTAGTCAACTGTATAATCCAGGACTGCTGGGGCTCCAATAATAGGGTGAGTGACGTGCTTATTTCAAAAAGAAATGTGCTTCATGTGTTCTCCACAACTTCAGACTTCATGCATTGGATACAATCATGGTCACTGAGTAGACTGTTTTATATCTTAGGGCAGTGATTTTCAACCTTTTTACCTTACGGCACACTAAATAGGACTTTAAAATTGCCAAGGCACACCCTAAGATCCCCATAGGGCAAAACACATTGGCCACCACAGGAAAAAAACAACCTATTGGTCCCCACATTAAAAACAATCACACTGGTCCCCACAGGTAACAAAATAAAATAAATTGGCCCTTTACATGAAAAGAAGAGGCCAGTAAATAACATTTGAACTGGTGGTGGCTGTAAATGGGTTTGGTTATCTCTAGATGTGGGTGCACACTTGAGAACAGCTCAAGGCACACTAGTGTGCCACGGCACACTGGTTGAAAAACACTGTCTTAGGGCAATGAAAATATATCAACTAATCCTGCTGACATAAATTCATAAAACAGATGTAGGCAGCATACATCCTGGTGAACTTTTGCCTCCAGCCTGTTATGAGTTTTTTTTACAGAGAATAAGCCTGAAAGTGAGCAGTCAGCTTACACACCAAGCTTACACACCAAGCTTACACACCAAGCTTACACACCAAGTGAAATCATCTGCAAATGAAAAGGATGATCATGCAGCATATTTAAGGCTGGCTCCGGTTGCTAGATCTACAATGTCTAGATCAGTGATTTTCAACCCTTTTACCTTGCGGCACACTAAATAAGATTTTAAAATTGCCAAGGCACACAAAAATAAAATACATTGGCCCTTCACATGAAAAGAAGAGACCAGTAAATAACAGTTGAACTGGTGGTGGCTGTAAACTGGTTTGGGCATCTCTAGATCTGGGGGCACACACGAGAACAGCTCAAGGCACACTAGTATGCTGAAGGGTTAATCAGCCATCTTGTCTTAATGTACTTCTAAGTTTCGTTTCTCCTGTACATTCTTAATGTGTCCCTGAGTTTCGTTTCTCCTACACACTCTGTAAGTTTCTTTTCCTGCATGTCACGTGTTGCTACTTCCCCATTCTGTTTCAGTTTACTCTGTGTGGTGTATTTTCCAGATAACTGTATGTTTTGTGATTTGTTCGAAACTGCTGTATTCTACACTATGGCCCTATATGGTAACTTGTACTCACCCCTCCCTAGACACTGTACCCACCTACCTATATGCCAGCCTATTAGCTTGTCGAGCTTACATCCTATGTAATGTTATAAATATGTTGTACGCCCCCATTAAAAGCAGAGCTGTACCCTGCATTACTTGGTCTCCGATTATTGATCATCTCTATACAGGGTCCCTCTCTCACGGAATTCTAAGGAGTCATCACATTGAGGTCTATCAGGTAAAGGAGAGATAACAATATATCTCCCAAGAGCTGGGGGCTCTGAGTTCGGGATTCTGGGTCTGTCCCTAGACTGACAGAGAACTAATCTTTTTGTCATTTTGGGATTGCAGACAGTCAGAATTTGAACCCGTGTATCTCTGTTCCGGGAACAGAAGAACACTTTTACGAAGTCTGGGACTTCTGAAGTCAGGGACTTCACTTCAATGTGCGCACACAGATCTGGGATCTGAACATTGACACTTGTGTCTGGGACACATAGACAGGACCTGGGGTCCGATTTAGTGACCTCAATTTGATCACTCGTCTCCTTATGGCCATTCTTTTCTGTCTTCATTTATTGTATGTTTAAAACTGTCTGTTCTATTGAATATCCTTTGTGTGGTTGGTAAGTGAACACACAATTGATATCTGTATAACCATTGTAAGTGCGGTTGGTAAGTTCACGCACAATAACATCAGGAAAATATTGTTTACTGTATGCCAACAGACTAGCGGTCTTGATGCTTCCTTACCTCTAAGGATAACGCTACGTGAGGCTTCATATACAGTATTCACATAACAACAAGACTCTGTCCACCGTCACGTAGACGGTCTGTTGTTTCACTAACATTTTGTACTTTTATATTAATGGGATGTACTTAGAGGAAATATAGTTCATATAATATTCAGATAAAGACCAACCCTCACAGTCTGCTGCCACAGGTCCCGACCTGCCTGACTGAGACGGCGCCCCTGGTCTGAGTATTAAGAACTTTCCACGCTCCCATTCACAGTCAGAAATATTGATACACAATCATACCCCGACATGGGTGGAAATAATAGTAAGAATAAAACAGTCTATCCACCCCCATTACCTAGTGAAACATGTAAGGAATATGTAGCCCGTAATTCACCCACAGATTATTTTTTAATCAATCCTTGGGTAGATAATTTATCAGGTTGGACAGAAGCAGTAAGTCCAAACCCCTTCCCACGTGATGGCTCGAATTACCCTTTCTTCATGGATATGGTCAAAGGTCTTTGTCTAGAGGATAAAGAAGCCTGGCCATATTATACAGGAGATCCCAAATGGGATATGAAATATATGCGTGCAGGAGGAGAACAATGGCTTACTATTGCTCCCTTCTGGCATGACACAAACCTGTCTAAGAAACAAAGGAAAATTAAAGCCGTCACCACTAAACTCCACAATATTGAAGAAGTTAGATATAACAAATCACTAAAAATCCTGTCACCTCCACCTTACAGTCCAGTATATCCTTCCCTCACGGATACAGAACTGATGGCCGTGGGTCACCATGTTCTACATCCTACCGCACCTCCACCCAAACCAGATCTTAGTTTAAAGGATAAAAAGGAAACTAATACGGAGGATATGCCTCTATTAGAAGGAGAAGAGAAAGAACCTTTAACAAAAGGCACCAGAGTACATGCAGACAAATCACTAGTTACTACACAACTTGGCCCGAAGACAACAAAATCTGGTGCCACCTATGATGGCACAACAACTCAATACTGTCCCTTCATGACAATTGGTGACCAATTACTTGTTAAACCAATTGACATAGAAGACCTAAATAGGATCATTAAACACTGCCCAAAACCCTCTGTAACCGCGGCAGGAACCATTGCCTATCTGAAGAAAGCATGTGTAGGCAGAAATTACACCCATGATGACATAAAACTGATTGTTGATAATGTAATCGACCATCACCATGCATGGGATTGGAATAAGATCAAAAGTTTCGAAAACATTACAACCACGGTAGGAACAGCAAACTACCCCTTAAATAATTCAGAAGGAATAGCCACAATGTGGAAAGAAATAGAAGCAGGAATGACCAAGGTCTTCAAAATGAGGTCCTCATTGCCTGTCGCAGTGGCGTGCAAACAAAAACCCACTGAATCAGTCACTGAATTTTGGAAGAGATTTAAAAGATGCTGGACTGAGGAAGCGGGACTACTTCTTGAAATATTCCCTTTGCTCATTTCCACCTTTATCAATAACCTACACCCCTCCATTTCCACGCCAGTTAAACAAAGTGTCTCTTCCTGGACTTCAGACACCCTCCAGGAATTTGAGACCCATTTGTATGAAAAGGAGGCAGCTGGATGTTTTGACATGAAAAAGACAATTGTCACAACACACAGTTATCAACAAGACAACAGGGGCCCACCAAATAGACAGAGTAGGGCACCCCAATATGGTCAAAGGAAACCCTTCAGACCATCACAAGGCCCACCACACCAACATCATCGGGCCCCTCCTTACAACAGAGATAATAACACTGGCGCAATAGCAAAACAAACAACATGTTACAATTGTGGCCAAGATACACACTGGGCTAGGGAATGCCCATTCCCACCCCAAAGACCACAACAACCATATCAACCTCCACAAGGCCCACACAGGTCCCAACAACCACCTTTCACACAAGGGCCACCCAGAGCAGCCCGTGGCCCCACACCCGTTCAAGAACATGTACGCTTTAGGGTTGACTGGTCCGACCCCACCCTGTGACGGGGCCCGGAGGAGGGTATCCCATCTTTTGTCCAATTTACCACCCACTGGGAAGATGCACCCCTTGTCACATTATATGTGAATGGGAAGAAACTACCCTTTTTGGTAGACAGCGGTGCCACAACCAGTGTCCTGTGTTCCTTACACTATGATGGTGAATTACAAAAGACTACTCCTTCAATGGGAATCAACGGGATACCCACTGACACTTACCTGACTGACGAACTGACCATACAATCTGAAAACGGACGTTATTTAGGTGAACATCAATTCAGGGTCATCGCAGAATGCCCTGTCAACTTATTGGGAAGGGACCTTTTCAATAAATTCCGCATCTCCATCACACCTTCACCCAAGGGAAGTGGACTTCACGTCACTTCACCACACTTCTTAATGTCCCAAGACTCACTTAACACTTCAATTGACAAAATCAACGCAGGAATCTGGGCCAACGGTCCCTATGACACAGGCTTCATACCCTGTACGCCATACAGGGCCAAACTCAAACCAGATTCAAGTCACGTGTACAGTAAACAGTACCCATTATCACCAGAGAAAATTGAAGGTCTTAGACCAATGATACAGGAGTTCTTAAAACAAGGCATACTGAGATATGTGATCTCACCATACTCAACACCCATCAACCCAGTCTCCAAGGCTGACGGAAGCATTAGATTCGTACAGGACTTGAGGAAAGTAAATGACCTCATAGTACCAATTGCACCAATAGTGCCAGACATTAACACACTCATTTCAGCCATCCCTGCAGACGCAGTATATTTTACAGTGGTGGATCTGAAGAACGCATTTTTCAGTATCCCGATTGACGCAGAGACCCAATTACTCTTTGCTTTTTCTTTTGAAGGTAAACAACTCACCTGGTGTCGTTTACCACAAGGCTATATTGACTCCCCTGTAGTCTATAGCATAGTCCTCCAAGCCACATTGGCTCCATGGCACCCCCCCCATAGTTCTGTCCTGCTACAGTATGCAGATGATCTGCTACTCTGTAGTCCAACTGAGGAGGCCAGCCGGGAGGATGGTATATCACTGTTAAACTGGTTATGTGAATGTGGACACAAGGTGTCCAAAACAAAAATGCAATGGTGTCAAAAGCATGTCAATTACTTGGGTTTTGTGCTCTCTGAGGGAGAAAGGAAAATCAGCCCACAACGCATACAGTCTGTACTGGGCCTGGTCACCCCAGCTACCCAGAAGGATATGCTGTCTTTCTTGGGTATGGTAAATTACTGCAGACAGTGGATTTCTGATTGTTCCTATTACGATAATATCTTGAGACAATGCACACTCAAAGACAAACCCAAAGTCATACAATGGTCAAATGAAATGTTTTCTGCATATGAAAAGCTCAAAGCAATGTTAGTTAAAAGCCCCGCGCTTGGTCTCCCCAACTATGTTTTGCCATTTCACCTGTTTGCAAGGGACACCTGTAAAACTATGGCGGGTGTGCTCACCCAAGTTCATGGAGGCAAAATGCGACCTGTCGCATTCTTTTCAAAGGTAATGCCGGTCACTGTACAAGGAATGCCTGCTTGTCTTCGAGCACTGGCTGCCTGTGCAATGGTTGTTGAAATGGCTGCCGCACTCACTTTAGGACACAGTACCGTTCTTCATACTACACATAACGTACTGTCCATCCTCAAAGGCTTACATACACAACACATGTCAGCCCAAAGACTCAGTGGTTACGAGGTACTCCTACTAGGTAACCCATCACTCATTATCAAGTACGCAACAAATTCAGAGGGACCGGTGCCCATACTCAATGCCCTTTTAGGCTTAAAAGGACCTGACGACGAGGCACCTCCTCCACATGACTGTTCTCTGACAATTGACTCAGAAACTTCACCCAGAAGTGACATGTCGACTGTGCCCATACCTGACGCCGACATAATTTTTGTTGACGGATCTTGCAGTCGACCAAATGACAACACGTACCAGGCAGGCTATGCAGTAGTTAAACTTCCTCAAACTGTTCTTGAAGCAAAAGCAGTTCCTCTACAATCAGCACAAGCTGCTGAACTAATTGCTCTCACAAGAGCATGCCACCTATACACTGCAAAGCCTGTCACTATTTACACAGACTCCAAATATGCCTATGGCGTTGTCCACGACCATGGTATGATTTGGCAGCGCCGAGGCTTCACAGGCGCTGATGGAAAAGGCATATCACATGCCCAATTAATCACTGATCTCCTACATGCAATCACACTGCCTTCACACATTGCCATCCTCCACTGCAAAGCACACACCGGAGGAAAGGACGATATTTCGCGGGGCAATGCCCTTGCTGACACTGCTGCAAAACAGGCTGCTACCACATCGACATACAATCTCACATTGGCCGTAATCTCGCCACCGTCATTAGATGACACATACTTACTTACGGAATTACAGGCGGCTGCCTCTAACTCTGATTTATCAGATTGGACATATCCAATTCTGCAGAAGAATCCACGGACTGGATTAATCTGCAAAGAGGGGAAACCGTGTATTCCCCAAACAAGTGCTTCACTGTTCATAGCACACTACCACGGAGTAGGTCACCACAGTAAAGCCACGACAACACTGCTCCTCACCAATGATTTTTACATCACAAATGCAAAAGAACTTGTAAACCAATATGTTAGCAGATGTATTGTGTGTCTTAGAAACAACCCAAACAACCCCAACAAAGCAAGACACCAGCATCTTGAATACCCAACCACCCCGTTTACTCACCTGCAAATAGATTTTACCCATATACCAGGTACAGGAAAACAAGAATACGCTTTGGTCATAGTTGATATGTTCTCGCGATGGCCAGAAGCATTTCCAACAAAGTCCGAAGACGCAAAAACAGTTGCCCGCATTCTCACGCAGGAGATCATTCCGCGATGGGGATGCCCACTACAAATCAATAGTGATAAAGGATCAGCCTTTACTGCAAAAGTCACCGAAGCTCTAGTTAAAGCCTTGCAAATCCAATGGAAATTTCACATTCCCTACCATCCCCAGAGCTCAGGTATCGTGGAACGAATGAATAGGACTTTAAAGGATAAATTGAGAAAAGCAACAGGCGGCACCTTCAGCAAATGGAAGGCAGTCCTTCCCATCATACTGGCTGAAATTAGAATGACGCCACAAAAGACTCTAGGTTACTCCCCCTTCGAAGTGCTAATGGGCAGACCCTTCCCCACGCCCTGGGCGAAGAAACCATTAGTCATAGCGGAGGGGGACTTAGAAGTAATAAGAGAGGAATACATAAGATCCCTAATACAGAAACTAGATGAGATTGAACAAAATGTTATTTTTAAAAATCCTTCTCATCCACAGATACCCACTCACCCATTCAGGGTTGGAGACAAGGTCGTTGTGAAGATCCTGCCAAGGAACAAGAACCCCGGAGACTTCGCATACGGACCAGAGACAGAAGTGGTCGCTGTCACAAGAACGGCTGTTCTTACAGACGAGGGACCAACGTGGATCCACGCATCCAGAGTAAAGAAAATCCCAACTTCAGCTGCTATCGACACAGAGGTCGACACCGATCCAGAGATTGACACAGTCCGGACCAGCGAGGTGCTAACGAGGGTAGACAACCCTGACCTCCACCCTGGAGAAGAACTGCCGGTTGGAGACACCGAGGACGAGGATTTACAAACTCCTGAAGCCGAGGGGGACTTTGAAAGAAATGATTCCCCCCACTTTAGCCCTAGTGACTTTGCTAGGTCTTGCAGTATATATACCCCTTAAAGCTGAAGTAGATATAACTCGAGATGACGAACTGTTAACCCTATGGTATAATTCATCTAATACCCATGTTGCCACATTTGTGCTTGACTATTTTCAATTCCCAAAACTAGCTAAAGAGAGAAAAAAAATCGACCTAGCCATGCGATTCGATCAAGTACCACCATCCAACTTAAGGCCCGAAGTTATTTATATCTGTGTAACAAGTGATTACTGGGGACACAACTGCGATTATTGGGGGGCGGCAGCTTGGAATTCAGGGAACAAGTGGAATTACCGCCCCACCGAGGCCCTGAACAGGAAAGACAAACATAACAGGGCCCTCATAGACAGAATGACTATCTTTAGGCCCACCACCAGCTGCACCTCCTCTAACGCAGACCGACCCCACGGGTACTGGAAACCTAAGACCCTCAAGCCCTGCCAGTTTACGATAAATATAGAAAACCCCAGCCCCCAAGACAGCGGCCTGTACGTATTTGGACTTCACTTCCCCCGAGGCCTAGTCCCTAGCCCCCGGCAAACCTTCTACCTAAAGGATATGTATAATGGTAAAAACTATGTCCCCAGTGCACAGAGGGGAAGGGATGACACAGGTAAGCCTCTTATGCCACACATAGTTAAGTTCAAAGACATGTTAGCTATCAACAACCCCACTTATGAAGATACTATAGCTATGGAAACTGGATTCTCAGATGTTAATTTCTGGTTAGAATGGATGAAATATAATGCCCATAAAAGTAATAATACTGATTGTTATGTATGTGCTAAATCTAGACCTCATCTAGGTACTGTCCCCCTGAATATACCAGAATCAGAGGATAAATGCTTTTTTACCTTGTACACTGATACTAAGACATTAGATAATGAATGTGAGTCATGGAAAAGGAATTACCCCATTTTGTCTAAACACACCAACCCAGGTAACGCTATCACCATCTACCCAGGTAATTACACTTGTTATTACTCAAATATCACCAATGGAGCTGATTTGAAAGTATTTCCTGAAGGATTCTGTGCCACTCGCAGATTCTTTGCCCTACCCATTATGAAAAAGTCCCTTGGTGATATTTATTTTATCTGTGGTGATATGAAAATTAGAACCAGACTCGAAAACACATGGAAAGGAGAATGTGCCCTGGCTAAAGTCATCATGCCTATCCACATTCTACCCTCCAGCATTGAAATACCCACACCTGCACCCACAACAAAACCACTAGACATTATTAGAAGTAAAAGAGAAACACCTAAGGAAAGTTTTGATCCCCATGTATACATAGATACTATTGGTGTCCCAAGAGGGGTCCCAGATGAGTTCAAAGCACGAAACGAAGTTGCTGCCGGCTTTGAATCACTGATACCCATTGTGACAATCAATAAAAATGTAGCATGGATAAATTATATGTATTATAATCAGCAGAGATTTGTTAATGATACCCGAGATGCTTTGAAAGGTATAGCTGAACAATTAGAGGCCACCTCCCAGATGACATTCCAAAATCGAATGGCCTTAGATATGATTCTTGCTGAAAAAGGAGGAACTTGTGTGTATATTAATAAAGTAGCAGGATGCTGTACGTACATACCTGACAACACAGGTCCCAACGGTAAAATCACTTTAGCTATTAAAAAGTTAGAAGATCTATCCATCGAACTCAAGAAGAACTCAGGTGTCACCGACCCCTGGAGTGCTTGGTTTGGATGGATGAACAATTGGAAACATGCCTTAGCTCAGCTAGGCATTTTCCTACTTGTAGTACTGATATTATTTATGATTATTGCTTATTGTGTTTTCCCCCTGTGCAAGAAGATTGGGGCAAAATACCTAGACAATGCTACACCTGTTATGTATACTGATTTGTCTGCCAAGACCCCTTCCCCAGAAGATTACGCTGCTTATGTCACACAGCAACGCCAGAAGAGGGAAGCCGTTTATAAGAATCAGATAGTCTGAGAGACTATGATTCTAAGAGGGGATTGAAGGGTTAATCAGCCATCTTGTCTTAATGTACTTCTAAGTTTCGTTTCTCCTGTACATTCTTAATGTGTCCCTGAGTTTCGTTTCTCCTACACACTCTGTAAGTTTCTTTTCCTGCATGTCACGTGTTGCTACTTCCCCATTCTGTTTCAGTTTACTCTGTGTGGTGTATTTTCCAGATAACTGTATGTTTTGTGATTTGTTCGAAACTGCTGTATTCTACACTATGGCCCTATATGGTAACTTGTACTCACCCCTCCCTAGACACTGTACCCACCTACCTATATGCCAGCCTATTAGCTTGTCGAGCTTACATCCTATGTAATGTTATAAATATGTTGTACGCCCCCATTAAAAGCAGAGCTGTACCCTGCATTACTTGGTCTCCGATTATTGATCATCTCTATACAGGGTCCCTCTCTCACGGAATTCTAAGGAGTCATCACATTGAGGTCTATCAGGTAAAGGAGAGATAACAATATATCTCCCAAGATATGCCATGGCACAGTGGTTGAAAAACGCTGGTCTAGATAGCCAAAAGGTCAACATGAAAAAAGTTAACATGCAATAGTTTGGCCTGGACCAAAGGTTTTGCGGCTTCAATATGTTGCTGATACATACAATACTTGTAATGAATTTTTTTTTACTAGGTTACACAATCATTTCGAACATATTACAGAAACTTTTATTGATGTATTTGAACATCCTGTATGTTATAAAAATCTTCTTTGGTAATTTAATCCTTTGTTATATTAGTTACAATAGTTTATTAAATCAGGGACTTGATATATGAATTTTACACTGCCGATGCTAATAGAATACTGTATCTCTGCAAAAGCACAGAAATATAAGCATAAGTCATTTTTTTATGATTAGTATCATTTTTTGTGATAAGTAATTTTAAAACAAAAAGTAGATGACAGAATGATAGGCAAAGTTCTGTTTTACCATCAAAAGTCAGTGTCTCATCTGAAAAGTAAAATTGGACTGACATTGATAATTAATAGTTGTTACCGACAGTCACTAGTCTTAAAGCTATTGTTTTGCTGGCTGTAAACCCTGAAATAAAACTCAACATCATAAACAAAAAAATAAGATTGAAATGGGGCACCAAAAGCACACATTAGAATAATAAAAAAAAAAACTATATACCGTACATACATTCCTTTTGTGTGTGCTTCTCTAATTGGGTCTTCAGTCCAATGCTCTGTCTTATTTTTGTAATGACTTAGGGCAGTTTGGCTGTGCTGGCCTGGGAGCCCCATATTCTTATCTTGAATGTAAGGAATATTAGAGACCCACCTGATGTGGGCCCATAATTTTAGGAAAAAATGATACCCTTGAATTATACCCTTAAATTTGATGTTAAATAGCAGCATTTGGTAGAATTGTTTTGATTGACAGTTTTTTTCATGGTAGCACCAGTGGCAAACGCAGGATTTTCAGAAGGGGGTTTCCAGAGGGGCGGAGAAAAGCACGGAGATGGACACTTAGGTGACCCAGTATATGCCGGGTCAGTTAAAGTATTATAGATAGACCAAATGTATATAAATAATAATAATAAAAAAATAAAAAAGTATACATATATATATACATATATATACATACAGGGGCGTCAACAGCAGCGTAGACCCCTGGGCATAGCAATGTATTGGGGCACCTACCGATCCTCCAGCGGTAGGGGTGGGGGAAGCTTTGATGTCCCCCGGGTGGTAGGGGGTATTATATCAACCGCTCAGCATGTATGGCCTGGATCAGTAATTTCCACTAATTACCCCTTTACTGAACAGATGGTGGGAGATGGGGTGAGAGAAGGGGGCATTGGGCTGAATGAAGGGGCCCTGATACATAACTTCCAGGGTGGTAGAGGATGTTTAATATGCAGAGGAGGGGTGTATAGTGGAGTGGGCTTATTATTCATAATTTTCTGGTGGGAGGACAGCTTGCTTGACTGCAGATATCTCCAGTTCCCAGAAAAAGATTTCTTAGATTTTAATGGAATTAAAAACTAGATAATTCCACCTACCAAATGCTATTGGGTACTAGGGGATCAGAATTCAGTAGGCAGAGCAATCTGCCAACGAGTATATAAAACTACATACCAGGTGTGTGGAGCTGGTGCATTAACCAGCTGCTGGAAGGCTGATATCTCTGGTTCTGGGAACAGTAGAGACAAGGTACTAGTTTCCATCAAAGGGGGAGAGTCCCAGCTTTTGGAATATACCCTCAGCAAAACTCTTAGTCAGACAGAACCTGAAATATCTGACTGGGAAGAGCAATTAACAGGCTTGGATGGGGACCACTGCTTTGAAGTCAGATATCTCCGGTTCCCAAGGGCCGATTTTTAAAATTCTTATACCCATGTAAAGAGGGGACCCTCAGCTTTCAACCTAGGGCCGTTAGACTCCAGGTTTATAAATAGGCTGTGCTGGGGGTATACATATACTTTCTGGGGCCTCAAGTCACCAAGTGCAGGGAAAAGCATAAAAGAAAGAGGTGTATGTGACCCTCTTATTGGAGATGCTAAGGACACTCTCTCACTTTGAGTTTATCTGGAACCTTTCCTGCAGCCATGCTCTGCCTCCTGTACACATATAAAACAAGCTAAAGCTGCTTACAGCTGTTCACGTCCAGGATACTGTAAATTAATCTGCTAGGCAACCTGAGGTAATGCTCTGCATAAAAGCATACCTGTGTTGGTGCCGTGCAACTCGTCAGCTGTAAAGAAGACTTTGTCCAAGCAGTTTATGTGATGAGCAGAGGAATTATGGATATCAAGTATAGCATGGCTAAGGGACTAATTAAGACCTGATCGCTCATCTGCTAATTTGCAGACAGTGAAAACTCACCGGGTGAAATGTAATAATGGCCCTTATTCTGATCGGTGCGGATATTCCCGCTTGCGTACGGCCCGCCGATGTTTATCGTCTGCGCATGTGCAGAGGTCACTCTGCGCATGTGCAGGCGATTTCGCCGCATGGATTCTTTATACGCCGCACAGGGGGCGTAGAGGGGCGTGAGGGGCTACTTAGCCTCATTACCCTATGCATACGCCCCCCGTTTCATGGGCGTTCCCATGCAAACGCGGGGCGTATGCATGATAATGAGGCCGTGACGCGTGGGTACGGGGCGGGCATCTGACATCGCCGGATGTCAGCTGCCCGCCCCCATACATGATTTCACACGGACAAGTGTCCGTGTGGTCTTGTGTTGCGGGACCTGGTGGAGCGTGCGGCCCTGCATTCGATGTTCGACGACCATCGAATGCAGGGGCAGCTCCCAAGACGGAGGAGGCGTATCCCCGTCCAATTTCATGCGGATCGCCACATATCCGCGTACGGACGGCAGGTGGCGATCCGTATGGAAGGCGGGGATTCGCCTGCACGGTTGCGGCCGCATATTCTGATCGGGCCGCACCGATCAGAATAAGGGCCAGAGTGAGAGAATCAGAAAGTGAGAGATTTGGTAAAATCTCCAGTTTTTTAAAGCGGCAATCATTTACACTACAAAATCAAACTGGTTTTGCAGGATAAATGATTTCCGCTTTAAAAAACTGGAGATTTCTTACCAAATCTCTCACTTTCTGATTCTCCCACTCTATTACATTTCATCCAGACTGTGAAAATCTACAAAAATATCACAATCCTCTATCTTGATGTGCATCCATACACAATTCATTCACTATCAAATGATTTTCCAAGTCTGTGTATATGTGAGAAAGTCTGACCCTCCCACAACTCTGTGACAGAGACAGGCTGATCGAAGCTGGCGCTGGTGTCACACACCCTCCCTTAAAAGCACTTGGACACACCTTCATTTTTTTGGACACTCTCAGAAAATGGCTGATTGCCACTCAACAGTGACTTCCTGTCTGATGATTACCAATAGATATTTTCAATATTTTTGTCCCTTTTTGGCCTTGCGCATGTACACATGCACAGTTGTTCCATAATTAATATGTTTGTGAATTGGCAAAACAGCTTTCAGGTCTGAATAACCCCCAAAGTACTAAAAACACAAGGTATGATGAAATTTCATGTGGCGTTACCTAAGTTGGAGATCACAGACTAATAGAGATATATTATTATTATAACATCTAGGTCTGAAACTGTATTGATTATACATTTTTTATATGTATACAGTAACTGTGATTACACTATTATTCTGAATTTAACAAATTGTATGCACTCTCTTAAACCTCTTTCACAACGCAAAGTTGAGACAGACCTGGGATTTGGTTTCTGGGTCCGACCCAGGTCCAGCACTTTCACATTAAACCCGGGTCACCCATTATAAAGAGGGCAACCTGTGTTTAACCCTTTTTATAACTTGGGTCAAATTGCCAGGTTGGTCAACCCAGGTTATAAACTGTGGTGCTCTTACACCACACCTTGTTCCGGGTCCCGGGGATGTTTATTACTGTATATGTACATTGAAATTGTGCCCAATCATTTATATATAAGTGGTTAAGGGCAGGCTATATGGGCCAAGTGATTTTTTTTGCTTTCAAATTCCATGTTCTTATACTCTCTACACTGCCTCTCACTCTTACTGCCACTTGCAGCTAATCGGGATTTCCACAGCTTCCAGTGACTCAGCTTCACTATTAAGCTGCTAAATCTAAAGGGAGTCTTCCTCTCATGTCAGGCACCTCCAACTGCTCTTCATCAACTAACCCAGCTGTCACAAGGGGAAATGCATTCAACCTTCTAAAGAGCAGATACGTTATTAATAGCAATTATTCAGCTTTTACCTGTAATTATATAATAAATGCTAGCTAGAAGGTGATTGGTTTCTATGAGCAACTTCTCCACTAGCGCATGCAGGGAGGGGGTTCTGAGTCCCCTGAAGGACCAAGTATTGTTTTAAAGACATACTTGTCCCTTATATAGCTGTGGACCACCAGAGCTACCCGGCTACTGCTGCCGAGCACTGACAGCTGTACAGGTAGTTGTCGGGCATCGTAATTACTTCCCTAGATCTGCTGGGCTGGCTCAGATATGGTCCCCTTCTTCCTAGATATACTGGGCTGGGCCGTCCACAGAGCTGCATGTACATCAACAGTGGCTCATTGAATGTTTTACACTGACTGGCCATGCTGGTTGCACTCTATCACATTTATTGCTGAAGAGACCTGGTATCCCACTAGGGAGACCCTCTGCAGACCTGTGGGGAAGACCTGACGGCGACCTGCGGGAGAGAACTGGCACCCCCTCAGGAGACCCGGTGCAAACCTGTGGAGAGACATGGAGCCGGCCTGCAGGAAAGATCTGGTGATGATCTGTGGGGGAGAGGTGGCACCGACCTGCGGATAAGACCCAGCACCGATCTGCAGGGAGACCAGCCACCCCACTCGTCTCGGGAGACCGATGCCCAGAGGTGGATTAAGCACGGGGCGACAGGAGCGGTCGCCCCGGGGCCCTCACACATAAGGCCAGCCGGGTCGGGCAACCCAGGCGGGTGGAGCAGCGCAGGTGGGCAGGGGTCCCTGCAGCGGGCTGGGCAGTCAGCACCGGTGTCCCTGCCATGGATGGGAAGCCAGCACTGGGATCCCTGCAGGGGATGGGAACTAGTAGCCAATACCGCTACTAGTTCCCATCTGCTGCAGGGACCCCGTCGCTGACTTCTCATACGCTGCAGGGACCCTTACTGTCCAGACCGCTGCAGGGACCCCCTGCCCTCCTGCTCTGTCCAGCCTCCACTGGGGGGGGGGGGTGTCTGTGGGGGCCACAATTTTTTTGTCCAGGGCCCCCACAGACCTTAATCCACCTCTGCCAATGCCATTGCTTCAGGAACAAATCATTGATAATTACACTGAAGGGCAGGGAAGGCAACAGAGCAAGGTACAGGGGGTTGGATTTAGAAGTTTAAACGTAATGCCTGTCTTTTAAACCTCTGTTTCCCCTGTCTTCTTAGTCCACTAATTTTCTCTCTCTCCCATGCTCTCTTTCCCTTCCCCTTCCCATCTACCACAGTCCCCTCTCACTCCTCTCTTTTCCTCTCTCTCCCCCTGCTACCCTCTCTCACTTATTGTCCACCTCTCTGCATGAACTATTTCTCTCCCCTTTCTTTTTTTCCTTTATAAGCACCACTCTCTCATATGCTCTTTTCCTCACCATGCCTCCCACCTTTCCCTCCTCTCTTTTTCTATCAGTGTAGGGGGGGGGGGGGGGTAGTGTTATTGGGTGCAATATATATATATATATATATATATATATATCAAGCTAAAAGAATATTTCAAGTTTTTGGAATATACTCTTAATTTTTCATTTACATATACAGTATGTACACTTTTTATTTCTGGGGAAGGTACCTACAGTATGCAGTAGCTTCTCCCACTGTCTATGATCTTGGGGGCAAGGCAAGGGTTAGGCACTCAGAAGAGGGTTAGGGTTATGGTTCGGGGAGGTGGTGGGGTATGGGGGTTAGGCTTAAGTACTAATGGGGATGGATGGTTAGTGTTAAGCTTTAGGGAGGGAGGGCTAGGGTGTGCAGGGAGAAGATAAGCAAACTTTCCACCTTCAAAATGCTTCTGAACACTGGCCACCCCACCACCAGTATCCCATATATTTATACACACACACACACACACACACACACACACAAAACACACATATACGGACCCCCCAGTCTTTAGAAAGTTTACTAAATACAGTACTAAATACAGTATCAAACATATTTTATAATGGTTCCAGGACTGTGTTACATCCCCCCTCCAATCTGCAAAACAGGTTATCCCCTCACTGCCAATCCTCAACAGCAGTAATATTGGTTACATTAGAACAATCTACAGTATTGGTCAAGTATATTAATGCTTCAGTAATAGGACATACCATACTCCTTCATAAAATATTTAGTGCACAATTACAATTTTAGAATGTAATAGGAAAACTGTATTATTGACTGTAATTTGTACTACTGCATATTATTACCCTTTGTTGCTTTTAGCAAAGTGTGAACATGCTCCTAAAATTAGATAGGTGTAATTGAGATATGAATTCTTATTATGTCAGTGTCAGCAAAATGGGAGATTGATTAAACAAATTAGAGCCACCATTAGAGTAAAATAAAAACATACAAATAGGATAACTACTAATAAAATGTTCCAAATATGATAAAAAAGATATCAGCCTTTATAATTCCATTAAATGCAAAGTAGCACATATAAATTATAAGAAATAGCTGAATATAACTGCAGGTATAATTATAGATCACTTGATCACTTATTTAAGAAGGCCCTGATAAGTAACATTCCAACTCACCACGGCTGATGCCTTGACAAAGCTGACGTTTGGACAGCGAAACGCGTTGGCCAGTGCTACCAGATCCTGGACAAACATCTTGGAGGTTCACTTGCTCAATTCCCTGACCACCATCTATCCCTAACTACTTTGGAAGTCCACGGCTCAATTCAAACATCCACCAGGACACTTGGCCACGAGGTTGAAGGTAGGCTTATACAAACTCAGCCACTCCCTCGGTGAGCCCACAGGAATACAAATCGCCGTTTTATTCTGGACTCCATCATAATATTTGGGACTACCATACAGAGTGGACAGTGCGGGTTCTTATATCCTCCACCCCGGATGGGGTTATTCAAAATACACGTGAGATCTGGTCACCTTTATCATTTTTAACTCAGAGTTCATGTGCATTCATTCATTTGGCACTAATGCAAGATATCTGTATAATGAAAATGCTGCTACACATGATATTCTAATTTTAACTATTGTTTTTTAATAAATTGTTTATTAATTTTTGAAATCTGATTCACTCATCCTTCATTGCTAGCGCTGCTTTTTGTGTTGTTTTTTGTCAACTCACCACGGCTGCCTGATTCATTATCGTTGCTCCGGCCTGGAGACAGCTGATCCAAAAATCAGCTATTTCCATGATTTTCATAGTAAGTTAGCACTGCCTAGTCTGACCTGGCAGAGCTAGTTCACCTACTTGAAGTAATATTTTTCCAGGTGCCGAAGCCCAAGCACCCAACTGAAAGAACTACACAGTGGCAGAGGGATCCATAAAGATATGTCTTCGCAAGCTGGGACTGCTTCCTTCCCATAAGTATGAAGTGGGGGTGCTGGAGCAAATGCCATCTAAAGATGGTGAGCAATTGCTCATTCAAATTCCAAAAATAATGCAGTTTCAGAGCTTGATGGATAAGGTCCCCATACTGGTGTATGGGGAGACAGGGCCAGATCTCATGAAATTCCTTCATGATGAATGTCCCCATTCAAAGTAGTTGTTTATTTTCACTGACTGTGTAAATGTTTCTGATATTAGATTATTTAAAAAAAAATCATTTTATTCCACAATGTTGCATCTATTACCCATTATAAAATAGTATTTAAATATATTATTTTACAAATGATAAAAAATAAAGCTCTCTATGTAAAAAAAAAAAAAAACATGTACATTCCCACTGATATACAAATAGGCATAATGAAAGTTATTCCTAATAACAATGCTATCACCCCGAACATGAACATTGACTTAGTTATGAGAAAGTTAGAGGGAGAACCACCAGGCATGAAATAAAAGTAAAATAAAAATAAAAATCAATACTATTATATAACGGACCTTTTCGGAAGACAAAGGAGAAAACGTACTCCTGGTCTAATCATTATCACAATATTCACTCTCAAAATCTTCAAAATGTTTTATTGCTTTTACTTTTTGCAACAAGTTTTTATTACTTTAGACTTTCTGCCTCCAGCTCTCTTGAGTTTATAAAATAAATAAATAAAAAGAGCAAATGAACCAAAACTTCCACTGGTGGCCTTGTCATCCGCTTTTATAAAGTTACTGGAATCTTACGTTGGTATTAGTTTTTCCTTGTTTTTTTATCCAATACATCACAATCCTAGTTACAGTACAGTAACATTACGAAGTACATTTTTTCAGATTTTTTAATTCCCTTTAATAGGCCATACATGCAATATTTCTAGTGTACTTTTAATAAAATATGTTTTATTACTTGAATCAGTTGGGTAAAAGAGAAAAAATGCATATAAAAAAGATATTCCAGTAAGCATTATATATTGCAAGTATTACAAAAACATTGTAGTTCTTGTATGTAGACAAATATAATGAAAAAAAAGACAATTAAATGGCTATTGTAAATTTCAATAGACATGATATATAAAAACAATAGATGAATTGGTAAATCATTTTTACTTAACTGCCCACCCAGAGAGTATTTTAGTTGCACTAAAGTTTAGCTCTTGAAATATATTATTAAATTAGATGTACCATAATTTGACTTATAATACTAAAGCAGAGTATTTTGTTTTTCTTTACAAAAGAAAACACATTTATTTAAGCAGCAGAAGGGAGAGGTAGAGATGAAATATGTGTAGAAGTTTAAACTAACTTTTGCTTTATAGACACAATTATTGTTGTTATTCCCTGATATTTGATTACATAATGCTGTACAATGATAGTACTATATATAAACAATGATACATATGAAAAATTGTAACTGGTAATGGTTATAGAGGGTGGAACCTTTGGGTCAGATAGATTAGATGTTTTGGAGTCATGTAATAAATTTCAGACCCATGCAGGGGCATAACTAGAACTTTGCAGGCCCCATAACAAATCCATTCACTACAATGCCCCTTATGGGGACAAAAGTAAGAGTTAGTGGAGGAAGTGACAAAGGGAAAGAGAGATAGAAAGAGAGATAAAAAGAGAGAGAAGCAATAGGGAGATAGATAGTCAGGGAGAGAGATGGCTTCATGGAAAAAAAGATAATGCGATAAAGAGAGACAGTGTAGAGAGAAACAGTCAGAGAGAGAAAGAGAGAGTGGGAAGTGAGAAGAGAGAGGGAAGTGAGGAGCGAGAGAGAGGGAGAGGGAGGGAGGGGTGCAAGCATTGAAAGAGATAATGTCAGGAAGGGAGAGACAAATAGGTGAGCAATAGAGTGAGAGTTTTAGGGAGAGAAGGGGGAGAGAGAGGGTGTAAGGGATAGAGGGTGTTCTAAAGACTAAAGGGACAGGGAGATGGAGGGAGAGAGAGTGGGGCAGGTGAGAGAGAGAAGAAGAGACCATCAGATAGAGGTAGGGAGAGAGGTAGGGAGAGAAAGGAAGTCAGTGAAAGTGGAAGAATGAGAGTGTCAAGGAGAGAGAGAAGGAGAGAAAGACGGGATCAGGGAGGGAAAGTGTCAGAGAGATTATGTCAGGGGGAGAGAAAGACCATGTTAGGGGAGAAAGCACCATATGGAGTGCATAGACTGACAGATTGATATGGGGGCCAGTTGTAGAGATAGAGCACCATATGGGGACATAGATTTACAGATGGACAGATGGAGGTCATAGACAGATATACAGCGCATCATATGGGGCATAGACTGACAGATGGACAGGGGGCAAACATAGACTGATGGATGAACAAAACAACACATGAGGGCATAGATGGAAGGTCAGAAGGTGCAGGCATACTGTATACACACAGACAGATGGGGGTATAGACAGACAGATAGAGCCCCACATGTGGAATAGACTGACATATGGATAAGAGGGGCATAGACAGATGTACAAAGCACCATTTGGGGGTACAGTCTGACAGAGGACAGGGAACAGGTGCACAGCTGGGCAGACAGAGAACATTATGGGGGCACAGACTGACAGAGAGACAGGGGAGCCCATAGATGGACAGAACAACATATTAGGGTTTAGATGGTCATTGACAGACGGAGCCGCATATTGAGCATAGATGGACAGATGTACAGGAGGGAAACATATATATGAATGGACAGGGGGCATAGACAGACTGATGGCTAGATGGGGGGGTTGTTCACTGTCACCGGGTCTGTAGTCTCCAACAAGTGACTCCAGGTAGCAGCTCCACCCTCTTCCCCTATAACAAGTGGCTCTGGGTAGCAGCAGTGGCTTTACCTTTCTCCCCTCCGCCAAGAATATATATATTATATATATTACTTGCAAATAGATGTATATAAGATTGACGTGTTAACGGAATAGCATCGACACAAAATTGGTCATTTAATGAAAGACATTATAATCGGTGTGATTTTAATATCCATATACCCACATTCACACTGTATTTATTGTTTTCCAATGTAATTGTATTTTGTCAAAATTGTTGATATTAAGTATGTAATTTTATTGTAGCCCTTGTAAAACCACTATGAAGTATGGTAATTGTATGCACAGCTGTTTTTGTTAAATGCGGGCTATGAGAGGATCATGACCAACGCCAGGACAGCCCTCTGACGAAGTACGTGACTACGAAATGCGTTGGGGACGTGGCCTGGCGTTGCTGTCTGCCCACCTGATGTACCTGAAGCACCAGTCTTTTTGAGTGTAACCGCTCCAACATTAAGTGTGTCTGCGACACCAATATACACGCTGTTTCCGTGCGATTGTTGAACCGCCAACTGTGGTACATTACCCTCCACCTGCTTTTGCTTGGGAAATTGTTTTAAATAAAACATTTTACTGTATATCTGTTTCATATTGCACTATGGAGCGCTCTTTTTTTATTCCTATAGAAAAAAAAAATATATATATATATATATATATAAATATAAATATATTTTTAAAAGGGTGCAGTGGGATTGATAACAGTGCCTTGGCCCCATAGCAGTTGCATTCCCTGCATCTTCTGTAATTACCCCACTGGATCCATACCACATTGTGCATGTTGAATTTCATCAGTAATAGAAATGATGAGTCAACATGTCTAACTAATGCATGTCTAACTTTTGTTAATGTCTGACTATTGCATGTCTAACTTTTGGCATCAATCTATTGACTGTCTGACTAGAAATTGTATGTTAGTCACTTGGAACTGAAGTGTTCCATATATAATAACAATGCTTAGAACAAGATCTGGGAAAATGTACCTAAAAATGTAAGGGTTTAAAAGGTGTGGAGTTCCCCACAATCACATTCTACCATCAACAGGATATAATAACAAGAAGCTTGTGACACTGTAACAGGGAATCTGCACTATAATTCAACCAGTCCTTGTCTGCTAAGGCTAGAGCTGAATTCCTAAGGAAATCAGGCACACAAAACAATGCAGTCCCTCACAGAAAAAGCATTACAACGCTTTACAAACACCCCTTGGAATAGTGATTGTGTGGATACAGTAGTCAAACACATAATACATCATGTAAACAGTACTTCGCTAAAAAAAATAAATCTCCACCATGCACCATTATTTCTCCATTCTTCCTGCTTGAAAAGCCCTTTTAATAAAATACAATGCATCTGCTCCAACACAGACATGACAGATCTGTTGCTTGAGTTCAGCGGCAGTGCGATATGTCCGCGAACTCTAATGGTTTTTAAAGGGGAATTAGCTTACAAGACATGGTTTTTAAGGTGGTCTTTTGTGGGCACCAAGGGGACATTGAAACACTGACACCATTACATTCATCAGTGAATGGTTTTCGTCCATGGTGGAGCAGACACTTTACCCCATTCTCCTTCCTATGTCTCAGAAGCCTTCTCCGGTATGCAGAGCCAGCTTTACCATTAGGCATTATAGGCATCTGCCTAGGGTGCTGAGATCTGGGGTGGGCACCACTGAGTCAACCTATCACACAATTAAAAATGTCTATGAGGAAGACATCTTTGTTGTATATAATACAGATGACAGCTGTGAAACTTTTCAGATGCCACCTCTACACCTTCACTAGAGTGGCAGAAATTGGTGGCAGAGGGGGGTGGATTGAAGTTTTGCCTAGGGCAGGGGTTCCCAATCTTTTTTGAATCACGGCACCCTAGAGTATCAGATTTTTTTTTCACGGCACCCCTATGCCAAAACAAAATTAATTGGATTGGGTTTATATACGATTCCTAGGATCAGTTATGTGGTAAAGGGCAGGATTTGCTTCTGTTTGTACACATTTTATGATTGGCAGCCACCAGCACTGGTTTTGCTCATAAATAATTAACCATTAATAATTTGAGTTGACCCAGGGCACCCCTGCATGTGTCCCGAGACACCCCAGGGAGCCAAGGCACACAGTTTGGGAACCACTGGCCTAGGGTGCCAAGATGCCTTGCACCACCACTGCCTGTGTCTCCTGCTACTTCCCATTTTCCTTGTACTCCTAGGTCCCTGGCTGGGTGACAAACATGATGCTACTCAGCCCTAACTTACTATGAGCCTGAAAGACATATGTATAACTAGTCAAAACACTCACAACTCTCTCTCTCTCAATATCAAAATGTTTCCACCCCTTCACTGTCTCTGTCCAAATCCAAAGGACAAAATGGACAACTGGTGGCTTATATAGGGGCTTTGAGATACAATTCAGATGACTTTTGGGAACCAACAGATCACTATCTTTTCTAAATAAGAAACTCACATCATGTAACTCACATGCCAGTTTGTGGGTTTTTTGCAGGCGTGTAATGTTACATATACCCCAGAAATCTTGCACTCTATAACTTAGTGTGAGTTGATGGATAAACATTCACAGCACTTGCAGTAAATAGTTGCAGGTTTGTTCTTGCAAACAAGCTCACACTCTATTATGCTCATTATGTCACATTGAACAAGTATTTTGAAACCATTGAATTACTAGGAAATCATGCAACTCTTCATTGTAAGCTTAAAGGGGGTATTCAATCTGTGATTCCGACTGATGGAATGTCCCAACAGTTGGAATCCCGGGCCGTGTTTGGCCGGCTCACCCGCAACTCAACAGGGGAAATGCAATGTTCCGCCTGTCAACTGGTGAAAAGTACTGGGTTGTAAATAACGCCCAACATTGAATACCCCCAAAGAATCATTCTAACAGGTGTACTTCTGGTACTAATGCTGTAGACACAATGCATACTGTATATTCTGCATTAGCTAAAGACCTAATAAAGCCTACTGGTTATATGTCCAAAGTAGATAGGAATATCCCTAAAAATAAACTGTACATAGAGATATTCACATTCAATGTGAAACAACAAATTAGAATTATGTTGGATGTTAATCCAAGGATAAGTGTGTCATTCCAATATAAGATGCATTAATATACAGGAACATACTGTAGCTAATTTCTCCAGATACATGAGATGGTGTGCAACTTTCCTTATCTTCCTTTTCAGGCACAGGCTAAAATAAAACTTTAAACTGATCACAATACTTAATAGACACTATGGGTGACGTTTAATAGGATGGGATTTTTTTGCACTTTCAAAATCGCCCATTATCGCACTTTTTAAAATCACATTTTTGCTGCAGATTCGCATATTTAATTAGGTGTGTGTTCCGGAAGGAAAAGTGCGATTAAGTGCGATAATGTGCGAATTTTAGGCATGAAAATGTGCGATTTTGTGTTTGTGTAAAAAAAAAAAAAATGGCGTGGGGTCCCCCTCCTGAGCATAGCCAGCCCCGGGCTCATTGAGCCGGACCTGGTTCCAAAAATACGGGGGACAAAAAGCATAGTGGTCCCCCGTATTTCTGAAACCAGCCGCGGACTCTTGGACCGGTCCTGGTTCCAAAAATAAGGGGGAAAAAAAATCTGGGGGTCCCCCGTATTTTTAAACCAGCTACGGGCTCCAACAGCCCGCGGTGTCATGCCACAGCCAGGGGACACTTTTTACATAAGGTCCCCCGGCCAAAACATGACCACTGTGGCTGGTCAGCCTTGGACGGGGTACCTGGAGGAGTGGGGACCCCCCCAATAAAGGGGTCCCCCCCAGGCTTCACCCGTCCAGGGCTGAACCCCGGCGCTGTCACCGGCATTCGTGCCCAGTGGACGCCGGCCTGATAGGGCTAAATCTCACATACGTAACATTGCTTTATGCAGGAGCACTACAAGTGCCAGCAGACCTCCCCCACATTCTGGGACTTGGAAAACCACAAGTCCCAGCATGCGGGGCATTAATGGGCCTGCTGGGACTTGTAGTCCACCTGTAAAAAGAATGTTAAAAGAAAAGACACACACACAGAAAAGTATAACTTTATTTTACACACATACACACACCTCACTTTTACACCAATATACTTACCAACCCAGGATCCAGCACTGGTCTGTTTGCTCCACAACCGGCTCACCCCGAACGGACAGCGGGCTGAACCATCTTTTTCCGGCGCAGCTAACAGCCTCTGTAGCGCTACAGAAGCTGAGAGCGTCTTCGAGCTTCTCCATGGAGATGCATAGCTCAGCCAATCAGAACTGAGCTATGCGTCTCCATGGAGACGCATTGGCCAATCAAGCTCTCAGCCTCTACAGCGCTGGGACAGGCGCTAGGGAATATGTTGATGTATTGTGCCACCCTGCTGCTACCACGCTAGAGGATTGCCAACCTCCAAAAATAGACAACAAAAAGGAAAAAGAAGCATGGGCCGCTCAAAGGCGCAAACTAGAATACAATTTATTTAAAACAAACAAACAACAGACTTTTACATATATTAAAATAGACAAAATAAGTGCAGAGTGACAGAGGCTTGTACACCGACCACCCCCGCCCCACATGCGCTGTAACAGGGTGGCAGGCGGTGGACACAAGCTATACACAGCTGCCAGAGAGGAGACATTAACCGCCGGAGAGGTATTTAAAGGTGACCGCTGCAAGCATCTATATAAAAGGCACGGAACGCCCAGCAGGGATACTGCCGCTCCAGAAAGCATTGCTTGACACACTGAATTGTGCAAGTGTGGGAGCACTTACTACAGCAATATTGTTGCCCGATAACAACTGGCGCAATTCTCCACCAGCATTGGAGGTAATATGACAATACAAATACTGGCTTATTAAGCATGATTTCTTTGTCAAGAGACGTTCATCTTTTTCATTCAGCTGATATTAAGCAACATCTTAAGCCTATATTCAGTACATATAACAGAGTACAGATACATTCTCGAGAAGGACTCACAAAACCATATGGCTTATTGATTGCTTATTAAGATCTGCATCAAGATCATTAAGATCATTTGCATCAATTGACAATTATATTGTCTATTTTAATATATGTAATGGTCTGTTGTTTGTTTTACATAAATTCTATCCCACATGCACGCAGTAATCCCTCCAGTTCCTAGCATGGGCGATGCCATCTTGGATTCATCCACATGGCGTTTCCAAACCAAACCAAACCATTCTATTCTGACAGTGGCATAGCTTTGTTTGGGGCGCCCCCCCGCCGTTAATGGGGGGGTGCCCCCCCCCGGCTGCCCGTGTCCCCCGTGCCCCCTCCCTCCATTGCCGCAGGCTTACCTGTCCGCGAGTCCCGGCTCCCCTCCTGGCTTCAATTAATTCTATGTAGACGGACCACGATAAAATGGCCGCCCCCATACCGCAGACAGTTTCAGAGAACAGTCTGCTTTATGGGGCAGCCATTTTATCGTGGTCTGTCTCCATAGCATTGATTGAAGCCAGGAGGGGAGCCGGGACGCGCGGACAGGTAAGCCTGTGGGGGATGGGGGGCGGGGGGATTACTATAGCACCGCAGCCCCCCCGGCACCCCCATATGCACAGCGCCCCCCCCCCCCCGCGACCGCGGGGGCTGCGGTGCTATAGCTACGCCACTGTATTCTGACATCACTCCAATCTGCTACACTCACTCCCTATAAGTATGCTGGGAGAAAACTGGCGAACAATCAGTGCAGTGATGTGCACAGAGTAGCTGTGTCCTTAGAATCTCCAGTGCTTCTGTTTTTGTATCGGTGCAGTATATTCATCCTGCTGTGCAGCCTGACTTCCTCCAGTATCCTGACTAGGAAATTACCTTGGTTCCAGCCAAGCCTATTACAGTAACTTTTTGTTTGCTTCATTGGTTACCTGACTATCATCACATCATTATCGTTATACCATGGTTCATATGCATTCACTGTTTACTACGTCTGCTATCTGCTCGTCTACTCACTACTATTCAAGTTTACCAGCCACCATCTCAGAGTGTCAACAACGATATTACTACCATCAGTGTTTAACATTGGTTGCATTCATCATTCTGTGGACCTCTTCTGTGCCTCTTTTAGTAGTACTGCCAGAGCTATATACTAACCTGTAGTGTGCTACATACCATTGTGTGCTACAGGCCATCTATGGTCAATATTGGTCAGAAGCGACTCCAGCTTTGTGCTTCCATTATACTTACTTGATTCTACCGATTCCAATCCAGAACTCTCTCCTGCTATCTTCATCCGATCCCCTGAGTTTCTGTATTCATCAGTCTTCAGGCCTCATACGCTATACAATAAATTTCACTTTATGGGGACAAAACTAATTAAAGAACCCCGCTTGCACTACATTCCAGCTCCAGACCAGAGTTACCCCTCCGTCAACTAACAAAAACCTGAATATTCAGCACAAATAAATCATCACATACAGTGGATATGGCAGAACTGATATGAAAATATGCCTACTAAAGTAACCATTGACCCAAATGAAGGAAGCTCCACTTTAATACAGACCCAAATTGATCATTTTTATCTGGTATACTATTCTAATAAAAAATAACACCAAGCAGGATATGAATAGCGAAAAAAGCATGAGAATTAGACAACCTGAAAACTAAAGTAGTTTTCCCCTACCCAATGGGTTTGTTTTAGAACTGCCATCTTACCAGTACATACTATAACAGTATTAAAATGCCCACTGTTTTGGCTGGGGCCACGAGATAATACTGTACACATAAGTGCTCATATTAAAGAAAAAAGGTTCCAAGTCAGAATAACAAATTCTTTCAAGGGAGTCGAGCAAACAGGACAGGAAGAGAAAGTTGCAATTTCAATACACCCAGTTTACCAGAGTTTTTGACACCAGGTCAGATTGGAGTAGCTATGGATTAGCATAGCTCCCAAGTTTGATGAGGCAGGTGATAGGGGGTACTCCCAAATGCCCCCCCCCTCCTGCTGCAGGACACTGCCTGCCCCGTACAGGATGTGGGGATGTCCCCAAAAACCAGGACATTCCCTTGAAAAGTGGGACAGTTAGGAGGTATGCAGGGGCATAACTAGAAATTCATGGGCCCTATAGCAAAATTTAGAAGGGCCCCCACCCGCACTGTTACTAATATGCCCCTTAGGGCATAGTAGAGGTAAGTTAAGGAAGATCCATATTACATTGAAATACAGTACCTTCTAATTTTTCACAGAAATATTTGTGCTTACTTACACCCTACCAGCTGCCTACCTTCTTATATACAATGCACAGGACTGTATTATCTTCCCTATCAGCTGCTAGTGGTGGGGGCAGGGGGGAGAGAGAAGAGAAAAGGGGATGGTGAGAGAGTGAAAAAGAGGGGAGGGAGAAAATGAGAGGAGATAGAGGAGACAGAGAGGGGGAGTAAGAGAAAGAAAGAGTGTGTGAATGGAGAAGGAGTGGGTCAGCACTGGCTGTAGCAACTCTTGCTCTCAACTTCCTTGGCAATGTCAGATCTCCAGTCTCCTGTGCCCCAGCTTCCTCAGTGGCTCATCTCCTGCGCCCCAGCTATTGTGAAGTGTGCCCCCTTCTCCATCAGTGCGCAGTGGGTCTCCTGTGCTCCCGTCCATACAGAGTTGTGCAGAGGCGTGTTGCATACTGTATGTCCCGGCATTGTCTCCTGCCTCCTGTGCCCCCTTCTCTCCCAGCGGTCGGACGTGGCTCGCTAGTGTCCCGGCTCCATCTATAGCAGCTGCAGTTCACCTGCCCCATGTGCCCTGGGTCCTGCACCGAAAGGGTTGCATGGATCCCAGCTCCAGCTCCTATGGGAGGGGGGGGGGTTTCTCAGCAATGCCATTGCCTTCTCAGCAATGCTGTGTTGCTGCTGTAGGAGAGAGGGGGTGCAGAGTCATGGGACAGCGAGCAGCCATTGCCAGAGCGGTAGTATTTAAATAAATGGAAAAAAAAACAATTAAAAGGGTGCAGGGGATTGCAATTCTGACGAAGAGCTCTTAGGAAATATGTTAAGTGTGGCTTACACCTGATCCCTGACTTGGCTCATCCGTGGTTATGGACCTCTTCTGACTAGCCATACAGAATTCTAGACCCACTGCCGCGGTAGCTGCTTTGCCCTTTGGATAACTTTTTATGCTTTTAAAATTGTCTTGAAGTAGTAATGCTTTGTACACAGGGTACAATCCAGCATGAGATTTTGACTATATAGTATGCATATCGTATGCAGATCGCACAGGTTTTTTACCTTGCGATCCCGATGCGTGCTCCCGTGACAGCACAAATCGAAACCCAGATAGCCAGGGCAGCAATGACTATATAGTGCAAATTGAATGTAGATAGCATGAATTGTATGTAGATAGTACAGAGTTAGCAAAGATTGTATAGCAGTCAAATCTTAAGTCGAATAGCAAGGGAATCTCACCGTGTGTACACACCATTATGGTGTGTACACATGGTGAGATTCCCTTGTGCAATGCACACTAAAACCAAATGTGCTGCTCTATGATCATCTTCTGTTTCATGGTCATATGTAAATCCCCACACTAAAGTACAAAAACGCATCGCAAGTGCTATAATCGCACCGATTACCTGCGGGGATGCGATGCGCGTCCCCTCAGGTACAATATTGTAAAGCACAAAAAGTATCTGCAGCCAGTCATTTTTGTGCTTCATTGCACCGCATCGCATCAGTACAGTACATCACATTGCATCGCATCCCCCTACAAGTCCCAAAATCGCACAGCACAAATAAAGTACAAAAAGCACAGCACACATATTGGTGCATGTATGGGCACCTTAAGGGATTTAAAAGACCAGTCTTTTCCAGAATTCACCTGGAAACTGCTGTGTCCCCTTACAATGGGAAAAAAAGCCAATATCAAAACCATCAGGTCTATGTATTTATGTGAATCCCACATGTATGGTGTTTCACACCGTTTTAAGGGAAAGCGCCATTTAAATTTACAACATTCACCTGCCTATATGTTATTGTCATCATGCAAAAAGAGGTCCATAGATTTGTGTATGTTGCAATGGATTCAGAGATAAAATGCTTGAGTTATTTTCAATTGTTAAATAACAGGAACAAATTTTCAATTGAACTGAATGACAAATAGAGCTATTGTAATATAACATAACATTTTGCAAGGTTAACAAACATAATGTCCAGTACATGATACAGATAATTAGGTTTTGATTTTTAACCAATCATATCATGCCACAATGAGTTTTGCAAATACAGTATAGACATTTATTTTCTCTTGTAAGGTACAGGAAACCAGTGTACAGAATATGTGTTCTATTTATTCTGTAAACAAACCTGTACAATAACTTGCACAATAATAAAGGACCTAAAGTGCTTTCTATTTTCTTTTGTTTTCACATTGGGTGTATATGAATAAGCTACACAGGGTCTGCTTAATAGCAAGTCACAAAGGACATTTGTTTTACGTGAAAGTTTCTAACAAATAACTTTATCACATCAGATAAGTATCAGACCAGATGAGATCAGTATTCCATCTGTTTAATTAGGGCAAAATATAAAATGCTACATGCATTAAGTCAAAATACTGTATGACATGACATTATTACCATAGGCGAATCTAGAAATATGCTAATGAGTGGTCCTAGAACAGAGATAATGGATACAATTTTAAGGGTGTGTGGCCTAAAATGGGTGTGGCCTCATTTGAGGGGTGTGGCTTAACAGGGACAAGTCATATTACAGCACTGGGAAAGATTACAGCTTATTTTTTTTTTTTATATAAAAGCTATTGCTGGGTACTGGCCAGGGCAATGGGAAAGATTAAAGCCTTTTTTTTAAATAAAAGCCATTGCTTGGCACGGCCCCTGCTGCTTTAGTCCCGGCCCTTCCGGTCACCGACTGCACCACTGCCCGTCTTCTCTCCTTCCCCGGGTGCCGCACACTTTTCACTTCTCCTCGCCTCACACCTCCCATGCTTCCTTTGCTTCACTCCTCTCCGCGCCTTCCCCTGCGCACGTCACCCCCTCGTCCTCCTTCCTGTCCCACAACTTTATTTAACACGGACAAATGTCCAAAGTACAAGAAAATGGGTCATACCAATCCTCCGTCCTGGAGGGGGGGTCTTGTTCTTCCTTCTCTTTCTTAACAGAGTCCATCTCCCCATTAATTAAATATATGTGTATATCACACATATTTGTAATATGAAATCCGGGCAGCGGCAGGCATAATTACTATTACTATTTAAAGGTACAGGCCCCGGCAAGTCTAATGGGTGGTCCGGTGAACCCCCAGACCACCCCTTAGATTTGCCTATGATCATTACATCCCATGTCTTTACAGAAGTTTAGACAATTATACAGATGTAATGGTTTTGAAAACAGGATTATGATTTCAGGTCCCAAAGTGCTGCCACATAGTATTTACAGTATATTCAGAAACACAAGTGGTTGGAATACAATTTAAGAATACATACTGAGTGCCACACGTTTTATGTCTATATGTGTATATATATATATATATATATATATATATATATATATATAGGGCTATTTTTGTGCAGGCTCTAGCAGGAACTGAGGCCCTTATTCTAGTTCACTCTTTCAGACAAAATATTTCTTAGATGGACAAAACCATGTGAACTGCAGGTGAGGGGCAGGTGTTACTTGTGCAGAGATAATTAGATTTGGGTGGGGTTTTACACCTGCCTCACCTGCAGTGCACATGGTTTTGTCCATCTAAGAAATATTTTGTCAGAAAGAGTGAACTAGAATAAGGGCCTCAGTTCCTGCTGGAGCCTGCACAAAAATAGCCCTGTATATATATATATATATATATATATATATATATATATATATATATATATATATATATCGGAGAGCACTGAATTAAGTACCACCTAGTCACTTTAGTATAGATTTCTTACAGCGTAAGACACTGGTAAAATTTATAACAACAATTTATTGTCCCTTTCCCGAATGAGACGTGGAATCCGTTCACGGTAAAAAGTTCTTTATTGAAACCCAACGCGTTTCATCAGAACGACTTCTTAAGGGGTAAGACAGAATAGCTTTAAATGTATGGTTTGATCAACGTTTTGAATTCATACAGGATAATGATAAAATCAGTAGATAGTAAACCAAGTGAAAGCCAAACTGGCTTAGTAATCAGATGTAGTTTGAAAGTAGGGATGAAGTCCTTGAATATTGGAGTTTTACAGGGTCCCCAAACAGATGACTCAGGGGGAAGCTGTTTTTTAGCTTGGTGTACTGAATGATACCAGTATGGACCCGGTCCTAGACACTGGGGTACTGGAAATCACTGGGATGATGACTTTATCGGAAGAATCCGTCTAGCAGAGTGTATAATAAATTAAGGGTGTAATCCTAGGATGTAGGGTTCACCATACCAATATGGTGGGAAAGGTAAGTAAAGGCTACACCGGCCTTATGTGTTAAAGAGAAAAACAACGATCCTCAGGAACAGGACTCACAGAATCGTATAAAAGTAGGTAAATTCTCAAATACCAATGGGAAAATTGAAAGAGTGACTCGATTTTGGAATATCACTTCTCAAATAGGTCACCACAGTGTAGCTTCGTCAGCCAGTGAAGGAGCTATTGAATATTGTTACACTGTGGTGACCTATTTGAGAAGTGATATTCCAAAATCGAGTCACTCTTTCAATTTTCCCATTGGTATTTGAGAATTTACCTACTTTTATACGATTCTGTGAGTCCTGTTCCTGAGGATCGTTGTTTTTCTCTTTAACACATAAGGCCGGTGTAGCCTTTACTTACCTTTCCCACCATATTGGTATGGTGAACCCTACATCCTAGGATTACACCCTTAATTTATTATACACTCTGCTAGACGGATTCTTCCGATAAAGTCATCATCCCAGTGATTTCCAGTACCCCAGTGTCTAGGACCGGGTCCATACTGGTGTCATTCAGTACACCAAGCTAAAAAACAGCTTCCCCCTGAGTCATCTGTTTGGGGACCCTGTAAAACTCCAATATTCAAGGACTTCATCCCTACTTTCAAACTACATCTGATTACCAAGCCAGTTTGGCTTTCAATTGGTTTACTATCTACTGATTTTATCATTATCCTGTATGAATTCAAAACGTTGATCAAACCATACATTTAAAGTTATTCTGTCTTACCCCTGAAGAAGTCGTTCTGACGAAACGCGTTGGGGTTTCAATAAAGAACTTTTTACCGTGAACGGATTCCACGTCTCATTCGGGAAAGGGACAATAAATTGTTGTTATAAATTTTACCAGTATCTTACGCTGTAAGAAATCTATACTAAAGTGACTAGGTGGTACTTAATTCAGCGCTCTCCGATAAACCCTTTTTTGTGTACCTCTTGCCAGACTCCCACTAACAGGGGAGTCTTATCAGAGTAGCAGCAGATATTGATACTTGTTAGCGCAATACGAGGTCCATACTGTGTTTATATATATATATATATGTATATATATACACAAGTTCAATTGGAGCAGAACAGCCGCACAATACCACAATCCTCAATGGGTGCTCCAGCCTGGTTCCAGGGGTCACTGGTTCCATACATATACGATATTCGGCGGCACTCCCAAAATAATACAATCTCAGTCAGGTATACGTATACCTGAATGAGATTGTATTATTTTGGGAGTGCCGCCGAATATCATATATATATATATATATATATATATATATATACATATACAAGTCCACTGTATGCCGGCACTCACCCAAATCAACAAGTTGGTGCCTTCCCTGAAGTAGTAGATAGAAGTCCAAGGATTGGGAGGCACTCAAATAAATACAAAGCCACTGGGATAAGTAGAACAAAAACTGTGTATTGTAGCGCCGAGCTCTTTCGGGAGTGATTCCTTCCTCAGGGCACAAATCACTCTCCTGTGTGATTTGTGCCCTGAGGAAGGGATCACTCCCGAAAGCGCTCGGCGCTACAATACACAGTTTTTGTTCTACTTATCCCAGTGGCTTTATATATATATATATACAGTGGTCGAAGTGGGGCGGTATACGGGGGTATGCCATACCGCCACTTTAATCTGAAGATAAAAAAAATCCCCCTCAGGATGCTCTCTGATCACTCAGCAGCGCATATTGTACTTTTGTAATACCCCTGTACAACGGGGCAGTCTGGCAGGGGACGTTGATGGACAGAAGGGTGTCCGAAGGTGCGCACTATATTCACTCTTTACTTTTCCATACCCCCACTTCAAAATTTCCATACCCCCACTTCAAAATTTCCACTTCGACCACTGTATATATATATATATATATATAAGCGTTAGAGATAGGCCTGGCACTCCTCCAACAAGGTACAGGACCCAGGTGCCCTCCGGATCAGTAATGTAGAGGTTTTGATAGAAGAAAACAAACGCGGCACTCTGGGAATTTAAGCATAAACGTGTATTGTAGCAAAAGTAGCTTCCAACGTTTCGGGGTCTGTATCACCCCTTTGTCAAGGAATATTGTGCAATAAAACATACATCAATGTGCTTACCTTTATCAAATAAGTGAGAGGGTGAGCAGGTCACGTCTGCGGGCGTGCTGGGATCAAACAGGAAATGAAACAGCGGTGATAGGCGGCGGATGTCCTGCCTATGACACGCAGTGTGGAGCGCAAGCGGTGGGTTGCTATGGAGATCGCTATGAGCGAGTCACTGCCGCGCATACGTTGTTATGATCCCAGGTTTCCCCCGACGTGACTGGTTCACCCTGTAATACATGCAATAAGATATAAAATGTGTATATACATATGATATTAACGCAAACAGTGGAAAATAAGATGCATCACACAACGTGATGCAAAAATAAGTGTAAAATCACAAAACAAAAACAAAAGCAAGTGTTAATTTATCAAAGAATACACATAACGATACATAGGGGGAAAGGACTAATTAGTGGCATCAGTCAACTATTGTATAATCAATATCATATTGAAGAATAAATTTACTGAGAACACTCAGTTTGGATGTAATGCATATTAGTCGACACAGTTTGTGTCATCAATCATCATAGGTAATTCCAATGTAATCGGATATTATGGAAATAAATATCACTGTGGATAATCACCTTTTAAAGGGCTAATGTTGGCATGTTATGTAGGTCCAAACAGAAACTATAAATGAGGGACAAATGATTGCAACGAGAGGGACAGTATAGATAGAAAAGTCAGAGAGGAAAGGAAGGCACACGATTTGAAGAGACTCTCTCTTTACGAATAGTCTAAAAATCAGCAAGTTGTATGTGTCCAAAATTAAATTAAAAACGGGGGACAAAACAATGTAATGAGAGGAGCAGTATAGTAAGATAAGTAGGAGATAAAATAAAGTACACTGTGTGGGCTTCAACACACTTTGTTTAATTAAACATGTCGTCCAGGACATGATGTGTGCAACACTAAGTCAGAATAGTGGAGTTTATTAAAGTGACAGTAGTAGATCACATACAGTCAAAGGGACTTATGGTGAGAAAATAATTTTGCAAGCGTAATCTATACGAATTTTATCATAATAAGATCAGTTATATCTCAAGGTGTGTCTTTGGCGAGTTTATGTAGATGTATAGGTCCAAACATAAATATTGAATGTGGGACAAAAAATATAATGAATGGGAGCAGAATAGTGAGACAAGCCGGAGATGAAAAAAAGCACACTGTGTCGTCTCTAAATACCCGCTACAAATGGATGTCAGTCTCTCTAGGGAAAAACCAAGAAAAATGTAGGGAGAAATTAACAAATCGGAAAAGGGTGCAGGGACAGTAAGTAAAGCGGAGATAAAGAAAAAGCACACAAATGAGGACAATTATGGTCCTGGAATGGTTAACGGGCAGGATGTGTTATCACCCACTCTTCTATCACGAGATGTCAGTCTCTCTAGGGAAAAACCAAGAAAAATGTAGGGAGAAATTAACAAATCGGAAAAGGGTGCAGGGACAGCAAGTAAAGCGGAGATGAAGAAAAAGCACACAAATGAGGACAATTATGGTCCTGGAATGGTTAACGGGCAGGATGTGTTATCACCCACTCTTCTATCACGAGATGTCAGTCTCTCTAGGGAAAAACCAAGAAAAATGTAGGGAGAAATTAACAAATCGGAAAAGGGTGCAGGGACAGCAAGTAAAGCGGAGATGAAGAAAAAGCACACAAATGAGGACAATTATGGTCCTGGAATGGTTAACGGGCAGGATGTGTTGTCACCCACTAAGTCGACATAAAGTAGCACTTTTGAAGTAGTCTCTGGAAGGAATAACCAAAAATATCTAACAGGGATAAACAATACATAATCGGAATGGGGAAAGTGATAGTAAGAGAAGCGGAGAGAAGGAAAAGCACACTAATATCCTCATAGAGGTAAGGTAGTGTATATCACTCCTATGGTGATGGAGGCAACTTAACGATGGAGGAAGCTTAATATCAGGTATCTCTTTAGGATTAATCACAAAAAGATTGCATAGCTGAATTTATCATTAAGAATTTATCATTGAGCTCTTGAAGTTCAAGAAAAGCAAGTATTACACGGTTAAGGATGACTACGATACTAACAAGGTATATCGCTGGCTGGCTGGGAATGAATCCGACTCCACTAGAAGAAATCGTCCTCCACGGCATCGCCCTTTTAAACGGGCACAATTCCCCCATCGGAAGACGGATCACTCATCAAACAGTGATAGCAAGTTTAATGTTGAATCTGATACCCCTGAACAACCGATCCCTTTGGGGAACTCCGAGGTAGTGTCAACTCCCACTACCTCCAAAAGAAGAGGAGGTGGTAGGCCACCCGCAGGGGCGGCCAGTGTTCGCGCATCCACAAGAAAAACCAGCAACCGCTAGAGTCTCTTGTGTATAATCTGTCAAGCCGTCATTTTACTGGAGAAGAATTGAGTGTCCTTAACCATGGACTTTCCTTTGTCCCCACCACCTCCTTTGATAACCTCACCTGGAAGGTAGACCTTTACCGCCATTCGAGAAATTTGAGGCTCAAAGAGTTCTTTCAGGGTAAACCTCCGACGCCCAGCACAGATCAACATGCACCATTCATTAAAGCTAAATCTAAGTCCTCGTTCGACCCTCCTTCCCAGAATTCAGCTATATTGACATATACTCGCCTGTTAGATACAGCCATCAACAAATTTGATGGAGCGAACCAGACCTGCCATTCAAATTTATCCAAAAAAGAACAGAGGGCACTCTCTAACTTAAGCGGATACCGCGATGTTGTCTTTAGAGCGGCCGACAAAGGCGGTGGCCTTGTCATTCAAGACTTAACGAAATATACCGCTGAGTGTGAAAGGCAGTTACAAGATTCATCCGTGTATGAAAAATTATCAAGTGATCCCACTATGAGATTCAAAGCTGAAGTTGATAACTTGCTCACCAAGGCAGTATCCTCTGGACATATTACATCCAAGTTACAGAAAGCACTTGAGCAATCGCATCCCACTGTCCCAATATTTTTCACGCTGCCCAAGATCCACAAGAATCTTCAAGATCCACCCGGGCGTCCAATAATATCAGCCCGCTATTCAATTTTCCAGCCTATCTCCCAGTTCCTGGATGGGATATTACAGCCCCTCATCAAAAGCCAGCCGACTTATATACAAGATACGACAGACTTCCTGAATACTCTCAACAAGTTCCAGTCCGTACCACCTAATACACTACTGTGCGTCATGGATGTCAGTAGTCTGTATACTTGTATTCCCCATGACGAAGGACTACAAGCCATGAAATCCTTCCTCAGATCTACTGAGATGCAAGATCTTAATCATGAGTTGTTTTTGGACTTGTTGAAATTAACTCTTACCAAAAATTACTTCCTTTTCAATGGTGACTTTTATAAACAACTATCTGGGTGTTCTATGGGAAGCAATGTCTCCCCTTCCTTCGCAAATGTGTATATGTTTCAGGAGACCAAATCGATGTTTATTGACAACCCGGAAGCGCTTGGTAAGATCATTCTAATCACACGCTACATAGATGACTTGTTCATGCTATGGGGGGGCAGCATCGATGAATTCGATCTCTTGATGGAGAACATCAACAGGAGAGATTCCCCAGTGAAATTCACCCACCAGTCATCATTGAGCACGATTAATTACTTGGATGTTCAAATCAGGATTGCTGAAGGGTGTATCAGCACGAGTCTGTTCACGAAACCAACTGATAAAAATAATGTACTTAGAGGTAATAGCTTCCATCCTAATTCTCTAAAAAAAGCGCTGCCGAGATCCCAAATGATGAGAGCTGCAAGGATCGTCAGCAATACTGAAGAATTACCTACTGTACTAGATGGCATGATAACCAGATTCGAGGCAAGAGGCTACAAAAGTGATACCCTGCAAACCCAGAAACGGGAGGTACTGAAGATGTCCAGAAAGTCCCTACTGTCAACCAATCTTAATAAAACCCGACGTGATAATGCACTACCATTTGTGACAAGATATAATACAGCATCATATGTTCTCCCAAGAGCGTCTAGGGCACTGTGGCCTATCATAAAGAGTGATACAAGCCTTACTAGTTTGCGCGATAAGACACCTCTTATATGTCACACAAGGGGCACCAACATCAGCGATAAGATTGTCCACAGAGACATTACTGGTTTTTCCAAGAGCATTACAGCTTCTGAGTCCGGCTTCTTACAACGACCAAGTGGATGTTACAAATGTCTGCATTGTACCACCTGTCAGCATATGATGACTGGACCTAAGTTCCATCATCCAATAGATGGAAGATCTTTTCCGATCAGGCATGTAGTCACGTGCACTACCACTCACTTGATCTATGTCATCCAATGTCCGTGTAAACTCCTGTACGTTGGAAAAACCGTCAGAACATTACGCACTAGAATGGCCCTCCACAGGTCCTCAATTAACAAAGCTCTTATTGGCAAGGAAAACGAACAGCCCGTTGCCAAGCACTTCGCCCAGATGGGGCATACTCTCAGTGATATGAAACATATGATCGTTGATCACATTCCTGAAACGTTACGCCGGGGTGACAGAGATGGACTCTTATTGAAGAGAGAGGCGATGTGGATACATAAATTGAACAGTGTGAAACCTAATGGACTTAATGATAAATTCAGCTATGCAATCTTTTTGTGATTAATCCTAAAGAGATACCTGATATTAAGCTTCCTCCATCGTTAAGTTGCCTCCATCACCATAGGAGTGATATACACTACCTTACCTCTATGAGGATATTAGTGTGCTTTTCCTTCTCTCCGCTTCTCTTACTATCACTTTCCCCATTCCGATTATGTATTGTTTATCCCTGTAAGATATTTTTGGTTATTCCTTCCAGAGACTACTTCAAAAGTGCTACTTTATGTCGACTTAGTGGGTGACAACACATCCTGCCCGTTAACCATTCCAGGACCATAATTGTCCTCATTTGTGTGCTTTTTCTTCATCTCCGCTTTACTTGCTGTCCCTGCACCCTTTTCCGATTTGTTAATTTCTCCCTACATTTTTCTTGGTTTTTCCCTAGAGAGAATGACATCTCGTGATAGAAGAGTGGGTGATAACACATCCTGCCCGTTAACCATTCCAGGACCATAATTGTCCTCATTTGTGTGCTTTTTCTTCATCTCCGCTTTACTTGCTGTCCCTGCACCCTTTTCCGATTTGTTAATTTCTCCCTACATTTTTCTTGGTTTTTCCCTAGAGAGACTGACATCTCGTGATAGAAGAGTGGGTGATAACACATCCTGCCCGTTAACCATTCCAGGACCATAATTGTCCTCATTTGTGTGCTTTTTCTTCATCTCCGCTTTACTTACTATCCCTGCACCCTTTTCCGATTTGTTAATTTCTCCCTACATTTTTCTTGGTTTTTCCCTAGAGAGACTGACATCCATTTGTAGCGGGTATTTAGAGACGACACAGTGTGCTTTTTTTCATCTCCGGCTTGTCTCACTATTCTGCTCCCATTCATTATATTTTTTGTCCCACATTCAATATTTATGTTTGGACCTATACATCTACATAAACTCGCCAAAGACACACCTTGAGATATAACTGATCTTATTATGATAAAATTCGTATACAGTAGATTACGCTTGCAAAATTATTTTCTCACCATAAGTCCCTTTGACTGTATGTGATCTACTACTGTCACTTTAATAAACTCCACTATTCTGACTTAGTGTTGCACACATCATGTCCTGGACGACATGTTTAATTAAACAAAGTGTGTTGAAGCCCACACAGTGTACTTTATTTCATCTCCTACTTATCTTACTATACTGCTCCTCTCATTACATTGTTTTGTCCCCCGTTTTTAATTTAATTTTGGACACATACAACTTGCTGATTTTTAGACTATTCGTAAAGAGAGAGTCTCTTCAAATCGTGTGCCTTCCTTTCCTCTCTGACTTTTCTATCTATACTGTCCCTCTCGTTGCAATCATTTGTCCCTCATTTATAGTTTCTGTTTGGACCTACATAACATGCCAACATTAGCCCTTTAAAAGGTGATTATCCACAGTGATATTTATTTCCATAATATCCGATTACATTGGAATTACCTATGATGATTGATGACACAAACTGTGTCGACTAATATGCATTACATCCAAACTGAGTGTTCTCAGTAAATTTATTCTTCAATATGATATTGATTATACAATAGTTGACTGATGCCACTAATTAGTCCTTTCCCCCTATGTATCGTTATGTGTATTCTTTGATAAATTAACACTTGCTTTTGTTTTTGTTTTGTGATTTTACACTTATTTTTGCCTCACGTTGTGTGATGCATCTTATTTTCCACTGTTTGCGTTAATATCATATGTATATACACATTTTATATCTTATTGCATGTATTACAGGGTGAACCAGTCACGTCGGGGGAAACCTGGGATCATAACAACGTATGCGCGGCAGTGACTCGCTCATAGCGATCTCCATAGCAACCCACCGCTTGCGCTCCACACTGCGTGTCATAGGCAGGACATCCGCCGCCTATCACCGCTGTTTCATTTCCTGTTTGATCCCAGCACGCCCGCAGACGTGACCTGCTCACCCTCTCACTTATTTGATAAAGGTAAGCACATTGATGTATGTTTTATTGCACAATATTCCTTGACAAAGGGGTGATACAGACCCCGAAACGTTGGAAGCTACTTTTGCTACAATACACGTTTATGCTTAAATTCCCAGAGTGCCGCGTTTGTTTCCTTCTATCAAAACCTCTATATATATATATATATATATATATATATATATATATAAACAAATGCATAAAGTCAGGGCCTGATTAACCAATAGACTGAAACCCTAGAAAAAGGCTGTTAGGCTGAAACGCGTTGGGTCCATAGGTGCCGAAACTGTGGGTGCTCCGGGGCCCGAGCACCCATGGAAAGTGAGGAGCACCCACGGCACGGCCGCGGCACTACCGCTGCTAGTTCCCATTTTCTGCAGGGTCCCTGCTGCTTACAGCATATCCACTGCTGGGACCCCGCTGCGGCACTGCCGCTGCCAGGATCCCCGTCACGAGGAGTGGGTGGGTCCCGGGGGGGGGGGGGGGTGTCGGGGGGAAAGTGCACCCAACAAAAAAAAATGTTAAACGGCGCCCCTGGTTGGGACCAAACCAGGCACCACCATCTACTCAAGCATCAACACAGAATCCAGTTATTAGAGCCTCCTCCTGGCTGGAAGTAAGCGACTTAGTGTGGCGTTACCATCTGGGTGCCGAACTCTCGCGAGAATGGCTACGTGGAAGTATGCGCACACCAGCGGTCTGTGGAGCCGGGCCGCGTCCATCCAGGCAGACACGATCCGCAATTACAGCACCCGCTGTGAATCGAACATCAACTGCAGCACCCCCGGAAGGGTAAGCAGCAGACAGTGGGGCGACTTTGTTTAACACCTACAGGCCACGGAGATCACCAGTGCAGCCTCCACGCAGGACTCTCATACCAGCATCCACCGGTTAGAGCCCATTGACTTATCCCACCTGAACTTTTTTTTATCACCAATGCCACAGCACGTATCCCCCTTTCCCCCACCCTGCCAAATCGAGACCACTGTGGTCACCTACCGGTAATATAGGTTCCAGGTGAGGGACCTGTGGTTAAAAGACACTCCAAAGCCCCTTTTAAAGGGGTCCGTTAGAGTGATACCTCACTGGCCTATTCCTTTGATAAACCCAGGACTTGCACCACATAACAATACAAATACAGAATATTTGTATTTTTACTACATCTGCAGTTTCTCCTCTTTCTTTCTTTCCCTACCATCAATACACACTACACTGGTACACAAATTGAGCGCTTAGTATTCTTGTAAATTACCTTGTTTAAACAATAGGTTGATTAGGCTGCAGCCTGGAGCACTGGCTCCTGAGGGGGGTGTAGCAAAGGCATAAAAGATGGTGCTGCGATGGGAGCGCTTCCTGGTGCCACTGGAGTTGGGGCTGAGCCAGGTCTCATGATATCTTCCCCTGGAACTGTGGAAGCAGTGGGATTTTTTGGTGTCACCAAGGCAGCTATGCTGGGAAGAGGAGATGCTGGAAATTGGGTGGGGAAGGAGGGGGGGGGGGGGGGGGTCACTGCATACAGTAAACATACAGTATTCTGAGTGGAACAAAGAAGATTATTCAGTAGCCTCTATTTGCGGTTGCTACAAACTCCTTCCCACATGTACATATGGAGCCGGCCTCTTCATTGCAGGAGCTGGCGAATGTATCACCAGCCCCTGCCAGTGGCCAGCTCCCACCAGGGGGTGCACGTGCATGAGACGCTCGCATGCTCCGTGGCAACAGAGCTTCCCCCGGGTCCCCGCCACCTCCGCTGCCACCTCCGCTGGTCCCCCTCGCTGCTCCCCCCCCAAAGTTTTAAATCTACCATTATTACCCCAGTAACAAAAAAGGTAGGGTCAATACTTTAAATGACGCCTGATCGCTTTAACCTCCCTCATTATGAAAGCATTCGAAAGATTGGTCTAAGTACACATTAAGGAATGTATCCCACCCGGTTTTGACCCCTTTCAGTTTGCCTATAAAGCAAATAGATCAACAGATGATGGAGCACTTATTTTACTTCGCCGAGTCCTAGCCCACCTTGAACTTAAGGATACCTGTGCCCGTATCCTATATGTAGACTATAGTTTGGCCTTAATAGGTTATTTCAACATCACTAGTTAACAAACTTTCCAACATTGGGTTGAGTGGGTGTACGTGTAGATGGATTCTTGATTTTTTTGTCAAACAGGCCACAAGCTGTTAGGATAAAAGATCAGGAATCTGGTGAATTGACAGTTAGTACAGGGGTTCTGCAGGGGTGTGTCTTGAGCTCTCTGCTGTACTCACTGTTTACTTATGACTCTTCTGTGAACTTCAAATCTGTCCAAATCATCAAATTTGGGGATGACATTGCCATAGCAAGTCTTATGGCTTGCAATGACGAAACTACAGGTTCGAAGTATCCAGACTGGAGTCTTGGAGTAGAAACAATTGCCTGGTGTTAAATGTGGACAAAACCAAGGGAATGATCATAGATTTTAGGAGATATCACCAAGCTTTGTATTGTCCGTTAGTTCTTAACGAGCAACAAGTTGAGGTGGTTGAGTCGTTTAAATTTCTGGGCATAAATATATCAAGTGATCTTACATGGAGTACACATACAAAAATTGTTATAAAAAAGGCCCACCAGCGAATGTTTTTCTTAAGGAAACTACATTTATCTGTCATGTGCAATGAGAACATTGGTGAAGTTTTATTCTGGTATTACTGAAAGCGTTTTAACCTACGTGTTTTAGCATGGTTTGCGAGAAGTCCCCACTGAAGGATCCTTAGAAAATAGACTAAAGACGTACTTATTTACTCAAGCATTTTACTGACATCCACTGTTAAGCTTGTTTTGTACAGTATTTCGAGCTGTAAAGACAATGGCACAGCACTTTGAGTCCTATTGGGAGAAAAGCGCTATATAAATATCATTATTATTATTATTATTACTTGCTCTGCTGCTGAGCGTAAATCGCTCCAGAGAGTTGTTTTGACGGCAAATAAAATAATTGGAGTAGCCCTACCAAATACCTAACAAGTATATGAAAACCGTCTACTATCAAAGGTGAAAGGTATCATGAGGGACCCCACTCATCCCAGTGGAGGGCTGTGCTCTTTATTACCATCGAACCGGCGATACCGTTCAGTTTTGTGTAAAACTAGACAGTTCAGGGAGAGTTTCTTCCCTGCAGCAGTTCGCACTTTAAACAAATAGTGGGATTATTGGTGGTAATGACTTTTAGTTTTATGTCCTCATGTCGTTTTACTTATTTGCTCTGATAAAGCTGTTGTTTACACTGGAATTTCGTTAATTGTGCATATTTTATGTGGACAGTTAATGACAATAAAGGATTATTATTATTATTATTATTTTTTTATTATTGTTGTTATAATGAAAAAATACAATTAATTTAAACATCTGAACCAGACTGAATTGCAAAAAAAAAAGCTGGCACACTAGGAGCTGGCAGCTCTGCCCTGTCCTAAAAACTGCATGATGTGGTTGCAGCTCTATTGATAATATTATATACTGTACCAGCTATTGTCATATTTAAGGCACTTTCCAAGATGAGGGGGTTTCCGGGCAACCAGAAACCCACCTGGGTTTGCCCATGGGACAGTCAGTCTCCACACACCTATAAAGGAAAAAAGTGTATGGCAGTGTTAACCCCTTCCCGACATTTGACGTACATTTACGTCATGGTCGGGAAGCACTTCCCGACACATGGCGTAAATGTACGTCATGGATTTAAACTGTCACCGCGTCTATAGACGCGGTGACAGTTTCAACATGTCTGCTGTCCCTGACAGCAGACATGTCCGTGCATGCCCAGGGGGGGCTGCGATGCCGCCCCCCCGTCGGCGATCGCTGTGATTGGCTGTTCAGTGTGAACAGCCAATTACAGCGTTTTCCTGTGTCACCGGCGAATAACGTTCGCCGGTGACACAGGATCGGAGGTGATTGGTGCTGTAAAGTACAGCACCAATCACCGCGGGGTGTAAGGGTGACACTGGTGTCACCCCACCTCACCCCGCCCGCCCCCAAAGGCCGTGATTGGTTCGTCGGACCGACGGACCAATCACAGCCATGGAGGGGGGTTTAAACTAACGGTGACTGCACTGCAGACGCCATTCCGGTCTGGAATAGCGTGCAGTGCGGTCACCGTGCCCACCTGCCGCCATATACTGACCAGAACCTTGCTCCATACTTACCTGATCACTGCTTCATCACTGCTTGATCACTGCTTGATCTGTGCCTAGTAGTGTGCTGGATGCTTCCTGGATCCTGTTGCTACTTGTGCCTTCCTGTGCTGTGAAATTGTGCTGCTGCAGTGTAATAGCTAGATAGAGAGATAGATAGAGAGAGATAGAGAGATAGAGAGAGATAGAGAGAGATAGAGAGAGAGATAGTGTCAGAGAGTGCTATATTTTGTGCTGCTGCAGTGTGATATAGTTATAGATAGAGAGAGAGAGATAGAGAGATAGAGAGAGATAGAGAGAGAGAGATAGATAGAGAGGCCTAGTGACAGAGTGCTATATTTTGTGCTGCTGCAGTGTGATAGTTATAGAGAGATAGAGAGAGATAGAGAGAGAGAGATAGAGAGAGATAGTGACAGATTGTGCTATATATTTTTTATATAACTGACTGCTGCCCCCTCCTTTTGTGCTGATCAGTATAAATTAACTGATCAGCAACTTTTTGGGGGCGCAGGTTTTTTTTTATATATAGATATACCTGTCAGTGCTGCTGCTGTAGTGTCATAGAGTGATAGATAGTGATAGATAGTGATAGATAGTGATAGATAGTGATAGATAGTGAGAGATAGAGAGAGATAGTGACAGAGAGTGATAGAGAGTGTATATTTTGTGTCTGCTACCCCCCCTTTTTGGGGGTGCAGGTTTTTTAGTGTCCTAGAGTGATAGATAGTGAGAGATAGTGAGAGATAGTGAGAGATAGTGAGAGATAGTGAGAGATAGTGACAGAGAGTGACAGAGAGTGATAGAGAGTGACAGAGAGTGCTAAATTTTGTGTCTGCTGCCCCCGCCTTTTGTGCTGATCACTATATCTGAGGTGATCAGCAACTTTTTTGGGGGTGCAGAGGTTTTTTTTTTTTATATATACCTGTCAGTTGCACTGTCAGTTGCACCAAAGGTTGTGCACCTGCTGCACCTCACTGGTAATCAGTGTCGCATCACTGATCACCTTTTTTTTTTTTTGTGAGTGCTGTGGGGTCTTTTTTTAATTTTTTTTTTACACACACTGTGATTTTGTGGGTGTCCTGTGGCCGCTGTGCGCTGATCAGTGACGTACATCACTGATCAGCTTTTTCGGCACAGGGTTGATCTATTTTTTTTTTTTTTTTGATCAAATTCCTGTTGCCTTTGAGCGCTGTTCAGTGACAGACGTTACTGACCAACATCTGTGTTCAATTTTTGGCGCAGGACCTTTTTTTTTTTTTTTTTTTAACCCCTTCAATTTTTTATTTTTAACCCCTTCATTTTTTTTTTTTTTTTATTGGTATAAAGTATTTTTTTTTTTTCTGCACTACATACACACTACATATCCCCCGGGTTGAAATAAAGTTTGTACCCCCCCCTACACTATACACGTGTTGAAACATTTCACTACCAGTAACACAAAAATAAAAATGGCATCCCAAATGTCCTCCCAAATGTCCTCCCAAATGTCATCACAGTCATCCAGAAGAATGTATTCAGCGGAGGAGGCATATGCCCTGCTTGCTTCTGACTCTGACACAGCCAGTGATGCAAGCGGGGAATTTGAAGGATTCGCCTTAAGCTCCTCTTCCTCCTCTGATGATGAGGGACCCCCTCAAAGACGCCCCCGTAGAGCAGCTGAGACCCCCCCCCCAACAATTGATCTCGTATGGACCCCACCACCAGACAATTTTGAGCCCCAGGTTCCTGAGTTTTTGGCCATGCCAGGAATCCAATTTGATTCCACAGGTCTCAGAGAAATTGACTTTTTCAAATTATTTTTCACTGATGATTTTGTAAATTTAATGGTGGACCAAACTAATTTATATGCCCAGCAGTTTATTGCTCAAAACCCCACGTCATCATTTGCTAGGTGGACCCCTGTAGATGCAGTAGAGATGATGACGTTTTGGGGTCTGGTGTTTCATATGGGCATAGTAAAAAAGCCAGAAATTAGGCAATATTGGAGTACAGATGTTCTGTACAGTACTCCATTTTACCGTATGGCCATGACCCGGACTCGATTTGAGACAATTCTTAAATTTATACATTACACCGATAATGCACAGTGCCCACCCAGAGATGATCCCACCTTTGACCGGCTATTCAAAGTCAGGCCGGTCATTGATCATTTCAGTGCCAAATTTGAAGAGGTGTACATCCCTGAAAAATTTATTTGTATCGACGAGTCCCTTATACATTTTAAAGGAAGGGTTAAATTCCGCCAGTACCTTCCCAGTAAGAGGGCAAGGTATGGCATAAAAATGTATAAACTGTGTGAAAGCACCTCAGGGTACACCCACAGGTTTAGGGTTTATGAAGGGAAGGATTCAAGAATTGAACCGCCAGAATGCCCCCCCTCCCTCGTAGGTGTTAGTGGGAAAATTGTCTGGGATTTAGTGCACCCCTTCCTGGATAAAGGTTATCACCTCTATGTGGATAACTTTTACACTAGCATCCCCCTGTTTAAGGCCCTTGGTTCAAGAGGTACAGCAGCTTGCGGTACTGTGCGCAAGAACCAAAGAGGCCTCCCAAAAACTCACATTGCCCAAGTAATGAGAAGGGGTGAAAGCAGGGGAATATGCAACGAAAATATGTTGTTGGTCAAATATAAGGACAAGAGGGATGTCCTTATACTGACAACAATTCACGGAGACAGTACCACCTCCGTCCCTGTACGAGGTACCAGTACCCACACCTCAAAACCTAATTGTATCCTGGATTACAATAGGTACATGGGCGGAGTGGATCTTTCAGATCAGGTACTGAAGCCGTACAGTGCCCTGCGGAAAACAAAAATCTGGTACAAGAAGGTGGCCGTGTATATCATCCAGATGGCACTGTATAACGCTTACGTGCTATTCCGTTCTACCGGCCAGAGGGGGACATTTATGCACTTTCAAGAGGAAGTCATAAAGGGCCTAATATTTGGGAACCAGCAGGCAGAGGGCCCCAGTACTTCTAGTACTGGCCCCCGTATTGTACCAGGGCAGCATTTTCCTGATGAAATCCCCTCCACTGGAAAAAAGGGCAGGACACAAAAAAGGTGCAAAGTTTGCTATAAAAAGGGAATAAGAAAGCAAACTATTTTCCAGTGTGACACTTGCCCCGACAAACCCGGCCTATGTATAAAGGAGTGTTTTAAAATATACCACACATCTATGGAATATTAGGTTCATAATTTCACCGTGCTTCGGGGGTCTTGCTAATGCCACATAGCACCCACCATTCATTCCACCAGAATCTGAGCCGCAAAATCCAAAAATCACTCCTTCCCTTCTGAGTCCTGCCATGCACCCAACTGGTATTTTTTGGTCACATGTGAGGCATTGCCGTACTTGGGAGATATTGGGGCACAGATTTTGGGGTGCTTTTTCTCCTTCATTCCTTGTGAAAATGAAAAATTTTGAGCCAGAACTGCATTTTTGTGTAAAAAAATGTAATTTTTCATGTTCACTGCCCAGTTTTATCAAAATTGGTGAAACCCCTGGGGGTTTGAAATGTACACTATACCCCTAGATGAATTCCCTGAGGGGTGTAGTTTGCAAAATGGGGTCACTTGTGGGGGGGTTCCACTGTATTGGTGCTTTGGGGGTCTTGCTAATGCGACATAGCACCCACCATCATTCCACCAGAATTTGTGCTGCAAACTCCAAATATCACTCCTTCCCTTCTGAGTCCTGCCACTTTTTGGTCACACATGAGGCATTGCCGTACTCGGGAGAAATTGGGGCACAGATTTTGGGGTGCTTTGTCTCCTTCATTCCTTCTGAAAATGAAAAATTTTGAGCCAGAACTGCATTTTTGTGTAAAAAAATGTAATTTTTCATTTTCACTGCCCACTTGTATCAAAATTGGTGAAACCCCTGGGGGTTTGAAATGTACACTATACCCCTAGATGAATTCCCTGAGGGGTGTAGTTTGCAAAATGGGGTGACTTGTGGGGGGGTTCCACTGTATTGGTGCAACATAGCACCCACCATTCATTCCACCAGAATCTGTGCTGCAAAATCCAAAAATCACTCCTTCCCTTCTGAGTCCTGCCATGCACCCAAATGGTATTTTTTGGTCACATGTGAGGCATTGCCGTACTCGGGAGAAATTGGGGCACAGATTTTGGGGTGCTTTTTCTCCTTCATACCTTCTGAAAATGAAAAATTCTGAGCCAGAACTGCATTTTTGTGTAAAAAATGTAATTTTTCATTTTCACTGCCCACTTGTATCAAAATTGGTGAAACCCCTGGGGGTTTTAAATGTACACTATACCCCTAGATGAATTCCCTGAGGGGTGTAGTTTGCAAAATGGGGTCACTTGTGGGGGGGTTCCACTGTATTGGTGCTTGGGGGGTCTTGCTAATGCGACATAGCACCCACCAAAATTCCACCAGAATCTGAGCTGCAAAATCCAAAAATCACTCCTTCCCTTCTGAGTCCTGCCATGCACCCAAATGGTATTTTTTGGTCACATGTGAGGCATTGCCGTACTCGGGAGAAATTGGGGCACAGATTTTGGGGTGCTTTTTCTCCTTCATACCTTCTGAAAATTAAAAATTTTGAGCCAGAACTGCATTTTTGTGTAAAAAATGTAATTTTTCATTTTCACTGCCCACTTGTATCAAAATTGGTGAAACCCCTGGGGGTTTTAAATGTACACTATACCCCTAGATGAATTCCCTGAGGGGTGTAGTTTGCAAAATGGGGTGACTTGTGGGGGGGTTCCACTGTATTGGTGCTTGGGGGGTCTTGCTAATGCAACATAGCACCCACCAAAATTCCACCAGAATCTGAGCTGCAAAATCCAAAAATCACTCCTTCCCTTCTGAGTCCTGCCATGCACCCAAATGGTATTTTTTGGTCACATGTGAGGCATTGCCGTACTCGGGAGAAATTGGGGCACAGATTTTGGGGTGCTTTGTCTCCTTCATACCTTCTGAAAATGACAAATTTTGAGCCAGAACTGCATTTTTGTGTAAAAAAATGTAATTTTTCATTTTCACTGCCCACTTGTATCAAAATTGGTGAAACCCCTGGGGGTTTGAAATGTACACTATACCCCTAGATGAATTCCCTGAGGGGTGTACTTTGCAAAATGGGGTGACTTGTGGGGGGGTTCCACTGTATTGGTGCAACATAGCACCCACCATTCATTCCACCAAAATCTGTGCTGCAAAATCCAAAAATCACTCCTTCCGTTCTGAGTCCTGCCATGCACCCAACTGGTATTTTTTGGTCACATGTGAGGCATTGCCGTACTCGGGAGAAATTGGGGCACAGATTTTGGGGTGCTTTTTCTCCTTCATACCTTCTGAAAATGAAAAATTTTGAGCCAGAACTGCATTTTTGTGTAAAAAAATGTAATTTTTCATTTTCACTGCCCACTTGTATCAAAATTGGTGAAACCCCTGGGGGTTTGAAATGTACACTATACCCCTAGATGAATTCCCTGAGGGGTGTAGTTTGCAAAATGGGGTGACTTGTGGGGGGGTTCCACTGTATTGGTGCTTGGGGGGTCTTGCTAATGCGACATAGCACCCACCAAAATTCCACCAGAATCTGAGCTGCAAAATCCAAAAATCACTCCTTCCGTTCTGAGTCCTGCCATGCACCTGTTAGGAGTAGTCTTTAACCTACCTCCTGAGGTGGACTCTAACCTACCTCTGGATAGGGAGTTGGACTTTAACCAATCTTCCTTTATCCCTTCTTCCTCAATTTGATGGCCCCCCTTAGAGCTCCGTGAGTGTTAACCCTGTATATGCTGATCAGGAAAGAAGACCATCATGTATGCAAGGTACAACACTGATTTATTGTTTACACATACAGCATATTTATACAGTATAGCATGCATGGGCTCGACAAGAGATGATTGGATGATACAGGGGTGTAGCAGGGAGGAGTTCCAGTTACTGTCTAGGGGATATATGTTATTATTATACAAGGACATGGGAGAACAGACAGTTTTTGTAGAAAACATGTGAAATACATCTTAAAGGAAATAACCTTGAGCAAAGCAGCCTTGAGCAGCAGCAGACTGTCACAAAGCAGAATAGAAACTTGTAATTTTCCACTCACTATAAGGCATTTGAGACAAGATGGAGAACAGCATACAAAATGGTGTATAAATCCTTTCAATCCCCTCTTAGAATCATAATTTATTTAAATTATTTGATTCTCACGTGTGCTTTTCCTTTTAATACGCTGTTCCCTCACATATGTAGCATAGTCATCGGGTGTAGGGGTTTCAGAGGAAAGATCAATATACATAATAGCTACAGGTGTTGTGGTACCTATATATTTGGAAACTATTCTCCTGCCTAGTGGAAAAATACAGTAAGCAACGATTATGATGAACAGAAGTACAGTAAGTGTAATGATACCTAGTTGAGTTAAGGCATGTTTCCAGTTGCTCATCCAGCCGAACCAAGCAGCCCAGGGGTCAGTGACACCTGAGTTTTCCTTGAGCTCTCGGGATAAGTCTTCTAATTTTTTAATGGCTAGTGTGACTTTGCCATTGGGACCTGTATTGTCAGGAATGAAGGTGCAACATCCTGCAACTGTGTTTATGTATACACATGTACCACCTTTCTCGGCCAAGATCATATCCAGGGCCATGCGATTCTGGAATGTCATCTGTGATGTGGCCTCCAGTTGTTCTGCAATACCTTTCAAGGCATCCTTTGTATCATTAACAAATCTCTGTTGATTATAATACATATAGTTTATCCATGCAACATTCTTATTGATTGTAACCTGGGGCAGCAGAGATTCAAAGCCAGCAGCTACTTCATCTCGGGCCTTGAACTCGTCTGGGACACCCCGGGGTACACCAATAGTATCAATGTATACGTGTGGGTCAAAGCTTTCCAGTGGGGTACTTCTCTTTTGTCTAGGGTGTGGGTCAGGTAGGGGTGAAGGTGTTTCAATGGCTGTTGGCAAAATATGGATAGGCATAATGATTTTTGAGAGAGCACATTCGCCTCTCCATACACTGTCAAGCTTTGCTCTAATTTTCATGTCCCCACAAATGAAATAAATGTCACCAAGGGACTTCTTCATGATGGGTAAGGTTACATACCTGCGGATGGCACAGTAACCATCCGGGAATGTTTTCAGATCTACCCCCTTAGTGACATTAGAACAGTAACAAGTATAGTTGCCTGGATATATGGTGATTGTGTTACCTGGATTGGTGTTTTTTCCTAAGATGGGGTAGTTCTTCTTCCATAACTCACATTCATTATCTTTAGTTTTATTGCCAGTGTATAAGGTAAAAAAACATTCATCCTCTGATTCTGGTATGTTAAGGGGGACGGTACCAAGGTGGGGTCTGGACTTAGCACATACATAACAGTCAGTTCGGTTAGTCTGTCGTGCATTGTATTTCATCCATTCTAACCAAAGATTCACATCAGCTAAACCTGTCTCTATGGACATGGTGTCCTCATATGTGGGATTACTGATAGCAACCATATCTTTAAAGGTACTTATGTGTGGTTTGAATGGGGATAATGGCTGGGGCCTGGCGGGGGATGGTGGCTTACGGAGGGAAAGGTATTCCTGATTGTTAAACATATCTTTGAGATAGAATTGTTGTCTATCACTGGCATATCCACCTCCCCACCATACCCCTAGAACATACATTCCAGCATCACTGGGGCTGGGATTTTCAATATTTATAGTGCAATAATAGTCATATCTACCGTCATCCTTAGTGATAGTCATCCTAGAAAGTAATGGCTTACCATACTTGTCCTTTCGATCAATAGCCAAGGTGGGTTTGTATGCCCAGTCGATACCTGAATTCCACCCCACTGCTCCCCAATAATTGCAGTTATTTCCCCAATAATAATCATCTGTGACACAAATATATACATTTTTTGTCTGGCTGAGAGCTGATTTGGATGGCATGGACCACATGTTACTAGGTATGACCGTATCATAGTTTATTCGGTAAGTGGCCACGCGAGTGGTAGATGAATTGTACCAAAGGGTAAGCACATCATCCTGACTGGTAATATCCACTTCTGCGGTACAGAAATTATAAAGAACAAGAGCGAGTAAAGTCAGCAGAGCTAAGATAGGGGGAATCATTTCCTTCAAGGGTCCTCTCGGCCTCAGTAGGAATTCCGTTTTCCTCGATGTCTGGATCCCCTACCGGCAATTCTTCTCCTCGTAGGAGGTCAGAGTTATTAACTCCCGTTAGTACCTCACTGGTCCGGTCTGTGTCAATCTCAGGATCGGTGTCGACCTCTGTGTCGAAAGTAGTTGGAGTAGGGATTTTCTTCACTCTGGATGCGTGGATCCACGTTGGGTTGTCATCGGTGAGCACAGCAGTTCTTGTCACAGCGACCACCTCTGTCTCAGGACCGTAGGAGAAATCACCTGGATTCTTGTTGCGTGGAAGGACTTTAACCACAACTTTGTCTCCGACTTGGAATGGATGTGTAGGTTTCTGTGGATGACAAGGATTTTTAAGTACAACTTCATGTTCAATTTCGTCTAGTCTGTGTATTAAAGTCCTTACATATTCTTCTCTGATTACTTCTAAATCTCCTGCTTGTGTAACTAGTGGTTTCCTTGCCCAGGGGGTGGGGAAGGGGCGTCCCATTAGTATTTCAAAAGGGGAGTAACCTAGAGTCTTTTGTGGCGTCATTCTTATTTCAGCTAACACAATAGGAAGGACTTGCTTCCATTTTGTGAAGGTGCCCCCAGTAGCCTTTCTCAATTTATCCTTCAAGGTGCGGTTCATGCGTTCGACAATAGCTGAACTCTGTGGGTGGTACGGAATGTGGAATTTCCAATCTATTTGGAGGGCTTTAACTAGTTCAGCAGTGACTTTGGCAGTAAAAGCAGAACCTTTATCACTATTGATTTGTAGCGGGCATCCCCAGCGCGGAATGATCTCCTGCGTGAGAATGCGGGCTACAGTTTTTGCATCTTCGGACTTTGTTGGATATGCCTCCGCCCAGCGTGAGAACATATCAACTATGACCAAAGCGTATTCCTGTTTCCCTGTACCTGGTATATGGGTAAAATCAATCTGCAGGTGAGTAAACGGAGTGGTGGGGTATTCAAGATGTTGGTGTTTTGCTTTATTGGGATTGTTAGGGTTGTTTCTAAGACACACAATACATCTACTAACATATTGGGTGACAAGTTCTTTTGCATTTGTGATGTAAAAATCATTGGTGAGGAGCAGTGTTGTCGTGACTTTGCTGTGGTGACCTACTCCGTGATAGTGTGCTATGAACAGTGAGGCACTTGTTTGGGGGATACAGGGTTTCCCCTCTTTGCAGATTAATCCAGTCCGTGGATTCTTCTGCAGAATTGGGTATGTCCAATCTGATAAATCAGAGTTAGAGGCAGTTGCCTGTAATTCTGTAAGTAAGTATGTGTCTTCTAGTGACGGTGGTGACATTATGGTAAGTGTGAGGTTGTATGTGGATGTGGCAGCAGCTTGTTTTGCAGCAGTGTCAGCGAGGGCATTGCCCCGTGAGATATCATCTTTTCCACCAGTATGTGCTTTGCAATGGAGAATGGCAATGTGTGAGGGCAATGTGATTGCATGCAATAAGTCAGCAATAAGTTGGGCATGTGAGATGCCTTTTCCATCAGCGCCTGTGAAACCTCGGCGCTGCCAAATCATGCCGTGGTCGTGAACAACGCCATAAGCAAATTTGGAGTCTGTGTAAATGTTGACAGGTTTTCCTGTGTACAAGTGACAAGCTCTGGTGAGAGCGATTAGCTCAGCAGCCTGTGCTGATTGCAGAGGAACTGCTTTTGCTTCAAGGACAGTTTGAGGAAGTTTAACTACTGCGTAGCCTGTCTGGTATGTTTTGTCATTTGGTCGACTGCAGGAGCCGTCGACAAAAATTATGTCGGCGTCGGGTATGGGTACAGCCGACATGTCACTTCTGGGTGAAGTTTCTGAGTCGATTGTCAGAGAACAGTCATGTGGGGGAGGTGCTTCGTCATCAGGTCCTTTTAAGCCTAAAAGGGCATTAAGTATGGGCACAGGTCCTTCTGTATTTGTAGCATATTTGATAACAAGTGATGGGTTACCTAGTAAGAGTACTTCATAACCACTAAGTCTTTGGGCCGACATGTGTTGCGTATGTAAGCCTTTTAAGATGGACAGGACGTTGTGGGTAGTGTGAAGGATGGTGTTGTGTCCTAAAGTGAGTGTGGCAGCCATTTCAACAACCATTGCACAGGCAGCCAGCGCTCGAAGACAAGCAGGCATTCCTTGTACAGTGACCGGCATTACCTTTGAAAAGAATGCGACAGGGCGCATTTTGCCTCCATGACCTTGGGTGAGCACGCCCGCCACAGTTTTACAAGTGTCCCTTGCAAACAAATGAAATGGCAAAACATAGTTGGGGAGACCAAGCGCGGGACTTTTAACTAACATTGCTTTGAGCTTTTCATATGCAGAAAACATTTCATTTGACCATTGTATGACTTTGGGTTTGTCTTTGAGTGTGCACTGTCTCAAGATATTATCGTAATAGGAACAATCAGAAATCCACTGTCTGCAGTAGTTTACCATACCCAAGAAAGACAGCATATCCTTCTGGGTAGCTGGGGTGACCAGGCCCAGTACAGACTGTATGCGTTGTGGACTGATTTTCCTTTCTCCCTCAGAGAGCACAAAACCCAAGTAATTGACATGCTTTTGACACCATTGCATTTTTGTTCTGGACACTTTATGTCCACATTCACATAACCAGTTCAATAATGATATACCATCTTCCCGGCTGGCTTCCTCCGTTGGACTACAGAGTAGCAGATCATCTGCATACTGTAGCAGGACTGAACCACAGGGGGGGTGCCAGGGTGCCAAGGTGGCTTGGAGGACTATGCTATAGACCACTGGGGAGTCAATATAGCCTTGTGGTAAACGACACCAAGTCATTTGTTTACCTTCAAAAGAGAAAGCAAAAAGTAATTGGGTCTCTGCGTCAATCGGAATACTGAAAAACGCATTCTTCAGATCGGCAACTGTGAAAAATGCTGCGTCTGCAGGGATGGCTGAAATGAGTGTGTTAATGTCTGGCACTATTGGTGCAATTGGGACTATGAGGTCATTTACCTTCCTCAAGTCCTGTACAAATCTAATACTTCCATCAGCCTTAGCGACCGGGTTGATGGGTGTGCAGTATGGTGAGATCACATATCTCAGTATGCCTTCTTTTAAAAACTCCTGTATCATTGGTCTAAGACCGTCAATTTTCTCTGATGATAAAGGGTATTGTTTGCTGTACACGTGACTAGAGTCTGGCTTGAGTTTGGCTTTGTATGGTGTACAGGGTATGAGGCCTGTGTCATAGGGACCCTTGGCCCAAATTTCTGCATTGATTTTGTCAATTGAGGTATCAAGTGAATCTTGGGACATTAGGAAGTGTGGTGAAGTGACGTGAAGTCCACTTCCTTTGGGTGAGGGTGTAATGGAGATGTGGAATTTGTTGAAAAGATCCCTTCCCAACAAGTTGACAGGGCATTCTGAAATAACCCTGAACTGATGTTCTCCTAAGTAATGTCCGTTCATGGACCGTATGGTCAGTTCGTCAGTCAGATAAGTGTCAGTGGGTATCCCATTGATTCCCATTGAAGGAGTAGTCTTTTGCAATTCACCATCATAGTGTAATGAACACAGGACACTGGTTGTGGCACCGCTATCTACCAAAAAGGGTAGCTTCTTTCCATTAACATATAAAGTGATAAGGGGTGCGTCTTCCCAGTGTGTGGTGAATTGTACAAAAGATAGGACACCCTCCTTCGGGCCCCGTCACAAGGTGGGGTCGGACCAATCAACTCTAAAACGTACATATTCTTGGACGGGTGTGGGGCCACGTGCTGCTCTGGGTGGCCCTTGTGTGAAAGATGGTTGCTGAGACCTGTGTCTGCCTGGTGGAGGTCGATATGGTTGTTGTGGTCTTTGGGGTGGGAATGGGCATTCCCTAGCCCAGTGTGTGTCTTGGCCACAATTGTAACATGTTGTGTCTTTTGCTATTGTGCCAGTGTTATTATCTCTATTGTAAAGAGGGGCCCGATGGTGTTGGTGTGGTGGGCCTTGTGGTGGTCTGAAGGGTTTCCTTTGACCATATTGGGGTGCCCTACTCTGTCTATTTGATGGGCCCCTGTTGTCTTGTTGATAACTGTGTGTTGTGACAATTGTCTTTTTCATGTCAAAACATCCAGCTGCCTCCTTTTCATACAAATGGGTCTCAAATTCTTGGAGGGTGTCTGAAGTCCAGGAAGAGACACTTTGTTTAACTGGCGTGGAAATGGAGGGGTGTAGGTTATTGATAAAGGTGGAAATGAGTAAGGGGAATATTTCAAGAAATAGTCCCGCTTCCTCAGTCCAGCATCTTTTAAATCTCTTCCAAAATTCAGTGACTGATTCAGTGGGTTTTTGTTTACACGCCACTGCGACAGGCAATGAGGACCTCATTTTGAAGATCTTGGTCATCCCTGCTTCTATTTCTGTCCACATTGTGGCTATTGCGTCTGAATTATTTAAGGGGTATTTTGCTGTTCCTACCGTGGTTGTAATGTTTTCGAAACTTTTGATCTTACCCCAATCCCACGCATGGTGATGGTCGATTACATTATCGACAATCAGTTTTATGTCATCATGGGTGTAATTTCTGCCTACACATGCTTTCTTCAGATAGGCAATGGTTCCTGCCGCGGTTACAGAGGGTTTTGGGCAGTGTTTAATGATCCTATTTAGGTCTTCTATGTCAATTGGTTTAACAAGTAATTGGTCACCAATTGTCATGAAGGGACAGTATTCAGTTGTTGTGCCATCATAGGTGGCACCAGATTTTGTTGTCTTCGGGCCAAGTTCTGTAGTAACTAATGATTTGTCTGCTGATACTCTGGTGCTTTTTGCTAAAGGTCCCTTCTCTTCTCCCTCTAACAAAGGCATATCCTCGGTATTAGTTTCCTTTTTATCATCTAATTTAAGATCTGGTTTGGGTGGAGGTGCGGTAGGATGTAGAACATGGTGACCCACGGCCATCAGTTCTGTATCCGTGAGGGAAGGGTATACTGGACTGTAAGGTGGAGGTGAAAGGACTTTAATTTCCTTATTGATACGAGTCTCCTCTATTTTATGGAGTTTTGCAGTGACGTCTCTAATTTTCTTTTGTTTCTTTGTCAAATTGGTGTCATGCCAGAAAGGTGCAATAATAAGCCATTGTTCACCTCCTGCACGCATGTATTTCATATCCCAGGTGGGATCTCCTGTATACCAGGGGAAGGCTTCTTTGTCCCCAAGACAAAGACCTTTTATCATTTGCATAAAGAAAGGATAATTAGAGCCGTCTCTAGGGAAGGGGTTGGGACTACATTTTTCCGACCAACCTGCCAGGTTATCTACCCAGGGGTCAATTAGGAAATAGTCTGTAGAAGAATTACGGGCTACATATTCCTTACAAGTTTCATTGGGTAAGGGTGGTGGATAGGAAATTATTTTATTTTTACTAATTTTTGAACCCATGTTTAGTTTATGTCCTTTTATGTTTGTGTGAGAACTTTCTCCACCTTTTAATTTGTTCCTGATGTTCAGGGTTTTGACTAAAGTCAAGGAAATAGAGTAGTTGACTACCTTCAGGTAACTTGTGGATCTGGTCTAAAGTTTTAGGACAGATAATAGGATATGTGAAAAGGTTAATTGGTATATCTGTTAAGAAAAATGGGTATGTCTGATCAATGTATTTTTCAATAAGTCCTGTATCCAAATGACAACCCAATATAATAACGGATTCTAAAACGGTGCCATTAGATGATGTCTTTGTTGTGAGTTTAAATCTTGTGGGTTCTCTAATGACAGATGTCAATTTGGGCCAATAATCGTCTCTGTCGGGGTTATGGTACCAGAGGACGATACTACATTTACAATTTAAACAAGTACCTATGCATGGATGTCTGGGGTGTGACATAGACGTAGATGAAGTATGAGAATGGATGAAATATGAGAGCGTGAAAAATTCTTAGTATCCAGACCAGGGGCGCCGTTTCAGTAAGGCAGGAGTGTACCTACAGCAGCAGACTGAAAGGGTTGGTCTTTATCTGAATACTGTGTGAATTATGTATTCACTTTATACATCTCATAAAAATTAATGTTTATGATTGGTTAGTTATAACCACAGACTGTCTACGTGACAGTGGATAGAGTCAAGTGGTTTTATCCTGAAAACTGCATATGAAGCCTCACGTTGCGTTACCCCAAAGAGAGGGGAGCATATAGTCCGCGAGTCTATTGGCATACAGTAATCAATGAGACAAGAGAGAGAAAGAGTTAGTGTGCGTCAACTTACCAACCGCACAAGATGTACAAGTTAAATACATATATCGCATGTGTGTTCACTTACCAACCACACAAGGATATTACACGTAATACAACTTATACTGTAAAAAAAAGGATAGTAAGAAATGGCCATATAGAAAAAAGGGCGATCAAATTGAGGTGACTAATGAGCGGACCCCTTAGGTCACTCTTTATATATTACCAGATCACTGATCTGCGTGTGCACACTATAAAACAACCAGCTGAAACTTTACTACTTTTGAAGTAAAGGTCTATACGGATTCAGGATTCGATATGTCCGTGATCCGAGAACAGGCAACAGACCACGTATGGGTGTCAACAGTTCAACGGGAACGAAGATCGAAATCCCGGACGAGCCCCCAGCTGTTAGGAGTAGTCTTTAACCTACCTCCTGAGGTGGACTCTAACCTACCTCTGGATAGGGAGTTGGACTTTAACCAATCTTCCTTTATCCCTTCTTCCTCAATTTGATGGCCCCCCTTAGAGCTCCGTGAGTGTTAACCCTGTATATGCTGATCAGGAAAGAAGACCATCATGTATGCAAGGTACAACACTGATTTATTGTTTACACATACAGCATATTTATACAGTATAGCATGCATGGGCTCGACAAGAGATGATTGGATGATACAGGGGTGTAGCAGGGAGGAGTTCCAGTTACTGTCTAGGGGATATATGTTATTATTATACAAGGACATGGGAGAACAGACAGTTTTTGTAGAAAACATGTGAAATACATCTTAAAGGAAATAACCTTGAGCAAAGCAGCCTTGAGCAGCAGCAGACTGTCACAAAGCAGAATAGAAACTTGTAATTTTCCACTCACTATAAGGCATTTGAGACAAGATGGAGAACAGCATACAAAATGGTGTATAAATCCTTTCAGCACCCAACTGGTATTTTTTGGTCACATGTGAGGCATTGCCGTACTCGGGAGAAATTGGGGCACAGATTTTGGGGTGCTTTTTCTCCTTCATACCTTCTGAAAATGAAAAATTTCGAGCCAGAACTGCATTTTTGTGTAAAAAATGTAATTTTTCATTTTCACTGCCCACTTGTATCAAAATTGGTGAAACCCCTGGGGGTTTGAAATGTACACTATACCCCTAGATGAATTCCCTGAGGGGTGTAGTTTTCAAAATGGGGTGACTTGTGGGGGGGTTCCACTGTATTGGTGCTTGGGGGGTCTTGCTAATGCGACATAGCACCCACCAAAATTCCACCAGAATCTGAGCCGCAAAATCCAAAAATCACTCCTTCCGTTCTGAGTCCTGCCATGCACCCAACTGGTATTTTTTGGTCACATGTGAGGCATTTCCGTACTCGGGAGAAATTGGGGCACATATTTTGGGGTGCTTTTTCTCCTTCATACCTTCTGAAAATGAAAACTTTTGAGCCAGAACTGCATTTTTGTGTAAAAAAATGTAATTTTTCATTTTCACTGCCCACTTGTATCAAAATTGGTGAAACCCCTGGGGGTTTGAAATGTACACTATACCCCTAGATGAATTCCCTGAGGGGTGTACTTTGCAAAATGGGGTGACTTGTGGGGGGGTTCCACTGTATTGGTGCAACATAGCACCCACCATTCATTCCACCAGAATCTGTGCTGCAAAATCCAAAAATCACTCCTTCCCTTCTGAGTCCTGCCATGCACCCAACTGGTATTTTTTGGTCACATGTGAGGCATTGCCGTACTCGGGAGAAATTGGGGCACAGATTTTGGGGTGCTTTTTCTCCTTCATACCTTCTGAAAATGAAGAATTTTGAGCCAGAACTGCTATTTTTGTGTAAAAAAATGTAATTTTTCATTTTCACTGCCCACTTGTATCAAAATTGGTGAAACCCCTGGGGGTTTGAAATGTACACTATACCCCTAGATGAATTCCCTGAGGGGTGTAGTTTGCAAAATGGGGTCACTTGTGGGGGGGTTCCACTGTATTGGTGCTTTGGGGGTCTTGCTAATGCGACATAGCACCCACCAAAATTCCACCAGAATCTGAGCTGCAAAATCCAAAAATCACTCCTTCCCTTCTGAGTCCTGCCATGCACCCAACTGGTATTTTTTGGTCACATGTGAGGCATTGCCGTACTCGGGAGAAATTGGGGCACAGATTTTGGGGTGCTTTGTCTCCTTCATACCTTCTGAAAATGACAAATTTGGAGCCAGAACTGCATTTTTGTGTAAAAAATTTTTTTTTTCATTTTCACTGCCCAGTTGTACCACAATTGGTGAAACCCCTGGGGGTTTGAAATGTACACTATACCCCTAGATGAATTCCCTGAGGGGTGTAGTTTGCAAAATGGGGTCACTTGTGGGGGGGTTCCTAACTTTTAGCATCTTATGGTGCCTAGAAACCTACATGGTGCCTAAAAAATAATCTCATAAAAAGGAGGCTCCAAAATCAAGTAGGTGCTCCTTCTATTATGAAGCCTGTGGTTTGGTCACCGTGCACACTAGGGCCACATATAGGATATTTATGAAAACAAAAGAATTGGGGGAATCAATTTTTAGTCACATTTCTCTAGTAAAATGTACTGTGTTCCTTAGAAAAATGTATTAAAATTGCAAATCTGCAAAAAAAAAGAAATTTTGAAATTTCACCTACACTTTGTTTTAATTCCTGTGAAACACCTAAAGGGTTAACAAACTTCCAAAATGCTGTTTTGAATACTTTGAGGGGTGCAGTTTTTGAACTGAACTGGTCCCTAAAAAAATCAGTGTTTGAAATTTTCTTGAAAATTTGAGAATTTGCTATTCATATTGTAAGCCTCCTAGTGTCCCAAAAAATTAAAAGGAAGTTGAAATAATGATGTCAACATAAAATAGACATATGGTCTATGTTAGTTATTCACTATTTTGAGTGGTAAGATTATTTGTCTCACAAGCAGAAAATTTAACATTTTGCAAATCGCTAAATTTTCCATTTTTTCACGATATTTTGGTATTTTTCACAAAAAAACACAGACTGTATCGACCCAAATTTACCACTAATTTGAAGTACAATGTGTCACGAAAAAACAATCTCAAAATCACTGGGATAAGTAAAAGCAAAAAAAAGTTATCCCCACTTAAGTGAGACATGTCAGATTTGAAAAAAAGGGCTCTGTCAGGAACGCAAAAACTGGCTCTGTCAGGAAGGGGTTAAATAACAATTATAATACAAGTGAATGATGGCTTAAAAAAACAATTACTGAATTAGCACATTAATAATACAGGAATACATAAAAGATAAAACAAATAAAAACAATCAATGCCAGGAATCACATCCACAGAATGATGTACACACATTTTATATATATATATATATATATATATATATATATATATATATATATATATATATATATATATATATATATATATATATATATATATATATATATATAGAGCAAACGGGCAGGATGGCACTCCCAAGATTGAGTAATAGGTTTATGAAAAAACAGTAAAACACCAATAACTTGTGTCAACGTTTCGGGCAGAGCCCTTTATCAAGACATGTCTTGATAAAGGGCTCTGCCCGAAACGTTGACACAAGTTATTGGTGTTTGACTGTTTTTTCATAAACCTATTACTCAATCTTGGGAGTGCCATCCTGCCCGTTTGCTACATTCATCCTTCCTTGGATTGGAAAGGCAACCCAAGTCGCTGTCTGTTTTAACGTTTGAGTGCCGGGACCCGCTTTACTATATATATATATATATATATATATATATATATATATATATTCATATATATATATGAGAAGTGATGATTCACTGTTACTTGATATGGTTCCTTTAAGTGCAAGCTGTTGTGCCTTGCCAGAAAGATCACTCCATACTCACTGTAATCGTGTCTACGTGATGTAATGATACACGGGCTGTTGTGGCTAGCCGGCACTCGCTGCTGAAAGTATGAACTTGCCCGGTGCCTTCCGGAAAAATCCTGCACAGTCGGCAGAGTATGTATATCCTAGTGATGGCGGCGGCACTCTCGGACTACGAAATAAAGACAACTGATGCCCGCATGGTGGTTCAACGTTTCAGTGCCCGTGCACTTTTATCAAGAACGACAGAATAAAGTAAAAATGTGACTTACCAACCTAAATAGACAGTGAGACATCAAAGTTCAGACGCTGCTTCCAGACGCCACCGTGATGAAGGGCGCACAGCTGCTGCGTCATCACAGAGACCCGGCATGTTGCAATATGATAGAGGATAGGATAGGTATACTATAGAACTATGAAGGAAAAAGCTTTATCGGTTTCCCCAGTTAAACTAGTAACTAATTAAACATCCACTTCTAATAAGACAGCCAATTCCCTTATCTGGACCAACAAATATAATCATCAAACTCCTGGCCTGATAAAAAAAGGCAAAAAATGTATGGCCTATAATACAGTCTGATCCTGATTTACATTTAACTAACAAAGCTCTCATGCCAGCTTATCATAGAAACAAAAATCTCAAAAATTATCTGGTCCATAAATATATAACAGACAAAACAAACAAAGGAACATTTTTAGGGGTCCCTAAATGCCGTAATGGTACTACTTGTGGGTTCCTACAAACAGGAACCACTTTTAACCATCCATTCACAGGTAAAACAATTCCAATACACTATCAATTGACATGTACATCTCACTATGTAATATATTTAATTTCCTGTCCCTTCTCCCTATATTATATAGGAAAAACAGAATATCAATTTAAAGAATGGGTGGCTACCCACATATCAGCCATCAAGGCAGCCATCATTAACGGAGACAGTGAACAACCAGTGGCAAGGCATTTTGCCAAAGCCAAACATAGCATCACAGCCATACGATATATCATTATTGACCAGATACCCCCACTTAAACATGGGGGTGACATACACAGTACATTACTACAACTTGAATCGAGGTGGATCGAGAGGCTTGGCACACTATCACCCCAAGGTTTAAATGAATCCTTGGGATTACATGCCTTTCTCTAACATTTCATACTTATCACCGTTTGGTGTACGGTTTCAGCGGTGGCTGTATGAAGATTATATATGTAACATGTTGCCACAGTTGAGGTCTCAGATTTCAATATGCATAGTGGGGAAAGTGCCATAAAGAGGGCACATATATGTATAGATTATACACTTTACATGGACAGCTAGGGGTCAAAACTGATTCAAGAGGTTTGACCACATCACATAGAGACAAACCAGTTATTTAGTATACAACATTGTTTCACAAATTACTACTATTGATGTGATTAAACTTTGATACAGCAACTCTGCCGCTCACTACACTTGTGGAAAATATTTTGAATGCAGATTTTAATGGAGCTATTGTACGTTGTCATTTTAATGCCTTGTTTTTCACTTCTATTGTGTAACATGAGTACACATCTTAATATTCACACATATTGTATGTATCAATATTGTATTTTTTCACTTTTATAAAAATTTTTAGATTTAGCAAAACTTGTTTATGTGGTTGCTATGCAACATGCCGTATCTCTGTGATGACGCAGCTGTGCACCCTACCTCACGACGGCGTCCAGAAGCAGTATCTGAACTTTGATTTTTGTCTCACTGTCTATATAGGCTGGCAAGTCATTCTTGATAAAAGTCAGTAAGTCGTTCTTGATAAAAGTGCACGGGCACTGAAACGTTGAACCACCAATGAATACTCATCTTGCTCCTGGTGCCATAAAAAAGAATACACATATCCAATTCCCAGAGGGACAAACGGCACTCAGAAGACAGTTTTGCTGTAGAATTTTTTTTTATTAGGTTTCAAGGTGGAACGTTTTGGGGTATGAGCCCCATCATTAGCCCCAACCTACAGCAAATAATGCCCCAACAGTCACCACATTTATACTTACATGCCAGTCCCTGTAACTCCCGAGTCCGCCGCACGACCCATTCACCGGAAGTGATCATCATGTACTTCCGGGTGGAAGAGCTAGCTCCATTGCTATGCAGCAAGAAGCCTGCGTTCCATATACTGAACTACAGGTGTCATGCAATGGCGGACAGAAGACACAGCGCTGCTGCATGTACCCGAGAGACAGAGACTAGCTACAAATAAAAAATTAAAAGCCACATATGTCCAGACAGTCAGATTCCACTCACAAAGAGAGGGTACCTTAGACCATTAGGAAACCCTCAGTGGGCACACCACAGATTGGTTTCTAAGCAACCACAGTATCATGTACCACACTGCGAGAGTACCTTGGTAAAGACCACCCCATAGTCAGTGGCCAACATTACCACAGGACATGCTAGGCTCTACATATTATATAGACACTAAAACAGGAAAAAAATATTAACATATACTGACACACAGCAGAAAAGAAGAAAAATAACAATTAATACCAGTACATTATATTTAGCTGTTCCAATTAATTGTATCATTTAGACCTCCAGAGTGGATTGTTTTGTTCTCCATCACGCATTGACTCACTAATATGATCAATCATGAAATATTTCAAAGCATTGAAATAACACGCCACTGGCTGATCCCCATCCCTCCCCACTATGGAGAGGTTGATGGCCTACAGAATGGCTGCGTACAGTAGTCTGTCCAATGTAGTGTAACCCACACAGACTATCACGTAAATAACATGAGATGTTTTACATGTTAGTACAAACCTAATATCAAAGCTGACATATGGATAGTGGTAGATTCTCAATTAGTTTAGTAATACCACTCAGGTGCATGAGAGGGAGGGTTAATACTGAGTAGTAAAAAATACATTGTTTCCCCCAGCTTAATGAATAGTATTAGTAACTAGTCTTGAACACTACATGATAATAGAATTCAGAGATATTGGTTACATATTTTAGCGCAAATATATGATAAGCTCCCAAGCCATCATTTAGGCTTCTCTGTATATTGGGGGTCCCTAGTGCTATATCAAAGCTTTTTGCAGAATGGGGGTGTATAAACTTATTGTAGATAACCATATGCTTACAAGTAGCACAAGAGTACCAGCTATAAAAGTCGGGAGGCTTAGTACATGGCCAGTATTCAATGAGAAAAATTTGCCTTGTTTTATGGCGAGTTTGTTGGCTATTTTCGCGTTGGAAGGAGCATTTTGCTCTCCAAAAGTGAACCACCCTATTCAATGTGATATTTTCGCCGTCTATTTAAGTGATTGTCGCCGTGTCTCTCCGTGTAGCAATTCTCTTTTCATGGAGAACTGGAATGTGAACCTTTAAGTTTTTTTTTTTTAATTTTGGTGTAAAAAAATCAGGATTTTTTTTCTGTGAAGGGGCATGTTATTTTTATTCATGTGCTTATAGCACATGAATATATATTTAATAAAAAAAAATATATTTTTAATTTTTTTGTTTTACACAGAGCAGCCAGCAGGGGGCCAGAGCTCTCGAGCCGCTCATTAGATATTCATATATTCACTGCATCCGATCATTACATATGCACGATCGGGTGCAGTGAATACACGGTCCCCCGCTGGCTATAGGGGGGGGGCAGCTTGTGCTGCCTGGGTCCCGGGGAGTCCACCTCCCCCCCACATACGTTCTGGGGCAGCCAGGGAGACTTTAACTGGCTCACTGCCAGCTCCCTGCCGCGGCGAGTCTTAACCACATTGAATAGTGGGAGCAGGAGTGGCAGCGAGCCCTCCGGAACAGGGCGAGTGCATGGCGAGAGAAAAAATCTCTCGCCATGCACGGAGAATTATTCTCATTGAATACTGCCCTATGTATTGAGTGGCCTGAGTATACCCATCCCAGTGATGTCTGTTTTCACAAGACAATCCCTGAGGTTAGATGCCCTTTTGAATGCAGCCATCGGTCTTAAGGTATACTAACTTGGTAGTTCAGGATCTGTATTTATAATAGGCCATAGTGCATTAGTTACATCTCGAGTTACCAGACTGGCAACAGAAAATACACTTAACTATGGCAGCATCAGGGTGGAATCCTTAGTTTTTGGCAACAAAAAAGATTGATCATACCCTCTACCAGCCAATTTCTTGATCAAAATATTTAACCGAGTTTCAACACTAGATATGTCACTCATGATCCTACACACTCACATCATGTGTGACAAAGGTACTGTAGCCCACGTTTAAGTGCTGGCGGGTGATGGCTGGAAGCCATCAAGAACGTGTTGCGGTCCATGTCCTTTAAGAACACATCTTTTCTAATTCTCTCAGCTGTAATCTTGCAGCTACATCTAAAAAATGGGCGTCTGTTAAGCTACAGGATGCAGTATATTTAATGGTTGCATCACCTATATTAAGGTCAGCATTGCATTTATTGAGGGTATCCCAACGACATCTCCACAACATAAATATATCATCCATATAGAGGGTGTACATTAATAGATGACAATTAACTTCTGGTCTGTCAAGAAAGGACATCACCTCCTGTCTGAACATAAAAATATTACCAAAACAGGGGGGCAACTGCAGACCCCATGGTACACCCTCTTAATTGCAGATAATACACTCCATCAAACAAAAAATAATTACACTTGAGCATCAAGCACAACAATTGAAGAAATAACTCATGATCAAACTGGTCAGGATCTAAAAATAAAATAAAAATTGTGACTATAAGTCACACATTAGCGCTGGTTCAATCTCTGGTGGCAATATTTATACAACAAATTTTATTTTTGGAGAATAGGTGCAGCTCTTCAATCAGAGGAATTGTGTACCTCTTATTGCATATAGACAGAACAAAATGGTGACAAGTAAAAATTGGCCCCTAGAAAACACAGCTGTACTCCAACCATAATAATTCTGCAACACTTCTTAGCATACTATATTCCCGTATTTTTTTAATAAAAAACAACACATTTCATATACACAACAATGCATTAAAATGGACAAACAAGACATACAACATATAAGATACAATTTGAATTTTTTTGAGGCAGTACTATATCTAGTGAGGCTTAACAAATAATTTATCTTATTTTGTGGATAGTCACTTACAGAAATATGTTTTAGAATTAGATTCATATATCAAGGACACAACACATTTTTTACAAAAAATTGGCACTATCAAATGGAAAAAGGATTATTACTTTATTACTAGTGATGTTGAGGCACCATACTCAAACATAGATCATAACTTGGGGATTAAAGCTGTACAACATTATCTGCTAAGAGATAAGGGTCACAGGATGTCACAGGATTTGAGCACATTTATTTTACAGTCTATTAAATTTATATTAACACATAATTATTTTCTTTTTGATTCACATTATTATTTACAGTCACATGGTAACGCGATGGGGACCAGGTTCGCCCCTAGTTTTGCCAACCTCTATGGAGCATCACATTTGGTGTGGTGGACATGGGGTGGGCCTTGACCTTTATGGTAGGTACAGAGATGACCTTATTTTTGTTTGGGAAGGGGATTTAGATTCAGTCACCAACTTCATAGACAGTTTAAATAATAATTATTTTGGTTTAAAATTCACCAGTAATTTTCATAGGGAGAGTGAGACCTTTCTGTATATCGCTCTCACAGTGCGGGAGGGGAAGTGATGCGAGGGGAATTTCACCTGATTTCTTTGATTTTGCTTCCCCCATTGGGTGGGTGTTTTTTGGGTACTTGTTACCTAGAACGGCGCCCATCGCGGGCATCGCATGTACATGCATGCCTTTATAATGGAATGCGATGCGACTGATGCGATTCCCGCGATTTCACATAGAAATTAATGGTAAAAGGTACGCGTCCTCCGACCTTTTCATACCCCCACTATCCACGTCGGCGTGGAGTTGAGAATAGAAAGTATGGCGAGCGCAGCCAGCCACCGAGTCCGAAGCATGGCGAGCCCCGAGAGGGGACGCGGACACCTGTGAAGCCAGCGAGGGGACGCATATACCTGTGAAGGTATCTGTGTCCGCTCGCCACGCTTCGGGCTCGGTGGCTCGCTGCTCTCGCCACACTTTCTATTCTCAACTCCACGTTGACGTGGATAGTGGGGGTATGAAAAGGTCGGAGGACGCGTACCTCCGCCCCTCGCGGGTTCGCTGCGCTCGCCACACTTCGGGTTGACGTTGATCGTGGGCCATTTAACATTGTTCCCTATGTGAAATCGGGTCAATTGGGCCATTTAACATTGTTCCCTATGTAAAATCGCGGTAGTCGCATCGGTCGCATCGCATTCGATTTTTTGGCCGCATGCGATGCGACCGACGCAATTTTTTACCTTGCGATGCCTAGGATCAAAATCATGGGCCCCGTTCTAGGTAACAAGTACCGGTTTTTGTTTGAATTGATAGGCAGTGCCATCGCTTGTCCTAAAGAAACATCTTGGGAACCAGAAGTGTCATCTCAGTCGGAGATGATAAAATCACTGTAGTTGTTAGCAGATACCAATTTAGACCTTGGTTGCCATGGGTATCGCCTTCTATCCCCACTGTCCTGTGGTTGGTTCACAGCAGAAAGCAACCCATATACACAATTTTCCTCATAATCTGCATCCATGGTTCGCTGATTTCTGTTTGAATTTAATGAGATTGGCCTTCTAAGCCTCACATTGTACCTCTAGCTTTTCCAATAAAGAGGCATTAATAGAATCATTTAATATAATATTATGTTTGAATTTCCCATCCTACTTCTTTAATAACGAGAACTATAAGGTCTAGGGCACTATGGTTAAGTGTCCTGACCCAATTTCTAATAAAATGGGGATTGTGCCTTCCTATTGTAGGGGTGTTCCTCACTCTAAATTCCAATGGAATCAGTTTAGAATGATAATAATCAGACGAGGCCCATGAAGCAAAAAATCTGTTTCACATCATCGCAGGCGGTATAATTGGTATACATTTCCTCAATGGTTAATTTAAAGCAATCAACGGCTTCACTATCATCAAACAAAATGTTTTACATTTTTGCTGGTGTAAATCTTTCACATCGAGAAACAGAAAATAAACGACATCCAGCCATTTCATCCACTGCCGATGCAGCTGTATTCTCCATTGTGATAAAAGGCAGGTAAACACAGATGTAAGCCCCAGAACTGTCAGTGCCAGCGCACATAGAGTTAATCCGGCGGCAGCCCGTGATGGACAGGTCAGGGAGCGTACCTGATTGGAGGAGAGAGACTAGGAGGGAGCCGGAAGGAAGGAGGAAGTAGAAAGAGGCTGGACGCAGGTGTGCAGGAGCAGCGTGGCGGAGCGTGTGAGGCGAGGACCGGCAGCACGAGCAGCAGGACAGCTGCGCGCCGGAGAGAGACTTAACGGAGGGACAGGTGAGTGACCCCCGCCGACCTCCAGCACCCGCGCCGGGCCAAGTGACGCGGCGCTTGGAAGCGCGTGACCCCCGCCACCTACAGAGGCACATGGAGAGCAGCGTGGGGGCGCCCAACCCACGCTGGTGCCTGTGATCCACGAGGGGACAGAAACAGCACAGCGGAGTGTGCTGCCCAGCATCCGAAAGGCCGCGGAGAAGGTAGTGACCCCCGCTACCACAGCCAGCGTGACACAGAGAGCAAGACGGGTTATACCCCGCCATTCGCATTGGCCGCCTTCCTGCCCGTCTCTGAAGACGCCAACAGTAAGTCAGCCCTCGGGGCACCTAGTCACAGTATCCCTGCTATAGCTTCTCCCATGGGCACTGTTTGTCAGTCACTTGCCCACTGAGTAAGGCACATAGACTGTCTCCCCATTGAGACGTCTGTCCCAGAGGCCCATCCTGGTGACAGAGCATATGGACAGAACCCCAAGCCATTTGCGTCCTGAACACTGCTAGGAATAGAAAAGGCAGTAACAGCCTGGCCACCAAGGCCCCTCTCCCATTCCCCTTGCCGGTAAGGAAACAGGGTAACTATAAGGGCCCAAAGGCCTCCTTATACACCTGAGACTGAGCTAATCCTTCCAGGACTCCAAGTGGGAGTCACCCACGCTCTATTAAAGCGACCCCACTCACAGCAAACCAAGAGCCCTTCTTCTATTGTTTTCCCCTGGCCCATCTTCAGATAGGATCACCGTTTGGGCCCCACTGAAATCCCTGTGCATGAGTCAGGTTACGAGGACCTGCAGTCCGGGACTTTAGTTAATGGTAATGGTTACCGGTAACCTTAGGTTATGCACATGCCAAGAGTCTATGGTGAATAGATGTCAGAAGCACTGATTGATTTCATGAGTAATGAGTATGGTCTAGTATTATGGTAAAACGTTTCCTTCTATGCATTGTCTAGTGTTATGGTAAAAGGTTTCCTTCTATGCATTATCTAATAGTATGGTAAAACATTTCCTTCATGTTGTCTACACTATTGCACTTTGTTCACTTGGTGTTTTAATACTGTTAAATTATTCAATGAAAGAGGTTGACGTCCTCAGGGACCGATTCTGAAATAAAAGGTCAACCTAACCCAGTAGTCGAGTGTTCTGTATCCATTCCTGTATCAAGAGAAGACTCCAGACTGAGATCCGTGAAATCAGGGAAGCACAACCCCCACCGCATCCATAAGGTAACTCCTCCTTTGGGTGTCTACAGTTTTCTGGCGTCACGAACAGGATATAGTCGACGCGAAGGATAATCCGATACCAGGATGGACGCAGTACAGGTCGGGGTGGACAAACACCCGCTGTGCCCCCCAACGGCGACCAACAGGCTGCCCCACCAGTGGTACTGCCTGCTTCAGCAACAGCCCCTCATGCTCCCATCACGCTACCCTATTACTTTGGGGCCCCATGGATGCTGACCTACAGTGGGGACCCCAACAAGGGTGCCGCATTCACGGCATTCAAGAATCAGATGAAGTCCATGGGCCAGCTCTACACCCCGAGCGAAGAACAGAGAGTACAGATCCTAATCTGCCAACTCACGGGCTCTGCCCTTAGCGAGGTCGAAACGTGGGATGATGACCAAAAGAAGGACACTGACCAGATCTTGAATCGGCTAGCCACGATTTTCGAGACCACCACTCTCCTGGAGTTGAAGATGCAACTCTACGGTCGGAAACAGCGACCAGGCGAAACCATCCAGGACTTTGCCCTAAGTCTACAGAAAACCCTGAAGCTCATCCAAGCGGCTGACAAGGATGAGGTGCGTAACAGCGATGAGGCGCTCACTCTTCAGTTCGTGGAGGGAGCGTCGAACTCCAACATCAAGACCCAGCTGCGAATCCTAAAGATGCAGATGTCGGGGAAGTCCTTTGCTGACTTTAAGGACGCCGCCATCTTGACCATCGGGAATCACGCCGACCCCGAAGTGGAATACCCGGAGATGGCGGGGGCTCGAGAACCAGTGGCCACGAGCTCTGAAAAAGTCGGCCGACTGAAAGGCCAGACCAGCCGGAGTGGCCAACCGCCAGCGGGCAACCTAGACCAAGCCCTCCAGTGCCAGGTGGAAGACCTGGCCCTCGGGATGGCTGCCATGCAGCGAGACATGCACCAGCTGACGCGACAAACCACGTCAAACAACGAAGAGACTAGATGGAGGACGGAAAGACAGCCGTCGAACGGGAGGCGATGGGACCCACCCCGAGAATATGGGAGGCGAGCCTCCGACCAATTCAACCATCAGTGCCGTCCCATCTGTCGACGCTGTTAGGAGGCCGGACACGTCGAGAGAAGCTGCCCCTCGTCGGACCATTTAAACTCCAATGCCCTGAGGGAGAGTGCTGAACCTCGGGGAGAACACCGGGAGTAGATTCAGACCCGGAGGAATGGTGGGCCCAATACGTAGGACAATGCCTGAGGATCAAAGTGGTGATTAACGGGATAGAGACAGTGGCCATGATCGACACCGGGTCACAAGTATCAATGATGCAGTTACCCATTCTCCAAAAGTATTGGGGAAAAGAAGTACCATTTAGACAGCCCCCCATGCAAGTAAAAGTGGTCGCTGCTAACGGCCGAGAGGTCACCTGCAACGGGTACTGGGAAGCCGACCTGAAGATCGGACGAACACACTTACCTAAACAGGGGTATTTAGTGATCACCTGTGGGGAAGGAAGGGTTGCCCCCATCATCCTGGGCATGAACATACTAAGAAATTGCCCTGAAGAGCTGATTGCTGCATTAAAGCAGGAACAAGTTAACCAAGATCAGGCTGGGGAGATCACCCTGCAGCACATAATCTGCGTCCAGGGGAGCCAGGTGGAGAAGAGCGTACTGACCACACGTACCCAAGGGACAGTCAAGTGATTTAACGTCCGAAAGAGATATGGCTTCGTTAACCGGAATGACATGGGAGCTGATGTTTTTGTCCATCGGACGGCCATAAAGAGGAACCACCCGAGGAGGTTCCTGCACAGTATCAGAGAGGGCGAGGTGGTGGAATTCGATGTGGTGGAAGAAGAAAAGGGTGCCAAAGCGGTGTGACCCCCGCTGACCTCCAGCACCCGCGCCGGGCCAAGTGATGCGGCGCTTGGAAGCGCACGACCCCCGCCGCCTACAGAGGCACATGGAGAGCAGCGTGGAGGCACCCAACCCACGCTGGTGCCTGTGATCTACGAGGGGACAGAAACAGCACAGCGGAGTGTGCTGACCAGCATCCAAAAGGCCGCGGAGAAGGTGGTGACCCCCGTGACCCCCGCTACCACAGCCAGCGTGACACAGAGAGCAAGACGGGTTATACCCCGCCATTCGCATTGGCCGCCATCTTGCCCGTCTCTGAAGACGCCAACAGTAAGTCAGCCCTCGGGGCACCCAGTCACAGTATCCCTGCTATAGCTTCTCCCAAGGGCACTGTTTGTCAGTCACTTGCCCACTGAGTAAGGCACATAGACTGTCTCCCCATTGAGACGCCTGTCCCAGAGGCCCATCCTGGTGACAGAGCATAAGGACAGAACCCCAAGCCCTTTGCGACCTGAACACTGCTAGGAATAGAAAAGGCAGTAACAGCCTGGCCACCAAGGCCCCTCTCCCATTCCCATTGCCGGTAAGGAAACAGGGTAACTATAAGGGCCCAAAGGCCTCCTTACCAACACCTGAGACTGAGCTAATCCTTCCAGGACTCCAAGTTGGAGTCTCCCACGCCCTAGTAAAGCGACCCCACTCACAGCAAACCAAGAGCCCTTCTTCTATTGTTTTCCCCTGGCCCATCTTCAGATAGGATCACCGTTTGGGCCCCACCGAAATCCCTGTGCACGGGTTAGGTTACGAGGACCTGCAGTCCGGGACTTTAGTTAATGGTAATGGTTACCGGTAACCTTAGGTTATGTGCATGCCAAGAGTCTATGGTGAATAGATGTCAGAAGCACTGATTGATTTCATGAGTAATGAGTATGGTCTAGTATTATGGTAAAATGTTTCCTTCTATGCATTGTCTAGTGTTATGGTAAAATGTTTCCTTCTTTGCAATATCTAATAGTATGGTAAAACATTTCCTTCATGTTGTCTACACTATTGCACTTTGTTCACTTGTTGTTTTAATACTGTTAAATTATTTAATGAAAGAGGTTGACGTCCTCGGGGACAGATTCTGAAATAAATGGTCAACCTAACCCTTAGTCGAGTGTTCTGTATCTATTCCTGTATCATGAGAAGACTCCAGACTGAGATCCATGAAATCGGGGAAGCACAACCCCCACCGCATCCATAAGGTAACTCCTCCTTTGGGTGTCTACACAAACAGTCAATAATACAAGTAGGTATAAAAAGGTGATGGGCTGTCCAGATCCATATTATGAGTTAAAACAAGCAGGTTCCCTGCAACTGAATAATTAGTTTGATTCAGAAATTTGCTGGTAGAGGGTATGATCGATCTGTTTTGTTAAAACAGAAAAACAAGTGTTGCGTATACCCAGATCACAATTGTTTGTGCCAGAGACTAAGGAACCCACCCTGGTGCTGCCATGGTCTAGTGCATTTTCTGTTACCAGTCTGGTAATTCAACATGCAACTAATGCACTATAGCCTATTATAAAAACAGATCTGGAACTACCAGGTTTGAATGCCTTTAGACTTTAGGCTGCATTCAAAAGGGTAAGTAATTCAGGGATCGTCTTGTGGAAACAGACATCACTGGGATGGGTACACCCAGGCCACCCAATACATATACCAAGCCTCCCCGCTGTTATAGCTGTTACTCTTGTTCTACTTGTAAGCATATGGTTGTCTGCAGTAAGTTTAAACACCCCCCAATCTGCAAAAATCTTTAAGTAAGGTTTGTACTAACATCTAAAACATCTCATGTTATTTATGTGATAGTCTGTCCGTGTGGGTTATGCTACATTGGACAGACTATGCGGCTGTTCCGTGACAAAATGGCGCTCCATCGGTCAGCCATCAAACTCTCCGTAGCAGGGAGGGATGTGACTCAGCCGGTGCTGAGTCATTTTAAAAGGATGGGTCATTCGACTATGCTTGAAATATTTCATGATTGATCATATTAGTGAGTCAATGCGTGTTAGAGATAGAGCAAAACAATTGCTAAAACTGGAGTCAAAATGGATGTTCAGGCTGGAAACTCTCCACTCTCGAGGTCTAAATGATAGAATTAATTGGAACAGTTTTATATAATGTACTATTATTAACTTTTGTTTTTGTTCTTTTCTGCTTTGTGTCAGTATATATTAATGTTTAGATTATTTCCTGTTTTAGTGTCTGTATAATATGTAGAACCTAATATGTCCTGTGGTCATGTTGCCTACTGACTATGGGGTGTTCTTTACCAAGGTACTCTTGCAGTGTGGTACATGAAATGGTGGTTGCTTATCAACCAATCCATGGTACCCCCTCTTTGTGAGTAGAGTCCGACTGTAGCTAGTCCCTGGCTCCCGGGTACATGCAGCATTGCTGTGTCTCCTGTCCTGATATATATATATATATCTACCACAATAGTGTCAACAGTGCCCCGTAATAAAATGGAAGTTATTTCATATTCACAAACCAACGTAAACATTTTTTAAAAACATTTATTCATAAAATAAAGATGAAATACTGTATACAGAAATGGTATCTCCTTGTGGCTGCAGTACGCCTTGATGTTAACAGTTGTTTGTAATAACAAGTGAAGCATACCCGAAACATTTTATCACAAATACTTTATCAGGGTAAAAAATCTCTTAGAAACATCTGTCTAAAGAATCATGGTAGTTTATATAATCTATATCGACTGATGGACTATGTCCTGAAGGCTCCCCTATTAGATTGGGAATTAGTAGTAAGGTTATTTCAGGTGTCCCTTCATAGGTATAAAATAGTTTCGTATTCGTAAAATAGTATTCGTAATAGCATTCCAATGATTGGTAAATTAGGCAAGATTTTTGAACAATTGGTAATTATTGGCCAATTAGGGCTGTACAATTTCTGTTTGGATTAGAAATCATGTGTGTAACACCACTTTCCTTATTTCATATAAAGATATTAAATGAGAGTAGTTCCAAGTCCTTGTGCAATGTGTGTGTCCTTCAGTAAATCCAGCTCACAAGTGTCTGTTGGGTATGCTTAATTTGTGATTACAAACAACATCAAGAAGTACTCCAGCCTCAAGGAGATACCATTTCTGTATATTTCATCTTTATTTTATGAATAAATGTTTTAAAAAAATGTTTAATTACATTTGTGAATATGGAATAACTTCCATTTTATTACGGGGCACTGTTGACACTATTGTGGTAGAGATTGGTGTTGCAAGTTCCTACTAGTAGGGAACTCAGGGTCACCAATAAAGAGAAACTTTATTTAGCGCAATTTGGAGATTTTGCCCGTGCTGCACCCCTTCAGTGGAATGCACTCCCTCGCTCCATTAGACTCTTCCCGACCTTGCAAAGCTTCAAACGGGCACTTAAAACTCACCTTTTAATCAAAGCGTACCCTTCCCCTGCATGAACTAGCTGGTTCTCCGACCCCTTGCCTGTTTATATCCTGCTATCTAGCCCCCACCCACTTGCTTGCACCTCTTGTAATCTGTCTGTGTCCCCTTCCTACTATATTGTAAGCTCCTCCGAGCAGGGCCCTCTTCCCTCCTGTTGTCAAAGCCCTCTTCTCTTCACATTTCACTCACAGCTCTCCTATACTCAAACACTCAGGGCAGTATTCAATGAGGATAATTCGCCTGTTTCACAGCGAATTTGTGCTATTTTCGCGTTGGAAGGTGATTTTTTTGGGTCAGAAAGCGAATCACCCTATTCAACATGCACTTCTCGCCGTCTTTCTAAGTGATTCTCACCGTCCCTCACCGTGTAGCAAATCGCCATCTTTTCATGGTGAAGTGGAAAGTGAACTTTTAAAATAAAGTTGTTGTTGTTTTACATATGGTGTCAAAAAATCAGGAATTTTATTCTGTGAAGGGGCATGCTATTTTTATTCATGTGCTTATAGCACATGAATATATATTTAATATATATTTTTTAAATATATATATATATTTTTACACATAACAGCCAGCAGGGGGCCGGAGCCGAGAGTCGCTCATTAGATAGTCATATATTCACTGCACCCGATCATTATATATATATGATCGGGAGCAGTGAATATACCCGGTCCCCTGCTGGCTCTGGGGGGGGGGGGGCAGCTTGTGCTGCCTGGGTCCCAGGGAGCCCTCCTCCCCTCCACATACGTTCTGGGGCAGGCAGGGAGACTTCAATCTCCCTGCCTGCCACCGTCCCACGGCTCCCTGCCACGGACGCTCGTCCGCTGCAGGGGTTAAGATTCGCCACAAGGGGCAACAAGCCCCTGTGACGTTGAATACTGGGAGAGAGAGTGGCAGCCAGCCCTCCGAAACACAGCGAGTGTGCAGCGAATCCTAAACAGGATATGCTGCACACCGCGTATTTTTACATTGAATACTGCCCTCAGTGACGATCTTCGTCCACATACTCATCTCCATCATTGGCCTCAAGCCTCTTATAGTATGTTGATTGAGTCCTCACTACTTATATTTAAGCTGTAATGTGTATTGTACTGTGGCGCTCTTTATTTGTACTCTATTTTTGTTATATTTTCAATGATATGTCAAGTTTTGTCTCCCTGTACTGTTCCTTTGTATGGCACTGCGAAACACTTGTGGCACCTTATAAATAAAATAATAATAATAATATATATATATATATATATATATATATATTCCATACACAAAAAACCTTGCGGTTTCACATGTCCCATTAAGGCTTCTTACACATGATCTGGCATTTCTGAAACCTGTTGTAACTCTTCCACTCAAACGCCAAAAAGCAATGAAATTACGATCATTAAGGCTGACGCCTTAATGGACGTGTTCCTTGCGCAATACAGATATGGTACGCCATCACAGCCTGTGGGTAAGTGCAGATTCAGCACTCTCACAGAGTGAGATTGCTGTCACTCACACAATGGTGGAGCTGCTAATTCACAGATTTGTGTGCTCATTGGAATACACACATGCAGTCTATGCAACTGAAGGGCTGAGCAGTTATGTGGCACACTCATCCTAATAAGTACCTGCAATCATCTAAAACTGTCTAGCCCACTGAATAACTATAGGGTTCATTCTAGAACCCGCCATCTTTGAAAACCCATGCAGTTCCTCTTCCCTGCCTGGGGTGTAGCTGTCTGCTGTAGTAATTCTAGCACAGTGTGGTCTGTATATAAGCACTGCAAACCAGACCTGTGATAGAAACACTACAGCAGACAGCAATACCCAAGACAGGGTAGAAGAACTGCATGGGTTTTCAAAGATGGCAGATGCTAGAATAAACACTATTACAAGAACTATCCCACTGAGGGTCCAACATCTTTCACACTCACTACCTATATCCATTTCATTTAGTATTCACATACAGTTACCAGAAACATCTTTCATAATTGCAAAAACTATAATACTCCCAACTACTATGCATCTACACTTTCTTCTCCTATACGCATTCATGCTGCTCTGTCTTCGATACCTACTGCTGTGTGTATTCCCTCATCCGCACCAATGTGTCTTTTCCCATCTGCCCTGCCCTGTCTTTCCACACAGATGCCACTGTTTCCTTCTATCTGTGCCACTGGCTTCCCCTCTATTAGTGATACTCTGTCTCCCCCTCCATCCATGCTGCTCTGCCCACCTCATCCATGACAGTTTCCTTCCATCTGTACTGCTGTCTCCCCTCTCCATCTGTACTGCTCTGTTTTCCCTTTAACCCCTTTGCGCCGAACCCCCTCCCCCATCAGTGCGGTCTTTCCTCCAACTGCTCCTCTGTTTCCCACCCAATCGCATCACTTTGTCTTACCTTCCCCAATCTGTGCCACTCTTTTCCACCCATCTGCTTTGTTAGTCCCCCATCAGTGCTGCTTAGCCTTCCTACCATCTACGCATTTCTATTGCTCCCCATCCACACCACACTGCCTCCTACCCCAATCAACACCACTTTGTTTACTGCTCAGACCTTCAGTTGCATAGACTGCATGTGTGTATTCCAATGAGCACACAAATCTGTGAATTAGCAGCTCCACCATTGTGTGAGTGACAGCAATCTCACTCTGTGAGAGTGCTGAATCTGCACTTACCCACAGGCTGTGATGGCGTACCATATCTGTATTGCGCAAGGAACACGTCCATTAAGGCGTCAGCCTTAATGATCGTAATTTCATTGCTTTTTGGCGTTTGAGTGGAAGAGTTACAACAGGTTTCAGAAATGCCAGATCATGTGTAAGAAGCCTTAATGGGACATGTGAAACCGCAAGGTTTTTTGTGTATGGAATTTCATTGCTTTTTTTCAAATTTTTTTTTATTATCGATGCGCGGGAGTGCACATCGTTAACAGGAAGCATAAACCCTAGTCAATATTATCAACAATATCGCTCAAGAAAGGTATCAGCCAACTAGAAGGTGGGTGGTTAATACCGAACCTTCCAAAATGAAATCCCATCTAATAGATTTTTTGGTACTTGTTTCCTAGCACGGTGCCTGTCGGGTCCCATTGCATACCATTACTTAAGGTATGCGATGGGACCCGATCTGACCCGATATTCGGGTTTTAAGACCTTCATATACAGTTTTAAAATCACGTTGCATGCAATGGCATGCGATGTGACGTGATTACACCCGATTTCCCATTGTACAGCCACCCTGATGGCTGATTACAATGTTAAATGCACCCACACACCCGATTTTTAATTGTACACCCACCCATAATTAACGCTACCCTAGTATCAAAGGCAACCCGAAGCGTGGCAAGCGCATCGAGCCCACGAGGGTTGGTGGTACATGTCCTCCGACCTTTTCATACCCCCACTATCCACGTCGATGTGGAGTTGACTTTAGATAGTGTGGCGAGCGCAGCGAGCCCCGTGAGGGGACGCGGAATACATGTGAAGTAATCCGCGTGCGCTCGCCACACTATATAATATCAACTCCACGCCGACGTGGATAGTGGGGGTATGAAAAGGTCGGAGGGCGCGTACCGCCGCCGCTCGCCACGCTTCGGGTTGGCGTTGATAGTGGCGTGGCGTTAACAATGGGGGGGCATTTGACATACTAATTACCCATCAGGGTGGGTGTACAATTAAAAATCTTTCTGGGGGTGCATTTAACATAGGAATCAGCCATCAGGGTGGGTGTACAATTAAAAATCGGATGCGATCTGGTTGCATGCAATGCGACCCGATCTGATAGACCCGATGCCATACAATTAAAATCTGTGGCGCCATGCTAGGAAACAAGTATCGTTTTTTCATCAAATGTGTTTACCAATCATTTTCCCCAAAGACAATACTGTAGTAGTGAGCAAGTGAAACATCTGAGAAAGGCCTCTAGGTGACTACACAAGGCTCCATTGGGAGCACATTCACCAAATTAGTTTGTTTGGTGGTTATATTATTAATAAGCGGCTGAATACACCCAATGTGCACACATGCTGCAATAAAAAACCTGTATGTACTAAAATTCTAGGTATTATCAAATATGCCTATAGCTGGGTACAAACTGGGCGATACATCATTAATAATATGGTCTTTATTGATATCCTGTGCATATCGTCCAGTGTGTGCGGCCGTGTGTTAACAGTGACAATTTAAATTACAGGAAAAGTATCCAGTGAGGGAAATTCCATGTGAAGATGCCTGTTACAGAGGTTGGACTAGAATTGTGTAAGGATTAATAGCAAGTGCTGTCCAGAATATAACCATTGTAGTGTTCATTCTAGCAACCGCTATCTTTGAAAACCCATGAAGTTCCTCTTCCCTGCCTGGGGTGTCGCTGTCTGCTGTTGTGCTTCAAGCACAGTGTGGTCTGTATATCAGAATTGATATGCAAACCAGAACTGTGCTAGAAACACCACAGCAACCAGCAACACCCCAGACAGGGAAGAGTAACTGCAAGGTTCAAAGATAGCGGGTGCTAGAATGAAGACTAACCATAGACATTCTTTTCACAAGAAACAACTTGGTATACACTACAGAGTGTTAATGGGTGTGTTTCACATGACTAATAAGAGTACCGGGTATATGAGTGTGACACCCAGTTTGGATGGCAGGGAAGCCACTCTCTAGGAGCACATGATTAGGCGTAACAGTGCCCCCCTCCCTCCCCCCTAACAGGCATTAGTAACAACACCATCACCAGGGTTACTGCTGGCACAGCACATGTGTAGGAGGTGTAGGATGTGTATATAGGGAGGGGGTGTATATATGTATAGGAAGGGGACATATATAGGAGGGTTATGACATGTATGTATGTATGTATGTTGTACTCTGCACCATTTTTATGACTATATAAAAGAAAGTTTTTCACTACAAGTCTACGAGTGCCGCCATTTTTTTCCATATGCTATACTATGTATTGGAAGGCATCGGAGCAAACAATTTATGAAGAAGGGGACATGTGGAGGGGAGGAGATATATATCTATATATATATATATATATATATATCTATCTATATATATATATATCTATATATATATATAGATATATATCTATATATATATATATATATATAGATATAGATCTCCTCCCCATATACACATCCTACCCCTCCTACACATGTGAAATCAGTGAAGCTTTATTTCTACGTTTCGGAGCTAGTGGCTCCTTCGTCAGGATAACTAGCAGAGTGACAAAGTGCAAATTTTAAACATAACTTACCGGCATGTCTCCCGCACATCCTCCGTCGCCGGAACTCTCCTCTGACCACTTCTGTTACCCACACTGTCTTCCGGCGGGTATGGGAGACCTCCGGCTTCTTTGGTTGCTAGGGCAACGCGACGCTGTCAGAGTGCACACTGCGGATATATATAGATAAAAAAAAGTATACATAAAATGTACAAAACAATACAATATCGTGCGCATGTAAATACCCTTAAGCTCTATTAGTGTGCAGGCATATGTGTATTTTATCTAGATTCTAATGTTATCTCATAACTGCCTTGTGATATATCCTAACAATAGGGATAAATGTCCTATTGGTTGAAAGGGACTGTGGGCCTTATTCTAGTTCACTCTTTCTGACAAAATCCTTCTTAGATGGACAAAACCATGTGCACTGCAGGGGCAGATGTAAAATGTGCAGAGAGAATTAGATTTGGGTGAGTTATTTTGTTTCTGTGCAGGGAAAATACTGACTGCTTTATTTTTACACTGCAATATAGATCTCACTTTGAAGTAAAACCCCACCCAAATCTGATTCTCTCTGCACAAGTAACATCTGCCCCCCTGCAGTGCACATGGTTTTGTCCATCTAAGAAGGTTTTTATCAGAAAGAGTGAACTAGAATAAGGCCCTGTGCCATAGAGGATCGGACACTACACGCTGAACCTCCTACACAGCTTCCTCCAACACGCCCTCTCCTGTATTAAAGGTGCAGGAGCTACAGAGCCTGTGTAGGAGGGGTAGGATGTGTATATGTATGGGAAGGGGACATGTGTAGGAGGGGTAGGATGTGTATATGGGGAGGGGATGTATATATGTATGGGAAGTAGACATGTGTAGGAGGGGTAGGACGTGTATATGGGGAGGGGATTTATATATGTATGGGAAGGGGACATATGTAGGAGGGGTAGGACATGTATAAGGGGAGGGGGTGTATATATGTATGGGAAGGGGACATGTGTAGGAGGGGTAGGATGTGTATATGGGGAGGGGGTGTATATATGTATGGGAAGGGGACATGTGTAGGAGGGGTAGGACGTGTATATGGGGAGGGGATGTATATATGTATGGGAAGGGGACATGTGTAGGAGGGGTAGGACATGTATATGGGGAGGGGGTGTATATATATGTATGGGAAGGGGACATGTGTAGGAGGAGTAGGATGTGTATATGGGGAGGAGGTGTATATATGTATGGGAAGGGGACATGTGTAGGAGGGGTAGGACGTGTATATGGGGAGGGGATGTATATATGTATGGGAAGGGGACATGTGTAGGAGGGGTAGGATGTGTATATGGGGAGGGGGTGTATATATGTATGGGAAGGGGACATGTGTAGGAGGGGTAGGACGTGTATATGGGGAGGGGATGTATATATGTATGGGAAGGGGACATGTGTAGGAGGGGTAGGACATGTATATGGGGAGGGGGTATATATATGTATGGGAAGGGGACATGTGTAGGAGGAGTAGGATGTGTATATGGGGAGGAGGTGTATATATGTATGGGAAGGGGACATGTGTAGGAGGGGTAGGACGTGTATATGGGGAGGGGATGCATATATGTATGGGAAGGGGACATGTGTAGGAGGGGTAGGACATTTATATGGGGAGGGGGTGTATATATGTATGGGAAGGGGACATGTGTAGGAGGGGTAGGATGTGTATATGGGGAGGGGATGTATATATGTATGGGAAGTAGACATGTGTAGGAGGGGTAAGACGTGTATATGGGGAGGGGATTTATATATGTATGGGAAGGGGACATATGTAGGAGGGGTAGGACATGTATAAGGGGAGGGGGTGTATATATGTATGGGAAGGGGACATGTGTAGGAGGGGTAGGATGTGTATATGGGGAGGGGGTGTATATATGTATGAGAAGGGGACATGTGTAGGAGGGGTAGGATGTGTATATGGGGAGGGGGTGTATATATGTATGGGAAGGGGACATGTGTAGGAGGGGTAGGATGTGTATATGGGGAGGGGATGTATATATGTATGGGAAGTAGACATGTGTAGGAGGGGTAGGACGTGTATATGGGGAGGGGATTTATATATGTATGGGAAGGGGACATATGTAGGAGGGGTAGGACATGTATATGGGGAGGGGGTGTATATATGTGTGGGAAGGGGACATATGTACGAGGGGTAGGACGTGTATATGGGGAGGGGGTGTATATATGTATGAGAAGGGGACATGTGTAGGAGGGGTAGGATGTGTATATGTATGGGAAGGGGACATGTGTAGGAGGGGTAGGATGTGTATATGGGGAGGGGATGTATATATGTATGGGAAGTAGACATGTGTAGGAGGGGTAGGACGTGTATATGGGGAGGGGATTTATATATGTATGGGAAGGGGACATATGTAGGAGGGGTAGGACATGTATAAGGGGAGGGGGTGTATATATGTATGGGAAGGGGACATGTGTAGGAGGGGTAGGATGTGTATATGGGGAGGGGGTGTATATATGTATGAGAAGGGGACATGTGTAGGAGGGGTAGGATGTGTATATGGGGAGGGGGTGTATATATGTATGGGAAGGGGACATGTGTAGGAGGGGTAGGATGTGTATATGGGGAGGGGATGTATATATGTATGGGAAGTAGACATGTGTAGGAGGGGTAGGACGTGTATATGGGGAGGGGATTTATATATGTATGGGAAGGGGACATATGTAGGAGGGGTAGGACATGTATATGGGGAGGGGGTGTATATATGTGTGGGAAGGGGACATATGTACGAGGGGTAGGACGTGTATATGGGGAGGGGATGTATATATGTATGGGAAGGGGACATGTGTAGGAGGGGTAGGATGTGTATATGGGGAGGGGGTGTATATATGTATGGGAAGGGGACATGTGTAGGAGGGGTAGGACGTGTATATGGGGAGGGGATGTATATATGTATGGGAAGGGGACATGTGTAGGAGGGGTAGGACATGTATATGGGGAGGGGGTGTATATATATGTATGGGAAGGGGACATGTGTAGGAGGAGTAGGATGTGTATATGGGGAGGAGGTGTATATATGTATGGGAAGGGGACATGTGTAGGAGGGGTAGGATGTGTATATGGGGAGGGGGTGTATATATGTATGGGAAGGGGACATGTGTAGGAGGGGTAGGACGTGTATATGGGGAGGGGATGTATATATGTATGGGAAGGGGACATGTGTAGGAGGGGTAGGACATGTATATGGGGAGGGGGTATATATATGTATGGGAAGGGGACATGTGTAGGAGGAGTAGGATGTGTATATGGGGAGGAGGTGTATATATGTATGGGAAGGGGACGTGTAGGAGGGGTAGGACGTGTATATGGGGAGGGGATGCATATATGTATGGGAAGGGGACATGTGTAGGAGGGGTAGGACATTTATATGGGGAGGGGGTGTATATATGTATGGGAAGGGGACATGTGTAGGAGGGGTAGGATGTGTATATGGAGAGGAGGTGTATATATATATATATGTATGGGAAGGTGGAACATATGCGGATGGGGTGTACATGGGAAGGGGACATATGCCGAAGGGGTTCTACATTCATGACAATGACCGGCACTGGGGGTGGGGGACTCCATGTCCCCCCAGTAACGGCCTCCATTTCCCAGCCTCCCTCCAAAGTGCCACTAGTTTCCCCCGAGCAGCGGCCTCCGCTTCCCAGCTTCCCTCCAAAGCTCCGCTAGTTCCCCCAAGCAGCAGCCTCCACTTCCCAGCTGCCCTCCAATGCACCGCTACAGTCCTCCAGCAGGAACATGGTAGAGCCTGATTTCAGGAAGCGTCAGGTGCAATTGCAAACGACAGGACGTCTGACCAATCAGCAGCTGGCACAACAACGAGGGAGTTAATCACAGTATGAGAGGCGGTAATATGTAAATAAGCTGTGCCTGAAGCAGTGCCGTGCACACGTGTCTCTCCCTCAGACCGAGTGTGATGGGGGGGAATGTGACAACTGAGCCCCATGCATACAGTGTAACGGTATACAAAGTAATGGTTGCCATTGTGTCAAGAGGGGATAGACAATGCCAGTGTCTCTTTCTGTACTGTAATAAAATCAGCCATCTTGGTACACGTTTTTAGTGAAGTCTCTCTAAGTATACACTGGTGGCCACTGTGCAAGTGCAACAAGTTGAAATGCTATATCTTTATAATGGGAAAAATTTCACTAAATTTAAAAAACCCTGTAATTTTCTGAAAAACCTTATCTGTGTCCAGCCAGTCTTTTAAAAATCAGCAGCGCTTCCTGCCACGCTGCTCAGCAAACAGCGATACAAGGTCCCAGCACCCACTGTCTTCCAACCGCAGCAGCCCCCCGGGGCAGTGCTGTCTTCCCCATTGGGGTGGGCCCCTAGGTCCTAGGGCCCCTAGGCAACTGCACATTGTGCCCAATGGGAAAGACATAACTGTTGGGGGTTCTACTGTCACTTCTGGGGGGAGGATGGGGATGGCGTTGCTGCTGTTAGTGCTGGTGGGTGTTGAGGCTTCTACTTTCACGGCTGGGGGGAAGGGGATGATGGTGCAGCTTTCAGGTCATGCAGTGATGGGGTGCCGGTTCAGGGGCAGGGTCTGCAGCGGTCAGTGATGGGTGGGGCAGGGGGGATACAGCTATCAAGTTAGTAATTGGGGGGGGGGTACAGATGTCAGGTCAGTGATGGGGGAGATGTCCGAGTGCTGGTGTGCTTCTTACTGTGTGGTGGGTGTAGCGACACTCTGGCGGCAGTTTGGACCCTCTTGGACCCAGCTGGAGCAGGACGGCAGTAGCAACGAGAACCCTCCTGGGCCCAGCAGCTGAAGCAGCACCCTGGCAGCATCAAGGACCCGGCTGAAGCAGGACAGCGGTCATGGTGCAGACCCTCCTGCGTAGAAGATGGAAGAGCGTAGGGGAGAGAAAGAGGAGAAGGGGGGACAATGGTAGAGAGAAAATAATGCTCATTACACATTATGCAACACATCGAAATGCTCGATACACATTATACCAAACACTGTAATACCCATTACACATTATGCCACACAGTGATAGTGAGTGATAGTGGCATATGGGTGACAGTGGTGTGTGAGTGGGTGTGTGAGTGACATACGCAAGTGGGACAGGATGTTGGAGACAAATATTACAGTTTACCTAACTTAACTGCGCAGAGCAACAGCATCAGCCGGGAGCTGTAGATGGAGCAATCTCCTTCCCCCAGTGTCCTGCTCTCTATCAGAATGACATGCTCTCTCACCCTGCGGCCTGCTCAAATCACACTGGTGCACTCCATCACTCTGCAGCCTGCTCTCTATCACACTAACAGGCTCCCTCACCCAGCGGCCTGCGCTCTATCACACTGACGCTCCCTCACCCTGCAGCCTGCACTATATCACACTGATGCTCCCTCACCCTGCAGCCTGCACTATATCACACTGACGCTCCCTCACCCTGCAGCCTGCACTATATCACACTGACGCTCCCTCACCCTGCAGCCTGTACTATATCACACTGACGACCTCCCTCACCCTGCAGCCTGTGTTATATCACACTGATGCTCCCTCACCCTGCAGCCTGCACTATGTTACACTGACGCTCCCTCACCCTGCACTAATATCACACTGACGCTCCCTACACCTACAGCCTGCACTATATCACACTGACGCTCCCTCACCCTGCACTATATCACACTGACGCTCCCTCACCCTGCACTATATCACACTGATGCTCCCTCACCCTGCACTATATCACACTGACGCTCCCTCTCCCTGCACTATCACACTAACACGCTCCCTCACCCAGCTGCCTGCACTATACCACACTGACGCTCCCTCACCCTGCAGCCTGCACTAGATCACACTGACGCTCCCTCACCGTGCAGCCTGCACTATATCACACTGATGCTCCCTCACCCTGCAGCCTGCACTATATCACACTGACGCTCCCTCACCGTGCAGCCTGCACTATATCACACTGACGCTCCCTCACCCTGCACTATATCACACTGACGCTCCCTCACCCTGCACTATATCACACTGACGCTCCCTCACCGTGCAGCCTGCACTATATCACACTGATGCTCCCTCACCCTGCAGCCTGCACTATATCACACTGACGCTCCCTCACCCTGCATTATATCACACTAACATACTTCCTCACCCAGCGGCCTGCACTATAACACACTGACATGCTCCCTCACTCTGGGGCATGCACTCTATCACACTGACGTACTCCCTCACTCAGCGGTCAGCACTCTATCACACTGACGCTCCCTCACCCTGCACTATATCACACTGACGCACCCTCACCCTGCAGCCTGCACTATATCACACTGACGCTCCTGCAGCCTGCACTATATCACACTGACGCTCCCTCACCCTGCAGCCTGCACTATATCACACTGACGCTCCCTCACCCTGCACTATATCACACTGATGCTACCTCACCCTGCAGCCTGCACTATATCACACTGACGCTCTCTCTCACCCTGCAGCCTGCGCTAAATCACACTGACACTCCCTCACCCTGCAGCCTGCACTATATCACACTGACGCTCTCTCACCCTGCAGTCTGCGCTAAATCACACTGACGTACTCCCTCGCTCAGCGGTCTGCGCTCTGTCACACTCCCTCACCCTGCGGCCTGTGCTCTATCACACTGCTCTCTATCAACACTAACACGCTTCCTCACCCAGCGGCCTGCGCTTTATCACACAGACGTGCTCCCTCACTCTGGGGCATGCACTATATCACACTGACGCGCTCCCTCGCTCAGCGGTCTGCGCTCTGTCACACTCCCTCACCCTGCGGCTGGCGCTCTATCAAACTGCTTTCTATCATGCTGATGCACTCTATCACACTGACATGATTCCTCACCCTGCGGCCTGCACTAAATCACACTGACACACTCCCTTACTCTGCGGCCTGCGCTAAATCACACTGATACACTCCATCACCCTGAAGCCTGCGCTCTATCACACTGACATGCTCCCTCACTCTGGGCCAGGAGCTCTATCACACTGCTCTTTATCACACTGATGCACTGTATCACACTGACATGCTTCCTCACCCTGCAGCCTGCGCTTTATCACACTGACACACTCCATCACTCTGAAGCCTGCGCTCTATCACACTAACACGCTCTCTCACCCAGCGGCCTGCACTCTGTCACACTTTCTTACCCTGGGGCCTACGCTAAATCACACTGATGCGCTCCATCACCCTGAAGCCTGCGCTCTATCACACTGACGTGCTCTCACTCTGTGGCATGCACTATATCACACTGACGCGCTCCCTCGCTTAGCGGTCTGCGCTCTGTCACACTCCCTCACCCTGCGGCTTGCGCTCTATCAAACTGCTCTCTATCATGCTGATGCACTCTATCACACTGACATGATTTCCTCACCCTGCGGCCATCACTAAATCACACTGACACACTCCCTTACTCTGCGGCCTGCGCTAAATCACACTGCTACACTCCATCACCTGAAGCCTGCGCTCTATCACACTAATACGCTCCCTCACCCAGCGGCCTGCGCTCTTTCACACTGACATGCTCCCTCACTCTGGGGCTTGCGCTCTATCACACTGCTCTCTATCACACTGATGCACTGTATCACACTGACATGCTTCCTCACCCTGCAGCCTGCGCTTTATCACACTGACACACTCCATCACTCTGAAGCCTGCGCTCTATCACACTAACACGCTCCCTCACCCAGCGGCCTGCGCTTTATCACACTGACGTGCCTCCCTCACTCTGGGGCATGCACTCTATCACACTGACACTCCTCACCCAGCTGCCTGCACTATACCACACTGACGCTCCCTCACCCTGCAGCCTGCGCTAGATCACACTGACGCTCCCTCACCGTGCAGCCTGCACTATATCACACTGATGCTCCCTCACCCTGCAGCCTGCACTATATCACACTGACGCTCCCTCACCGTGCAGCCTGCACTATATCACACTGATGCTCCCTCACCCTGCACTATATCACACTGACGCTCCCTCACCCTGCACTATATCACACTGACGCTCCCTCACCGTGCAGCCTGCACTATATCACACTGATGCTCCCTCACCCTGCAGCCTGCACTATATCACACTGACGCTCCCTCACCCTGCATTATATCACACTAACATACTTCCTCACCCAGCGCCCTGCACTATAACACACTGACATGCTCCCTCACTCTGGGGCATGCACTCTATCACACTGACGTACTCCCTCACTCAGCGGTCTGCACTCTATCACACTGACGCTCCCTCACCCTGCACTATATCACACTGACGCACCCTCACCCTGCAGCCTGCACTATATCACACTGACGCTCCTGCAGCCTGCACTATATCACACTGACGCTCCCTCACCCTGCAGCCTGCACTATATCACACTGACGCTCCCTCACCCTGCACTATATCACACTGATGCTACCTCACCCTGCAGCCTGCACTATATCACACTGACGCTCTCTCTCACCCTCAGCTGCGCTAAATCACACTGACACTCCCTCACCCTGCAGCCTGCACTATATCACACTGACGCTCTCTCACCCTGCAGTCTGCGCTAAATCACACTGACGTACTCCCTCGCTCAGCGGTCTGCGCTCTGTCACACTCCCCTCACCCTGCGGCCTGTGCTCTATCACACTGCTCTCTATCAACACTAACACGCTTCCTCACCCAGCGGCCTGCGCTTTATCACACAGACGTGCTCCCTCACTCTGGGGCATGCACTATATCACACTGACGCGCTCCCTCGCTCAGCGGTCTGCGCTCTGTCACACTCCCTCACCCTGCGGCTGGCGCTCTATCAAACTGCTTTCTATCATGCTGATGCACTCTATCACACTGACATGATTCCCCACCCTGCGGCCTGCACTAAATCACACTGACACACTCCCTTACTCTGCGGCCTGCGCTAAATCACACTGATACACTCCATCACCCTGAAGCCTGCGCTCTATCACACTGACATGCTCCCTCACTCTGGGCCAGGAGCTCTATCACACTGCTCTTTATCACACTGATGCACTGTATCACACTGACATGCTTCCTCACCCTGCAGCCTGCGCTTTATCACACTGACACACTCCATCACTCTGAAGCCTGCGCTCTATCACACTAACACGCTCTCTCACCCAGCGGCCTGCACTCTGTCACACTCCCTTACCCTGGGGCCTACGCTAAATCACACTGATGCGCTCCATCACCCTGAAGCCTGCGCTCTATCACACTGACGTGCTCTCACTCTGTGGCATGCACTCTGTCACACTCCCTTACCCTGCGGCCTGCGCTAAATCACACTGACGCGCTCCATCACCCTGAAGCCTGCGCTCTATCACACTGACGTGCTCTCTCACTCTGGGGCATGCACTATATCACACTGACGCGCTCCCTCGCTCAGCGGTCTGCGCTCTGTCACACTCCCTCACCCTGCGGCTTGCGCTCTATCAAACTGCTCTCTATCATGCTGATGCCTCTATCACACTGACATGATTCCTCACCCTGCGGCCATCACTAAATCACACTGACACACTCCCTTACTCTGCGGCCTGCGCTAAATCACACTGCTACACTCCATCACCCTGAAGCCTGCGCTCTATCACACTAATACGCTCCCTCACCCAGCGGCCTGCGCTCTTTCACACTGACATGCTCCCTCACTCTGGGGCTTGCGCTCTATCACACTGCTCTCTATCACACTGATGCACTGTATCACACTGACATGCTTCCTCACCCTGCAGCCTGCGCTTTATCACACTGACACACTCCATCACTCTGAAGCCTGCGCTCTATCACACTAACACGCTCCCTCACCCAGCGCCTGCGATTTATCACACTGACGTGCTCCCTCACTCTGGGGCATGCACTCTATCACACAGATGCGCCCCCTCAGTCAGCGGTCTGCACTCTGTCACACTCCCTTACCCTGGGGCCTGCGCTAAATCACACTGACGCGCTCCATCACCCTGCACTCTATCACACTGACGCGCTCCTTCACTCAGCGGCCTGCGCTCTGTCACTCATTCACCTTGCGGCCTGCGCTAAATCACACTGATGCACTACACTCACTTGCCCTGCGGCCTAACCTTCCCTTTTCCACCAGCTAATTCTAAGCCCCCCAGCAGCCTAACTCTATGTCCCTTCTAGTGCCTAAATCTAACCCTCCCTCCTCCAGCCTAATGCTAACCCACCTTACATACTTCATTTCACAGGGGGAAAAAACACAGTAGTACTTACTTGCTTAAGGTAATCTTATAGCCATGCCTGGACTGGAAGGATGTGGAGTTGTCCCTCTTCTCCTTTCATGACAGCAGCAGCAGCAGCAATGTGGGCACACTGGGCAGTAGGCCAGTAGCTGCCCTGAGCCAGGGTTAGCCCCGCCCCCTGACTCCCGTGTAGCCCCGCCCCCTGACTTCCGTGTAGCTCCGCCCCCTGACTCCCATGTAATTCCTGCATTCCCTGTAAACTCCGTCCACTGCTCTCTCTCCTGAAAGTGACAGGGAAGGATGTGGAGTTGTCCCTCTTCTCCTTTCATGACAGCAGCAGCAATGTGGGCACACTGGGCAGTAGGCCAGTAGCTGCCCTGAGCCAGGTTAGCCCCGCCCCCTGTCTCCCGTGTAGCCACGCCCCCCGACTCCCATGTAATTCTGCATTCCCTCCCTGTAAACTCCGTCCCCACTGCTCTCTCTCCTGAAAGTGACAGGCTCTGTAAAAGCCGTGTCAGCTCCCCCATGCAACAGCGGGGACAAGCTGTGCAGCACCCGTTCAGTTGCACGGCTTGTCTCCTATAAAATTGTGCGGCGGGTGTGTGTGTGGGGGGGGGGTCATTATTAGGTGCATGTGCACCCCCATGCGTACGCCTAAACTGCCAGGGGATCACGGGGGACTAGGACACTGAGTATGCTGTGGGGGGATCACAGGGGGACGGGACATGGTGGATTCTGCGTGGGATCACAGGGGCACAGCACATTGGGAATGCTGCCAGGGGGACAGGACACTGGGAATACTGCCATGGGATCACAGAGGGACGGGACACCAGGGATGCTGCAGGGGAACAAGACACTGGGGATGCTGTGGGGATCACAGGGGGACAGACACTGGTGATGCTGCGGGGAGACAGCACTCCTGCCATATACCACCTGCTGTAGGACCGAATAGTCACCTGCAGCCCAGCTCTCTGAGCCCTTCCCCACAGAAAGCACTTTTGAATTTCCCGGCAGTGCACGGAGTGCAGTGAATAAATTAGGTGATGTCACTCATTTTACAGCCACCTCTGGCACGGCACCACGGACCCTACTAAACTGTATTAAGAACAGTGTCAGGGCTAATAAACACACAGCGTCCCCCACTATAACATAGCCACAGCTAAATCCACTTACACAAATTATTTCAGTTTGCGAGCAGGATTCGGCCATCTTGGTACACCCAAGTGAAGCCACTCTGTGTACGCCCCCAGCTGATGGCTTCTGCGGCTGCGCAACAAGTTGGAGCTCCTATCTTTATAATGGGGGACGTTTCACTAAATTATAAAAAAACTGTACCTATCTGAAAATCCTCAACCCCAAAAGGCACTCCACTGGGACATATCTACCTAATAAAACAAACCCCAAGTCTCAATTGTTCCTCTACCCCGAGTTATGCCTTCCCAAAAAAACCCTCATAGACTAACATGGGTGACAAAGTGTCATTTCTGAAGTGTCAGAAAAAAACTGGCAGTTGGAAGTTTAGATCGCTCCTTATTGGTCATTTTTTAATATTTCGCCCTGAAATTTTGCACGCAGCACCGGTTGACGATTCTACGCGTACATGCCAAATTTCAGCTCAGTACGCCCAGTCACTTTTTGAGGTGCAGTCCCTCAAACACCATGCCCCCATCCGAAAAGTTCCCTATGGGAAAAATCCGTTCGTTGGATTCAGCCTTAATATAAGGGCACTACCGTGCCCTTATATATATATATATATATATATATATATATATCTTGAATGAAAAAACGTCACTCCAGGCACTTTGTAAAGGTGAAAAGACTTTATGCGTCTGTATCTGCCAACGGCGTTTCGAGCCTGTGGCTCGTCTTCAGGACAATAACACTGTCACTCACATCAATGTGATGCTAAGCCGACATAGTATGTATATACCGACGAAGTCCATGATGAAACGCGTAGGGGCGTGGCCTAACTGACGCTATTGAGAGCAGGAGCTACAGCACAGACGGTGCCGGGGAAACTCTGTCCAAGCGTGACCATAGGTGTGCGCACATTGAGAGTTACGGGTGCACAGGCACCCCTAATGCTGTGCCTACCCTTATAAACACCTCCCTGCCACTAGCAACCAGCAATACCTTTTACCAAGTATTTTGCTTTATAGAACTGTATTCCATTAAAAGAAGCGCCCATCAATCAATTACAGTATGTGTGTTTTGCATTGTTACTGGTACTAGACCATTGTCATATCACTGCATACCTGTGTCATCCATTTATGTTTTTGACTTTATTTGCATGTACTGTTACACAGAGTAATTATAAAATTAAAACTGAAATAGGCAGAGATTATGGTGTGGCTGGGAGATGCTTTATTTTGTAGCGAGAGCAAATAGATGATGGTAGACAGGCCTGATTGGCTGTGTAAGACAAACCCAGTAGGTGGTGCTAGGCACACCCCTTTGACGGTGCACCCCCTAATAAAATGTGCTGCGCACGCCTATGAGCGTGACCACTGAGCCGGGTGTATCTGTGAGTGCTGCATACAGCTAACCTTCATTGCTCGTGTATTGCCAGTGTGGAAATTGTTTTATACCAAGTGGTTTTCAGTCGACCACTGATGAATTTTTATGGTATACATGTCGTACAGCTTCATACTTTTATTCATTAATTTTTTTAAATGATACTGCACTATTGGGCGCCCCCTTGTCTTATGTTTGTTGTAGTTCGTGTCTGGTGACCTCGTGGGAATCGAGGAATAAGCAAGGGAGCAGCGGTCCTTAAAACAGACAAGTGCATAAAAGATAAGAGACTGTCGAATAGAGCACACTAGAGACCTCTGCATTGACTTTTTAGCAGGTGTCAGAGCACCTAATCCAATTGTGTGTTACAGTATATATATATATATATATATATATATATATATCCAAGGGTAAGGACCACACTCTCCTCCAAATAGTAGCAACTGCCGGGGTGTCAGCTCAGGGGTCCCAGACAAGTCCAGTTCTCCAATACAGCCACAGAGATGAGGACACTCACCGGTCTTTCTTCCAAAGAGATTTTATTCCATATCACCACATCAGATAAAGTGCAAAGTGCATGACAGTGGGCCTAGGGCCAACGTTTCGGTCTGCCAATCAGACCTTTGTCAAGGCCCCCACTATCTCCTCCTAAAGTGCATAACCCACAGGACATCGCATGTGCCTTATATCCACCCCACAGGCAGCAGCACACTCCCCCATAGTATGTACAAAACCTGGATCAGCCCTAGAACATATGCTTAACATAATGCTATTACCTTAATATATCTCCACATTTTATAAGTAACAGGCGCCAAACTTCTCGCCTGCCACGCAGGTAAATAGGAAGCGCCGCTCACCTGGGAAAGTTTCCACACATCATCCATAACACCAGCGCATAGCGCCGTACCCGGAAGTGCGTCATCAACGCATCACTTCCCGTGTGTGGAGCGCACAACCAGGAAGCGTGCGCTCCATCCACGTCCCTGTACAGTGGCGTAGCGTCACTTCCTGCGCATGGAACGCACAGCTAGGAAGTTTGCGTTCCATTGCGCTCCCAACGGGGTATTTATATGATCCATATATACCATTTTAATCAGCTAAGAACGATGAAGTGCCTAATCTAACTAGCACAGCTCTACACAAGTAGTCAGCAATAATATTACAATGAAGGTGCCAACTGCGTACTGTCGCTGCCTGAGGGGACCCTACAAAGCACACACAATATACTGCCACTAGTGGTAAATATAAAATACAGAAGTAATAATACAAAATATAACAAAAAATTTTCTCCCAGTACATAAAAAAAATATATACAAGGTACATGAAAAAACAAAAGTACAAAGGACACTGTCACTAAGGTTGCTCAGACCATCCTGCAATTACCAGAACCACTTTACAAAAAAAACAGACAGAGATTATTCTCGTTAAGGCCCCTAGGAGCCACCGTGTCAAGCCTATGGATCCATTTCACCTCCTTCCTGAGTAGGATCAACCCCGGTCTCCGCCTCTTAACAACGGGGGACCCAGTCAATGATCATATAACTTAATGAAGAAATCTGATGTTTATACTTCAAGAAGTGCGCCGCCACCGGTTTATTCAGTGAACTGGTGGGCATACGCCAAACGAATTGACGATCGGTGTTGATTCATGCGCTCGCGGAATGTTCGTATCGTTTCCCCACGTAGAGGAGGCCGCAGGGGCAGCGTAGAAAATAGACCACATGATCCATAGTGCATGTCAAATGATGCTGGAGAGCGATCTTTTGGCCCGTATGGGGATGGTGAAAGGATGAACACTGATGAGTCCATGGCACGTAATGCAACTTGTGCACCGGAAGCAACCTTTTCCTGGTCAGCAGCCATCTCTTATCTGTCGACGGGCTCGGAGTGACATCAAGGCCGCAATAATAGATCTTTCAAATTTTGCCCGCGACGTGCCGCAATTCAAAGGGGGTGTTTCAGTAATTCCCTTGAACACCTGATCAGTGCCCAAAATACGCCAGTTGTTTTTTATGGATCTCTCCATGGTTTTCAGCCTGGTGTCGCATTTCATCACCACTGTCATGCGTTTGGAGTTGCACTTTTTCTTCAGGTTAGGTGAAGTGTGAATCTCTCTTGCCCTTCTGAGGCTACTCTGTATATCTCTTTCAAGATATCCTCGTACCCGAAATCTCTCACAACATTCCTTTATTTGTTGTTCAGCTGCCTCTGGATCGGAGTTGTTTCTATACACCCGCAGCAGTTGTGATATGGGCAGTTAGATTTTAACCTATCAGGGTGATGGCTTGACGACCACAGAAGTGTGTTCCGATCTGTCGGTTTACGGAACAGTGTGTACTCCAGGTGAGTACCTCTCCTCAGTCAGTCACATCCAGGAAGTTCATACTGTCCCGGTCAGCAACTGCTGTAAACCGGATGGGACTGTCCAATTCATTTAACTGCTGCACCATGCAGTGGAAGGACTCAATCGTGCCTCTCCAAATTAAAAACAGATCATCAATGAATCTTTTAAAATAACATCCAACTGCTGCGGGTGTATAGAAACAACTCCGATCCAGAGGCAGCTGAACAACAAATAAAGGAATGTTGTGAGAGATTTCGGGTACGAGGATATCTTGAAAGAGATATACAGAGTAGCCTCAGAAGGGCAAGAGAGATTCACACTTCACCTAACCTGAAGAAAAAGTGCAACTCCAAACGCATGACAGTGGTGATGAAATGCGACACCAGGCTGAAAACCATGGAGAGATCCATTAAAAACAACTGGGCTATTTTGGGCACTGATCAGGTGTTCAAGGGAATTACTGAAACACCCCCTTTGATTGCGGCACGTCGCGGGCAAAATTTGAAAGATCTATTATTGCGGCCTGATGTCACTCCGAGCCCGTCGACAGATAAGAGATGGCTGCTGACCAGAAAAGGTTGCTTCCGGTGCACAAGTTGCATTACGTGCCATGGACTCATCAGTGGTTCATCCTTTCACCATCCCCATACGGGCCAAAAGATCGCTCTCCAGCATCATTTGACATGCACTATGGATCATGTGGTCTACGCTGCCCCTGCGGCCTCCTCTACGTGGGGAAAACGATACGAACATTTCGCGAGCGCATGAATCAACACCGATCGTCAATTCGTTTGGCGTATGCCCACCAGTTCACTGATAAACCGGTGGCGGCGCACTTCTTGAAGTATAAACATCAGATTTCTTCATTAAGTTATATGATCATTGACTGGGTCCCCCCGTTGTTAAGAGGCGGAGACCGGGGGTTGATCCTACTCAGGAAGGAGGTGAAATGGATCCATAGGCTTGACACGGTGGCTCCTAGGGGCCTTAACGAGAATAATTCTCTGTCTGTTTTTTTGTAAAGTGGTTCTGGTAATTGCTGGATGGTCTGAGCAACCTTAGTGACAGTGTCCTTTGTACTTTTGTTTTTTCATGTACCTTGTATATATTTTTTTATGTACTGGGAGAAAATTTTTTGTTATATTTTGTATTATTACTTCTGTATTTTATATTTACCACTAGGTGGCAGTATATTGTGTGTGCTTTGTAGGGTCCCCTCAGGCAGCGACAGTACGCAGTTGGCACCTTCATTGTAATATTATTGCTGACTACTTGTGTAGAGCTGTGCTAGTTAGATTAGGCACTTCATCATTCTTAGCTGATTAAAATGGTATATATGGATCATATAAATACCCCGTTGGGAGCGCAATGGAACGCAAACTTCCTAGCTGTGCGTTCCATGCGCAGGAAGTGACGCTACGCCACTGTACAGGGACGTGGATGGAGCGCACGCTTCCTGGTTGTGCGCTCCACACACGGGAAGTGATGCGTTGATGACGCACTTCCGGGTACGGCGCTATGCGCTGGTGTTATGGATGATGTGTGGAAACTTTCCCAGGTGAGCGGCGCTTCCTATTTACCTGCGTGGCAGGCGAGAAGTTTGGCGCCTGTTACTTATAAAATGTGGAGATATATTAAGGTAATAGCTTTATGTTAAGCATATGTTCTAGGGCTGATCCAGGTTTTTGTACATACTATGGGGGAGTGTGCTGCTGCCTGTGGGGTGGATATAAGGCACATGCGATGTCTTGTGGGTTATGCACTTTAGGAGGAGATAGTGGGGGCCTTGACAAAGGTCTGATTGGCAGACCGAAACGTTGGCCCTAGGCCCACTGTCATGCACTTTGCACTTTATCTGATGTGGTGATATGGAATAAAATCTCTTTGGAAGAAAGGACCGGTGAGTGTCCTCATCTCTGTGGCTATATATATATATATATATATATATATATATATATACACACACATACACACACACACACACACACATTACCTACTAGTGTATTTATGCGTCATTAGATTTCTAAAACATTTTTATTATTGTATTTTTATTGTTTTTTTATGAGATTGTCACATATCTTTTTGAAAAACAATCATCAGTATGCAACTGGGAATTATGAATATGTCTGAAACTTATGTTATACTTTATGAGTTTCAAATTCACAGATGGTGGATACAAATATATTCAAAATGAAGTAAAATGAAGAATGTGTTGTTATGTATAAGACATATATCATTGTTAGCTTTGATCACTTGTTAGCGTTGTTCACTTTGTCAGCTTTGACAAAATGCACTAGACTTGAAGTCCTTTGTATATATATTATATACCAGAAACTCTTCTCTTGCTTCAAGACTTACAGATAACTTAGTGCATATTTCTTTACTTCTTAATAAATATGATCATATAAATTGGAAATAAAAAAAAAATAACCTCCAGGGGCTGAAACTATGTGTGTGTGTGTGTGTGTGTGTAGTATTAGTAGTAGTGGGGTGCAGTAGTGCTATGTGTTGTCCTATTATTGTTTAGACATCTATAATTATTATTCTGTATTCAGAATAAGAGACGTTACTGGGACAGTAAGAAATGTTTTGAAGGTTTGGCTTGGTGAAACCAAGCTTTCGTTATTCATCATTTCTTCTTGGTTCTCACAATGCCAAAAGTCTGGTAACGTGCAGGGATCAGCATCATACATATCCTGGAATGGAGGATTATATTTATTAAGTTCAAGCAGCTTACTTACAGTTGAATGATATCTTTAGATATTAAAATATCGTCGATAACTTTCAAGTAAAAAGATGGGTATTCAATATGGGAATCCGACATTCAGTGTTCCGGCTGTCTAGTGTCAGAAAGTCCATGGATCGGTGAAAATGGCAGAGGATTGTCAAAAAAATTACTACAAATTTGACAAAGCATATCCGGCTTTAAAAAACGTCAGATCTGATACCCTTCAATGCTGTCGTTAACCATACCTCCTAACATGACCCTCTCCAGGAGGAACACAATGCTCTGCTCCTGCACGTTATTCTTAATGTAGGATTACCGCCATATGTGTTGAACAGGTCAATTGATAAGAAAGGTGCTTCAATACAGGTGATGGCAATCACACATTAGGAGGGGATGTGCAGGAGCAGAGCAATGTGTCCCTACTGGAGAGGGAAATGTTGGGAGGTATGCGTTAACAGCAGTACTGAATAGGTGAGTGCCTATAATTCACATTTTGAATACACCTAAAAGATTAAATTAAAAACATCTCCATGCTTTGGATTTAATATAAGTCCCTTATGCACTGATTCAGGTGTCATTTCACTCAGGACCACAAGAAGGAAACCACACTCTGACTGCAACAGTAGCATTATTTTTTTTACTAGTGCACAAAGCCCCAAGAGCTTCTCCCAATATACAGGGCAGCACTGATTAGTATTAACACTTTATTGGTGCACTGCACAGTCACAATGTTGCTGTAACTGCCTGCAGCCCAGAGCTCCTAATATATTTGTGGTGAGTTCATGAAATATATTTAACAAAAGTATAATACTTTGTAATTCACAGCTTAATCATCAACCTCTGTCTAGAAAGTCATCTTTACCTTCTGCACATTTGTTATCTGTTGTACAATCAGTGGATAAATAAGTGACTTGGCAGAAGTGTACTATTAAACTCAAGTGCAGCTAAAATTGTGCACACAAAGTAAACATCTCAAATGTACTCAAATAATACAAAGTGACAGAAGAAGGTCACACAATAAAATTAGCTCTCAGAATAACCATAATGTGCAACAGTGGTGTAAGTTCGTCCCAGTTGCCTGGAGGCAAGATAAATATTGGTGCCCCCCTCCCAACAAACACACTCATCTTATATAAATATATGTATGTATGTTTTGGATATTATGTTTAGAATAATGAGAGTGTGACATATATGGAGTCAGCCACAGAAGCAATATCAATGGCATTCAATTAACTGATTCAAACTCACAGGGGAGGAGAGGTGCCCCCTTTGGGAGCAGGAGCCCGGCGGCAGATGACTCCATTGCCTCCCAGAGTTCTGCACTGATGTGCAAAGTTGATGGAGTAATAATGAAATATCACCAAATGTATTGTATAGTCCAGTGGTTCCCAATCTTTTTTTACTCCCGTACCCCTTAATTAGGCTTTTCATATATGAGTGCCCCTCCTCTCAGTTTGAAATATCCACAGTACTTATGAGTGAGTGGAAGTGAGCGGTATGCATGTCCTTATATTAAGGAGTAGTAGAGGAGTAGTGTACAGTCAGGAATCTGTTCCGTCTGTGTCTGGCCTCTGACTGTGTACTGTCTCCAGGGTTCCCGCTAGTGCCTGTAGGATTAATGCTGCTGTTTCCTTCACACTGTGTCCGAGCAGGGCAGATGATCGCTGATGTCTGTGGGCAGCGCAGTTAGCTCCCAGTGGATTGCTGGTCGGGCAAAAGGGAGATGCTGATGACGCTGCAGATGGAACTAGAAGGGATGCAACACAGTTTGTTCCCATGGCAATGGGAGATTTCTTACAAAATTGGGAGACTTCTTTTTCTTCCACCATTACCAATATTATTTCCAAGTACCCCCAACTGGTCTGCAAAGTACCCCCAGGGGTATTAGTACCCCAGGTTGGTTTTATAAAGTGTCCTTAGATTCTTAGAAATGACCGAATGGATCGGACTTACAGACACAATGTCCCATAGTACAAGATGACTGTCATGTTATAATATGGGTGACAAAGGAGAAAAAGCAATAGTGCAATTAACTTCTTTTAAAGGAGAATTTAATAAAACAAATGCACTCACAATATAAAGACAAATTTGAAAGCATGAACCAAATATCCCAGGCAACACAGAAGCAGATGGAAATGGCATATGGGTGTTTGCAATCCTAGTTCAACCTCTAACCAGAATAGGGGTCAGCTCAGGGAACATTTAGCCAGGCAGACGGGTCTACATGGGATAAGAAGTCCGAATAGCATCAGATGCCATGCTTAATGCATTTCGTAATCAGGGATCCTTCATCAGAAGTGTGGTGGCAAGTAAAATTAGTCCATTATTTAAACCATCCAATGGTTATCCAAGCCAGAAGCAAGATGGCCATGCATTACACAGACATCGGAAGTAAGATGGCCATGCATTTTACAGACACCAGAAGTTCTGTGTTATGCATTCCAGAAGTTATCTTACTGCGCAGGGGGGGGGGGGGGGGGGGGGGGGGGGACTTGTTCCAGCAGGAGCAGTTCCCAAGGATGGGCTGCAGAATAGCCAGTTCAGTGATGCCCAGCGGCTAGATGGTTGGAGGAGGCGGCTGTCTTGAGGAGAGATCTCCACAGCCCCCTCTGTCACCCACTCTCCATGAACACTAGGGAGACATTCTCCAAGCCATCTGCCCAATAGCAGTTCGCCCCAAGACAGCCTTTTCCTCCAACCGCCTGCCCACTGGGCATCACTGAACTGACATCTCTGCAGCCCATCCACAGGACCTGCTCCTATTGGCACCTGTTGCCCCCCTGCCCATGCACAGTAAGATGCCTTCTGGAATGCATAACACAGGATTTCCAGTGTCTGTGAAACACACGGCCATCTTACTTCCAAAAATAGCCCTGGGTACATATATACAGTAGCCCTTTTTTAATTTAAATACATAGTTGAAGTGAAGATACAGGGCTGTCAAAGGTAAACTGTTAGAAAATATAGTTTATATTTACCAATATGAATATAAATTCAATATATATAATGGTGTAGCTGATAAAATTAGTAATTCAGCATGTATATCAAAATAAATAAAAATTTCCACATAAATGGTCAATGTTAAAAGACTAAGGGCGGTATTCAATGAGACTGATTCGCCAGGTTTTTATGGCGATTTTGTGCTGTAATCCTAAACAGGATTCGCTGCACGTCGCCGGTATTCACATTGAATACCGCCCTAAATAATCACACATTCAAATATGCACAGCAATGTACTAGTGCAAAACAATGATCAGGTCCGTTTGTTTGTTCCCTCATACTGTATGAACTGCTAATTCCCAGCAATACAGGTTGAGTATCCCTTATCCAAAATGCTTGGGACCAGGAGAATTTTGGATAACGGATTATTCCGTATTTCGGAATATTTTAATATTTCAATTATGTATTTTGAAGAATCTTGCATTTATGCTGCTGTATAAACACATTAACCACATAAAATGCACACAAATATAGTACATAGAGGGAGGGGCCCTAAACTGCACACCCTGGACATATGAGGTGCTACCTGCTGAGACCTGTAGTGCAGCAAGCAGGAGGAGGAGTTTGCAGGTGCACACTAAATATAAATGCTAGACCTTTTAATATCATGGCCATTATTATCGGCTTGTCAACCACGTCCAGATTACCTCAATAGGACAAGTCCCTAACATTACTCTGAGACAGGTCCAGGGCACAGGGCCCCCCAGGCCAGCCCAGCAGAACCACCCCATGGCATCACATTAGTGTGAAATTGAAGTGATAGTAAAAGGGATAGGGGAAATTATGTGATAAGACTTACCTAAGTAAGAGGTAATAATAAATGTGGAGGGTGCTACATATATACTAAACAAACTAAAGGGGTGATGGAAAGTGTACGATATGATGCCATGGAGCAGCCCAGCAACAGCAGCCCAAAGAGCCTGCAGAGGTTTTCTCTTCCCAGCATACATATTGGTTGCATAATAGCTAATCTGAGTTGCAGCTCCAGCACACACACAGCTGATCATCTTTCTTACTCTGCACAGAACATCAATTTGCCCCTCCATGTTAACCTCAAATCAGTTTATACAGTATATGTCATTCTGTATATTCCCATGTGTTTCTCTTTCCTAATGTCTGTACCTGGTTCCTCATATGTTGCCACCTATTTCCATTTGTGACTCTGCCACCCTATTTGTGCCATTGTCATCCCTCCCCATGTACAACTCTGCCACTCATTCCTTTTTATATTCCTCAGCCAACACTCCACAATTATGCCTGTGCACAACCTCCCATGGTGCCACTGCCACACTTCCCCATGGAGCCTCTGCCACCCTTTACCATTTGTACATCTTTCCCATGTGCCACTGAAACTCATCCGCATTTGCTTCTAAAACTCGTGACTATGTGTATCTACTTCCCCATCTTCATGTATGCCTTTGCACCGTGAATCATGTAAGCCTATGTTCTGCCACCCCATGTTTACCTCTTCATTCTTTTCCAGGTGTGCCTATGCTTCCCCATAATACTGTAGGTGCCACTGCCAGCATTCCACTTGTGTGCATCTGCCACCTTTCCATGCATATGCCACCATGTCCGCATTTGTGTCCCAGGGGTAGTGGGCATCCTATTTTATTTGTACTGGACTTCATTTTTGGTGACAGTCTCCACAGCTACCCCTGTAAACAGCAAAAAAACTAACTTCACGTTTTCCACTAGTGAGCTTGAAGCTAGAAAAAAGACACCAATCTAATCATGATTACTCCTGCTACAAAATCAGCTGAGGAAGGACACTCATTAATGACAGTTATGGTTGTCTGCAGCATATTGTTTTAAGGGTATACATAGGGTATACATTAGGGAGGAGTGAAAAAACTGAAATTGAGAAATTCAAAACCGGATAGTGTGGGAAAGTTGTGACTTGACCTGAATAAGAAACATGCAAAAGCTTTTTGATCTGAATCAACATCTTCTGTTTTGGCAAGAGGCCTGAAGTTTCACTTTTTTGATGAAAATTACGAAAACTGTGAAGATGCTCCGATCTAGTTAAAATTATGTCATGATGTCTTACAGTGGTTTATTAATATACTTTAGCTTCGTAAAAGAGAGCTTGTCCTAGTGCAAAATGACTGACTTTGGCGGGAGAAAAAATCCCTGATAAATGTCCCATTTTCATGGTTTTAATTGTGAATATGGTGTTTTCTCAGGAACGTGTTTTTTGTTTTTTTTGGGGAGAGGATGATCTGTAATTGATGTGATCAAGAAAAGAAACTTGGTGAAAAAAACAGGGTAAATCCCCTTTGTTTGCCTTTAATAGAATAGTGCACCTATGTGTCTTCTAATGTCCAACAAACTATTTACTGAATGCTCCAGTAAGTGCAGTAACAATGCATTACACTCTGTTCTTTAGGTGCAGGATTTAAAACACTTCTGTTTATTGTCTTTACTTGTGGCAGTTTATTTGTTTACTAAGCTAAAGTATATTAATAAACCACTCTAAGACATCATGACATAATTTTAACTAGATCGGAGCATTTTCAAAGTTTTCGTTATTTTCGCCAAAAAAGTGAAACTTCAGGCCTCTTGCCAGAACAGAAGATGTTGACTCAAATCAAAAAGCTTTTGCACGTTTCTTATTCAGGTCAAGTCACAACTTTCCCACACTATCCGATTTTGAATTCCTTAATTTCAGTTTTTTCACACCACCCTAGTATACATATAGATGACCAGCATCCCGAAAGGAAGGAATCTCACCAGGGGTCATTTAAGTATACTTACCTTTGCAATGCCCCCATTAACCCTAGACCTCTCTCACTCCATACCCTAACCCTAAACAACCCTGCAGCCTTACCCTATTCCTCCCTGCTAGTTCCTATTCCCCATACCCCATCACCAAAACCTAACACCCCAAACCAGCAGCCCAACCCCCCTTCTAAGTGCCTGACCTCCCCGCAAAGCCTAACCATAACTACCCTCAGTACATAATCTTAGCCCCCCAGTGTCTAAACCTCTTCTCATGCCAACTGTACATTACCAGACTTCCAGTAGCTGTACAGCAATAAAAGTAATCAGATACTGCTTTGTCATTAGAAGCTGCTAATGTTGCTATCTTACATTAGGCATATGCACTTTCCCCACCAATTGTTATTCCAATACCTTCTGCATCATGTGTTCCCAACACCTCTTAAGGCCCCCATATACTAGGGCGACTTGTCCTTAGGACAAGTCGCCCCCGACTTCCCCCTGAGCTTCCCCGGCTGCTCCCCGGGGGAGCTTGATTAGATTGGCACTTGATGTGCCATTTTTTACATGTGATAAATCGTCTCGATTTATCACATGTAAAAAACCCGGGGAGCAGGGGGGGGGGGGGGCTACAGAGGTGGGAGCAGGGGGGCTGGGGACGCTGCGGGGGACAGCATCTGTGTCCCCCGCTGCTGGGGACGCTGCGGGGGACACAGACGCTGCGGGGGACACAGGCGGCATAGAGCCGGGCAGGGGGAGCCGGCGGGAGCTGTCAGTATTGAATAAAAAAAAAAAGCCCATACAATGAATGGGCAGCCTGTGATTGGCTGAGCGCTCTCTCAGCCAATTGCTGACTGGCTGAGAGAGCGCTCAGCCAATCACAGGCCGCCCATGCATTGTATGGGCTTTTTTTTTTTATTCAATACTGACAGCTCCAGCCGGCTCCCCCTGCCCGGCTCTATGCCGCCTGTGTCCCCCGCAGCGTCCCCAGCCCCCCTGCTCCCTCTACCGCCCCACTAGGTCCCAAGTCGGGTGGTCGGACGTGCAGCAGGTCCGACCACCCGACGCAGATCCGATGCGCACGGGACCGCGCATCGGATCTGAGGGGACATCAAAACTAGCTGATTTTGGTCCGATTTCGGCCAGATCCGACTGATCTGGCTGAAATCTGACCAAAATCGGCTAGTGTATGGGGGCCTTTAGAATGTAAGCTCAATTGTGGAAGGCCATCTTTTCTTTGTGTTTCATGTCATTGAATGTCATTTGTTTAGTTAAAAAATGTATAGTGCAGTGTACAATGTAATATGTCAGTGCTTTACAAATAAAAATATATATATTTAAAATATAATAATACTAACAATAGTAATGTATAATATAAAGATTAAAACATTGTGAAAAAACTGTTTAATTGGTGCACATTCATCTTTTGTAAACACAACACATGGTGGTACAGCAGATCTCGTTTATCGGGACCCGCTGAGCTGCAAGGAGCCTGCACACAGGCTCCTATGTGGCCGTCCTCACAATTGTGGCAGGACCACAGCCACTGGGTCATAACGCAGCATGCTGTGATAGGACAGGATGGTGGGAGGACCTCATGTGTTCACACAGTGCAGCATTGTATCCAGCTGCAGTGCACTTCGGGAGTATATGGCTGAGCTGCTGTTTGTGGCTGTGATGCTCCTTGTGCCCTCTTGCCCCATTTCTGACCCCCCCTCCCCACCACTCCACTTCACTCACCTCCATGCAGGATCCTGCAGTGCAGCGGCGGCAAAGGTGGCCTGGTTCTCCATGCTGGTGTGGTGCCAATGGTCTGGGTCAGTCAGTGCTGGGGCGAGGTTCTCATGCAGCACAGGGCCCTGTGCTGATTCTGAAATATGGAGGACCTACTCTCATATTTTCTGCCAAAAACTGCTGCATCCTGTTGAAATGGAAACATAAGAAGGTTTATCCAGCCAACCAGCTCCTTACTATCATTTTTAAAAGATAGCCTTTAGCGCGACAGTTAGGAGCTGGTTGGCTGGTACTTTAGCTCTCTACTTTTTCACTTTTTGAAGCGATGTACCTCTGGCACTGGGCCTGTACCATATAATTTAAAATGTTGTTTGGTGTCTATGTACTGTAGCAGTGTCAGCATTCAGCATGAAAGTAATGTGGAGGATCCAGACCAGGTTTTGGGAGCAGTAGCACAATCCTAGGTGTGTATTCAGCAGCACCTGGGATTTCCTGATATAAGGGTTTCCAGGGCAGAGTCACCTTGCTCTTGATGATGGATTAGCCACCCAATCGATAGGCCGGGATATTCTATTGTAGGGACAATTGGAACCTTTCAAGAGTCTGTTATGTTGAGAGTACCTGTATGCTACTGCCTGTAATACCGACTGCATATGGATTTAACCTGCTATGCTGTGACCTGCTGTTCAAGATAAACAAAAAAGTCTTCATCTGAAAATCCCTGTGTTCGTGATCCTTGTCACAGTACCTTAAAACGTATATTTGAATAAAGCTGGTAGAAGACCCTTAATCTACTAAAAAGGCAATAAATGATAAAGTAGTTAATTTTGTAACCGTTTGCCTTTAAGATATTATGGGTATATGCCATATACTTTTTGACAAAGTAATTAGCCTTTAGGAAATGACTGAAACAAATGTCCCGCACACTTTATTGCCGTATAACTTGTAGTCGCACATTACAGCCCATGCTGTCGTGCCTTTGCGCATTCAACATACATTAAAAAAGTCATTTTGCATTATAAAGAATTTGGCCATTTTGAGATGACATTTCTATCTGCTCTTGGCTGAAAGCAGGTATGAGAACACAAATCTCATTCTGATTTTCTGCCTCATATCACACATGCCTTGCAAAACTAGCAAGCAGGCATTCTAAGATGGTTGTAAGCTTATGTAATACAATTTTAATTCCTAGATACTTCATGACCCTGTGTAAACCCGACGCTTGATGGCTTATGCAAAAATACTGTAATTTTATGTATATGTCTTTGTACAAAAAAAACCCAGTCTTTAATACATGAGTGCAAATTAAATGCAAATTTATGATTTTTGTCAT